>NC_092872.1:35952040-37227040 GCF_028372415.1 Notamacropus eugenii | reverse complement strand
CCAATATGTCTACACAGCAGCCCTGAAATGCAGTTTGCTTTTTGGTGATGGTGGGCGATGGCGGTGGTGGTGGTGGGATATGCTGGTATACCCCTCTTGAAGAACAACCAATAGACAAAAATGTCAAAATGGCTGAAACAGGTACCTAGGGGAGACACTATTTGCATGATCAAAGCGACCATGGGGTTTCTAAATTATCATATCCTTCTTGGTCTGAAATACACAGTGGAGGGCATAGAAATATTTTCTGCCTCTGTGAACAAGCACTTAAGTTTTAGCTTGTGTGTCGTATGACTTCAGATGTAATAAGAGGGGCCTCCTGTCCTTAAAAACCCTCTCTTCCTGGTCACTGAATGGCTGTTTTTTTTTTTTTTTAAAAAACTTGAAGCCTTTCGTTTGGTGAAGCATAATACTTCCGCAGTCAAAAAATCCTTGGTTTAAATCCTGACTTGATTTACTTATGCGTGTTGTGGTACCTTGGGCAAGTCTTTTCCCCTTTCTGGGCTGCAATTTCCTCATTTGTAGCATGAGGGGGTTTTCACTGTAATTCAGTTACCATCTATTAAGTATATACTATGTACCAGGTACTAAACACTGGAAATTCAAAGATTAAAAAAAAATGAAAACAGTCCCTGCCTGCAAGGAGCTTGCAATCAACTGATGGAAGGTGGGATAGAAAACGATATAAACATGGGAAGATAAATATTATCTCTGGGTATATTCATAAATTAATATATGTGTAAATATGCATATACATATACATATATACACATGTATTCTAGGTGGTACAGTGGAAAGACTGTTGAGAACTCATCCTCCTGAGTTCAAATCTGGCCTCAAACTAGCTGTGTGACCTTGGGCAAGTTACTTAACCAGGTTGCCTCAGTTCCTTCATCTGTAAAATGAGCTGGAGGAGGAAATGGTAAACCTTTGCAATGTCTCTGCCAGGGAAACCCCAAATAGGGTCACGAAAAGTAGGACCAAACACACCCATATGTACTCATGCACTCACATATATGAACAGTTGTGATAATTGTGGGCAGAAGAGCAAAGGGGTTGAGAAAGGAAAGGTCTTGTATAGAAGCTTGACCTACAAAGAGAGCTAGGAGTTTCAAGAGGTAGACTCGAGGAAAAAAGCCAAGGAATTGAGGCAGGATTTAATAGTGTTGGGGAATGGGAATAGTGGCACTAGGGACCTAAAGATGGGAGGTTGTCAGTGCTTAGACAAACTTGCCCCATGCCTAGATTTCATTAGGACAGCCCCTACTCCCCAGAGGCCTGTAGACCAAAGAAGCTTTTTATGATCTGTTGACTGTGCTAGCAAAGTATATTTGTATTTGGGGTTGTTTTATGGAAGTATTTTCGGAGGGTTGACTTACACCAAATAAAAGTCAAAAAGCCACCCATAACATCCCTCTCTAACAAAAAAAATTATTAATCCTTTTCGCACTTAAGATTACTATAATGATGGTGCTTCTGAGAGCAGTACTGGAAAGCATACAGCATTTACCATATGGGTTGTGCGTTTGTTTCTTACATGAAATACCTTTCAAACTCTGGGTATCTCAGTCCTTCTAATACACTGCTTTTCTTTTTGCATTGATATCTTCAATAATGAAATATACACAGATATAGTTATTTCTTCATTTCTTTCTTCTACCCTGAACATATTCTACCCTGTCCTAAGTCATATAAGGAGTTAAACAGCACAGCAACATTCTCTGAATACCAATCTGGCATTCTTTCCTTGATGTCATGATTTCCATAAAGCCTGGGATGCTGCGGGAATAAGAGGATGAAAAAGGAAAAACAGATATAGCAAAGAGACTGCAAGGAGATCTAGGCATCTGAGATTTTGTAAGCATATTACCACTATCAGGAAGTAGGCTCACAGCCAGTGTTGGTTGCTTGGAAGGCTGAGGATCTGGCCTAGTGTCAGGGACAGGGGAAGTGTACAAAGAAAAAGGGAAATTCTTTTTACAGATGTTGGAGTAAGACTAAAGGTTTACTGTGTTCTTTGGGTGGGACGGGGTAGGAAGTGGTTTCAGTGAATGTAAGTAGAGCAATGAAAAAGTGAGTTCTGCACTAGGGCAAATAGAAAGTTTGGGGGCCCCAAGCTGTGTATTGAGACTTGATGAAAGACTGTGTATGAGAGTAGGGCTGTCACCTGGATGTTCGTATACCAGAAGAGGAAGTGTGATGACGGAAAGGCGCCAAGATCAGATTCTGCCTTGCATAATGTATCTGAGTTGTGGTCCTATCAGTTCCTCTTGCTTGTTTTTTTTTTTTTTTTGAAATGGATTATGTAGGAGAGCTAGAATAACTCTTAACTCTAGAGAAGACCGAGTAGTGTAACTAAGGTTCAAATGTGATGAGAGTCACATCCCATCCAAGGAAAGATTCTCTTGTGTGGGCAATTAGGAAAAAGCCTGAAACAGAAGAAAGACTCTAATTAAATAGGGGTGTGGCTTGAATTAGGAGCCAGGGTAGAATGGTACCCAGGCTGTGGCGGATCATCAAAATCCAAGGAATTAAACAGTAGGAAAAACCTTTGTTTTAGCAGAGGTTCAGCTAGGAAGCCATTACTAACCCAGAAGGCAAAGTGCAGGAAACATGGTGGAATTGATCATTTGTCTATTTCTCCCAAGTCTAGGTCTTTTATTGTAGCTTCTGGCTGTTAATTTGCAAGAATGACCTGTGGTGGAGTTTATCATGCCTGTTTTTGACTTCAGGTTGTGGACATGTACACATGTAAAAGACATTCAGTCACTGCTTACTGATAATTAGATGTGTTTCCCCCAAGTCTTCACTCAGATGAGTTGGAAGATTGATGCTTCTTTTCATAGGACATTAAGGAGTTGATGTTTGGTCATGAATAAGGTGTTAATTCATACAATAAAGCAAAAGTACTGACATAATTATAATCATGAAGATGACAAGATGTCACTTAGAGGGCCCTCTTGTATTACAGTGGTTTAGAGTTCATTCAGCACAGCACAGTGGAAAGTGCTCTAGCTTTGGAGTCAGAATTCAAATCCCAACCATCTGCTCACTACCTGTGCGACCTTGGAGAAATCACCTCACCTCCTAGAGGGTCTTACTTCCTTCACCTGTAAAATGAGGGCATCAGACCAGTTGGCTTCTAAGGACCTTTCTAGCTCTAAATCTATGATCTTGGAAGATTATCTATTGAAAGTCTAGGCAAAGAATCTGATGCCTTATCACTATAAAGAGAATATAAAGAGAATAGAAAGATTTGTCTTTGGGCATACAACTCGTGAGTAGTGGGCCATAGGAGCAAATCTGCTACCACTAACACTAATAGTTGTATTAAGAACCCAAAACTTGTGGCTCAATCCAGATGCTACCTTGTCCTTGAAGCCTTTCTTGAGTCCTTGTGGTGGTAAAGACTTTACATCATACTTTATTTTGTACCTTTCCAATGTCCCTGTGTAGTTGCTGATTGTGTCGGTGTCTTATCATCTTCCAGAAGGATGGGAACTATAGTTTTTCTAAAATTGTATGTATTCCTTAGCATGAAATACAGTACTCTGTACACAATAGAAGCTCATATCTATTTGCTCATATCTATTTCTTGTTCAAAACCCAGAGGATTCCTTTAACTCTTTTTCTTATTTACTGTAACTTAGTTTGTTTCACTTATTGGATGAGAGATTAAAATAAGAGAAAATGGAATGGAGAAAAAGTTAGTGGATCTCTAACATTCTGGGTAGCTGCTATATATTAAGGACCTCAACAGGTACCATCTGTTGAGTTGTCTATTTTTTGGTCGCACAATTTATTAATCTTACTTTTTTAAAGCAGTCTAAGTTTACCCAATGGCCCACATAACACAACCCATGGTAGTTATAGTGTGCTTCTCCCCAAGTCAAATGTCCACCTTTTGTTACATAGATCATTATTAAACCTATTTGAGAGTCTAAGGATAATAAACAATTTAATTACAAGTTAATTTTAAATTTATTGTATCAATATCACCAAAGAAGAAACCAAAGTGTGAAAGAAAAAAAGTTCAAAGAAATCAGAGTTCAAGTTCTGATACTGACTGTTTGTATAACTTTTTATAAATAATTTAGCCCATGGGATCTGTTTCCTCTTCTGTAAAATGCCTAGTTTGTACTAGATGGCCAACGCATCTCTTCTAGTTCTAAAATTTGGTGATTATTGCCTCTGGAACAATATACAAACTCCTCTATTTAGCCTTAGAGGAGCTGAGTACCATAGTGGAGAGAGGGCCAGACCTGGAATCAGGAAGACTCATCTTCTTGAATTCAAATCCGGCCTCAGGTTCTAACCAGCTGTGTGATCCTGGGCAAGTCACTCAATCCTGCCTATTCCAGTTTCCTCATCCATAAAATGAGCTGGAGAAGGAAACTCTTCTTTAACTCTTAATTAGCACCTAGGTAAGTAGGTTGCCCAGGACTTGGAGTAAGGAAGAACTAAGTTCAAATCCTGCCTCAAACACTCACCAGCTAAGTGAATCTGGGTAAGTCATTTAACCCCTAAACCTCAGTTTTCTCATCTATAAGATGGGGACAATAATAATAGCTGCCTCATGGGATTGTTGTAACGATCAAATGAGATCACCTTTGCACATCAGTTTGTAAACTACTATTATTATTAATTTCTGGAAAGTGGGCTTGTATTAGTCCTGCATAAATTTGGCCCAGATAAAGAAGTGAGTTATTTCTTCTACTGATTTCTTTTCCAACTCTGCTGTTTTGCAATTCAGACAATGTAAAGAGATCTCCCCAGTCTTTCAGCCTCTCTATTTATTTTGATTATGTTCCTTAATAATGTTGAAAAGCACCGTCGATAAGGTGGTTGAGGAAATGAGAGCTATGTGTTTTATGGTTGGGATGTAACTAGTAATATAGCTTAGAGGAAAGTTGCTTTTCTGCTAAGTAACTGACTGTATCCTATCACATCAATCTACAGTTATTTCCTTCCTTCTCTAGATGTAGCACATGGGGGTGGGTGGTTCAGAATGCCATCCCTTAAGTAATAAAGATGATGGTTGGGAGGATCCCTAAAGGACTTACCAGTTACTTGACTTACAAAAAATATCCACAGTGCAAGCCTAGACCACAAAGACCATACATAGAGAACAGCTAAACAATAGTTCATATAATAAAAGATCGTGGCAAGATGGTGACATGTTAGGACCTAGAGAAGCTCTATTCCTATAAGCATAGACCTATAAGCACCCCCCAGTAAAGCCCTAAAAATGTACAGGAGTGAACAGTGGTAAAGAAACCCTAGAAAATCACCCAAAGAAAACTTCCCCTTCTGGTAGAAGAGTGGATAAAAGATTCCTAGGATCCTATAGAAGCACGGAACTGAGATAAGCTCGGCTTAGTGAAAGATATTATCTTCCAATGCCATCACAGGAAATGGGGCCATTACAGAGCCCAGTGTTCTGAGAGGGGACCCACAGGCCTCATCTCCATCTGTGGTAGAAGACAGGGTCAGAATCGCATCTAAGAGATCCATACTGCCCGCAGTTAGGGTCCCAGGGACTTCACTTTTGCCAGAAACCAGATAGAGCAAGGTACAACGAAATCACCCAAACATACCCATTTATACACACGAACACTGTAGTAAAGAAGAAAGGTCTCAGTGAACGACAAACTTGATAAAAGTCAGTAGAATGACTGATACCAGACGCAGTTCTGAAACATCTCTTGCATCATCCTCTCTCTGTACTCTTGCTCTCAGCAGATTCCATGCTGTGCAGTTTTATTTGGGCTATCATCTCCTCCTCATGACCTCCTGGACTCTAACATGCCAACTTTGGCCTGATCTCACTTGGATCCATGCCCCCCCAGCACTTCTAGGACTTTTGATATCATGCCATCTTTCTCTCCAGATCCCCTTTTTATTATTTTCTTTCTTCGTGTGAGTAAAAACTCCTGGAAGAGAGGTATTATCTTGCTTGCTTGTTTTTGTACCCCCAGGGCTTAGAACTGTGCATAGCATGGAGTAAATGCTTTACCTATCTATTGGTACTGCCTTCCTCTTACCAACTGGTTAGAATATTACAGTATTGTTTTAACAAGTCTTCTCCCCATCACACTTTATCTCCCTAATCCACCCTCCATATCACTGCCAAAATAATCTTGAGAAGAAGTGTGGTGTATGTCATAAAAAGAATGTAAGATTTAGTAAAGAACTGGATTTGAATCCTTCTTCTGCTACCCTGGTTATAACCATGGGCAGCTAGGTGATGCAGTGAACAGAGTGCTAGGCTTAGAATTAAAAGGATTCATCTTTCTGAATTCAAATCTGGCCACAGATACTTACCAGCTATGTCACCTTGGGCAAGTCACTTAATTTAACCCTGTTTGCCTCAGTTTCTCATCTATAAAATGAGCTGGAGAAGCAAATGACAAACCATTCTAGTATCTTTGCCAAGAAAACCCCAAATGAGATCACTAAGAGTCAGACATGACTGAAAAACAATGACAACAAAAAACTGTAACCATAAACAAATCAATTAAGTTTTCTGACAGTATTTTCATTTGAAAAATGAGGCTAATGTTTGTAGTGAGTGACTACATCATAGGTTTTGTAAGGCTTAAGTGAAAGTACTTAAGAGTGTTTTGTAAACCTTTAAATGCTACATTAAATAGTAGCTGTTATTATTATAGATAGACCTGTTCATGTTACTCCTTTACTCAAAACTCTTAAATTGCTCCCTATTGCCTATGATGTAAAATTCACTTTTCTGCTTGGTATTCAAGGCCCTCCATAGTTGGATATTATCCTGCCTTTCTGGGCTTATTTAATATTTCTTTTCCCACACTTTAAGCCCCAGTCAAACTGAATGACTCTGTTCAATGATACACCTACTGTGTTTTCTTTTACCTCTGTGACTTGGCACACATTCTCTCCCTGGTGGCTTCGAGGTCCTACCTTTTCCTCATCTATTCAGTCCCTACCTATCCTTTGAAGCCCAACCATGTCTTCCATGAAGGCTTCTCTGATCCCTCTCATTCTGTTATAAAGACTTTTCTCCTGTAAGTTGCACATAACGTTTTATTTTGTACCATCTAAAGAATTTTTGCTACATGAAACTATGAATGACTGGTGTCTGATATTCCCAACTATACATTAAAATCTTTGAGAACGAAGACCAAACCTTAAACTGTTTATCTCCCTCCGGACCTCAAATGGTACTTTGTACCCAGTAGATACTTAAATGTGTTGTTGAACTGAATTGAATGAATGAACTGTTTCTGAAAGGGGAGTAGAAAGAAATATCAAAAGTATGTGCTACAAAGGAATCAGATGCCTTAGTGTCTTCCCAAAATCTTTAGCTGGAGTCAGGAAGCTCTTGCTTCTAATTCTGTCTCTGAAGCTTTGTAGCCCAGTGATCAGGGGAAAGTCATTTAACATTTTTTTGGACTCAGTTTCCTCTTCTTTAAAATGGGAATAGTAATAGTTAATAATAGTAGTTGTACTATTATCACTATAATAATAGTTCTTAGGGTTGTTGTGAGGACCAAATGAGACAGAGTACATGTAATGGACATGCCTTGGTCAGGGCGGGGGAGAGGCAGTTCTACTTTTAGTAGGATATCCCATGGAGGATGTGTGGGGTAGAGTGTCGTGTTCACTGTGATTCTGTCCCTGAGGGGATTACAGCTGAGGTAGGGCTCTCAGGGGAGGGAGCTCTGATTCCCCAAACCACATCAGGAGATTGGCCCTTCCTAGAGTCTCATTTATCTCAAAGGCTTATCTCTGTTTGATCAAGGGACATCTAAATCATGGCATTGGCGTATGTACTCTCCTGTTTGTGGGAAACTTTCATATACTTAGAGAATATGACTATAATACAGTTCTCTTGTTTTTGGAACCCTCCCTGCCCAAGCCACGCTAAAGCACGAATGTCTCCCATTTCTTAAAAGAATCAGACCCTCTTCCCAAATATTTCCCCCCTGCTATAGATCATCCCAATGGACAAAGATTTGTTGCCAATGGATTTTTATGTATACAATAGTGAGTAAGAAACTCATATGTAAGGCCAGTAGTGACAAACAAATGGGGAAGAAATCATTTATGAGGAAACAGCTGCCTGAGCTGCCTTCTGTGGGGAACAGAGTTGCTTTCTTTCTAAGCTTCACCTTCTCCCATAGAGAGACCAGGAAGACATTACTGGGTTCGTTTTGTTTCCAAGCTTAATGAACATATAGCTCTGAGTTAAGTTGCTCTTAAGAAGCAAAGGGTGCCCTGATGTCTTACCACATCCATCCTCATCAGTTCTTGGCAAGGAGTATGTGGTGCAGGAAAGAAATTGTTCCTCGACTTCCATTCATCTTTCACAATAGGAACTCACATGGTTCCCGTCCTAGGAGGTTGTGGGTGGAAATGAGGAATTATATCTTATATGGAGCCAAGGGTACACTCCCTGTCTGATTGCTTTCCCCACTCAACTCACCTTCCACTTTGCGCCTGAGATGGCTGTCTTCCTATTTCTTTCTCCTAGAATTCTCACATACAAATCCATGTTACCAAAACTGGTGGATCCTGGGAAAAGACCCTGCTTCATTTGTTGCCATTTCTGGAATCCAGTGTCCCTAAGGCCATAGTATCAAGAGAGGTGCTTCATATATAGAATACTTCACAAACCTTAAAGTGTTATGAATATCAGCTATTATTACTTGCTAGACTGTGACATGTTTGGCTATGTATGTGTAGAGGTACATGTATTTGCATATGTTTATGTATATGTCATTTTTCTTTATGTGGTTTGTTGCTACCAATTCTACTTCAGCACACCATTCAGAAAAGGGCTGTTGAAACCCCATGCCAGCCTCTGTCTAGTTTATTGCTTTTCCCTTGTTTTTCTAATACCTAGCAAAATGCAATCGGTTTGTTCCTCTTTGGCCCAATTTGCAGAGAGTAGGCTATCTTGCAATCATTCCTGCATATTACATTTAGACTTGGATGTGTTGAAGTTAGGGAGGTAACAATCATATAAATTATGCAAACCGGTCCTTGATTCCACTTGCTTCCCTGACATTTAGTTTATCGTGCTTAGGTGCTGAGGCAGGCAGTGGAGAATGGTCATTTACCAAGTGCCACTCTTCCCAGAGAGGTTGAAAAGGAAGCTAACGAGGCCAGGTAGGTATTTTGAGCACTGTCTTGGGGCCTCTTTGTGCACTGCCTTTTCTGGGATTATGTAAAAGAATAATTTTTGACATTTAGGGTTTTGATGCTTTTTAATGTCAAAAACAGAAGTAGAAAGAGGTGAAGTGCTTGGTACATAGTAGGTGCTTAATCAATGTTTATTCATGTTAGAGATGTTAGATGATGTTAGAGAGTTAGCCAGGAAGCCCAGTGTTTCGGTCCTATCTGAACTGCCCAGGGCACCTTAGGCCAGGGCCAATCCCTTAACTTCTTAATGCCACAGCTAACACTATGAGACTATATAGTGCAGAGCAGTTGCAAACTCTTTGTTGTTGGACAGAATTTGCTTTCCTGGAGTGCCCTATACCATTGAAATTGTAGCTTCAATCTCTCCTCCAATAACCTCTTTTCCCTCCAAAAAGAAAAGAGGAACAGAAGAGGTAGTGTGGTTTAGAAGGCTGTGCTTTAAAATCATAGACATTACCTCTGTATTTACTGTTTAATGGTTGATAAGCCATCTAACCTATTTTTGTGTTGGATAACTCCCTGGAAAATACTAACAAATTTGAAGTGGATTCAATCTGTATTAGTGAAAACAAGTTAAAGCCTTGATCACCTTTCTCCCCAGTTACAATAAATCACTTCCTAATGGCTCTCCCCACTTCTGTTCTACTTCCTCTCCCATCCAACCTTCATAGAGCTACTGAAAGGATTATTCTAAGACAAAGGTCTCTGCCTGGCATTCTACTGTTCAAAAACCTTCAGTGGCTCCCAAACATAAACTCTTCAGCCTGCCATGAAGGTCCTCCACAACTGGTTCCAACTTACGTTTTCAGACTTCTTTCTCATAATCCCATCCCATTTTGTGAATTGTATGTTTTATCCAGATTGGACAAGCAACAGCTCTCCAAACTTGTTATTCCATCGCCTGTCTCCATACATTCTGAGAGAGGCCATCCTCCTTTCACACCTGAAATGTCTCACTTTAAACTTTGTCTCTCATAATTCTTATCTACTTTCAAGGTTCTGCTCAGTAATTTCTTTTTTTCCATGAAACCTTTCCCCAGGTCTCAGTGCTTTCTATCTTTTCCTGTTATCTTATGTAATATGTATGAATTGTATACTTCCTTTCACAAGAGAATGGAAGCTTCTTGAGGAAAGGAACTATTCCGTATGTTGAATTTGTATCTCCCCAGGGTCCGCTATTGTACCCTACACAAAATAGATGCTTCACCAGTACTGGTGGAATTGAATTAATGGCCAGACTTTCTCCTAACTTCTTTTCCTTTCCTCAGTGGTGATAGTATGGAGGCCCTTCTTCTCTTGCTAGGAACTCATGGCCTCCTTGCTTTTTGTTTCTGTCCCTTCATCAAAACCCATTTTCATATTAATCCTTCATGGGAGGAATTTTAGGAATTAAAGGAACAGCTTTAGCTATTATCCTCCCCCAGGAGCATTTAAGCAGAGATTAGAACCTTAATTTAAGGAATAAAGCCCTGAGGGTGAAGTTTCTCTTGTTAGTCCACAGCAGGTGGAGGCAATCCATTTAGCCTCCCTGGGTCTTAGTTTGTTCATCTGTAGAATTGTTGTCTAACTCTTTATGACCCCATTTGAAGTTTTGTTGGCAAAGATACTATAGTGGTTTGCTGTTTCCTTCTCCAGCTCATTTTACAGATGAGTAAACTGAGGCACAGAGGGTTAAGTGACTTGCCCAGATAGGAAGTATCTGAGGCCAGATTTGAACTTGGAAAGATGCGTATTTCTGACTCCAGTTCTGGCACTCTGCCCACTATACCACCTAGCTGCCTAATCTGTAAAGTAGGGATCAGAGTTTAGAGTAGGTTAGATGACCTCAAAGGTTCTTTCCAGATTTAATATTCCATGATTTTTTTGTGGGGGGTGGGAGGCTTGGGGTTTGACCAGCAGTCATGCAACTGTGCATTCAGACAGAATTATGGATTGTACTCCCTCTGAGTGACCTTCTCAATCTTTTCATAATTTGAATTTAAAGCACAGGGGACATTTTTGGGATGCTTTTATTTATTTGTTTCTATTTCTAGTTTTGTTTTTAGCAATTTGGACCAAAGGGAATACTCATATACTTACCTTCAACTCAGGAATTATTGGTTGTGGGTGTCATAATGTTAATATACATACCTCTTTCAATCTAGAGGTAAGATTTCTGACCATCTAAGTCATCTGAACACTTCTATGAGTTTGGAAGTAAGTGGAAAAAAGTTTATGAGGCCTGAGAGAGCTCCAAAGTCCATGTCCTTTCCTTCAAAAGATGAAGTCTCAAGCCCTCACGCAAATCTTTGAAGATTTCTTTAATATAGAATTCTAACAAACTTCGGTTGTATGGCAAAGATGTTATTCTTCTCTGTATCCTACTCCCTTTAATGACTATTTTAAGTCTCTTCCTCAAGCCCTCAGTCACTTTATTACCATGTCCATTAGTGGATGTTCTTGCCTTCTACCTTCCTAAGAATTCCCTCTTCTCCCATATACCATAGGTCAAAACCACTTCTATGTCTATGCCCAATCTCTCTTTTATGATCAAGAGTTGGCTTTTCTTGCCAAAGTCATTCCTTCTATCTGGCGATCAATCCATTCTCCTTTTGGATTCACCAAGAGCTTGATCCTTGGGCTAGTCTCTCCCTTGTCCTTGATCTCTTCCCTATGCACTAACTCTTTACCCACTGCTTACAAATATGGGGTACATTATGCAAACATATCATCCCCATTTATGGATGATGACACTGAAACACAGAGAGATTAAGTGAATTGCCTAAGGTGCACAACTAATGAATCCTGACTTCGGACTCCAAATCTAGTGTCCTTTTGTTGGCACTCTATTCTATTTCCTTAAACATGGGGAGAATAGGTAGACTGTAGAGTTTCTTACCCAAGGACCACAACTGTCAAGAGATTGGGACACATTAAGATTGAAAATGGAGAGGCATATACAAATATTGTGATTTATTGGAGGAACAGCTTATAGGATTGATTACCCTGGAATTTAACTAAGGGAGACAGAAAGGTGACAGGGGTAGGTATGAAAATTGGTAGTCATAGAGACTGGTTGTTATGTAGGAGCATAAAATGGATGAGCAGAGAATGTGCTGAATGTCACGAGGTGCTTTTTAGATGAGTCAGAAGAACATTGTTCTTCATTGTTGAGAAGAATCCAAGAGGATAGGAGAGGTCTCAGATCACAGAATCTAAGAGATGCAAAGAAACTAAACAGTTAACTTACAACTGATAAAAAAACCAAACCCTTCTACAACATTTGCAATAAATCGTCATTCAGCATCTCCTTCAGCATATTCGATGATGTTCCATTCCAGGATGTTGCAAATGGTTGAGAAATTTTTCCTCACCTTAAGCCTAAATCTACCTCTCTTCTGTAAAATCTGCCACTTCTACCCCCTGTAGAAAGGGTAGAAATAAGCAAAACAAGTCTAATCATTCTACTTTTTGTCAGTTGTTAAAATATGAAAGACAGCCAGTTTGTCAGCGTCCCTCCTAAAACATGGCACCAAGGATAAAAGTCTGGATATTGTCTTAGATATTTGTATATTTTACACCTCTTAATGCAGTCTTAGATGACAGTTGCTCTTTTGGCTGCCATTTCACACTGTTGACTCATTAAGCTTGCCATTCACTAAAATCCTCAATCTTTTCATAATAAGAATTATTCTTTATCTATACCTCCTCCTTTCTTGTGTCTCTTAATCATTTTAAAAAAATCCCAGGTGTAGGATGTTAAGATTTAATTTCATAGGGATATATGCGTTTTGTTTATCCCATAAGTCTAACATTTCAAGATCTTTTTTAATCCAGCCTCTCATTCAATAAGTAAGCATCCCTCTAAGAATTTGATGAGCATTCCATCTATGTTTTTATTTAAGTTATTACTAAAAATATTGAACAGCATATACTTGAGGACAGATTCTCTTTGACATTCTAGTAGAACTACCCCTCTAACTCATGGATTCTTAACCTGAGATATGTAGATAGATTTCTTTTTTTTTTAAATTAAATTATTTTATTTGTTTTTAGTGTTCGACAATCACTTCCATATATCTTAGATTTTTCCCCCCTCCTTTCCCTTCATTTCCCTTTCTCTCCTCACTCTCTCCCTGAGATGGTGTACTATCTTAAGTTCTACATGTACTTTCCTATTAAATACATGTTGCATGGAAGAATTAAAATGAATGGGAGACATAAAATAAAACAAAACATAATACAAAAGAAAATGGTCTGTTTCTATTTGCTATCCAATCCCACAGTTCTTTCTCTGGATGTGGAAGGCGTTTTGCCTCAAGAGTCCACTGGAAATTTTTTAAGTTCATGAATTTCAGTGAAGTACTAAATCTACCAGAAACATTCCTTGCAAACTGTGATTGTTGCTGTGTACAAAGTTCTCCTGGTTCTGCTCCTTTCACTCAGCATCAGTTCATAAAAGTCTTTCCAGGATTCTCTGATATCTTTCTATTCATGGTTTCTCATAGCACAATAGTATTTCATTACATTCATGTACCACAACTTGTTCAGCCATTCCCCAATTGATGGGTATCCCCTTGATTTCCAATTTTGGGCCACCACAAAGAGAGCTGCTATATATTCGTACATGTGGGACCCTTTCCCATTTTTATGATCTCTTTGGGATAGAGTCCCAGAAGCAATATTGCTGGGTCAAAGGGTATGCTATTTTTGTAGCCCTTTGGGCATAGTTCCAAATTGCTCTCCAGAGTGGTTGGATCAGTTCCCAGTTCCACCAACAATGAATTAGTGTTCCAACTCTCTCACATCTTTTCCAACATTTATCATCTTCCTGTATTGTCATGTTAACCTATTTGGTAGGTGTGATGTGGTGCCTCAAATTTGCTTTGATTTGCATCTCTCTCATCAATAGTGATTTAGAGCATTTTTTCATATGATTATAGATAGCTTTAACTTCTTCCTCTGAAAACTCTCTGTTCATATCCTTTGACCATTTATCAATTGGGGAATGACTTGTATTCTTGTACATTTGACTCAGTTCTCTATATATTTTATAAATGAGGCCTTTATTACAGAAACTAGTTGCAAAAATTCTTTCCCAGTTTTCTGCTGCCCTCTAAATCTTGGTTGCATTGGGTTTGTTTGTGCAAAAACCTTTCAATTTAATGTAATCAAAATTATCCATCTTGCACTTCATAATGTTCTCTGTCTCTTCTTTGGTCATAAATTTCTCCATAAATCTGAGAAATACACTATTCCGTGCTCTCCTTTTGTTTATAATATTAATCTTTATGCCTCAATCATGTATCCATTTGGACTTTATTCTTGTGTACCATGTCAGGCTTTGGTCTATGCCCAGTTTCTGCCGGACTGTTATCCAGCTTTCCCAGCAATTTTTGTCAAACAGTGAGCTCTTATCCCAGCATCCGGGGTCCTTGGGTTTATCAAACAGTAGACTGCTATATTCACTGACTACTAAGTCTTGAGTACCTAACCTATTTCACTGGTCTACCACTCTATTTCTTAGTCAGTACCAAGTGGTTTTGATGATTGCTGCTTTATAATACAATTTGAGATCTGGAAGGGCTAGGCCACCATCTCTAGCATTTCTTTACATTAGCTCTCTTGATATTCTGGATATTTTGTTCTTTCAGATGAATTTTGACATTATTTTTTCTAGCTCTAGAAAATAATTATCTGGTAGTTTGATTGGCATGGCACTGAATAAGTATATTGATTTAGGTAGATTTGTCATTTTTATTATATTAGCTCAGCCTATCCATGAGCAACTGATGTTTTTCTACTTATTTAGTTCTGACATTAGTTGTGTGAAAAGTGTTTTGTAATTGTGTTCATATAGTCCCTGGGTTTGTTTTGGCAGATAGACTCCCACATATTTTATGATGTCTACCATAGCTTTAAATGGGATTTCTCTTTCTATCTCTTGCTGTTGGGCTTTGTTAGTAATATATAGAAATACAGATGATTTATGTGGGTTTATTCTGTAAACTGCAACTTTGCCAAAGCCGTTTATTATTTCAAATATTTTTTTACTTGAATCTCTGGGATTCTCTAAGTATATCATCATATCATCTACAAAGAGTGATAACTTAGTGTCTTCTTTGCCTATTCTTATTCCTTCAATTTCTTTTTCTTCTCTTATTGTGACAGCTAGCATTTCTAATGCCATATTGAACAACAAGGGTGATAATGGATATCCTTGTTTCACCCCTGATCTTATTGGAATCCATCTAGCTTGTCCCCATTGTACATAATGCTTGCTGATGGTTTTAGGCAGATGCTGTTTATTATTTTATGGAAAGTTCCATTTATTCGTATGCTTTCCAGTGTTTTCAATAGGAATGGGTGTTGTATTTTGTCAAAGGCTTTTTCTTCATCTGTTGAGATAATCATGTGGTTTCTGTTAGTTTTGTTCTTGATGTGATCAATAATACTAATAGTTTTTCTAATATTGAATCAGTCCTGCATTCCTGGTATAAAACCTACCTGATCATAATGTATTATTCTCATGATAAGTTGCTGTATTCTTTTTGCTAAGATCTTATTTAAAACTTTTGAATCTGTATTTATTAGAGAAATTGGTCTGCAATTTTCTTTCTCTGTTTTGGCTTTTCCTGGTTTACAAATCCGAAACATATTTGTATCATAAAAAGAATTTGGTATGACTCCTTCTTTGGCAGTTTTCTCAAATGGTCTATATAGTATTGGAATTAACTATTCTTTAAATGTTTGACAGAATTCACTTGTGAATTCATCTGGCCCTGGAGATTTTTTGCTAGGGAGTTCATTGATGACTTGTTCAATTTCTTTTTCTGAGATGGGGTTATTTAAGTATTCAACCTCCTCTTCTGTTAATCTGGGAAATTTATGTTTTTTAAAATAATCATCCATCTCATTTAGATTGTTGGATTTATGGACATACAGTTGGGGAGATCAGTTTCTAATTATTGTTTTAATTTCCTCATTGGAGGTTAGATCACCTTTTTCATTTTTGACATTGATAATTCGGTTTTCTTCTTTTTTTAAAATCAAATTGATCAAAGGTTTATCAATTTTATTGGTTTTTTTATAAAACCAACTCTTCGTATTATTTATCAGTTCAATAGTTTTCTTAATTTCAATTTTATTAACTTCTCTTCTACATTTCATAATAAATATACAATTCTCAAGATTAACATGTATCATATTCCCTTATAAGGATGTAAAGAGTTTGCCTATACTGAGTAACAAGTTTTTTTTCCTTCGTGTTTATCTTTTTATGCCTCTCTTGAGATCTGTGTTTGAAGATTGAATTATCTATTGAGTTCTGTCCTTTCAATCAGGAAGGTCTGGAAATCCTTTCTTTCATTGAATGTCCTTCTCCTTACCTGAAATATTATGCTCAACTTTGCTGGGTAATTAATCCTTGCTTTGAGTCCCAGCTCCTTTGCCTTATGGAATATCGTATTCCAATTCCTTCAGTGTTTTAATGTAGAAGCTGCAAGGTCCTGTGTAACCCTCACTGTAGCTCCTCAGTATTGAATTGTTTCTTTCTGGCTTCCTGCAGTATTTTCTCTTTCACTTCACAGTTCTGGAATTTCACAATGATATTCCTTGATGTTTTTAGTTTGAGATCCCTTTCAGGAGGTGAGTGGTAGATTCTTTTGATGACATTTTGCCCTCCTGTTCTAGGACTTCTGGACAATTTTCCTTGATGATTTCTTGGGTGATATTGTCCAGGCTCTTCTTTCATCATGGATTTCTGGTAGACCAATAATCCTTAGATTTTCTCTCCTGGATCTATTGTCTAAGTCAGTTGTTTTTTCAATTAGATATTTTACATTTTCTTCTATCTTTTCATTCTTTAGATCCTGTTTGACTGATTCTTGATGTCTCATAGATTCATTAGCTTCTACTTGCCCAATTCTAATTTTTATCAAATTGTTTTCTTCAGTTAAACTTTTGCATGTCCTTTTTAATTTTTCCACTTGTTCTTTTTTAAGGAGTTATTTTCTCCAGTTAGGTTTTTTACTTCCTTTTCCATTTGTTCAATTATCTTTTTAAATTCTTCTGTGATTTCTTTTTTCATATTTTTAAAGTGATTTGTCAGTTTTTCTTCTATTTCTCTAATCTGACTTTTAAAATCCTTCCTGAGTTCTTCCAGGAAGGCTCTTTGTGCTTCAGAGAAGTTCGTATTCGCTTCTGAAGTTTCAGATGGGAGTACAGTCTCAACGCTGACCTCTTTGGTATGTGTGTTTTGGTCCTTTGTCCCCATAGAAAGATTCTATGGTCTTTTCTTTTCTGCTTTGCTTCTTACTCATGATAATCACCCTTTTCCTGGGTTTAAAGTAGATCTCTGCATCTGGGGTACAGGGGGCTCTGTCCCACAGTTATTGTGCCTAAAACTTGAGACTTTGTGTGTTGTGGCCTCTGGTTCTTTCAGCTAGAAGCTAAAACGCTGCAGCTTACTTGGTGCTGAGCTGACTGGTGTTGGAAAACAGAGGCCAGAGGAGGTCTTTTTGGGTTTCCCTGAAGTTACCCTGGAGGTAGCTCATTAAGTGTGGGGTAGGGGTGATCTGGCCACAGGAGGTTTCCTCTGCTGAACTAGAGCATAAGCAAGCTCAGTGGTTGGTGATCCTATCTGCCCTAGTGTCTTCTTGATTCTGCTGGGGTGCTGAGGTATGCCTGGGGTCCTGGTGTTGGCAGTTGTGGGCTCCACCCCCCTGGGGCTCAGGCTCTTCTCTAAATTTGCTGAGGTGGGTCTGTCTAGGACAGCTCTGGTCCTGCACTGGTCCCCTTCAGCCACAGCAAGAGGGACCCTCCTTAGCAATTTTCCTAGCCTCATGGACTAAGAGACTGTTTACCCCCTCTACTGCTCCCAGTGTTCCAGGGTTTTTCCCAGGGGGATATTCTCTGGGCTCCTCAAAGTCAACAGGGGGAAGGAGATAGCAATTAATGATCACTCTGCCATCTTGGCTCCTATAGATAGATTTCAAGGGACCTGTGAACTTAGATGGAAAAAATTTACATATTTATTTTCACTAGCCTACAATTGAAATTTAACATTTCCTTCAATTATGGATTAAAAAGATTATCTAAGGAACAGTCCATAAGATTTACCAGACTGTCATAGTAACAACACATGGCACAAAGACCCCCAATTCTACTTTGACATTGACCAATTAGTGACTGCTCTCTAATCTAGAAAGTCAATCAGTTTCCAAATATTTCACTGCACTCTCATCTTCCTAATAGCTTTTAGGCTTATCCAGAATTTTAATGGGAGAGAATCTGTCCAACAGCCTCCCTCCTACTGCCATTTTGGGGTGGGGGAAGGTTGTCCCTAGGAGTCTATGTTTTTAAGATTCATAGCTTTTTCTGCTTTAGCAGCCCTAAAGAAGATCAACCAATAGGAGGAAGCCAGTGATGATGGAACTGTGAAGTCAGTTCCATTTGAGGAGTTCCTGTCCAAACTGTTACCACTGAGGTTGTTTCCATTTTCCTCTCCCCAGAGAAGGGGGTGCAGAAACACAAGATTTACCAGAATGATTTTGTTTGATTCTGCCTGAAGGTAGGAGAGGAGTATGTAGTACTTTCAACACCATGCCTCTAAGACAGTATCTCATCTCCACTGAAAGTTTCCACGGCATGCTTTTGGGATATATGATGAGTTGGCAGCTTGGAAACCTCGACCTCTCAACCAATTAGGTTTCTTTTCTAAAAATGTGCAAGAGATGGGTAACTAGTTCACATTCTATTTAGAAAAAAGGTTACAACTAGTTATTGTTTTCTAAAGTCAAACTATTGCTTTCCCTTTGATTTTTCACTGTAGTTACAGAAACCATAATTCCTTTTTTTTCTTTTTCTTTTACTGAGAAGTTTATGGAGGGTTAAGAGGTAACTTTTGACTCAATGATCCCTTTCCCAGTTTATGGAACCATTGTTTTGTCTGTTTAATATCTGGTAGTCTATGGATCTTCCATAATGATATCTGATCTGATGCACAGCTACTCTCTGAGCAGTCTGTTGGATAAAGTCTGTTGTATAAGGTTACACATAAGCAGGTAAATAAGATTGTGAGGGACCTTAGTGTATGGGTGTCCAACTCCTTTGTATTGGTCATTTGACCTGTAAACAAAACTCTAGAGCATAGCTTAAAACAGATTAAAATGTTATTGGGAAAAGTTTAACCAAAAAAATAAAAATACTATATAACCTTGCCAATGTTAAATTGTGGTTTTTCTCAGTCAAATGTGGCCTATAAGGATCATTTCTATTTGAATTGGATATCACTGCCATAGGATTTTGGGAGAAGAAGATATGGAGAAAATTTGAAAAGACAGACCCAAAACCTTCACTTATTTTGGGGATGATGATAAACTGTCCTTTGAATTTACAAAGTCTGGAATGAAAAGCTTAAACTAAGTTTCATTTAGACCATTTGCCCTGTAAAAATGTGGTCATTTTAGCCATTTAACCTGTGGATCATTCCTCAGGTCACTGAAATTTAAGGATCCTAACAACACTTACAGTAAATTAGAAACCACTGAGATTAGTATGTGGTTATCAAGAATATTCTCTCTCAAATCAATCTGTATCTTTGTGGATTAGGGGTTTCCCTCTACAATGCAGATCACTACTTTTTCATGCCTGTATATCCTGTATAACTCTTAAGAATGTTCTCCTAAAAATTTGCTACAGGAGATTGACCCAGTGTACTGGAAGCTGTCTTTCTTGAGGATACAGTAGACTGAGGTATCAGACTGTCTACCTGTTAAAACAGAAAGTTACCCAGATGAGCTTGTTCTTCTCCTTTTCCCCATACCCATAGTGGCCTCTCTTCAAGTAGCCTTGAAGTATACTGTGTTTTTTTTCTTTGCAGTAGGAATTCTTAACCTAGGGTCCATAGCCGTTCTGCCCCCTCAAAGTGTCCATCCTTAGGCAGATGTCGGGGGGTTCATGGGGAACTTGAATGGTAAAAAATTGCATTTTTATTTCCACTAATGGAATTTAGCATCTTCTTCAATCATGAATTTAGAAAAAAATTCTCAGAAGGGGTCCAAAAAATGTTAAGGAACCTTGCTCTGTAGGATGGTAATCCATAGTTGCTCCCCCATGGGATTTTGTGTTGTGAGGTTTTCTGTCCAGTTACCATCTAAACTGAATTTGCCTTAAAAAGTTGATTTGAGGGCATATTTCATGTTGCTTGCTAAGGTTCTGGAATTACTGCTTAAAGCTCTACATAACACCAGATATCCAGTTTGACTAGTGATGAATTGGGACAGTATATTGACCCAGTCACACACCTAACAAGGTCTTGATCATTCTTGGAAGTTTAATAAGCTACCAGGGGAAGTGGTGGAATACAAATCTATACAAAGGAGTTAACAAATGACAGTTTGGGAGAGTACTAGCAGTTGGGGTATCAGGAAAAGTTTTATAGAGAAGATGACCTGCACCTCAAAGGAAGAGAGGAATTCTTTTAGGTGGAATTATGGAGGAAATACATTCTAGGCATGGGTACAGTCGATGCAAAGGTGCAGAAAAAGGAAATAGAGAGTCATGTGTGAAGAAAAGAGAGGTCAAATTGACTGCATCCCAAATGAAGAAAGGAAGTGATGACCAAGAGGGCTGGAGAGATGGATTGGGGGCAGTTTATGTAGTGTTTTAAAAGCTAGATACAGTTTGTAATTTTATCCTAGAGGTAATAGAAATCCATCATAGTTGATATAGTAGGGAATTCATGTGGTCAAATCTACATTAAAGGAAACTTATTTTGTCAGCTCTTTATAGGATGGATTGAAGTAGGGATGTAAGGCAAGAAGACCATTTAGGAGGCTATTGCAATAATCTATGTGAAAGGTGAAAAGGGCCTGAACTAAGATGGTAGTTGGAAGTGGAGAGTCAGATATGAGAGATATTGAAAAGGCAGAAATGAGATTTGGCAATTGATTGTATACATGGAGTGGAAGAGAATGAGGATATGAGAATAATGTCTATTAGACTGTAAGTTCCCTGAGGGTAGGGACTGTATTTTTAAAAAATTTCCCCAATTACATGTAATATCACTTAAAAAAAATTTCCCCAATTACATGTAATATCAATTTTTAACATTCATTTGAAAAAATCTTTAGTTCCAAATTCTTTCCTTCCCTTGCTCCTTCCCCACTCCCCAGTTGAGAAGGCAAGTAATTTGATATAGGTTATAAGTATAAAATCATACAAAATATATTTCCATATTAGTCATGTTGTGAAAGAAAACACTGGCCAACCCCTGTAGTTCCAATGAGATATTCACAGTACCTATGGAGGCCGTGAATGTCCTGGCACAATTCTCAACTGCAAAATACAACGGACACTCCACATGGAAGACAGAACCAAAACATTTATTCAAATGTCAGAAAGCCATATCCATCATAGTAACAAAAATCTATACAAGGTAACAATGCAGAGGACAACACCAGCCCCAAGCCATCCCCCTGCTAAGCTTCCCACACACCAGGTCCCTTACACAAATCACAAGCAGACTTCCGTTAAACAAAATGCCCTTCTTACACTCACAGCCAGCTGTGGGCTTGCTTGCATCCTTGAGTTCTGACTGCTTTCTCACTAATTTCCTCTCAGTTCTGCTCTAGCTGTGCCTCCTCCTGTTCCACCCTTCAGCAAAACCCTCCCACCCCAGGCTCCATGTGACTCAGAGTCATGTGATTCAGGATTCCATTTGATCCAGCTAGATCACATGGGTTTATTAATAAATATGACAGATTTTCCCATTTAAATTACCATTACAACCCCCCCCTCCCCCCCAAAGTGAAAAATAGTATGCTTTTATATACATTCAGAATCCATCAGTTCTTTCTCGGAAGACAGATATTATTTTTCATCCTAAGTGCTTTGAAATTGATCTGGATAATTATATTGCTAATAATAGCTAAGTCGTTCACAGTTGTTCATTGTATAATATTGCTGTTACTGTGTACAATGTGGTCCTGGTTCTGCTCTCTTCACTTTGTACCAATTTATATAAGTCTTTCCAGGTTTTTCTGAAATCATCCTGCTTGTCATTTCCTATGGCACAATAGTATTCCATCACAATCATGTACTACAACTTGTTCAGCCATTCTCTAGTTGATTAACATCATAGCTGTCTTTTGCCTCTTTTTGTATCCCTAGTGCTTAGCGTAGTACCGACACATAGTAGGCACTTAATAACTGTTGATTGAATTGTAAACTGGGAGATTGGAAGGCTAGTAGTACCTTCAGCAGAAATAACTAAGTTTGGGAGAGGAGAGGGTTACGAAGAAAAGAGGATGAATTCAGTTTTAGACGTGTTTTAAATGATCAGAAACAGTACTAAAGGAGAGGAATTTACAAGGAGGATACAAGATATGAACTCAGAGAAAGGACAGAAGTAGAGGTAACCTGACCTCTGGAAGACTAAATGAAGGTACTTTGACATCTGGAAGTTTTCAAACAAATTCTGACCCAACATTTGTCAGGAATGTGGTATTGGGGAGCTGGTTGGGGTAGGGTGCAGAAAATGAGTTGTATTAGATAGCCATAGAAGTCTTGTCCATCTCTGAAATTGTACGATTCTGTGTTGAATGAAAGAGAATTTCTTTAGGCTGTCTATATTGTGGAATACTACCAGTGAAAAAGTAAGGATGCTTTCCTTTCAAACTGAAGAATAAAAAGAAGCAATAACAGAGCTCCCTGTGGCTAGAGCAATGGGAAGGGGGAGTAATTGTGTCCAAAGCAATCAGGAGTGACAGGAGGATGCTTGAGACTAATGTAGTTTTGTTGATTCTCTAACTCCTTTTGCTTTATTGCCTGTAGTGATTAATTAGCACCTTGTTATATATGTGATGAGACTGTAAACTAAAGAGACTGGTTTTCTTGTGTGGCTTGTGAAAACTAGTCTGATTTAGTTTTAAATGATTTATTTTAAATTTAACTTTAACCATGGGAAAAACCAATTAAATCCATTTTATTGCTTTTACATTTGAAAAAAATAAAGTTCTATATGTCAAGTGGTTATAATTTGTCAGTTACTCCTTATGCATGCTTTTTAGCATTCCTTGTTGATTCACTCAAAATTTGTTCTTTGAGGACTTGGAAAAAATGCGTCTTTGAATGTATCTGACCAGATGTTTTTGCAGATTAATTTTTCAATTAAATAAACATTATTGTACACCTACATTTACAAGGGGATTTGAAAAATAAATTTTATTTTAAAGTTAAATTAAATTAATTTAAATTAAAGTAAATTAAAAAATAAAATAATAAATTTTTACTTGCCCTCAAAGTGCTTGCAATCCACTGGGGGAAAAACAACATCTAGACAAATATAACATATATATGATTGTGGGTTATCTAAATATATAGATGTAATTAAGTATGACTGTAGTTCCCACACATTTTGGTCTTAGGACTATTTTCCACTCTTAAAATTATTGAGTGTCCACCAAAGAACTTTTGTTTCTGTGACTTATAGGTATCAATATTTACTGTATTTAAATTTAAAATACATTAGTATTATTATGAAAATGGTCTTTACTTCATGGACTCCCAAAAGGGTCTTGGGAACTGGCAAGAGTCCTTTGCACAAGTATGTAGTGTTATGTTTAGTATAGTATCTTAGCTAGTCAGAAGTCATACATCTCTCCACATAAGCAGCAGCATACAAAACTGCCCCAGGCTTGGAGTGAAGCTGGGTGACATTCCTCCCCTGGGCCAAAATCTTTTTCAGTCCCTTGCAAAAATAAGTGAGGATAAATCTGGAACATGCTACTATACAGAATAAACAGAAACCTCAGTATTTTAAAGCAACAGGTTAAAACACCTTGTATCCCAGATAATCAACCAATGTTACTGTTGAAAACAGGAAGAAAAAAAGTTCAGGTGGTACATTCTATAACCATGGTACTACACAGAGCATGACCTGACAGGAAATTTCAGTGTCAACTTGCTTAAGTTACATGTAGGACACAGCACATAGAGAGCTCTAGTATATACATATCTATGTTGTCGAGTCATTTCAGTTGTGTCTGACTCTCCATTGGGGTTTTCTTGATGAAGATACTGGAATTGTTTGCATGTCCGTCTCTAGCTCATTTTACATATGAAGAACTGAGGTAAAGAGGGTTAAGTGACTTGCCCAGGGTCACGTAACTAGTAAGTATCTGAGGCTGGATTTAAACTCAGGTCCTCCTGACTCTAGGACTGGCACTCTATCTACTGTACGACCTAGCTGCCCACATATGTCTATAACACACAACACTTATCCATAAGTAATGAGAGAAAACATAGTTAACTGATAAAGCAAACCCAACAAGTTGTAACACCATCAGGAACCTACAAAAATGTAGCTTAAATTTGTGCTATTACATCCACAAAATAGTGAGCAAATTAATATAAAAATGGCTTTATTGCAAACATAAAAATGGACAAATGCACATAACAGCAAAATAATAACATATTTAAATATGCAGTAATTAGCACCAGCAATTACATGCAAGACCCACTTTACATACATAATCTCTATTGTTGTTGCCTGGCTATATGTATAACCTCTTCAAGTATATTTGTAACACAAATAAGTCTAGTTACTGATCTCATGAGTCTAGTTCTCTTTTCACTAACTGATCTCCTGTTCCTTTACCCGAGCAAGTAGATGATATGAGATGACCACGAGGATTATTACAGACTTGTTTGTCTATACCTGAACTCACAGTGGGAGCAGGGTGGCTATTAGTATATTTGTGCTCTGTAGATTACTCTGTACTCTAGGAGTCTCTGTAGCAATTCTAGAAAAGAAAGGAAATGCCTCTGGGTTCAGTCCTCCTTCACTGCAGTTTCTATTACTGGAAACATCACTTTCAGTGCCCATATCTGGGTCACTTAGATTGTACAAATAACAAATAGTTTCTTTTGCTCAGCATTGAGTACTCAACATTTCTCTCCATCTGCTTATTGGAAAAACAAAGCTCCTATGGGCAGTAGGTGGTTGGAGTAAATAGTGTCAGTAAAGTCCCTTTCATTTGATGGGGAGGGAGGAGAGTAGTTTGTGAAAAGTAAAATTATCTGCTTGCTCAATAACATAAGTTAGCATTCATTGGTCATTTAATGTGAGTCCCTGGAATGCCAAGATTTCTCAGTGGAACTGTCTCCTTGTTGAAGGTCTTGAAAAACTATTCTAGCATCATAATGTCTTTTGTTTCTCTCATAACTCTTCTGGGTTGAAACTTTGGCTTATTGGTAGGCTTACCTCAGTTTCTCTTTCAAATGAGATATACTGAGTATGAGTAGATACATCACTTCCTTCATCTGAGGTGCCAAAGCACAAGACAATAGGTATTAGACATGACTGTCACCTAAATGTGAGTAAGTGCGGTATAAAACTGTTGGAATAGTATGCATGTACTGGTGCTGAGATCGTTGAGCTTTTGGGCTGTTCCTTTGAAAGATTTGCATCCTTTTGACTGGTGTAGCCAGCAGGATACCTAAGAAATGGGTTTGGAGAGAGAGGCCTTTCCTGTGGGCAGTCCTAGGCTCATCACCCACATCCTGGGGGTGAGTGGGTGACTCATCAGACAGGTGTAATCTCATGTGTGGCTGGCTGCATGCATGCAGGGATGCCTAGATAAGCACTAATTGGCTTGTGATGCTTGGTGGAAGATTTATAGCCTGGACAAACATGAGACTTTCTACACCGTTGAGAGACTTTGAAATGGCAATTGTCCTTGTTATCGTAGGGAAAAGAATAGAATAACATCAAGGTAAATGATGGAGGTGACTAGGGATGGTTTTTGGGTGGACAGATAGAGGAAAAGAACAGGGAGAGTTTCTCTCTCTCTCTCTCTCTCTCTCTCTCTCTCTCTCTCTCTCTCTCAATTTCTCTCCCTCCCTCTCTTCCATTCTGACTCTGGCCATGTCAGAGGGCAGGCAGGAGAGAGGCAGGGAAAGAAAAAGCTCAGTAAAATGAAGATGATTTGAGTTATAATTGGTAAAGGAATCATTGTAATTAGAATATGCAAGAAATAAGAAAGCTGCAGTTTTTGTCTGTATTTGTGTCTATTAAGAATGCTTATTTATGTTAAGTGTGGTGAGTTACTACAAAAAGCCTGTCAGGTACTTCCTTGGTGAACCTTTTTGTTTACCCATGGAGAACCCCTTGTTTAAAGCCTTGAAGAATTAGAACCTTAATTTAAAGCTTTGGAGAACTTATTGGTTCCCCAAAGAGTATCCTGTGGGAGAGGCTTCTAGCCTTGTGTTCAAGCCTTGGAGAATTTTCATTTGCCAAGGATTGATGCTGGATTATTTCCAAGAAAAGAATCTATTTCTTTAAGGAGAGCCCCTCACTTACATCAGGAGGTGGGGAAAAAAGAATAACAATTTCTTAGGCTGTGTGTGTGTGTGTGTGTTTGTGTGTGTGTGTGTAATAACACAGCCTCTGGAGATATCTAATGAGGACCAAACTGAGAAGAGCAACATTTTTGTTAGTTTTATTTATTATCAGGCAAGGAAAAACAATTTTTTCAGAAGACTGGTAACTGAAAACTCACTAGTAAGGGAATATAGAGGTCACTGTCTTACAGCTGTCAGTCCATTTGTATGTTTTTCCATGCCTGTGTTTGTGTGTCTTTGAGTCTGTGTGTCTATACTTGTAAGCATGTAGCTTAGAAGGAAAAACTTGAGAGTTTTCCTTTTGGGATCTCTTTCAGGAGGTGATCAGTGGATTCTTTTTGTTTTAATTTTTATCCTCTGGTTCTAGAATATCAGGGCAGTTTTTCTTGATAATTTCTTGAAAGATGATGTCTAGACTCTTTTTTTATCATGGCTTTCACATGGTCCCATAATTTTTAAATTTTCTCTCCTGGATCCATTTTGCACATCATTTATTTTTCCAATGAGATACTTCACATTGTATTCTATTTTTTCATTCTTTTGGTTTTGCTTTATAATTTCTTGATTTCTCATAAGGTCATTAGTTTCCATTTATTTTATTCTAATTTTTAAAGAATTATTTTCTTCAGTGAGCTTTTGAACCTCTTTTTCCATTTGGCCCATTCTGCTTTTTAAGGCATTCTTCTCCACATTGGCTTTTTGGACCTCTTTTACCATTTGGTTTAGTCTAATTTTAAAGGTGTTATTTTCTTCAGCATTTTTTGGGTTTCCTTTTTCAAATTGTTGACTTGTTTTTCATGATTTCCTTGTATCACTCTCATTTCTCTTCCCAATTTTTCCTCTACTTCTCTTACTTGATTTTCAAAATCCTTTTTGAGCTCTTCCATAGCCTGAGACCAATTCATATTTTTCTTAGAGGTTTTGAATGCAGGAGCTTTGGTGATATCTTTTCCTGTTTCTGGCTATATGTCACCAATGATGTAAGAAAACACCTCTTCACTGAGAAAGCAAGAATCCATAGACTGTTTCTTTTCCCCCATTTGCTCATTTTCCAGTCAATTACTGGACTTTCAAACTTTATTAAGTGGGTCTCCAGAAGCAGCCTCCATTTTAGCAGTGGCTGCAGCTGCCCTGGGGCTGGGGCCAGGGCTAAGGCTGGGGATGGATTACACTCTTTCTCAATCAGGTGAGAGACCTTTCCCACTGACCTTTGAAGCTGTCTTTAGCATTTGTGGGTTAGGAAGTCTGGAATCCACAGCAGGCACACATGATTCAGTCCCCTTGGATTCCTTCCTTTTAATGAGCCTGAAGTTCTAAGTAAAATCACTATGTAGGAACCCTGTGATATACAGCTGCTTTAGCAACCTGACTTTCATTGAATTTCTTTGCTTTCTTCATTGAGGTCATGGCTACCTAACTATGCCAAAAGCTGTGCTGATACACTCTTATCTCCACTTCCCACTTGGTTCCTGGGAAAATTGTTTTCAATTGTGTTCAACTCTTCATGAGCCCTTTTTGGACATTTCCTTGCAAAGATACTCAAGTGGTTTGCCATTTCCTTCTCTAACTCCTTTTACAGATGAAGAAACTGAGGCAAACAATGTTAAGTGACTTATCCAGGATCACTTAGCTAGGGAGTGTCTAAGGGCAAATTTAAACTCAGGCCTTCCTGATTCTGGGCCAGGTATGCTATCTGTTGTACCACCTAGCTGCCAGGAAATCCATACACTGAAAAAATACTTCCTGCAGCATTTTGTTAACAGCAAGTAGATTTTTCTGATTTTTGGTTGCATATGCTTGTTTATACCTGGTAAAATGGTCAATCACAACTAAAATGTGATATATTTTTATTATTCTCTTCTAGGGATAAAAAGTCAATATAGATATAGTTCAAGGATTGCTGGTACTTACAGGTTCCAGCTTGGATTAGTAATACTTTTCTTTGCACATATCTAGCAAAAGTTTTATATTTTTTCTTGACATCTATAGCACTTTAGGATTAGTAAAACCTATTTCTCACTAGCTTTAGGGTTCTTGACCCATATGTCCAAAATCATCATGTAAGACATTGAAGGCTATTAGGTGGTATGCTCAGGGTAGTACCAGCTGCTCTCTGGTTTCATGCATGTGATAAGTCATGGTCTGATACAGTACTTCATCGAACAGCTCCAACTTCTTCCATTTCTCAGCAGTAAGATGTCTTCTGCTGTCTGGAACTTAAGATTCACTACCTTGCTTTTTAGCTTGTATCATCTCTGCTTGTCTTTTATCAGCCATCTGCTCTCTCTGCCAGTCATGCATAGACAACTATGGCAAGGTTCAGTGAAAAAAGGTTTTGTAGGCATTTGACTTACTGTTCAGTGGAAATCTCAGGCTCTCAGGTATATGTCCGTTTGGTTACAATTCAGCTCCTCAGATGTTACAGACTGTTCTTGAACCTTCCAGTATCTGCATGATTCTAGGGTCACATGATATTCTGGATAAAAACTTCTGTATCCGTCACACTCAGTATTGCCAGCCAATCAGGAGTTACCTCTTCCTCTGTATACGTGTTTAGTCATTTTAATTAGTGTCTCACTCTTTGTGACACTGTTTGGGGTTGTTTTGGCAAAGATACTAGAAGGGTTTGCCATTTCTTTCTCCAGCTCATTTTACAGCTGAGGAAACTGAGGCAAATAGGGTTAAGTGACTTACCTAGGATCATACAGCTAGTAGGTGTCTGAGGTCAGATTTGAACTCAGTGAAAGGAGTCTTCCTAAGCCCAAGACCGGCACTCTGTCTGCTAGTAACCTAACCACCTGTAAGTGAGACATTGTCCTAGACATGGGTGGAAGTCAGGTTATATAGATGAACTAAATACAAAATAATTTTCAGAGTTAGGGAATAGGAGAAACTAAGGACTGGCCAGTTTCTTCTTTGGAAATTATTTTGGTTATTAATATCCTGTTGTATCTATTTTAATTGTCTTCTTGCAAATAATTTCACTTATATCTATCAATTTATTGAATTATAGTCATGCATTTTGTGTTTGTGGTAATCTTTCCTTTTGTTTCTAATTTTGCTAGTTTATGCTTTCTCCTTTTTTGGATTGCTTGCTAATGGCTGATGAAATTTTTTTTCTGAAAAAAATATCTCTTGGTTTATTTACAAAGTTCAATTACACTTTAATTTTTATTTATTTTTGTATTTAACTTTATTTTATGTGTACACATATGCATATTTTTTCTATTTGCCTTTGGACTATATTCTTTGTTGTATTTATAGTTGTAGATTTTGTAGAACGTGGGTTAGACAAGATGACCTTGGCTATCCCTTCCATCTCTGTGATTCTCTATAAGTTTCTTTAGTGTGGTCCTTTTCCTTGTAAGTAGGTAAGACCTTCCCACCTTGTTGCCTGGGGCACATGTGTAAGAGGACATAGGCTTCTGGACATAAGAGAAAATGAGTGCACAAGACAAGAAAGAAATACTGAGCTCCAAGAGGACATGGAGAAAGGCTTGTACAACTATATGATCTCCACAGACAACTGTGTTTATGGAGGAGTCAGCAATGATCAGAGATACCAAAGTGACAATTTAGTAACAAGGGTGAGGAAATCTATGGACCTTGTCCTTGCTGGCCCTGGAGAAGTCAGCACTGAGGAAAAGTCACTCAAACTGGAGAAGAGTTCAGACTTAAACTTTTCGCTGGTATCATGAGTCACCTAGACTGTGGTGGTCTTAAGCAAAGGTGGAACCACATCATAAAAAAGATTGCCTGGTGCCAGTGGGAAGCATTGGTTTCAGTCTAAAACCAACCTGCAGATTTGTTTTGGTTTTATGGTCAAGTTCAATTAAACCAGACCTACACTTGGTGGCTTGTTATATTGAGGGCGTACAGGGCAGGTAGCTCTTTTTGTGAGATACACAGGCCAGAGAGTGATGTTCTCACACTTTCCCTGGGGGTGAGATTGAGCCTGAGACATTTTGTGAAAAACTCATCAAATTAAACTAGGGTGTATTAGGAGCTGGGGTTTAATTGATCCTAGAATTAAATTTTGGGAGTTTCTGATGCCGTTTGTGGGACATAACCTCATAGAAGAAATACCTAAAAGAATACTATCTAGCTTGGCAAAGCAAAAAGCCTACTTTAAGCTCATGCTATCATCGTAGGCTTAGGTTTGGGCTGCTTCTCAGCACATGGGGCTCCTTGCTGGGCCAGTCTTATTTTACACCAGCAATCATGAGGTCTCACAAGTAAGTTTTTCTTCTCATAGCTCTAAGCTTTGCCACTTGGCATACTTGATTTCCTGGAGGGGTCCACAATGGCAGTGCAGGCTCATATAATTCAATGTCTCCTCTCCCCTTCCATATCTGGAAGCAGATATCATCTTACACATGGGTCAGTCCTATAACCAAAGGGATAATAGACAAACATTGCTTTGTTCTCTAACTGTACACAGATATACGTTATTTATGTTTTTATCTCTCATTTAGATTATAAGTGCCTCCAAAGTAGGAACCATGTCCTACTTTATATCTGGTGCAGTACTGGGCACATAGTAGGTACTCAATTAAAACTTAGTCACCTCAGATCAAATCCTATCAAGAAACAAAATTGAAAAGCCTGGGGGACTGAAACAGATGGGTTCTCAAAGTTACTTCCAGGACATTAAACCTTATGGGAGGAAGAAAATTAGCTTTTTCCTTTTGTAGAACAGAAGAGACTTAAAGTTGATGTATCCTAAGCCCATGGTGTCAATTATCTTCCTCTGTCATATAAGCAAGGGCTAGAATGATGCAACCATAGAATAAACCTCAGAGATAGTATAGGCCAACCTCTTTGTCTCACAGGTGAACAAATTAAAGCTCAGATTCATATAAAAGATTCATATAAAAGATATAAAATATCAAAACCAGAGGTAGAACCCCCACTTTAGGAGCATAGGTTTTAAAGCCAGAAGAGACCTTAGGGATCATTTTATTTCAACCCCATCCTTCTACAGATAAGGAAACTGAGATGAAGTGGCTTGTCCAAATTCAGGTAATAAGTAACAAAACTGAGTTTTGAACCCAGGGCTCTGGACTTCAAATCTAATACCCTTTCCATTTTCCTACATGTCTCTTTCTGTTTGGAAGCAAATATCTTTGCTAGTCATAGGTCACAGCCCTGTTTATGGCAAAGCAAGGAAGATCTTTGCTTAATAAGTTATCTTAGGTAAGAGATGATTTTACCATTAGAGTCTTTACTATTATTGTTTTAGGGTTCTTTTTGATGGGGGGGGGGCTATTTTTGTGAAAATGAGAAATACAAGGTCTCTCACTGCTCTTGTGTTTTTTCTACAAAATAGAAATCCTCTTGCTAAAGTTCAGGTGAGGAAAAAGAGAGTTGGCATGGAAGATGAGTGAGGGAAAACAGAGGCTGGAAGGTGAAGGATTACTCTGGAATGAGATCTGATTTTTAATTCATGTCCAAATCAGCATCACCAATAATAACGATATTAATCTTAAAGGACAGTCACCATCATACAGTAAGAATCTTGTTCTCTTCCACTTATCCATTATTTTCTAAAATAAACAGATGTCATCTCAATGGTGAGTATAAAGCAGTCTTGTTTTTCCATCTTTCTTTCTTGTCTGCATGAATCACAGAAGTGTGGGACCTGCAGCGCATGTGGATGGGGCAGTGTTTGCATCAATGCTGAATCAAGAAAGGAGGGAGGAGTGGGGGAGTCGACCACTGCACAGCGTATGTGCGCTGTTAGAGGGACGGTTTCATCATTCATAGCTGCCTGAGGGCTGCTTGAACACATGCTTCTGATTTTTAGACATTTATTTGTGGCTTCCAGAAAGAGAATGCACTACTGCCAGATGCCAGATACTAGGAGACCCTCTTCAAACAGCATCTGTCGATCATCACTCACCCCTAGCAAAGCCCAAAAATGAAAGGAAAATCTTTGCTTGGTACTAATGGGGGCCCTAAGAAATTTGTGCTTCACAGGTAGACTTTCTGGGTTATCTATTGAGGCCTGCCCTTTTGTTTACATTACAGAAGATCAAGTCAGGGGAAAGTATTCTGGATCCTCAGAGGTCCCTTTTGCTGTCTTTGAGCTCTGACTTCACCTTCTCATTTCCAGCAGTTTCTTTTTCTCTGGCCAGATGTTCCTGTGACAGAAGAGAAGTAAGCTTGAGAATATTTCTGCCCTACTATAAAAACAAGCAATTTATGAGCGGACTGGTTTGAAAGGAGAACCTAGGGAATCATTACTGAAAGCATAAAAGACTAATTTTTCCCATAAAGTGGCAGCAGTAAATGTCCAGTAAATATAGGACTCTTCTGACTGTTCTTCAAAGCATATTTTCACCCCAAACCTAGGAAAGCCTGTTTCATATTTGGTACAGAATAAATAACCTGGCTAAAATGGCCTTCCCACTACCTTTTCCCCAAACCTGTGGGAAGAAATCTGAACTGATAAGGAAGTGGAGAGTAACAGATGGATAGCAGTCAGCATCTAGAAGTCACTCAGTGGTGAAAAGAGCATGGGATCTAGAGGGAGAGGTCATAGGTTCAAATCCCAGTTCTATTGCGCGACACCTGTGGGAACTTGAGGAGGTTGTAAAACATGTCTGGACTTCAGTTTCGTCATCTGTGAAATAAAAGTGTTAGATTAGATGATTTCCAAGGTCTCTTCTGCCTCTAAATCATATAAACTCCAATAACTTATGAAAACCAGCAGCTCCATCATTAGTAGTAATGGGAAGGCACTCTATTGACCTAGAACTCCTTATTGGAAAAGACAGAAGGAAAGGGAATGGAGGGAAAACTCGAATCAACCAAAACTCTTGCTTTCGCAATGATCTTCTACATCAGGCTTTCTTAACATGGGGCCCACAGACCCACAAGAGGTCCATGGAAGGAAAGAAACAAACATTTATTAAATACTTATTATGTGCCAGGCCCTGTGCTAAGCACTTTACAAATACTCTCTCAACAATCCAGTGTTGTTGCTAGGGCTGTTATTATGCCCATTTTACAACTGAGGAAACTGAGGCAGATAGGAGTTGAGTGACAGCCAGGGTTACACAGCTAGTAAGTTTCTGAAGATATATTCTAACTTGAGTTTTCTTGACTCCAGGCTTACTAATCTATCTACTGTACAACCTTTGGATACAGTCCAGGGATCATGAACTGAATAGGGGAAGAAAAATACATATTTCCTCTCACCAGAAAGGGCAGTTAGGTAGGATTTGGACTGCTGGTCTTAGATTGCTAACTCCTGCTTTTGTCTAACTAACTCATTTCACAGGTTTTTATAAGGTCACACAAATAGGGCCGGGAGTTGAATCCAGGTCTTCTGACTTGCAATCCAGCATTCTTTCCACTGCCCCAGTCTGGGGGAACCTGACCAAAAGAAACCCGTTCATTTGTCTTTAGTAGCTAGTCCATTTCCATTTGTGGTCTTTTCAGAGCCTGACTCACAGGGTTGTTGTGAGGAAAGTATAAACAAACCTGAAAGCTTCATAGAAATGGGAGCTATTTTTATTTGCGAATGGAGCTGCTGGTTTTCATAATATGCTAATATTTGGTTCAGAAACCACACTTAATTTGATTGGCAAAACTATATTGAAATACTGTAGGACTCTTTAGACAAGCTGTTAGGCTTGATGACTTTTTCCAGGTCACAAAAGGACAGAGGTCTGATGAGGGCTCTAGAGTGTTTGTGACTGCAAGTGTCAAAGGCACCAGTCAGATCACAGTCAATGAATAATGAATGCATTAATGATAAGGGAAAACATTAAGAAAGATGATGAATGCCACAGGCTGGGAAACATTAGGTCACTGGATAAATGGTTTCAAATTCTTTGCTCTAGGATATAGGTCTCTCTGGAACTATTCTTTTAGAAACAGATGCGGTCATTTCAGTCTTCTGCTCAAAAAATCTTTAGTGGCTCCCTATTACTTTCCAAGGAAAATTCAAACTTCTTTGCATGGCATTCATGGCCCTCCAGAATCTACCCATCTTTCCAGTGGTCTCCCACTCTAGTTCTTCATAAATTCTTCATGCATTAACCTGGTGGTGTCAAATTCAAATAGAAATTAAGGCCACTGAACTGTCCATAGGGATCCCTGTGGGCTGCATATTGACTTAGAAAACCAAATTTTTATATATTTCTTTTTTTTTTAAATTTTTGTTTAATATTTTCCAGTTACATTTTAAACTGGTTGAAGCCAAACTTGGGAGTGTTTTGAGCTTCATGAACCCCTTGGGTTGCATGTTTGAACCCCTCAGATTTAGCTGGACTTAAATATAGAGTAACTTTAAGGTCCTACTAGCTCTCTAGTTTCTATGTTATCGTTCTGAGTATTCACGGTGTTCCTTGTACCCTCACCTCTCCATGTTGACTTATTGAATTTCTACCCATTCTTTAAAGGTCAACTCAAAGGTCATCTCTACGAAGCCTTCTCTATTCCCTTAAGTTAATAACCACTTCTCAGACATCACATGCTATTTTGTTTTAATCTATTGTAGTATATTTGTTGAAATGCAATGGCATAGTGGGTAGAGAGTAGGCCTCAGAGTCAGGAAGCCCTATCCTTGTATCTTCTATGTGCTAGTTATGAGATCCTGGATACGTTCACTGACTCCTCAGTATACCAGGCAACTTGGGGATCCCCAGCGGTAGAAGAATCTTACTGTAAGTTCCCTATATGAGCAAAATTCCAGTACCACTTAAGAACAAACAAAAAAGGCATTGATCTTGCAATGATATGCAGTTTTCCATGTTTGTGCCCTTATCTTTCTTCTAGACAATAATTCCAATTGAAGCAGGAACCCCATTTTTTCTGAACTTTGCTCTTCAGAAACCAGCTTAGCATTCTGTACGCAGCTGACACTGAATAACCATTTTTGAATGAATTAGTGAATGCATGTATAAGAGACTGCCTAGCCTTCACCTGTATGAAAAGCAGCTGTTGTCTGTGAGTTTATCCTCTGGTTAGTTAGGGGTCAGGAGCATAAGGATGTGGGAGTGAGCAAGGGGGAAACAAATTGGGAAACTCAGATGATCTGGGCTCAAAAGCCAAGTCTGTAGATGCTAGGAAACAAGCTTAGTTATAGGAGCAGACCACACAAGGCTAACTGGTAGGATGGTAATAGAAAAACTGCCCAGAATAAACACCCTTATTTATACTTGGGTTAAGTATGGAGGAAATATGGTGCTTTGGGTTTTTTCCCCTCTCTTCCAAGAGATTGGCACCTAAATCCCCATTCCCAGCTGGAGAAGAGTGGAGAGTAGGCAAATGGTGTCACTGGTTCCCTTGGTATGATGCTACAACAAATTATCAATCAGACTTTCCCCCTCAGACTCCATGGAGCACTTTGTTCTGAATCTCCCTAGTGCACTTATCATGCAATATTGCATATTATAAATTCAACTGAATTCAACAAACATTTTAAGTCCCTACGGTGTGCAAGGCACTTTTTTCTAACAGCTGCAAATGCAAAACTGTAAGCCTCTTCTCTCAGTGAACTAACAGTCATAGGTGACAATGCATATATACAGAAATAAGTAAAAATAAAAGGCAACTTGAGGAGAGAGAGAACACTAACTGGGGGATGGGGATGAGGTGAATCAAGAAAGGCTTCCCAGAAGACATGCTGCCTTGGCTGAGCCTGGAAGGAAGAGAAAGGTTCAGACAGGTAGATGCAATGAGTCAGTGCATTTCAGGTATCGGGGGCCTTGTGGAAATGCAAACAAGTTACAGATAGAATTGGAGGCCTAGGGATCACTTCGTAGTCCAATTTTGCTAAACTAGCGCATGCATCAGAGGGGAAGAATATGAGTCGTATCTGAAAAAGATAGGTTGGTGCCAGATTATAGATGGCTTTATATACCAGGCTGGAGTCGGTATTTTGATTGACAGACAATTGTGTTTGTCCTACCTTCTCAAAGAGTACCATGACATCAAAGAATGAAGACATAACTTGCAGCTGACTTAGATTTGAGTGAGTGAGGTCTGTGCAAGGTCACCAGCCTGACTTTCTCCTCTATAGCCATCTGGATCCAGTGGCTGTATTCATCAGGACAACTGTAGATGACCCACAATGCAATGGATGACCGTTGCCTTTTTAGGCTAAGGTCTTTTCAGGTTCTCACTGATAGACATGAGGTTGCCATTGAAACTTTTTGAGCAGGGGTGTGGCATGGTCAGACTTAGGAAGGGCTGAAATGGAAGCAGGGAGACCAATTATATAAGGTGATAATAATAGTCCAAAACTAGATTGGTGATTATTTATTCCCCTACTAGACTATAAGAGCCAGGTGCTTTGGTATCTTATTGAATTTCATTATCTCCCCCAATGATGAGTAGCCTGATAATAGGAGGCACTTAATAACTATTTGTTTGAAAGAGTAAGTCATTCATTGAATGTTTAATGATCACACACTATGTGAACATTACTGTTCTGGGCACTGAGATGGTAAAAAGAAGAGTATGACATAGTCTCCTGCCCTTAAAAGTTTATCTGCAAGTCTGAGGACCATACAATAATTAGAAAACAGATTTTGACCAGCAGAGGATAAACTCTGAGGGAACAAAAAAAATTTAAGTGGAGACATAAGTGAGATCAGTGTGGTCTAAAGGCCTTACTGGGGAAGTGGATTTGGAAAGGTGAATGAAATCTGCATAAGAGTTCTGAGAAAAGAGAGGATTTTGTGGGAAATTGGAACAGAGAACCAGGCATAAGCAACAAACGGGAGTATCAGAGGCTTTCCTAATGAAAGGACTTCTAATTGGAACACAAGGTTCTCCTTTGGAATGTAAGGAGAAATAAGATTGGCTAAGTGCTATGGGCCAGATGACTAAGGATCCTTAGTTGACCCTTAAAAGTGAAAAAATTCAATTAAATGTTAGTCTCTTAAATGTTGGTTGTTTGGTTTATTTGGAAACTTGATCAATGGATTTTTGTTATATAGAGTAGAAATAGCACTGAATTTGAAGTCAGAAGAGAAGGATTTGAATCCTACTTCTGCTAGTGCTTAATGATGTGACCTGGTTTTCTGTTTCTCAACTGCTTCTTCTGTAAAATGAGATAGTTTGACAGAAGGATCCGCAAGCTCTTTTGTAACTCAAAATCCTATGATAATGTTGTTCAGATGCCTCATAGGCACTTCCCTTTCTCTGTACCTCAGTTTCCCCTCTGTCTTGTCTGAATGTGAGGACATACAATGATTATAAAAGACTAGTTGGTAAAAGCTGAATTTGTATTTTTACTAACCCAACAAAGAATAAAATTCCTTTGTTTATAGACCTTTAGAAATAATTATCACTTCCTCCTAGCCTGGGAAAGTGGCTTGCTGCTTTGATGGAGTTCATTTTTTTTTTAAGCAATAAAAGAGAGAACCTCTTGTTGTTTTGACTTGATGTTTTATTATTAGACAGCTCAGTTCAGCTTTTCCGAGTGTTCTCACTGACCCTTGAAATATAGTTGGTGCTATCATAAATTCAGATGAGATTAGTTCGAATTTGGATTTTCTTCACTGCTTGCTGCCTGGCTCTCTTCTCTGCTGTCCCTACAGTATCATTAGCACCTTCTTGCTTCAGGTGCTGACTTGAGGCTGGAACAAGCAACCCAGCCCACGGCAATTTTGTGCCTATTGACCCTTGTGGCAGTGAATTCACCTCTGTTGATCTGTCATTTCCAACTTCTTAATTCTATTTCTGCTTTTGTGGCACCAAACTCAGGACTGGGAAAAACTTTTGAGATCATCTAGCCTACTTATCCCAGAGCAGGGTTTCTAATTTCATCCATATGGCATTCCTGTACATTTTCAGAGCCTCTATGACTTAGTAGAAAATCTTTTGGGTGTTTCTATGGCAGAAAAATTTATCACCTTGTGGCCAATATGATGATGGCCTTGAGATGTGAATTAGATGAATATTCATAGGATGGACACATAGTCATCACCTGGACTGTACATAAAGCGTTCCCAGGTTGGTAGGAATATGCATAGCCTTTGAGAGCCTAGGGTCACCTCTCCACCAGGGTGAGACATGTCAAGAGCACTATAGTGGAGGCCATTTCTTCTAATTCCCTAGTTTTACAGAAGAAGAAATGGAGGCCCATAGAAATGAAGTGACTTGGTCAAGATTAAATAACTTGCAAGAGGCACAACCCAGATTACAGCTCACATCTAATTCTAGCTAAGTGGTCTTTCCACTGAATGGTACTGAGGGGGAACCTGACCTAAATAAACTTGCTAATTTATCTTTCAACTGGGATCCATTTCAATTCTGAATATAGGGCACGTGTACTTTTGACCTCATGGGGTGACTGGGAAGAAAATGCTTTATAAGTCTTAAAGCACTATAAAAATTTAAGTTATTATTTGTGATGGAGTTACTTGGAGTCATTCTGCATTGAAAAAGCTTCCTAAAAGCACTGCATTTGTTAATTGGCAAAATAATATTCAAGTTCTATAGGACTCTTCAGAATGTAGTCCATGAAACTAATCTATTTCAAAGTTCAGCGAAAGTGACCATTCAATATACCTACCTTAAAAGCTGAATAATTTAATGAAGAGAAAGGAAACACAGGTCTTTCAGCTCCATCAGATGCTTAGCTACCCCTGGGTCCCATGATGCTCAAAGGGCTTATCCCCTTGGGAAATTTCATCCAAAGACCAGGATTGAATAGCCCACCTTTTACTTGTTGCCCATTCCTCTTAGTCTCAAAAGAGGAGAAAATACCAATAAGGGCAACATTAGCTAGTTCAGATGCCTTCTTTTTGTGGTGATTGGTCATGTCAAAGGAATCCCCGATTCGAGTCGCATGCTCTCAGGGTAACTCATATTAAGTCTGTATCCAGTGTGTGTTATGATCTCTAGACTAATAGAAAGGATGAGTTTCTTTTTTTTTCTGAACAGATAGGTTCACAAATAGTTATTTTATACTAGTACTCTGTAAAAGGATATACAAAAAAGACACTGTGGACTATGGAAACTTACTATATGCAGGAGTCAATATCTTTTCATCAGATATGCAAGTAGTAAGGGAAACTGAGGAATATAGAAGCTAATCATAGAAGAATGTGTGCATATTCACAGGATATGTAAACTATTTGCTGCTATAAGATAGGAGGCAGGAGAAATAAATGTTATTCCTTATAGCAGTAAAAAGATTTACAGATTACTTCCAGATTAGGTATAGGTGCCCAAGTGTGTATTTTGTCTTCCCCTCTAGACCCCTGGTCAAATACCTAATCTTTAATATGTGTTTTATTGAGAACTAGAAGCATTTCCATGTTTTTGTTAGAAAAATATCTTTTGTTAATACATTCAAAATGTCATATATGTGCTTTGTGGACTCAGCTGTGTGACATAGAGAGAGGGCAATGGAATGACAATGAGGAAACCTAAACTTTTATCTTGATTCTCCCTTTAATCAGTTCTGCACTTCAAGGAGCTCATTTCAAAGGCAGAAAGGTGATCAGTCTCTCTAGCTCATTCCCCAACATTTAGCAGCAAATGCTCTTTAAATATAAGGTTTTGTGGTAACTATTATCACCTTGACACTGAAGAGTGAAGACAGAGGCCAGCGTATAATATCCACCCAGTGGAGGTTTATTGGAGGATATTAAAGGTTTATAGACATCTGGCTGGATCCCAAGAAGACAGAGTGCTGAAATACAAGTGTCTGATATTCTTCCTGATGCCGGGGATGAGTCTTCGTGTATATATACCAGTAGTGAATTCCCATATCTATGGAGGTCAGTAAGTAATTTACTACAAAACAGTGTAATTTTTGAGGTTGACCTGCCTTTTTTATATATAGCAAAAAACCTTGCTTCTGGCATAGTTGATCAATACAGTTCTGTTTTTGATCAGTCCTTAAAGGGTTTGGGGTGTATTGATTAGCGGATTGACTTTCTTAACTCATGACTGGTCTTTTGCACAAATTGACCTTGGCACATCCAACAGCTTTAGCATTTGGCTATGTCAGAATGAATGGTCTCTCTCTGAGGGCAAGAACTGTTTCATCTTTGTCTTCGCATCCCCAGAATGTAGCACGATGACTGGCACATAGTAGATTTGAGAAATTCTTCACTGGCTGATTGAAAAAGCTAGTGTTATCTTAGAACTGGGGATGGATGGATAGGGCAGGACCTGTTTAGTGTGACTTCTTAAAGAAAATACAAAGGGGAAAATTTGAACTTCTAAAAGCTAGGAGGGTACAAGCAGTTACCATATACTTTAACTGCATAGGCAGAAAAATTTTCACTTAATGCAGTTAAGGAAAGAAAATTCCCCAAATGAGGATTGTACTGCAGTCTGTAGCCAATAAGCAATAAATAGATCCAATCCCACGCAGAGGCTTAGCCCATCGCTTAGCCTCATTTCTACAAGCAGAACTTCATGCATTAGTAATACCTTGAGTGGTGAAGTGGTCTGCAGCCCAAGGCACTACTGAAGAAAAAGGCCACCAATAAGAGTGGCCTGGAGCAAATCACTTCAACCCTCTAGCTTTCAATTTCCTTATTTGTTAAATGAAAGTAGTATTCTTCATTCCAAAATCCTCATAGGATTGTTGTGGGGATCAAGTGAGGGAAGCAGAGGGAGAGGGACTGACCAAGTGATTACACTGGTCTAGGCGACTCCCAGATGAGGATGTTCCTCCTAATTCAGATGGGCACCTTCTCAGCAAGTTAGAGTCTTAGAGTTGCCTAGAGTACTGAAAGGATAAGTGATTTGCCCATAGTCACACAGTCAGTTTATGGCTCATTGAGTTCAGGTCTTCTTGGTCTCAAGTTCAGCTTCCTACCCAACAAGCCACTATGTGTCTCCAGTTGAGGTTGCATCCATTACAAACTTTTTGGAAAGCATCAAGTGCTATATCAGTGTGAGGTGGTAATATTCCAGACATACATATAATCTGTCAGTCAGCAAGTATTAGTAAACACCTGGCATGTTCCAAGCACTGTGGTAATTTTTGGGGATATAAAGAAAGGCAAAACATGATCCCTGTTCTCGGAGTCACAGTCTAATGGAGAAGAAAACATACAAATACCTATGTACATATAGTATGTTCAATTTTACAGTCATGCCTGACTCTTTGTGACCCTATTTGGGGTTTTCTTGGCAAAAATACTGGACTGATTTGCCATTTCCTTCTCCAGTTCATTTTACAGGTTGGGAAACTGAGGCAAACAGAGTTAAGTGACTTGCTGAGGGTCACACAGTTAGTAAGTGCCTGAGGCCAGATTTGAACTCAGGAAAGTGAGTATTTCTGACTCCAGGCCTGCCACTCTATGCACTACATCATCTAGCTGCCTTATATGGTATAGGTGGAAAGTAATCTTAGAGGGACAGCATCAGCAGTGGGGATGAGGGGTAAAGACTGGGTAAAGCTCTTATAGAAGGTTGTTGTTGTTGTTGTTGTGTCCATCCTTCGTTGACAAAAAAGACCATGCCATCAGAGAAATGATGACATGACTTGCACTTGACTTTGTTTTGAGTGAGGGAGCGCTGTGCAAGATCATCAGTCAAACTTCTCTTCCAGAGTCATCTGAGTGCAGTGACCATATATTCATCAGGATGACCAGAGAAGGCCCAGGATGCAATGGGAGACCTTGGTCCCTTAAGCCAAGGTATATTCAGATACTCACTTAGGGTGAGGTAACACCCATTCAGTGAGTAGGCCTGTTGAAGAAGTAATCAGGGGAGGCCCCTTTAATGAGGCAAAGAAAAAGAGCTACATCAGGATGGGAAAGGAACAGCAACAGTTACTATTGATAATCACTCTTAATATAGAAGGGTTCAGAAAACTGCCTTTAAGTGGAGCTTGGGCAGGAGCCTAGCATTGTCCAATCTATGGACTTCAGAGTGCAATAGATTTAAGGTTTGGGGAAAGAAGGAAAGAAGAGGAGAGAAGAGGAGAGAAGGAGAGGGGAGGAGAGGGGAGGTAGATTTGAACTGAGACTTTTAGGAAGCCAGGAGACAGAACTGAAGAAGGAGAGCCTTCCAGGCACAAGGTACATACAGCCAGTAGAAGGACACTGAGTTAGGAGATGGAGGGTCATATATGAAGGACAAGTAGGCCAGTGTAGCTGGATCACAGAGAACATGAAGGGGAGTAAAATGTAAGAAAATGGGAAAGAGTTAAGTTGTAAAGGGAATAAGGGGCCACTGGAGTTCATAGAGTGGGATGAGGAGGCTTCATGGTTAGAGCTGTACTTTGGGAAGATCGCTATAACTGTTGAGTGTAGGATGGACTGGAGTAAGGAGAGTTGCAAGGTAAGGAGGCCCATCAGAAGGCTATAGCAACAGACCATAGGTGAGATGACGAGTCCTATGCCAGGTTGGTGGCTGTGGGTGGAGAGAAAATTAGGAGAGATGCTATGAAGGTAGGAATGAAGACTTGTGGGGAGACTGGAAATGTGAAGCGAGAGGGAGGAGTCAAGGATGATACCTAGGTTGTGAGTCTGGGAGAATGGTGGTATCTTCTACACCAATAGGTTAGTTGGGAAGAGAGGAGGGTTTGGAGGGTAAAGATGTTTAGTTCAGTTCTGAACATGTTAAATTAAAGGAAAAGACATCTAGTCAGAGATATCCAAGAGGCACTTGGTGATGTAAGATGAAAGCTCAGGGCTAATGTCAAATCATTTGCACAGCAATATACTTGAATCCATGGGAGATGACAAGATCACTAAGTGAACCAGGAGAAGAGAAGAGAACACAAAACTGAGCCATGTGGAATGCCCATACTTAGTAAGCATGATCTGGAGGAATATCCAGCAAATGAGACCCAGGAGGCATTGGACAAGTGGTAGGAGAACCAAGGGAGAACTGTATCATGAAACTTTGGAAAGGAGAGAGTATCCAGGAGATGCTGATTAATATTGTCAAAAACTGAGGCTGAACTTCTTGAGGTCAGAAATTGTTTTCACTTTTCTTTGTAGTCCTGGGACTTAGCACAGTGCTCACCCCAGAGTAAGCATTTAATAAATATGTTTTGATTAATTGCTTGAGCAGAATGCAGAAAAACTTGGTGGTTGCTTCAAACTTGTGCCTTGAAGGAAATGGTTTTCTTGGTCATGCTAAAATGGCCTTAACACCAATAATATAGCCTCACAAAACAGGTACGTAATAGACAGGTTACTATCTCCATTTGATAGATGAGAAAATTGATTATCAGAGAAATGGTATGATTTATCCAAGGTCCCACAACTCATCAGTTTATTACAGAGATTTGAACATAGTTCTCTTGATTCCAAAGCCACATTTATACTGCACCATAGTACCTCTCATATTTGTATTTCTGTATGGAACTATGATTTCGTCAGTGTGTGGAAACTTCCTCCATTAATTTTGTAGATAGACAACTTCCCTCCAAGTTAAATGACTTAAGTAGTCACATAGCTAGCATATGTGAAAGGAAGATTTGAACCCAGGAGATTCTACCAGGGTATTAACCCAGTTTCTCATTCTGTCTCTCATAAACACGAATTTGTTTCCTCATGTTTCTAAAACTTCTTTTAAGATCTTTCCCAATTATCCCATAGTCCTCATACAGATGGAAGGCACAAAATGAAAAGCCCATGTGGCTTTCTTTGGTCCCAGGAGGAAGATTATCTACATTCAGTCCTTCCTAATGGCCAATTGCAACTAGATACTTTGGCTGCCTTCCAGTGCACTTTACAATAGTCCCCTCAGCTATTCTGGTCTCCAGTCTTTCAAAGGGCTTTGTTGAAAATTAAAACATGGTTTGTTGGGTTTGGGGTTGCCTTGCCCTTGTTTCTTTTCTCTTCTTTCATTTCCACTGTGGTGTGGTTTTCACCTCTGCCATGGCGGCAGCCCAGAGGCTGAGCTGGTTCAAGAAGAGGGCATACATTCCATTCATCCTGGTCATAGACTTCTATAGGAGAAAAGCCTTTGAAGTGCTTAGGATTGCTCTAGCTCTAGAATAACAATGGCTCTTATTATTAAAGACTGGTTTTCGTTCTCTTTTCCCTCTCTTCTACTCTGGAATTTAGAAACACCTGATGGACTAAGTTCCATATATTGGAAGGACTTCCCTGAGCTTTGTTTGGTGGAGAGGTAGGCTCCCCATGGAGCCCCAGAAATCAAGAAATAGTCTTTCAAAATATAGAGCCAGGTGCTTTAAGGTTTGCAAAGCACTTCGAATTAGTTATTTTGTTTGCTCCTCAGAACAACCCTGTGTGACATGTGCCATTATTATCCCCGTTTTTACAGATGAGGAAACCGTTACTGAGATAAGGTTGAGTTAAAGGATTTGCCCAGGGTCACACGGCTAATAAGTGTCTGAGGGAAGACTTGAACTGAGTTTTTCCTCACTCCAAGTCTCTTCATATATGTCAAATTTTTCAAAGAGGTGCTCTTATGGTTTGCCATTCACAAACTTTGTAGGCTTGGTCAAATTAATTTGATCTCTTTCAGTCTCCATTTCCCCATCTGTCAAAAGGTACTCCCTACCTGTCGTGGTGGTTGTGAGGAAAAGGATTTGTCAGCCTAACTGTGGAAATGCAAACTCCTGCTGTAGTTTGGAGGGAGAATGAGAATTCCTCCTCTCTTTACCATGAGCTATGTGGCTACCTGGGGAGAGAACAGCAGGAGAGAAGGATAGCCAGGGCCACACTTTTCCCTTCAGCCTCATCATTCAACTGAAACTGCTCTCTCCAAAGTTACCAATGATCTCTTTGTCACCACATCTAGTGGCCTTTTCTCACTCTTGTCATTCTTGATTGGTTGGCAACTTTTGACAATATTGATCACTCTCTTTTCTCTTTTGGTTTTTATGATATTGTTTTCTCTTGGTTCATTTCGATTCAATTCAGTAACTATTTATTAAGTGCCTACTATGTGCCAGCCACTGGTTTTCCTCCTAAGTCTGAAGCCTCCTCAATCCCCTTTACTGGATCTCCATGTCACGTCTATTAACTATGGGTTTCCCCCAGTGTTTCTGTCCTGGGCCCTTTCTTCTCTTTTTGTCTCACTTGGTGATCTCATCAACTCCCATGGATTTAATTATTATCTCTATGCAGGTGGTTCCCACTTCAATTTATCTATCCTTAATCCCATTCTTGACCTCACATCTCTACCTATCTTGAATCAAATCTCAGTCTCAACATGTCCAAAATTGAATACATCATTTGCTCTCTCAAAACATCCCCTTTCTCTCAATTAATTTATTGAAGGGACCACCATCTTTTCAATCATCCAGGCCCATGATCTCAGTGTCATCATTGACATCTTACTTGGAATTACTTTCCCCCAACTCCCACTATATCTAATTTATCAACAAGTCTTGTCAGTTCTACTTTGCAATGTCTTTTGTGTAACCCACCTTTTCTCCTCTGAACAGATGTCTGAGTGCAGACCCTCTTCACCTTGTGCTTGTATTATGGCAATAGCCTTCTAGTTGACCTCTCTACCTTAAGTCTCCCCCCATTGTGGACCATCCTCCACTAAACTGCCAAAGTGATGTGGCTAAAGCTGAGATCTAATCACTTCACCCCCCTACTCAGTAAACTCCTGTGACTCCCTATTACCTCCAGGATCAAATCTAGAGTCCTTTCTTTAGTTTTTAAACTTCTGCCGAACCTGCCTTTTCCTGCTTTTCCAGGATTCTTATGTTTTATTCCTTACAATGTCTAAGAACTAGAGACAGTGACCTTCTTGAACATCTCAAGGTCTCTAAACTTGATATCTTTTCACTGGCTATCTCCTTTGCTGGTAATGTTCACTGCCTCCTTTGCCTCCTGGCTTCCCTTAAATCTCAGTTCAATTCCCACTTTCTCTAAAAGGCCATTCCATAATCCCTCAATTCTAGGAGGAATTCTCTAGGGAAATCCCCAGCCTTCCCTTGGAGAATATCTTTCATCTACACTGTATATAGCTTATATGTATGCAGTTGTTCCTTGTTTGACTTTGAGCTCCTTGAGGGTAGGGACTGTCTTTTTCTTTGGGTCCCCAGTGCTTAGGACAGTGCACACAGTAAGTGCTTAATCAATGCTTCTTTTTGTATCAAAGAAAACATTTTCCCATAGAAATAATGTGACAGATGTTGGTTAAGATTCTAGATTAGTTCATAATGTAGTGATATTTCTAGATTCCTATCCTGTCGGAGTTAGAAGGGACCTTAGGTCACCTACTTCCACCCCATCATTTCAGGCTAAGATAAAATGTATCTAGAAAAGTTAAATGATTTACCCAAGCCCAGAACCCTGATAGAATCGTGTGTCTAAATCTTTTCTCTATCTCATTTTACCTCTTAGCTCTATTTTATTTGTTTGTTTGGGTTGGTACTTGAAAACTCCCTTTCTGGAGGCAAATCTGCAAATATGCTGCGGAGATTAGTCTGAGAGCTGCCTGCGGCACTGAGAGCTGGAGGATTTGCTGGTGCTCACAAGACCAGCATGCATCAGGAGTGTGCCTTGTACCCTAGTCTTTTTGACTCCAAGCCCCATCCTTTATTCACTTTGTTATCTGCTTCTCACTTTATTATTAGTTAAATAGGTTTTTGTAGACTGGTCTGGGGTCCTGAAATTATTTCTATGAGAAATACATTTCATGTACCAAATAACTGACTTGGAAACAAACTGTTAGAACAGAACCTGCTCATTATAAGTCAAAAAGTGGAAAGGAAATTGAACTTGGACTCATAACCTAGGGGTTCAAGCCCCATGTTTCCTTGATGTTGACTGTGACTGTGGGTAAGTCACTTCATCTCGCTGCAGTTTCCATGTTTGTAAGAGAATAATAGTGCTTTCCCCATGTATGTCACAGAGCTGTTGAAAAGAAAGCACATTGTAAACTTTAATGTGATTAGAAACAGGAGCTTCCTTATTTTGTTTTTATTGCCTCATCTGTAAACTGAAGGGCTTGGGCTGCATGAACCCTCAAGTCCTTTATAGCTCCTAAAATAAATGAACCAACTTTTCTTGCTAGGCATTTTGAATGAAACTTTCCCCTTTCCACCTCTGAATCATTCCTAATGATTTGGAAGGTGCCTTGCCTCCCAGTGAAAAGAGACTGACTTTGGAATGAGAGGGCCTGGGTTTTGGACCCCAGCTACCTTGGGGAAATTTTTTGACTTCTTTGTGACTCGGTTTCCTCTTCTGGTTGGATTTGTGGACCACTAGGGGTCCTTCTAGTATATGTTCCTATAATTCTACACTTCTCCCTCCAGTCTAATCTGGGTCCCACTATGGATGATAAACTAGAATGGTTACCACAATTTCTGTTAAAAGGACAGACTCCAAATAGACTTGATGCATAGGCATGGGTCACTGCATTCAGTCACACTCACTTGCTCAGTAAGTCTATGCCCAGTTTTATCTTTGAATATGAAGGGCTATATTCTAAAGGGATTTTACTCTGCCAGTTTTCATGTGAAGTGGATTTCAGAGTGGGCTGTTCAATTTTGGGGTAGTCAGAATATCCACAGGACATAGGGCTGGTCTTCCTGGCTCAATATTTCTCCCTCCTTCCTGCAATCGAATTACAGACGTTGAGATAGCCCAGGCTTACTTCATTAGGGAGAAAAGAATACTTCAGGGGATTTTGAGGAAGGTTACAAAACACACCGGGGGTAATTCAGGGAGATCGAAACCAAGACAGGCACCCATTGCCTGGGTTTGGAGAAGATAAATATGTACACAGTGATGGGATCTCTGATAATGCCCTGCTTGGATTATTTTGCTGCACATTTCAAGAAACTGCCTGTTTATCTAGGCAGTGGCTGCTGCCTGTTGTGTTGGGCCAATCACCAGTGCAAGGCACCAAATAATTCAAACCAGCACCCGCACAGGGTCAGCACTAATATGGTGCTGCTAAAAATATCCCCACGTCTCTAATATGTTGTCATCGCTTGCAGAGCCTGGGAAATGCACTTCATCCTCGAGACTAATAAAAGGGAGAAAAGCATTGGGCCTCGTGATTATGAGGTTGTGTTTCCTGCTCGACCTCTCTTGCACTTAGTAGCATTTCCATCCAATATTTTTCTTCCCATGTACTGTCTTGGTCATTTTCTACCTATACAGAAAAGCTGGCCTTTGCTGAAATGTAGTCCTGGGAGCCTGTGGCCATCCCCTCCTCTGTCGCTACTGTTTTTCTCAGCATCCTTGGAAGGACTTCTGGGAAGGACGGGGTTTAAATCAAGATGTCACTGACAGGCACAGAAAAGGCACAGAAAAGGGGTTAATTAGGTTGCCAACCTGATGTTAATGAAGTTAATCTGACCTGGAACCATATAGGAGAAATCTACCTGAAATAGAGGGAAGGCCTTTCTAGCTGGCTAACTACTTGGAAGTTGCTATTTTGGTCCCTTGTGAAATTTTGACCTTTGGAAAGGGCATTTGAGTCAAATATGTATTTTAGATACAGGATCATAGAATTTTAGAGCTGTGAGAGTCTGTAGTCCATCTTGTCCTATCTTAAAGATGATAAAATGGAAACCATTCAGGTTTGCAGGTCACAGAGCTGGAGTTTGGTTCCACGTTTTCTGACTCCAAATACAGTCTGTTTCTATTAAACCGTAGCTATCTATAGTCTTCTCTTTCCTCCCCCCCGCCCCACTCTCTTCTCTTCCTCTCCTTCTCTCTGCCCCTCGCCTTCTTCTCTCTCTTCCTTCTTCTCCCCAACCCATGTAAAGCAGAGATACATGTGGTGTGATCAAAATATGGGGTCTTATGCAATAAATGATCCCTTTCACGTACCCAGATACAACACTGCCTGAAATTTCACTACTGGACATTTGTTTCCTTGGGTTAACATCATTCCCCTTTCCTAGGCGTTCTTGATTCAGAATCTATATGCTACTGGAAGGAGAAACATAGTAAGTTACTGCCCTGAGTGTCAGGGCAGTAAGCTCATAGGTCAAGGACCAGAAGAGGCAGGTAGGTGGTAAACTGGATAGTAAATGGTTGGCATGGAATTAGAAAGAACTGAATTAAAACTCAGCACCAGACATTTACTAGTTATTTGACCCTAGGTGCTTACCACTTCACTATTGTCTGCTTCGGTTTCCTTAACTGTAAAATGGAAGTGATTATAGCACCTACAGGATTGTTGTGAGAAGCAAATGAGAAACTCTTTGTAAAGTGCTTAGCACCATTCCTGGCACATAGATGCTCAATAAATGCTTGTTTTCTCCCCTCCTTTCCTTTTCTCCTTCCATTTCTCTTTCCTTTCTTCCTCCTTCCATCTCTCCTTCCACATTTTCCTCTTTCCCTCCTCTTCCTTTCTCTCTCAGTTCTCCTTTCCTCTCTTATTCGTTTCCTGGTCCTCTAACTCAACACTCTCATTTTATAGAGGAGGAAGAAACTGTGGCCTAGAGAGATTTAATGACATGACAGAGCTGGATTTGAATTCAGCTTCTGTGACTTTTAGTTCTGTATTCTTTCCATCGAACTATAATGTCTTCAGCTTTTCTTAGAGGAGAACTAAAAAAAAAAATTACTGAAAGTGTTGAGACCATCAGTGGAGGGAGAAGTTTATATGAAATGCCTGAGAGGATGGAACAAGAGAGACCCTGATATCAGGCTTTGCTCTACTAAGGATCCTATAATAGGGGCTGGATAGGAAAGAGGGTTTAGGGCAGTAACAACTGGATGCAAGAGTTAGCAGGTAAGGTTTAGATCTACTGTCAGAGCTTAATTATTGCTTATGAACTCTGCCTTCATGTGAATGATTTCCATCACTTATCTATTCAACAAATATTTGGTAACCCTAGCATTTAGTCCAATTTGGCAAACACTGTTCTATGTCCAAGGCCCTGTGCTAGGGACACATACTTAGATACAAGCTTTGCCTTCATGGAATCTACAAGATTACAGTGTGAGAGAAAGGATATATATTCACCTGAGCAGTAACTAGAGTAAGGTGACCAGACTTTTCACCGCAGGACACTGATGTTTCATGCTGATGAGACTTCTACTCATCCAGCTGCACAGAGACAGATGAGCTTAGCCCTAAGCAAGAATATTTAGTTAAATTTGGCTATACTCCCCATACCCAGATACTGGGTTTTCCAACATCAGTCTTGGTGTGTCCCATGAAATCTTGTTTTCCTAGGTCACTCCTAATTCAGTAGGGTTTGTATTAAAATTTTGAGTGGAATTGAGAGTATGTTTTGTGAAGCTTAGCCTTGGAGCCTGGATTGCTGGTTCTGGATCTGACAAATATACAAACAACTCCAACATATGGAAGGATGAGATAAGTGCAAGGTGAGGTACAGGGAAAGTGGTATGTGAGTTGTGAAGAGGGCACAATCATAGGACTGTAGATTTAACTCTAGAGATAATATAGGCTGACCCCCTCCTTTTAAGTTGAGGGACCTGAGGCCCAGAGAGAGGGTTTTAACCAACCAAAAGTAGTGAGCAGTTGGGCTGCGATTAGCAGAGTCTGAGTCCTTAGACTCTAATTTCAGTGTTCTTTCTACTGTGCCATACCTTAGGGAGTTAGGGAAGGCTTCGTGGAATAGGTAGCACCACAATTAAGCCCTGAATAAAGGGAAGAATTCAGTTGTGTAGACTTTTAATGAAGAAAGAAATTCAAGTGTATAAAATCCATTCAAGGCATGGAGACAGTGTGAATAAATATATAGAAAAGGGCAGGATGAAAATGAGGGATGGAGAGGAGTTAATCTGGCCTCATTATGGATGATACGAGAATGAGTAGCATGCGATAAGCCTGGGCAAGTAGGTTTGAACCAAGTCACAATGGCCCTCGAATTGTTAGAATTAGGAATTCATTCATTCAGTAGGCAATGAAAACACTGAACAAGAACAAAGACTTTGAGGAGCCATGAAAATTTGAGTAGTAGAATGACATCATCACCATAGTAAATTTATATGTATAACAGTCCTTTGAAGTCTGCAAAGTGCTTTACATAAATAATTTCATGGGGATGGAGCCAAGATGGTGGAGTAGAAAGATGCACATACACTAGCTCTTCCCCCACAGCCCATAAAATACCTGTGAAGAAAAACTCTCAACAAATTCAAGAGCAGCAGAAGCCACAGAACAATGGAATAGAGGACATTTCCAGCCCAGGGTGACCTGAAAGGCCAATGGGAAAGGTCTTTCATACCAGAAACAGAATGGAGCCCAGCCCAGCTTTGGCCAAGCAGCATGGCACTAGGAGGAGGACCAGAGCAGGCCTTGGAGGGTGGAATCCCCAGAAGCAGTAGCAGCAGTTTGCAGATCCCTCAACCCACAGGCGCTAAAGGTCAGTGAGAGGGTTTTTTCAGCTGATGGAGAAGAGAGAGGGGTCTTCCCATAGCTCTGGCCTCAGGCGGGGGAGGTAGAGGCCCCACTGGGGTGGCAGCAGCTCCCATAGCAGCCCATATCCATTGTTGGATCATAAAATCCATGGAAGCACTTAGCAGCTTATTTTTACCTCAGCCCTGTGTGGTGGCCCTGTCCCCATCTAATGCTCCTGGAGGAATTCAGCAGCTGATCTTTATGTCACACTGAATGGTAACCCTGCCCCCACTGAAAGCTCCTGAGGGAATTGAGCAGCTTATCTAAATTTCAGCCCCCAGTGATGGCTTGGTGGAACTGGAGGTCAGATGGCTGTGGAGAAGGAACTCTATTACTCACAGATTATGGGCACAAAAGTTTCTGTTTGCTCCCAGACCAGTGTACACGCTTGGCTGTTCCACCTTGGAGGAACTGAGATCTTACAGATGCCCAGAAAATACCTTACTCTTGACAAAGGTCCCAAAGTCGAGTAAATGGTTGGGAAAATGCCTGAAAAAGGGAAAAAATAAGACTATAGAAAGTTACTTTCTGGGTGAAGAGATATCTTCTCCCATCCTTTCTGATGAGGAAGAACAACACTTACCATCAGGGAAAGACATAAAAGTCAAGGTTTCTGTATCCCAAACATCCAAAATAAACATTCAATGGTCTCAGGCCAAGGAAGAGCTCAAAAAGGATTTTTAAAATCAAGTAAGAAAGGTGGAGGAAAAATTGGAAAGAGAAATGAGAGAGATGCAAGAAAATCATGAAAAGCAAGTCAACAACTTGCTAAAGGAGACTCAAAAAAAATGCTGAAGAAAATAATACTTTTAAAAATAGGCTAACTCAATTGGCAAAAGAGGTTCAAAAAGCCAATAAGGAGAAGAAGTCTTTAAAAAGCAGAATTAGCCAAATGGAAAAGGAAGTTCAAAAGCTCAATGAAGAAAATAGTTCTTTAAAAATTAGAATGGAACAGATGGAGGCTAATGACTTTATGAGAAACCAAGAAATCACAAAACAAAACCAAAAGAATGAAAAAAATGGAAGATAATGTGAACTATTTCATTGGAAAAACAAATGACCTGGAAAATAGATACAGGAGAGACAATTTAAAAATTGTGGGACTACTTGAAAGCCATGACCAAAAAAATGAGCCTAGAAATCATCTTTCATGAAATTATCAAGGAAAACTGCCCTGATATTCTAGAACCAGGGGCAGAATAAATATTGAAAGAATGCACTAATCACCTCCTGAAAGAGATCCCCAAAGAGAAACTCCTAGGAACATTGTGGCCAAATTCCAGAGTTCCCAGGTCAAGGAGAAAATATTGTAAGCAGCTAGAAAGAAACAATTCAAGTATTGTGGAAATACAATCAGGATAACACAAGATCTAGCAGCTTCCACATTAAGGGATCGAAGGGCGTGGAATAGGATATTCCAGAAGTCAAAGGAACTAGGACTAAAACCAAGAATCACCTACCCAGCAAAACTGAGTATAATACTTCAGGGAAAAATAGTCTTTCAATGAAATAGAGGACTTTCAAGCATTCTGGATGAAAAGATCAGAGCTGAAAAGAAACTTTGACTTTCAAACACAAGAATGAAGAGAAGCATGAAAAGGTAAATAGGAAAGAGAAATCATAAGGGATTTACTAAAATTGAACTGTTTACATTCCTACATGGAAAGACAATATTTGTAACTCTTGAAACTTTTCAGTATCTGGGTTGTGGGTGGGATTACACACACACACACACACACACAGACAGAGAGCACAGGGTGAATTGAATAGGATGGGATCATATCTAAAAAATGAAATTAAGGGGTGAGAGAGGAATATATTGGGCGAAGAAATGGAGAAATGGTGTGTGGCAAATTATCTCATAAGAGGCAAGAAAAAGACTTTTCAATGGAGGGAAAAAGTGGGGGAGGTAAGAGAAAAAATGTGAAGCTTACTGTCATCACATTCGACTCAAGGAAGGAATAAAATGTACACTTATTTTGGTATGAAAATCTATCTTACAATATAGGAAAGTGGGGGAGAAGGCACTAAGCAGGGTGGGGAGGGATGATGGAAGGGAGGACGATGCGAGGAGGAAGCAATTAGGAGTCAACAGACTTGGGGAGGGACAAGGTCAAAAGAGAGAGCAGAAGAAATGGGGAGCAGGATAGGATGGAGGGAAATATAGTTAGTCTTACACAACATGACTATTATGGAAGTCATTTCCAAAACTACACATATATGGCCTATATTGAATTTCTTCCCTTCCCAATGGGGATGGGTAGGGAGGGAGGAGGGGAGAGAAGTTGGAACTCAAAGTTTTAGAAACAACTGCTGAGTATTGTTCTTGCATACAACTGGGAAATAAGAAATACAGGTAATGGGGTATAGAAATTTATTTTGCCTTACAGGACAAAAGATAAGATGGGGATAAGGGAAGGGAGAGATGTTAGAAGGGAGGGCAGATTGGTGATAGGGGTAATTAGAATGCTCAGCATTTTGGGGTGGGAGGAGGGAAGAGATGGGGAGAAATTTTGGAACTCAAAATTTTATGGAAATGAATGTTGAAAACTTAAAATAAATAAATTAAAAAAAAAACATATATAATTTCGTGTGGTCCTCACAACCATTCTATGAAATAGAGGCCAATAATATCCTTCTCTCTCTCTCTCTCTCTCTCTCTCTCTCTCTCTTTTTCTCTCTCTCTCTCTCCTCTCCCCCCCCTTCTCCTCCCCTTTGTCTCTAACAGATGAGGAAATTTAGGTAGAGCAAGACTTGCCCAGAGTCACATAACTAATAAATATCTGAAGGAGGATTTGAATTCAGGGTTTCCTGACTCTTGACTTTACTCGTTTAACCACTTCATCACCCCATTCCATCCTTTTCCTCCCAGTAACAATAGCCACTTTATATAGTACTTTGTGAAAACACTTGAAATGTTTTCTGTCATTTAAGCTCATGACAGCCCTTTGAGGGGAATTCTACCTCTATGGTTGACTACCTTTTTTAGACATGGAAATAAGGCTCAGAGAGGTTTTTTGATAGTTATACAGATAGAAAGTTTAACAGGTCTTCCTGAGTCCAAGTTTAGGACTATGTTAGAATATTACTGAGGCAGTGTAACTAGCACAAAAAAGGATTAGGACATGGAAAGCAAACTTTACCATTTTTGCTACCTCCATTCTCATACTTATAGTCACCTATACTAAAAATTTGCTGATTTTCTACTCATTTTGCTGTATTGGTCTTCTCACAGAGAAAGGTTTTGTGTGGAACTCTTTTAAAAGAGTCATGTCATGTAAGAACCTGTAGGTGGCAATCTTACCTCTGAACACAAAACTCCAAAGAGGGAAAAATTATCAACCCAAGGAAGAAGGAATCTCACGACATCTTGTTAGGATGAGAATGGGAAGGAGAATCCAGGATGTAGTGAGGTGTTAATTCAATAACTCTTGAAGAACCTTACCCGCAGGGCAATCCATCTTAGCCCCGTCCTCTTAGGTGGGGTTTTCCTCATTTATGTCATGTAGCCTTTTGGCAGTCTGAGACTGTGGCAGCTCATAGGTGCCTGGGGTTGGTGTTCAGTTTCTGGTAAGAAGTTCTGGTAAGAATCCTGGGGGTGACTCCTGGTCTCTTAGAGTGAGTGCCTGGGAGGTCCTTGCCTAGCTTGTTTCTAAAGGCAGAATGACTATCCTCTTTAGCTAAGAGAGAAAAGCCATCAGGAGGCAGGAGTCTTTGCTTTCTAACTCCAACATCAACTCTGTAGAGTTTTCTATTCAGTTTCCCACTGGGACATCCGAGGCCATTGCACATGTTTTACAAGATCATAGAACGAGGGCTGAAAGTGACCTAAGAGACCATCTAATCCAATCCCTTCATTTTACAGATGAGGAAAGTGATCTCTCAAAGGAAGTTGAGTGATTTGGCAAAGGGCACATAGGTTACACACCACATCAGAGTTGGGATTTGAAGCTGCATTTTCTGACTCCAGAGGGAGTGACCTTTCCACTGTACCACCTTGCCTCTTTTTTCCTAGATCACTCTCCCCTTGGAAAGCTCCATTGCATCCCATCTAATCTCACCCTTTCTAGTTTTTGACTGGTTTTCATGGGATCCATAACTACCTTGGGAACCCCTTTTACACCAAACTTATTTGTATGGAATTGTAGTTCTCCACCTCCTCTTTTCCTTTTTACACACCAGCCTGCCTGCCAGGAGTGGAGTAACAAGATGCCACAGGAGGAGAAAAATCTGCTCTTACAGCTGCATTTGTGGTTCAACTAGAAGCAGGAAATAGTATAAATCTCATGACAGAAATTTGGGATATTTTAATGTTGACAGGCACACTGTGTGTGTGTAACACGTGTGTTCTGCCACTTTAAAAGCAAAACTCCTAACCACTGTAGGCCATTAAAAGCCAGGTGTTACTTCCCTGCCAGAGTCCAACTTGAGTTTGGGGAGATCTTTCCTTAAAACCATGACCAGATGGATTCCACAGGTTGGGAAAGAGGTCCATACTTCATCTCTAAATGGGGGCCAGTCTAGCAAAAAATCTCCTCATTTCATGTCTACCATATGTTCCAGCTAAACTGGACTCCTTGTGGTTCCCTGAACATACTTTTTACTGGTTTACAGAATCTGAAGATCTAGTTGGGAGTGGACCCTCAGAAACCATGTAGTCCAAACCATAAGTGAACAGGAGTCCCCTTTAATATGTTTTCCACACAGTCATCCAACCTCCACTGAAAGACCTGGGATGAAGGGAATCCCATTATCTCCTAAGGCAAGACCTTGGGACCACTGTTATTTTTAAAGTGTTTGTTCTTACTTCAGGCCTAAATCTGGCTCTCTCTTTGTAGTTTTGACGAAAATAATAAAAAAACCTTTATTACACACTTACTATATATGAAAATTACTATACTAAGAATGTGGGACACAAATAAAAAAAACAATCCCTGCTCTTGAAAGGCAACTGGGCAGTATGGTGGATAGAGTCTTGAACCTGAAGTCCAAAAGATATGAATTGAAATCCTGCCTTATACACTTACCGATTATCTGACCCAGGACAAGTCCCTTAACTTCTCTCACTCATAGTTCTAGAAGGCACTACGATGCCTTTTGTTGTTGATGTTCAGTTGTTAAGTTGTGTCTGACTCTTTGTGACCCCATGCACCACAGCATGCCAAGCCCTCTACCTGAGGGGCTCATCTTCTGATGTCATACATTTTAATACTGTCCATGAGGTTTTCTTATCAAAGATCTGGAGTGATTGACCATTTTCTCCTCTAGTAGATTACCTTTTGTTAGAACTCTCCATTGTGACCTGTCTTGGGTAGCCCTGTATGACCTAGCTCATAGTTTCATGATCCTCTCTGCCCCAACAAGGCAGTGATTCAAGAAGGGATAATAGTATTTACCTCACAGGATTCTTGAGAGAATCAAATTATACATACATAATATCTGTATGCATGTATACACACATAGAGTACATTGCAAATTTTATAGCACTCGATAAATGCTAACAGCTATTGTTACTGTCTTCAAATAGCTCACATTCTAATAGAGAGAGACAGCACACATAGGAGATTTTAACTGCAAGTCAGATAGAAAGGCCCAGTGGTTTTGGGATTCATTGCCAAGGCAGAGGGTAGTGGATCTTCCTTTACGTCATTTCCATTAATCTCACCTCAGACATTTGACACACACTAGCTGTGTGACTTTGGGCAAGTCACTTAACCCCAGTTGCCTCATCCTGGGTCATCTCCAGTCATCCTGATGAATATCTGGTCACTGGATTCAGATGGCTCTGGAGAAGTGAGGCTGGTGACCTGCATAGCCCTCCCTCCCTCAAAACAAAGTCAAGTGCAAATCATGTCATCATTTTTCTGATGGCATGGTCTTCTTCGGCAATGAAGGATAAACATACTCTCCCCGCTCACCTCCATGCCTGTTAAAATAATATTTATTCATAATGGTTCAGCTCAAATGTCACTAATTTCATGAAACTTTCCCTGCTTTCCTCAACTAGATATGATTTCTTCTTCCTCTCTACTGCAGTACCATGTAGTGGAAAGGGCCTTCTACCTGTGCTAGTGCTAATGTGAGTTGAAATCTTGCTTCTTATATTCGCCATATATATGCACATACGTGTATATACAATATATAGACACACATATATATGTCTGTCTTTTTCTCTTTTTCTTTCTGAAAATAAACACAATAAATACTAGACTTTGAGTCAGGAAAACCTGAGTTCAAATCTAGCCTCAGACACTTACTGGCCACGTGACACTGAACAAGTCACTTAACTCTGTTTGCCTCAGTTTCCTCATCTATAAAATGAGGTTAATAACAATATCCCAAGGTTATTGTGAGAATACTGTGAGGCAATCTTTTTAAAGTGTTTTCAAAATGTGATAATCATGTTAATAAGAATGGTAATAGCTAACATTGATATGGTACCTCCAATGTGCTAGGCATGTGCTCTCCAAGTATTATTTTATCTGATCTCCACAACAAACCTAGGAGGGATGTGCTATTATTCATTCCATTTTATAGATGAGGAAACTGAGGCGAACAGAGGCTAAGTGATTTGTCCAGGGTCACACAGCTAGTAATTGTCTGAGGCCAAATTTGAACTCAGATTCTTCTGACTCCAGATTCAGCCTTCCATCCACCATGCCGCCTAGCTGCCTCAATTTGAAGTGCTACATAAGAGTTATCTATTATTAATATTATGTAATCATAAGATCATAGCATCATAAATTTAAAGCTAGAAGGCGCTATGGGGACAATCCAGTCACTTAACACCTCTGAACCTCAGTTTCCCCATCTATAAGATAGGGAGCACAATGCCCACAGGCAGTTCGGTGGTGCAATGGATAGAGTGCTGGGCCTGAAGTCAGGAAGACTCATCTTCCTGAGTTCAAATCTGTCTTCAGACACTTACTACCTGTGTGATCCTGGTCAAGCTACTTAAAACCCTGTTTGCCTTTGTTCCTCATTTATAAAATGATCTGGAGAAGGAAATGGCAAACCACTCCAGTTTCTTTGCCAAGAAAATCTCAAATGGGGTCACAAAGAATCAGACATGTTTGAAAAATGACTGAACAACACAATATCCATAGCACCTTTTTCCAAAGGCTGTTGTGAGAATCGAATGAGATGCCTGTTAGGCACTTCACAAACTTCACGTCTACTGCCTAAATGTCAACTAGTTTTATTTATACCCATCTCGTGGCATCTGTATTAGAGTCTCATAGATTAGTGTTCATGGCCTGATATCACCACTTTTTGTATACTTCTCTCCTCTTGCTTGACCCCACTCACACACACCGAGATGAAACCAAAGCCTTCTGGAGTATAACTGTGATACAAGGCGGAATGTGTTAAGTGCTGTAAGACAGCCTCAAACAAATGTCCCTACCCTGGAGCTCCAGGGGGTGCTGCAGCTGTGTCTGATTTACTTCTGGTTTGGAAACAGATGTGGCTGTAACATCTTCTGCAGGGCTGGCAGCTCCTGGTGCAATGTCTGCTGTGTGATTTCAGCTGCTCATTTTCAGCACAGCCATTTCCAAGGAAGCCAGAGCATTTTCCAATTACATTTCTTCAATATAATGAATCTTCTCTAATCCCTTCAATGAAGTAGGTTGGAGGAGGGGGGAATCTCTAGACAAGTTAGGTAGAGTTGAATAGGTAGAAATGACGTCAGAGAGCAATGTAGAATATTTCTCACTCATGAACACTCTCTTCTGAGTCCTTGGGTTGACAGAATAGACCTATGGAAATAGTCCTTATTAGACTGTTAGCTCCATAACACTCTATAGAGCCTAGGGAAGGAATTCTTTCTTAAGGATGTTTGCATCTGCCTCATTGATGAGCCCAATACACACACACAGCAGTCCCTTACTAAGTACAGCTCAAACACTATCTTTGGCAAGAAACATTTCCTGAATCTCCTACCTGTCTTCACTTTCAAATTATCTTGTATTTGACTACTTTGTATATATTTGTAGTTATTCAGTTTATAGCCATGCCATATTTATTTTTATACGTTCTCTCCCATTAGATCACGAGCTCATTTCAAATAGGGAATGGTTCATTTCTTGATCGTGTATTCACAGGACCTTGCCCAATTCCTGGCATTTGTGAAGCACCTAATAAATACTTGTGGATTGACCAATAAATGGCTGTTGTATGAATGAATGGAGAATACTGAATTTAGAGCAAGAGGGTCTAGGTTCAAATCTCAACTGATCTAATTATTTTCTATGTGACAGTAGGCAAGTCTCTTTTTCCTCTCTGAGCCCCAGTTTTCTTATCTGTGAAATGAGGAAGTTGGACTGCTTATTATTAAGTTCTCTTTCATACTACCACACTGGTGATAAGTGCTTAAGCAGTATGGTTTGAGGGGTTCCCAGGAAGACCTTCAAGTTTATAATCCTATGAATGCCAAAGCAAATGAAATTTGTTTTTAGAGGCCACGTTTCTCTTCTCAGCACCTTGTTCTGCTCTTTCGCTGCTTTTCCTGTGCCCATAGCTGGGTCTTGAGTAGCTACAATCTGCCTCCAACTAGATTGACCTATGGGCCTGTTCTCCCTCAATTCTCTATCTTTCTTAATTTTTTATACTCTTTCCTCTCCCCCATTAACTTATCATATATCTCATTTTAATACGGATTTCTATTTTCTGGTGGTGATAATAAGCTACTCCAGTAAACTCATCTTGGTGTCAGCATTACTTGCCTCAGGTCAAGCTGCTTTGTTGTTCAGTCATGTCTGACTCTTTGTGCTTCCTTTTGTTTTTTGGGCAAAGGTACTGGAGTGATTTGCCATTTCCTTCTTCAGCTCATTTTATAGATGAGGAAACAGAGGCAAACAGGGTTAAGTGACTTGCCTAGGGTGACACAGGTAATGCATGTCTAAAGATAAATTTGAACTCAGGGCGATGAGTCTTCCTGGCTTCAGGATGTATCCTATCCACTGTGCCACCTTGCTGCCTCCTCATATAACATATTAAGTTAATTTTAGCAAGTATCACTTAGACATAGTCTCTTAACTAGAAGGTTAATGATAATGCATTAAGTTTCAGGTGCTATAGAATAATGGACTCCTGAGAGTAAGAAATTAAGAAAGCCACTGCCATAGGCTCTAGGATGAGCATTTCAAGTGATGGCCACTTCCCTTCTCTCCCAATCTCTGATGTTTTTGTCTAACTTTATTCACCAGTGCCATTTTTGCTTGTGTGTATCATGGCCTCTTTGTGGCAGTCAGTTGTGAACTCATAACCATAACAGATCATTGGAACTAACCTTAAATGAGGCATTCGTGATCAATAAAATGGACTCACAACAGAGTTAGACGAATGGAGACCAGAGTTCAGTTGTGGTATCAGGTGCAGAGTGTTAGCTTTGAAATCTAAAGGACCTATGTTTTGCTTTTTACTTTCCCTGTAACTGTGAGCAAATCACTTAACATCTCTGGACCTCATTTCCCTTACTTGTAAAATGAAAGAATTAGGGCCTGTTGCCTTTTAAGGTTTGTTTCTAACTATAAATCTATAAAATTTTATGAATTGCGAGTTTCTTTACTTATAAAATAAAGGGATTGGATTAGATAATTTTTAAGAGCCCTTTCAGCTCAAAAATTATATCACGGTACCTTTCTATCTAGACTCAAATCTAAGAATGAAATCTTACTTTCTTAGCTGTTCTGAAACATAATTTCTATAGATTTCTCTCTTGCTTCTTGCTTGGCTTACAGGCTTCATGATAGGGATATTTTTTTCATTCATAGAATGAGATTTTCTTTAAAAAAAATTTTTTTTCAAAGATCACAAATCTACCTCCTCTTCCATCGTCCAACATCTCCTTTCTCCCACTAAGAAAAAAAGAACGCCCCTCCACCCTGTTACAAACATGCAAGCAAAACAAATTTCTGCATTGGTCATGTCTTTTTTTTTATAAAGTCTTGTTCTGTATTCTGAGTATTTCATCTCTCTATCAGGAGGTGGGTAACATGTTTTATCATCAGTCCTCTGGAGTCATGGTTAGTCATTGCACTGATTAGAGTTCTAATTCTCTCAGGTTATTTATTATTATTATTATTATTTTTTACCAATTTATTGTATTCACATAAATTGTTCTTTCATTTCGCTCCTCATCCATTCATATAGATCTTCACAGGTTTCTCTGAACCATCCCCTTCATCATTTCTTCCAACACAATAGTATATTCCATCCCATTCATATACCATAACTTCACAGTGTTATAGAATTCCAAGATCCCAAAGGCCATTTTACTAAACTGTGGCTAAAAAGAAAGACCTCTAACACAGCCAACAGGTAGTCATCTGGCCTCCACTCAAAGACCTTGAGTGCTTTGGACCTCTAACACAGCCAACAGGTAGTCACCTGGCCTCCACTCAAAGCCCTTGAGTGATTTGGACCTCTAACACAGCCAACAGGTAGTCATCTGGCCTCCACTCGAAGACCTTGAGTGATTTGGATCTCTAACACAGCCAGCAGGTGGTCATCTGGCCTCCACTTGAAGACCTTGAGTGATTTGGACCTCTAACACAGCCAACAGGTGGTCACCTGGCCTCCATTCAAAGACCTTGAGTGATTGGAACTCCCTAAGAGAGCTCATTCTACTCTTGGAAAGTTCTTTTTATTAGGAACTTATTTTCTGAGTCCTCTTCCTCAATGTAAAAACATAAAGGTTGGACCCAGGGTTGGGAAATGCTAAATTAGACTACCCTAACCCTCTTGTGTAAAGTAAGAAGGGTTCTGATCATCTCAGTATTCATTATTTGAGTCTCCATGACTTTAGGATGGCATTTTGTTTCTTTCTTGACATATTAATTTCATTGGTAGAAGGAACTCTATGTGAGGAAATTACCCCTGCAAAAGCAAAGCTGCAAGTATTCTCAAATTTATGATCTTAGAGAGTTGCTTAGAGTCACTCAGAGGTTAAATGACTTGCCCAGGGTCATGTCAGCCAGTATAAGTCAGGGTTCCAATTTGAGAACTTCCTGATTCATGGTTGACTCTGTGTTCAGTACATCTTGCTGCCTTTCTGCAGAGCTGACCAGGGAAACAAAAGTCATCATTACATTAAAATAGTCCTTATTGGACTGAAAACATATAAATTAGTTCCCACTCAAAAATGTTTCCCCACTTCACAATAGTCTATATTCCTTCCCATCTCATCCATTATATTAATTCCTTTGTCAGTCAGTGTCTTACTAAAACTTCACATATTTCGACAAATATTACCATATGTATGATTATACTAAAAAAGTCAAATATGAAGTGAAAAATGTCATATTGTGTTAACATGCAGTTTTATCAGAAAAATTATGCCAAAAACATTAACATTAGATTGTCTTTGCTAACTCTAAGAAATGACACAGTTGCAAGTTGAAGATAACTTCTGTGAAAAACAAGATAAAATATAAGCTTAGTTTCATAATTACAACTTCATTTTTTAAGATGAAGTTCCAAGCAAATCTTTTTTCCACTATTTACTATGAAATGTTGGCACCCATTTTAAGTGGATTTACTTCAAGTGGCCTTTTTTCCCATTGCTATTTATCCTCAGACAATAAGAACTTAACATTATGAACGTTTTATGCATCATGCCTGTCTTTTCCCTTTTCAAGATGAGTTTGCCATTTTTTTCTCATTGCAGGAACCTGGGGGTGGAGTCTCAGAATATGATCCAGAATGCAGGTAGAATTGGAAATTGCCACCCTTTAGAGCTCACTTAGAAGTATTTTAAGCAGTCAGTAAGGAATAGAGAGGTGATTTCATTGGACATCAACTTCTTGTCACCCTTCCTTCCAACTGTCCTTGCCTTCCTCCAACCTATTGCTGTTTTACTGCTTCCCAGTTACTATTTCAAAGTACACACTTGGGACGACGATTTTGAGGACTTTCATCACCATATACAGAAAGAGAAATCTACTATTTTAAATTACTTAGACTGAGGAGCTTGTTTGAGGGTACTGTATGCCTACATTGCTAAGAAAAGATTCAGTTCTTTGAGTTGGTGAAGGTACACTGGAGCTCACTTGGGATGAAAATTGTGGGGATTCATAAGTTATCATTACTATACACTTGACAGAAGTACAGTCTAATCATGGTTTACAAAGAAAAGTGGGGGGAAAACCTATAATTCAGATTCTCAATTGATGGTATTTTACTTGAACAATTTTTTTCCCTGCTTTTTCCCTCTCTTAAGTTCTTTTCACCATAACACACTGTTATGAAAGATAGTAGCTGCCAATGACCTTATCAAAGAATCAAATTATCCTTTAGCATGATATGACCTGAAAAAGTTAATCCCCAGGGATGAAGATCATATGACTTTCTATTCTAGTGATTAAAATCTCTTACTTTATTTCTAACATTTACATTTCTCCCAGAATCAAAAAATTTTAGGGAAAGAACCTTAGTGTTCATGTAGTCCAGGCTTTTCATTTTATTGATAAGGCCCAGAGTTTGCATTTTGCTAGGGTAGCTAACTTGTAGCAGTGGGGATTGATTAGGAAAACTTTATAAATTACTCTTTGACTCCCCCACCTCAAAAAAAAAATCTGCTCTATGGGACAGTTGACAGAGACAAGTGAGATGTAATGGCAAGCTCTTTCAGATTTTGTGTAATGGAATCTGAATGTTTAGGGAGCACCTCTATAAAACTTTGATTGGCCATTTCCATCTAAAAGGGTCTGGTTTAGGATAGAGAAAAGACAAAGAGTTTGTCCTAGTTCCCTTTTCTCAATTTACTAACTAGGTATGTTAAAAGTTTAGAAGTAGAGATGTCAGCTCAGATTTGAGCTGGTGGTGGGTTGGGGAGATACTAGAAGCATTTCCATTATGGTGCATCAAAGAGGGAGAGGAGATTTCTTTCTCATTTGCATGCCCCCCCTCCCCCCCACTTTAAGCAATAATGAATAATATGTTGGAGGTGAGTCTGGTCAGGGAGAGGAGGTGAGAGAGAGCAGGGTGTCTGAAACTAAGATACTACTCTCGATATGGCAGGCTCTCCTCTGGAGTTGAGTCTGCTGTTTGTCCTAGGATATGGACTCCAAATTCTTTCTAAATGTCTAAAGTCATAATCTACATTATTACTTCAGTTGAACTTGAGGCTAGAGGTGTCAGTGATTACGACTAAGCTGAATTGACCAGTATCTAGTGAAGACTGAGACTGAGGTGAGTAAAAACAGATAAATGGTCCTTTACTTTTGATAGCTTGAGTTCCTCCTCGTATGGACCTGGGCCATATGTGTTTTCCATTTTGACCTTTGTATGGGTCCACCCTTCCCACTGACACTGTGAATTTGTGGGAAAGTGTGACTTAAGTTTATGGGGGAGATTTCCTATTGTTGCTGTTTTCACTAAATCCTTGCAATAAATTCCTTTGTTTTGAGTTAATCATGTTCTTTGACTGACTACGGGCAAGGTAAATTCAAGATGTGGGGTTTACGTCCTAAAGTTTTAGGAGTGTGGACTCATGGACCACTTTAAATCTATGTTAGTCATCGCCCAGGGAGACAGCCAATCCACATGTATGATTGGGGGGGATAGATCGGAGGCGGTGCTACAAATGTAACTAACATATCTGCGTAATTGGGAGAGCTAGGTTTAATATCCAGGCCTTATGACTTCCAGATTGTCATTCTTTTTGCTAAATTTACCTGCTGCTCTGAAAAGGGAATATTCCTTTTGTAGACTTGAACGCCTATCTCTTCTTGACAGTGAAGGAAAAAATAAGTGTTTCCAGATGAAAATAGAGGTGTCATTGTACTCTGAAATAGAGAATTGGGCTCCCTGGCCTACATAATGTGATCATGAAAAGTCCACATTCAGTTCAGGAAACAAAATATGGCACCGATGTGGGGTTTGTTTAGAGGAAAGTAGCAGAAATAATGAATGGAATGATGACAGGTCAGACGTTCAGCATGGCTAACCAATGACTAAAGGTGAATGTGAGAAGTGGCAAGGAATAAGAAAAGGACCATTGGCCTGAGGAGATTGGGGAAAGTCACTTTTTTTTTTTTCTCATCTTTAAAATGAGGGGATTGGACTGGATGATCCCTAAGGTCCCATCCAGCTCTGACATTATGATTCTGAGTAGTGTTAATAACTTTATGGAAGGTATGTTCTCAGAAACAGTGAACCTCAACATTTCACCATTGGAATTCATTTACACTGTTGACCCAAGTTTCTTGGCCAGAGAACAATTGCATGCTTTAACATCATGGTGATTTAAGTCAGAAATGTTTTCCTTCAAACCCACATGCTTGAAAATGAAGGTGGAATGTGCTTGGCACAGCTTTTTTTTTTTTTTAACTTAAAGCATTTGTCAAAACAGTTGAAAAAAGAAATGGCTGACTGTGCTCTGAGGAGTCATCATGTATCTCAGGCCACGTGCACCAGAGATGATGACATGACCTCTGAGATGGTGATATGACATCGAAGACAATGACAAGACAGAGTTGTGTATTTGCTTTGCCAGCCTTTGTATTGTAGCTATTTATGCTAAATAAATTAAGGAAGAATCCCAAGTAAAGTGATTTATTGGAGAAAATCTCAGTCTGGTTTGGTGGGAGTGGTGCCTCTTGAAATGGTAGCCTCAGGAAAAAAGCATGTCATGATACTTCAGCGAATGATGATGCTAACCACAGGGACATATATAAAATGGTGGTGGCAGGGTTTGTTTGTGTATGTGAAAGGAGGGTAGGATACTTGGTACAGATGAAATACTCTTGGGTTTTTAGAGACAAGAAATAGAGAACTTAGAGCAAGGAATTTCTCTAGTTCCTCTCCTTCCTATCTTGCCCCATTCACCTTTAAGCTAGATACAGTTATGGTTTTCAGAAGACTGGGTTTGCAAAATTATTTGCAGTATTTGGCTACTTTATTTGGTTTGCAATACTTTTTTGTAAGCTCCCTATGCATCGCTTGGCAATGTTACCTTGTCTGGCTCACATTGCTGAAAAATATAGGTTGTCTAATTCCATTGCCTGCTGAACGCTGCGGTTAGTAATGACTGGCTTTTCTTTCAGGAGTTACTGTCCAAAATGGCTCTCTTGGGAAGGTAGAACATCTGTCCTTAGCCTGGACATTGTATTTTTTGTTCAGGAGCTCAGGTTTCTGTGGGGTAAGAACTTCTAATCTGTTTTTCTTTTTTTTGGCTATAAAGTTGTTGGGCTGGACCTTTATGCATTTTTATTTAAATGTCCAGTCAACTCATATATAATCCCAGAGCTTAATTTGAATTCCATCTGTTCTCTTTATGCCCCACCCATCCTTGTGTCAAGACTGTAAACAGCAAAAAAAGATGGTTTGAAATTTTAACTTCTCTCTCTGTCCTTGGTAGAGGCTATGAGGAACACGGACCAAGGAATAGACAGTGGTGGAATGTCAGGAAAGAGAAAGAATCAGAAAGGACACATGTAACTCACAAGAGGGGTAAATAAATGCTTTAGGGAGGAGAATCCCATTGTTCTGAACCTGTCAGTTCTGTCCTACATGGCTAAGGTAGGGGAAATTCACTTTGCTTTCCTTGAGGGCTAGACAGGGGAACTCTCTAAAGTAGGTTCCTTCAAAAATCCACAATCACACTAGACTGTATACTCCCTCTACCTGTCTAGAGGACATTATCTCCTGATCTCCTGATGCTCTGTGATATTCATAGGAACGTAGATTTTGAGGCAATTGAGTCCAATTCTCTTTCTTGTTCATATCTTCTCACAAATTCTCCATAGAGATCAGAAGGGGGAGGAGCCAAGATGGCGGAGTAGAAAGATACACATATGCTAGCTCCAAACACATAACCCATAAAATATCTGTAAAGAAGAACTCCCAACAAATTCTGGAGCAGCAGAAGCCACAGAACAACAGAGTGGAGGAGATTTCTGTTCCAGAGAGCCCTGAAAAACCAACATGAAAGATCCGTTGTGCCCCGGACCCAGAGCAGAGCCCACCCCTGCCTTGGCCATGTGGCACTGAGAGGAGCGAGTCCAAGCAGGCTTAAGGGACAGAATCTCCAGCGGCTGTGCAGGTCCCTCCACCCAAAGGTGCCAAAGGTCAGTGAGAGGGTCTCTTTGGCTGGCCAAGAGGGGAGTGGGGTGTTCCTCATAACTCAGGCCCCCTCGGGAGGCAGCAGTGGAGGCAGCAGCAGAGGCAGCAGCAGACAAGGGCTCCCAAAGCAGGCAGGAGCTCAGATCCATTGTTGAAGGTCTCTGCATAAACCCCCTGAGGGAACTGAGCCCTGTGTGGCAGCCCTGCCCCTACCCGAGCAGCCGAGCAGCCAAACTTAATCTCACACTGAATAGCAGCCTGCCCCCACCCAAAGCCCTGAGGCTGGGAAGCAGCATTTGAATCTCAGACCCCAAGCCCTGGCTGGGAGGATCTGGAGGCATGGTGGGTGTGGAGAGGACACTCAGAAGTCAAGTCACTGGCTGGGAAAATGCCCAGAAAAGGGAAAAAAAATAAGACCATAGAAGGTTATTTTCTTGGTGAACAGATATCTCCTCCCTTCCTTTCTGATGAGGAAGAACAATGCTTCCCATCAGGGAAAGACACAGAAGTCAAGGCTTCTGTATCCCAAACATCCAAAATAAATATTCCATGGGCTCAGGCCATGGAAGAACTCAAAAAGGATTTTGAAAATCAAGTTAGAGAGGTGGAGGAAAAACTGGGAAGAGAAATGAGAGACATGCAAGGAAAGCATGAAAAGCAGGTCAACACCTTGCTAAAGGAGACCCAAAAAAATACTGAAGAAAATAGCACCTTGAAAAAGAGGCTAATTCAATTGGCAAAAGAGGTTCAAAAAGCCAATGAGGAGAAGAATACTTTAAAAAGCAGAATTAGCCAAATGGAAAAGGAGGTTCAAAAGCTCACTGAAGAAAATAGTTCTTTCAAAATGAGAATGGAACAGATGGAGGCTAATGACTTTATGAGAAACCAAGAAATCACAAAACAAAACCAAAAAAATGAAAAAATGGAAGATAATGTGAAATATCTCATTGGAAAAACAACTGGCCTGGAAAATAGATCCCGGAGAGACAACTTAAAAATTATGGGACTACCTGAAAGCCATGATCAAAAAAAGAGCCTAGACATCATCTTTCATGAAATTATTAAGGAAAACTGCCCTGAGATTCTAGAACCAGAGGGCAAAATAAGTATTCAAGGAATCCACTGATCACTGCCTGAAAGACATCTAAAAAGAGAAACTCCTAGGAACATTGTGGCCAAATTCCAGAGTTCCCTGGTCAAGGAGAAAATATTGCAAGCAGCTAGAAAGAAACAATTCAAGTATTGTGGAAATACAATCAGGATAACACAAGATCTAGCAGCTTCTACATTAAGGGATTGAAGGGCATGGAATAGGATATTCCAGAAGTCAAAGGAACTAAGACTAAAACCAAGAATCACCTACCCAGCAAAACTGAGTATAATACTTCAGGGGAAGAAATGGTCTTTCAATGAAATAGAGGACTTTCAAGCATTCTTGATGAAAAGACCAGAGCTGAAAAGAAAATTTGACTTTCAAACACAAGAATGAAGAGAAGCATGAAAAGGTGAACAGCAAAGAGAAGTCATAAGGGACTTACAAAAGTTGAACTGTTTACATGCCTACATGGAAAGACAATATTTGTAACTCTTGAAACTTTTCAGTATCTGGGTAGTTGGTGGGATTACATACAAACACACACACACACACGCATACACACACAGAAACAGAGAGTACAGAGTGAATGGAATAGGATGGGATCATATCTCAAAGAAATGAAATTAAGCGGAGAGAGAGACATATATGGGAGGAGAAAGGGAGAAATGGAATGGGGTAAATTATCTCTCATAAAAGAGGCAGGCAAAAGACTTTTTAGTGGAGGGAAAAAGATGGGAGGTGAGAGAAAAACATGAAGTTTACTCTCATCACATTTGACTCAAGGAAGGAATAAAATGCACACTCATTTTGGTATTAAAATCGGTCTTACAACAGGAAAGTGGGGGAGGAGGGGATAAGCAGGATGGGGGGGTGATGATGGAAGGGAGGGCAATGGGAAGAGGGAGCAATCTGAAGTCAACACTCTTGGGGAGGGACAGGATCAAAAGAGAGAATAGAAGCAATGGGGGACAGGATAGGATGGAGGGAAATATAGTTAGTCTTACACAACACGACTATCATGGAAGTCATTTGCAAAACTACACAGATATGGCCTATATTGAATTGCTTGCCTTTCCAAAGGGAATGGGTGGGGAGGGAGGGATGAAGAAAAGTTGGAACTCAAAGTTACAGGAACAACTGTCAAATACTGCTCTTGCTACTAGGAAATAAGAAATACAGGTAATGGGGTATAGAAAGTTATCTGGCCATACAGGACAAAAGAGAAGATGGGGACAAGGGAAGGGAGGGATGTTAGAAGAGAGGGCAGATTGGTGATAGGGGCAATTAGAATGCTTGGGGTTTTGGGGTGGGGGGAAGGGAGTAATGGGGAGAAAATTTGGAACCCAAAATTTTGTGAAAATGAATGTTAAAAGTTAAATAAATAAATGAAAAAAATAGGTCAGAAACTCTTCTAAGAATGAAAAGAATTACTCGGGGCATTAAGAAGTTAAGTAACTTGCCCACAGTCACGCAGCCAGTAGAGACTGACTTGAACTCACTTACTCTTAACTATAATGCTAACTCTGTCTACTACATTATTGTTTCTCTTTATGCCATAAACTTTTTTTTGCTCTTAAAAAAAAATTCTCCATAGATGGTTCACTTTTTCTCAATGTACTGAGACCTTCCTCTAAGCTAGCAGTTCTTAACGATGCACCATGGACCTCTTCAGTAGTAGTTCAGCAAAGCCACTGGAGCCTTTTTCAGAATAATGTTTTTATTTTTTAAAACTCACAATTCAAGTAAATGCTAAATTCCATCTAGAAGTTAGGAAAGTAAAGATGTCATTTTTTTTCCCAAGTTCACAGAATTCCTGAAATCATATTCATGGATGGACCCCAGATTATTCTAGACCCTCTTTAATTCACGTTGACCTATAAGATAAATTATCATTGTTAGTATGCTTTATACACCAAAGTTTCACCTTCAGTAAATTAACAAGAATTTTTTCAAGTATTGCTTGGCGATGCCTCATTGTTTCACCAAGGATGACCTTGGGTTCATAAACACAATGCTAGTGTGGTGCATGGCCTAACAGACTCTACTAGGCTAGAAAAAACTTCAGGTATGAGCCCGGTTATGGGCTCTATGTCTGTTCTGAGAGTCAGACTGAAAAAATTTGGAAAGGGTAATGACTAGATTGGCTATACGAAGGTGAGTTTTGGCACCATAGCAGTTCTTACTAAGTTGTTAAGACATGTACTAAATTATAAAGAACTCACCCTCAGGCCTGGGGTGGGAGGGCACAGAGCTATGGCTTGATTATTAGCAGGGATGCGAATGGTCTTTTCCCGAAGTTGCTGACGTGAGGAGGAGAAGGGAAATGAACTTCTTCCTTGAGCAGTCTAGAACCTGCAGTGATACTTCCATAATCCCAATTTCATGATACCCATCCTGAAGAACCTGTCTTCCTCCTGAATCTCTGTGCTAGTATGGGATGAATGCCGAACTTTCTGGGGGATGGGTCAGACTATTCTCTAAGCCACGCACACCCTCCTACCCTCTTCTACACACAACTGATTTTGCTCTGGTCACAAGAATGGTAATTTTTGCCACGGAGGTAGTGTACGTAATAATGAAATGAAGCTTTATTGAAATATTGAGATCACCTTCCTGCCATGTTTCCCACAGCCATCTTTCCTGCTGTATTCTGCCTTCTAACTAAATATATAGCTTCTCTTGTAGGGCCATGCTGTTTGTGCAGAACTCATTACATCTGGTGGACATTGGCTCCTTGGCAATGTCATCTTCCTGCAATCCCATCCAGAGATATGTCATTTGCCACTGCAACCTCCCAATAGGTTCATGGAAGCTATGCAAGAACTCTTCCCTCCTTTCTCCATTCTGACTCTTGTTGAAACAGAAATACATCAACACTACCATTACTTCTGAGTAGGGTGGTTAAATTGACTGCCCTTTGACTCCTCTCATCATCCTTGTGACTTCGCCTTTCTGTAACCAACACTTCCCCATTAGAATGTAAGCATCTTGAGGACAGAGACTGTGTCCCTTACTTACTTATATCCTCAGTATTTAATAGAGTGCTTGGCATAGAGTAAGCACTTACTAAATACTTTTTTCCCCAATTAATCAATAGTAATAATAAAATATTTTCTATCAATCAGTATTAGCAAGGGCCCAATATTGTGGGAAGAATGCAAGACAAGACAATCCCCCTTCTCTCAAAGGGGACTATTTGGGGAACAAAAGCTAACATACGTGCCACAATATACAGATGGCTAGGGATTAAAACTAGATGACAAAATGCCCAGCTGTGGACAACTTCGCAATCATTAAGGACTCAGATAGTAGAGAATGACAATGGAGAAGGTAGAGGTGTTCTATTCTAACACTGTTTCGCATGGGAACACAGACCCATTCACGTATGATAACAGTTCAATTGCTCACCAAACTCTGGGTCAATTTGTGCCAGGCCTCTGCCCACAAACCAGGCATTCTCTCTTCCTGAATGGAGGCTCCTGAGGGTTCAGAACTGGCCCACTCAATTTCTCAGTCCTAAAATGCTAGAATCATTCCAACTGTGATGGGATTCTGTGTGCTTGATCTAGACAGCTGGAAACAGGCTAGACACAGACTGTAGACCTCTGTCTCCATGTTCTCTCTTATTTCTGAAATGTTCCTCCCCACCCCTATGAACCCTAAACCAATTTTGCCTGAGGGGGCAACCTGAGCCCTCTGGGATCTGAACCTCAAGGTAGAAACATAGCCTATAGGCATTTATGAAATGCCTAATATGTCCTAGGCACTATGGTGGGCACTGGTGATACAAAGACAGAAATTGTAACAGGTTCTGCCCTCCCTTGAAGGAGTTTACATTCCACTGAGTACAAACAACATGTAGTTACCCTCATACTGCCTAAAGATGTATGTCTGAACAACATCCCCACTCCCAATTCTTAAACACACACACACACACACACACACACACACACACACACACACACACACACAGAGTTTCCTTTGGCTTTTACATAGCCCCTGGATGAAATTTTCTTCCCTCTTTCCTTTCTCCTTATCCTGTCTCCTCATCTCCTATCCCCATTTTCTCTTTCCCCTTCTCTCCTTATCTTCATTCTCACAAGATCTCTGCCTTCAGCACTCTTAAACTGCACTCAGATATGTTGGGAGGAACCTGAGAGCTAGAAAGGGCAGAGCCTAGTCCTCAAACATTGTGAGCATGAGAGCCAGCATTCAAAAGAGGTCTTGGGATCCCAGGTGCTGGACTTTGTTCTCTATGTGCCACATTGCCTTTTATGAAGAAGACCTTAAAGCCTAATATATTTTATTGTTTTTCTCCCTCCTGAATATTTTATTTGACTTAAAAACCACTAGTTGCCAGATACCACTGGGGAGGAAAGGATCATAAGGGCCCTGGAAAATCATGACTGTATTAAGATAATAGCTGGCCTTTATATCTATACTACTTTGAAGCTTGCAAAGCACTTTACAAATATTGTCTCATTCTAACAGTGTTTTGTTTTCAGCCTTTAGTATAAGGTTAAAATACTCATTATCCAAAGGTTAGGAAAACTCTTTGGGTGAATGAAGTCTAAATGACTCTAATGCGGTATATATAAATACATACACATATATGGGCACATGTGTACGTGTGTGTAAATGTATGTTGTTGTTCAGTCATTTTCTAGTCATGTCCAACTCTTCATGACCCCATTTGGGATTGTCTTGGGAAAGACACTGGAGTGGTTTACCATTTCCTTCTCCAGCTCATTTTATAGATGAGGAAACTGACTTGTCTAGGGTCACGTAGCTAGTGAGTTTTCTGAGGTGGGATTTGAACTCATGAAAAAGTATCTCCTAATTCCAAGCCAGTGCTCTATCAACTGTGCCACCTAGCTGCCCTCTTGTATGTATGAATAGATGTGTCTACACATTCATACACACAGACACACAAATACACACAAATGTGGCTTTGTTACTATGCGGTTCTAATTACGGCCACTGCAAAGACGATGAAGTCACTCTAATTACCACAAGAGGGAGATGTTATAAATAGCAGGTTAGGTGCTTGATTTGCTTGGTACTTAGCTTGATAAGCTCCACTTTCTAGGAAGAAAGAGGGGGGCAGAGAATGGTTTCTTGCTTGATATTTTCCTTATACTACAAGATAATGATGAATTTTTTTTCAGCTCAACTAATGATCTTATCCACTCCTGATATGCATAATACTTATATTCCTATTTGTCTGTCTCTTGGCACCTGCAAATGAATCTGGTTTTGAGCAAGCTTGCTACATGAGAATCCAGTTTTGTGCAACTGACAAATGAAGGGATGATATTTTATTTTTTCGTAATGATTCAATTTCTTGAAAAAGGACTGGCAGTAGAATCCCTTTCAACTAGCTCCTTACTACTTTTACAATATGATTTGGTTTGCAAAAGGCTGATTTATACAGAACTTTTCTAGAACTCACCTGATGTTTAAAGCAAGCAACTTCTTTAAGAAATCTGTTATTTCCTCTCACCCTCCTTCCTTTTCCATTACACTCCTCCAATGGTAGAAGTCTGGTATCTTGGCTTTTTCATTCTTTGCTCTCCTCCCTTCTTCTACTTCTAACTTTCTTTGATTTCTCTTTTTTACTTAGGGCAGTCTACAGGTTACAATGTTAGCCAACAGCATCTTTTTCAGCCTATGGGATATCCCTAGTCTAGACCCACAGAATACATCAACCTAGATCTTTTCTCATTGTGAGCCATATGATGTTGACCCTTCTTGCTGACATGCAAGTCCTATGTGGGTCTTATAGATTGTTTCTAAAACAAAACAGCCCATAGCATGTCTAGCAACTATAATGCAAAGGTTGCTCCTGGAAAGTGGACAGCTCCTCGTTTTCAGGGACCACTTTGGTGCCCACAGGGCATGTAGTACCATTTTAGCTGCCCTTTAGTTAGAGATAACCTGTGCTAGACTACCAATTTGCTCTGGTCCCTGGGGTGACTGCTTAAGGCCAATTTCATGTTCTATGATCCCTCACTTCAGGCAGAAGCAAACACAGGCCCTGCAAGTGATAGTGGTGGTGGGGCTGTTGGTTTTTTGTTGGGTTGTCAGGATAGGCAGCCAAGAAGTCTTCTACTATGCTGAGTGCACCTCAAGTCCAGAGGAGAGGTTCAACTTTTGGTTACTAGTCATTGGTGGTCTTGACTCTTTTCATTCCGTACTTTCTTCACATTCCTCAGTCCTTGTGTTTTGGTTGATTTGCTTCTAGATTGTGTCACAGTGAAATTATGCTGTTGACTTCTACCATGACCCGGATTTATCCTGGGAAAAGTTTTTTCCTAGTTTCTCTAAAGGAGGTATGCATCTGTTTAGCCAGGGAAGAGCTGGCCAGATTCTGAATCTACCTTGCTACCTGAAGTTGGAGAATCTATCCTTAAGTCACTGTAACCACTGAATGTCTTGCTTGGGGCCCAAGAGTGATGGAGACTCAGCAGGACTTAGGACCACTGATAGGTATTACTGTGTGGATGATTATTAAAAATATTATAATGCTTTCTATCTCCTGAGATCATTTATCTCAAAGTCACATATCTTGAGGACACTTTTGAAACCAGTTTCAGGAAACTGAGACAGCTTATCCTGAGGTCACTTATCCCAAATAAAACCTAACGATGTCAAGCACTGTGAGTTTTCTCCTTGTTTGGTCACTTACCTTTTTAAATTTCCTTGCTCAATCAGAAAGCATATAATAAGTGCCTACTATGTACCAGGGACTAAGCTAAGGACTGAGGATGCAAAAACAAAAATTTAAGTTGCTATCCTCAAGAGGTTTACATCCTACTGAAGGAAACAACATGTACACAAATGGAAACAAAATATTGAAAAAGTATTTTCAAGGTGGAAGCTAGTTGCTGGTGGAATTGAGGAAAGCCTCATGTAGGAAGTGGCTGTTTAGCTGAGCCTCAAAGAGAGTTTGAGATGCTAAGAGATGGTCAGGAGGGAACATATCTATCTCAGACATTGGAGCCATCCTGTATAAAGGCAGAGAGACAGGGGCAGTGTCATAAATGAGAAACAGCAAGAGGCTACTTAGGTTAGACCATCACGTAAGAAGGGGCATGACGTGTAATAAACCTGGAGCCAAATTGCAAAAGGTTTTGAATGTCAAATAGAGGAGTTTACATTTTATCCTAGAGAGATAAGCCATGGGAACTTTTGAGCAGGAGATTAATTAGCTGTTCAGTGTAGGAGACCCAGTGGAGTGAGATGCTAACTCCGCAGTGTGACTGAGACCACCATGGCCGTTGATACAGAGATAGATGATCTGATCTTGAATTCAGGCATTATTGACTGATTGCCATATTGGCCATAGCCATGACTTGTGGACCTACCTATATTGGCTAGCTTATAGATGGAGCAGCTACTGAGGTAAACTCCTTAACCTCCCTCCCTTTCTTCCATTTCCTTTTCCTTTCCCCTTCCCCATTGAAGGGCACCATTCATCCCATGCACACATCCCCCATCCGGTACAACATCCCTGAAAGATAAGCTCTAGGAAGGCAAGGACCATATCTTATTCATCATGTGACCCTCAGTGATTTACAGTTTCCTAGGTGTTCATGAAACAAACATTTCTTAAATTGGATGAAACCTTTCCTTGAAAACCTCTAGAGTCATGAAGCTTACTACCTCTTGAGGCAGTCAGCTCCGTGGCTGCAACTGGTCTTGTCATCATTAAAAAAATCTCTCTCTTCAGTTAGAATCAGCTCTAATGCCTGCATTGTTTGCGGGGAGGTCATGTATCATGGTGGATAGTTTGGATTTGAAATCAGAAAGACCTGTCACTACTGACTAGTTCTGTGATCATGGGCAGGTCACCAAATCTTTCTGGGCCTGTTTCCTTATCTATAATTCTGGAATAATAATATCTGTGATACCTGCCTCATATGGATTTTGTGAGGCCCAAATGATATAATGTATGTAAAACACTATGTAAAAATGTTTATTTATGATTAGGGTAGTTCCTATTCTCTTCACTCTCTCCTTCCCAGTAGCCTTTTCTCCTTCCTGAGCAGGAGTTGTTAACCTTTAGTTGCTTCTTGGGCAGTCTGCTGAAACCTACAGGCCTCTTCTTAGAATGTTTATAAACTTTTGGTTACTAGTCATTGGTGGTCCTGAAAAGTCATCAAATGATTAAAAAAAAAAGTTTATGGACTTCCTAAAATCTACCCATCATCCCCTTAAATGTCCATGGACGCAGGGTTAAGAACACCTGATATAGATTAGGGCCTGTTTCTGACTGGTCATTGGAGAAAGTGTTGAGGCCTGTTCAGCAGACCCAGAAAATCCCCTCCACACATTCTTAGTAGGGAAGAGTAACTGCTGGACAGGAAAGCAGAGTCTCTTTGGTGCTACTTTATGGGTAGGGGGTCTTCTTAAGGGCTGCCCAAGGCAAAGACCTGCTTGGGCCATGCATCACGACCATTAATGCACACACTGTATAAACAGAAAAAAAGGGCTCTGACCACATCAGTAATACTCTGTGGTTTCTGTAAACACACAATGGATTTTTAAAACATGTATCTTTCTTCTTTTATTGACAAAAGCACTCTTTACACATACCATGAATTTGTCTTGATTTCAGTATAACCAAAGATTAGGTTTCAAACCTTGTTCTAGACCCTCTAAACTTCTCTAAATCTCTATATATCCTTTTAAGATGATCCTCCTCTCTTTCAGTGAAACATTAAAGCATTCACTTTTTTAAGTTTTACTGCCTTTATACTGAACCATAAAGCTACTTGAAGGCAGAGACCATATTTCCATTCCACTGTATTTTCTTACATATTTTTTCCTCCCACATAGCTCCTGCCTCTCTCTTTTCCTTATTTTTATTCTTTTAAAAGATGTTTTACGGATACCTTTTTTCTTTATATCACAGTAATTTTCTACCTTTACCTCTGGATTGAATCCTCCCTTCTGAAAAAAACAGTTTAGCAAAGACATATGTACAGAGATTATCTCACAAGGTATATTCTGTTCTAGTAATCCCCCATTTGGGGGCAGATACAGTTCATTGTATATCCCCTTGGACCTTTATTGATATTACCATTACTATTTGAATTCATTTTAGTGATATTTTTTATTTACCTTGTGGTTCTGCTTATTTTGTTTTGTATCAGTTTATATAAACCTTCTCATATTTTTCTGAATACTTAATGTTTATTATTTCTTATTGCCTTATTATATTCTTAGATTACATTCATATTCCACAACTTTTAGTCATTTCCCCAATGAATGACCACTCATTTTGTTTCCCAATCTTTACTAACAAAGAATGCTGCTCTGTTTTTCTATACATTGGATATTTGTTTCTATCTGTGACTTTTTGGGGATATATATGCCTAGCCAGCAAAGTACTTCCATTTGAACTGTCTTAGGAAGATTCTAAAGATCACCTGGTAGGATAAGGTACCAGACACTGAGGTCCTTACTGGAACTAAACCGCCAAGCAGTCAAACTCTGCTTCAGAGAGTGCAACTCCAATGGGCTGGCCACGTTGTTCAAATGCAAAAAGTATACTTGCCAAAAAGACTATTTAATGGGTAACTCGCATGGGGCAGGTGGTCAGAAGAAGCGATACAAGGACACTCTCAAGGTCTCTCTCAAGAACTTTGGATTTGATTGTGCATTATGGGAGACACTGGCACAGGACCGCTAAATTCAGATCTGGTGTGCCCACATCAGAAAGGGTGCTGTGCTCTATAAGCAAAGCAGAATTGAAACAGAGCAAAGGAAATGTAGGATGCACAAATTTGGAGTATCCACCCCAAATGTTCACATGGACTGTCTGTGCCCAATCTGTGGTAGAGCATTCCAAGCTTGTATTGGTCTAATCAGTCATAGTTGTACACACTGAAACTTGACTTTATCATGGTGATGTCATTTTCTTCCTCTTCTAGAACAAAGGATAACAACCATGCCATACTATGCCTAGTAGTGAAATCCCCAGGTCAAAGGGCATGGGAAATTGAGTCACCTTTTTTTTTTTTTTGCATAGTTCCAAATTGAAACGTGGACTAGTTTGAGGACTTCACAGGTCCTATCTTCTTATAGTCCCTCCAACATTTTTCCTGTCTTTTATCATCTTTTCCAATTTGGATGGTGTCAGATGAAGACTCAGAAGAGGTATCAGGAAGACCTGGGCTTAAGTATTGCCTCTTATACACTTTCACTGTGTGAATATTGGCAAGTTACTAAACTTCCCTGTGCTCTAGGCAACTCTCTAAGATTATAAATGGCAGAAAAATTACTGACCTGTTTTGATAAAAAAAGTTTCCTCACAAGGGAATTCCATATATGAATGAAATCACAGGTCATGTCTCTGTCTTAGGGAAACTCTTAGAGGCATTTTGATTTGCATTTCTCTTTCTATTAGTGACTTAGGAGGTCATTTAGAGTTTGCAATATGTCTTTGGAGAGGTTCCACCTTTGGGTCACTTATCCTTACCCTTAGGACACTTATCCTTAGGGAAATGATTCTTGATAGTGTATATTTGTGTCAGTTTTCCATACATTCCTCCCTCATTTTTGAATGAGTAATCAGCAATGCTTTTTCCATCATAAAATTTCACTCACAGTTCCCTCTGACAAAACTCCCAAAGCAGGGGGTACTGAGGTTGATAGTAAAGCAGCAGTATTAGGAATCATTCTGAAGGTTCACTGAGAGCACAAGGAGAAGCAGGAACTAAGTTGTTTTCTAGAAGTTAGAAAAGAATGTTGAATGATGTGTTAGCAAATGTTAAGGACTCTAACCATAAATTCAGAAGCAAGGAGTAAATCATATTCCTAGCCACTGTTACAAACCCACAGTGTCTTAAGATGGTATCTTAAACTTAACATAACCATTACATTTCATGTAACATGAGATCTGGAAGAGACTCTAAAGGTAATTTACCTTTCAATTCAGTCCCCTCATTTTGTAGATGAGGAATTGAGGCCCATTAAAGCAACTGACTTGCCCAAGGTCACATAGATAATTGGTCTTAGGACCAAGGTTGGAACTCATGTCTCCTTTCTCCAAGGCCATGGTCCATTCCATCAATTCCACTATAACACTGATTTTAGCAAGAGTAATTACTAGCCTTGTATGTAACAAATAAAATGGTTGTTGAATGAATGACTGTATTCACTCAAGGGGGTGACTATGTTAGTAAATATGGTATATAAAATTTCCATAATATCCTAAAGAGAAGCACAGTGATGTCTGAATGAATATTATGAGATAATTCACTTTTGTAGGGAGCTCCTTGGACAGATAGATAACAGTGGATAGAATGCTGGGCCTGGAGTCAGAAAGACTCATCTTCCTAAGTTCAAATCTGGCCTTAGATACTTACTAGCTGTGTGGCCTGGGCAAGTCACTTAATCCTGTTTGCTTCAGTTTCCTGATCTGTAAAATGATCTGGAGAAGGAAATGGCAAGTCATTCCAGTAATTTGGCCAAGAAAACCCCAAATGGGGTTGCAAAGAGTCAGACATGACTGAAATGACTGAACAACATTGAGAACAAAAGGGAGCTCCTGTTGAGGGAATTCCTTCTGCCAGTGTGGACAGCAATTTTGAGGGACCATATAGTCTTTGAGAGTTGTCTGAGTGCACTGAGAAGTTAAGGAATTTGTTCATAGTCAAAGAGTCAGTATAAGTTAGAGGCATGGCCTTGACCCAGCTCTTCCTAACTCCAAGGCTAGCCTTTTATCCACTATATCAACAGGCTCACCCCCTCTGCCTCTCACTTTCTCCTTTCTTTCCTCTTTCCCTCCCTCCCTCCCTTCCTTCCTTCCTTCCTTCCTTCCTTCCTTCCTTCCTTCCTTCCTTCCTTCCTTCCTTCCTTTTCATTACCACATGTTCTGAAATCAGTTTCATCATTTGCAAAATGAGATTTGGTTAGATTAGATGATCTCACAAGCCCCTTGTAGCATTGCAATTTATAATCTTCAATAGATTTTTAGTTCTTTCAGGGCCAGAGACTTATTGCCTAGCATCTTGTAGGTCCTTAATATTTATGGGTTAGACTAAATGCATCCTAAGTGTCAAAGTTGGGAACTGGACCCAAATTGGGTTCATAACTATAAGCTCCTCTGTTCTTTCCACAATACTATATTACCTCTAAAAAAAAAAAGGCAACATTCTCAAGTCTGGCCTGAGTCAACCTGGCTTTAGGCACATGGATTTTCTGTAAGGCAGCAAACAGTTCACTGGAGCGTCTCCATTTTCACTGGAGATCCAAGAAGGTCCTAGTAGTATTAGCAGCCCCATGCTGGTGACCCACCAGAGACAAATGAAAAGTTTACCCGTCCGCCAAGTGCACCAGAGGAGTCAGTCCTGCAAGAGATGCTGTATGAGTTGTTCTCTCCTTGGCTAGTAGCCACAGTCAATTCCATTTCCAGAGTCCAAAAGGCTGTTTATTTTTCCACCTGGACCTGGCTGATCTCTTTGTAAGTCTGTCAAGTGGTGACATAGGCTTTACTTTGTGTCTCAGACCAAGGAAACAAGCTGTCCTTGCATGCTAACAAGACACCATTTTTCTTGGATCATCTATTTACTAACTCAGGGTATCCCTGAGCCCATTTCTGTCATAGTCTCCTTCCCCACAGGCCAACTCCTCTTCTCCAAGCTCAGATATGCTCTTTGAAGCCAACACTGTTTACCAATTTGTTCTTTCAAGTGTCAGAACTGTAATCAGATGAGGTCAAACAACGATCCTCACAGCTGTTATAAAACATTGCTAATTGCTCTACCCACTTAATAGGAAACACATTGCACTGGGGTCTGGAAATGGTAATTATTGTGACTCAAGTTTCTTGGCCCCCATCCCCAGGCGGCATGTTCTTTTACAGCCAAAGGAGCAAAACCAAACACCCAACATACTACCTTTAATAACTCATACAAGAAAAAAAATCTGTCCCACATCCCTGTCATGAGCTGTCTTTGTGGCTAATGTAAAAACAGCCTCTTGCCAAGAAGTAAGGAAACAGAGTATGAGCTAGAAAGCCTGGATCTCCCCAATGATGAGGGAAAACCCTGTAGGTTTGCAAATTTCTCCTGTTAAGAAATATGGACTGTAACCCACTCGAAGGCTTTCACTGAACCACATTTTTAAACGCTTTCATAAATATTGCAATAAAGTGAAATTCATTGCTAGTTAAACTCTAACACCAGCATAAGCTTATTTATCATCCAGATGACTGAACTGCCTGAGAAAGGGAGCAGAGGGATAGTACAGGATTTATATGGCACATCTTGAAATATCTTTCTGCATGAGGTAATAAAGGCCATACTCTCCATATTCTCTTCTAATAGCCAATAAACAATACATGGAAAAAGAAAAACTGAAGGGGGCAAAAAAAAAAAGAAAAGAAAGGGGAGGGGTACTTGCTAGGAAATCCTATTTACATTACAGTCAATTAGCTTCAGCTTTTGACTTTATTATAAACTTTTCCTATTAAGTACAGCCTGTCAGAAATCCTGTACCAAGGGAATAAATTGTCAGGATGATGTCCAAATCATTGCTGCACATCCCTCGTAACAGATTCTTGTGTCTGGAATTTCTAAATGATTTGTGACAAGGCTTGTGGCATTTGAAAGTAAAATTAGTCTTTTTTTTTATTATTGAAAGGAGAGACTTTCTGAAGGATCTCCATGTAGGTTCATCCCTCCCAGCATATATGTGATTGTTTTATCTCGTGAAGCTTTGCTGGGACAAAGTTGCAAGCCAGGGTCAACACTTACACTTTCCTGTGTGTCTTTTGAATGTACTGCTTTCCAAACTCCTTTCACATTAATTCTTTTCAACACATCTACAGGCAGGTTAAAAAGGTAGAGATGGAATCCATTTTCAGTGAACTTAATAGGATTTCAAAATGGCCCCATTAATTTGAGTTACAGTTTAAGTGAGAATCTATTACCATGATATAGTCTACAGAGGGGCTCTTACTTGCCTGTTTTGTGCTTTGTTTACAAAAAAAAGGCAGGGCTTCTGTGGGGACTGGATTTTGCAAACAGCAGCTTTTTGAGAATTGTTTGTGGGTTCCTTGGAATGTGGGTCATAGGGAAAGGAGAAGAGAGGAAAACAGTGAACCACAGAAGGGTGAATGCTATGTGACTGCATTTATACTTCCACTTTAGCCGTATCTGAAACCCCAGGCTGTGTGCTGGTCTGCCTGACAAAATCTTAATTTTATATTGTATCTGCCCATTCCTGATACTGACCTCTGTCTGTTAGCCATATCTTCTGTACTATAAAAGGCCCAGCTAAGAGCAGTTAGAACAAGAAGCATGTATACTAAACCCAAACCACAGTGCTTTGGTTGAACAGACCAACTGTTGTAGGAATAGAGAGACTTCTGCCTGTTCTGCAAGGCATTTGTTTGATAAAACTCTTTGAAATCCAATCAACAAAGCATTCTGACTAGGGGCTATCCATTGGGAAATAGCTTTGCTGAGTAAGATCTTTTGTTAAATTGCTGTTTTCCCCTAAATGTTGGATTTTGACAGGTTTCTTAATGAGGGGAAAAGAGAAACACCACTGTGACCGGCATGAGGCCATCTTTTCCATGCTCATATTACATTGAACTTCTAAATAAGTTTTCCTTGGACGCTTCATCACTGAGTAGAAGTGACTCTACTCAAGCTTTGTGTCCCAACCAGCTATAATAATAATTGTTAGCCTTTACACAGCGCTTTAAAATTTGCAAAGAACTTCATAGACTTTCTCATTTATCCTATGAGGTAGGTACTAGTGTTACCTCAAGTTTACAAAAAAAGAAACTAAGACTGAAAAAGGGTAAGTAAATGCCTGAGGCAGGGATCAAATTCATGTCTTTTTGGTTGTTTTTTTTATTGTCTTAGAGGGGTGTGATCAACCACACCTGAAGGTCAGCCCACTTTTCCTAGCTATAGCCAATCATAAATCTCCCCAAAACAGTGAACCCCATGTCACCTGTAACTTTGGAGACACGTTCTGTGATTGTTTGCTAGATAATCACTTCTAATAAGTAAACCCAGTTCCAATTGTGCCTCTATTTGGTCTTTTTTTTTTTTAATTTAACTTTTAACATTCATTTTCACAAAATTTTGGGTTACAAATTTTCTCCCCTTTTATCCCCCTCCCCCCCAAACACCAAGCATTCTAATTGCCCCTATGACCAATCTGCTCTCTCTTCTATCATCCCTCTCTGCCCTTGTCTCCGTCTTCTCTTTTGTCCTGTAGGGCCAGATAGCTTTCTATACCCCATTACTTGTATTTCTTATTTCCTAGTGGCAAGAACATTACTCGACAGTTGATCCTAACACTTTGAGTTCCAACTTCTTTACCTCCCTCCCTCTCCACCCCTTCCCTTTGGAAGGCAAGCAATTCAATATAGGCCAAATCTGTGTAGTTTTGCAAATGACTTCCATAATAGTCGTGTTGTATAGGACTAACTATATTACCTTCCATCCTATCCTGCCCCCCATTGCTTCTATTCTCTCTTTTGATCCTGTCCCTCCCCATGAGTATCGACCTCAAATTGCACTCTCCTCCCCATGCCCTCCCTTCTATCATCCCCCCCACCCTGCTTATCCCCTTATCCCCCACTTTCCTGTATTGTAAGTTAGGTTTTCATACCAAAATGAGTGTGCATTTTATTCTTTCCTTTAGTGGAATGTGATGAGAGTAGACTTCATGTTTTTCTCTCACCTCCCCTCTTTATCCCTCCACTAATGAGTCTTTTGCTTGCCTCTTTTATGAGAGATAATTTGCCCCGTTCAATTTCTCCCTTTCTCCTCCCAATATCTTTCTCTCTCACTGCTTGATTTCATTTTTTTTAAAGATATGATCCCATCCTCTTCAATTCACTCTGTGCACTCTGTCTCTATGTATGTGTGTGTGTGCATGTGTGTGTGTGTAATCCCACCCAGTACCCAGATACTGAAATGTTTCAAGAGTTACAAATATTGTCTTGCCATGTAGGAATGTAAACAGTTCAACTTTAGTAAGTCCCTTATGACTTCTCCTTGCTGTTCACCTTTTCATGGTTCTCTTCATCCTTGTGTTTGGAAGTCAAATTTTCTTTTCATCTCTGGTCTTTTCATCAAGAATGCTTGAAGATCCTCTATTTCATTGAAAGACCAATTTTTCCCCTGAAGTATTATACTCAGTTTTGCTGAGTAGGTGATTCTTGGTTTTAGTCCTAGTTCCTTTGACTTATGGAATATCCTATTCCACGCCCTTCGATCCCTTAATGTAGAAGCTGCTAGATCTTGTGTTATCCTGATTGTATTTCCACAATACTTGAATTGTTTCTTTCTAGCTGCTTGCAATATTTTCTCCTTGACCTGGGAACTCTGGAATTTGGCCACAATGTTCCTAGGAGTTTCTCTTTTTGGATCTCTTTCAGACGGTGTTCTGTGGATTCCTTGAATATTTATTTTGCCCTCTGGTTCTAGAATCTCAGGGCAGTTTTCCTTGATCATTTCATGAAAGATGATGTCTAGGCTCTTCTTTTGATCATGGCTTTCAGGTAGTCCGATAATTTTTAAATTGTCTCTCTTGTATCTATTTTCCAGGTCAGTTGTTTTTCCAATGAGATATTTCACATTATCTTCCGTTTTTTTCATTCTTCTGGCTTTGTTCTGTGATTTCTTGCTTTCTCATAAAGTCCTTAGCCTCCATCTGTTCCATTCTAATTTTGAAAGAACTCTTTTCTTCAGTGAGCTTTTGAACCTCCTTTTCCATCTGGCTAATTCTGCTTTTGAAAGCATTCTTCTCCTCATTGGCTTTTTGAACTTCTTTTGCCAATTGAGTTAGGCTAGTTTTCAAAGTGTTAATTTCTTCAACATTTTTTTGGGTCTCCTTTAGTAGGGAGCTGATTTGCTGTTCATGCTTTGACTTCATGTCTCTCATTTCTCTTCCCAGCTTTTCCTCCATCTCTCTAACTTGATTTTCAAAATTCTTTTTGAGCTCTTCCATGGCCTGAGCCCATTGGGTGGGCTGGGACACAGAAGCCTTGACTTCTGTGTCTTTGCCTGATGGTAAGCATTGTTCTTCCTCATCAGAAAGGAAGGGAGGAAATGCCTGTTCACCAAGAAAGTAACCTTCTATAATCTTATTTCTTTTCCCTTTTCTGGGCATTTTCCCAGCCAGTGTCTTGACCTCTGAATATTTTCCTCACACCCACCTCACCTCCTGATCCTCCCAGCCAGCGTTTGGGGTCTGAGATTCAAATGCTGCTTCCAGCCTCAGGTCTTTGGGCGGGGGCAGGGCTGCTATTCAGTGTGAGATTAAGTTCAGGTGGTCAGGTTGGGGCAGGGCCGCCTCTCAGGCTCAGTTCCCTCAGGGAGTTTATGCACAGGCCTTCAACAATGGATCCAGGCTCCTGCCTGCTTGGGGAGCCCCGGTCTGCTGCCGCCCCTCAGCTTCTGTCTCCTGAGGGGGCCTGAGCCATGGGGGCACCCCACTCCCCCCTCGACCCGCCAAAGAGACTCTCTCACTGACCCCCGTCACCTGTGGGTGGAGGGACTTGTGCGGCCGCTGGAGATCTCGTCCCTGAAGCCTGCTCGGATCTGCTTTTCTTGGTGCCGCGGCCACGGCAGGTCTGAGCTGGGCTCCGCGTCTGCAGCGCGACGGACCTTTTGTGAGAGGTTTGCAGGTCCCTCTGTGGGTGGAGGGACCCGCGTGGCCGCTGGAGATCCCGTCCCTGAAGCCCGCTCGGATCTTTTCCTTTCAGTGCCGCAGCCGCGGCAGGGCTGTACTCAGCTCCCAGTCCCAGCGCCCAGTCTGCAGCGCGAAGGACCTTTTGCAATAGGTTTGCAGGTCTCTCCGGAACAGAAATCTCCCTCGCTCCAATGTTCTGTGGCCTCTGGGTGGGGAATTCACCGTGAGTTACTTCTTTGTAGTTGTTCTATGGGTTGTGGGTTCGGAGCTATGTGTATGTGCGTCTTTCTACTCTGCCATCTTGGCTCCGCCCTCTATTTGGTCTTTAAATATTGTGTATTTTAGGGAAGCCTCAGAATGTTTCTAAATTGTCCCCTATAACGGTTTTCAGAAGCCCCCTTTCTGTGGAACATTCCTGTTGCTGTATTTCTGGACCTCCCATAAGCTTATTGGAACGAGATCTGTGCCAACTTGGGACCACAATTTCCTGTTCCCCTGATGTTATTCTGTCCCTATAGCTGCCCGTCCAATATCTGATATTAGGACAAGGTGTTTAAAAATGGCAAAAAGAAGTTCCTGTCCTTACATTATACTTCGATCAAGATTTTTCTCTATTGACTTTGAGTACAATCAATTTAGAATGTCAACAATTAATGTTTCAAAAATGTATCTACTCTTGTAAAACCATTGAATAAGAAATGTTGTTAAGAATTGAAAAATGCAACTCTCTTGAAAATGGGAAATTGTGGAATATTAACTTTATCCAGATCCTTAAAAGTGATGAGTGAGTAAACAAAAAAGAGAAGAGGGAAAGTACAATATAATTTGGAAAAATGTTTGGTGTTGCTTTTGTGAACAGTATAACAGATCTTACTTGTTATGGAGTACATCAGATTTTCCTAAACTGTTAACAAGGGCTGGGAGAACTCAGAACCCGTCTCCTGTGCCTCACCAGTGCCTTGTTGTAGGTTTTTGTAACTAATTAAGAACATCTTAATGAATTTTTTGGAGAGGTTTGTCCCCCAAACTTCTTTGTATATTGTGACTAGGCTTGTGTAGTGTAGGCCTCTCTCTCCTCCTGGGAGAGAACAGGAAAGACACAAGGTGCTTTTATTTCCTGGGAAATAGCAGAATTGCATTTAGTGATGTTTTAACACAGCTTAGTTGTTATAAGGTAAAATTAGTGAAAAAGTCAGCTGAGTTGAAATGAACTATACAGCTTAGGAAGTAAGAGCTTAGTAAGCCACTGGCTTTGAAAACCTTTTGTTCTAGAAGAGAATTTCAGTTCTATAGATAGTCTGGAATATTATTGAAATATAGAAACTTTAGGAATTAAGCAAGTAAAATGTAGAAGAAGATGAAGGGAATAAGAAAGACATGATTTTGAAAGTTACTGGAGTGGTGTTTTTTTTTAAAGGAAGGCCTACAGTTTAAGCATGTTGAAAAGAAAGGTTTGAAGAAGGTTTTTGGTTTGGGAGAAATATGAAGGTTATGGGAAACTTCATGTGTTTCTTTTTTGTGATATGGAACTACAGTTATGAAATCTGTCAGCTAGAAATTCTTGGGCTCCGGAGTTGGGGAGTGGGGATGGGAACATGAAGCTGCCTCCTGTGCCCTTTCCCCTACCTCTCACCCTTGGGGCAAGTAAGAGGGTGGGAGCAAAGACTTGATCAAGCTCTTTGGGTGATTTGAAAGTAAATAGAAAAAAATTATAGGTTTCTGGGAGCATCTCCAAAGTGTCTTTTAGAATGAGCTAATTGATAACAATGAGTTCTCTGTCTAGAAGGACTGCCAGAAATTTTTGAGATTTTAAAATGTTTCATAAGTGGTTATAAAACCCATATTTAATTTGCTTGAAATATGTCTTGAAACTAAATCAGAATGTGGTCTGTATGTTCCCCTATTAGGGCAGTTATGGTAGATTAGAACTGAATACAAACTGTAATTACTACTTGGTATTAAGGAATTTATTGGTTTTATGACCTCTGTTTTATCTCAGTTTACAAATCTATAAAGAGAATAAAGATAGTGCCTAACATAAGTCTGATAGAAATATTGTTAGAATGGTAAATTCTCTTTTAATCTGCATTCTGTTGGGTTATAGATTTAATTGTTAAAAGACTGATGCAAATATGTTTGAAAATTTATTTATTTAGAAGTATAATAGATAATGGTAATAATTTTCTGTGAATTTGATACAGCAATGATCACCTAAGATGGCTTTATCTGTTAAAAAGAGAGAGAGAGTCCTAAGGTCTTACCAGTTAACAGTTTAGTGACTAAGCTTGAGAAATGGTGCTGCAACGTACTGACAACTGGGCAAAGCTTCAGTACTTTAAGACTTTAAGGTCTAGCTCCATGCTCAGGTTAGAGTGATATAACTTAATTTTGGTGGTGAACTAGAAATTATAAAGATGAGAGATTCAATTCATATCCCTACCCATTACACTACACTGCCCTAAGAGTCATGAAGTCTTAATTCTTAATCTGTTACAGATGAAGTTAGAAAAGCATCTAATAGTCAGTCTACCCACTTCTTAGGGTTGTTTATGAGGAATAGTCTTTGGTAGAATGCTCAGCACAATGCCTTGCATTGTATATTAATACCATATACCTGTTGGCTATTGTGATTATTTTCATTGCTCCATTCTAGATAATTATATGCTGGGGTTTAGAAGTGATTACTATATAATACCATAAGAGTTTCCTTATATTATGCAAATTATAAATCATTGTATTATATCTCTTTGTGTTCCCTTGGCTCCATATCTTGGTATAGCCATAGCCTTTGTGAAAATTCACAAGGACCTTGAAGAAGGAGGGCCATGCCCAGTCCAGGTAAGATCAGGCTCCTTAGGGCCTTTTGCCTAGGCCAATCCAAATACCCTACCATCCCTCCACCCAGAATGTGTAGAGTAAGAAGTGTTAACAACATTGGCTTATAATATTTAATCCAGTATACTTTGAGCTAACCTGACAATGACAGTTATGAATTTAAATTGGTAAAGTCTTATATATATTTTCTAGTAATGTTCATGTAAGATTAGTTTGTCTTATGTGATTTCATTTACAGTGAGATATATCTTCCTATTAGAAACTTTAGAGTTTCAAGAACTTACTTCGATGGGAAGCTAGAATGGGAAAGTTTACAAGTTAACTTACGTTAAAAAGTAAGTTCTCCCTAACTTTATTTATTGAAGCCACATCTTAACTTGGAATCAAATTCTTTAATTTTCTGGAGATTTTAACCATGACCATAATGTGAAATTAAAAGGGCTTATTGTATCAATATTGACTACAGTAAGCTTTTCATTTTAAGAAGAAAGAGGAAGGATAGCCTCCCAAATGTTTCAACTCAGCCCTTTACTCCTTCCATCCATCTTGTGAAATTCCAAAATAAGGTTCCTGAGAAAATGAGATCCCCTCTCATATTACTAAAACTCCTTGACAAAGTTTATGGTATAGTAGCAATTTATGAGATGATATGTGATTGTGAAAATTATGAAGTTGTACCTGGAATACTATATATTGAAGCTATATCTTGAACAAATCTCATTTTAACATATCCCAGTCTTAGAGATTTAATTTTGCTTAAGGGGTCAACGTATCATACTTATTCTCAACAACATACAGGTAATAATAATTGAATCTAGACCTAAGCTACGAAAAGTGAAACTTAAATCTTGTGGGACTGTAACTGATATTATTCTGAGTTTGATTGCAGGTATGTTCATTGGAAATGACATTGAGCCAATGATCTATAATGCCAGCAGCCCAACAGCTCCACTTTCAGATATTTGTTCCTGGGGAATAGCTTGGGGGACACAAGGGGAGGATGACCTTAGGAAGACTAAGGTAGGACCCTCTCAACTCAGTTTCCCATTCAGGAAATGTTCCCACTTGGTTAATTCTGAGCCTGGCTGTGACAATCCTGTTAATATATTTGGCTGCCTACGTGACTCTTGCCTGGAATTGATGCAGAGCTAGGGGAATACCTTCACCTTACTATAACTATGTCCCTCTTTTTTTCTTTTATAGCAAATTTATACACTGACAGGTGGTTACTTAGTTAGTGAACAGAATACTTATTCTATTATTTAGTTGACTAATACTGAAGTACATCTCAGCTACTATAATAAGAAGCAAGTGTGTAAAATCTAAATTATTAAATCTGAAGTTATAGTCCTTTCCATATCTTAAAAAAACTAAGTTACAAATTACTTGGGCTTGCCACCTGCCTCCTAGTAATTATATATTCACCTGTCAGGTTAGGTTCCTGAAAAAAAAAACCCAGCATACAAAGCATGCTCTGAAATGCAAACAATCTATACAAGAGTTACTTTAAATATGTCCTCATTGTTTAGAGGGTATTTAAGAGCAGCGGTCTATGTGTGTTTGTAATATCTATTCCATTTGAACATGCTAAACAATTGAATATATTTTACTGTAGACAACTCATTTGATAAATATTGTTCTCTGCATATAATTTGGATTTGTATATTTACACATTCTATTTTTTATTTATTTATTTATTTTTTATATTTTTATTTTGTAATGTTTAACAATCACTGCCATACAATTGCGATTTTATCCCTCCCCACCTACTCCCCACTACCCCCCTCCCTCCCCACGACTGCATACAATTCTGTATAGGTTCTACATATACTTTCCTATTGAGTATATTTTCACTATAGTCATGCTATGTAGTCAGACTAAGATAAATGAAAGAAATCGTATAACAAATCAGAACATGATACACAAACACATACACATACACAAACATGATCTGCTACAATATGTGAGTGACTTCCATATTTCTCTCTCTGAGTGTGGCAGGCATTTTGCCTTGAGATCCTCTATTGGGATTTTTTTTTTTTTTTTTTGGTAAGAAGTTCTTGTGTTATTACAAAAATCTAAGTCTACCAGAAAAAACTCTCACACACTGTGGTTGTTGCTGTGCATAAATTTCTCCTGGTTCTGCTCCTTTCACTCAGCATCAGGTCATATAAGTCCTTCCAGGCCTCTCTGAAGTCTTCTTGTTCATCATTTCTTATGGCACAATAGTACTCCATTACATTCATATACCATAATTTATTCAGCCATTCCCCAATTGATGGACATCCCCTTGACTTCCAGTTTTTGGCAACTACATAGAGTGCTGCTATAAATATTTTTGTACATGTGGGACCCTTTCCCATTTTTATGATCTCTTGGGGATATAGTCCTAGTAGCGATATTGCTGGGTCAAAGGGTATGCACATTTTTGTAGCCCTTTGGGCATAGTTCCAAATTGCTCTCGAGAATGGTTGGATGCGCTCGCAGCTCCACCAACAATGAATTAGTGTTCCAACTTTCCCACATCCTCTCCAGCATTTATCATTTTCTTGTTCTGTCATGTTTGCCAATCTTATAGGTGTGATGTGGTGCCTCAGAGTTGTTTTGATTTGCATCTCTCTAACCAATAGTGATTTAGAGCATTTTTTCATATGATTATAGATAGCTTTAATTTCTTCCTCTGAAAATTGCCTGTTCGTATCCTTTGACCATTTATCAATTGGGGAATGACTTGTATGATTATACATTTGGATCAGTTCTCTATATATTCTAGAAATGAGGCCTTTATCCCTGAGCTTAGCTGTAAAAATTCTTTCCCAATTTACTACATCCCTCTGGATTTTGGTTGCATTGGGTTTGGTTGTGCAAAAACTTCTCAGTTTAATGTAATCAAAGTTATCCATTTTGCATTTCATAATGCATTCTATCTCTCCTTTAGTAAAGAATTCTTCCCTTCTCCATAGATCTGATAAATACACTATTCCTTGCTTCTCCAGTTTATTCATGGTATCAATCTTTATACCTAAATCATGTACCCATTTGGACTTTATTCTTGTGTACGGTGTCAGGTATGGGTCTATGTCTAATTTCCGCCACACTGTTATCCAGTTTTCCCAGCAATTTTTGTCAAACAATGAGTTCTTATCCCAGAAGCTGGGGTCCTTGGGTTTATCAAACAGAAGGTTGCTATATTCCTTGCCTACTGCATCTTGAGTGCCAAGTCTATTCCACTTGTCTACCTCTCTGTTTCTTAGCCAATACCAAGTGGTTTTGATAATTGCTGCTTTATAGTACAGTTTGAGGTCTGGTAGCGCTAGGCCACCTTCCCAAGCATTTCTTTTCATTAGTCCCTTTGATATTCTGGACCTTTTGTTTTTCCAAATGAATTTTGATATTATTTTGTCCAGCTCTAGAAAGTAATTGTCTGATAGTTTAATTGGTATGGCACTAAATAAGTATATTAATTTGGGTAGAATTGTCATTTTTATTATATTAGCACGGCCTACCCATGAGCAACTAATGTTTTTCCACTTACTTAAATCTGACTTTATTTGTGCAAAAAGTGTCTTGTAATTGTGTTCATATAATCCCCGGGTTTGTTTTGGCAGGTAGACTCCTAAGTATTTTATACTGTCTACCCTAACTTTAAATGGGATTTCTCTTTCTATCTCTTGCTGTTGGACTTTGTTGCTAATATATAGGAATGCAGAAGATTTGTGTGGGTTTATTTTGTACCCTGCAACTTTGCCAAAGTTGTTTATTAATTCTAGTAATTTTTTACTTGAATCTCTGGGATTCTCTAGGTAAATCATCATATCATCTGCAAAGAGTGATAACTTAGTTTCTTCTTTGGCTATTTTAATTCCTTGGATATCTTTATCTTGTCTAATTGCTACAGCTAACATTTCTAGTACCATATTAAATAATAGTGGTGATAATGGACAACCTTGTTTCACCCCTGATCTTATTGGTAATGCATCTAGCTTATCCCCATTGCATATAATGCTTGCTGAAGGTTTTAGATAGATACTGCTTATTATTTTATGGAAAGTTCCCTTTATTCCTACATTCTCCAATGTTTTTAGTAGGAATGGATGTTGTATTTTGTCAAAAGCTTTTTCTGCATCTATTGAGATAATCATGTGGTTTTTGTTAGCTTTGTTGTTGATGTGATCGATAATGCTAATAGTTTTCCTAATATTGAACCAGCCCTGTAGTCCTGGTATGAATCCTACCTGATCATAATGTATTAATCTCGTGATAAGATGCTGTATTCGTTTTGCTAGAATCTTATTTAAAATTTTTGCATCTATATTCATTAGGGAAATTGGTCTATAATTTTCTTTCTCTGTTTTGTCTCTTCTTGGTTTGGGTATCAAAACCATATTTGTATCATAGAAAGAATTTGGGAGGACTCCTTCTTCCCCAATTTTCAAGAATAGTGTATGTAGTATTGGAATTAACTGTTCTTTAAATGTTTGATAGAATTCACTTGTGAATCCATCTGGCCCTGGAGATTTTTTCCTAGGGAGTTCATTGATGGCTTGTTCAATTTCTTTTTCTGAGATGGGGTTGTTTAAGTATTCAACTTCCTCTTCTGTTAATCTGGGCAATTTGTATTTTTTAAAATATTCATCCATCTCGTTTAGATTATCGAATTTGTGGGCATAAAGTTGGGCAAAGTAGTTTCTAATTATTGTTTTAATTTCCTCCTCATTGGAGGTGAGTTCACCCCTTTCATTTTTAATATTAGTAATTTGGTTTTCTTCTTTCTTTTTTTTAATCAGATTGACCAAAGGTTTATCAATTTTATTAGTTTTTTCATAAAACCAACTATTGGTTTTATTTATTAATTCAATAGTTTTCTTAATTTCAATTTTATTAATCTCTCCTTTGGTTTTCAGTATTTCTAATTTGGTATTTACTTGGGGATTTTCAATTTGTTCTTTTTCTACCTTTTTCAACTGCAAGCCTAAGTCATTGATCTCCTCTTTCTCTATTTTATTTATGTAAGCATTCAGAGATATAAAATTTCCCCTAATAACTGCTTTTGCAGTATCCCATAAGTTTTGGTATGTTGTCTCACTATTGTCATTCTCTCGAATGAAATTGTTGATTGTTTCTATGATTTCTTCTTTAACCCAACCCTTCTTTAGAATTAGATTATTTAGTTTCCAATTGATTTTTGGTTTCTCTTTCCATGGCCTTTTATTACATGTAATTTTTAATGCATTATGATCTGAAAAGGATGCATTGATTATCTCTACCTTTCTGCACTGGATTGTGAGATTTTTATGTCCTAGTACATGGTCAATTTTTGTAAATGTTCCACGTACCGCTGAGAAAAAAGTATATTCCTTTCTATTCCCATTTAATTTTCTCCAAAGATCTATCATATCTACCTTATCCAGAGTTTTATTTACCTCCTTAACCTCTTTCTTGTTTATTTTGAGGTTGGATTTATCGAGTTCAGAGAGGGGGAGGTTGAGGTCCCCCACTAGTATAGTTTTGCTATCAATTTCTTCCTTCAACTCCCCCAACCTCTCCTCTAAGAATCTGGATGCTATACCACTTGGAGCATACATGTTTAGTAATGATATTGCTTCATTGTCTATGGTGCCTTTTAGCAGGATATAGTTTCCATCCTTATCCCTTTTGATTAGATCTATTTCTGCTTTTGCTTTGTCTGAGATTAGGATTGCTACTCCTGCCTTTCTTACATGAGCTGAAGCACAATATATTCTGCTCCATCCTTTGACCTTTATCCTATGTGTATCCCCCCGTTTCAAACGTGTTTCTTGTAAGCAGCATATTGTTGGATTATGGCTTTTAATCCATTCTGCTATCCATCTCCGTTTTATGGGAGAGTTCATTCCATTCACATTCACAGTTATGATTACAATCTGTGTATTTCCCTCCAACCTCTTTCCCACCATTTGTGCTTTTAGCTCTCCCGTCTCCCTTCCCCTCCTCAATAGTATTCACTTTTCTCCCCCTCCTCCTGCAGCCTTCCCCTCCTTCTTTTAGCCCCCCTCCCTTTTAGTTCCCTTTACTCTTATTGCTTCTTTCCTCCCTTTTAGCCACCCTCCCCTTTCTTCCCCCTTCCCCTCCTACTACCTATAGAGCTAGTTAGGCTTATCTACTTAAGATTATTGTTCCCTCCTTTGAACAAATCAGATGAGAGTACCTCTCAAACAGTGCTCATCTCCCTCCCCTCCTTCCCTCTACTATAGTTTTGTACTTCTTCCTGTGATATAATTTGCCATTTTCTGCTTCCCCCTTTCCACACCTCCTATTACATTCCCTTCTCATACTTAAATCATATTTTTGACATGACATCATTTACTTTATGCCCGTTCCCTCTACATATATCCCTTTTATCATAATAGCTGCACAGTTCTCAAGATTAACAGGTATCATCTTCCCTTATAGGGAGGTAAACAGTTTGCCCTAATTGAGTAGCAAGTTTTTGTTTTTGTTTTTTCCCCTCTGTTTACCTTTTTATGATTCTCTGGAGACCTGCATTTGAAGATCAAATTGTCTATTGAGTTCTGGTGTTTTGGTCAGGAAGCTCTGGAAATCCCTTATTTCGTTGAATGACTTTCTCCTTGCCTGAAATGTTATGCTGAACTTTGCTGGGTAGTTGATCCTTGGTTGAAGTCCCAACTCCTTTGCCTTCCGGAATATTGGGTTCCAATTCTTTCGATCTTTTAATGTAGAAGCTGCAAGGTCCTGTGTGATCCTGACTGTGTGTCCTTGATATTTGAATTGTTTCTTTCTGGCTGCTTGTAGTATTTTCTCCTTCACTTGATAGCTTTGGAATTTGGCAACTATATTTCTTGGGGTTTTGAGTTTGGGATCCCTTTCGGGAGGGGAACGGTGGATTCTTTCGATGACTATTTTGCCCTCTGAGTCTAGTACTTCTGGGCAGTTTTCCTTGATGATTTCCTGGAAGATATTGTCCAGACTCTTTTCTTCATCATGGGTTTCTGGCAGGCCAATAATTCTTAGATTTTCTCTCCTGGATCTATTTTCCAGGTCAGTTGTTTTTCCAATTAAATATTTTACATTTTCTTCTATCTTTTCATTCTTTAGATTTTGTTTGACTGATTCTTGTTGCCTCATTGAGTCATTAGTTTCTACTTGCCCAATTCTAATCTTCATCGTAGTGTTTTCTGCAGTTAGCTTTTCCATCTCCTTTTCCATCTGACCAATTTTTCCCTTTAAGGAGCTATTTTCTCCATTTAATTTTTGTACTTCTTTTTCCATTCGACCAATTTTCCCAGTTAGGTTTTGGGTTTCCTTTTCCATCTGATCAATTTTCCCAATTAGGTTTTGGGTTTCCTTTTCCATCTGATCAATTTTCCCAATTAGGTTTTGGGTTTCCTTTTCCATTTGATTAGCTCTTCCTTTTAGGAAATTATTCTCTCCAGTTAATTTTTGAACTTCCTTTTCCATTTCTTCAATTTTCTTTTTCAGGGTGATGTTCTCATCAGTGAATTCTTTTTTTATAGTTTTAAAATCATTGGCCAGTTTTTCTTTTATATCCTTCTTCAGACGTTCCAGGTAATCTAGTTGTGCTTGCGAGAAATTCATAGTCCCATCTGAGGTTTCAGATGGAAGTACAGTCTCAGCTCTAACCTCTTTGGTGTTTGTGTTTTGGTCCTTATCCCCATAGAAAGATTCTATGGTTTTTTCACTTTTCGTCTGCTTTTTCCGATTCATGATGTTGGCTGAGTGTTGTAGCTTTTGGTTCTTTCAGTCAGAAGGTACAGATCTTTAAGTTGAGCTGATGTGTGTCTGGGCTAAAAGCAGGCTTTTGTTTTTTGTTTCCCCGATCAACCCTGGGGTTAGCTTGTTAGGTGTGTGGGAGGTGTGGTCTGGTCTCAGGATATCTCCTCAGCTGACTTGCGGCAAAGGCAAGGTCAGGGGATGGTGATCCCAGCTTCCCTATTGTCTTCCCTTTTCCCCTGGAGGGCTGGGGCACGCCTAGAAGCTAACGCGTGTTCCCGCCCCTCCTGGGGCTCGTCTCCCGGCTCTGAGGCTTGCCTGGGTCTCAGTGCGAATTTTCTCTGCCCTGGGTCGTCTGTCCCTCCAGATTGCCTCCACCACAGTAGGAAGAATCCCCCTTTGCCACTTTTCCAGCCTCTGGTGTTATGAGACCACCCGCCCCCTTCTGCTGTTCCCGCTGATCCAGGATTAATCTGGGGAAGAATTTTATGGTTCCCTCACGGTCATCAGGGGGGAGGAGAGAGCACTTACTGATCACTCTGCCATCCCAGTTCCTGGAAGTTCAAGTAGTGACCCAGCGAAGTCCGTCTTCAGGCTGAAGATTTCAAGGGCTGCTGCTCTGATGTCTGGCACTCAGTGGCTCTCACCGGCTCGGCCTGGCTTATCTCCTGCTCCGCTGGTCTCGCCCGCCACTCTCCACATTCTATTTTTGTATGGAGTAAAATAAGAAATAAATAAATAAAATTTCAAATAAATAAATAAATGGAATTTAGGTAAATTCAATTGTATAGCCTTTAGGCACAGAAGATGTCTACTTACAAAGGCTGTTGTTCATCCCATTGAAGAGGGAATTAACTGGAGTAGAAACTGTTGAGAGAACAATAAAGTTAGATGAATATATATATATTATATATATGTGTGTGTGTGTGTGTGTGTGTGTGTGTGTGTATGTATGTATGTCAAATGTATATGATTCTAATGGGATATAAAGGCCTATTCTGAGAACCTGCTCTAAAATTGGGTTCAGGATATATATATATATACACACACACATATATATGTGTATATCTATGTATGTATATGTATATGTATATGTATACACATATACATACACATATATATACACACATATATATGTATATACATATATACAGACACACACATACATATATGTATATATGTGTGTGTGTGTGTATGCAATTTTTTTGGTTCATCCTCTGTACAAACCAGGCAGTTTGAAAAGGTTAGTTAAGTTCTAGTTTCACAGTTGTTATTTGGATTTCCTAAATATATCAACATAACAATTTGATGACATGTCACAGGGTAGTTATAGAAGATAAATCTGAAGTTTTTTTCTTTGGGGGGGCGTTGAATTTGAGGTAAAGAATGAAATAAATGAATTTGAGTCTTAACAAGTTAAATAATGGTAAAGTCAATACCAATTTTTAAAAAGCATTCTTAACCTTAGAATACAGGTCTATTTTGATAAAAATTAAATCTTTAACCAGAAGGGCTCACTTTACAAGTCAAATCTTCATAGATTTTTTTTAAGGTTCTTTTTTTCAGCTTCTTGTTGGCAGTGTCTAAATCAAGCATTAGGTTTAAGTAAACATAGAAACAAGGGAAATTTAAAAACCAAAATTTTCCAAAGTTTTGATTAAACTATGGGTTAATAGGCTTAGAGCCATAAGGTTTGAGCTAGTTTTTACCATATGACCTAGTTATTGGCAAAGCAGAATTTAAATGATTATATTAAATTATATCAAGATCTATTCTGCAAAAGATTTTAACATAAACATCTAAAAATCTCTATAAGTAACCTGAACCAGAGAAACAGATCTGCTAGGAGAAGTGGCTCTGAGAATACTCTTATTCCAGAATGCCTAAGAGGAGAGGTTTTTCCAGAAACTAGATAATTATAGTAAGAGGAGATGTTTACAGAAACTAGGGCATGTCTGAGCTCTAAAATATAATATGCTGATAAAATGGACAGAGATAATGGGCTACTAAGAAAGAGACTGAAGGTTAACTCATCCTTCTCTCTCCTTACTCATGTGCCTCTGTCTCTGTAAAGCCTACATACCTAAGAAGGCTGCCCCTACTAGTTCCTGTCAATGCCTTGGTCAGTCTCTCTTTGCCGCCTTAATGCTATTCCCATCATGGTAAAGCATTTTGACTTATAATTAACAATTTTTAATGAAGTGTTTAGTACCTTCAGGTCTTTTAGGTATCTTGGTAAGTCAATCCTGAGAGTAGGAAGATTCAATGCCATTTGATAAACGGCATATCAGCTAGAAACAGTGTTTCTCAGTGAATCAAAGGTTGAATGAGGAAATTAAAATTATGCTGTATCATTTAATAATTGATCAGCCCTATTCCCCATTTTGCCAAACTCCATTTCTCAGCTAAGCTAAAAATCAATCTCTCCCAGTTTGCATTGGCTTAAAGGCACGGTTGAAAGAGAATGATGTTATTATTTCTTTTCAACTAGCCCCTGGGATGTTTGGTTGCTAACCAGTTTAACTAGGGAATGTCTGCTTATTGTCTATAAACAAAACCCAGCTTAGGCTAGAGCTCCTCCCCAAAAGACATTCTTCTACTCTTGTCATTGCCCTTGGTTTGATCTCCCCCAAGGGGAAAACTAACTGTGTATGGTCCTGAGTTAGATGGTTCTGATTTTCTAGTCAAGATTACAAGAGGCAGTTGAATCTCATAAAGCAATGAACATTCCCTTATTGTCAGAGGGGGTGTGACCAACCATACCTGAGGGCCATCCTACTTTCCCTAGCTACAGCCAATCATAAGGCTCCTCAACTACCCTGAACCCTTCCTTTCTTGCCTCTAAATAAAAATGTTGTTGCTTAGTTGTTTCAATTGGATCTGATTCTTCACCCCATTTGGGGTTTTCTTGGCAAAGGTACTGGAGTGGTTTGCCATTTCCTTCTCCAGCTTATTTTATTGATGAGGAAACTGAGGGACACAGGGTTAAGTTACACAGCTAGTAAGTATCTGAGGTCAGATTTGAATTTAGGTTTTCCCAACTCCAGGTCCTGATTCTCCATCTGCTATACCAGATAGCTGCCCTTATAGACCATTAAAATGGTTTTTTTCTTTTCATGAGAGTCACTGACCTGACTGAGGGGACCAGTCTGACCCACTTTATTAACAGCTATATGTGTCACTGTTAATAAAATATTGTCTTGCTTGGAAAAACAAACCTTTTTCCTTGTCAGTGCATTTAACTTGCCATACCACACCCATGTCAGCAGCAACAGTGGCTATAGCAGCAGATGATGGTTAAAGGGGTCAGTCAACTGGTCAAAAAGAGATTACAGGGGACTCTTTGATGCCATTGGGTACAGCTGGCACTGATTGACAACTCTGTTGCCTATAAGCAATTCTGGGTTGCAGTTCCAGGGAGAGAGGGAGAAGATTCGGAACTCCCTTTCTCTCCCTTACCCCCATCTCCACTCATTATTATGACTTTCAAAATCCGAACACTGGTTACCACTTCCACATATACGTTGTCTCTTCCTGTTAGAATGTAACTGTCTGAAAGCATGATCTGTCTCCCTATTGTATGTATGTTCTCAGTGGTTAGAAAGGTACTTGGCATGTAGTAAACACTTAGCAAAATACTGCTTATTGATTTATTCATTAAAGGCTATGGAATCCAAGTTCTAGCAAGTCTTTGATCGTGATCCATTGATAGACAGTGTATAATTAGTGGTCTAGCCTAGTGAGGTTCAGAGAATTCACTAAAGGGTTAGCCCCCTGTTGATGAATTGTTTGGTCATGGCAACTCAACTTATCAAAATTAGCTAATAAAGTATGAAAGAATTCTGATTGGTTCTTCAAATGGGTACCCCTACCAATGATATCACATATCTTTGAAGCATTGAAGTGTTAATAATACTTACCAAAAGCAATCCTTTTGAACCCTCTCACCTCACCAGCTGCCCACCATTGTGAAATGAACTTGACAAGATGTATTTTCACATTAATATACAGTTACCCCTTTGGAAGACACCCCACACATGTCCAGACTTTTCTATGAAGTTCAAAGTCTTAGGGCTGAATTCTTGCTCAGAGGAGGGATCTAGTCCATTTTTTTATCCTACAGAAAGTATACCTTTGCTTTACAGATAATCATCCTTATCCAGACATAGCAAGGGTATTTCGATCTGGACAAAGTTTTTTTTCTCTCTCTTCTAATATATTAGGAGTGTCCAGAATACTTTTCCATGACTGTGTGCCATCTGTGCCTCCCTTCCATCCCATCATTTTAGCATAGAATTGGGTTTATTAGCCTATTTATTTTTATAACCTTTCTGGAGAAAGATCTTGTTATCCAATGTTCATTTTAAGAAACTGATGCTTATTTATGTCTGGTGACTTGCTCTTCATGAAAAGGTCCCCAGGATACTTGTTTCTGTGCAATATTACATAATTGAGACCATCAGACCTAAAGTCAATAGCTTTGTATTTCAAAGAAAATTGAAAGCACCAGGAATAGGTGCCAGTCGGATGACCTATGCACTCTTAGAATGGTTATTAGTTCCCCCTCTCTCCTCTAGAATCGAAGGTTACCTTTTGGTGTGAGTTTCCAGCAAGGTTTAGAGCGATGAGTTCTATTTAGACAGACTCCTTTAACTAGTGCTCACAAATAATGCAATGGGTGAGGATGATAGACTTTCAAATCCTTTTGTGCTTTGAGACTCAATTGCAGAACACCCTGATCATCTGCGGCTCTTTCTTTCCTTCCCCATGCATCTGAACTAGGGTCATCTCCATTTTCTCTACTACTCACTTGTAAGCCCAGCCCCTTGAAAAGGGGAAACAAAACTCTACCTCTTAAATGTGCTACCGATGCTGCTAGGAAAATCACCTGGAGCAGATCCAATGTCTTTTACCAACCCCAGCCCTATAGGCAAAGCCCTCTTTTCTCTGTTCTTTCTTGTGTAGGTGCAGTAGTGGGAAAAGAATTGAATTGGGAGTCGAGACCTCAGTTTGAGTCCTACACCTCCTACTTACCTCAGATGAATCAATTGATCTCTCAGGACCTCGGGTTTCTCATCTCTAAGATGAAGGGCAAGAATCAGAAAACGGTGCAGTAGAAAGAACACTGGAATTGGAGTGAGAGAAACTAGGTTCCATTATAGATTATGTTTTATATAGGTCACATTTAGATGGAGCAAGCAGCATGACCACACAACTCACCACTGAATTTAAGGGCCCTTCAAATTTGATGGATGTCCCAATACCACAGGTGTCATCACACCCTGCTCAGCTGACCAGATGTGTTTCCGTATGGAAAAATGTGTGTATGAGGGGCATGTCTATCTGAGCTAAACGCTAGACTATCCTTGCGGAATGTCCTTTCTATAACATTGTTGAGTAAATTTCTTTTGCTAACTGTGGAAATACCATGAGTGCCTCATTTTGTCTCAACAGCAAACCTGAACTAACAGGTGCTAGCCTAAGTCAGATCCACCCCTAACAGTACTTGTATGTACAAAATATAGTTATAGCAGCTCTTCTTAGTATGGCAAGGAACTGGAAACTAAGGGAATACCCACCATTTGGGGAATGGCTAAACAAAGTATGGTTTATAGATGGAATGGAATACTCTTGTGCTATAAGAAATGATGAAACGGATGGTTTCAGTGAAACCTGGGAAGATTTGTACAAATTAATACAGAGCAAAAGTAGGCAGAACCATGAGGACAATCTATACTGTAACAACATTTTACAACTGAACAATTTTGAAAGATTTAATCAAAGCAACGATCAATCATGACTCTAGAGCACCTTTGATGAAAAATGCTTCTCATTTTCCTTTTAGATAACAGACTAAACATGCAGAATGAAACATTTTTTTTGGACAAGGTCAATGTAGAGATTTGCTTTGTTGGATTATACCCCAAGTCATTTTGCTTTTCCTAGAGACTATGGAAACACAAGAGATTAAATGTCACTTAGTGGATCGTTAGCTGACTTCAGAATCAGGAAGGCCTCCGTTAAAGTATCTCTGTCACAGTTAAAGTGTCTCTGACACATACTTGTTTGATCCTCCCAAGTCACTTAACCTCTCACCGTTCCAGGCTACTCTCTACAAGTTGCATTAAATGTGCTGATCTGTATATAAAGAGGGATTTTCCCATATTGATGAAATCTCAGGTCTGATGTTTTATAAAAAGAAATGGGTGGGGAACAAATCTTTTTACTTAAGCATGGAAGGAAGAATGGAACAGCTTTCAACCAATCAATCAACAACAATTCACTAATCACCTACTATGTACTCAAAACATGAATCTTTTTTTTAACTTTTTCCTTATTAATCACATGGTCTCATGGGGCTCAGCTTACGTGCTGATGATTCTGGGTAATGGTGCAGTAATGTTCTCTCTGACTGTACTCACTTGGTGTGACCAGTTTAGAGGTCCCCAATGTCTTTTATTAGCAAATTATTTATTTTATACCTTCCTTGTGCCAAAACTCATTGTAAAGAAATTCTCAGCTTGCTTCTAAAAGCAAGGGAAGAGGATTGTAGAAAGAGCACTAGACTCAGGGGACTTGAGTTTAAACCCTGGCTCTAATAATACCTACGCAACCTTGGCCAAGTTTGTCGTTCTAGACCACAGTCTTCTCATCTATAAAATGAGGGGGTTAGACCTAGATGATATCTAAAGCTTCTTTCAGTCTTACATCCTAAAGGAAATAAGGAATTGTTGCTAAATTCTGAGGACATGATCCCTTCCTCATACTGGCACTTCATGCTGGGCAACTCTACTATTGAATTACTGGGTACTTATTAAAATATAGTGATGGCAACCAATGTATTGGATACAATTTCTCATGGGTCTGTCTCACTTGGTATTGTTGAATCCAAAGGATAAGCAAAAGAAAATCAAGCTTCTTGTTCCTAATACCATGTTGTCTGTCATTTGGAAAGATAAGGGGGAAAAATGCCAAGGTTTGCTGGATACGTCCAATTAAAAATACTCAGTAGACCAATAACTTTGTAGGGCTTGATCGGAAAGAAATGGAAAGCAGAACTTGTTCTTAGTGAGTCATGGAGCTTGGAACCTTGGCTTTTATTTAACATGGTGATATTATTTTCTTATGGCAAGACTACTCAGATTCTTTGCAGATGACTTTTAAAAAGATGCACCTCAGGGAACCAGGAGTAGGAAAGAAGGTGTGTGAGGCACAGGTCCCAGTTATATGAGATCACTATCCCCTTTCAAGCCTGCAGATGTCACTAGGTGAGAATGTAGCCTTGCCTGGTTATGGTATCTAGGCTGCACTGCCTTCCATTTCCAACCCCCCTGGATCTACTCCTCCAGGGAATCTTTGGAGTCTGTAAAACCACTTGACAGACAATCATTCTTACAAGCAACAGAAACACACATTAACCCACTGGAATTCTCTTCCTACACAGTCAAAAACTCTTGTGCAGAGAAGGTTCAGCTATAAACATGTGTTTTTGGCATTCATCTTTACCGTTTCTTTTTAAGAAACCACATGTGATCATATTTATGGAGAGACCACAGTCTCCTAGCAGGTGACTTTAAAATTGGTCCCATTTGGGATCAGCTGAAACCAGACATAAAGGACATGTGAACATCTTATGCATCGTCTGGGCATTAGGAGTTTATGTGAGGATTATACTCCATTTTTCAGACGGGTACTAGCACCATTTGTCAGAAGGGAAAACCAGTAACATGGTTGCTCTGCCTTCTATTTTTAGTTATATCCTCACATAGCCAGATCATTCCCCGTCTTTGCTGTCTCCTCAGTATATGCAGAAAAAACTCACACGTCCTCTGGGCATTGAGTCTTCTCTCATTTTGCGCTTCCTTATCTATTTTACCTTGTCTGCCACTCTCCCTAGTGTTAACATCAAGTTTTCAATTTATGTGGAGAAGATAATACTTTGGGATCAACAAACCATGATGAATGATTAAACATAAATGAAAGGTAGTATTGTAATAAAATAAAAATTAAACTCATATATTTCATTACATGCACATGCTGCACAGTAATTAGGCATAAACTTTAAGCAGTTCACTTCACTGAATGCAGTTGGCATTATATTTATATGCAATATATGTAAATGTAATACATGTCACTTACATTCTAGTTCAAACCTGGTTTTTAAACTTTTCCTCTTCTCTCTTTGTTGGCAAATACTCAAATGGATCTGTTATTTCACTGATGCATGGATACCTCCAGTGATGCAAATTATAACCCATCTATGCCTTCTCATCCTTTTAACTCCTATCTATGATCCCCTTGAGTTCACTGCAGAGAGTTCACCTAACTTACTGGGCTAATTTTTCTGATATTAAAAGGATACCCAAGAAACACAAAAGTTGAAACGAATGAATAAATGCCAAAAGCATGTAATAGGTGCTTACTATGTACAATGCCCTGAGCTAAGCACTGAGGAAACAAACAGAAAAGCAAATAGTCTCTGTGCTTGAAGAACTCACATTCTACTACAGGGAGACAACCATGAATGGGAGGTTGGAAGTTCTAGGGAGCACAGGTGCTGTTTTCCTGGAGTTATTAGAATTACTTACCTCTAGGTGGCAGTTCCTGAGGGTGGTAGATAGGATAGCAGCCTTCCCAACCCTCCCCTCTACAGAGATTGCTTCCCTGAGAGGAGCCAGATTGAAAGCAGTGCCATGGTCTGAGGATGAGGATTTTCTGGAAGCTTCTGGATGAAAGGTACTAGGTTGTCTCCCCTGAGTTTCAGCAAAGGTGGTGGTAGAGTCCATGGCAGTAGTTCGACCCATCTGACCCATGTTACCTTCTGTTTTTCTCAATATGTCTTTGCTGCTTCAGCTAGCTCTTCCTCAATTTGGCTACGTTGTTTTCAATCAAATTTTCTTAATGATATCTTTTGTACTTTCTCCTTCCCCGTTTATAATGTGTTGTAACCAGACTGCAAATCAGGGATACAAAAAATGCAAGTGAAATCACCCCTGCCTTCAAGTTTACAGATTGGATACAGCATGTACACCATAAGAGTATAGTATAAGGAAAACTGAGCACAGAGAGGAGGATGCTAACAACTGAGTAGGATTGGGAAAGGCTTCATGGAAGAGGTGGTGCCTGAGCTGAACCTTGAAGAAAGTCAAGGTTATTGAGAGGCAGAGATAGATTAAGGAGAGTAAGCTGTACACATACACAGAAGACGGAAATCACATCCAGTGTCAGGAACAACTAGAAGTCGAGGTTGACCAGAATACGGAATTCGTGAAAAGGAGTAGCTTTGATCAAAGAGTTTAATCTTCATCACACAAATCCATATGCCAGATAAAAGTCATAGGTCGTAGGGAGGGAACCTGCAGCCTTGAGGCCACATGTGACTGGCTTCAAAGGACCACACTTAAGGACATAGATAGCCACACATGGCCTTGAGGTCACAGGTTCTCCATCTCTGATCTAGATCCTAAATTCTAACACCTAGAGGTCCTCATTCCTTAACATTCTTTCCACATTATGCCCTATGAGTGAGGATACTATTGATTACCCTGTCTTGCTGGGTACTCTCCTCTCCCTAGGTCTAAATGACACTGTTCACTCTTGGCTTTCCTGCTATCTTTCTGACCATTCTTTCTCATTCTTGTTTTCTGGAGGTTGCATCCACTAACTGTGTATATGTCCATGAGTATGCTGGAGCCAGCTCAAATTGAGTCACAAGAATGTAAAATTTTCAGTGTATTATATCAGAGAAATTGGTAAAGGTTACAATTTAGAGTTTGATTTATTGCTTTGTTGATTTTCTAGACTTAAGAAAGTGATGGAGAAAATGTTAATAATGCAGGTTAGATTTTATGTGCACATCACCCCCAGCTGATTTTTAAATATTCACCAGTTTTCCATTTACACATATATTTTTTCTTGAGAGCTGATTGTTAAACACTCATCAACATTCCACATGTCTCCCAAGTTCATCTGAACCCTCTTTTCCTCTCTTCCTACTGTCTCTTCGTTGGTGATCTTATCAGTTCTTAGGAGTTCTGTTATCACGCAAGTGATTCCCAGATCTATATCTCTAGGCTTAGTCTATCTTTCAAGCTCCAGCTCTGCTTTACCAACTGCCTTTTGAACATCTCAAACTGGATGTCCTGTAGGCACCTCAAATTCAACATATTCAAAGCAGAATTCGTTATCTTTGTCCTCAAACCTCTACTCTTCCAAACTTAGAAGAAAAAGAAAAGTAGTTAGGCAAAATCAATAAACATGTCTACCACCTTTAAGAGTACATAAGGGAAAGAGAAGCGGAAATAAGCATTTACGTGTCAACTATATGCAGTCACTCTGTTAAACACTTTAGAAATATTACCTCATTTGATCCTCATAACAGTCCTAAGAGGAAGATGCTATTATCCATTTTACAGTTGAGGAAAATGAGCTGATATTCCACATCTATAGTCCCTTACTTCTCAAAGAAAGAAGTTTACTTTTCCCCAGTCTTCCCCACAGTAAAGCTTGGTCATCACAATTAAACAATACTCAATTTCATTTTTCTGTCATCTCCATTTACATTTTTTTTTAGTCATTACACATAGCTTTCCTAGTTTGTCTTACTGTACCCTACATAGGTTCCTAAAAATCTTTCCATGCTTCTCTGAATTCTTCATGTTTATTTTTTCTTCTGGAAGAGTCAAGTTTCTGTACCTTTATGGACAACAATTTGTTTAGCTAATTTTTGGTCAGTTTCTTTATTTCTTAATTTATTTCCATTTCTTTGCTGCCATAAAAAGTGTCTCTTTTTTGGAAATGTTTTGATAAAATTTTTTTTGTAAATGTTTTGCTATAAATGGGACCTTTTTTTTAAATCTTTGACTTCTGTGAGGTATATGACTAGCAATGTGATCTCTGGGCCAATGAGTATGGACAGTTTTGTCTTTCTTACAAAAATAATTTCAAATTACTTTCCAAAAAATGGTTGGATCCATTTAAAAACTGAAGTATCACACTAGTTTACTTGTTCCCCTTGTTCCTTAAGCATTAACTATTTCTACCTTTTGTCATATTTGACAGTTTTCTGGATACAAGTGAAATCTCAGTTATTTTGATTTACAGTTTTCTTTTAAGGAATCTGTCGTATATTAACAGTTTATGATTCTTGACAACTGTTTGTTCATATCCTTTGATCTCTTATCCATTGGAAAATGCTTCTTGACTATAATTGTGTTAATTGCTTATATATCTTAAATATCGGGTCCATACCAGGGATAGCTGATATATAGATTTCTCTCCTCCCCCATTTGCACTTTTCCTTCTTATCCTAGTTGTGTTTTTTTCATTTGTGCAAAAGTGTTTCAATTTCACGTAATTGAAAAGATATATTTTATTTACCTGATCATGTTCTCTTCAATTAAAAAAATTTGGTGGCATTTTATATTCAAGTTATGAATATATTTTGAGCTTGTTGTGGAATATGGTGTAAGATGATGGTCATATTCTAATTTCTGCTAAAATGCTTTATAGTTTTGCCAGCTGTTCTTATCATGTAGGGAGTTCTTCCCCAAGCAATATAGGTACTCTGTTGAACACTGGGTTATTGAGTTCAATTGTTTCTAATTCTTACTTAGTCTGCTGCACCAATCTACTTCTATTATTTTTTATCCAGTACCAAATAGTTTTTGACAATTACTACTTTATGATATAATCTGATATCTGGAAGTATTATTTCCCCTTCATTTATATATTTATTATTATTTTGTTTGAGATTCTTTCAGTCTTTTAAAATTAAAAAAAAAAACTTTTCTCACAACAACCTTGTAAGCATAGACATGCTACGTTATCTTCATTTACAGATGAGGAAACTGAAGTTCATTGAAAGGAAGTAATTTGGTCCATGGTCACAGAATTAATGAGTACTGGTGATGGGTTATGAACCCAAGTCTCTGATTTGGGATCCAATACTTTGTGGCAAAGCTAGGATAGGAATGATGGCATTTAGAGCAACCAAAGAACTTACAGATTTTCTGTTTATTCCTCCTGCTGCAGGGGAGAGGAAAGAAGTCTAAAGAGTCTGATAACAGCAGAGATTTTGGTCTAGTTTATCAAATGTTTGCCTCAGAGTGGATAAATTTATATTGAAATGTCACTTGGGTCAATCTTTAGGGAGAAAATACTTCCCAGCTTGGATGGAAGTAAGTCACTATCATGTTTGTTTCTTCTTGCCTTTTACACACAGCATGGGAGTGCCATGTATTATCCACATACCCAGATAAAAGCTTTCTCTTTTTCAATTATTATTGTTATTTTTACTTCTAGCATTTTGACTTGATCTCTTCCTTTCCCATCATTTCTTCCTTGTATGATATTTATCTGTGTACATGTCATATTTCTACTGGTAAAACATAACCTTCTTCAGGAATAGGGTCTTGTGTCATTTTTTTCTTTGCTTTGGAGTGTAGCATAGTATAGCATACATAGCAGGTATTTAATAAATTCTTACTTAATGAACAAACCATCTCATCTTACAGACGGGGTCTTGAAAACTTAAGGGTCAAATTAAATTACCCAAGATTACACAGCTAAGTAAGAAGCAGCTGTAGATTTGAAAATAGGTTCTTTGCTCCAAATCTAGTTCATATGTTACCTTATATCACAGCTTCTTAAACTTTTTTCCACTTGCTACCCCTTTTCCCTTTTAGGTAGTATTTGTTGGTGTTGTGAGGCCAGAGGGCATGCACAGTGCAGAGTGTGCACATTCTGTGTTTAGAACCAAGACTGCAGTGAAGTTGCATGATACAACATGGGCAAGTGCTGACAGAAACATTTCAGATTCATTACCTGTTTGAATTTTAATTAATTTTTGGTTGTTGCATGTTCAGAAACGTTTTGCTGTTGTCAAATTCTTTCTAACTTCATATGGGGGGGGGGGTGTGTCATATCCCATATGGCACTCAACCTAGTATTCTTAGAGTACTTTCTAGAAGAGGTTAGGCCAGGTGAACATGTCTTGACCAGTACTCTTCACACAACTTTTGCGTCAAGGGATTGTGCATTCATCCTTCATTGCCAAAGAAGACCATGCCATCAGAGAAATGATTACATGACTTGCACTTGACTTTGTTTTGAGTGAGGGAGGGCTGTGAAGGTCACCAGCCTCACTTCTCCTCCAGAGCCATCTGAATCCAGGGACCAGATATTCATCAGGATGACTGGAGATGACCCAGGATGAGGCAATTGGGATTAAGTGACTTGCCCAAGGTCACACAGCTAGTGAGTGTCAAGTGTCTGAGGTGAGATTTGAACTCAGGTCCTCCTGACTCCTGCACTGGTGCTCTATCCACTGAACCACCTAGCTGCCCCTGTCAAGGGATACCTTAGATATAAATGCCTTGGTGCACTTTAAGAGATTTCCCACATTTCTAGATCATTGTCTTTATCTAAATCATTTGGGAATTTCAGTATCAGGTACCTCCCCTCAAAGGTCACTACTAGATCTTCTTACAGGTTTAAAACATGAAATTTTATACAAGTTAGTAACATATAAATCACACATGAGACCATCGAACATAATGATCTCCACTAGGTAGAAAGCCATCCCACAGTTTCTGTGATTTACAATACTAATTTAGTTTAGGCTTCAGTAAAGAGTGATGGTATCTGACACATAGCAGCTAAGTGGTATGGTAGGTAGAGCATTGGGCCTGGAGTCAGGAAGAGTTAAGTTCAAATCCAGCATCAAACACTTATTAGCTGCATAATCCTAGGTAAGCCACATAACTTTTATGTACTTCAGTTTCCTTAAGTCTAAAATGGGGCACCTGCCTTCCAGGGTTGTTGGGGGAATGAAGTATCTGTAAAACGCTTACGGTGCTTGACACACAGTCGTCACTTAATAAATCTGTCCCTTCCTTCCTTCCTTCCTTCCTTCCTTCCTTCCTTCCTTCCTTCCTTCCTTCCTTCCTTTTCTCCCTCCTTTCTCTCCCTCCCTCCCTTCCTTTTCTCCCTCCCTCCCTTCTCTCCCCCCCTCCATCTCTTCTTTCCTACCTCCCTTTTTCCCTTTCCCACTCTTCTCTCCTCCCTCCCTTCTTCACTTTCTCCTTTCCTCCCTTCCAAATGCTTGTTGATTAAATAATAGATATTTGCTACTTCACATATCACTCTGCTCACAGCCTCTCTGCTGCTTCTTGTCAGGGAACGACTCAGAGACATTTTCTTTGTCAAGTTCTCCCTAACCATCTTAACTGTTATTCCATCAGGTGGTGATTTTGTCCATGGTCCTGTTCAGTCTTCCACAGTGCCGCTGTTCTCCTCAGCTTCCAGCAGATGGCACTTCTTTCAATTTCTCTGGGGAGCGATTCTCTAAAAAGTGATTCATATGGGAAGAAGACTTTGGATGCCTTTTATAGCTCAAAACCATATCTCCATCCAGCATGTCTCTAGCATTGTACATTTGTCCCCATAGACCCAAACAAGAATTGTCTCTTCCAGGCTATAGGAATGCCCTACCTTTGTACCGCAAATATATTTCTGTGTTTCCTGCTCCAAGTAGGCTCATGACAACTTTTTGTAGGCAGTGAGGTGGCAGAGTAGCATGCTGGACCAGAGCTGAGGAGACCTGGGTTCAAATTTGGCCTTAGACACTTAAGAGCTGTGTGACCCTTGGAAAGTCACTTAACCACTAGCGCAGTTTTTTCATCTGTAAAATTGGGATAATAATAGCATCTGCCTCCTAGGGTTATAATAAAGATTAAATGTGATAATATTTATAAAGTACTTTGCAAAACTTAAAGCACTATATAAAAGCTGGCTGCTATTATTTTTTCTTGTGCTGTTATCATCATTATTGTTACTTTTATTATTTATTATTTTATCCCCTTCACAGGGGTGGGTGTGTTTTTTCTTTGGTACGCACAGGAGTTCTTAACCTGGGGTTTGCAAACTTGTTTTAAAGATATTTTGATAAGTGCTTTTGAGATATAATTGGTTACCTCTGTAAATCGTGTATATTTTATTTTATGCATTTAAGAACTTAACTCTGAGAAGGGATGCGTAGGCTTCACCAGACTGCCAAAGAGGTCCATGAAACAAAGAAAGATCATGAGCATCCTCTGGTCTAGAGATTCAGGGAGAACACTCCACTTTTTCCTTTGATTAGCCCTCCATCCCCTGCTTCTTCACATGGGTATAGCAACTGTGCAGTGTTATTCAAATTAACTAGAGCTGCTTCCTAAAACATCTAGAAAAGGGAGGCAGGGACAGAGTCAGTTCATCTTTCAACTGAGAAGTGTTCTTTACTATATATAGCATCATTCCAGCTTCATTCAAAGGCAGTGCTATAGTGGAAATGATTTTCACTTTGGAGTATGAGCTGAATCTTGTCTAAGCCTTATTTCTCTCTTAGTGCCTAGCACAGTGCTGTCCCTGCTCACAGTACGTATCAGTCAGTGTTTGTTGAATGAATCACCATTCCACAGACCTGAGGTGGAACCATAGCTTTCAGCACCTCACCTAAGGGCAACAAAACGATAGATTCCCAGGCTATGCTGGAATGTCATTATGTCACCATTAGGATACACCTGCTGTTGACACCAAGGTGCTGCCTTAGGCTTGAATGTTTAATAAAATCCTTGCACAATCTGATTTTCTCTGGAAGAGGGAAAGTGATACAATCTCATGAATCTAAAAGCTTTGAATGGTTTTGTAACAAGGAGATATATTTATTTTTCCTGTCCCTCTTGAGTTTCCTGGTTTGCTTTTTACTTATGAATCATACATAGAACTTGGAGCTGGAAGGGACAATCTACTCCAGCCACTTCACTTTATAGATAAGGAAACTGAGTCCCAGAGAGAGAGGAAATGACTTGCTCTAGGTCACATAGGTAATATGTTTCCTCACTCCATTGCCAGAATCCTTTTGACTATACCACTCTTTTGCTGAAACAAAAGTCAGATTGGTGGAATAAATAATACTTTTTAGGATGATTTGCCCACATGAAAGTAAGTGATTTGCTTTAAATTCCATCATTTTGCCTCAGTAAAGGATTGCTGGTGCCTCTAAATATTAGGTTGGAAGCTAGAGAGAAGAAGTAAAGGGAAATATGAGAGTGCTCCATTAAAATGACAAATATTCCAGATGTAGCTAATTAGTATGATAACCTATGCACAAAAGAGAATTGTAAAATTAGCAAGATCAGCCTTGCAGTACCATTAAGCACATTATAACTCTTTGCATGATTTTTCCCCCCACTAAGAAATGGTCTTGCAAATGCCTGATCTCAATTTGCTTTATCATATGGCAGGGCTCATCAGTGTTGCACTTAACTGTGAATATTGTGGTTTTCACAGTGGGATATTTTTTATCTCTGCAAATTGGTAAATTAAAATAATTTCACCTAGGGCAATATCAAACCAAAACTATGCTAGCGACCTTGACAGTAACTTCCTACTTAAAAAAAAGACCAAAACCTAAACAATCTTTCTTGCTTTTTAGTCTCTTGAGAAATCCTTCAGATTGTCATACAGTAAAAAATGAAGCAGTATGATTGCTTAGTAAGATCAATCAATCAATAAACATTTTTAACTACTTACTGTGTGCTGCGCACTATGCTATGTATTGGGGATGCAAAAAGAGGCAAAAAATAGTTCCTGTCCTCAAGGAACTTACTATCTAATGGGAGATATGCAGACAAATATATACAAAGCAAGTTATATACAGGATAAACAGGAAATAATTAACCGAAGCAAGGCACTAGAATTAAGGCAATAGGAATAGAAGAAGGCTAAAAAATGGGATTAAAGATGTAAAAAGTAGTTTAAGATCTTCCCCACCCATTAATGGGCCTCAGACACTTTTTGTTTGTTTCTAATGAGGCACTAGGTCACAAGGGTTGTGCCCTACAGCTCTGAAAAGAGTATATGTTCTCTGAGGTGAGGCTTTGCTTTGGGGCTTAGGTTTTGGAAGAAGGTTGAGCTGAGACTCTAGGCAGCTGTTTTAAGAAGTCCCCTGATTTTGAAAACCCAGATGTTGATGCTTCTCTCTTTGGTAACGATGTTTGTATTATCTATGATCAGACAGTTGGAAGCCCTCTCTTGGTCTTTTTGTTTTTAATTTCTGTTGGTAACTTCTGTTTGTATTTTCTCTGACGTTCAGGGTGCTGACATTCCCCCTGAACTAAGTGAATGGTATGTATGCTTGATTAAAGTAAGTTGTTGACCCCTCAAAAGTTGCTTTCCTTTTAGAAAAGAAGATCTAAACACCTGTACACCAGGACCTCCTATGTGTGCCAGAGTCCTTGCTGTTGCAGCCTCCATGTGACTCAGACTTGCATGTGTACCAAGCAGGTCACATGAGCCTATTAATGAATGGGAAAGATCTTCCCACTTAAATTACCATTACACCAAGTTGGTCAGCTAGTGGAGCAAAAGAGCACTGGTTTACAATCCAAAGATCTAGGCTCAAGTCCAAATGCTAACTCTTAGCATTTGTGAATGCGTGGGTAAGTCATTTAATCTTTCTGTGCCTAAGGCAACCCCCTAAAGCTAGAAGTGACAGATGAATTGCCTATTTGTAACCTTGGCTCCAGGTTGGCACTCCAAGCTGGTACTCTATCCACTGTGCCACCTCATTGTCCCTCTACATAAAATACAATTAAATATTTGTACAACTTGAATATCTGCTTCTTAAACAAAGTTTCAAATGAAGTGATAACAAAATACACAAAATCAACTGAACCCTAAATGAATTCTTAGTAAATTCTTTCACTTACTTTGAGTTTTATTCTTCATCCTCTTTCCACACTTTGTTTTTGTCTGATCATTCATTCATTTCTCTGTATTTTGCTTATAATATTTCACTTTTGCAATGATTTGTCATTGTTTTCTGATTAGAGTAGAAGCAAGAACAAACAGGACAGAAGAAACTACCCTTCAGTATATGAAATTCTAGATCTAACAAAGATTTTTCATCTTCTTTTTTTCTTTTTTGTCTCTTGTTCTGCATCTTCTGATTGACATTTTTAAGCTGTATTCCTTGAGGCTTCTTCTGATTTTGGTGGTTCTGATATCTCAAAATTCTCCTATAGAGGCATTTTTTCTCTCTTAGCTGAAGTTTTGACAAATACTCTGGCTTATTCTCTTGCTTCATCCCCCTTTCTTGAGGTGAAGAAACTTGGGATATACTTTGCTGTGCTAAATGTCATTCAGTCATTGTTTTGGAATTTTCCTATTACGTCCTCATTTATCTACCTCATTTGGTGCAGAGGCCTTAGGTTTCTCTTGCTTAGTGCCATCGTTTTCTTCTTAATGCCTCCTGTTTTAGCTACAGGGCAAACATTTTTTCAAGTTGTCTCAAATTACTTATTGAAGTGGTACCTACCAGAAGGCTGAACTCCTTGTTAATCTCAAGTTCTTTCTGCTTCTTTTTATCCCTGGAATATGCCTGAACACATCTGCTACAATAGTGTCATGATAGTTTGCATTTATGTAGTACCTCAATGTTTACAAAAACACCCTTCTCATAATAACCTTGCGTGCCAGGCTACAATTATTATTGTTTCCATTCTACAGATAAGGAAACTGAGGCTCAGAGAGATAAAATGACTTAAAGTGATCTAAGTAGCTCTGGAGCCAAGTTTTCTCATTTTGAATTCAATGCTCTTTCGACCATGACATCCTCATTTTTCAGTGGTGCAGCAGTCTTCCCCACCACAACATTCATTTTATTTTGGTTGAAAACATCCTAAGGAGACAGACAGAGAGAGAGAGAGAGAGAGAGAGAGAGAGAGAGAGAGAGACAGAGAGAGACAGAGAGAGAGACAGAGAGAGAGAGAGAGAGACAGAGAGACAGAGAGACAGAGACAGAGAGAGAAACAGAGACAGAGAGACAGAGAGAGACAGAGACAGAGAGACAGAGAGACAGAGAGAGACAGAGAGAGAGAGACAGAGAGACAGAGAGACAGAGAGAGACAGAGAGAGACAGAGAAACAGAGAGAGAGAGAAAAAGAGAGAGAGAGAGTGAGAGAGAGAGAGAGCTTGTGTGTAACATTTTTTCCTTTATTTTTCTCAAAAGTAGCAAAATATGATCTTGGAATCCTACTAATTATATGACTTTGTGATTGTCTGGCTCAAGAATTTTTTTGACCTGTATAATTAAGCTGTTTGATCATGGTTAATCATGGTTCAGTTATTTTCCACACATTTATGCCCTCTGCCTTTTCAATAAGAAACACTTCATAAAGATGTCTGAATATAAATTTACATGTGGGATATAAGTTGAACTTTGAAAATAAGTGAAATAAAAAAGTATAACTTCCTCCTACTAGAATTTTGAAACAGTAATAATCATTCAACAAGCATTTATTAAGCATTTGCTTTATGCTAGGCACTGTGCTAAGTGCTATGATAAAAACAAAAAAACAGTTGCGAGTCTCAAAGAATTTACATTCTAATTGAGAAGATAACACAAATCAGAACATCCTAGATAAATAGAACAGAAAGACAAAAATGCAATGTCTGCCCTCAAGGATCTCACATTTTATTGGATTAGGGAGGGAGAGGAGGAAATAAGTATTTATGTATCTCCACTCCAGTACCTCTGCCAAGAAAACCCCAAATGTGGTCATGAAGACTTGGACATAACTGAAATGACTCAACAGCAACAGCAGCAAATACAAGTTAATTTTGAGGGGAAGGAGGCACTAGCAGCTGAGAGGGGAGGATTCAGGAAAGGCTGAAGTAAGAAGTACTTGAGCTGGGTTCTACAGAGAGATAGAGATTCTAAGAGTTGGAGTTAAGAAAGAAATAGGTTCTATGCATCCTGTAATGGGGTTATTTCCTTTGCTACAGCTAAGGTAGATTTCAGCTCTAATTTAAATCTTCATTTGCAGTAGGGCTTAATATATCTTTGTATGTAGGTTGGAAGAATTTCCTGGCTATTGTCCTCTGTGTCACAGACTTAGGCAAATGAAAGAAATGAAATTGACATTCTGCTCCCAGGGCTGGCATTGAATTTTACACAGAATTGTAGCACCCTAGAATGGAAAAGAGCTTAGAGATTATTTGGTCTATCCTCTTCTTTTTATAGATGGAAAATAGAAGTTCAGAGATGTTGACAGACGTATATAAGGTAACCCAAATAGTTAGGGACGAAGCTTTAATGACATCAGGTCTTTTGATTCCCAGTCTGATTTTCTTTTCATTGAATTTGCTACAGAAGCAATATATAGGATCTGTGGTAATAATATTTGGCATTTACATAGCATTTTAAGTTTGCAAAGGACTTTATGTTTTTCTCATTTGATGCTCATGACAGTCATATTATTTGTCTCCATTTCACAGATGAGGAAAGTGAGGCTAAGAAAGGTTGGAGTGACTTGCCCAGGGTCACAGAGCTACTAAGTATCTAAAGCTGAACTTTAACTAAGGTCTCCTTGACTTTAAGTCCAGTGCTATATTCATCTTTACCATGGAGGTAAAGCCATCATTCTGTTGCTTTAAGATGTCATAGATGTCAGACCTGGCAGGCATTCCATGCAATTGAAAACTTGTACTTTTTAAAGGTTTGCAGAGAGATTGTTTCTCAGCCCTGGGTTGTACTATATAACTGCTCTCCATTCCAGAATTTAGGATGCCTCACATTTAACATGGTTCTTAGTGGTTTACAAAGCACTCTTCTCAAACATATCACCTGCCTATGAAGAAGGAAATACAAATGCCATCACCTCCATTTTATAGCTGAAAATACTGGGGCTCAAGAGATTAAATGACTGTTTCAAGTTCATATAGGGCAGCTAGATGGCATAGGGGATTGGGCTTGGAATCAGGAGGACTCATCTTCATCGGTTCAAATCCACCATTAGACACTAGCTGTGTGACCCTGGGCAAGTGACTTAACCCTATTTTCCTCAGTTTCCTCATCTGTAAAATTAACTAGAGAAGGAAATGGCCAATCACTCCAGCATCTTTGCCAAGGAAATCCCAAATGGGATCACAAAGAGTTGGACACAACTGAAACATCTCACCAGCAACGAGCGCAAAAGATCACACAGCTAGATATCTGAACCAGAACTCAGACCTAGATATTCTGACTTTAGATTCGTTGCATTTTCCACTGCTCCATACTACTCCTCAACTAAAACAAAACAAAACAAAACAAAACAAAACTGTGTGATGGAATTAACACTGACCCTCTGATCTTAATAAAAATCCAAGCCATCTGATCCTGAGTAGGTCATATTCTTCCTCTGAGTCCAATTTCCTCTTCAGGATAATAACAGAATTAGACTAGATTAGCTCTAGGTTCTCTTCCAGCTCTAATCATTAAGATCTCAAAATAGCAAGGAACTTCTTTCTAAACCTTCCCAAGGGACCTCAATAAAATTTCAATCCATCATCTTAAGCATTTGCCTATAAATCACATATTATCATCGGAAAATTCTAGTTTTTTTTAATCTGACCTTGACAAGGTGATTCTATCATTGTGGACTAAAAACAGTTACTTAATGTATAAAACAAGGGAAGTAACAATCTTAGAGTAATTCAGTGTATAACTGATGAAATAACTCTCCTATTTACCCGTGCTGTTGAGAAATAACTAAAAGTACATTTTAGACTTTGATGATTCAACAAATATTCATGAAACATATACTGAGGACAGTAAATAGTGCTAAGGGTTGGGGCTGATGGAAAGTAGGAAGGCGCTCATTGAGATCACTATGTATGTATGTATGTTTGCATGTATGTATGTATCTGTCTGTCTGTCTGTTTCAATACTTTGAAGCCATGCCCTCTCTCCCTGGAGGTGGATAGATAGCATGTTTCATCATGAGTCCTCTTGAATTGTGGTTGGTTCCATTCTGTTGATCAGAGTTCCTGTCTTGCAAAGTTGTCTGTCTTTATAATATTGTTAATGTATAAATTGTTTTTCCGGTTCTGCTCACTTCACTTTGCATCCTAAGTTCATATACGTTTCTCCTAATTTTTCTAAAACTAATTGATAAGTATACCTTCAGTTTCCAATTCTTTGCCAACATGAAAAGAGGTGCTATAAATAGTTTTGTACATGTGAATCTTTTCAACCTTTGATCTCTTTAGAGTATAGATCTACTAGCAGTATTGCTAGATCAAAGTATGCACAGATAATAGCTTTTTGGGCATAGTTTAAAATCATTTTCCAGAATGGCTGGACCAGTTCAGAGCTCTACCTTAATGTTCCTATTTTCTGACAGCCCCTCTAGCATTTGTCATCTTCCTTTTTTTTTTTTTGCCAACTTTCATAATCTGATGAGTGTGAAGTAATACCTCAAAGTTGTTGTAATGTGCACTTTTCTATCAGTGATTTAGAACATTTTTTCTTATGGATTTGGCTTGGGTTTCTTTCTTTGAAAATTGCCTGTTCATATTTGTTAACCACTTAATGACTGGGGAATGATTCTTATTCTTACAGAATTGAATCAATTCCCTGGATATCTTAAAATGATATTTTTATCAGAGAAGCTTGTTGTGAAGATTCCCTCCCTCATTTTTCTCCTCTCCTCTAATTTTAGCTGCATTGATTTTGTTTGTGGGGAAAAAAATCTTTTTAATTTAATGTAATCAAAATCATCCATTTTACCTCTTGTGAACCTGTCCTCCTCTTGTTCGGTCATAAACTCTTCCCCTAGCCATAGATCTGACAGGTAATATCTTCTGGGCACCTCTAAATTGTTTGTGATGTTACCCTTTATGTTTAATTCACATATCCATTTGTGTTCATCCTTTGGTTTTGAAGAGGACTAGCATATCCATTTAGAACTTGTCTTGATATGGTGTAAGTTGTTGGTCTATAACTAGTTGATGCTGAAATATTTTTTTGTTTTCCCAATAGTTTTTGTCAAATAGTGAATTTTTGCCCCAATAGTTAGAGGCTTTGGATTTATCAAACACTAGGTTATTGTCATCCTTTGATTCTGTATGTTATATAACCAATCTGTTCCACTGATCAACCTCTCTATTTCTTTTTTTATTAATTTTATTTATTTTTAGTGTTCTACAATCACTACCATACAGCTTACATTTTTTTCCCCTACCTACCCCTCACCTCCCCTATCCCTCCCTGAGACAGCATACTATTCTATATAGGATCTAAACATACATTCCTATTAAATACATTTTCACTATAGTCATGTGGTGTAGAAGAACTAAAATGAATGGGAGAAATCATATAGCAAACTAAAACATAATACACACAAAAAATGATCTGCTACATTCTGCTATTGACTTCCATAGTTCTTTCTCTGGATGTGGAAGGCATTTTGCCTTAGAAGACCATTGGGAAATTTTTTTTTTAAGTCCTTGCATTGCTATGAAGTTCCAAGTCTACCAGAAAAACTCTCGCACACTGTGGTTGTTGCTGTGTACAAAGTTCTCTTGGTTCTGCTCTTTTCACTCAGCATCAGATCATATATATCTTTCCAGGCCTCTCTGAAGTCTTCTTGTTCATCATTTCTTATAGCACAATAGTATTCCATTACATTCATATACCATAATTTATTCAGCCATTCCCCAATTGATGGGCATCCCCTTGATTTCCAGTTTTTGGCCAGTACAAAGAGTGCTGCTATAAATATTTTTGTACATGTGGGACGCTTTCCCATTTCTATGATCTCTTGGGGATACAGTCCTAGAAGGGATATTGCTGGGTCAAAGGGTATGCACATTTTTGTAGTCCTTTGGGCATAGTTCCAAACAGCTCTCCAGAATGGTTGGATAAGCTCACAGCTTCATCAACAATGAATTGGTGTTCCAACTCTCCCACATCCTCTCCAACATTTATCATTTTCCTGTTCTGTCACGTTTGCCAGTCTGATAGGTGTGATGTAGTATCTCAGAGTTGTTTTGCTTTGCATCTCTCTAATCAAAAGTGATTTAGGGCATTTTTTCACATGATTATAGATATCTTTAATTTCTTCCTCTGAAAATTACCTGTTCATGTCCTTTGACCATTTATCAATTGTAGAATCACAAGTATTGTTGTACATTTGACTCAGTTCTCTATATATTCTAGAAATGAGGCCTTTATCCCCAAGAGTAGCTGCAAAAATTCTTTCCCAATATACTACCTCCCTCTGGATTTTGGTTGCATTGAGTTTGGTTGTGCAAAAACTTTTCAGTTTAATGTAATCAAAATTATCCATCTTGCACTTCATAATGCTTTTTATCTCTTCTTTAGTCAAAAATTCTTTCCTTCTCCATAAATGTGATAAATACGCTATTCCTTGCTCCTCCAATTTGTCCATAATATCATTCTTTATACCTAGACCATGTACCCACTTGGACTTTATTCTTGTGTGTGGTGTCAGGCATTAGTCTATGCCTAGTTTCCACCACACTGTTATCCAGCTTTCCCAGCAATTTTTGTCAAACAGTGAGTTCTTATTCCAAAAGCTGGGGTCCTTGGGTTTATCAAACAGTGGATTGTGATATTCATCGTCTACTGCGTCTTGAGTAGCTAGCATATTCCACTTGTCTACCCTTCTATTTCTTAGCCAATACCAAGTGGTTTTGATAACTGCTGCTTTATAATACAATTTGAGATCTGGTAGAGCTAGGCCACCTTCCCTTGCATTTCTTTTCATTAGTCCCTTTGATATTCTGAACCTTTTTTTTCTTCCAGATGAATTTTGATATTATTTTATCCAGCTCTAGAAAATAATTATCTGATAGTTTAATTGGTATGGCATTAAATAAGTAAATTAATTTAGGTAGAATTATCATTTTTGTTATATTGGCTCAGCCTACCCACGAGCAACTGCTATTTTTCCATTTACTTAGATCTGACTTTATTTGTGTGAAAAGTGTTTTGTAATTGTGTTCATATAGTCCCTGGGTTTGTTTTGGCAGGTAAACTCCCAAATATTTTATAAGGTCTACCCTAGCTTTAAATGGGATTTCTCTTTCTATCTCTTGCTGTTGGGCTTTGTTACTAATATATAGGAATGCAGAAGATTTGTGTGGGTTTATTTCGTAAACTGCAACTTTGCCAAAGTTGTTTATTATTTCAAGTAGTTTTTTACTTGAATCTCTGGGATTCTCTAAGTATATCATCATATCATCTGCAAAGAGTGATAACTTAGTTTCTTCTTTGCTTATTCTACTCCTTCAATATCTTTATCTTGTCTAATGGCTACAGCTAACATTTCTAGTATCATACTGAATAAAAGTGATGACAATGGACATCCTTGTTTCACCCCTGATCATATTGGAAATGCATCTAGCTTATTTCCATTGCATATAATGCTTGCTGAAGGTTTGGGGTAGATGCTGCTTATTATTTTATGGAAAGTTCCCTTTATACTTATGTTCTCCAGTGTTTTTAATAGGAATGGGTGTTGTATTTTGTCAAAAGCTTTTTCTGCATCTATTGAGATAATCATGCAATTTCTGTTAGTTTTATTGTTGATATGATTGTTAATGCTAATAGTTTTCTTAATATTGAACCAGCCCTGCATTCCTAGTATGAATCCTACCTGATCATAATGTATTATTCTAGTGATAAGATGCTGTATTCGTTTTGCTAAAATCTTATTTAAAATTTTTGCATCTATATTCATTAGAGAAATTAGTCTATAATTTTCTTTCTCTATTTTGTCTCTTTCTGGTTTAGGTATCAAAACCATATTTGTATCATAAAAAGAATTTGGGAGGATTCCTTCTTCCTCAATTTTCAAAAATAGTCTCTATAGTATTGGAATTAACTGTTCTTTAAATTTTTGGTAGAATTTACTTGTAAATCCATCTGGCCTTGGAGATTTTTTTCCTAGGGAGTTCATTGATGGCTTGTTAAATTTCTTTTTCTCAGATGGGGTTGTTTAAGTATTTAACTTCTTCTTCTGTTAATCTGAGCAATTTTTATTTTTTAAAATACTCATCCATCTCATTTAGATTGTCAAATTTATGGGCATAAAGTTGGGAAAAGTAATTTCTAATTATTGTTTTAATTTCCTCCTCGTTGAAGGTGAGTTCACCCTTTTCATTTTTGATATTAGTAATTTGGTTTCTTTCTTTTTTTAAATCAAATTGACTAAAGGTTTATCAATTTTATTATTTTTTTCATAAAACCAACTATTGTTTTTATTTATTAGTTCAATAGTTTTCTTAATTTCAATTTCATTAATTTCTCCTTTGGTTTTCAGTATTTCTAATTTGGTATTTACTTGGGGATTTTCAATTTGTTCTTTTTCTAGCTTTTTCAGCTGCATGGTCATTGATCTACCTTTTCTCTATTTTATTCATGTAGGCCTTCAAAGATATAAAACTTCCCCTAAGAACTGCTTTTGCAGTATCCCATAAAATTTGGTAGGTTGCCTCATTATTGTCATTCTCTGGAATGAAGTTGTTGATTGTTCCTATGACTTGTTGTTCAACCTCTCTATTTCTTACCCAGTACTCAATTGTTTTGATGATTATGAACTGGAAGTATAGTTCTTGAAGTATAGTATCTGACACTTTGAGGGCCCCTTCCCTTCCACTTGTAAAAAAGTAATTCCTTTGACACTTTTACTTTTTGTTCCTCCAGATCAATTTAGTAACTATTATTATTATTTTACTTATCTAAAGTAATCCTTTGGGAGATGGAGCCAAGATGGCAGAGTAGAAAGATGTATATACTCTAGCGCTTCCCCCACAGCCCACTAAATACCTGTAAAAAATGACTCTTAAAAAATTCTAGAGCATCAGAAGCCACAGAACAACAGAATGAAAGAGGTTTCCAGTCAAAGGTAACCTGGAAGCCCTACAGGAAAGGTCTATCTCACAGGATGCTGAGCGGAGCGGAGCCCAGCCCTGGCTGTGCAGCACTGGGAGGAACAGGACCTGAATAGACCTCTGGGACAGAATTCATGGCAGGGAGGGTCCCAGATCCCTCAACCCACAAGCAACAATGAAAGCTCCAAAGGTCAGTGTGGGAGGGCTTTCCCAGCTGGGAGAGAGGGGAGTGACATTTCCCCAGCACTGGTCCCAGGTAGCAGTAGCAACAGGTGGTGGGCAGCTACCTGGAAGCAGCCTGGGTGCATTGTCCAGGCAGCTAAGCTTAAAGCCTCTGGGGAAATTGAGCAGCTGATCTGAACCTCAGCCCTCAGTGGTGGTCCACCCCCCACAAAGTCCCTGGAGGAATTGAGCAGCTGATTTGAATCTCAGCCTTGAGCATGGTACTGGGGAGAGGAGGAGCACTAGGACCCTCTTCTTGATAAAGGATTCAGAAATCAAGTAACTGCTTGGTAAAATGACCAAAAAAGGGAAAAAAATAAGACCATAGAAGGTTACTTTCTTGGTGAATAGGTGTCTCCTTCCATCCTTTTGGATGAGGAAGAAAAAGGTGTACTGTCAGAGGAAGTCAAGGCCTCTGGCTCCAGTACCTCCAAAATGAATATGAAATGGGCTCAGACCATAGAAGAGCTTGAAAAGCATGTCAGCCACCTGCTAAAGGAGAACCAAAAAAATGCTGAGGAAAATAATACCTTTAAAAAGAATTTAACTCAATTGGAAAAAGAGGTCCAAAAAACCAATGAGGAGAAGGCTTTAAAAAACAGAATTAGCCAAATGGAAAAGAAGGTTAGGAAGCTCACTGAACAAAATAGTTCTTTAAAAGAGAGAACCTAGTTCAGAGTAGCTAATGACTATGAGATAAACCAAGAAGTTAGAAAACAAAACCAAAAGTTTGAAAAAATAGAAGATAATGTGAAACATCTCATTGGAAAAGCAATTGACCTGGAAAATAGATCCAGGAAAGATAATTTTAAAATTGTGAGACTACCTGAAAGCCAGGATCAAAAAAAGAGCCTAGACATTATATACCATGATATTATCAAGAAAAACTGCCCTGATGTTCTAGAACCACAGGACAAAATAAATATTGAAAGAATTCACTGATCACCTCCTGAAAGAGACCTGAAAAGAGAAACTCCTAGGAATATTGTGGCCAAATTTCAGAGTTCCCAGGTCAAGGAGAAAATATTGCAAGCATCTAGAAAAAACAGTTCCAGTATTGTGGAAATACAATCAGGATAACACAGGATCTGGCAGCTTCTACATTAAGGGATTGAAGGTCTTGGAATAGGATATTCCATAAGTCAAAGGAACTGGGATTAAAACCAAGAATCACCTACCCAGCAAAACCGAATATAATACTTAAAGGGAATAAATAGTCATTAAATGATATAGAGGACTTTTAAGCATTGATGATAAAAAGACCAGAACTGAATAGAAAATTTGACTTTTAAACACGAGAATCAAGAGAAGCATGGAAAGGTAAGCAGGAAAGAAAAATCATAAAAGCTTTTCTAAAGCTGAGCTATTTACATTCCTACATGAAAAGATAATATTTGTAACTCTTGAGACTTTTCTCAGTATTTGGATGGGTGGAGGGATTCCCCCCCCCCCCCCCCCCGAGTACAGGTTGAGTTGAATCAGAAGAGATGATATCCACAAAAAACATAAAATAAAAATTAAGAGGTGAGGGAGGAAAATACTGGGAGGAGAAGGAGAAATGGAGTGGGGTAGGCTATAACTCATAAAAGAGATAAGAAAAATCTTGTTCAATGGAGGAGAAAAGGGAGAAGGGGAGAGGGGAAAAGTGAATCTTACTCTCTTCACATATGGCTTAAGGAGGGAATAACATCCTCTCTAAATTTGATATGAAAATCTATCTTACACTACAGGAAAGTAGGGGAGGAGGGGACAAGTGGGGTGAGGGGGATGACAAAAGTGAGGACAAATGGGAGAAGGGAGTAATTAGAAGTAAACACTTTTGAGAAGGGACAAGGTCAAATGAGAGAATAAATAAAAGGGGGGACAGAATAGGATAGAGGGCAATATAGTTAGTATTATACAAAATGATTATTATGGAAGTCTTGCAAAATGACACATATATAGCTTGTATTGAATTGCTTGCCTTCTCAGTGAGGATAGGTAGGTAGGGAGGGAGGGAGAGAAGTTGGAATTCAAAGTATTAGAAATGAATGTTGAGAATTATTATTGCATATAACTGGGAAATAAGAAACACAGGTAATGGGGTATAGAAATTTATCTTGCCCTACAAGAAAAGAGAGAAGATGGGGATAAGGGAAGGGTGGGGTGTGATAGAAGAGAGGGTACATTGAGGGAAAGGGTGATCAGAATGCAAAGTATTATGGGGTGGGGGAGGGGAGAGATGGGGAGAAAAATTGGAACTCAAAATTTTGTGGAAATGAATGTCAAAATCTAAAAATAAATTAAAAAATAATGTAAACCTTTGGCATTCTGATTACTATGGCACTGAATAAATAAATCAATTTAGGTAGTATTCATTTTTTATTATGTTGGCTCAGCCTAGTCATGAACAACTAATATTTCTCCAATTACGTAGATATTCCTGTTTTCTTTTTACTATTCCAACATCTAAAAGTCAAGACAAGAGGAAAGTTGAGAGGATTACATTTTAAAGTAGTGGAAGGGTAATTCTCACTCTTCCTCTAGTAATAATAACAATCTAGCATTTATTTGGTGCTTTAAGGTTTGCAAAGGGTTTCATAAATGTTATCTCATTTTAGTCTCATAACAGGCTTTGGAGGTAGGTATTGTTATTAATTCATTTTATATATTAGGAAACAACTAGAAAGAGGTTTAAGTGGCTTGCCCAGGCTCAAACAACTAAGGAAGTGTTTGAATCAGAATCTGAACTCAAGTCTTCTAGATTCCATATCCAACATTGTATCTACTGTGTCACCTAGCTGCCTTCAAAGCAGTATGCTGCAAAGGAAAGAACATTGCACAGGGAGTCAGAGGACCTGATTTAAAATGGCTTTTGACTGAACACATTGCAGTATATGAATATAATGGAATATTATTGTTCCATAAGAAACGGTGAGCAGGCAAACTTCAGAAAAACCTGGAAAGACTTTCATATGAACTGATGCTGAGTCAAATGAGCAGAACCAGTATATTGTACACAGTAACAGCAACATTATTTGATGACCAACTTTGTTAGATCTAGCTCTTCTGACTAATGCAATGATCTAAGACAATTTCAAAAGACTCATGATGGAAAATGCTATCCACATCCAGAGAAAGAACTATGGATCCCGAATGCAGATCGAAGCATCCTATTTTCTCCTTTTTTTCTTTCTCATGATTTTTCCCTTTTATTCTGATTCTTCTTTCACAACATGGCTAATGTGGAAATATGTTTAATATGATCAAACACATATAGCCTGTATCAGATTGCATGCAGTCTTGGGGAGGAGGGAAGGGAAGGAAGTGGGAAAATTTAGACTCAAAATTTTATAAAAGTGAATATTGAAAACTAAAAATAGATAAAAAAATAAAGTGTTGGCTTTGCTCTTAAATACCTTCTTGACTGTGGAGTCAATAATACGGTATAACCGATGGAAAGCTTACCTCAAAGCCAAGAAGAAAGGGTTTAAATTCCCTCCTCTGATATATACTTAGCTCTGTAACCCTAGGTAAGTTGCCTACCCTCTCAATGCTCAGGGAATTTCTCTCATACTGTAATTTGCAGATAAGATCTTAACCTGTACTAATTGAGGGAATTTCCTCATCTGAGAGTTCTTGGTACCAATGAAATTAGACATCCAGTCCCTGACCCTATTCTTATGATCTTGAGCCAATAATTCTCCTTCTTGGGACCCTAGTTTTCTGCACCTGTAAGAGGAGGCAAGGGTTTGACTAGATTATCTCCACGATCCCTTTCATTTCTAAATCTTATGATCCAATGAAGCCCCTGGGCTCAAACTCAGATGTATCACTAAATGTTGTCATGTCTTCTGCCAAGGAGACTTTAACAGATGCTAACTTGCCCACTAAAAGCTCCTGTTTGTAAATGTGCTTCCCCTAATGAGATACCCAAGCATCCCATGAATTAGGAAAATGGGTAGAACTGTGATTTGTCAGGCAAAGGCATTTTTGAGATTATATTAGACACTTGGTGTTGTGGAGCCCTCTCTCCATTCCCCCCCTCCATCCCTGACTAATTCTCACTCCAGTCTTCCCCGCCCCCCCAGCAATAAAGTGTTCAGGGGTCTGCAGCCGAGTCAGGAAGCCACCAGTCTGCCTGTCGCTTCCTCCCCTGTGCACCCACCCTTTGGGGCTTTGGTGCGTGAGGGCAGGATGGGGTGTCAGTCTCTACCGGGAACACAGACTGAAAATGGAAAATAAGATGCATTGTGACATTTTCGTGAAGAGACCTTTTTCTGGCAGTGGGAAAATAGAAACCAGAGCAAGCAAAATGTGTTCTCATTGTCACCGAGCCAGAAGAAAGCCGCACAGCCCAAATGTCAGCATCCAGCTTGTTTTCTCTAGCTTCTCAGGGCCTGCTTGAGTGTTCGTCCTTTTCATTCCTTGGGATGAGGGGTCAAAGCCACCCAGCTCTGCCTTTCTCCCCAGAACTCCCCTCCTCCTCCTGCCCTCAATGGGAAAACACTCGCAGCTTTTTTTTTAACTTCAAAATTATAAGAATATATTTTAGAAGGGTAGGCTCTTATCTTTCTTGTTTTTCAGATCTAAAAACTGAACAAAGGTATCCAGCGACACATACTCAAGAAGGGGTGAGATTACATTATAGGAATTGCTGGGGTGCTGGCACCTACCTCATCCCTTTTCTTAGCTACTTTTACATTTATTACTCTTCTCAGGCTCGTCTCTCTTTGTCTCTCTGTCTCTCTGTCTCTCTGTCTCTCTCTCCCTCTCTCCCTTCCTCCCTCCCTCCCTCCCTCTCTCTTTCTCTCTTCCCCTCCTCCCTCCTCTCTGTCTCTTTTTCTCTCTCCTTCTCTCCCTTTCCGTGTCTATCTCCATTTCTCTCTGTCTCTGCCTCTGTCTGTGTCTTTCCCCCTTTGCCTCTCCCTGCCTCTCTCTTTTGCTGTCTCTGTCTCTCTGTGTTTCTTTCTGTCCCTGTCTCTCTTTGTCCTCATCATGCAGAGAGCAGGATGGCCATAACTGCACTGTAGAAGAGACAATTACAATCTGAAGCGCTCCACCCCCATCAGACTGCCACTTATATAGAACATAGTATCTTTGATTCCTTAGGTTGTCATCTCGTGACCTGTATCTCTGAATGCTTACTCATTATTCACTCCTTTCATTTCAATGCTGCCCATCTCTTAAGGTCTTTCCAACTTGACACCCTCTTTCTTTCTCTTCTCTCTCTCCATTGGCAAACTCATCCATCCCCTTGGCTCCAACTACTACTGCTTGTTTGCTGATGACTCCTATATCCACTTCTAGCCCTGACCTTTCTTTAAAGTTCTAGATCTGCCTATCAGGCATGAATGAATGAATGAATGATTTATTAATAACTTACTCTATGCTTCCCATGCAAGTGCATGCTAATAGAAAAGGAAGACAGTTGCAGCTCTCACGGGAATATATCATACTCTAAGTGGGGAGGATATGTCATAGTGGAGGGTTCAACTTCAAGGCGGTTGGAAAGATTGGAGACCCTAAGAGTGTTGGACAGGATAGAGGGGAAGGTCTAGGAATCTTTAGAGAATGTCTGATCTCTAAAGGTACATTCCATGTACCTTTGTACTAGTTAGTCAAGCTAGTCATGTTCAAAACCAAACTGGTTAGTTTGTACCTTAAATCTGTTGAAGTGCTTGGGAGCATTCCCTGGTAACATCTATCCAGATGAAAAGGAAAAACCCCAACCAAAACTTATAGCTCATGAACATATTCAGACATTTTTATCTTTGCTAGTTAGAGCACAATTCAGCTAATGAAAGGATAAACTAAGAAAAGTCGAAATAAAATATCTCCTTATAAACATGCGGCAAACTCCCAAAAACTGCTTCAGAAAGAAGAGTGGACAAAATAAGGGATCATGGGTGGATAGACACACATAGTATACATACATGTCTGAGGCAAACATGTAGAACACATATGACCCAGGCACATGTACAAAGGTGGCACACACATCACCGGGGTTCAGGGTTGGAGTGGCAGCTTGCATTTTCAGTGCTGTAGGGCTACTGACATCTTTCAGTGATCTGATTCAGTGATCAGTGCTGGTCCTACTTACCAGGCCTGCTTCTCCCTGGTCTTGTTGTAATAAAGATGATATTACTGCTGCTACTACTGTAATGACAACCACTAACTAGCTAGGTAGCATTTATTTAGCATTTGGGACTTTTCCAAGTGTTTTACAAATATTTGCTCCTTTTATCTTCACAAGTACCCTAGGAGGTAGGTGTTAATATTATCCAATTTTACAGATGAGAAGACAGAGGAAGGAAGAATTTTAAGTGACTTTCTCAGGGTCATACAACTAGTAAGTGTCTGAGGTCTGATTTGAACTCATTTTCCTGATTACAGATCCAGCATTCTATCGACTGTGCTACCTGGATATTATTTTTTGGGGTGTTCTGCTGTCTACAGCTTCTGCCTTGTCCCTGAACTATGAAATGCAGATAATTATAATTCACAATATTACATGACAAATGCACTAGAGAAGTGCAAAATGCTACATGAGTTTGATGGGGAGGGGAAAGATCAGGCCAGGCTTTGTGGAGGAAGTGGTGCTTGATTTGGGTTTTAAATGATGGGTAATATTTAAACAGGCCAAGTGGGAGAGTCAACTCAAAAGAGAGTGGAAACTCTCTGAGCATCATTTTTTCTTGTCTTTAGAAAGAGATAAAATATTTATACTTCCCCTTACAGGGTTGTGAGGAAAACACTTTGTAAACCTTAAAGCTCTAGAGAAATGGGAGTTATTAGTATCATGTGGAAGGGGGGATGGAGAGTTCTCTATTTTATCAGTGTATATAAATCCTACTCGACAATAGCCATCAGTAACTTGTCTCTAACTTCTTGTATGAAAAAGTTGTTTGAGGGTACCAGAAAGTTGTACGTCCATGGTCACATCACTAGTATGAGTCAGGACTTGAATTAAGATCTTACTGACTCTAAAGCTCCTTTATCTTTTTCTGGTTATTCAGTCATGTTCAATCCTTCCTGACCCCATTTGGGGTTTTCTTGGCAAAGATGCTGGAGCAGTTTGCCATTTCTTTCTTCAGCTCATTTTACAGATGAGGAAACCGAGGCAAATAGAATTAAATGACTTGCCCAGGGTCATACAGCTGGTAAGTGTCTGAAGCTGAATTTGAACTCAGTTTTTCTTAGCTCCAGACCCTGTGTTCTATCCAGTGGATCTTATCTATCTGCTATATTACTGTCATGTTGCCTTTTTATAAGTTTTTACTACAAATTTGTTCAATGTTTCTTGATTCAATCTGACCTTTTGACTGATCCTGTTCCTTTCTTACCCTTTCCTCAGTAAAGACTAAATTTTCTGATGTATTTTGTGATAAAGAGACTTCCTCATCTAAACTGATTGCACTCATGACCTACCTTCATCAAAGTGGGGGCTTCCTCCTCCAGCTTGAAGGGCACTGAGCATTGGTATGGACTGGTGAGTCAAAGGTTGGTGACTCCAGAGTCAAAATGTCATGGAATTCAACTCCATCACTGTCTTTAACTCACCTCTGTGCTGTCACTGAATTTCTGCTGCTATATAAGCTCTATGAAGGAAATGGAAAAAAAAGGCTGACTTGCTTGACCCAGAATACAGTGAGAGATTTTTAAAAGTGCTTGGAAAAGACCCTTCAATCCAGAGATTCCACAGCTAGCCACATACCCCAAGGAATTCAGTGACAAAAAGAAAAGCCCCGTAGACAATAAAATGCTTATGACAGCACTTTTTTTTAATAGCAAAAACTGGAAACAAAGTAGATTCCCATCAGCTGGGGAATGGCTAAACAAATTGTGATACATGAATATTGTGAAATATTACCGTGCTGTAAGAAATAAAAATTATGATGAAAACAGAAAATCATGGGAAGATTTTCATGAATGGATGAAAAGTAGAACCTAGAAAACAGTGTTATGGAAATGTTTGTTTTATTCCATAAATTAAAAAGAAAATAAATTACAAGAAAATATATACCCAATGATCATAATTAGTAGATCAATTAACAAGTATTTATTAAGTGCCTCCTATGTGCCAGGTATTATGCTAAGTGATGAGAATACAAATACAGAGAATGAAACAATACCTACTCAAATTATAAAAATGCAAACAACAGTAATGACAACAAGGACAGTGTTATATTCAGGATCTTGAAGCCTGAGAAATTTTGATGATCAAGTTTAGCTCCCCAGAAGGAATAACAGAAAGAACTTTGTCCTGCTTCTTTGAAGAGGTGGAAGAATATGGCTGTGTAACTGTATATAAGTTTTTTGATATGTTGGATAATTTTGCTGAACTTTATTCTTCCTCTAATTTTTTTTAAATAAGGGATGGATCTGGCAGGGTGGGTGGGAGGATTTAGATGCTATAAAAAACAAAAGAGCTTGATAAAAATTTGTTTTCTTAAAAGTGTTTGGAAAGCAGAGAATGGCAAATTGACACATAAAGTGGCTATTATCAAAGTGGGGGGGGGGTCTTTGCTTTTCAGAAGAGGTATTTAAAGTTCTCATTATGCTTTGCTGAAAGAAGGAATGAGGCAGCAACATCTTTTATTCCTTAGATTGTCATCTTGTGGCTTTTCTCCTAATATTTAATATCAGCTACTTTCCTTAAAATACTGTCCAGCATGAGAGCAGTTAAAATTGTGTGAAAAGTTCTAGTAGAAGATATTTTGAGTATATTCCCCCTCATCTCACTCCCTCCCAACCCTCACAGTTCTTTCAGATCTTCCTGCTCCCCATAACTTCCTGCTCTTCATTAACTTAAAGGATCACTTGTCATTTCCTCGTATTGGGCCTTCTATATCCCCTGCATGGAGCCCTTAGAATCTGAGGGTTCATAGAAACCATTACTTTACTAAGATTGTAGTAAGTGACCTCCAGGTAAAAGCAGCCCACAAGGGGGTCTCAGAAGCCTCTTGCTTAATCCATAGAGTGATCTTTAAATACTCTTTGCCCAAAGGGTCCACAGCTGGGTTTAAAGCATCTGACTGGGAGAGTGAAGTTGCCTCACACTACTCTAGGTCTATACCATAGATTCGTGGTTCATGATAACCTAGGATGGGTCAGGGTAGTTAGGGTGAGGTGGGGGTAGTTGGAGCATGGATGGTAACTCAAGCTGCCTGGTCTGCATCATAATATCCTGGCCTATTATACTTCTGCTTAGGTTTTCCCCATCATTAATGCACACTATATATAGCCCATTGTCCATTCCTTAAGGCCAGGTATACTGTATATACACACTCATATTCACATACATGTGTATTTTATTCACATTCATGTACATATGTGCTATTTGTGTGTCAGACAGTCAACTAGTCTTTATTAATTGTCTACTATGTGCCAGACACTGTAGTAAGCACAAGGCATTCAAAGAATGACAAAAACCAATCCTAGTTCTCCAACAGTTCACAGTGTAATGGGAGACACAGCATGTAAACAACCCTATACAAACAAGCTGTATACAGGATAACTTGGGGGTGGTCTTGGAGGGAATGCACTAAAATTAAGTAGGACTACGACTTAGGCTGAGACTCGAAGGAAGCTAGGGAAGGTAAGAGGCTGAGATATAGGGAAACGGAGGCCCCCAAAAGGCTCTAAGAGCTGCCTCAAGTCATGTCCGTCATAACCTGGATGGAAGCTCAGGTCCTCTGACTCCAAACCAAGATTTTCCTCTCTATCATCTTGTCTGCCATCATGAAATAGACAACGTCTACATTCTTGACAGTACCATTTGAAGTCTTCCCCTTTCTCCTAGACCTAGAGGGCAGAGGTGAGAATGGCCTTTGATAAATAATTGTGATTTGACTGAAGATTTTACACTAAGGAAGGCAGTATCTTGTTCTCTCTAGGGAAGGATGGCGGTTTTGAGAAGCTATGAAAGCCCTGTTTTTGAAGCTTACACAGCAAGGTCCTTGACTCTTGGCCCCTCTCTCAGGTCCTCACCTCTGGGAACAAATCATTCACTGATTTCAAGAAGAAAAATAAAAGCCCTCTACCTTGGCCATCGTCCATAGAAAAGTGAAACCTTCCTGGTCTCACCTCTGCTACTAAATACTATCCATAGATGTTTAAGAACACCTCGTACCAGTGGCCTTGGTTAGGAAAGCCTGGCCCTGGCCACTGGGGGAAGGACACAGACACCTGGCAGACAGATTTAGAGAACACCTGGAAGCAGCTGCATATTGTGAATGTTCCAAGTCCATCATTCATTTGGCATAATTGTTGACCTTTCTGTCTGCGCTCCCCATCGAGGATTTCAAGCTATTTTCCCCTGCACAGATGGATATCTGAAATGCAAGCTGCAATAGCGTAGAGTTCTGTCAGCACTGCCATTAGATCCCCTTATTTCATTTGGTGGAGGGGGAGGTATAGTGTTTCCAAGAGCTACAGAGAGCACTAAAGAGTGGTTTCCAATTGTTACCTAAGGAAGGGAGCGCACTGTTAAGATGCCAGATGTGAATATCTTCCAGGATCCTCATTCTCTGTCTTTCTTCCTCTCTGTCTGTTTCCCCCTTTCTGTCTCTTTGCTTTTAATCTCTCTGCTTCTGTCTTTTTTGTCACTCTGTCTGTGTCTTTCTCTTGCCTCTCTGTCTCTTGATCTGTCTCCGTCTCTCTCATTTGCATACCCAAGCCCACTTGCACATACTCAGTAGAAAGATAGGAGATGACAGGGAGAAGGTCATCTTTCATAGGGTTTCTCTACCAAACTCAATTGGAGATCAGAATTCTTTTTTTTTAATCTAAAAGATAAAACAATGTGCAAAGTCAAGATTGGGGAAAGATACAGAAAGAGCCTACATTTTTCAAGTCAGAGAACTGGTTATTTTTTGACTTGTGATACTATTTGTAAATATTATTTTTTTATTATCATAGGTCACCATTACCATTTTCTTTAAAAAATGTGTATTATCTTTATTATAGTTAAATACTGTATCAATCAGTGCTTTTGAAAGGGTAAAGATTGTATGGCTTGTTTTTCCCCAATATAGTTAGTCAATAAACATGAAGTATCTACTGTGGGCCAGGTACTGTGCTAAGTGTTTGGAATACAGAGAAAGGTAAATGACAGTCCCTGGTCTCAAGGAACTCATAGTCCAATAGAGGAGACAAAATACTAATAACTATGTTAAAATAAGCATTATAAAGGATAAATTGGAAATAATCAACTGAAGAAGACCCTACAATTAGGAGGAATCAGGAAATGTTCCTGGTGGAAGGTGGAATTTCAGTTGGGACTTAAAGGAAGCCTAGAGTTAGAGATGAGAAGGGAAAGCGTTTCCCAAATGAGGGACAGGCTATAAAAATGCCTTAAGTTGGAAGATGGAGGGTCTTATATCAGAAATAAGGAGTCCAATGTCAGGCAACTATAGAATTTGAAGTGTGGAGTAGTGAGGAGGGGGATTGCAGGTATAACGGGCAGATCAGTGGTGCTATAGTGCAGAGTGCCAGATCTGGAGTCAGAAGGACTCATCTTCCTGAGTTCAAATCTCTATGATCCCAGGCAAGTCATTTAAACCTGTTTGTCTTAGATCTTATCTGTAAAATGAGTTGAAGAAGTCAATGGCAATTCATTCTAGTAGCTTTGCCAAGGAAACCCCAAAAAGGGTCATGAAGAATGGGATATGACTGAAATGACTAAACCATAACAAAGCTCCTTGAGGACAGCAAATGGGTTCTTTGCCAGCACCTACCACAGTAGTGAGTATATAGTAGGCACTGAATAAATGCTTATAGGAAGAATAAATGACCCCAAGGTACCTCACATAAATTTGAACCCTCATGCAAGTAGTATCCTGTATGTATGGAAATTAGTGTAGTTTCGTGGTTAGAATACTTCCAAATCTTGTTTTCAAAAGACCTGGGTTCAAGTCTCATTTCTGACATTTACTTGCTGTGTGGCCCTGGGCAATTTGCTTCAACTCTTTGAGCCTCAGTTTCCTTATCTGCAAAATGAGGTTGAAAATAATCTTTGTACTATGTACTTCATAGGGCTGTTGTGAGGAAAGAACTTTATTAATCTTAAAAATTTGAGGTTTTCCTTATATGAGCTACATAGGACACCGCACTCTTTCTTGAGCCGAGATGTCTATTTGGGAGAGAAGATGAATCGTAGAATGTTATAACTGGGAGAGATCTTGAGATTGTCTGGACTAGACTACTCACTGTACAGATAGAGAAACTGAGGCCTAGATTTCCTCATAGTCACAATGATTAAATAAGAGGGCCAGGTCTAGAATTTAAGCCCACTACTCTTTCCACGTTATCAATCTACCTTTTCTCAGTTGAGCTCAGTTTGGTAGTGAGGTAAGGCATGAAATAAGTCCTTGAAAGGCAGAATGCTTCCACATATTTTGAGCGTAGGACTTGAAGTCAGGAAGAGCTGGGTCCAGATTCTATCTCTGGCAAATCACTTAACCTCTCTATGTCTCAGGTTCTCCTTCCATAAAATGTAGGGGTAGGCTATGATGATCTCTAAGATCTCTCCCAACTCTAAACCAATGATTCTATTAGAAGAGGCATATCTTGTTCCCCAACCCCAATGAATGCACCTAACAAGATATTTTGAGCCTAGATACCTTTATTAACTGACAACATCTTTGTGAGTCCCAAAATCTGTCAGACAACCACCACAGGTATAAACTAGATCAGGGGTGGGGAAGCTGTGGCCCTCTAAAGCCTTAAGTGTGGCCTTTGGACTGAATCCCAATTTTACAGAACAAATTGGTTCTGTAAGGCCATACTTAAAGATTTAGAAGGCCACATGTGGCCTTAAGGCCACAGGTTCCCCACCCCTAAACTAGGTTCAATAAATCCTCAATCAGTTTGAAAAGAGGGAAGTAATTTTAGTTATTGGATGAAATCAGATGACGATACATACACAGGAAATATATTGATATTATTTGAAAGAATTAGATGTGCCTTATGCAACCGTCCAAGGAGAAGGGAAGATTTATTAACAGTGAATAATCTTATGAACTTCAAAGGGTTGGAAATTTTGCACTTCACCATCACAGACTGCAACTGCGTCCCAAGGGCAGCAATAACCCAAGGACAAACTAGATTTACTGAAGAAAAGTAACTTCTGATTGGCCACTGGGTGGTGCAAGAGATAGAGTGCCAGACCAAGATTCATCTTTCTGAGTTCAAATCTGGCCTCAGGTACTTACCAGCTGGCTGACTCTGGCCAAATCATTTCACCATGTTTACTTTACTTTTCTCATCTGTAAAATGAACTGGAGAAGGAAATGGCAAATCATTGTAGAAAACCCCAGAAAACCCCAAAGAGATAGATGAAGATTTGGATACAACTGAACAACCCAGCTTCAGGTCGTTACAACTGCAACAAACCTCAGAGCCCAGCAGAGATCTGCCCCTAAGGGGAACAAATGTAGTCTGCAGGAAGAGAAGGAAGGAAGGAAGGAAGGAAGGAAGGAAGGAAGGAAGGAAGGAAGGAAGGAAGGAAGGAAGGAAGGAAGGAGGTACTGTGCTAAGCACTTTACAAATATCTTATTTGAGGCTCACAAAAACCCAGCCATGTAAGTGTTGTTTTTTTTTTAGGTAAGGATTGTTATTCTTATTTTACAGAGGAAGAAACTGAGGCAGACAGAAGTTAAATACTTGTCATATAACTAGTAAATATCTGAGCATGGATTTGAACTTGGGCCTTTCCGACTCCAGGCCCAGAGCTCTATTCATTGTGCCAACTAGCTGCCTCAGGAACAGAGAGGAGAAGAGGACTTCCAATAATCCGCTGTTACTTCATCCCTTGGCCTTATGAGTTTACAAAGTTAGAACTCATTTCTCCTTTCCCCCCTCTCCCAACCTTAGGTGTGCAAAGGAAAATCATGCCCTTGGTTTGGGCAGAGTGTTTTTGTATTTACTATTCTTATTATACCCGCTTATCAAATACCCCTTTCTAAAAGGTAATTAATTCTGGTTGGCTGATTGCTAATCAATGGAGAGCTCACCAGATGGGAGCTTGTTAAGTGGCAGTAATAAAAACTGCAGGCCCTTAGGTTTACCCCTAGAATTCTGAGGGGGCAAAGTAATCATTACCCTCTCGGTAATCAACCTGCCAATGACAGTGGGAATTGGGGAAGGGCTCAGAGGGGATAATATATAATGATCTTATGAACACAAATGCACTTCTCCTTTTTCTTCGCACAACTCTGAGGCTGAGGTTCTTCTTTCCTCCTCAGGGACCTGTGTGCTTGGGGGTCCTTGACCACCTCCCTTCCTTTCCCTGCTTTCCAAATATTTCAACTTTAGTCTTCTATGTACAGGTCTTAGAGCTTGGTGGATTGCTTCTCCTTAGGTGAATCCAGGTGGGGAAATGCAGCCTGGTTCTGCCTCTGACTTTGGAGACCTAGGCATAAATCTTTTCAGAGGCCAGTTAAAAACAATTTCAATAGAATGCTGCTCCAGCAGTCTGATTCGTGTTTGCAAGGAAGGGATTTCATTCCATTAAACTCCAGACTTGACTCCCTCTCAGAGAGGTCAGGGGAAATGTTACTTGTAGTTTTCTCCCCCTACTTCACTAATGCCACCACTGGTTTGATTTATAGCAGCTGTGCCTTTATGAACCTCCAAAGGGCCGTATTGCAGGACTCCCATTTCCTCTGAAATTAAGGGACGTAGATGAAGGGTTGGTTGGGTGTTTATGAGTGAAAAATGGAAAGCTCCATCCATCATCATGTTGCTATGACTAGGCCTTATGGGCCAAGAGAGACTTCCCTTTCTAAAAAGTCCACGTTAGATTTGTATATGTTTGTGTTTTCTTTAAATTTTTGAGTCTCTCATTTTTTTCCCTATCAAATCCTACGACTACTTTTTAAAAAAAGTTTAGATATTCAATTTCATCTCCAATTATCCCAGATGATTGTCCAGAAAGAGAATGGACTGGATTAGAAGTTGTAAAAAAAAAAAAAAAAAAGGCTGGGGGCAAGATGGACATGAAATTGAAATCCTTGGTATTACAGCAAGGATTTGTGGTCAGGGTGAACTAGATGGTCTTTGAGGCCTTTTCCAGTTCAGAGATTCTAGGATTGCTTAGGATTCATTCTCCCGAGGATAGCATTATGGTTTTTATATCATATGCCAGAGGTTCCTAAACTTCCTTGATTCATACATTCTGTTGTCTCAGCAATTTTTTCATAGTTCCTCTCAGTTAGAAGAAATACCTAACAACTCCATTTATTAAATAGTTAAGTCAAAATGTAAAGTATCCCATGGTGACCCCATAAATTCACTGTGATAGGGAGCACAAAGCATAGTATGGGAATCATGCCATATGCACTTTATTTTAGACAGGGGCTTTATCTTAAATCTTTTTATATGTACTACAGTGCTTTCAATTCAGTTCAACTCAATAAAGATTTTTTTTTAATGTATGGCACTATTCTAGACACTGGGGATATGAGGATGAAAAGTTATTATTGTCTAAGTCTGTGATCGAGGACATGACAACATATTGTTGCTTTACTTTTTCTGTGAAGGAATCTCAGAGATCTGTTCCAAACCTCTAATACTATAGGTGAGGAAACAGAGACTTAGATTAACTAAACTGTCCGTCCTGACACAGGTAGTAAGTGGCAGAACCTGGATTTGAACCTACGTTGTCAGACTCCAAAACTACCATTATTTTTTATTCATGCTACTTGTCAGTGTTTAGATGATAATTCATTTGCTTATTATCCAATATGACATTTGACTATATCCTCTCAAAGACTGTTCATCCAACATGCCAACAGCCTTTCCAAATATGAATCCAACAAAAATTAAAAGAATCAGATTAGAGTGGAAGTACTACCAAGTTTTGGAAGGACTGACTCTCCTTACTTCAAGACCTGAAGGACCTAGGATTTCATTTATTTTTATCCATTCATCCCTCCAATAATATGAATTCCATTCCCTTTCCATCTGGGTGGGCTTTAATTAGTTTTTGTTGCTAAAAAATTTTCTTCACTTAGTGGCCAATCCTCTACCCTTATACCTTTCCTCACTTAATCTAAATACAGCAGATTCACAGTCTATGTAAAGCCTATAGTAGAGCTTTCTGACTTCTCAGGACCTAGGGCTTTTGGCCACCCAGGTTTACCTTTGTGACACAATAGAGCATGCAATATAGTGGGTACTCAATAAATGCTTGCTGATTGATTTATTGAAAAACATCGGTAGTTCTATAACAGCTCAAATTTCTGAAATAAAGATGACGTCTATTTTTAATGAAATGTTTCATCTCCAGCCATCTAGTCCAGTGCTGGGGCCACTGTAAGTTCTCAGTGGTTGTCTATAGGCCAGCTACAGCACAGTCATTACCTTTCTCTTGTTTCTTGTCTTTAATATTGGAATGAAGATCAAGTCCATGTTAGGACAATAAGCTATTGGATTGATGCTCTGAAAAGAATTAGTTAAATGACTTGCCCAAGGTCAGACATTGAATCATCAACAATGCACTTAGCTAGAAGGCTCAGTGAGGAAGGAAGACATTCATACACTGGCCATTAACTTTTAGTGGAAAGTTTATGGTGCTGTTTCTGAGATATGATGCTATGCTAAATCATGAAGTTGGAAGATTTAGAGCTGAAAGGGACCTTGGGGATTATTTAGTGCAATCTACTCCATTTTACAGATAAGGAAACTGACAACTAAGAAGACAAAGTGATTTGTTCAGTCTCAGACAGACAATAAGTAGCAGACATGGGATCTGAATCCAAACCCTCTGATTCCCACATAGTACTTCCCCTCCCAATAACACTCATCTCTTACTAACATTTTCATGACCAGCTTTGTACTTTTTCCCTGAGGTTCTGTTAGATGACAACCACCTGTCACTGTTAAAGCTGTATCTTTCAGCCTGATTTTGTCATTAGAGCATCACATTTAAAGCACGATATCCATAAGACTGTGGTTTATGGACTTAAAGAGTCATAGAGCGTGGAAGGCTCTGAAGAGCCCCTGTAGAAGGCCACAGTTATCTTGGGCCTGGGTACTATCTGAGTTTTCCTGGTTTATCTGGTAGCCACAGGTGGTACAGCAGAGAGTGCTGGACCTGGAGTCAGTAAGACCTAAGTTCAAATCTAGCCTCAGATATAATCTAGCTTTGTGCCTGCTCCAGTTTCCTCATCTGTGAAATGGTGATAATACTAGCCCCTGCCTCCCAAGGTTGTTTTGGAGACAAAATGAGATAATATATTTAAAGATCTTTCCAAACCTTTAAGTGATATATTGTTGTTGCATTATATCTGACTCTTTGTGACCTCTGTGGACCATTCTGTCCATGGGGTTTTCTTGGAAAAGATGCTGGAGTGGTTTGCCATTTCCTTCTCCAGTGGGATGAGGCAAAGATAAGTTGTGACTTGCCCATGGTAACACAGGTAGTAAATGTCTGAGGTCGGATTTGAACTCAGGTCTTTCTGATGCGAGGCCCAGGGCTCTATCCACTGAACCACCTAGCTTCCTCCTAGGTAAATCGAGGTAAAGTAACTTCCTCAAGGTCACTTGGGCAGATAGTGTTTGAAGCTGGACTTAAACCCATCTCTTCCACTCCTGGCCCAGATTCTATCTACTGAGCCATTCCTTAAAGTGTTATATAAATGCTGTCCATTATTGTGGCTAGCATTCATTCTCTGTAGCTGGTTGACATGTTGGGAAATGACATACAGAAGGATGAATGGTGAAGGAGGAACCCGAAAACTACAGGAGCAGCCATACTTGTGTATGTATGTATATATATATATATATATATATATATATATATATATATACACATATATATATGTATATGTATATAAAATTTAGTTTTTTCTTAAATCTCAAGAATCTGATGAGACAACATTCTATAGGGGAACGTGAATCAGGAGAGGCAGTATTTATTGCCAATTTCATAATTTACCCTCTGTGTCGGGTTAAAGAAATCACCCAACCTCTGTGTAGTTCAGATTTTTCAGTGAGAGATTAGTTGAAATGATCTCCAAACATGATGTAACAAACAATGGCTCTGGAGTTGGAGGATATGGGTTTAAATCCTGCCTCTCCCACTTACTGTCTTTTTGACTTTGGGCAAATCACTTCTGCTCTCTGGCCTCAGTATGCTAATCTGTAAAATGAGGAAATTAGACTAAATGTCTTCTGAAGACCCTCCCAGCTAGGTATCTCTGATTCTATGAGTACATGATACTTTCAAACTGTAACACCCTATGTTCTAGTATTTTCTGTTTTAAGGCTTTTTCCATTTGTAATAATGCATGATTCTGAGTTGTGAAATTTTATAGACACAAGAAAACTCTTCTAGGAGTCTGATGTTGGGCAACCAAGATTAGTCTTGAGATCAGGTAGTATGAGGATGAATTGAAGGAACTTGGAATGCTTACCCTGGAGAGGGGAAGACTCAGAGGAGACACAAAGGATGTTTTCAAGTGTTGTCATATGGAAGGGGATTAGATAGGTCTATCTGGCCTCAGAAGGTAGATCTAGGTGTGGAAGTTTCAAGGAGGCAAATTTAGGGTTGATATCAGCTGAAAAAGCACAACGATAACTTCCTAACAATTGAAACTATCCGAAAGTGAAATGGAGCAGTTAGGTGGCACAGTGGAAAGTGCTCTGGCCTTGGAGTTAGGAGCACCTGAGTTCAAATCCAGTCTCAGTAACCTGCTGTGTGACCTTGGGCAAGACACTTAACCCTGTTTGCCTCAGTTTCCTCATCTGTAAAGTGAGCTGGAGATGGAAATGGCAAACCACTCCAGTATCTTTGTCAAGAAAATCCCAAATGGGGTCAGAAAGAGTTAGACACAACTAAAACAACTGAACAATAAGAGAAAAGAAAATGGGCTGTCTTGGTGGTGGTTTTCCCTTCAGTAAAGTCTTCAAGAAAAGTCTAGTTGATCATTTTTGGATGCAGGCAATGCATAGAACGAGAACCAGAAATGCCAGCAGTTCAGGACTGTATATGTATGTATGTATGCATGCATGCATGTATATATATGTATATATACATACACACACATATATATACACACATACAAACACATATTATGCTTGTTAGGTATGTTTAGTGGGGGACTCCTTTCTGGGTAGGTGTTAGACTGTATTACTTTTGAGGCCCCTTTCAATTTGGAGATCAAATCATTTTCTGATTCTTTTGTCCCTCTCTTCTCTTCTGAATCTCTATTTGATTTGGGCCTTAGGAAGAATGTGCTGTCCCTGAGCATGTCCAGCAGGGCCTTGACATTTTTGCCCTTCATGATAGGAAGCACACTTTGGCAACATTGCTTTCTTGACTCATTAAAACAAAAACCTTTCAAGCCTAATGTTTGGGGTTGAGCCCAATGAAGCTGAGAACAGTCTTAACCTGAGATAAATTCATAATGTCACTTAGGAATAATAATGCTTTAATTTGGCCTCTTTCTGACTTTCTTAGAGATCACAGGATCAGGATTTTACTGCAGGATGGAACTTGTCAGATATCTTCTCTGCTTCCTTCATTTTCTCTCATTTTACACCAGAAGAAACTGAGGCTTAGAAAGGAGGAGAAACAGAATGATTCATTGATTACGAATGATATGATGTAGTCTGAAGGTAGTTGATTTTGGAATCACAAAGGTGGATTTAATCGCTCCTCGATTTAAATTCTAGCTCTGATATTAATATAACACTGAGAAAGTCACTTACCTTTTCAGTGTCTCAGTTTCCTCCTCCCTAAAATGAGGAGGTTGAATTGGTGATCTCTAAGCTCCCTTCCAACTCTGCATGAATCCTATAGGAGGAAGTAGAGGAATATGATAATTTCTCTTATTTATAGAGTGCATTATAGCTAGCAAAAAGAGGCAATGTAGTATGGAGGATGGAGAGCTAGTCTTGTAGTCAAGAAAGTCTGAGTTCATGACGTTTTGTTTATGTGATTCCCTTGCAAGTTCTACAGGTATAAAATTTGAGAGAAGCTGCTGATCTGTGTTAATAGAGGAAGCTACTTCAAAGGATTTCCATGCCAATGAAATCACAGGTCCTCCCCTCTCTTACTGCTCAATCCTCACCAAAATGGTCCATATAACTTCTCACATATATTCCCCCATTTGATCCTCATAACAGCCTTGTGAAGCAGATAGGATGGGAAATATCATCCCTATTTTATTTTTCATTGTGGTTTTCTAGGAGACTCTTCTTACTTTGCTTCTTTGAGGTCAGTTGACTGACTTTTAGAGACCTCCTTTGTTCTTCCAATTTTGCTCTCTTTTGATTTTGCTCTAATAATTTTTATCAGTGTCTTTTTTTTGAGTTCTGATTCTTCTGTTTCCTTTTTCATGGTGTTCTTTCTTTTATTAAGATTTTCTAAAGTCTCTTCTAAGCTACCGATTTTCTTTTGAAATCTTTCATTAAGACCTCTCATTTTGATCTTTTTCTAAAAACATATTTTATCAGGCTTTCTAACTGCTCTAGGGGATCTTGGAGCCATCCCATTCTTTTGTCTAGGGTTCTTGTCAGTGTAGAATTATTCTTTTCTTCTAGAGATTAGGAGATTTCCTTTATTGTTTTTTGTTGACTCATTTATTCAGTTCCTGATAGGTTTTTTTTTCTCCTCCTGGAGGGATTTCCTTGTGAAAAAGCACTTTCTCACTGACCTTTGAAGCTGTCTTTGGCATTTGTGGGTTGAGAAATCGGGAACTGCAACTGATACTTGTGATTCTACACCCTGAAGCCTGCTCCAGTCCTGTCCCTGCCATGCTGCGTGGCCAAGGATGGGCTGTGCTCCACTCTGAGTCTTATGTGATAGAACTTTCCTGTTGGCCTTCCAGGCTGTCTTGGGCTGGAAATCTCTTTCACTCTGTCGTTTTATGGATTCTGCTGCTCTAGAATTTGTTTAGAGTCATTTTTTATAGGTATTTTATAGGCTATGTGGGGAGAACTAGAGTAGGTCTGTCCTACTACTCCACTGTCTTGACTCTGTCCCCTACCTAGTCTATTCTTAATAAATGGTTGTGTACCACTGTGCTTTTTATTGCTTGGCACTCCAGAAGAGTAGATAGTGGAGGGCAGGGAGGAGGGAAACAAGAGGAGAAAGGATAGATAGAGGGAGGGAGAGAGAGAAGGATTAACAAGATTCTTTTCTCTTGCTCTTTAGGTAGAGAAGAGAGAAGGGTCTGATCCAAGAGGCTGCTGCTTTCATAGTTGACCTAGAAACAAGAGAGCAGTGTCAGGAGACAGTGAGCAAGCATCACAATGAAGGAAAAACTTAGCTCTGCTTTTTGATCTGAAAGCAAAGAGAGCAAGGTAAGCAGAAAGATCAAGACTTGTTGCTGGAGGCCTTACCTACCACCTTTACTCATTCATGCGCTCCTCCTTATGTTCCTTCTTGCTAGGGACTCAAGCTTTCTCTCCAGCTCCTTTCCTAAGAGGGAGGACATATCTTATCTATTACATTCCAAATAGTTAAGATGTGACCTGGGGTTAGTCTGTGGTATTGCCAAGAAAAGCCAAGGATGAGGGATTGAAACCAATCTAATCTTCTCTATGGAAACTGACCTTATTAGAGAGGTGTGATGGAAAGAACTTTAAGCCTGAAGACTTGAATCTTAAGTCCATGATCTACTATTTAGTAGTTGTGGGACCTTAGGCAAATCATTACATTTTCTGATTTCCTCTTCTGTAAAATGAGGAATAATAGAATTTATTTCCTGTCTCATAGTATAATATAAATGCTTAGATGGATTGTAATAGAAAATTATTGTGCTATAAGAAATGACAAGCAGGATGGTTTCAGATAAATTTGGAAAAACTTAAATGACCTGATACCAAGTGAAGTAAGCAGAACCAAGAAAGCATTGTATACAGTAACAGCAATATTGCACGCTGAACACTGTAAATGAATTAGCTATTCTCAGCAATACAATGATCCAAGATAATCCTGAAGGACTTATGATGGATAATGCTATCCGCCTCTAGAGAAAGAACTGATATCTGAGTACAGACCAAAGCATACTATTTTTCCATTTGTTTCTTTGTTTCTTTCTTCCTTTCCTTCTTTCCTTCCTTCCTCCCTTCCTTCCTTCTTTTCCTCTTTCTTCCTTCCTTTCTTTCTATCCCTCTCTCTTCTTTTTCAAGTTTTCTTGCACAAAATGACTAATATGGAAATGTTTTATGTGATTGGAGATGTATAATCTATATCAGATTGCTTACTGTCTCAAGGTGTGGAAAGGAGAGGGAGGCAGGGATTGAATCTGGAACTCAAAACTTAAAACCAAACCCAAACTGTTGGGGGTGGAAGCTCAATTCCATGTGGACAGTCTCAGGCGGGTAAAGGTGGGAACTTCTAAATCTTAGAGTTCTCATGAGGCCCCCCAGATAACAGCAGGGAATCGAGGAGTGAGACCGAGCAATCTCGTGTATTTTCGCCTCTTCCCGTGAGAAACGTGATGGGAGGAGCATCCCCGCCCTCGAGACTGACCCGGATCTGGGCACACCTTTTGTTATCTAACAGGCACGGTATTCAGGTGCAAACTATGTGGCCAGAGAGCTTAATTAGGATCAGGAAAGCCTGAAGGTGCTCTTAGCTCAGGAGGGGTTGTTACAGGACAGAAGGCTCCGTTTTTCCTCTCTTCGCTCTCCCCTCCCCCTCTCTCCCCACTTACACTTCTACTTCCAATCTCTTATTATAAGATCTTTGCCTCCTTGGGAGATTCCTCGCTCCCTCCTAAGGAAGAATTCCCCCTGCACTTGTAACCAGGACCCTGAATAAAAGCTTAACCCTTGTTCGACTCCGGAAAGTCTCTTCTCTCATACGTTTATCCGGTTTGGCCAACCAAAGACCTGCGATAGAGGTAAGGTAAGACTCGGGTAGCCCTCAGGCCTCTAGGCCTGGCACCAAACAATGAATATTTAAGAAAACTTTACATGTAACTGAAAAAAATTTTTAAAAAAATAACTGATAATATTAAAAAAATAAATGCTTGGATGGTATGAGGCAGCCTGATAGAAAGCAAAGGAGACCTGAGTTCAAGTCTTGCCTGTGCCAGGATTTTTTAACTCTCGCCAATTCATTTAACTTCTCAATGCTATAGGCAACTCTCTAAGACTCTAAGTTACCAGTCTGATCTGGTAGAAGTTTCCTCATTTGGGAATTCCTTATGCCAGTGAAATTGAAGGACCTAGTCCTTTTTCCTATCTATCTAAACTCCTCTATGTTGACTTCCCCAGTGGAATTGCCTAGTGGATAGAGTGCTTGCTGTAGATTCAGGAAGACCTAGATCCATGATCTGCCTCTGTCTCTTAAACAGTCAGTGCCCTAGACACCTCTCTAGAATTATAAGCTTCAGAGAGTTGTTGACCTGTACTGACAGAGGGAGTTTCCTCATCTGGGAGTGCTCTATTATCAGTGAAATCACAGCTCCAGTCCTTATCCCTATTCCTAGAACCTACTGATATATAGTAGGTGCTTAATAAATGCTTATTGATTAGTTCATTAATCCCTTTTCTTCTGAACTCCTACACCACTTATAATTGGAATTATATATATAAATATTTACATATGAATATATATATATACCTCTTATAATCTGAATTATATATATGAATCAAACTTATTTATATTTTGTCTTCCATCTCTGAGAATTGTCTCATCTATTGTTTTGTTTTAATAGTATTTTTTTGAGTACAAGACACTATTTTATCTCTTTATGTAGATGGAAAGATGCTTGTGGCAGGACCATTGTTCTTTCACCTCTCCATCTCTCCCAATACTTAGCATGGTGCCGAGAACATAGCAAGCCCTTGACAAACACTGGTTGGCGTGCTGGACATGAAGCATTACTATGAAGTCAGATAAACTCTTGCTGTTTCAATGGTCAGGATTGTAAGATTGTGCTTTTCATGTTATTTGGAATCATTGCCCTTTGACCCAGACAAGGTGAAAACAACAAAAAATAAGGTAATACATGGAAAATATTTTGAAAACCATGAAACACTATACAAATATAGGGTATTATTATTAGCAAGGAAGGTAGAGCACCCCCAAAATTTGGGACTCCTCAAACAGATGGAAGTTGTCCCGATGTCATTCTTAGCACCACTCTTAGATCTGTCTTTCTGAAAATGCTGTTGGTTCCTAGACCTGAGTGGTGACTGACCTCTTTTGGTATCCTCTTTAAGACCCCCAAGGAGAAAGAAAACATTACCCCATTGCAGCAGGAAGCTTTGTGACATTTGAGCAAATGTCATAGCAGCCACAGTACTCCTCAACAAACAAGAAAACTGAACCCTTTCTTCCTTTTCCTTTTGTCAATTTTTCCTTTCTCTTTTCAGCCTTGGATTTGGACTGAGAAGGCACATGGTGTGAAATGATCTTAGTCCTACCAGAAGGGAGTCCAAAGACAAAAATCTTCATCAAGCGACCTTGTTAGACTTTTAGCTGTTATCCTAACGTTTTTTTCTATTCCTGATTGTTATAATTAAGAGAGGGCCCATTAAGTGATTTCCCTTTGTCAGATAGATGATGTTGCTTCATAACAAAGCCAAATACAATACCCATTATGAATCCCTAGGCTCATGCCAACAAAATGTCGGCACCTTTTCCCCACAACAGCTGAAGCAGCCAAGGCAAGGTTACTTAATGAAAATTTAGGAGGAAAACAATGCAGCTTTCAGTCAATGGCTTCCTGCCCTTGAATATCAATAAGAAACTTTTACAATTCAGGGTATCCTGTCTTTGTGAACTTCTAAAATTCATTGGAGTCAAAGTGGCTCAAAACTATAAAATCTAAACTAATCTGCTGCCAATAGATTTATCATTCTCACACTGTGTTCCCATAAAAAGCACCCTTGATTCTATGGGATTGCATCTATACCGAAAGAAAATACCCACCCACATACATACATACAGACACAGACACAGACACACACACACACACACACACACACACACACACACACACAGAGACACACACACAAGACTCAGTCAATTGTCCAGATGTTCTGGCCATTTCTAACTATCCAGATGTTTGGCATCATATAGACTAAGCATCTGGACAATGGACTGAATTTTTTACTCTTCTTCCAGATGTTTGGCTTTATGTAAGCCTAGCCCCTGAGCAGAACCTTTAAACAAGTAGTCCCCTGAGGTCAATATCATGTTGATTATATGAGAATCCTCCTCGCAGATGTGTGCTTTGTTGCTGAAATGACAGAATGAAAATCCTGATTACAGTCCTTGTGTAAACTGACTTCATTTTTTCCTTGATATCCATCACCAACTTTCAAGCAAGTGCTTAAATTGGGCAGCATCCCTCAGGGTTGAATCTTTGGTACCTATTTTGGGGGTGGTCATGGAGAAATGACCTCAGAGAGGGTCCTCATAGATGTCATAGCAGCCTGGGAGTTCATTAAATCCATTAAAGGGAGATTCTCAACCTGGACCTCATCTGCATAACTGTTCCTTGGAGATATTGGTAATGGTGAAGGCCCTTCTGTCAGAGTGTCATTATCATGAGAATGTTTAAATATTCATGAAAGATCAGAATGCTTTCATAAATCTGCCTTGGATTTTATTTTTAAATGCCATATGAATAATTCAGTTCCACAAGTATTTATTAAGCACCTAATGTGTGCTACATTATGTTCAATTCTGGGATAGTACACATCAATGAATAGGGTGGTAGGCCAGAAGTCAGGAAGTCTTCAGTTCAGATCTTTGCTCTGAAATATACCAGCTTTGTCACTGTGGTCATTTAATCCCTCTGAGTTTTCTCAATTCCAAAATGAAAGGGCTGAACTAACCTTGCAAGTCCTCTTCATTTCTAAATCTACGTTTCTATGATCTATAGAAAGGAAATAATAAGAGTTGTCTTCCACTCCCTGTCTCAAAGGGTTGTTAGAAAAATCTTTTACAAACGTTAAATATTTCAAAACTTCACCCTGTTGTGTGCCTGGGTACCTCTCTTCACCAACACAGATTAAGACTCCTCCATCACTTAACAGAGGGTCTTTGAGAGTGGCCCTGATGAGGAATTTTACCACTGCTGCCCTACTTGGTGAAGTGCTTCTCTGAGTTTAGCTGGTCCAGGATCTAAGGCAACAGATCTACAGGTTATGACTACAGTCATCTTTGGACTATCTCTAACTTGACAGAACTTTCCATAGTTTGCACTCCCCCGGCAAAACCTTCAAGAATCCAGGGCCACTTCAACCCCACAATAAGGATTGAGGGAAGATATTAGTGGAAAATAATTGAAAGGATATTTATAATCATCATTATTGTTATCGTCTATAATTATCAACATTGAGCCATACTTCTTTAATCTTCTGTTGGAGCACAGAATTTGGTGGGCTAGAAGGACAGGAAAATGCCATGAATAAGCCATCAAGACCCTGAAACAGTAAAATGTGAGTCAAGGTTTGACTGGACACGCTAACTAACTCAATTAGCCATCTCAGTCCACACGTGAAAAATGACTGTATACGTATATGAGCCAACAAGAAATAGATCCAAGTAAGCTGTACTGTGGGAGCATAAATAAATCTGGGGATATTGGCATGTGATGCTTTCCAGGTGGGCTTTAAGCACTTGCTGGTTCCTGTTAAGTATCCCCAAAGCAATCTTCCATTGGAAACTTGCTCAGTGAATCCTTTCTTGAGTTCTTACTCTCCTATCCCTCTACAGTTGGTAGGTAAAATCAGTCCCAATTTATAGATAGAGTAGTAAAGTTGCAAGGAACTAGCATCTTCTGACTGGCTGTGGCTCCACCAAAAGTATTCAATAGAACAGAATAGCTACTGAGGTTCTCTAACTATTCCTAAAATAAAAAAATCACAGTGACAGGTAGAGGTGGATTTGGGATGCTTTTCTTATGTAAGGTTGAAAAAAGCTTTGGCAACAAGTATTTATTTGCTCTAGGTCAGGCTTCACTGGAAGGATCTTTCCAAAAGGCTACCAACTGCTGTTTCCTTCCCTCCTTCTTTGCCTCTTGAGAAGAGGTAGAACTCAGGCAAGGGAGTTGAGAGTAGCAATACATTAAGTGCCTGAATGTGCCAGATCTGAAGGGAGGTCCTGGGGATCCAGAGATAAATAGAAAATATGCCCTGCTCTCAAGGAGCTTACATTCTACTGGGACAAGAGTTTTTAATTTTTTTTTTTTAGAATGGCTTCCTTTGGCAGTCTGGTTAAGCCTGTATAGGTCCCTTCACAGAATAATGTTTTAAATGCACAAAGTAAAATACATAGAATTACAAGGGGAATAAATTACATGGAAATGCAATTACCAAAATACTAAAAAAGGAAGAAAGTGTTTAGAAACTTTGGGTTAAGAACCCTTATACTAGTGGGAAACAAAACATCAAAACAAACCCCACCCCCGTAATCCCTCCCCAAAACTCAAAAATCATGGTTCTCAGATTAACAACCCATGAAAAATAAGCAAATAAGAACAGATTATAAAGTCCTTCAGGGCAGAGACTATCTTTTGCCTCTTTTTCAATTCCCAATGCTTAACATAATGCCTGGCATATAGGGATGCTTAACAAATATTTATTGATTTATACAGTATGAACAAAATAATTTTGAGGAGGGTGTCAGACCTGGGAGGTGGAGTTGAGGAGGAAACATGAAAAGCTTCATTTAGGAGGTAGCCCTTGAGCTCCTTAAAGAGAGCTAAGGATGGCAAGAGGAGGAGGAGGAGGGGGGAATTTGCAGTACTGGGGACAGTTTGTCCCTATTCATGGAAGGGGTAGATGGAATGTCTAGAGAACAATGAATAGGGTAGTTTGGCTAGATTGTAAAGTATGTCTAGGGGAATAAAATCTCTGGAGAAAAGTCTAAATTCTTTGGTTGTTTTTCCTTACCTGGAAAGCATTGTCTTAGCTCCTGACTCAAACTTTTTAAAAGGTTAAAGAAAAAAAACTGAGTATATTTAAGAGAAGTAGATGAACTCTCCTCACAATGAAGAGGCATACAGGCATACTATGTAAAAACCTTTGATCCTCCCTGACCACTGTGTCTGAATCCTTCTTTGCCCTAGATTTCCTGTTTAGTACCACATTTCTTTACGTATGTGGTATATTTCTTGTAAATTCATTAATGACAGAGAGAAAGCAGAGTTTAGTCAATGGATAGAGGGCTAGATGGAGTGCCAGAAAGACCTTGGTTCAAGTTTTGTCTTTAATTCACATCAGTTGTATGGGTAAATTATCCAACCTGTCAGTGCCCCCAAGTGACTCTCTAAAACTAGACGTTATGGACAGGTTGCCAGTCTAAATCAGTGAAAGATTTTCCCCACACTGGAATTCTCTACACCGAAACAGTCATAGAACTGGGCCAAAAAAAAGTGATACTGACAGAGACTGAGTTCTGGATTGTTTTCCATATTTGTATCCTTTACATCTGGTATATCTTTCAATATTTCAAATATTTGTGAGTTAATCTACGTTATTTTCTCTCTCCGCCAAAGCAGATCTTAGCTCCTCTTTGCTCTATGGCATTTCTGTGTAGGTTCCTATAGCTTAAAAACAAAACAAAACCCAAAAAACTCCCAAAAGCATTCCTGGGTAACTTTGTGGTGATGACTTTATCCAACTATCTAGTCCTTAAATAACAGGTATTTCCTATCACCAGGTCTGCACTAAATCATCTTTCCAGTTTGGCTGCAATTGCCAGAGCTTGCCCTCAAGTGGTACAACTTTTGAGTCAATCCAAGGTCACCTTCAGGCTACCTTGAGGCATCACCAAGGCCTTTAAAGGAGAGCCAAGCACTTAGAAAGTACTGAATAAATGTTTGTTCAATTGAATTGGATTAGTTCTGGTTGAGGGCCCTGGATGAATTGACCTCCCAAGGTATGTCCCAGCCCTGTGGTTCTGTGAGTAGTACCCAAGAGTTACTGAAACATATGTGGCATAAAAGCCCATATGCTTTCAATTTCTTCTTCGGCACTGATGCTTTCACTATGTTTGTACGGAGACCTGCCTTTCTCCAGATCCTTATAGCACTGGGCTCCTTCTGCCACATACTCTGGAGGTGGAGTGAGGTTAAAATAACACCGCAATGGAAGAGAGCACAACCACTTCGTTTGGCATAATCGAATCCATTCCACTGTGGTCCTAATTTCATCAACTAATGCAAGTCAACATTGAACATTAATGAGGGAAGGTTTCCAATTAAATATAGTCTGACACTGACCCTGCTTCTCAGTCACCTTCAATTGTCAGCAATAAAAAAGGACAGTTCAATCTGATATGGATCATTCACTCCAAATCTCCACAACTCATTTATGACAAACACAACCAACAGAGCATGGGGAACAGCAGAATTGTTTTTCATTATCCTGGCACATTGGCTTTCAACTACAACGGTAATGATCTTCAGTGGTTTTCCATACAGAGCGCTGTTAATGAGCAGAATGAGTACGAGAGGCTGGTGACCAAATTTTCAGCTGACACTCTTAGCTTTCCAGTTGATTCTGGAAGGACTAATGGGCCATTGGAGAGAAGAAAAAGGAGGGGAAAAGTGAAAAAACAAGAAAAGGCAGAACTGAAGAATAGAGGAGATGCTGGTTATAACTATCTCTGAGATTTGAGGGATGGTGGTTACAGTGTCAGCATTGGTGAAATGTGGATTTGAATACATCACTGTTGGGGTCTGAGGCACAGTGAGTTGTGGGGACAGAGCACGAATTGGGACCAGGATATCCTGGAAACTACTAGGTGGCCCAGCAGATTGAGGGCTGGACCTGGAATGTGGAAGACCTGAGTACCAGTCCAGTCTCAGACTCTTACTAACAATGTTGATGTGGATACAAATGGTGCCCTAAAGGTCAGTAAGGGTCACTCTCCCAGGCTCTCTGAGGGGGTTTGTGGCTCATTCTGTAGCCTGTCCTTTAACTTGAGAGAATCCTAATGTCTTTCCCCACTTGTCTTGAAATACCATGCAACTTATACCAAAAGAATTACTTTTGTCCTCCTTATCCTGTGCTCCTTATCCTGTCATTCATCTTCCTCATCCTACATCATGACAATTTGTCCTTATCTTGTAAGCAACCACCTTCCTCACCTTGTTCGTGCTTATCCTGTCCCTAAATCTCCAACCCCTATTAGAAACCCTAAAAATTATGTCATCATCCTGCAGGCTGTCTACCTTTCTGTCTATATAAGTCTGGTTCTTTTCCTATATCAGTGCCTTTGTTTAGCTCCTTGTTAAATCTCAGGTCTGTGTGCTTTTGCATCAGTAAAGTTCCCACTGACTAAAGAGATGGTCTAAGTGAATTCTGGCAAATCTGAACCAGCTCTCCTAATTCTGACCTCAATAATGTGATATGGGTCATTGAAGCTCTCTATTTCTCATTTTCCTCTTTTGTGAAGTGATGATAATAATAACACCTAACTCCAAGGATTATTGTGAGAATCAAGTGAGATAATATTTGTAAAGCATCCTTAAAGTGAGATAGAAATATTTATTAATATTATTATATCTCGGGGATAGAAGTACAGGATGAGAGATGGGTAGAGGATGACCTAGATATGGGAACATACCAGGAAGCTGTAGTTCATGGTAGAGTTGTTGGTCGGAAGGTAAACAGATTGAAGTGTTTTTGTATCTGCAGACAGCTACTACCAGACAGTCTGGAGTCACAGAGTTCTAGACAGGACAAAGGTCAGACTTGACAGGCAGGCAGGAAACACGTGAGAATTAAAAACCATGTATGGCAAAAGTCCAACCAGATAGAAAGATAGGCAGCAGGAGGCATGGTATAGGGGAAAGATTTGAAGGGCCTGTGTTTGAAGCTTGGTTCTGCCACAGACTACTTTTGGGACCTTGGATAAGTCACTTACTTTCTCTAGGTCTCAGTTTCTTCATTTGTCAAATGGGGGGAAGGTGTTGAATTAAATGACCGCTATAGTCCCTTTCACCTCTAAATGAGTCTACAAAGCATAACAATAGCAAATTATATTTACACACTGCTTTAAAGTTTGCCAAATGCTTCATCTACATTATCTCATCTGAGGCTACAATAACCTTGTGAATTAAGCACTACAGGTATTATCCCCAATTACAGATGAGAAAATTCTAGCTCAAAGAAGTCTTGAGTTGCCCAATCAATATATCAGAAGCAGGATTCAAACATAGACCTTGTAGACTCCTATGCCACTTTGCCTCCCCAGCCCGGAGAGCAAGACAAAGACAGCACACCAAAGACTGAACATGAAAACAGAAACCAGGAAACCTACAGGAAATGGAGAGCAGGGCAAGGAGATCAGCACTGGACAGCAGACTGGTAGCATTAACAAAGAGACTTCCACATAGGGGAAAACTTTCTACTTTGTTAATCCTCCATCTCTGCCCAAAGGAATGTAAATTGTAATGGCTGAAACATTTTTTTTTTTTTTTAAATTAAAGACTTAGCCTTAAAGCCAAATCCCTCTGGCTTTCATTGATTGGCCAACAATAGGGCTCACCAAGTCCCACTTGGTCATTGTTTGGACCTGGTTTGGCTCAAAGTGAATATAAATAGCAATTGTTTCTGTTTTGACCAGAAACCCTGAGGGTCTTCCCTTCCCAGATATTTTTTTGGGGGCTAGGTAAAAGAGGCCATTCTCTGTCTCATTTTTTATCTAGCCTTAATCACTGATTTAGGTGTTATCTTAGTCAAACTGAGACCTGTTAAAGACTTTAGTTTAAAAAAGGCCAAGATCTCCCACTGCATCCAGAGCCATCTCCAGTCATCCTGACCTATATCTCGCCAGTAGACTCAAATGACTCTGGAGGAGAAAGTGAGGCTGATGACTTTGCACAGCCCTTCCTCACTTAAATCCAATTCAATCGCATGTCATGGCATCACCCCCCTAATGATATGGTCCTCTTCAAGAATGAAGGACAAAGAGTAATAACCACAACATCAATCCTTCTTCTACAGCTTGAGACTTCTTGGACCTAAGAATGGCAGTAGGTAAATGGGTACACATGTCTAGAATGGGGATGATGGGCTCCAAATGAGGGCAGATCCTGACTTATGTCTCTCATCCAGGAAAGTAATCAAAATGGATGTTCTCCCTTGTTTGTGAATAGCGTTTTATTAATCTTAAAACATAAATGTTGATTTTTATTGAGTCTCACTTGGAGTTATTGCAGAGAATCCCAGAAAAGTATATCCAGAAACCATCTTAAAGGATATCTAACCATGAATCACAATCATCGAATGTGAGAGCTAGAAAAAGCCTTCTAGGTGACATCTAATCTAATTTCCTTATTTCACAAAACTTACCCAAAATCATCTATCAAGTTAATGGCAGAGTCCAGATTAGCACCCCATTCTTTCCCAGCCCCAAGTCCAATGTTTTTTCTATTATCCTCACTTTTAAGTGAATGATGAATAAATAAGCATTTATTAAACACTTAGTATGTGCCAGGTACTCTGCTAAGCACAGGGATAAAAATACAAGAAAGCAAAATAGTCCCTGTCCTCAAGGACCTTACATTCCAGTGAAGGAAAATACCACACAGGAGGCTGAAAAAGATGGCAGTATGGTTTGGAGATCATGGCTATGAAGTGAGGTGAAAACCTAGTTCTAGGTCAAATGAAGCAAATGTCAACTTCTCAGAGCCTAGGGTGGTTCCAGGGGCAGAATCCAGTGTTCTAGTGGGCAGGGATAAAACATATGGAAGAAAAGATGAAAATGAGAGCTAAAATATATGCAACATGTTTTGAAAATGGTGGTCCTTTGCCATTATATAATCATATGAGCCCAACTAAATGCCTTCTTCATGGTACGTGAGAATCCAACTGACATGTACGTCCAACATGGCATTGTTACCAGGATTATAGAAAAGAGAAATGAATATGAAAAGCCCTCTTAAAGGAAGTAAGGAATACTTACTTAAATAAATACTTAAAGGAAGTATTCTTACTTCCAAGTATCTGTGTAACAATGCTTCCTGTGTCACTGATTCAAGCTCTATGGATCAGTCAGGTTTTTTAAAAGCCCCAAGTGGCCAAGCCCCACCCCTTCCCTTGGAAGCCTAATCCAGATAATAATACATTTCACTCTAAGTATTTCCTTATGCTCCACTTACATTTCCCTCTTTCTTAATTTCATTCCATTATTCTGAGTAGTTATAGCTGTTTCTGCCTTTCTAAATAATATTGCTGCCTCCAAAGTATTTACGTCCTTCATATATTTATAGACTTCTCTGCCTTTCCCTAGTCATTAGCCAAGCTGTGCAAATTGAATACCCTGCTCTTCCTCCATAAATCAATGACTGCATGGCTGTCATCTTTTCTGCTGGTCTTCCTATCTGATCTATGCCTTCCCAGTTCAGAGGGGCTCAGGAGAGCCTCCATTCATTCCTTGCAGGTTGAATGTCACCACTATTATCTACCTTCCTGTCCCCTGATAAAAGGCAGCGGTGGATGTTTATTGTCACATTTTCTTACCCCTTACAGCCCTGAGTTCAATTCCTCTTTTCTCCTGAACCCTTTGAATCTCAGATCATGGCTCTTAAGTCAAAGGTGGCTCCTTTACACATAACCTTGTGGCCCTTGAACATCTTTAATTCTTGTGTTAGGCCCCGAGTAGATTAAACTCTTCAGGGCCTACAGAAGTCATGTGATTCCTGCTGCTTCTATTTAGAGCAAATATCACATGCCTGACTTCACTGATGACTCTTTTGTTATCATGACTTTCACCATAATAGGCTTAATTGTGTCTTAGATTATTGCTTTCCTGGGTAATAACTAGCATTCTCACCCTCCCTCCCTTCTCAAATTAAACCTCAATTTATCCATCCCTTTCAATGTGGCAGCATTATTTATTTATTCTCAATGGTGTTTCTATCTCCTCCTAATAAAATATCACCTGAAAATTTCATTAAAGTGCTATTTACTCTCCCTTTAAGATCATTAATGGAAATGATTAAAGGTTGGGAAATAAGAACTATGAGAAAAGGTTAAAAAGACCTGGGATTATTTAGCCTAAAGGGGAGAAGTGACTTAATCATAGTCTTCAATTATGTGAAGGGCTCCTATGCAGAGGAAGAAAACCAGTAGTTTCCATTTTACTGATGATAAAACAAGAGGAAATGGGCTTAAATTGAAGCCAGAAGGATTCAGATCAGGCACAATGAAAAATTTCCTATGTGCTATAGAGAAAAGAGCCATGTACTTAGAATCAGAAGAGCAGAGTGTTCTCAAGTGTTCTCACTTACCATCTGTGTGATCTTAGATAAGTTATTTCATCTTTCTTGGTCTCATTTTCCTCACCTGTAAAGTGAATATGCCAGGCTAGATGATCTCTGCTGTCACTTCCAGCTCTAACATTCTCTGATTCCAAGTGAGTGTTATCAGATTTCAGAATGGGTTTCTAAGGTCTTTAAAACCAGAAAAACTTCTCACCTGTTGGGGGGCTGGGGATTCAAGTGTGGGCCAAAGGCAGGGATATGGAGGAAATAAAAATTTCTTCTAGACTTTTCTTTCTGTAGTCTTATATTAGTTCATTAAATGTTCTCTTCCTATAGAACAAAACAAAAGAAAACAAAGAACCAAGCCATGTTTTTAGTTTGAAATTCTTTCTAGGCTGGAACATTAGTCCAGAGTATAATCCTCTGTCCTTTGGAAACCATGACCCAAATCATGGGCAGGAACTCAAAAATGAAATGTCAGTCCCATTGTCCCCTGTCCCAAGCGCTGGTTTTTTTCACTGATTTCTGCAACATATCTCAGGCTTTCTTTCTGCACCTCCACAAAACGATCCAAGATAAGTTTATGGGCCTGAGATTCTCTAAATAGTTTGTCATTTTGAGCTTTAATTATTCTGACATAGACACCCACATATGCACCCATTGGAGTCAACATGAGGATGATTTGATTTGATTGGTATTGCAGAAAGAGCATTGAACTGAGAGCCTGAAGATGTGGGCTTGAGACCTGACCTGACCTTGATCAAATTGCTTAACCTCTCTGAGCCTCAGTAACATTTTTCCTACCAACCTCACTGGATTTCTGTGGGACGTCCTTTGCGGTATTGCTGCATCTAGGCCTGCCCAACTGGATTATGTCCCATATTGCAAACCCCTCTTTTGTTCCTTCTTAAGATTTCAGGTAATAGAAACTAACAGATAAAATAATTTAGACTTGGGGGTGGGGTGGGAAGAGTTATCCCTCACAGGGTTGTTTACACTTGATATCCCATCTCCTGACTTGGCACATGCTATTCCCATGCTTAGAACGCAATCCCTCTTCACCTCTGCCTCACTGAATTCCTGACTTTCTCCAAAGGGTAGCTCAATTGCGCTTTCTCTTTTCTCTGTCTTTCTATGTATGAATATAATTTTGCATGTATATGTCTTCCTCTCAATAGAATACAATAAGCTCCTTGAAGGCAAGAAATGTTTCATTTTTTTCTTCACCCTGAAACGTAAGTGCTTAATAATTGCTTACTGGATGAATGAATGAAAAACAACATTTTAAAAGAAAACAATTCCTTAATGCCAGGCGAATGAATCCCTAATGGTAAATTTTCAGGTTTAGTAACAAACAAGTAGGGAATAGATTTTGGATCAGGGGGAAGTGATCATAGAATATAAGGCTGGAAGAGAATACAGACATCTAATTCAACCCTCTCATATGAAATAACTGAGGCTCCGAGAGAGGAGATGATTTACCCAAGTATATGACTAGCTAGCTAGTAAGAAGTCTGAGACTTGAAAAAGGGGCCCTTCCTGATTTCATTTACCACTGGGATCTTGGTGCCCACGCTTGTAAAATAGGAGATTTGTCAGAGATCATGGTGAATAGGATCATTATTGATAGCCATGAGAAAATGAAAACAATCAAACTCCAAAACAACAAATAAACCCTTCCACCATTCTATAGTCTTGTGTTCAGTAGGAAAAGGACTTTGGCCCCTTTGAAAGAGCAACCTCCCATAATAAGTTTAAGGAGAACCTCTTGTAGGATTGAGGCACTGAGAGAAAATAATTGGTATAATGGGTAGCTCAGTAAAGCCTGAGGCAGCCATGAGAATAGATGCACTAGTCTGTGTATGCCCCTATGCTCTTTGGTCAGGGAAGATGGAGGATTTTTTATTTTTTTGAACCTTAAGGGGATCAAAGAGCTGTGGGGAGCTGGCCCTATAGCTTATTAGGAGAGCTAGGGAGGCCAAAATGACCCCCCCCCCCCCCCAATGCAAGGAGACCACTTCACTGCAAAATAGGCTAATACAGACAATAATTGGCCAGACCCAGAAGTATTTGATTTCAGCCATATACAGAACATGGGAAAAGGCCAAATGCAAGGAATTTTGGCCTAAGGTAATTTGATATTTCATATATGGGAGACTAACAAAAGTTAGGCTTAATAGTGGTGAGTTAAATAGTTGAAATGCAGTAAAACCAAAATATGAATAGTTCTTTGGTATTAGATTTAAGTTTGTGGAAAATAGTAGTTTTAAACAATTAATATGCTAATGTGGGTGATTGGTGCTTTAAAGTGATAATTATGTTCTTATTTTAATATATTTGCACCAGCCAAAAATTAGATTTGATGGGAAGATATTCTTCATCTCACTTCTCTTAATTGTCTCTGCCTGGGGAAAACCTAATTCTTTCAAATAAATCAGTTCTCCTGGCTCCTAACACAGTATTTTTTTCGCTATACAATGTTGCCTGTCTCTTAAACCTGTTGTGGTGATGGAAAATCACAATAACAACTGTGAAGAAGTCAGACATTCCTCTAAAACATGTGGTAAATGGGGAAGAAGCTCCATTTTTAGGTATATTCCTTCCTTCCTTCTTCCCTTCCCCAGACTGGAAAAGGATTTGCGTACATGCTGCTATGGTTGCAGTCTCCCTCATTGGTTAGTTAGTACTCTGAAAAACTGACTTGCATCAATTTTTAATGATGGGGTCAAATATTTATTTAGCATTAATATCTACCCTATTTTCATGCAAACTGGACATTATAGAGCTAATGGGGGAAGGGAGAGACAGACACAGAGAGAGAGAGACACAGAGAGAGAGAGAGAGACACAGAGAGAAAGAGAGAGAGAAAGAGAGAGAGAAAGAGAGAGAGAGAGAGAGAGAGAGAGACACAGAGAGAAAGAGACACACAGAGAGAGAGAGAGAGAGAGAGAGAGAGAGAGAGAGAGAGAGAGAGAGAGAGAGAGAGAGAGAGAGAGAGAGAGAGAAGAGAGAGAGATATCTGTTGCATGTACAGGGGAGATTCTCCCTCTAACTTGCTGTTGTGGTAATGACTGGAAATGGAGCAAACAACAAAACATTTTTTGAAGTGCCCACAGTGCGCTGCTCATAGTGCTAAGCACTGGAGATAGAAAAAGAGGCGAAAGACAGTCCCAGCCCTCAAGGAGCTTACAGTCTAATGGAACAGATTTTTTTTACAGTTGAGGAGAAGAAAGTGGGATTTTTGGGGACACCATAAAAATAGTCTGAATGTTGATGTATCTAACAAAGGGGCCATGGAAGACTTCAAAGAGAATTTTGAACAGGAGCGGACAGGTCATATGTTAATGATGAAGGACATAGTCGTCTGGATATTTGCAGGAGGAAAAAGCTACTTCTTGACACTTTGGGAGAAGTATTTCTTCCTTATGCCATTTCCTGAAGAAATAGTTTCTTCCCCCTCCTTTTTTCCCCTAAGACAATTTATCCTTAATAGAAAAATGAGCTCAATTTTCCTACTTTCTTAAGCAACCATCACTCTGACAGGGGATAAGGAAGAAATATAAAACGTGGTCTTTGCTCTTAATCTAGCTGGAGAGTCAAAACTAATGCATAAAGCACAGGAAACAATTAGGTAACAAATCCACACAATGAGGTGTGTCTGTTTGCAGGTGAGCAGCATCTGATGCTACCATTCAGAGAAGATCAGGCAGCTAGTTCCATTTCAAGTATAATTTAGTCAATGAATCAATCAATCAATCAGTATGTATTAATTGCCTACTATGTGCCAGGTGCTGTGCTGAACACTAGAGATACAAAAGAGGCAAAAGACAATCCCTACCCCAGAATCCAATGGGGAAGTTGGGGAGGTGTGACAACATGCAAACAAATATATACAAAGCAAACTATGCACAGGATGAACAGGGAAGTAATTAACAGAGGAAAGGCATTAGATTTAAGAGGATTTGGGGGAGACTTTCAGTAAAAGATGGGATTTTAGCTGGGACTTAAAGAAAGCTTAGGTAAGTAGAGAGCATTGAGGAGGGACAGTGCTCCGGACATGGGGGACAGTTAGGGAAAATGCTCAGAGCTGAGGGATGCAGTGCCTTGTTCATGGATTGTCCAGGAGCCCAGTGTTACCAGATCAAAGAACACATTTTGGGAAGTGAGGTGTAAGAACCATGGAAAGATAGGCAGGGATTAGGATATCAAGAACTTTGAATGTGAAACAGAGAATTTTGCGCTCGCTCTTGCAGGCAATAGAAAGCCATTAAACTAAAGTTCACTTTAAAACTAAAATATACTGAGTAGTAAGAAGTTGGGGGGAAAAGGGTGACATGATCACTGCTGCATTGTAGGGAAACATTTTAGTGGCTGAATGGGAAGGATGGATCAGTGTGGGGAGAGGCTTGAAGCAGGCAGACTCATTAGCATACTATTACAATAATGAAGGTGATTATTTGGATATAGAAGGTGAGAGAGTGAGGAGTCCAGGGTGACTCCTAGGTTGTGATTGATCCTAAGGGACTGAGAGGATGGTGTTGCTCACTACAGCAATTAGGAAGGTAGAGAGGTTGAGGAGGGTTTAGAGGGAAAGATGATAAAAATTTTGGATGCATTGAGTTCAAGATGTCTATTGGATATCCAGTTCGAGATGTCTGAAAGGCAGTGATAGGTGCAAAATTGAAGGTCAGCAGAGATTGGGGCAAGATTTGGTGATAGATTGAGGTCGATTTGAGAATAATCAGTGTAGAAATGATAACTAAAACCATTGGAGCTGATCAGATAATAAATAATTAGGTTGGATAAAGGATTATCATTGTATTCTTCCAGGTTTGATCAACAGTCCCAACCCACCTGTTCTGACAGCTTCTTAAAGTGATTTTGAAAATCACAACAGAACCTCCATTGTTAGGTGATGGGATCCTCAGCTTCTCTAGGGGATGAAGCCAATGTGCTGGTGATTAGAGATGGATAAACAAAACAGTGGCTGGTTTTCCTATAGCAAAGGGAGCATTATCTCCAGAGAAGATGAATCAAAAGTTGTGCTCAATCAAGTTAGAGTTCACAAGTTAAACAGATCCAAAAGACTAGACAGAAACCATGGAGTGCTGTTGTCCAAAGTTGGGAGACAACTATGCATTAAGTCAAGGAAAACACTATGGAGGGGCCAACCCTAGGCATCAGTGAATTGGTGGATTGTCTCACCCAGGTTTCATGTTTGAGACAGTATTCTGTTATAGGTAGTAGTTGTTGCTGTTTGGTCTTCGTTCTTGAAGAGGACCTTGACATCAGGAAGATGAAGCCATGACTTTCAAGTGAATTGGATTTAAGTGAGGGAGGGCTGCACGAAGTCACCTGCCTCACTTTCTCCTCCAGAGTCATCTGGATTAAATAGCAAAATGTAGATCAGAGCAACTGGAGATGGCCCCCTTTATAGGTAGCATATGCTAGACAATTGCCTCAATGCTGCCATGGGTCAGGAGACAAAGAACTCCAGCTCCAGAGCACTGGACTCCTCAAGTAACTGACTCTTCAAGTAGACATTCAGGAATAGAAAAAGGAAGAGATTCTTTCACCATGTCCTCCATCATACATGATTCTTTCCACTTGTCATATCACAGATAGAATTATTCATCAGGGTATGCTCTAAATAGAGGGCTTGCACATAAGGGCATTTTGCAGAGGTCACTTGAACCAGGCAGACTTTTGTTTTCTCATTGTAGGTACCCTGCATTGTGATCTTGATTGTAAGCTCTGTAGGGTCAACGACTATATATTATAGTTCTACATTCTTCTACTGACTGCAGGAATGACCACGTTGCTCTAAGAGCTAGATTAAAACAATAAAACTGAAAGGTTGGAATAATTCAAAGACACAGAGAATTGTTATCTGGTTTCCTTAGATTTCCCCTTGTAGTAGATAGGTGCTGTCAACAGCCAAGATCATGGAGCAAGTGGCTATCTTTCTTTCACCTATCACTCCACCCTTTAATTCTATATCCCTGGCTCTATTTCTTGTAGTGTCTACCAATCCTGTGCCATTCACGGCTATGTTCCCCTCTATCTGCCACTCTCATTCTTTCAGAATCAGCATTGTTTCAGTCACTCATACCTCAGTAGTTATGGTAAAATGATAGTTTAATTAGATTAATAAAAATAGGTAAAATCAAGAAAACACTAGTTGAATGCCAACTTACAAACACTTTGTAGGTCTGGTCTCCTGACAAATCCTGTCCCCTGGTTAGGGTCTATTCCCCTTCTCTTTGGTCTCCTATTCTGCAAAATGGAGGCAAGTAACCAGGAAGTTCATCTGCTTAACACACTCCCACATGGCTCAAACACAGAATTTGACAGTTCATCTTCCTATTAACTCACAAAGAAGCATTGTACCTGAAAATCCCTTTTCCTTCTCTCTGGGTAAGATTGCCTGTACCAGGATCTGGTTTATACTTTTCTGCCCCCTACAGGTTGGTGGAATAGAAAGATCCACAGCCTGGAATCACAGACTAAGAAACATGGAGAAACTTTTTGCTTTGAGCATCTATGTGGCCCACTGTATGAAGATCTAGAGTCAGGAACACCTGAGTTCAAATCCTACTTCAGACACTTAGTAGTTGTATGACCTTGAAACCTAACCTCATTTGTCAACGGGAAAAATGGCACTTATGTCACAAGGTTGTTGTGAGAATCAAATGAGGTAACATTATCTAAAACTCTTTGTAAAGCTTAAAGTGCTATGTAAATGCCATTATTATTGAGTGCCTCTCACCTCTGTCTCTGTTTTTCTCATTTTAGCTCCATACACCTACTAACCCATATGGAAATGCCATGTCCAGACCCCTGGGAAGTCACTCTCAGGACCTGCACACTCCTTGGTACAAGACTTCCCGGGAGATCTATTCCAAGGGGAAAGTTTTTACTGTAGGTCCATCATACTGCCTTAAATTCAGTACTTTCCTATGGGACTGGCAAAATCTGACTGCAGTAAATATTACCACCACATTATAAAGTAAGTCAGGAGCATATAACAATATATCTTTTAGTTATTGCATTATTTGCTGTAATTCTTGTAATAATACAAAAATAGGCCTTCGAGTACAATTTGAATATATTTTAAAATAAATACAAGGCTGAGCCTCTATTTATGACAATACTTGAAAAAAAGTGAGATTTGGGGAGCCTTTGTAGCAGCAGCTCAAGCCCTATAATATAATTCAGGGTTTCTTCAACTTTTTCCATGACCCCTTTTTGAGTTTCAGCAATGTTCCTTGGCACTGCATGGCTTGAGGGCATGTGCAGTACAAAGTGCACATGCTTTGTGTTCCAAAGCAAGGTTGCAGTGAAATTGCATGATGCAACTTGGGTAAATGCTGCTAGAAATACCTCAGGTTCATTATGTATTTGATTTTTAATTAATTTTTAGTCATTGCACATTCAGAAATCTTGTACTGTGGCCAAATTTTTCAAGACCCCGTGTGGCGTTTCACCCCACAGTTTAAGAATCACTGATATAATTCATGCTTGGTATATATTTGTTTGCATGTTATCTCTCCCACTAGATTGTAAGTTCCTTGAGGGCAAGAACTATCTTTTACCTCTTTTTGTATTCCCAGATCTTAGCATAATGCCTGGCACATAACAGGCACTTAATAAATGTTGGTGGATTGATTGATTATTACATTATATAAACCCTCCATAATGAGGCCAAATTGTCAAGGAGGAGCTAAAGTATTGTTTTAATTCCTGTTCACAGATGATATATCGTATGAAGGGAATACTGGGTGTGTCCAATTATTTGGAGGTTTAAGACCAGGTTGGAAAATTTGCTCAGGTTTAGAACAATAGCATCCTTTTGATTTGAAAAGCGACCGCAGAAGACCAGTCCAGCGGATTTTGTAAGCAGAGAAGCAGAAATGCCAAAGTACAAGTTTCCCTTCTGAGCTGACTCGAACAAACACCAAGGCTTAATATCTGAAATCTTTAGAAAATGGCAACCATTTCCAAACTGCCGTGTCATTTGCTAGTTCCTTGGCAAGAAGAATGGGAACCTGCTGGAAAGAGCATGCTCTTTTTCTTTCATGGAGCCTCCCACCATGAGGGGGACGGGGAAAAAAGAAATTCAACAGGGTCATGAAAAAATGCTTTGTGCCAAGTATTTTAACTATCAGGAAAATAGCCCAGTTTGGTGAGGTTTCAAACTTTGCATAGCAACCTAGCTATGAAATATGCTCTCCTCATATCCCTTTTCTTTGTTTTATGGGGTGTTTTGGCAGAGACTCATGACTATAAACAACCGGTGGGGCTGGAGGAGAGATAATTTGGTGGATGATTACCTGTCTTCCTTCCCTGTGGGAGAGGTAGGGAAGGAGGCCAGCATTCTGACTTGATGGTTCAGTTTCTGTAATCCAGGAGTCCTGTCCTGCAGTCCATCTTTCCCAGAACTCCACAGTCTCAGGAGAGTCACTCAAGGAGTGTTCCAAGAAATTCCAAATCCCAGTAGGACTAGAGATTTCAGGTGTGGTATAGCACGTTTCCATGTTTGTACCAGTGGAAAAATGCTTCTCATTATCAAAAGGATAGAAGGAGGAAGGAGGGAGAAAGGAAAGCTGTTTTGTGAGGGTGATCTGTTCCACTCATATGGCATTTATTATATTCTGTCTAGACTAGGGGTTCTTAACTTGAAGTTTAAGAACTCATTAAAAAATTGATAACTGCATTTTGCTAAAATTGGTTTCTTTTGTAATCTGATGTATTTTTCTTTATGCATTTTAAGACATTCTGAGAAGAGTTCCATAGGCTCCACCAGACTACCAAGGGGGACCATGACACAAGAAGGTTAAGAAGTCTTGATCTCTTGTGGAATATTGTTATTTGTGTGCATGACTTTCCCTCTCCTCTCACCCCCCAATTAAATTAGGCACTTGGAAGAAGGAGGTTATACTTTATACTTCTCTATATTCCCCCATAGTACCTTGCATGGTGTCTTGCACATAGCAGATGCTCATTAAGTAGTCAGCGAATGAATAAATGGATCATTTAACCCCAATTTAGTTAAGAGATTGGTACACTCCCCACCTTTCTCTTCCCCCTCCCCAGATAACCCAAAAGAGCTTAGGGTATTTTGTAGATAAATCAGGGCTTACCCCAAATTGAGACTTATCCAGAAGGAAAAACTGAGACCTAACTACATGCTGAAAGTCTTGTTCAAATGATCTCTTAACTCAATAAAAGAGTTGGGATGGAGAAATAACTTGATTTTAAGGTGGGTGAAGAACATAGGATCATAGATATTAGAGCAGAAAAGGAGCTTTTGTTCATGGAATCAGATCTGGAAAGGACCCCTGATGCTACTGAGTCCAATGTTATAATTTGACAGATGAGGAAATAGAGACCCGTAGAGATTCCATGACTTGCCCAAGGCCACATAGGTAAATGGTACAATCCAGATTCAATTTCTGGATGACTCTTCTCTTTCCACTGTACCAAGCCTAGAAAACAAGGGGGGGGGGGCGGGCAATGTAAAGTAAATAATTTATTGGATATGTCATTTTTCTTTTATATTATGGCTTGAAAATGAGATTTTAAAGAGATTTACAACTGAAGTTAAATTTGCATTTAGTATAAACTGTCAATAAGTGACAGTAGGTATCTTGGCCACATTACTCAAATTATTTGGTATAATAGGTGATGGGGATTTAATGGGTGGGAATTAAAATGCTCATCCATTAAAAAGTATACAACTTATGTAATTCTTTGTTAAAGTAGATAATCTTGAAGAAGGTTCATATAGCAGATTTTAAAGAAATAAACCCCTTGATTTATTTCTAGAATCTTTCTTAGTTATACTTAATTGTTATGTTTTTTAATCTCTTTCTTTACCCCCTCTATAGCTACAGAGAAAGAGGATTTTAGTTCCCTTTCTCAACTACATTCCTTAGTGCAAAAATGCTTAGTAGCATGGTTTTGTCTGAGTCCAGGCAAGAGTTTGTAGGGCTCTTCCTAGTTCTTTCATTGGCATCACCTGGCATTAAAGCCCAGCTAAAGCTTCACAGATGGAAGGACACTAGTAATTATCTCATTCAGTCTAATAATGATTTTGCAGATCAAGAAACTGAGACCGAGTAAAGGGAAATGATTTGCTGAAGGCCACAAAGTTAGTAAATAACAGCCCTCAGATCAAACCCCATGAAATTACAAAATCTCAGTAATTACAAGTATAGTCCTGCCATAACAGAGGGGAGCTCAGAAATTATCTGGCCTGTCATATACCTAGATAAGAAATCTCTTTATAGACAAGTGGTCATCCAGCTTTTGCTGGAAGACCTGGAGTGACTAGAAGTCCACTACCTTCAGAAGAGTTTCATTCTGCTTTGAGATGGTTAGTTTTTCTTAAGTGAATTAAAATTTACCTCTTCATGACTTCCCCCCATTATTCCTAGTTTTATAATTTTTGAGCCAAGCAAAACAAATCTTACCCCTCTCCACCAGCTCAGATCGTATTTGGAACAGACATAGTTCTAAGTTCCAGATTCTAGAATAGAAATTGATAAGGACCTGACAACCTCAGAGATCATGTTAATACAAAAATTCAGTTTCAGGAACTAGGGATCTTTAGCCTAGAGTGGAAAAGACTTAGGGGGCCCATGATAGTTATCTTGAAATATTTGGAATGGTAGAGGATAGGATAGCTGCTACAGTACTGGATTTATAGCAAACTGTTTGTTAAACTCTAATACTATTTTTGTGAAAAGGAGGGAGATTTGATGGAATGACAGTAGTACAGGGGATTTAAAATTGGATGAATAGCTCTACCCAAGGAGTAATCATTAATGCCTAGTGTTGACTTGGAAGGAGGCATACAGTAGAGTATCCCAGGAATCTGTCATTAGCTCTGTGCTTCAACACTTTTATTAATGAGCTGAATAGACACATTGGTGACCTGATGATCCAATTTACAGATAATATAAATATGGAAGGGATGCTGGTACACTGGATAGAAAAGTCAGGATTCAAATAGAGCTTGAAAAGCTAGAATGTTGGCTGAATGGGAAAATGAATGGGTGAATGAATGAATGAAAATCCATTTGTTAAGTGCTTTTAATGTTTTGGGCACCATGGTTTCAAATACAAGCAAGCAAAAGAGTCTCTGTTCTTAAGGAACTTACAGTCTAATAAGGGAAAATAGGGGAATGGTGGATGGGGAGGAGTATATTGGTTGTTTTGTTATCATTACTTTTGACAGATATAGTTGGAAGGGAGATAGGTAGTGATGAGTTCACATCTGGGGGTATAGCATGAAGATGACTGGGGAAAAGTTTGGTTTTTCTGAGTGGGACATTAGGTAAATGCTCACCAATCAGAAGCCCAGTGTACCAAGACAAGAAGCTTGGAGTGGCAGATCAGAGGAAGAGGCTGTAGCATGGAAGCATAGGCAGGAAGTATGGTAAGTCTGGGTCTTGGCTATAGGAGATGAATACTACTATTCACAAATCAAAAACCCAGATTGCCAAGGGGAACTTGGAGTGACTGGTATGAAGTAGAGGCTAGAGAACAGGACTGTGGTTAGGAAGTAGCATGGTATTGTCTGAGTCCAGGCAAGATTCAGTCACCAATCAGAAGCCCAGGGTGATTTAATAAAATGAAATTATTTAATAGGATATTTTTCTTGGATTCATAAATCAATTTCATTAATACAAGATGAATATGAGGATCTTGTGAAGGATCTGTGGTTGTTCTTCCTGCCAAAGAGAATATTTAAAGAAGGTCATGGTGGCTGTTGAATTTGAAGGGCTATGTCAGTCAGTCAACTAGAGTTTATTGGGGTCCTACCCTTTGTCAGGCACTGTGCTAAGTGCTGGGGATACAAAGAAATGTAAAAAAAAATAGTATGAGTTTTCCAGGAACTTACAGTGTAATGGGAAGACAACATTCAAACAACTACATACAAAGAAGATATATATATATATATATATATATATATATATATATATATATATATATATGTATATATACATATACATATATATACACACACATATATATGTACACACACATACATACATATATGTGTGTGTATATATATGCACATATATACATATATATATATATATATATGATAAATTAGGAGTAGTCTCAGAGGGAAGGCACTAAGATTAAGGAAGACTTTAGGACAGGTTTCTTGCAGATGATGGGACTTTAGTTGAGACTTGAAGGAAGTTAGAAAAGTCAGGAGGCAGAAATGAGGAAGGAAAGAATTCTGGGCATGGGAGACAGCCCATGAAAACACTCTGAGTCAGGGATGGAATGTCATATGCCAGGACGAGGAAGGAGGCCAGTGTCACTGGATATTGTATGTGTGTTCATCCTTCATTGCCGAAGACCATGCCATTGGAGAAATAATGACATGACTTGCACTTGACATTTTTTTTTGTTTTTTGAGTGAGGGAGGGCTGTGCAGGTCACCAGCCTCACTTTTCCTCTAGAATCATCTGAATCCAGTGACCACATATTCATCAGGATGACTGGAGATGACCCAGTATGAGGCAAGTGGGGTTAAGTGACTTGCCCAAAGTCATACAGCTAGTGAGTATCAAGTGTCTGAGGTGAGATTTGACCTCAGGCCCTCCTGACTCCTGCACTGGTGCTCTATCCTCTGCACCACCTAGCTGCCCTTCACTGGACTGTAGAGAATGTGGAAAGGAGTAAGATGGAGAAAGCCTGGAAAGTAGGAAGGGATAAGGTCATAAAGAACTTTAAAAGCTAAACCAAGGATGTTATATTTGATCCTGGTGTTAATAGGGAGCCACTGCAGTTTATCAAAATAGCAAAGTACATCCTGGGCCATTGCCAGTCATCTTGACTTTGTCTTGCTGCTGTACTTTGATGATTATGGGAGAGAGAGAGTAAGGTTGTGACTCTGCAACTCTGCCTCACTTAAATTCAGTTGACTCATCAGGCAAGATATCACTCTTGCCTCAAGTGATGGCATTGGCCATCTTTGAAAATGAAGACCAAGAAACAATAGAATGTGATCAGACCTGGATATTAGGAGGGTCAGCTTGACAGCAGAGTGCAGGATGAACTGGGTGAAAGGCTTGAGGCATGGAGATCATCCAGCATGTTCTGTGAGAGGATCAGACTAGATATACTAGCTTCCAGAAGTCCAAACTCAGAGCAATGATAAAAGTCTCAGAGAAGCAGATTTTATCTTGTTGTCAAGAAAAAGAAAATAACCTGCCAATTAAAGTACTGTCTGAAAGAAGAATGGACCCCCTCAGTAGGTACGGTGCTTATCTTCATTAGATAGTCACCAAATGCCTAGATGATGACTTGTCAGGTATATTGTAATAGAGATTCTTACTCAGGTACAGACTTCTGAGTTCTCTTCTAAAATTCTTGGGTTCTGAGTGAAAACCTACAGTTTATGTGAATCACTGTCTAGCCAGACCTTCCCCTGTTATCTTTGTGCCATTAAGTTTTTAAACCCATATGTAGGACTTTACATTGATCCCTATCATATACACCTCATCCTATTCTTCTAAGCTATGGAGATCTTTTAGGCCTCTGACCCTCTCATATTAGCTATCCCTTCCAGATTCATGTGATTGGCAAAGATGATCAGCATACAACCTAGAAAGGAAGGAACAAAAAGAGCATTATGTGCTTTTTAGATGCCAAGCGCCATTCAGCACACTACATGGGAAAATAGAGGAAAAAACAGGATGGTTTCAGCTTTCCATGAGGGAGACAGAAAGGTCATGTGCAGGGCAAATGGAAAGACCCAGAAGTCCTAAAGGTAGAGCAGTAGGGTGGATGGAATGGCTTAGGAGTCCTTAGGTCAGGATGACAGTATCATCTGGAGGGCATATGGGCAGAGCAGATGGTAAGGCCTGGTGATCCTTCTCCCATCTCCTCCAAGGCCTGTGATCAATCAGGTGGCTTAGGTGTTGCCTAAGCTTCTTCCTGCTGCCTGGCCATTCTGAATGACCATATCCACATCACTAATAAAAATACTCAATGACCTAAGAACAGGGACAGATGCCAAGGGCACCCGTCCAGAGACTTTTGTCCAAGTTGAAAAGTTAATGGATCCTCTTTGGATCCAGACTTTCAGGCACTTCTGAGTTCACCTAACTGCACCACCATCCAGCCCTAATTTTTCCATTACATCCAAGGATAGCATGAAAGACTTTGTGAAATGTTTTGCTGGCACAGGACCTGGGTTCTCTGACTGAAAATCCAGTGTTCTTTCCACTTCATCACACTGCCTAATGACTCAAATGACTGTCTCCCCATAATCAGAAGCTTTCCTGAGAGCATTATTTTTGGAAGAGAAATAAAATTGTTCCTTTGTCCTCCATCCCCGAGTGGTAATGAGAAGTAGGTAGAAAACTGAGACAGTCAGGAGATGTTCTTCTGCTTTCCACCTTCAGTAGCTATCCTCTGAAAGCCTTTTGATTTCCTATATGAGGATTTTGAGAAAGTGTACGAATTAATTAATCTATTTCACTTTTACATCAATCACTACTTGAGAAGCTCATGTAGTTCCATTAAGAGTTAACTAACTACTTTGGGTGCAGAAGAGAGAGAAAGAACCTCTGAGAAGTGACTCAATGGAAATAGACTTGTCATTAGTTAAATAGTGCCTTCTAATTGCTCCAGAAAAAAGGAAGAAAATCAATCAAGGAAATTCATAAGAGCTAGGCTAGCATATTTTCAGTGATTTAAGATTTGCAAAGTGCTCTAAGTAAAGTTATTTATTTAATTCTCACAACGTCTCTGGGAGGTAGGTGCTATTATTCTGAGGAAACTGAGTCTGAGAGAGTTTAAGGAATTTATCCAAGGTTGCACAGCTATCAAGTGACTGTGGTAGGATTTGAATTCTCGCTTTCCTGACTCTAGCGCTCTGTCTACTGTGCCTCCTAGAAGTCTATGGGAGTAATTCAGGAGATCTTTCCCTATTCTAAACTTCATTCATTCTATCTATATGTTACTTATGTATCTTTTCTCATCCATTTTTTTCTGGCTTTTTTAAAAATGAGGTTCGGAGAGTTTGAAGTGAGCATGAATCCATTTTTCTTTACCAGATGTCCGGATTTATGGTCCTAGATATTTGCCCAAACGACAGATGCATTCAAAGAAGATAAAGACAGAAAGAAAACAGAGGTGACCCCCAAGTATTATATCTAATTAATTCTTATCAGCTGCTTTCTAAAGATAAGGCAGTTGGGTGGCACAGTGGACAGAGTGCCCAACCTGAAGGTAGAAAGATTTATCTTCCTGAGTGCAAATTTGATGGCAGACACTTCCTAGCTGTGTGACCCTGAACAAGTCACTTAACCCTGTTACCTCATCCGTAAAATGAGCTGGAGAAGAAAATGGCAAAACACTCCACTGTCTTTGCCAAGAAAGCTCCAAATGAGTCATGAAGAATCCTACATGACTGAAAACTACTGGACAATAACCTTATCTTAGGAACAATTTTTCTTGATTTTTGATGGCGGTGTTAATAAACAACATGTATCTATTGCTTTAGGATTTCTGAAGTGCTTTCCTTAGCCTATGCCCAGTGCTGGCAATGCCCTGTGCACACAATTCTGCCTTTTAGAATTCCTGTTCCTTCAGAGCTCAAGTCCTAGATTTTCTCCTAGGGAAACTCTTTCTTCATTCCACTTTGAGTTCTTTTCTGTCTCCTCAAATTATCAAGCATATTCTTATCTGTGAGAGGCAGCATAGAGTAGGGAATCAAAGTCTAGCCTTGAAATCAGGAAGTCTCACCTCTAATGTTTATCTGTGACCCTGTACAAGTCACATAACCTCTAAGTTCCTTAGGAAGCCCTCTAAGATTATAAAGTGCAGAACCATCATTTATCTTGGTTGACAAATGGTCCTCATGCCTGGAAGTTCTCTATCCTGGTGAAATCACAGGTGCAGGGCCATTCTAGCTCTCCCATCATAAATGTGTTTATCTGTTGTATTGCCCTATAGAATGTAACATTTCTAGGAGGCAGGAGCTGTTCCAGTTTGTTTGGTTTTTAAACTTCCTAGTCCCACTAATTAGTACAGTACCTTGCCCATAGTAGACAGTTAGTAAATATTTTATTAGATTAGGTTGGCCGAAGATTGTCTAAGTATTTTTATCCCCAATTTACAGATGAGGAAATCAAAGTTAGGGGCTCAAAGGTAGAATAAGGTACCAAGGGAGTCTAAGTATCAGAACTCTGATACAAACCTGCGTCTCCTCTCATGTCAAGTTCAGCGTTCTATTATATCATGCTGTCTTACTCCAAGTGGCCTTAATTTTAACTTGTACTTTCTGTTCTTGTTTAGTCATTTTAGTCCTGTCTGACCATGACCCTTTTTGGGGTTTTCTTTGCAGAGATACTGGAGTGGTTTGCCATCTTCTTCTCCATCTCATTTTACAAATAAGGAAAGTGAGGAAAACAGGGTTAAGTGACTTGTCCAGGGTCACACAGCTAGGAAGTATCTCAAGCCAGATTTGAACTCAGGAATATGAGAAGACTGATTCTTCTATTAAATAGCTGTGTGAAACTGGCCAGGTTCCTTCCCCTTTCTGGGTCTTAGTTTCCTCATCTATGAGATGAGACAAATTGATCCAAATGCTCTCCAATGCCCCTTCCTGCTCTGTGGGAACCTTTATGTCTTTGCCAATAGGCTTAATGCAAAATTTAAACAGTCACATAGAACGCTTCCCCCAGTTCCCAGTGAGTATCAACTTGAATTAAGTGCATTATGGAGGTTTCCCAACTGCAGCTTAAATCATTTAACACTTGTTTAGTGTAGCACCTGCTGCTCACTTATTTTTAGTAGATAAAATAAATAGAAGTTCTTCAGCACAGATTTCCAGAAGGTTTGTGTATCTAAGGAAGAGCATGAATTTTCCAGTATTCTTGAGCTGCATTCTTTGAAGGACAGCTGCATTTGCCAGGTTTCTTTCGGGTACGAATTTTTGTGGAAGCCAAAGCTATGTCGCTTGGGGCACTTCTTGAAGGAATTTGTAAGTGGAGGTTTTTTGTGAAGGCCTTTTCCTAGGTCTTTGGCCAGTCTGGAGACTTCACTGTGATAGGAAGCTGGACAAGATTAGGAGACGGAGAGAGACAGAGACAGGTGTGTGTGTGTGTGTGTGTGTGTGTGTGTGTGTGTGTGTGTGTGTGGAGAGAGAGAGAGAGAGAGAGAGAGAGAGAGAGAGAGAGAGAGAGAGAGAGAGAGAGAGAGAGAGAGAGAGAGAGAGAGAGAAGCAGAGACAAAAAGGAAAGGAGAAAAAGAGAAAAAAAGAAAGGAAAAGAAAAAAAGAAAGAAATTCAATGTGTTAGATTATTATTCAAGGGAGGACCTACACTCATGAAATTCATATGTTGTAAAGGATAGTCTGTTAGATCTCAAGGGATCAAGATCTGGGTTTGAGTCCTGGCTTGGCCATTTCCAAGCTTGATGTGTGACACCTAGCTAGGTATCATAGCAGGTAGAATGCTGTTAGACTTAGAGTCAGGAAGACCATCTTTGTCTCTCTCTCCTTCCTCCCTCCTTTCTTTCTCTTTTTTCTCTCTCTCTCACTCCTTCTCCTTTTCCCTTCCACTCTGTCTCTCTCTACATACACCACCCCTTCCCCACACCCCCCAGCTTAGCTGAAACTTAGAGGGGGTAAGAAGGAAGCTTTTATGTTTGTCTAGAAAGACAGACTTCACCTATCAAACAGGAATCTGTATAATTGTGGTTCTGTATCTATGCATGGCAAATATTTTGCCTTCGGTCATACGAAAAGCATTTATTAAGTACCTGCTGTAGGCCAGGCACAGTCCTGGGTACTTGTTGTACAAATTCAAAAGGGTAACACTCTTTGACCTCAAGGAGGGGATCATGAAAGCTCTTGACAATGATTGTATTATGTGCATATTTACATATACATATACATTTTCTATATATAGTATATGTTTGTGTGTGTGTGTGTGTGTGTGTATATATATATATATATATATACATACATGGAGAGAGAGACCACAATTGCTTCTCAATAATTAACAGGATGGAAAGGTTAGATCTATACATATTAAGCAATATTGACAGTTAAAATAATTACCTGGTCAATTCATTCCAATCTCTTTTCTTAGATGCTCTTTTTACTCAAACTTTTTGAGTAACTGTGAAATAAATATGATTTTTTTGGTTAGAATTATCCACGCAATTTCTTAAGCTGAAAACTCTATCATCAAGTTTTCTTAGAGAACGTTGTCTGGATTTCTCCTTTTCCTTTGGTGAATGTCCTATATTATACAACAGTATAGCTGGATCTGTGGATATTGAATTAATGATATTGTTGAGGTATATAATTTATCCAACAGTGCAGATAGTAATGCACTTATGCTATCTTATCCTGAGCATTCTTGTCCTATAACTCCTCCTCCTATAAATCCTCAGCAGAGAGTCCAACAGGTGGAGCCTCTTCCTTTAGATTTCTTGACATTGCATGGATATCATGGATATTGCATGAAGCATATTAGTTATTCCTTCCTTTCAAATGTGGTTAGACCACTATAATTGGAGGAGAAAAGAGTTTGTTATAAAAGACTTGGAGGGTATTTACCAGTTTTAATGTTTGTTTTCATCATTCTGTTTTCATCCCTAAATAGTCTCAGGATCATCTGAATATTAAGTCTCTATAGCCTTGACTTTTCCTTTCTAGCTTTTTGCTAACCTGTGAGATAATACTGCTCAACTTTCACCATTTTCCTCTCTAAGATTTTTATTTTTTAAGTTTATATTCTAAACTGGACTATATCTCCTCACTTATCAAAGAGATCAAATGTTTGCTTGCTGAAGATACTTTCTAGGACTCTTTGTCCTCTGTCTATAATAGTGAGCTTCCAAAAGGAAATGGTGATACTCAATGTTCATGTCTGTTCTTTCATTCATTTCCCATTTTTCAGCATTGAGAGGTCATTTAACTAGGTCAGATTAGAGTTTTCTTGATTATATGCCTTCTCTTCTCACTTTTATTATTTTTTCCAGAGTGGTATTTATTTTGATCTTTGTTCTAATAAGCTGTTAGCTTGACGATATACAGAGACAACTGACTCAGAAGTGATTCCAGAATTTTGTATCTGCTTATTTCTTTCATATTAACCAATACGATGGTAGAATATAAAATTCAATTTTGTGTTATACTTGTCTGTGAAATATAGGATAAAGAGTCAGAAAGAGCTTAGGGACCATCTATACTACCCCCTGCATTTTCCAAATAAGGAGACTGAATTCCAGAAAGGGGAAATAATATTCCCAAGGATTCAAACTTAGATCTCTGATACTAAATATAGTGTGCATTCCACTGAGCATCTTGCTTTCTATACATATCAAATTCCCCACTGGGACTAATCAATTCTTGAGGACAGAGACCAGATTGTTTTTCATCTTTGGGTTCTCATACCTAGCACAGTATCTTGCACATTGTGGAAGCTTAGTAAATTTTGAATTGAATTAACTTTGCAGATGTTACTGCAACCAGAAAATAACCCAAAGTAAAATTTGGAATTACATAAGTCACATAAAGAAAAACCTTTGCCAAACTGTTTATTGCATTTCCCCCAGTCTCACCACTATTTATCTCTATAGCTAGAAAGAGGGCTAAAGATGCTAGTAGAAGCACAAAAATCATAAAATTCTAGAACTGGAAAGGACCTTGGCAATCATTATAACTTAACCCTCCGTTCTGAGTGACCAGCTATGACCCCTTGACAGTCAGTCAGAAAGCTCTGGCCTAGAAACCTCCCCTCAGTAGAACAACCAACACACATTGTTCCTAAAACAAACATTTTAAAAGGCAGGACCAGTTCCAGTTAAAATAAAAATCCATATTTATATGGACTACATTATTTTTTTCTTCCTACCCAAATCTTTGTAGCTTGGTAAATTTGGCTTTAAAGGCATACGGAGAGTTTTCAAGATTCCTCATTATTGAGCTCTGCTTTACCTATCCAAATTTATTTCCCACTACTCTTCAACTTGATATGACAAAAATAAATCATCATGGTCTTTAATTGTAATTCCTTTCAGCGTTGTTGGTTATTATCCCCAGCCCTTATTCCCATCACAAATCTTTTTGGTAGTCTAGGCTCCAACCAGCCTGGTGAATGAACTATTAGCCATACACAGGCTATATAATGATCAATTAAAGAAATGGAAAAAGATAAGTTTCAGGAGAGACATGATGCCTGTATTCAAATAGTTGAAGGATTTTCATAAAAAAGAAAGCTTAACTCTATTGAAAGGCATTGGGGTACACTGAATAGAATGCTGGACTTGTTTGGAGTGAGATGTGACTTTGAATTCCATCCCAAACTCTCACTGGCTGCCTGCCATGTACAAGTCACTTAACCTCTTATAGCCTCAATTTCCTCATCTGAAAATTGGGAATGCTATAATACATTACTGCTTGTCTCACAGTGTGGTTGCATGAACAGTGCTTTGTAAACCTTAAGGTGTTATATGAATGTGAGATTATTTTTATTCTACTTGACCCCAGAGGTCAAGGCCAGGACCGATGGATGGAAGTTGTAGAGAAGGAGATTTTGATTCAGTGTAAGGGGTTGTAGTTAGAGTAGATAAAAAATGTAATGGGTTGCATGTAGGTTCTTCCCTAGAACTCTTCAAAGCAGAGGATTCATGAATACTTACCAGCGTATTCTTGTTCAAGTTAGATGGCCTTTGATGTTTCTTCTAGCTCTGAGATTCTATCATCGTTTGTTCATTCATCAAACATTTATTAAGTTCTTAGGTTTTCAGAGCACTAGTTTAAGTGTTAGAGAAAAAAACAAAGCTTAGATGGGAAAAAGTCACATATACCAGTTATGTAGGTGATGGACTTGCATGTATACACACACATACACACACGCAATTGGAATTGCTCAGATATCTGCTCAATGGATGTACCTCTGTAGTGCCAGCACAAAATTCACAACGCCTATGGTGGCTGTGAATATCCTGGCACAATTCTGAATCACAAAATACCACAGACTGATTGCATGGAAAACAGAACCAAAACATTTATTCAGACACCAGAAAGTCAACTCTGCTATAGTAACAAAAATCTATACATGATAACAATGCAGAGGACAACACCATCCCCAAGCCTTCCCCCTTCTAGGCTTCCCACAAACAAACACTCACAGGCTTAGTTGTCTGCCTCCTCTCTCTTCCTCAGTACTGACTGCTCTGCCCAGTTTCCTCTCTATTCTTCTCTAGCTCTGCCTCTTTCTGTTCCATCCTTCCTGCTCCACTCTTTCAGCAAATTCCTCCTTCCATAAACTCATGTGACTCAGGCCTCCATGTGACATGGGCAGGTCACATGGGTCTATTAATGAATGAGAAAGATCTTCCTATTTAAATTACCATTACAACCTCTCTAGAGAAGGTTAAAGGATGAAATGGGAAACCATAGCAGCTTGATGCCCAATTTTTTTCTACCCTGGCCTTAACCTTCTTTCACCAGTAATGTCATACAGGATGCCACTAATCTCTGGTCATCTTACCCCCTAAAGCTCTGGTAAGGGACTCTGCTGTTGAAAGAGTTCATCCAGCCTACTAGGTGGAGTTAGAGACAGAACTCTAGGGAATATGGAATATTAAAAACTCATTCATCTAATCTTCTTACTTTTTCAGATGAGGAAACAGAGGCACAGGGAGGTGAATTAAATTGCCCAAAGTTACCCAGTTAACTAGTGATTGATTGACAATCCTAGCTTTATTCAATAATATGTATTCAATACTATTTCAATATTATTCAAAATCAACATTATTTCACTACTAACATTCAATTTATTCAATACCAACATGCCACTGCTCATAAACAAAACTGTCATTTCTTTTAAATGGAAAAATCAAAGGTAGATCTGGTGATGGTGAGGATGTTTTTGAAGATCTCTGATTTCATCATTGTAAGGCACTCCTAAGGAATAAAGTCCCTCCACTGATGCATGGAGAGGTGAAATAACTTATCTGTGGTCCCAGAGTTAGTATGTATCTGAGGCAGGATTTGAATACAGTTGTTCCTGACTCCGAAGTTGGCCCTCTATTTACCAGTTGTCTTCACAACTTCCTTGAGTCTCAGTTTCCTCATCTGCAAAATGGAAGTAATAACAGCACCTGCCTCACAAGGCTGTTATGAGAATCAAATGAGAACATACATCAGGTGCCTTGCCAACCTTACAGTGTTACATAAATGTCAGCCATTCTTGTCACTGCTGTCATTCCCTTCCTCCTCCTCCTCCAGGGAAAGAAGCAGCATATTCTAATGGAAAAATAAATGACCCAGAAGAACCGAAAGGGCAGGACATCTGGGTGCTATTTGTAACTCTGTCCCTTATACAAGTTACTTAGCCATACTGTGATTAAGTTTTCTCATTAGTTGAAAGATGAGAGTAATTCTACTTGTATAGAGTAAATAAAGGAGAGAAACACAGAAAAGTATTTGGTGTTGGGGAAAATCCAGGTAACATAAAAACAAAATGGGGTAATAAAGACTTTTTTAAAAGTACTTGGCATACTGAATTGATGGCTGCCTTCAGAACCAAAAAGACTTGGGTTTAAGCCTGGTCCCTGATATATACCATCTGTCTGATCTTGGGTAAGTATAATCTCACAATGTTCTAGGCAACTCACTAAGGCTACAAGTTTCAGAGAAGGTGAGAGACCTGCATTCAAAAGTTCTCTTCACCTATTGTGATGGTAAGCAAAATGGCATCTTTTGCTGTTTTTGTTTTAATGTAATCAAGTGCCTCTGATTGAATCTTGCCTTTATCAACCAAGAGTCCTTACTATGAGTAAAGTACACAAACAAGAGTTTCTTTAACTAGAAACAGTATTATTTTAATGGGATTAAATATCTTCTCCACCCATTAATGGGCCTGACAAGATTTGTAGGAAGGCCCACACCCTTTGTTAATGAGGCACTGGTTCTCAAGGGTTGTGATTCCCTCTGGCTCTGAAAAATACATAAATACCCTGAGGTGAGGTTTTACTTTGGAGCTTACACATTGCAAATGTTTGTTAGGCCAGATGAGACTCTGGGCAGCCACTAAGGAGTCACCCCGCTTTGAAAACACAGATGTTGGTGTTTCCCTCTCTGGTAACTATGTATGCATGATCAGACAGTTGCATTTGTCTGTTGATATGTCAGGCAGTTGGAAGCCTGTCTGTTGATTTTTGATTTCTGTTATTTACTCTCAATTTCAGAGTGTTGACTTTTTCCCCTGAACTAAGTGGATGATATATGTGCTTGATTAAAGTGATTGTTGACTCTCAAAACTTGCCTTTCCTTTTAGAAATGCAGATTTAAGAACCTGTGATGGCAGGCCCCACTGTGTATGTCAAGGTGCTTACTGTAACACCAGTAAGATCACAGATGCATGCCCTATCCTTATAGCAGGGGTCCTCAACATTTTGTGTCATGATGGACCCTTCTGGAAGTCTGATGAAGCCTATGAACCCTTTCTCAGAATAATGTCTGTAGATGCATAAAATAAAATACATATGATTGCAAAAATAACCCAATTATATTAAAATCTAGCTAAGTCCTCTTCCCCAATTTTTTTTAATCCTATTCATGGACCCAAGGTTAAGAAGTCCTGCTCTATAGAATCACATTCTTGTGGCTGGCAGCTATGCACCTCTGCTACAGAAGTCCAAATCAGACAGGATCTGCATCATGTGGCCCAAACATCACAGAGCAGGAAGCTGGCAGCACCAAGGTGTGAAGGCATTGTTGTGAATCTGCTGCACCTACAGGGAAGACAGGGAAACAAATGGGCAGACAAACTTGACAGAGTGTGCCTAATGAGCTCTTTACTAGCCCTGTCATTCCCCGAATGACAGCTGTTAATAAAAGGAATTTTCTCTTTAAAAAAAAAATGCCACAACTTTAACTTTCTAAGAACTTTTATGGGTTGTCATTCACAGCCCCAGGGTGGTAGATTAAGAGGCAGTTGTGTGTGGATCAGCAGCATGGGGCTGTGGGTAGAACAGCTTAGCTCTGTAATATACAAGTCTTTCAGAGTTCCTGGTGTGACACCTCTATAATTCTTCCAGAGAGCACCAATAAAAAATGATTTGATTTCTTTAAAAACTGCTTTTCAAATGTGTTTCTTATGAGGGGAAAAAAGGAAAAAAAGAAAAGAGGATGCCTATTTTCTCTATTGGAAATAGGTGACTAGGGAAAGAGACTAGGAAAGAAGGGAGGCAATAAACCTACATAGAGCACCTACTATGTGCCACGTACTGTGCTAAGTATTTTACAAATATTTTCTCACTTGATCCTCATATCAGCCCTGTGAACTAGGGGCTGCTATTATTTTCCTCATTTTACAGCTGAAGAAAGAGAGCTTAACATAGGCTAAGTGACTTGTTCAGGGTCATATAGCCATCTAGTGTTTGAGGCCAGATTTGGGGGGAACTTGGAATTTCTGACTGCAGAGGTAATGAAAAGAGAAAAAGGCAGATTTGGAGTGCCTTCTGACTACTCTGGGCTTAACTTTGACCTGGGTGGCTTCTTGCTCTTAAGTCTTCTGTGACTTACAATTACAAGTGTAAATTTGGACAGTTCCAACCTCTCATGATGTCACTTTGAACCTGGCTGCCCTTGCTAACAAATGAGCACATCCACCTCTTGGCCTTTCAGAGGAAACAGAAGGGTCCCAGGATCCTGGGAGAGTTAGTGGGGCTGCTGAACATTAGACACAGCCATCAGTGTGATGGGGTTAGGGCCCCTTAGTCATAGGGTGCAATCCTGGACGCCTGAGTTAGGGAACAGAGCAAGATTAACATTCATGTGTAAAAGGCAGGGAATAAAATATCTCTCCTTCTGCTATTCCCTGGCTCTTCCAGCTGCCTTTGTATGAGGTGTAAAGGACTAATGCAGCTTTAATGTAGCCTCCCTGGGGCACTTGAATACTTTTTTGAAGGGCTGCAGGGAGAGGGCAATGTTTATCTCAAAAGAAGGAATCTCTAATAGCAGAATTTTAGGCATCAGTGGGGGGAAAGACAGCTTAATATAGTGGAGGGATTCTTAACTTGGGATCCTAGAATTTGGTTTTAAAAATCTTTTGATAACTGTAATACAGTCTAATTAGTTTCCTTGGTAGTTCTATGTATTTTACTTTATGCATTTAAAAAACATTGTTCTAAGGAGTCCAGAGGTTTCTCCAGTTCAAAAAAAAAAAAAAAAGATTGAATCTGTGATGTAGTGAAATAGAACCAGATTTGGAGAGAGGTTATTTAAGTTTTCTTAGCATGTTCCCCAGCTGCTGTCATGTAAAAGGGGATAAAGAAAGGGAAGAACCTCCCTAAGGAAAATGAGCTGTTAAAACTACAGGCAGAGAAAAAGGAAGAAAAAAGCAAGGGGTGTTGAGTTAGATGATGCTATGTCTCTGTGACCTTGGGCAAGACTCTTGACCTTTCTAGGCCTCAAATGCCTGTATATTAAGGACCACTAGGGTCATATTCAAATCAATATCTGATAAACTATTTAGGGCAGAAGCCTTTCTAACAGGTAGCCTTCTATTCTACCAGTGTATAAAGTCAGCCCTGAGAAGAAGGCTAGAAGGAGGCAGAGAAGTAGAGGGATTCCTCATCAACTCCTGTTTGAAGAAGTAAGAAGATGGGGAGAAGTCTCACGAAACTGAGGCCCTCGTTGTGCCCGTTAGACCTATTGTACTCAGGTATGGCACTGATATTCATGTTTAGGCAAACTACCAGGAGACAACATGAGCTTTTTTCCTTAAAATATGCTTTTGAAGAGTTTTTTCTGGTCTTTTTTGTGTGTGATGAGGAGTTCATTGGGGGCAGAGATACAGCAGTTGGCTGTGAAATGAAACAACAGTTAATGCTCTTGACTCAGGTTTCCTTCCAATAACAAGGAAAAAAAATAAATAAGAATCAGGGTGGTCTTTGCCGAGTGGGTCCTGGACTGGGAGTGGGACGATGAAGAGGACAGGCCCTGTGCCAGGGAGAACCAGCTCCCAGAGCAACACCTGCTGGGCTACCATGGAAATTTGAAAGCTGAATCTCTGAGTCCCTCCACCTGTCACAGTTTGGGATGACATTCTGGATAACTCACTTCCTTGTGTAAAGGGAGTCAAGGGGCCTCATATACATTTTAAGAGGTCAACTTTATTTCCATTTATGGTTTGGTCTCATTTTGCACAATTGGTGGGAGCCGGATGTATTTCTTTCTCCATGGAGAGGGAGCCAAAGGAAACTTCAGAATAGGAGTTTTGAACAAAACATCTTGATTTGTATTCTGGTTGCTACATAATTCAGTCCAGCCAGGCCTCCAAGCCCTGATTTGAGCACAAAGCCTACTCTGTAAGGTTTGGCAAAGTCCTGCTGAAGAAGGGAAGGATCTGGAGTAATGAATGGCATTCCAGATTATTTATTTAAACAGTAAACTGGACCCTCTTGTTTTTATTTTTCATCTTTGTTCTATACCTGTGGTTTTGATAGCCAGTTTTCCTTAGGGGACTTGTCTTGCTTCAACCCCTTTCACCTGGGACTAGGTACAGGGCATACTCTGGAAACACACACTTTTAAATTAAATCTTCCTTATTAACATGTTTTCCATCACTCTCTTAAGTTTAGGCAGTCACCAAAGCTATAAACCCAACCTGGATTTGTAACATTTGCTGATATCAAAGATACAAATACTCCCGCTGAAAATTGAACAACCCACTTGAGAACAGGTTTGGATTGTCTCCAGAACACCCTGGGCCAGCCTAATCAAATGCTGTTGAGTTTAGAGCTAGAATGGGTCTGAGAGGTCATCTAGTCCAATTGTCTTCTTTTACAAATGAGGAAACTGAGTCCCAGAGAAAGGGTAGTGTCCTGTTCTTGACGAAGAGGTATTGTCTGAGTTAGAACGGACTTCAAGGATCATCTAGTACAGGGGTTCTTAATATTTTGTTTTCTTTTTGCTTTTGCATCATGGACCTCCTTGGCAGTCTGAGGAAGCCTGAGGGCCCTTTATCAGACCAAAACAAAAAAAAGATTTTCTGTGCATAAAAAAAATGCCCAGGATTATAAGGGAAAACAATTATATTGATATGCAGTATTAAAATATTTTTGAAAAACCAAGTTCACAGACCCCATGTTAAAAACTTCTGACCTAATCCACCTGCTATCTGACCTGGTCCCTTCTACAATATTTGCAACAAATAGCAATGCAATCTTCACTTGCAAACCTCTAGGGAAGACAGCACTGCTAAGGCAGCTCATTCTTCTCTGGAATAGCTCTAGTGACCAGGAAGGTTTTCTTTACCTCATCAAATCTGCCTCTCTCCAACTTCCATCTCGTGCTCTCAGTCCTACCCACTTTGGCTAACTACAACAAATCTCTTCTGTATGGTAGCTCTTCTTCCTACCTCCCACTGCCCCCCAAACTTCTCTTCTCCATGCTAAATGTCCCCAGTTCCTTCAGCTGATAATTGGATGACATATTGGATAGTCCTTTAACCACCCTGGTCATGCATTTTAGATAGCATTCTTCTTTACGTGTGGTTTTCCCTCAATTGTGGTACCTAAGAACTGAACACCGTATCCCAGATGTGGCCTGACTTCTATGAGATTGTTGTAGAGCAATTGTCTCCTTTGTCCAGGAGGCTATAGTTCTTTTAATGTAACCTGCAACAGGATTAGTTTCCCCCCACCCCCTGTGCCCCATTCCCCCCCTGCCTCCCACTAATAGATCACATAAATATCTACTCTACCACTGCATGCTAAGGACCATGGGACTTTTCTATCTGACTGGCAGCTAAAATTTTCCATATGAATTAACTCACCCATTAGAATTTGAAGTCTTTGAGAAGAAGGGCTATCTTTCATTGCTATTTGTAACCTCAACTCAATGCAACGCTTTGCACATAGTAAGCATTTCATCCTTCCTTCCTTCCTTCCTTCCTTCCTTCCTTCCTTCCTTCCTTCCTTCCTTCCTTCCTTCCTTCCTTCCTTCCTTCCTTCCTTTCTTCTTACCTCCCTTCCTCTCTGACTCATATTGAGCTTTCACTTGAACTTCACATAACTGAGCCCCAGATATTTTTGCACACAATTTGTCATCTAGCCATATTCCCCCTTATCCTATATGGGTGATATTAAAATTTTCAACCTGAGTATAAAATCCTATATTTTTCTGTTCAATTTAGTTTTATTCTAGTTTGCCCATTGTTCTAACCTATTAATATCTTTTTAGATACTGACTTGGTAAATTGATGTGTTGGCTGCTTCCCTTTCTTGTCATCTGCAGATTTACTGACTTGCCATTTATGGCTTCCTCTAAGTCACTGACAGATAAAAGATATCAAATAGCACAGAGTCCCAAGAATGGATCACTGAATTTCTTTCCAAACACTCTTCCTTCTAAGTTGACTTGAACTCATTAACAGCTATATACTAGTTGCAGTCATTCATCCATTTCTATGATCTGTTTGACTAGACTGTCATCTAGCCCATGTCTTTCCATCTTATCCACAACATATCAAGAGAGACTTTGTCAGATGCTTTTCTGAAATTGAGGTATAGCACATAGCAATCAAGAAAGCAAGCATTAATTAAGCACCTGCTTAATATCAGGCACTTTGCTAGGTGCTGGGGATTTAAGGGCAAAAAAGGAGCTTACACTCTATTCTGGAAGACAGCGTGTACATAAGTAATTATATGCAAAATTGATTCCCGGTTAATTTTTGGAAGGAGAGTCCCTGCAGCTGGAGGAGAGGGAGATCAGGAAAGATGGCACATAGGTGTTGCGTGAACAATTCTGAAGGAACCAGAGGATTCTAAGAGGTAGAGGTGAGGAGGGAGGGCATTCCAGGCATGAAGGACAGCCAATAAAAAAGAAAGAAGTGGAAAAGAGAGTGTGGCATGCAAGAAAGTCAGGTCTACTGGATTATAGAATTTGGCAGGAGAACTAATGTACAACAAAGTTGGAAAGGTGGGTTGGTGCCAAGTTGTAAAGGGCTTTAAAAGCTAAATGGAGAAGTTTATATTTGATTTTATAAGCAACAGATAGACATTTTAGTTTCTTCAGAAGGAGAATGAGATGGTCACACTTGCATTTTAGGAAAATTATTTTGTTAGCTTCATGGCGCCAGAGGGAAGAACTGAAGGACTTGAGGCAGGGGGACCAAATAGACTATTTCAGGAGTCCAGATGAGAGGTGATGACATTGTGGTGAATGAAAAAACTCCAAGATACAGAGTTTCTGGGTAAGTAATAATCAATTTATTGGGGAGGTAAGCCAGCAGTCAATAAGTTATGATCAGTGGTTTCCTTCAGTAACCAAAGACCTCCCTCCCCCCAATAAAGACCCTGAAAGTCTTAAATAAACCTTCTGAAAGGGAATTCCATTGATGAATGAAAATCAACTGTGTTTGGTGGATATTTAATGAGGAGGTAGGTTAAATGTTTTCAACCCCTCCTGCTAAAAATGTGACTTGATCATAAGACTCAGCAGCCACCAGCAATCTGGGCAGGGGAATCTATCTCCATCCAGACTTCTCTGTCTGGTTTTCTCCTTTATGAGTCGGGGCCCTCTAAACTCTAAGGGCAGCTAGGTGGTACAGTGGATAGAGCACCAGTGCAGGAGTCAGGAGAACCTGAGTTCAAATCTCACCTCAGACACTTGACACTCACTGGCTGTGTGACCTTGGGCAAGTCACTTAATCCCAATTGCCTCATCCTGGGCCATCTCCAGTCATCCTGATGAATATCTGGTCACTGGATTCAGATGGTTCTGGAGGAGAAGTGAGGCTGGTGACCTGCACAGCCCTCCCTCACTCAAAATAAGGTCAAGTGCAAGTCATGTCACCATTTCTCTGATGGCATGGTCTTCTTTGGCAACTTTGTAAGATTGTCGTAAAATGGGAAATGGATGTAAAACTTTTTGTAAATTGTAAAATGCTATACAAAGGTATACTCTTGTGTCATTCATTTTATTTTATTCAAAAACATTCATGTACTATGTGTTCACGATGTGTGGTCCATAGAGTGGTGGCCACAAAGATGACAAAGATATTATCCCTGCCCTAACTTGTAAATGGCTAGGAGAGAGAGGTCATGTATAAGATAGTTATACCACAAGGAGACTCCATACTTCCAGTCTTTGGAGTCAGACTAGTGACCATTCAATAAGACTGATTTTTGTCCCATTGGCTGCCAGCCTGAGAAAACTCAAATGGTTCAGAGTGGACTCTCAGAAGGCAGTAAAATTCAGTCATGATGACTTGGTCTGGATTTTCACACATTACCTAGGCTAGAGGGAATAAAAGCTACCATTCCTCCTGCCTGATCTCCTAATCCACACTGCTTTCTCACTCCCCTTACAAAAATATCTTTGGGTTTATCACTGTGTATTATCTCCTCTTGGGAAGATTTTGTGGAAATCGGATCTGCCTCTTTCCAGTATAATTTTCCAGCTGCTTTTCATCATCTGTCACATTATAAGTCCCATAACTGCATATACACTGGACAGCTGAAAAAGACAAGAACTCCCACATACACCAGCCGTCCTTCTGACTTTCCCTCTCCCTTCTTCTCTCTTGCTCCCTTTTCCCTTTCTACTTCCCCTCCTTCTCTTCTCTCCCTCCCCTTCTCTCTTTGTCTCTCTTTCCCTCTCTCTCTCTCTCTCTCTCTCTCTCTCTCTCTCTCTCTCTCTCTCTCACACACACACACACAAACACACACATACACACACACATATATTCTATTCCCTTATAAGCACTGTAATGTCCTAAGTAATGAAATAATTTAGTCTGAGAAAACTTATTCCCCACTCCCCAAGGAGAGACTGAAAACTCTCTGAAATTTAATGAAGAATGTTGCTAATCAGCTCCCCTGCCCTGCTCCCCAGTTGCACTCCTCACCAGACCTCAGAAAATCTTGGATGGCTTTATTTTGTGCTTTGGCAATGTGGGATACACATAAGTCATCAGTGAGTGTGAGCTTCATTAACTCAGCTCCTAGAATTTTCCTTTACATTTTTAAGGGCCAAGAGGGTGAATAATATAGATGGCTCTCTCTACTCCTGACTTACTAATACTCAGTAGAGGCATCATAGAATGAACAAAGGGAAAGGGTCATGTAGTAGTCATCTAGGCCAAGCCTCTGGCTCTGGTCACTTTTGAGCCCAAACCATGCCAGCCAGAGAATCTGAATCTCCATGGAGGGGCTCCTTTGTTAATCAATTATATAGTCTTATAGAAAAAAATAGGCACTCTCACATTAGACTCCCATTAGACTCCTAACTAACTACAGTGGATGGAGACTAAAGATGGAAAGTTTTTAGTGGTATTCTTGATGAAGAAAACATAGTTAGGGACTGAATGATACATATAACTGAGATCACTTGGGTTGATCAAATGGAATATGAGCTGAGGGTATTAGGGATGCCAGAAAATCCTTGAGGGGCAGTTTCCACAAATCACGGGAGCAGTTAATAGGGAAAAGAGAAAGTTGAGGAGAAGATTGTACCTTAATTCTACAGATAGGTTTATTCCACTTAATCGAATATTGAAAAGCATGGGCCAAAGACAGATGTCTGAGATACTCCAATAGAGTCTCTTTTCCAAGTTGGCATAGACTCATTAATGACTATATTTTGGGTACATTCATTCACCCAGTTCTTTTTTGTAAGACTGGGTCTTCTTATCTTGTCCAGGCTGAAAGAGCAGAAGATCCTGCTGCCAATCTGCTTTCCATTTTTTAACCTGGGCAGGTTTTCCCCTCTTTAGAGAACCTGTTGACCCCCTATTCCAAGGAGTTCACTATTTTGATGCTAACCTTAGTGTAGACCCTCAATCAGATATAACTCTACTGCAGTTCAGAACTCCCAAGTTCAAGCAGTCCACCAATCTTAGACCCTTCCGGCAGCAGGGATTCCTCATATGTGCTGTCATGCCTAATCAGTCCCTCTTTGTAGCTTTATTTTTGTGTATTTGTTGCCTGTTGATCTGAGTTTAGTGATTTTTTGAGACAGTCACAAAATCAGATGTGATCCTAGGTTGCAAAGAGAGTAACACCATAAAAAGGTGCTAGTTCTTCTATACATCCTCCTGATCCTCCATCCTTGGGAGTATTGTGCCTTGTTTGGGGCACTAGAGTTTAATCAGGATAAGCTGGAGAATGTCCAGAGGAAAGCAACTAGGATGATGAGAAAAATGAAGGACATGACAAATGAAAAATCACTTAAAGGAATTGGGGATGTTTAGTCTGAAGCAGATTAAATTTAGGGGAAACATGATAACTATTTTCAAGTGTTTAAGGCATTGTTATATGAAATAGGGATTAGACTTGATGTGCCTGGCTCCAGAGGGCAGAAAGGGAAGAGAGGGATGTGGGGCAAAAGTTGGAGAGAGCTACATTTAGCTTTCCCATAAGGAAAAACTTCTCAAAATGACAACTGTCCCAAAATGGAATGGGTTATTTGGAGATGTAAAGGGTTCTCTCACTACAGTGTTTTGCTTTGTTTTAATTAAACAAAGCTCAATGACCCTTTGTCAAGCATTTTTGTAGGAAGGTGGAGCTTGGGATGGGGAATCTTCCCTCAGACATGTTTCACACAATATGGTCTTCCAACTCAGAGTCTCTGTGATTCTCCTGTTAGCAAAGAAAATCATGAAGGTGTGAATAAATAGCAAGTCATTCCTAGTGATGTTAGATTAGCAAAAAGAAAATTCTTAGTAAGTACATAGTAATGAATTTCTTTTTTTGAGCAAAGTGTTCATTTTTTGGCTTCTATGAGTGTTTTATTATAAATATATTGCTGTGGGTTTTGGCTAGACTACTGAAAACTTCCTCCTCTTTTCGGAGGGGCTGCATGGCATAGGGTAGTGAGAATTGACTATAGTCAGGGTTGAAGTCCCATCTTTGACACCAACAGTTGGCCATGGTGGCATTTTCCTGGCCAAGACATTAGCAGCTAGGTGATATAGTAGATAAAGTACTGGACCTGCCTTCAAGAAGACCCAAGTTCAAATCCAACTATACACATTTACTAGTTATGTGACCCTGGGCAAGTCACTTAAACCTGTCTAAGTTTCTTCTTCTGTAACATAAGAATAACAGTACCATCTACCTCCCAGAATTTCTTTAGATAAATTGAGATAATATTTGTAAAGTACTTTGCATACCCTAAAGAGCTCTATAAATATTAGCTATTATTGTTAGCTAGCTATTATTATTTTACTTCTCAATGTCTCCAGACAAGCCTTTAAGACTATGCATTGCAGAATAGTTGCTGATCTCCTCATTGGAGTTTCCTCATTTCAAGTTCCCTACTCCGTTGAAATCCTTTGGGTCACTTACCAAAAATGTTTACTAATTTGAGCTAACTCTTGGAGATGGAAGATATTATTTAGTAATATTATAATATTCTCAGGCTCAATCTTCCCATTCTTGACTCTAGAATCCATCTCCACCTTAATGTGTCTGCCCTCCCATTTGTAACAGCAAGCACCCTGGCACATCCAGGATGACTTGTTAGCATAGGTTCTTGGATCTGCTTTTCTTAAAGGAAATCAATTTTTAAGGAGTCAACAATCTTCTTTAATTACATTCACTAGTTCAGGGAAAAAGTCAGCACCCTCAATGTCAGAGAAAATACAAGCAGAGAAATTAGCATAAAGACCAACAGACAGGGCTCTGACTGCCTAAATCAAAGCAATATTGCTGTACATTTTACATACACCAGTGGATTGAGAAAGCCTTTACTTCTGAGCAGTTGAGGGGGTGGGGGTGGGGGTGGGGGTATTGAACATATAGCTACTCAGAGATTTGACCAGGGAATCAAACTGTCCTTCTCATAAGCAAGTCCCCAAAGCAAAATACCCACTCAGAGTATATGTACACTTCTCAGAGCCAGAAGGCATCACAACCCTCCTGACTCAGTCCCTAATCAACTTAGCACCAAAAGGTATGGAAGCCTTCCTACAAGCAAGTCTCCCCCTAAGCAAGCTCCTCCTTAGGCAATTCCCTCCTTCAGTGGGCTTCACTGGAGAATGAATGGGGAAGATCTTATTATCCCATTAACATTACACCATTCCCATACTCTCTCCTCCTCCATCTCTTTCCTCCTTCATTCTTTCTTGCTTTGAAAACTACAATCCAATCAATGCTATCACTCCTCAGAAAAGGATGTGCTGATTGACTGCCCTATTGTTTCACTCACTGTCTTTGTGACTCAAAGTCACACTCTCCTTTCAGACCACTACTCCTTTAAATATGTTGTTTGATCCAGAGTATAAACTCATTGGGTATAGAGGAAGACTTCTTGTAGAAGGTGTGATTTGAACTGAGTCATTTTCAGGAGGCAGAGGTGAGGATGGAAATCCAATCATGGGAAAAGACTGATGGGGTATCCTGATGGAGGAACAGAAAAAGGTCCGTGTCACTGGATTATAGAATTTGTAGATGGGAGTAAAGTTTAAGGAGACTGGAAAGGTAAATTAAGGCAGCTCCTGAGGTGTGCCTCTTCTCTGCAAATTATAGACAGAGACTTGAACAGGGTCACACAACCTATTTGTACCAGAGATGGGAATTGACCTTAAGTCTTTCCTGATTTCGAGGTGAATTCTCTTTTCAGTAGGTCATACCACCTCTCATAAAAAATGTTTTCAATCATTCATGTATTCATTCCTCTATCCATCCATTCATTCATTCTTCCAAGCATCCATTTATCTATTCATTCATTCATTCATTCATTCATCCTCATTCGTACATTCATTCATCCAATAAGTAACTTCAGACTGAAGGCCATATCTGTTCCATTGTCCAAGAAGTACCTAGTGAAAGGATGCATATGAGGTAGTTCAAGAGATATTATTAAATAATGATGATGTTAACAATATATGAATTCTTAGTTCTGTACCCAGCTCTGTGGCTGACTCCTGCGTGAATGACAGTATCTTACTTTCAAGGGCTTGTGTTGTTTTTTTCAAGTACTTTATTAAAGGTAATTTCTCAGGACAGATTTTCTTAGTATTTAATTATGCTGATCAATGAATTAATAAAGCAAATGAATAGCAGGCAAATCACTTGGCCTCTATGAGCCTGTTTTCTCATCTGTAAAATGGAAGTAATAATGTTACTTGTTCTATAGACTTCACTGGGTTATACAAAGGAATTTGCTTTGTAAGACTTAAAGCGCTGTGTAAATATTAGTTGTTCCTGGTGAATTCTTCCCTTTTGTCATTTTATTTTAGGGTAGGGGTGCTACTTATCATTACCTCAAGCCGCTACCTCCCCGATTGATTCCCCAAGCCAGAAGATGAATCTCTTTTTTTTGAACTAACGTAGGCATATTGGACTCTCTCATTATAGTTCCTCTGAACTTGTAGTATGGCATTTGTGCACAGGTGTGACCTTTCTCACTATTCTATAACCTCCATGAAGGGCAGGGACAGACTTCTTTCCTTTAATATTCCCCTCAACGCCTTGCACCTAGTAGGGACTATTTAATTCTTGTTGGTTGAATTGAGTTCAAAGTGGTGAAATTTGGTCCTGGATATAAGAATATACTCTGAAAAGCCCTCTCATATCCCAGCTCTTTCAAAGTTTTTAATCTCCTCCTGCTCTCTCTACCCCCCCCCCCCCCCCCAGTTTCTAAGACAATCTCATTCTCATCCTCTCACAGTAGACTGAATCATTCTCAAAGAGAACTATGAGCAGATTTGCCTCAGGAAGTAGAACCCTGGGGTGGATGGGAGACAGGAACAGAAAGTGGGAAATTGGGATTTCCTCTCCAGGATTCAACTTTGCTATTCTGGCTGTAGATGGGGTGCCAGAGTCCATCTGTAGATGATGGCGGACAGGGCAGGGTGTATGAAAATTGCAAAGGCAACTGCCAGGAATTCATGAGGCTTTACAAAGTTCATCTGTTTGATGGTTAGCAAATGGAAAAGAGAATTAGGGCCCAGCGTGGGAGAAAAGAGGACACTGGAGGAATTGTCATTTGCAGGGTTGATTTGAAGAAGACCTTTGAGGGTGGTTCTGACTTGGTCACTGGTCTCCGTTCCCAAGCTGGCCAGACAGATGGTTGGGTCAGCTTCTCTCCTTCTCATCACCTTCTCCCTCCTGTCCTTCGCCTGTACCCCCTGTTATAGAGCTCAAGGGCTCTCTGCAGGACCATTGCGTTCTCTGCATAGAGAAAGGGGAGGAGTGATGTGACGCTCCTCTGAGTGGCTGCATGCCAGTCTCTCCACAGTTTGGCTCCCACCAGCCCAATCAGCATACAAATAACTTCCCTCCATTTATGCCAAATTTCTTTTATTGAAAAATCGAAACATCTTGTCATTATTTTAAATTTTAAAGAGACAAATCAATTTTATTAGTTAAATGACTCTAGGGAAGAGAAGGATTTTTACCTTGGCTACCATAGCATCGTCTCACCTATCATCTTTTACAAATCTCAGATTGGGAATCAGATGCTGCCATGCCTCCCACTGGGCAAAAGAACCTGCTGCAATGGCAACAGCCTCTGGTCCCCCTTCTCTCTGGCCCCCACTATGGGCACCCGTTTGGCCATAAAGTGAACTTATTGTTGGAAATTTAGTGGCAGAGCTGCAAAGAATCAGAGAGGAGCTCCGGAACAAGAGCAGCTGCTCCAGGCTTATGAGTCTGATCTCAAGAGGCAGCCTGTGCTAGAATGAAACGCACACTGCAACAGATGCCCACTGTAGCAGAAGTATTAGTAGTTATTATAATGGGGATGAGAAATTTTGTTGGGAGCCAGGGTGCTCAGTAATGATTGCTTGTCTGTTCCCTCCAAAGCACTGGGAAACTTGGAAGCCTGTATTCTAGAAGGGGATGAGTGAGTTGACTTCATTAACTCACTCCAAATGTTTTTCTCTTCCTTTCTCTAAGGGGATGGGAAAAGGAGACTAAAAGCTATAGAGCTATCAATTGACTTCCCAAGTTATTGGCTAGAATTGAGTTGTGTGATTTCTTAAAATCAAACTTACATTTTGATCTTTTTCTAAAAGGACTGAAAAGAACCCTGCTTTTTGTAGGGTCATGTGGTCTCCAGTTATTTAATGCTAGAAGGACCTGGTACATCAAACAATTCAAATTTAAAAATGATTTTACTACAATTTACTATAATTTCTCCAACTATACAAATGCACTTTTAATGCAAATAATTACAAGCAGATATAATTTCACTTTGAAATAAAAATTTCATTCTATCTCTATTTTCTTTGCTTTATGGATAAAAAATAAAACACTGTATCTTTGTATACTCCTAAATTCCAGTCCTCCTAGTGAATCAACCTTTTTTTTGGGGGGGGGGCTTGACTAGTGATTTTTGGGGGCATGAGGAGGCAGGGTTACTCCTCATGAGCAAACATTTCACCAAAGCCAATGGGTAACTAACTCTTCCCTTCTATAGCTTAAAATCTCAGACGAAAGATTGCCTGGGGCACCAAAAGGTTAAGTGGGTTTTGCCTTTGGTCAGACAGGAGGTATATGTTAGAGGCACAAACTACCCAGGTCCCCCTGACTCTAAGGAGAGCCCTCTGTGGTGCCTCCTCATTTATAATCTGCTTTTTCTTCTTTTTAATGACACACTTCATTGTCTCTGCTTTCCTGTAATCAGGACAGTTGTGATATGCTGAAAACATGGAGGTCCTTCGTTTTCCAGCTCCTCTTTTTGGTTTTATAAGAAACCACCTTAACTATTTCTTTCAATCCTGTGGCCCCTTCTTAAAGGGTCACCAATTCAATCAGTGAGAATTATAGGCTTAAAATCATGATGCACACAGCACACACATAACTGACATTGACATCATATTACTACAAAGGATATTCTTTAGGTGGAGGGGAGTATTGTAGGAGAGGAAGCTTCTGAATCGTCCCTTTTGTGTTCTTCCTCCAAACCTCATAGTATCAATCTCAGGGCATGGACTTAATGTCCTTTCTGCCCATGTCTTGATGGAGCACATAGTTTTGGGCAGTTCTTGGGAGTTGTGTGGGCAGAGATGGATTAATGCCACAAGATTCCTAGCCTAGGACTACACACCCACTCAAATATTTGTGGGGAGTAGAAAGAGCCTAGACTTTCACAATTTGGTGGCCTCTCCAGAGAGTTTGTTTTCGTCTTGTCCTTCAACAATCCATTATGAGATACAAAAGTGATTTTTCTCCCCCAAATTCCATGTTCTCTCTGCACATGCACAGAAACATAATGAGGGCACAGGCCAGGTGATTTGCATTCTCTCATGAGAAAATAAAGAAGTGAACAATGATATGCTGAGATTTCCTGTGCCATGTTAGATGCTGGAGTGAGCCAGAGTCCAATGCTGATTTTACTGACTCTAGATAATTTATAGGATTTGGGACCCTCTTTATGATATAATAGAAAGAGTATTGACTTAAAGATGGAAGATTTGTGTACATTTCTCTGTCCACTGTTTACAACTTCTGAAACATCCAAAGTCACTTTTCTTCTCTTGGCCTCAGTTTCTTTATTTGTAAAAAAATATGATTTTACCAAAGCATTAGGTCATTCTCTAGCTCTAGATCCTGTGATCCAGTCGGTGCCTATGATCAGGAAATGCCCTAGAATTTTACAAAGTCAGGGACTCTAAGAGGTAAGGCAACTTCTCCAAAGTCATATGGCCAATAAATGGTATATGGAAGATTAGAACCCAGGTCTCTAGATTCCTAGCATGGTGCTTTAAAAAAACAACTCTTGATTAGGCTGGTACCTGAAAGCAAATGTCCTGGCTTCTATGAAATACCATGTAATTCAGGAACAAGTAGACACCCATCCTCATCCTTATGCCATGGACTTAGGGAGATCATCTACTGGGACTGGTGTTTTATGAAACCTGATTTACTCTGAGCTACAGGTAAGTCACCTGTTCCCACTCTAGCTAGTGTGGATATAAATAGAGCTCATGGAAGCTGGTTGTTTCCATTCAGAATTGGGGACATTAAGTTTATTCTTTCAGGATATGGATGGATCTTTTCTGCCCCTGGCAGGCTATAAAACTCACTATCACTCCAAACTACTTTTATCGTCTTCAGCTCTGGAGTGGCAGCACATGGAATTATGCCTATAAAAATTAGCCATCACATTCCTGAGAAGTAGGGTTGTTTTGTTTTGTTTTAAACAGGGGTGTAAATCTGAATCAAAGTAGCTCAATTTGTATAAAAACAATGGTTCCTTTGATTTAATCTTTGAGCTTTCTCAGAATACCAACAGTGTTTTGTGAAGCTAGGATGGCCAAATTATTCCTTCAGTTATAACAACTTGACATGTTGACCACCTGTCTCTATTTTCCTCTTATTAAACAAGGGGGAAGGAGGGAGGGAAGAAAAAGGAAGGAAGGAAGGAAGGAAGGAAGGAAGGAAGGAAGGAAGGAAGGAAGGAAGAAAGAAACAAGGAAAGAAGGAAGTGGAGAATAAGGGAGGAAGGAAAGAAAGAAACAAAGAGGAGGAAGGAAGGAAAGAAATAAATATTTGCTAAGTGCTTGCTCTATGCCAGGTACTTGTGTTTTACAAATATCTAATTTCAGCTTCACTACAACCCTGAGAGGTAGTTGCTATTATTATCCCCATTTTACAATTGAGGAAACTGAGGCTGGTAGAGGTTAAGTGACTTGCCCAGGATGGGTCTTATATCTAATAAGTGTCTGTTGCCAAAGCTGAACTTAGTTGTTGTCAATTCCAAGCTCAGTTCTCTACCCCTTATGCTGCTTAGCTGGTTGTGATCATAGAATGTTTATCCCAGGAGAGAGCTTGAAAATCATCTAGGTCAATGGTTTCTTTTTCTCAATGTAGGAGACCCAAAAAGTTAGGTGACTCACCTGGGATCACATGGGAAATAAATAGCAGATTCGGAATTTAAACCTGGATATTTTACCTCCAAATTCATGGCTCTTTCCACTATACCAGGGTTGCTAGGTGGCTCAGTGGGTAAAGCAGTGGGTTAGGAATCAGGAAGACTCAGCTTCTTCAATTCAAATCCCACCTCAGACACTCACTAGCTAGTGTGACCCTGGGCAAGTCACTTACCTCTATGTACCTCAGTTTCTTTATTTATAAAATGAGCTAGAGAAAGAAATGGCAAATTATTCCAGTATCTTTGCCAAGAAAACCCCCAAATGGGATCATGAAGAGTCTGACATGACTGAATAGCTACATGCTTTTAAAATTTAAACAAATATTTGTGTAGTCTTCATGTAGCTTCAAAAAAGTCATCCTCAGCTTCTCTTTCATCCCCTGTATCCAGTTGTTTCATTTGAAATCTCCCTTATCCCTGGTCCCTTCTGTCCATTCTCTCTCCTTGAGCCTGAACATCTGTGCCAACCTTTGTGTTGGTCTCCCTGTGCTCCAGCTCCCTTCTCAAGATGTCCTGAAGGTTGCTGCCCAAACTGACCTTCCTAAAAAGGATCATGTTTATTAGAATGTGAATAGGAGCTGTCTTTCTGATCTCTATGTAACTCCAGCTTTGGCATAGTGCTTTATACATAGTCAGTGTTTAATAAATGTTTTGGTCGTTTGTTTTATCATGACTAAGAAGAACTATAGTGGGGTGAACTGGAAGTAAAGAGATCCAAGAGATCCATGTTCAAATTCCAGCTCTGCCACCATAGACCCTGTGACCCTCTGCCTTCATTTCTTTGGGCAGGTGAATTACTGACAGGTGAATCAGGGAAGGCATTGTAGCGGAAGACTTTAAATTGTGCTTCAAAGAATAGATGTATACAGTCTTTGGACATGGCTAATGTGATTTGTTTGTCTTGATTATATATTCATTACAAGGGTTTTGTTTTGCTTATTTCTTCTCTGTAAAAGGATAGCAGTCTCTAAGGTCTGTCCAGTTCAGACACTTTATGATGCTATGACGGATGGCTTTATGATAGTCCCCTATTCAGAGATCGACAATGGTTGCCTTGTGCCTCTAACATCAAAGTCAGAGTCTTCAGGTGAGTTTTCACAGCCCTCTGACTCTTGGCCTCAGTCTGCTTGTCCAAGGTCATTACTTTCAAACGCAATTTAAGCACTTGAGCAAATCATTTTGCTGTAGGTCTATTTCTTTACCCATGAAAAGAGAATCACAGTCTTCCTAATTAACTATGAAATTACTAACTAAACTCTGGGCTGTTACGTGACCAAAAAATTGTAATATTTGTAAAATACTTTGTAAACATATTATTGGTAGCAGTAGGTTGCAGACTCTTTGAGGTCAAGAAAGCATAGCATATGATCAATCACACATGGCAGATGTTTTAAAAATACTTATTGATCAATCGCCAAATAGTATTTAGGGCCCTCAAGGCTGGTGAGGATTTATATCATATGATACTTATATCATATGATATTATTACTTATCTTTCCTTTTTTGCAGTTAGATAATATGTTGGGTAGTGGGGTGGGCCTGTATTCTGGAAGACCTGAGTTCAAATCCAGCCTCAGACACTTACTAACTGTGTGACTCTGGGCAAGTCACACTCAACCTCAGCCTGCTCCAGTTTCTTCAACGATGCAAATGAGGACAATAATTACACCTACCTCCCAGAGTTGTGAGGATGAAATGAGAAAATATTTGTCAAGCTCTTAGCATAGTACCTGGCACGTAGTAGGTACTTAATAATTGTTATTTATTCCCTTTTCCTTTGTTTAGATGCACAGAGGTAGATTTTAAGAAACCAGTAAGGAGAAATGAAACCTAAACTGTGTTTATACAATTTTGTTATTTCTATTTCAAAGCAGGTCCCAAAGCAGATGAAGCTTGGAGATGGGGGTAGAGGAATTGAGCACCAGTATGGCATGATAGAAAGAGAGGTGGGCTTATAGTCAGAAGAGCCCCAGGTTTGAATCCTGCCTCAGATCTTACTGTAATTGTGTAACTATGGGGAAGACATTTAGTCTCACCGAGCTCCAGTTTTCTCATCTGTAAAATGGGCTAATACTATCTGCAGAACCCACTTTATAGGGTGCTTGCCAAGATCCGATAAAGTAATTGATGTGAATTCAGTGATTAGAAAACTTTAAAAGCTCTATGTGTGTCAGCTAGAATTATTATCAATAGAACAAAGTCCTGGTATTTAGTGAAACTACCCTATGTGTAGATGTATGTATGCAGACTCATACATGTAAGTATATGTATATAAACACACATAGATGTATATGTATGTGTAATCCCACTTCCACCCCCATCCCTGACAAATATATTCAGAGTTCCTAAAGACTGTTGGATAAATTTCTAGTTAAAAACTCTCCAGCAGGGGAAAAGTATAAAGGCTGTATTAGACAGAACCAGACTTTTGAGGACGGACTCTTCTGCTCTGAAATCTTTGATGGCACCTACTGAACAAAATGTAAATTCTTTTGCCTGACATTCAAGGATCTCCAAAATCTGACCCCAACTAATCTTTTCAGCCTCATTTTAAGTTACTCCCTTATGGGGCAGTGATGTGTGGAAGTAATATATTAGAGTCAAACTTGGACCACTGTCCGTCCCCCTACCCTACTCTGCATTTCTATGTCTTTGTTCATGCTGCCCCGTGCCTTTAATATTCTCTCTCCCACTCTTGAACTCATTTCCTTCCTTTTTAAAAATTGAATTGAATATTTTTAGTACAACCACAATCTACTTTATTTTTTTCACGTCCTACTCTCACCACCACTACTGGTAGTAGAAAAACAAAATCCTTGTAATGAATACATAATCAGGACAAACAAATCATATTAGCCGTGTCCAAAGACTGTATATATCTCATTGTGTACCCCAAGTCCATTACCTCTATGTCAGGAGTTGGTCTATTCTTTCTTTAAAGCACAATTTAAAGTCTTCCACTACAATGCCTTCCCTGATTTATGTGTCAGTAACAATCTCAAAGTTCATGTAGCATCTTGTATCTCTCCCGCATTATTTTGTATATTAGTTACCTGTGTTTGTATTTTTGCTTCCAGTATTTAGACTACCAATTACCTGAGGGCAAGGGTAACTTCTTATCTAAGCTTCACCCCTCTCCAAGGCTTAAGCATAGCTCCCTGTGCATAGATGGCTTGGTGAATTATTGAACTGAAGGAACTGAAGGAAGGGGCTGGGGGTGTGGGCTAAGTGTCGCCTGCCTTCCACTTTCTCCCTCGTCAGTCTGCTACAGTCCGGGGCTACAGGAGAGATTCAAATCCTTAACTCAAAGGGATCCCCTGTTAAATACAAAGGTGTTCTCCGGGAAGAGGAAGGGACACATTAGCACAACCTATCAGATTACCTAGCTGTCACTTAGCAGAGAGAAATGTTTTCTAGGGATGGATATAAGACAAATTAGTTTTGTTGGTGGTTGAAGGGAAAAAGGTCAAGAACATGAAGGAGTGCTTCAGGAGACTGCCTTGAACAGGGATGGGATGCTGAAGGGACATGGGGTTTTACCAAAGATGAACTTAACCTGTCTATAATTCCTCCCAGTCAGTTGATTCCCCCTAACTATTCTTATCTTATTTCACAACTGGGAAGGTAGGTGACACAGTGTGTAGAGCACTGGGCTTGGAATCAGGCAGATGCTTCATGAGTTCACATCCAGCCTCAGACACTTCCATACAAGTTGTGTGGCTCTAGGCAAATTGCTTAACCTGTATGCTCAAGTTTCTTCATCTTTAAAAAGAGGTAGAGGAGGAAACGGTAAATCACTCCAACATCTTTGCAAAGGCCTCCCCCCCCCCCAAAAAAAAAACGGGTCATGAAGAGGTAGATACCACTGAAAACAACTAAATAAATTTCACAGTTATTCGGAGTATCCCTTTACTAAAATTCTACTGGAATGCCTTATTCTGGCATGGAGAGGACTCCAAGGTCTAAAGGCTAGGCCAGGAAAGCAAAAGCTCTGACAGGTCCAATCAAACAGGAAAGACTCTGAGGGTGGTCCCAACAGAGTGACTACCCAGCTATTTTCCTAGGAAAATCCTACCTAAGTTCAGAGAAGGTTATCACCAGCTACCAGTTGATTAATGTTTTTGGCCACAGCGACTCATTAAATTATTTTGTAAAGTGGAATGATGATGTCTCGTTTGAGGGATGGTTGATAGGGATGAAGTCATAGATCCTTGAAGTACTCAGATATTGTAGATCCACATAAGAAGGGGACATAGCTTTGAATGCAGAGACTGTCTTATATAAATAATCTAAAAATGTGTTTTTTGTTGTCATTTTTCAGTCATGTCTGATTCTCCAAGACCCCATTTGGGATTTTCTTGGCAAAGATACCAGAGTGGTTTTCCATTTCCTTTTCCAGTTCATTTTACAGAGGAGGAACTGAGGCCAACAGAGTTAAATGACATGCCCAGGATCACACAGGTAGTCAGTGTCTGAGATCAGATTTGAACTCAAGAAGACAACTCTTCTGACCCAAGGTCCAGTGCTCTATCCACTGTACCACCTAGCTGATCCTATCTTCTTAACTTCTTATGTATCCAACTCCCTAGTAGGGACTCAATATAGATCTTCAATGGTTATGCACCTATACAGACAGTTACCTGGGATACAAGGAGGTCACCAAGTAATGACTTGAACCCAGGTTTTCCTGACTACAAGACCAGTTTTGTCTTCTCTAAGACACATGACCTTTTCAGCTTTTCTAAAGCCCCTTCCCTTGGCTAGACTGGAATATGAGTACTTCATGCATCCTTTTCTTTAGGGTCCTAGCATTTTACGATAGGGCTTTTTTGTTTTTGTTTCTTCCCTGAGCTGGATAATTCTGCCTTTGTGATCTGTTTCTTGGACATTACATCTTGAAGGTAGAGCTGCCTTACCCTCTGTATACTTTCCTGTTTCACAGGGAGCTTTTAACATGGCAGAGACACACAGGGTAAAGAACAGTGAAAATCTGGCTGCTGGTAATTATCAGTGAAGGGAGAATGGAAATGCATACAAAACAGGCAAAGAAGGGGAGTTTATGGAATTACAATTTACTTTTTAAATCTGCTTGATGGGGACCTCTGCTTTTACGGCAGTGTTCATCAATTAAGCTCTCTCTTTTCAGAAACCAAGCATTGATTTGAAAAAGTAATGGTTCCAGCTTAGAGAAAATAGAATTTCATTTTAAAAAAAGGCTCATAGATCTTTTGGTTTGTTATTAAAAAAATCTCAAAGAAGAAATTACCGGACTTGATTTTTTTTTGTAGGTTTTTATCTGGGATTTGTTTTTATAAGATCTTGGACTATTTCCACTGGCAGATACAATTTCAATAATCATGGTTTGGCAGTAGAAGGAATTTTGTTTTTTGTCACTAATTATTATGTTCTCATTTTCACATGTCCAATTAAAAAAACTGCTCTGCAGAGGATGTATACATCCTGATACTTGACCAATTCCAAAAGGATACTTGTAACTGGACACAAAACATAAAACACAGCCATGTGATTCACTGAGCGGTACATGTTGTGAGGTCAAGAATACCAGTCCTGCAGTTACAGGACCTGGTTTTGAATTGCAGTTCTGCTCATTATTCCCTGGGTCACCTTAGGCAGATGGAATAACTTCTTTGTCCCACAATTTTCTCACCAGTATGTAGCAAGATGTCAGCATATGCCTTACTCGCCCCCACTACAGTGTCACAAATGCTCTATCCTAGAGGAAGCTGTGCTTGCCCCCTACCCCCTTTATTATGCCTTCTTGAGACTCAGAGAAGATCCAGAGTGATTTGCAAGGCATAGCCCAGATATTATAGAGCAGAGGTTCCCAAATGTAGGGTTTTCTTGGCAAAGATACCAGAGTGGTTTTCCATTTCCTTTTCCAGCTCATTTTACAGAGGAGGAACTGAGGCCAACAGAGTTAAATGACATGCCCAGGATCACACAGGTAGTCAGTGTCTGAGATCAGATTTGAACTCAGGAAGACAACTCTTCTGACTCAACGTCCAGTGCTCTATCCACTGTGCCCCCTTTAAAAAAGTGCTCCATGCCCCACCCCAAAATCTAGTTTCTTTAACCCTTTAAAGGTTTTTTTGAAATTTGCATCATTTAAAAAAATACAAAATCTTTTTTTAAATGATGCATTTTAAATTTAATAATTTATTGTAAATTTGTGGATTTTTCCTTGCATTGAAATTTTGATGATGTAATATTGCATCATGTAACCATATAGTATCATATTATAAATGCCATTACTTGCACGTATTACTGCCCATGTGTGCTGGACATCCTGACAATACACAACACACTGGCCCGCTAACATTTGCTTGTTAAGACCTGTCAGCAGACTTGACCACTGATCTGTTATAACTTGCATTTTGTGTGTTTATTTGGAAAAATAATATAATCACTATGACTTTAACTTTGTTACACAATTGATGAAATATGTAAGAATGTTTTTTTAAAAATTTTCTTCTCTTCTTTTCTTATGTTTTCACTGCCCCCTTATTTTTATTCAGCACGCCTTACTTGCACCCAAGCTACCATTGATCTTTTGGATTATTCCAGTGTCCCACAGGGGGCAGTATCACCCACTTTGGGAACCTATGTGAGGATGACTGGAAAATAAGAAGATAAGGAAAGTGAGAATGAAGGAGGAACACCTCCAGAACACAATGGTCAATAGGAAACACTAAGCAGAAGGAATATATTTGGCCCAGAAGCTGAGAAAGATGGAGCACGCATAGGAAAATTTGCCATTATATATTAAAAAATATAAAATGATATAGAATTCAGTTCCCATAGTACCAGAAGAGGCTCTTTCAGGAGCATGCTGGAGCCAGTAGGAACCAGTTCCTGAGAGCCAATTATTGGCAAATATTAAAAGATCAGGGATTGATTTGTCATTTTACTGATTGCCTAGACTTAAAATCATGGAGAAAATGTTAATAATGCAGATTAAATTTAAAAGTGTATTATTTGAACTGGATATATAATGTTTATGAGCACATCTCTGGGCCCATAGGACCCAGTACAGTGTTGAAGGACAGGAATGATAATGCTGGTCCTGGGTAGGTAAAAAAACTCTGTCAATCCCTCCTGGTTGAGATGTTTGAGAACTGATACCATCTGTAGAAGGAGAATCGAAAAGTAAGAACCTCCCAGAAGGAGGACCCCCATTGATCAATACCTAGAAATGGAACGATCTAATTCTGTTACCCACAATCCATATCTCTCCCTGTCATGGTTCACAGGGATGATATACATCTCCAGCTAGAGTTGGGAGAAGAGTAGACCCTCTAGAGGTTGAAAGGGCTTCTTTTGCTTTTTTATGGACTTGGAAGATGAATTATTTCTGTAGTCCTTCTAACATGTAGATAATTTGTTTGGTGATTGATACCTTGTGAGACTGAATGCTTTTAAGGTGTGCTGATGGTCTCTCTTTGGAGGAGTTTTATGCACTAATGTTCCCTGATATCCCCTGGGTGGGGATATATGAACCAGTGACCCTAAAGTGACTTGGGTCCTTCGTATTAGGATGGAGTCTCTCATACCAAGGTTAAATGCAAAGTATTGATATTGGACTAAATGATCTCTCATGTCCCTTCCAAATTTATAACTTCATCCTAAACTGCTTTTTTCAGGTTAGGCAAAGTGGGGCTTTTGCCTACAGGGCTGGTCCTTTGGGAGTACTTTACCTAGAGCTTTTCAGTAACTCTGGATAGCAGCAGTATAACACAATTAGGTGTAACAGAAATTTATTAACCTCCTACTGTTTGTAGGAGGTTTGTAGAATACTGTGCTGGGAGCTGGAAGAGATCCAAAGTTTAGATATGATAGGGTCACTGGTTTTTTCAAGCTTACATGCTAGTAGGGAACTAACAGTTCAGTCATGTCATTTTCAGTTCAGTCATTTGTTGTTATTCAGTCATTTGCAGTCATGTCCAATTCTTTGTGACCCTATTTTGGATTTTCTTGACAAAGATACTGGTGTTGTTTGCTATTTTCTTCTCCTGTTCATTTTACAGATGAAGAAACTGAGGCAAACTGGGTTAAGTAACTTGCCCAGGTTCTCTATCCACTGTGCCACCTAGTTTCCCTACATATAACTCTAGATAGCTATAAGATGAACTATTCCATGCTAAAGAGCTAACATTTAATACTTTAAGGTTTGCAAAGTACTTTACAAACATCATCTCTTTTCATCCTCACAACCACTTGGGGAGATAAAAGATAGTATTAATCACCTCCCTCCATATATATTTATATATATTTAAACACATACACATTTTTATGTATTCATATATAACACAATGCCACACACACACACACACACACACACACACACACACACACACATATATAGCACAGTGCCATACATGTGTATATATTATCTATATTAAGAGAGAGAAAACACAGACGTGTTATAAATATATAACTGTGGTAGATGCTGGGGATACAAAGACAAAATTTAAAATAGTTCTTGTGTCTGTATGCCTTACTTTCCATTAGGGAAAAATTCTATTTGAGCAGATCAATAGATACATGATTACTTGAGGGGAGAGAGAACATTAATGACTAGGGAGAATCAGGAAAGGCTTCACCTAGGAAGAAAGTGCATGAACTGAGCCCCACTGAAGGAAGCTAGATATTATTATATTATAAGATGCATACACACTCACACACACACATATTATATATATATATATATATATATATATATATATATACATACATATACACATACATACACACACACATATGATCTGACCATGGAACTCCTGGTGAGGAGCACTTACTGATGGCACATACTTAATTGCCATGTTAATAAGCAGGGTAAGGGACTTTCCCAGGGTCGCCTAGCAAGTACCTGTCAGAGGCAGGACCTGATAGAGATCACCTTGGCTCCATGGCCATCCCATCCATTATGCAAGCTGCCTCTAATAGGAGGTACTTAATGAAGGCTTATTGAATTGGATCAGCAGAAAGGAAGAGTGAAAGAGATAAGATGCCATAAAGAAGGAAAAGAACTATAGAACAATGTCTGTGAAGAAAGAAATTAAGGCTTGAGTTCAGTAGTTTTCCTGGGGCTACCAATTACCATTACTGATAGAGTTCAGCTTGTTTGCATCTCAGAGCATTTTAATTTGTCCTTCACCACTGTAAGTTACTGACGAGCAGAGGATTATAAAACACACAGTAACCCATTTAGCATCATGCCACAGAAGTGCATTTCACAAGCTTATGATCTTTCTTTGCCTTTTCCTCGCTCCCTTCTGAAGCATTTTTGATTGAACCAAAAAGTTTTGCAAACGTTTTCCAAGACTATTGATTAGTCCCTAAGATTCCTATCTCTGAACTGATTGCTAAAGAAATGAGAGTTAGTTTTTGCTGTTTGACTGGAAGATGATGTTTCCATGATAGAGTGAAAACAGCTTTGGATAAACCTACTCTCCAATCTCCCATCCTGACCATAATCTCCTTTCTTTAAAACCCAGGTTCTACATTCTCTTTGGACCTTATTACAAAGTTGGTATTTATCCAGAGAGCAGTAATTCCTCACCACTGAGTTCTGACAGCTAGATGGAAGATTAAAGTGGAAATCAGGTTACACTGATTAAAATCTTGACTTTGCTCTGCTATTTTTGAATGAATTTAATTCAGTTTCCCCTTCACTCCCTTCCTTATATCACACTTCTCTGTGTATGTCTTGTAGCCTAAACCTACCCTTCCTTTTAACATCCCTTTTCTGTTCTTCTAGCGACACATGATGGTGATGCCAGAGACATCTAAGATCTTTCCTTCCCTCTCCTTCCCTCTGTCTCTCCCTCAATCAATGAATAGTTTAAGGTGCTTTCTGTATGCTAAGCACTCTGCTAGGTACTGAAAACACAAAGAAAAAAATTAAACAGTCCCTGCTGTCAAGGAATTTCCTTTTATCAAAGAAGATATACATGCATACATACACATACACATATATGTATATATATATATAAACTCCTGTATATACACACACACACTTATGTATATGTATACATACATATATATGTATGTTTATAAAGAATAAATATATGAAAAATAAAAACCAAATAAATATCACCTCTCTTATGTGGTCTGTTGTCATGTCTTGACAATTCTCCCTTCACAGTATATTTCAAATTTTCTGCATCATCCTAAAGCAGGCATTCATACTGTCTTACCTAGACTATTGTAACAGCATCTTAATTGGACTGCTAATCTCTTCCCTCTCTAATCCACCCTTCACAATACTAGCAAAATAATGATCCTAAAACACAAGTCTCACCATGTCCCTTCCTCATTCAAGAACCTTCAATGAATCTCTATTGCTTCTTGGAGAAAATGTAAACTTCTCAGCTTGGCATTATGAAATAATCATGTATATACGTCTCGTTTACATGTTGTATCCTCCTTTTAAAATCTAAGTTTCTAGAAGACAGCAACTTAAAATTAAAAAAAAAATCTTGTTTGTGTTGAGCTTTTGTTTTTATACTATCTTTTTATAAAATTTATTTTTAGTTTTCAACATTCATTCCACAAAATTTTGAATTTTAAATTTTCTCCTCATCTTCCCCCTTTCCCCCACTGCAGGACAGTGTGTATTTTGAATATTCTTTCCTCCAGTCTTCCCTCCCTTCTATCACCACCCTCCCCCTCTCATCCCCTTCCCTTCTATTTTCCAATAGGGCCAGATAGATTTCTATACCCCACTGCCAAATATCTTATTTCCTAGTTGCGTGTAAATTTTTAACATTCATTTTTTAAGCTTTTAGTTCCACATTCTCTCCTTTCTCCCCTCCCTATCCACCCTCATTGAAAAGGCAAACAATTCGATATAGGTTATACATGCATAGTCATGCAAAATACTTCCATAACAGTTATGTTGTGAAAGACTAACTATATTTCCCTCTATTCTGTCCCACCCTCCATTTATTCTATTCTCTCCTTTTATCTGTTCCTCTACCCAAGTGTTGTACCCCTTCCCCCAATCTTCCATCTCTTCTATTATCCCCCCTTTCTTATTGTCTTTCCCCCTGCTATCCTATAGGGTAAGATAAACTTCCATACTCAATTGAATTTATATGGTATTCCCTCCTGAAGCCAAATTTGTTGAACGAAAGGCTCACTTATTCCCTCTAATCTTCCCTTTCTTCTTTCCATTGTAAAAGCTCTTTTTTTGCCTCTTTTATGTGAGATGATTTGCTACATTCTACCTCTCTCTTTCTACCTCTCTCTCTTTCCCCTAGTAAATTCCTTTCAACACCTAATTTTCTTTTTCAGATATCATCCCTTCATATTCAGCTCACCTTGTGTTCTCTCTCTCTCCCTTTTTCTATTTCTCTCTCTCTTTGTCTGTCTCTCTCTCTCCCTCTCCATACATTTACACACACACACACACACACACACACACACACAAACACACACATACACACACTACACACATATATATTCCTTCCAACCATCCTAATACTGAGAAAGGTCTCATGAGTTACAAATATCGTCTTTCCATGTAGAAATGTAAACAGTCCAACTTTGATAAATCCCTTATGGTTTCTCTTTCCTGTCTACCTTTTCATGCTTCTCTTGATTCTTGTGATTGAAAGTCAAATTTTCTATTCAGTCTGGTCTTTTCAACAAGAATGCTTAGAAGTCCTTTATTTCATTGAAGTTCCATTATTTCCCTGAAGTATTGTACTCAGTTTTGCTGGGTAGGTGATTCTTGGTTTTAATCCTATCTCTTTTGACCTGCGGAATATCATATTTTAAGCCCTCTGATCCCTTAGTGTAGAAGCTGCTGAATCTTGTTTTATCCTGATTGTGTTTTGACAATACTTGAATTGTTTCATTCCGGTTGCTTGCAACATTTTCTTCTTGACCTGTTAACTCTGGAATTTGGCCACAATATTTCTAAGAGTTTTCCTTTTGAGATCTCTTTCCGGATGTGATTGATGAATTCATTCCATTTCTATTTTGCCCTGTGGTTCTAGAATATCAGGGCAGTTTTCCTTGATAATTTCTTTTAAGATGATGGACAATAATTTTTAAATTCTCTCTTCTATATTCATTTTCCAAGTCAGTTGTTTTATCCAATGAGACACTTAACATGGAGTTCTATGTTTTTATTCTTTTGGTCTTGTTTTATAATTTCTTGATTTCTCATAAAGTCATCAGCTTCCATTTGCTCCATTCTAATTTTTAAGGAATTATTTTCTTTAGTGTGTTTTTGGACCTCTTTTTCCATTTGGTCCATTTTGATTTTTAGAGCATCCTTTTCATTGGCTTTTTGGACCTGTTTTGCCATTTGGGTTAGTCTAATTTTAAAGCTACAATTTTCTTCAGCATTTTGGGGCTTTCCTTTAGCAAATGGTTGACTCTTTTTTCATGATTTTCTTGCATCATTCTCATTTCTCTTTCCAATTTTCCTCTACTTCTTTTACTTGATTTTCAAAATCCTTTTTGAGCTCTTCCATGGCCTGAGACCAATTCATATTTTTCTTTGAGGCTTTTGATGCAGGAGCTTTGGCTTTGTTGTCTTCTTCTGGTTGTATATTTTGATTTTCCTTGTCACCAACGACGTAAGAAAATACCTCTTCACTGAGAAAGTAAGAATCTATGGTCTGCTTCTTTCTCCTTCTTTTGCTCATTTTTCTAGCCAGTTACTTGACTTCTGAACTCTTTGTTAAGGGGATGGCTCCAGAAGCAGCCCTGGGGCTGGAACTGGATTGGGACTGGAACTGGATCACGCTCCCCTCTCAACTAGGTGAAAGACCCTTCCTACTGAACTTCGGAGCTGTCTTTGGTGTTTGTGGGTTGAGAAGTCTGGAAACTGCTGCTGCTGCCAGTAATTCTGTCCCCTAAAGCCTGCTCCAGCTCTACCAGTGCCAGCATGACCATGCTGAACTGTGCTCCACTCTCAGCCCAGTGCGATAGACACGTCCTGTTGACCTTCCAGATTGTCTTGGGCTGGTAATTTGCTTCAGTCCATCATTTTGTGGCTTCTGCTACTCTAGAATTTGTTTAGAGTCATTGTTACAGGTTTTTTGGGGGTTTGAGGGGAGAGCTCAAGCAGGTCTCTGCTTCTACTCTACCATCTTCACTCCACTTTCTGTACTTTCTTCATTTTTTAATCAATTTCTTACTCTTCCCTTCCCCAGGAGGATCTTCTTTATTACCAGAATTATACAGGAAAGATGAAAAAAGACAGTTCAGAACTTATCAGCATAATGACTGTCTGACAGTATATTACATATTTTATACCCATAGTTCTCCACTTCACTTTTTTTGTTACTTTCTTGGTACCGCTTACTTCATGCTTTGTGAGTTCAAATAAAACTTCCCAAGAGTTTCTGATTTCTTCATACTAGTTGTTTCTTATAGAATGACAATGATACATTTCACCTTATTCATGTAACCATAGCTTATTTAGCTAATCCTTAATTGAGGGATATCAATTTTGTTTTCAGTTCTTCTTTACTTCAAAAAAGTTTCACTGTGAATATTTTGTTGTCTATGAAAGCTTTTTCTTTTTGAGCAAGAACTATTTTTCATTTTGTCTTTGAATCCCAAACACCTCGTAAAATGGTATTTTAGTAGGCATTTAGTATGCAGTTTCATTTTGTTGTATTTTCAACTTACAATGGTGGAGTCATTGTGTAAACGGTTTTTTCTGATTCTGTTTACTTCACTCTGAATTAGTTTCTAGAAGTCTCCCCATACTTTTTTGTATTTATCATATTGGTTCTCGTTACTGCATTGTAATTTTCTGTTACACTCAATTACCACAATTGTTTTAGTCATTCAATTGATGGGCATTGACTTTGTTTCCAATTCTTTGCAACTACAAAGAAATGCCATGAATATTTTGGTATACAGGACCTATTTCTTTTTCATTTACCCCTTTTGGGTAGATGCCTAATAATGGAATCTGTAAGGTCAAAGAATATGGATCAAAAAACCACTTTGAAGAAAGCTTGGTACGGCTTCTGAGAAATCTGAAGAGTCTTGAATGGAACAAAGCAGAGTAAAGTGAGTGGAACCAGGAAAAATAATTTCTACAAATAATATAACATTGTAAAGATAAATGATTTTGAGACATAAGTACCCTGCTCAGTGCAATGACTAATTGTGATTCCAGAAGATAAATAATTTAAAAAAAACTTGCCCATCTCTTAACAGGAGGTGATGGATGCAGAGGGCAGAATTTTTACACACATACATACAGGTACACATACATATATGTATCTACGTATATGTACATACATGAACACACATATATACACATTTATATGTGTATATACACAAATGTATATGCATACATATCTTTGAAGCCCCATGCAAATATGAATTTTATTTATAATGTTATAAATATTAGTATGATTTTCACTGACCTAACCCATATCAGTGCCTCCTTGTGTTGTAGAGATGACTATATTTTTGGAGACTTGAGCCAGAAGGCTCAAGTTTTGGCAGAGCTTTCCTAAGTATGAAAGGTTTTACATGGGAGCAGGTGGTAGATTGTGTGTCTGCCTTCCTAGAATTATCTGTATCATTTGGAAGCCATTCATAAAGCTGACCACAAGGTGTTTGACTTTTTAAGCTCCTAAGGCCTGTTTATTAACAGGAATATCTACACCAATGAAATCATGGATCCTTGAAATAGTATAGGATTAAAATAGTGTTATAGCCAAGGATCAGAATCCCTTTGTCCTAGATTACATTTGTAACTGTACTACTGACTGATAGTGACCTTCAGCAAATCTATTAATAATCACTGGGCCTCAGTGTTTCCATCAGTAAGGCAAATTGGGGTTATAAAGCTTCAGAAGGTCTTTTAAATGATCTTTCCTCATATACGCACAGAATTATTTATGAGCTTGCTACTGATGTGGCTGGCAGTCTGGAATATGCCACTGTTCCAATTTTCTCATACTCTAGCAACTATCAAAGCTCTAATTTCAATCAGAAACTCTATTGCTTGAATAGGAAACAACCTATCTTTATGGGAGTTTTCCAAAGGTATCTTTATAATGTCAGGAATTGCAGTGGGTGTTGGGATGGGGAGAGAAGATAGAGTAAAGAGAGAAGCAGGAGAAGGAAGAACATTATAGGATCAAAGAAACACAGATTGAGAGCTAGAATGGACCTTAGAGGTCATTTAGTCATTCCCTCATTTAATAGATGGAGAAACTGAGGTTCAGAGATTGAAACTTGAAATTTGAACCCAGATCTTTTGACTCAAAGAAAGATAGAATGGAATGATAGTCCTACAGACCACTTTCCTTATAATAGTCCCTAAGTAGTGGCCCCCAAAGCCCTCAGTATATATGTGTACAATACATGTATATGTATATTCCCATAAATACATGCATGTATACCTACATGTATAGGTATATACACCTCTGTATAGGTATAAGTGTAAAACTATGAAATGCATATATTTGAAAAGACTAGGAATGTAATTAGGCAGGTGACAAAGATATTGTTTGGTATTTATTAGGCAAATAGCCATTACCTGAGTTATAGTCTAGTCTTCAAAGACTGAAAATTGGGAAGGATATTCAATTTTCAGTATAAGTTGATGTCCCTGACAGAGGGAGAGCCTTTGGACTTAGAATAACCTTGAATTCTTTCACCAGCTAGGAGAAGCCTGTTCTTTGCTCAAACCTAAGAGCCTTCCAAGTGGTAAGATGAGAGATCTCAGTAACCAAGATGGTGAAGAAATCAAGACAGAGGAAACTTTTTACTAATCCTCTGGTAAGAGTTTTCTACCTTTTGTGAATGAACTGGAGAAGCAAGGAAGCTCTCATTCTTTCCTAAGGAAGAGATTGTAAAGAGTTTCACCTAAACCAGAAAGGGGTTCAGGACCAGCCTGGAGATGGTGGCAATTATAGCTGAGCTAGTTACATTGCTGACAAGGATGAATTGTCTAGCAAAACAACATCTGGTGGAGACTAGGAGATCATGATGATGAACTTTGCATGTTCCATGCATCTGACTGAGAAGCATCCAACAGAGACTGACATTTGCTGTTTCAGTTCTGTCCTATTCTTTGTGACCCTATTTGGGGTTTTCTTGGCAAAGATACTGGAGCGGTTTGCCATTTCCTTCTCCAGGTCATTTTACAAATGAAGAAATTGAGGCAATGGGGTTAAGTGACTTGTTGTATTGTTAATGTATTTTTACTTAATTTTAAGATCTTTCCCACCCATTAATAGGCCCACGTGACCTGCTTAAATCACATGGAAGTCTAAGTCATATTTGGTGGGAGGTGCTTACTGAATGGGTGGAACAGGAAGGGTGGACTAGAGGTGGGAGAATGTTAGTGAGAGCAGTCAGCACAGAGGAGAGAGGACACAGGCAGGCATGGATAGTCTTGTGAGTGTTTGCTTGTGGGAAGGCCCTGGCAGAGGGGTGGCTTGGGAATGGAGTTGTCCTCTGCAGTACTAATGTGTATGGACTTCTTGGTTACAATGACGGATTTGGCTTTCTGGTGTCTGAATAAATATTTTTCTTCTGCCTTCTATATGGAGAGTCTATTATACTTTGTGATTCAGAACTACACTGGCTGTCACTGCTGTGAATATTGCCTTGGCAATACACTTGCCCAGGGTCATGATGCTACTAAGTATCTGAGTCTGGATTTGAACTCAGGTTTTCCTGACTCCAGGCCTGGCCCACTATCTACTTTGCCACCTAGTTGCCCTTTTCCCAGATTAGCTTAGCACAATAATATAACTAGAAGACATTTGTGACCCTCAATTGTTGTAAGCATAAGTTACCCCTTTATGTACCTGTCTAGGTCACAAAGGTTTGCTAGACTCCACTACTGTTCACCCCTTCACAATATGCCTGGGCCAAACACGTTCCCTACATATCTACCATTCCATGTATGTTCCATGGCTTCAGGCATTTATTATATGTGTTCTTCTCCACGTGTTCCCCATATTTGTTTACTCCTTCCATCAATACTGGATTTATCTGTGAGAGGATATACCCCAAGTTTAGGTGAGAAATGTTTTATTGTTGTGTTTATTACTATGGGTTTTTCTTTCTTTGTTTGGTTTAAGCTAATTGTGACCTTTGGCCACAGGTTAAAGGTAATTGAGTTGTGGGATGACCCCAGGTACTACCTAGGTATAATAAATAATAAAAACAGTATTACTGACATTGAATGAAGAAGTAGCCAGTCAGAGAGATTAAGGAATTGATCCACAGCTAGGAAATATAAGCGCCAGGACTTGAACACTGGTCTCTTGACTCAATCTGAATTCAGGCTGAGAGGAGGTAATTAAACAGGAAGGGGCAGAGGAAAAACCCAGTAGCATGAGAATCAGAAGAGAACTTAGGGACAAACTGAAAGAAAGACAGAAAATCTCATCCCTGAAAAATATCCAGTAACGTGCCTTGCTTTATTTTCAAGTAAACCATTTGAGGTCCCAGATTTCAAGGTTAATGTATTTGGATATGTGTGGGTTGTTGATGGTGATTTTTTTGTTAAAAATATGTTCATGGAAAGAAAAAAAAGATTAACACCCATTCTATGGATCTTATTTATTCAGAGCCAGCTCATTTGGTGGGGTGCTTTGGCTGGCTTATGTGAGTTGACAGACATCTGTCGAAATACCTCGCCCTGGGGATTAGCTATATCAGAGTCCTTATTGCCCTTGTAGCAATTCCAAATCAACAGCAACCTTCTTTCAATCAAAGACCTTCACTATTAACAATGTCATGCTCCAAAGTCCCCTGAGCACAAAATAGTTAAAATATATGAGGTGGACGTACCTGCAAGTTTTGAAGACACCATTGGCATGCTAGGCAACTTACTTGGTTAAATATTAGGAGAAAGAGAATTCTTACTGTGACCTCCCCCAAATTCTGATCAAAAGCCTTCCCTGCTGGTTGGCAGTTACTACTGAATCAGATCTCAGTGCTGAAATATTTGTCAGCAGCTACCTCAAGGGGAAGGAATGAGCTTTGGTGGCATATGGAGGTGCAGCATTCCTGGGATGCAGGGAGCAAGGGCTGGGAAGATTCTGACTAGGTGCTTTTTATCACCTGGAATGACTGGGAAAGAGTCAAAGGGGCTCTTTGGGTATCTCCCTGAAACATGCCGACCCCCTTTCCTCCCAATCCCTGTTTCCCAAGATGTTATCTGGGAATCGTTTATTTGACTCTTTTGTTATTATTGTTTCAAAAACACAAGACTCCACTACTGTTCTCTCCCACCACCAAAACAACGCACACACACAATCTGACAGGAATTTAGATGGGGCCTCACACTGTGCTATGCAGAAATCATACAAAATGACAGTGGCAAAAACCAAAAATAGTAACCCAACAACAGAGACTAGCTGTTGTTTTTTGAAGCATGTCTTGTTTAAAAATTCTACTTGCTCTCTTTCTGATAACTAAATGTCATTTTACAAGCTTCTTCATAGTGATAGTAAAGGAAAGGAAACAAGGACTCTCCATTTGTTACCTGTATGACTCTGAGCATCTCACTTCACAACTGAATTTGTTTCATCCTCAGGGAAATGAGAGGCCTTGGACCAGAATCAATTTAACTTGAGATCTGTGAACTTTTGGGCAGCTAGGAGACACAGTGGATAGAGTGCTGGGCCTGGGGTTGGAAAGACTCATCTTCATGAGTTCAAATCTGGTCTCAGACATTCACTAGCTATATGACCTTGGTCAAGTGCCTTAACCCTGTTTGCCTCAGTTTCCTCATCTATAAAATGAGCTGGAGAAGGAATGGGTAATTATTTCAGTATCTTTGTCAAGAAAACCCCAAATGGGGTCATGAAGAATCAAACACAACTGAACAACTGTGAACTTTTAAAAAATATACATATTTTGATAACAGTATTTCAACAGATTTTATTTCCTTTGTACTATCATCATTTTATTTTATGCATTGAAGAACCTTATTCTGGAAAGGGACCCATAGGTTCCACCAGACTGATAAAAAGATCCAGTTCCAAAAATCGAAAAAAGTTTAAGAACCTCAAATGGTCTCTGTAAGGCCCTTCCTCAGCACAATGTGAGCTCCTTGAAGCAGGGTTTGTGTTTTTGCCTTTCTTTGTAAACCCATACCTTATTTGGTATAGTACCTGACACCTAGTAAGTAGTTAATAAATAAATGCTTATGAATTGATTATTCTAAGTCTTAGAATCTTATATCCTAGTCATATGATAGTGAGACACCTGGGTAGTATAGTGGATAGAATAATGGTGCTGGAATCAGGAAGACCTGAGTTCAAATCCAGCCTTAAATACCTACTTGCTGTGTGACCCTTGGCAAGTCACAACTTCTGCCTGCCTCAGTTTCTTCAGCTGTAACATGGGGATAATAATTGCACCTGGTTCCTGTAAAATGCCAGCCCTGCTGCTGTGTGACTCTGAGCAAGTCAACTCCACTTTCTTGGCTCCATTTTTTCATCTTCAGAATGAGGGGATTGGCTAGATCAGAGGTGTCAAATCTGTAACTCCACGTGGCCAGCACACTCCTGAGAATGACCTGTGCAACTGGGAAATATTTAACAGAAGAAATAAAAATATAGTAAAACAAAGATTATATTATATTTTCAAACTAAGACCAAATGGCACCAACAGGGAACCTTATGTATGGATTCGTGGCCCTTGCTTCTACGTGAGTCTGACAGTGCTGAGTGAGATGACATTTCAGTTTCCTTGCAGCTCTGAATCTATGGCCTTACGATGGGACTATGCACAATAACTTACAAGTCTCACAAACAAAACCAGCGTGAACATGGAGAGGATACGTTGCCAGTCTACTCTAAGGGGAAGGGGAAAGAGGAAGATGGGGATGAATGAGTCATTCACGGTGAACTGGGGAAACTCCGCCTGAGTCTTGTGCTGGTGTTTTGCCTGCATTGAAGCCAGTAACAGTATTAACTGAGTAAAACAAGCAAAACACACAGCTGCTCTATTTCAAATACTTGCTGAGTTGTGTGGTTTCGATGGGGCTCCAACAGTTGGTCTGTGCCCATAAAGGACATTTGAATAGACAGTTCTAATTGTGACTGGTGTTGCAGCCCCTGACTCTGACCTCCTCAGAAACAAATTTTCAGAGGGAGAGGGTAAATGCTACATTTATTTTCTCTCCCCACTGTGTTCTACATTGGCAGGGTTGAATTATCTGGAGACTTTTATTTTTTTCTATCCTCAGTCTTCTAGTCAAAGAGACCACATCATTATAACTCAATTACCAGATGGCAATATTTAGAAATTATCACAATTGATCAAAACAAACAGAAATATACAGACATGTATGGTATACTCAGGGATTTTACAGCTATCAAGCCAATCTTCCTTTTGTTTGTTTTTTAAAAGACAAGTAAAGCTTGATTTTTTTTAATTGAAACCCAGGACACACAGGAAGGAGGACAGAGAATCAATATGCACATTTCTGCAACATTAAAAATTAATCTTAATGTCATCTGGGATAAGTAAGAGATATTAAAGACTTCATCTTCAGTGCAGAACACATGGCAGGCTCAAGCTGCTTTACTGGGAGAAAGGTCAATTGTCTTCCCAAGTTGCGACCACTTAATTCTCTCTGGAAATGCTTCTTGATTTTCAGTTGCCATTAGGTGCACTAAACTAGGACTCAGGAATTCCTCTCAGATGCATTTGAGGATAATAATGGCAGGTCAGTTTTTATGATGCTGTCTCCTCAGCTCTGCCTTGCAGAATTCCTGGCTTCCTTCAAGGCTTAGCTCAGGTGTCTCTTGCTGCGGGAAGGTTGTCCTTGTCTTCCTGGTTCTTAGAAGCCTTCCTCTCTTCAATTTGCTTTGTGTTTACTTATATACTGCACTTCCCCACCCCAGGAGAATACAAGCATCTTTGTACCTCCAGTGAGTAGTGCTTTGTGCATTGTGGGCCATTAACTGTGGATGTACCTCAAGTTTCAGTCCAAGTTCTCTTTTTTAATCTCTATCCTTTCACTCTAGATTACCTTTTCAGTTTAATTTTCATCTCTCTATAGATGCCTCTGAGAACTATATAGTCAGTCAGTCAGTCAGTCAGTCAGTCACTCTTCTGAGCTCCTGTCCCATGCCACCAACTTCCAATTAGACATTTCAAGTAGAATGTCCCAAGGTCAAAATTAACACATCTGAAATAGAAGTAATTTTGTGTACCCTAAAGTCCACCCCTCTTCCATAGTTCTCTGCCACCATCCTTACAGTCATCTGTGTTTGCAACCATGGTGTCATCCTTGACTCTTCACTCTCATTCTCCCTATACATCCAACATGTTGCGAAATCTCATTTGTTTGGATCTTTATAACATCCCCCCCAAGCATACCATGTTTTCCATCAACACAGTCGTCACCCTACTTCAGTATCTCATGACCTCTAACCAGGAATGCTATATTACCATCTTTGTTGACGTACCCATCTTAAGTTTCTCTCCAATAGAAATACATCCTCTGTTCATTTGTTTTCAGTTTTGTCTGACTCTTCATGACCTCATTTGAGGTTTCCTTGGCAGAGATACTGGAGTGGTTTGCCATTTTCCTCTACAGCTCGTTTTACAGATGAGGAAACTGAGGCAAACAGGGTTAAGTGGCTTGCCCAGGATCACACCACTAGTGAGTATCTGAGGCCAGATTTGAACACAGGAAGATGGGTCTTCCTGACTCCAGGCCCTGGTGTTCTATCCACTGCACCATCTAATAGCCAGTTCATCCTTTACGTATCTGCTAAAGTGATTTCTTCAACACAAGTCTGATCATGTAACTAAAACTCCTTGTCCCACTGAACCAACCTCAGTGTTTTCCTCTTGCCTCTGGGATCAGTTCTACAGTCCTCTGTTTGGCTTTTAAAGCTCTTCATACATGGTGCTCCATCTTCCATCTCTTTGATTTTGCAATGACTGCCCACCATTCCTGGAATCACTCCTTCTTTACCTCTGCCTTTTGGAATCCTTAGTTTCCTTGAAGGTTAAGATCAAGCATCACCTAAATCATAAAAGCTTTTTTTTTTTGGTCCTCCTCCAGCTGATACAACACTCCCTTCTCCAACACTATCTTATAGTTATCTTGAATATATTCTGCATATATACATAAATATATGTCTTCCCCTTTAAAATGTGAGCTCCTTGGGGCAGGGGCTGTTTCACATTTGTCTTTGTATTCACAGTTTTTACCACAGTGCCTCCACATAATTAACACTTAATAAATACCTATTGATTGATATATTAAATTTTCATTAAATTGAATTGAACTCATAATTCCTCAGAAAGTGCCACTAACAATCAAAGGACTAATGATGAAAGAGGAGATATCCAAGGGGAGATATTAACAGGACCACATTTGCTTTCTAGGTAACAAATTCACCTATTGGAGACATTCTCACTGCAGGTGTGTCTGTATGGGTCCACGGAATCAAAGTGTGGCCTGTAGAGCCTTTTCTGATACTTCATCATGGCATGGAGAATACTGAGTTGAAAGATATTGAGTGAGATGACTCATGTACAAATATGCTTAATATGATTGTAAATTGATAACTTATTTCCTTCCTTCCTTCCTTCCTTCCTTCCTTCCTTCCTTCCTTCCTTCCTTCCTTCCTTCCTTCCTTCCTTCCTTCCTTCCTTCCTTCCTTTTCTCTGTCTCTTTCTCTCTCTTAGTTATTGGAATGCTAGATTGACTGAGAGCTATAGATGTACTTTATATAGATCTGACAAAGCACGTCTAATGCTATCTCCTTGGAAAATATGGAGAAATGTAGACTTGATGATAGTGAATTATGAATTACTGGATTCAAAGAATCATCATTAATGACTTGGTGTCCACTTGTAAATGGTTTCAAGTGGAGGAGTATGGGGATCTCTTCTTGACTATGCTCAGTTTCACATTTTTATCAATGAATTGGATAAAGGCTTAAATGACATGCTTATCAAATTTGCAGATGACACAGATTTTGGAGGCATCAGTAACATATTGGAGGGTGGAGTTGGCCTCCCAAAAGATGTCAGAAATGTGATAAGTGGGATTATTATAATAATATTAAATTTAATAAGTATAAATAGAAAACTTTAGCTGGATTTAAAAAAAAACACCATAACTTTCCTGGCTGATCCTTTGAAAAAGATCTAGGGGTTTTAGTGGATCATAAGTTCAATATCATGGTAATGTCATTTTGACCCCTTCAAGAATGAAGGACAACAACCAACCAACTTCAGCGTGAATCAATTAGGTGATGAGGGAGCCAAAATAGTTCAGATTACATTAAGAAAAGTATAGTGCCCAAGACTACAGAGACAATAATTCTACTCTTCTATCTCTATATTATTTTCATTCATATCTAGAGTATTGTGTTCCATATCTGATACCACATTTTGGGAGGAATATTGATGAGCCTGGAAAGGTACACAGGGAGACATTTAGTAAAGCAGAAGATTTTGAGGTCATAAGGGTAGAGATAGGGACTATACATATCCAGAATAAGGATCACACACAAGAATCCTTTGAAGTTAGTCAATAAGCATTTATTAGATGCCTGCTACGTACTGTGCAAGGGACTGAGAATATTTAGCCTGAAAGTAAGAAGACTTACAGGTGATATGAACATTGTCTACAAATATATGAAGGGCTGTCAGATGGAAAACAGATTAAACTTATTCTACTTGGTCTTACGTAGAAAAACTAGAAGTAAAATGTGGACATTGCAAGTAGGTAGATTTCAACTGTCAGTAAGATAGAACTTCATGAATAGGGCTAACTTACAGTAGAATGGATTTCCCTGGGATGTAGTTGGTTCCTAGGAGTTACAAGTTTCATATTCCTATGTAGGGATGTAAACAGTTGAATCTTATTGAATCCCTTATGATTTCTTTTTCCTGTTTACCCTTTAATTCTTTTCAAGTCTTGTATTTTAAAGTCAAATTTTCTATTCAGCTTGGGTCTTTTCATCAGGGATGCTTGAATGTCCTCTATTTCATTAAATATAAATTTTTCCCCTGAGGGATTATACTTAATTTTGCTTGGTAGATGATTCTTGGTTGTAGTCTTAGCTCTTTTGCCCTCCAGGTTATCACATTCCAAGTCGTCTAACCCTTTAATATAGAAGCTGCTAAAATTTTGTGTTATCTTGACTGTGGTTCCATGATATTTGAATTGGTTCTTTGTGGGAGCTTGCAATATTTTTTTCTGACCTGGGAGCTCTGGAATTTGTTTGTAATATTCCTGGAAGTTTTCATTTTAGGATTTCTTTCAGGAGGTGATTGGTGGCTTCTTTCCATTTCTATTTCACCTTCTAGTTCTAGAATATCAGGGCAGTGTTCCTTGATAATTTCTTGAAAGATGATATGTAGACTTTTTAAAAAATAATGGCTTTGAGATAGTTCAATAATTATTAAATTATCGTTCTTCAATTTATTTTACAGTCAGTTGTTTTTCTAATGAGATGTTTCACATTTTTTCTATTTTTTCATTCTGTTGATTTTGTTTTATGTCCCATGGAGTCATTAGCTTTTACTTGGCCAATTTAAATTTTTAAGGAATCATTTTCTTCATTGAGCTTTTGTATTTCCCACTTGGACAATTCTGCTTTTTTAAGGAGTGTTTCTCTTCAGTGAATCCATTTGGCCAAATCTTCTTTTTAAGGCATTCTTTTCTACATTTGATTTTTTTTTGCCTCTCTTACCATTTGACCTATTCTGTTTTTTAAGGTATTATTTTTTCAGTATATCTTTTTTTTTTGCCTCCTTTACAAAGCTGACGACATTTCCCCCCAAGATTTTCTTGTATCACTCTCATTTCTTTCCCCAATTTCCCCTCTAACTCAATTGTTTCATTTTTAAAATCCTTTTTGAGTTCTTCCAGGAATTATTTTTTAAAATTTATTTATTTATTTAAGTTTTCAACATTCATTTCCACAAAATTTTGAGTTCCAAATTTTCTCCCCATCTAACTTTCTCCCCAAATGCCATGCATTCTGATTGCCCCTTCCACCAATGTGCTCTCCCTTCTAATACTCTTCCCTTCTCTTATCCCCTTCTTCTCTCTTGTCCTGTAGGGCAAGATAAATTTCTGTAACCTGTATTTCTTATTTCCCAGTGGTACACAAAACCAATTCTCAACATTTGTTCCTAAAACTTTGAGTTCCAACTTCTCTTCCTTCCTCTTTCCCCACCCATCCCCACTGAGAGGGCAAGCAATTCAATATAGGCTATATATGTGTAGTTTTGCAAATGATTTCCATAATAGTCATGTTATATAAGACTAACTATATTTCCCTCCATCCTATCCTGCCCCCCATTTCTTTGATTCTCTCTTTTGACCTTGTCCCTCCCCAAGAGGGTTTACTTCTAATTGCTCCCTCCTCCCATTTGCCCTCCCTTTCATCATCCTCCCCTATCCTGCTTATCCCCTTCTCATCTACTTTCCTGTAGTGTAAGATAGATTTTTATAACAAATTGAGTGTGCAGGTTGTTCCTTCCTTGAGCCAAATGTGATGAGAGTAAGCTTCGCTTTTTCCCTCTCACCTCCCCACTTTCCCCCTCCATTGGAAAAGCTTTTCCTTGACTCTTCTATGAGAGATAATTTGCCCCATTCCATTTCTCCCTTTATCCTCTTAATATATTCCTCTCTCACTCCTTAATTTTATTTTTTTTAGATATGATCCCTTCCTATTCAACTCACCATGTGCTCTGTCTCTGTCTCTGTTTCTCTCTGTGTATGTGTGTGTAATCCCTCCAACTACCCAGATACTGAGAAAAGTTTCAAGAGTTACAAATATTATCTTTCCCTGTAGGAATGTAAATAGTTCAACTTTAGTAAGTCCCTTATGATTTCTCTTTCCTGTTTACCTTTTCATACTTCTCTTGATTCTTATGTTTGAAAATCAAATTTTCTTTTCAGCTCTGGTCTTTTCATCAAGAATGCTTGAAAGTCCTGTATTTCATTGAATGACTATTTTTTCCCTGAAGTATTATACTCAGTTTTTCTGGGTAGGTGATTCTTGGTTTTAATTCTAGTTCCTTTGACTTCTGGAATATCATATTCCATGCCCTTCAGTCCCTTAATGTAGAAGCTGCTAGATCTTATGTTATCCTAGTAGTATTTCTACAATACTGGAATTGTTTCTTTCTGGCTGCTTGCAATATTTTCTCCTTGACCAGGGAACGCTGGAATTTGGCTACAATATTCTTAGGAGTTTCTCTTTTTGGATCTCTTTAAAGATGTTATTGGTGGATTCTTTCAGCATTTACCTTACCCTCTGGTTCTAGAATCTCAGGGCAGTTTTCCTTGATAATTTCATGAAATATGATGTCTAGGCTCTTTTTTTGATCATTACTTTCAGCTAGTCCCATAATTTTTAAATTGCCTCTCCTGGATCTATTTTCCAGGTGAGTTGTTTTTCCAGTGAGATATTTCACATTATCTTCCATTTTTTCATTCTTTTGGTTTTGTTTTGTGATTTCTTGGTTTCTCATAAAGTCATTAGCCTCCATCTGTTCCATTTTAATTTTTAAAGAACTATTTTCTTCAGAAAGTTTTTGAACCTCCTTTTCAATTTGGTTAATTCTGCTTTTTAAAGCATTCTTCTCCTCATTGGTTTTTCAGACCCTTTTTGCCAACTGAGTTAGCTTATTTTTAAAGGTTATTTTCTTCAGCATTTTTTGGGTCTCCTTTAGCAAGCTGTTGACTTGCTTTTCATGATTTTCTTGCATCATTTCTCTTCCCAATTTTTCCTCCACCCCTCTTACTTGATTTTCAAAATCCTTTTTGAGCTCTTCTATGTCCTAGGAACATTGCATATCTATTTTGGAGGTTTTGGATGCAGAAACTTTGACTTTTATATCTTCTCCTGATGGTAAACATTGTTCTTCCTCTCCTGAAAATATGGGAGAGAATACCTGTTCACCAAGAAAGTAACCTTCTATAGTTTTAGTTTTCCCCTTTTTTTGGGCATTTTCCCAACCAGTTACTTGACTTTTGGGTCCTTTGTCAAGAGTAGGATATACTCTGGGGACCTGTAAGATCTCAGTTCCTCCAAGATGGCAAAATCAAGTGAGAGGAATTTACTCCCTGGCCAGGTGGGAGACTGAGATTTAGATCAGGTGCTCAATTCCCCCAGGGGCTTTATCCAACAATGGATGCTGGCCTTCCTGGCCACTGCCTTCTGCTGCTGCCCCCACCCAGTCACTACTGCTACCTGGGGCTGGGGCTGGGGAGGACCTTGCTCCTTTTTCAAGGAGGTGAAAAAGCCCTTTCACTGACCTTTGAAGCTGCCTTTGGCACCTGTGGGTTGAAGGATCTGTGAACCTTGGCTGCTGCCATGGGAGATTCCACCCCTGAGGTCTGCTTCAGTCCTTCTCTGGGCACCATGAGGCCAAAGTTGGACTGGGCTCTGCTCCATGTTTGGTGTGACAGATATTTTCCTTTGGCCTTCCTGGTCACCCTAGACTGGAAATCTCCACTCTGTAGTTCTGTGGCTTTTGCTGCTCTAGAATTTGTTGAAAGTCTTTCTTTACAGGTATTTTATGGGGGAAGAATTAGAGTATGTGCATTTTTCTACTTCGTCATCTAGGCTCTTCTCCTCCAGGAATTATTTTTGGCCCTGAGATCAATTCATATTTTTCTTTGTGACTTGGATGTAATAGTTTTGACTTTGTTCTCTTCTTCTGAGTTTATTTTGATTTTCCCTATCACCATAGTAACTTTCTACAATTAGCATCTTTTTTGTTGTTTGCTCATTTTTTGCAGGGTCTGGCATTTGCTGGCATCAACTCTATGCTAAAGTGAGACTTTGCTTCCAGGGTTGAGAGAGCATTATCTCACATTTCAAGTTTTTTGTGCAGTTGTTTTAAAACTAATTCTGGGGACCTTGGTTCTTCCAAGGTGGTATGATATAAAGAGAGCTGAATTTACTACTCTTCTGGCCTGTGCTCTGAACTCTAAGTGACCACTAGCACTCTTTTTAGACCTTTAATTCTGAGAATGGTGACCTGTAATTGTGAGCATGGTTTCTGCTACTCTGTGACAACAGCCTTTGGAATGCTAGTGTTCCTTTCTCCCTGGCACTATGATCCAAGACTGCAGTTTGGATCTGAATATGGGCAATCCAACAGAGTTGTGCCTCCAGTGTCAGCAAGGGGAACCCCTTAACCTCCTTCTGATCAGTTGGCTGAACCCCTTACTGGATGTGAACTGAGAGGTCCAGAAGTCACCATTGCTGCTGATGATTCAGTTGTTCTCAAGGTCTGTTGTTGGTTTGCTGGGACCTGGACTGTGGTTTCACTCTCACTCTGGCGTGACAGACCTTTCCTGCTGAACTTCTAAGTTGTCTCGGGCTAGAAAATTGTTTTACCTCTCATTTTGTGGGTTCTGCCACACTAGAATTTGTTTGGAGGCATTATTTAAAGTTGTTGGAATGATAATTTGGGAGGGTTCAGGTGAGTGCCTATCTTTTCTCCACTGTCTTGGCTTTACCCTCCTTCCCCCACTAAAGATACTAAAACAAAAGTTTGACCATTTGTCAGATATATTGTAGAGGGGAGTTTTACTAAGATACAGATTTTACTGGGTGGCCTCTGGGGTTCCTCCTAACTCTGACATTCTGTGATTCTGAATTAAATAAAACTAAACAGATTTCTTCATATTTTGTCATTCAAAAAGACCTTCTAAAATACATTAAAGGTCAGATCTTATTGCTTTGGGCCAAAAATTGGAACAAGATTTGTAGATCAAAAAATAGATAGTATGTCATCTTTAGACTAAGATAATCATGTTACCATCAAACATGAAAATCTTTAATATTTTAAAGACAGGCTTGTAAAAAGCATAATCAGACCAATGTATTCTTACATCAGCTTGAATATAACAGTAAGAATAGCTATTGGATTTTCTTCCTCAGTAATTCCCTATGCCAATGCATTTATAAGTCCAATATAAAACCAATACGGTTCTGTTTGTTGTACTTTATACTCACCCACAGAATCATTCTGGGATATACCATAGGTATTAGTATTCTCATTTTGCAGGTAAAGAAACTCAGATTCAGAGCCTTTTGTGATTTACCTCTAGTTATACAGCTAGTATATGTCAGAGCCAAGACTCAAATTGACTCCAGGTCTTTCCCTCTTTCTACTACACTATTCTTCCAACAGCAAAAATAACAATGATGATTATGTAACACTTTAAGATTTTCAAAATGCTAGATAAATCTTTTCTCATTTGATCCTCATAATAATTTTGAGAGGGAAGTGGTATTTTTATTTCCATTTTACAGGTAAGGAAACTAAAGTGAACAGAAGTGACTTGCCCAGGGTTACGTATCTAAGGCAAGATTTGAACTCAGTACTTCTTGACTCCAGGTCAAGTGCTCAATCCACTACACCTTCTAGTCTTTGCTATTAGCAAGAACCCTAGGACACCCAGGATGGCCTTCTAGCACAGGTTCTTTGATCTGCTTTGCTAAAAGAAAGACAACTCTCAAAGGGGTCAGCAATTCAGTAGTTCAGGGGAAAGGTCAGCACCCTGAATGTGGAGAAAATACAAACAGAGAAATTAGCAGAAAAATCAACAGACTCCAACTGTCTGAACAAAGTAATACAGCCACGTATATACACCACCAGACGGGGGAGCACCAGGAACATCTGAGTAGTTGGGGGGCTCTTAACAAATGGTTACTCACAGACCCATCCAGGCAATCCAAAGGTCTTTCTCATATGAGAACCCCCAAAGCAAAATACCAACCTCCCAGTATATATAGTTTTCAGCTAATAGGCTCAGAGCCAGAAGACATCACAACCTATGTGACTCAGCACAGCTGTGAATTACCGAGATTATTCCTTAGATGTTTACAATTTAGTCTGAGCTTAGGAAACTGAACTCCAGAAAAAAAAAATCTCACATTGCTTATGCTTACATATATCTAAAATAATATTAGCTTTTTCTTTTTATGTTGTTGTTGTTCAGTCTTTTTAGTCATGTTTGACTCCTCATGACCTCATTTGGGGTTTTCTTGGCAAAGATAACGGAGTGATTTGCCATTTCTTTCCCCAGGTCATTTTATAGATGAGGAAACTGAAGCAAACAGGGTTAATTTACTTACCCTGGGTCACACAGCTGGTAAGTGTCTGGAGGGGGGGTTTGCACTAAGGGAGATGAGTCTTCCTTACTCCAGACCCAAAACTCTATCCATTGTGCCACCTAGCTCCCCTAAAGTCCAGTTAAATAATTGTGATAACCTGTCTTAACCCAAGAGAAGAATTTGCCTTATCCTTTTTATGCAAAGAAGATGAAATTGTCAATTGGTTTTTCTTGACTGTTTTCCTCTTTCTTTCTTCTTTTCTTTCTTTCTTCCTTCCTTCCTTTCTTTCTTCCTTCCTTCCTTCCTTCCTTCCTTTCTTTCTTTCTTTTCTTCTTTCTTTCTTTCTTCTTTCTTTCTTTTCTTTCTTTCTTTCTTTCTTTCTTTCTTCTTTCTTCTTCTTCCTCCTTCCTTCCTTCTCTTCTTCCTTCCTTCCTTCCTTTCCTTCCTTCTCCTTCCTTCCTTTCTTTCTTTCTTTTCTTTCTTTCTTTCTTTCTCTTTCCTTTCTTCTTCTTTCTTTCTTTCTTTCTTTCTTTTCTTTCTTTCTTTCTTTCTTTCTTTCTTTCTTTCTTTCTTTCTTTCTTTCTTTCTTTCTTTTCTTCTTCCTTCCTTCCTTCCTTCCTTCCTTCCTTCCTTCCTTCCTTCCTTCCTTCCTTCCTTCCTTCCTCTCTCTCTCCCTTTCCCTTCCTTCTTTTCTTTTTCCAAACTGGAAGAGGGTATTTTGGGGGGTTGAGTGGGAGGAGGTATATCTAGAAATGACCGTGATGTAAAAACAAAAGGTATCTATAAAATTTTTTTAGGTACAAAAATGTTCATTAAAGATGAGTCTGAGCTTGCAAAAGGTCAACCTGATCTCTAGTGGTGGAGTACTTTACCCTGAGGAATGTCATTTTTCCCAGTTTATCCAACAGGGAGTTTTGATCAGAGATACAGTGACAAATATTAGTGCTAATTAGCTAATTAGTGCTAGTGAGATGTTTCTTGAGTAGTCATTAATGCAAAGGGTTCAAGTAATTTGGTAATTCTCAGCCTTTTCTCTTGTATTTCTATGGCTGAACGTAAGTAGAATGATTGGATTTTTTAAAACTCTACCCCAAACACAAAATTGACTCACCTCTGCTTTGCTGACACATTTCTATAGACACACAAAGCACCATTCACAACCTTCAGTGCTTGTAATGTGTTCAATCCTGCTCACCACTGCTTCTGGACATGATGTCCAGACACGTATCCAGAGAACTTCGTAAGCCCTTCCACTTAGTCTCCTCAGCAGGGTGTGAAATTCTCTAGATAAAGTTAACTCTTTAAAGAAGTATGAACTTGCCCTGGCTTGGGGCTTTGTTTCCTAGTTAACTGGACCCTTTATTCTGACTTGGGGTAAATCCACAATTACAGAACTATATCACCAATGAGACTCCTTGAATTGATACCAATTTGCTGATGAAATTCATAAATAGGAAAAAGAGCACTGTTTCAGAGTCAGATAATTTAGGTTCTAATTTCAATCCAATTCAACCAGTTAACAATTTCACCTTCTAGGCATCAAAAGGAAAAGGAGAATCCTCATCTCTTAGTTTGGGGCTTTATATTAATTTGCTTTTTGATTACATTAGTGTAGTTAGTATATATTGTTCTCCTTAATTTACTCAATGTCAGTTCATACAAGAAAGCCTTCCTATGTTTCTGGGAATTCCTGGCTTTTTTTTTTTCATTTCTTACATCACAATAGCATTTACTATTTTCATATGCCATGATCCATGGTTATTCCTCAGTCCGTGGGTACTGAGAAAATTTCCAGTTTTTTTTTTACAAAAATTCTCCAACTAAATTTTGTTTCTGTTTATTATCTTTGTAATTTTAGCACATTATTTAAATTCTCTGGGCCTCAGTTTCCCCATTTATAAAATGAGGGGGTTGGACTAGGTCCCTTCCATATCTCAATCTAAGATTTTCTCTATGATCCTATAATCTTATGATCTTTGGGTTAGGCCTTTAAGGGGAAATGGTCAGCTTTTTCCAAGATGGAGGTGATTGTCTTTTCTAGCAATTAGGAGGTGGTGATGAGGGTGAGGGAGGAAAGACAAAAGAAGGTTAGGCTATTCTTGTCCATGTCCTACTAGAAGTCCACCACAAGAGGGCTACTCAAAGTGCTAGGCTCCTACTTCTAGATCTCTGAAAACCATAGGTAACCATGAGTACCAAAAGAGCAGAAGTGCTACCCAGCTTTCATTCCTTACTCTGACTAGATTACCTGATAAAATCAGTGATTTTAAGATTATTGGTCCTGATAGATTAGTAGATTATGTATAGTTCATTTAAATTTATTGAGTGTCTTTCCCTAAACCAGTGCTCTAAAATGTATTAGTGCACTTTCCCTGAATTAGGATAGAGCAGGTTGACCCCACATTTATGATGCAATGTGATTTAAAATGGGGATTATCATAAAGATGGCTGAACCCAAACTGTCACCTCCTTGGCCACCATTCCTACAGTTGCTCTGTTTCAATCTTTGGCAAGCTTGTGCTAATTAGGCAAAATGATGACAAATTTCAAGCTGCCACCCCCAGTGTTTGAACTTCTTCCAAGACTTCTTCCAATTATAGGATTAAAAGGCTAGTGCTAGAAGGGTCTTATCTAGTCCAGCTCCCTCATTTTACAAATAAGGAAACAGCCTGCAGGAGGTCAAATGACTTAACTAAGGTCACACAGGGAGGAAACATAGAGAAAGGATTTCAATTCAGGTCCTCTGACTGCAGAGGCAGAGATCTTTTGCCAGAGCCAAAATAGAGACTATCTGATCTAACCATCTCATTTTACAGAATAGAAAACTGAGGCATAGAGAAGGTAAGTGACACACCCAAAGTAACACAGTATACCAGTGGTGAAGCCAGGATTAGAACTCATGTCCTTTGTCTCTCAGTCTGGTGGTGTTTTCCTTTTCATACACCAACCATTGAATGAGAGGGTAAAAGTGAAATATAGAAATTTATTAGGCAATCTTGAATTAATGGATTAGTTCAATGAGATTCTACAGATCATCAAAATCCTCTATAAACTGACCATAATTTAGTCTCTCTACGATAGTTAAGGAATTTAAGTTGCCTCTGGGTTATCATTCTGAGGAATATGGCTCGCTGCACAATCATATAGTCATTGAGATTTTCGACCTGGAAAAGACATTTATCATTAACTAACCAATCCCCTCATTTAATAGATGGAGAGATTGAAGCCCAGTTATGGGAGGGTTTGGTGGCATGAACATCTGAGCCATCACAACCCAGCAGTGATCATGAGACGTAAAGGCTGAATTCAGTTCCACTTAATTTCTTGTATCTCAATCATGTAGACTCTACCTATTCCCCACCCCCCTATTATTTGATCTCCTACCTAATTCTGAAATCTGTTCTTTATGGATCTTTGGTTCCATAACTGATACCATGCTTGCCTCTCTAGGTCCATTGACCAATATATATATATACACAATGGTATAAGTATCTGTCTTGGGTACTGACTTCAGACCACACAGATCATCAGACCAACCAAGAAGCAATTCTAAAAGTTATTTGTTCACATGGAAGTATTTTAATTGGACAAAGCATCTCTTTTAGCTAAAACATTTTGCAGTATAGTTTCTACACTGGTTCTTATGGTCTAATGAGGCCTCGTTTTCCTTCTCCCAAGTTCTGTGAGAACCTAATAGCATCAATTGCATACTCCATTTTTGTATAAATGTACTCTTGTACCATCATTTTGGGGACATTTATAGTTCATGTGGAGAGTGAAGGTTGCAGTGGGAAGAGGGATGCTTAACTATCCCTGTGATTATGACCCAGGACTTCATGATCAAACATTGTAAAAATAAGGTAACTGACCAAAACTGGTTCCCTTATTCCAGGGTGGGGAAGCACATTCTGGCAGAGGTCAATTCATTCTCTTTTCTTCCATCTAGTTGTACAGTGGCAATGATATTTCTACTCCAAGAAAGTGTTATTTGAACCACAACTGGTTGTTTTCCACATTTACCTGCCCATCTCAGACCCACTAACCAACGTCACCTTTTGGCCATTAATATAATCCATAACTAATGATATTTATATTACAGTTTAATGTGTGGTCCCTTATGTAAACCCTCTTAGCAGAAGACCTTGCCTACTACTTACTAAGAAAATCAAGATAATTTATCACACACTCCTTATCTATTTTCCTTCAGTCTTTCTTTCCTTACTCTAGTTCCTGAGGCAGAGGTGGTATCTTCTTTGTCTAGGCCAATATGTCTGCTTTTGTCCATTTATCCCATGCCATCCCTCTCCTCCAGGAGCTTGGTTCTTTGATCAGTCCTTCCTTCTCTCTCTCTCCTCTTTAATCTCTCCCTATCTATTGACTTGTTACTTGTTACGTACAAATATGCCCAGATTGCTCTCGTCCTTAAATGTAAAACTTTCACTGGATTCTGTGAAGCCTCCCCTTAATATTGCACTATATCTTTTCTCCCTGTCATAATTAAGCTCTTAAAAAGAGGAATCTGTACTAATTGCCTCCATATTTTTATATCCCACTTGCTTCATCATTCGGTCCTAAACCCCTTGGAATTTTGTTTCTGACTGTATCACTCTACTGAAACTGTCTTTTCCAAGGGGAACAAATGCAGGGGAACAAAATTACAGTGTTTTTTTTAAATTAAGAGTTCCAGTTAGGTTCTGGTTAAGTGAGATTTTATTGTAAACTTAAGCTGGGATATCCTTACACCTCTTGAAGCGTGACTATAGTGATCATCAAATAATAATATCAACCTACTTTTCCATGACACTTTGAGATTTGAAAGAAACAACTTGTGTGACATAGTATAACTAGTTATTTCCATTTAGCAGATACAGTAACTGAGGCTCAGTAACATTCTTTGCAATAGTAAAGATCTGGAAGGAAAGTAAGCGTCTATTGATTGGGGAATGACTGAACAGATTGTGGCATATGAAGGCAATGGAATAATCTCTTGTTGTATATGAGAGGTGACAAATATTAAGAACTGAGATAAAGTTGTGAAGACTCATATTGAGTTGACAATGAGTGAAGTAAGCAAAACCAGCAGAACAATTTATGGGATTAGCACAATAATGAAAAGAAGACAAAACTGAAAGATTTCAGAATTGGCCAATGTAGTGTCTAATTGTTTAATGAGACTGATAGTGAAACATGACAGAGAGATGGCATACTTTAAGTATGGAATGAGGCATACACATTTTCAGACATGGACAATGTGTTGAATTGCTTTGTTTGCCTGTACAAGGAAGGGTTCTACTGGGGGACAGAGAGTTGCCAGGAAGTACAAATGATGTTTAAAAAAAAAGAAAAAGGAAAAGAACATCAATAAATAACAATAATAACTTCAATTAAAGCATTTGAAAACAATTTTAAAAATTATCTCTGAAAGGTTAAACAATTTAACCAAGGTTCCAAAACCAGGAAGGGACACAACCAGGACTATGGTGGATATTTTATAGCTCTGTACACTTTCTGCTCTACTGCACATAAGTCCTAGAATCCTAAATTGATTCTCAGTGAGGACAAATCTGAAAACCCTGTGTGCCCACACAACTGGAACAAAAGCTATAGAAAAGAAGTTTTGTGTCATTTGTGCCCTTTTCATCTAAAGAGTCAATTACCAAACATTCTGACAATGGACCATGTCTGCTGTCCAAGGTCCAATCACTCTAGGTGCAGAAAGACACATTCCTGAGAAGCTGGACATAAGATTGATGGATTATTAGTTACACTGACCCACTGAACAATATAATAATAGATATATCAATCATTTGTGATGATGTTCTTTACTTTGACCATTACATTCAGTAGAAGTCCCAACTTCTCAGTAATCTATTTAACCCATCTCTCCCTTCCTCCCCATCCCTCTCTCCCTCTCTCCTTCTCTCCCTCCCTCTCTCTCTCTCTCTCTCTCTCTCTCTCTCTCTCTCTCTCTCTCTCTCTCTCTCTCTCTCTCTCCTTCTCTCTCTGTCTCTCTTAGACACAAGCGACAACATGGAAGTGAGCACATTTCCTGTGTCCTCACCCAACACAACTCTACAGATTCTACCTCCCCCTCCCCCAAATCTACAGAGCTTTATTTTTTTAACACATTCCTGCTCAAGTGAGATGTGAGAGAGGTCAAGAAATTATGTATAATAACTAAGCTAACATTTATGAGATGCTTTAAGACTTTCAGAGTCTTTTCCCATTTTGTCTCATTTGATCCTCATAACAGCCCTGTGAGGTAAGTACTGTACTTGTCTCATTTTTGTTGTTGTTGTTGAGTTGTTTCAATTGAATTCGACTCTTCTTGACTCCATTTGGGGTTTTCTTGACAAAGATACTGCAGTGGTTTGTCATTTCCTTCTCCAGTTTATTTTTACAGATGAAGAAACTGAGGTCAACAGGGTCAAGTGACTTGTCCAGGGTCACATAGCTAGTAAGTCTTTGAGGCAAAAGTTGGACTCAGGAAGAGGGGTCTTTCTGAATTTTACAGATGAGGAATATAAGGCTGAGAAAGATTAAATGACAGAGGCTGAGGAATGTCCAGAGTCACACAGCAATTAGGTGTTGGAGGCAGGATTCGAATTCATGTCTTCCTTACTCCAAATGTATCAGTTATCTATTAAGCAACCTAGCTAATGGTACCTAGTCTGGATTTTCCTGAAAAGGAAAATTATATATAAATTTTATAACTTCTGTGGAAGGAAGATTTGTCCTTACCTTCCAACTATGTTGAAGCATACTCTTGAATTAAGTAGATTTTTTTTTTAACTTTCTGTGTAAATAGATCTTGTTATAAAAGAAAGGCCAAACCTTGTGGGGGGTGTCGTGTATTTCTTAAAAATTGATTTTTCTTCATGATTTTGAATGGATTTATGTTGCAAAAATAACGCCCCTAAGTTACCACATAGGGGAACAGAAGACTGGTATGGCCTTGAGAAGAGCAAACACACGTCTGGAAGCCAGGAAAGAGATGGGAGGGCCTCATTATATGCAGCAGCATGTCATCAGATCAGAAATAGAAAATAATGGGGAAAAAGAAGTCACAGGCTAAACTCCACTCCTTGTGAAACATAATTCCCCAGGCATACAAAAGTATTGTCTTTGGCTAAGCTGGTTTGCCTTGTCAAGTCAATAAAAGTTGAGAACACTGTAACTGTGCTGGCCTCAACTTGTAGAACAGCTGATTACCAATCCCCTGGGGAAAACTGGTCTTTTAATAGGCATTCTTCATGTCTCTTCTTCCCTCCTCAAATAAATCACTCGATTTTCAACACTTAAATCTTTACAGAAATCTCTTTACAGAAATATTTAAATAAACTTTTTTTTCCTCCTAAACCATCAGCAGGATGTAATGGGAGGCAAGAGTCAGTTTGTTCATGGTTGCCCAATGATTGTGAAAACATTGTACTAATAAGGCCTTAGGCTACCCCTTACTTTGGTGAACTCAAGACACTTAGCAGATATCACCTAATTTAATCTAACACTGCTTCAGAGAGTCAGGTTGTCATAGTTGCTATTTATTTCCTCATCCAGGACTGGAGCTTTCCTTCCTTATATTATTTGTATAATAGTCCCCCTGGGACTTGTTCTCCCATGTCAAGGGTTGATTCTTCAGAGGGCAAATGCTACTCCTAGATTCTAGGTGTAGTCTGTGGATCTGCAATAAGACTCTAGCTCATGAGCCCCACCAGAGTTGCTTCCTATTAATAGTTAGGCAGTAGGCACAATTAACTCTTAGACGAATCATTTAGAAAGATGGTATAATAAGAAGCAACTACAAAATACCCACTCCCCCAACAATCCTGGGGTTTACTCTCCCAGGATTACGTGGAATGTCTGTTGGAATAATACACACAAATTTTGTATAATGAGAATGAGGCATAAATGTAAGGAACATATGTGGCCAAGGCAACTCCTAACTCTGGAATTGCAGGACCTTGGAGTTCTTTCTCTTCTTGTAGAGTAACCATGAAGTTTCTCCCTGGGTGACCTTTTGGGAAGGTTGCTTGTCTGGGCACCCAGAATCCACTCTTCTCCAAAGAGTCACTACCACTTGGACTTTTTTTAATCCATAGCTGGTTCTTTTTTCTGTTGCCAGAGATTCCTTGTGGATTTGTTGTTGTTACTTTTTATTTCCTTGTGTGTTTGGGAAGTGTGCCTCCCTCCGTTGTACATCAGATTAAATTGACTCTGTGGATGGAGAATCTCCTTCTGTGTGAGTAGCACTACTGCTAGATGCCATGGCTGATGGGGCTTAGGGAGAGAAAAGAGAGAAATCTCAAGTTTTCTCCTTCCCTTTTCCAAGAAATGAAGAGTCACCTAAACTCAGTGAAAGAAACACAAGGAAGAAGCAGCGACCTGGGGCCAGAGGTCACTGCTGATGCTTTGACATCTACTGTGTGAGGGATTCTTTCTGGTTGGGTAGCTAATTCTCTTGGTGTTATCTTCCCCCTTTCTGCTGCCATTGCAGGAACTCCTGGAGTAGTCCAAAAACATCAAGTTCTTTAGCTCTGAGTCAGAACCAATGTAGTCCACTTGAAATGGTCCTGTTTCCTGCAGACTGGGAGGAAGGAGGGCTTACTCCATTCTTCTCAGATGACCAAAACCATCCTGTCTAGAGGCAGAGGATTGGATCAGATAATCTCAAGTCCTCCAGGACTGAGGACCCTACTATTCAAACATGCCATACACCCATGACGTACCCTCTTTTAAGGGTATCCATGTCCTAAGCTAATATTTTTCAAGTTCAAAAAGGAGATAATCACATTCCAGAAAGGGTAGTTATAATTTGGTTGTTTAGTCATTTTTCAGTCATGTCTAAATCTTCATGACATCATCTGGGGTTTTCTTGGCAAAAAACCTGGGAGTAGACTTCTCCACTTCATTTTAAAGATGAGGAGAGTGAGGCAAATGGGGTTAAATGATCTGCCCAGGGTGGCAGAGCTAGTAAGTGTCTGAGAGCAGATTTAAACTCAGCAAGATAGGTCTTCCTGATTTCAGGCCTGGTGCTCTACCCACTGCACCATCTAGCTGTCCTAGGTAATCCAAACGTAAAGGGGGGCATCATTGTATAGATATTACCAGGCTCCTCTCATGAGTTTGTTATTGGAGTTGAGTTTGAAATCTAGCTCAGAGGTAGCAGCTATATAGCAAAGGGTGACGTGTTATGTTATATAGAGTCTCTTTTCTGCTTAAAAGGAAGCATACAGCATTAGCATTGTAAGAGACAGAAAACGCAAAAACTGTCGTAGAAACATTTGCTAAGGTACACACTTGGAGGTAATAATTCAATTCAAAGCTTAAAGTCCCCTCTACAGCCTTCCTGGAAACTCCATATCCTTATTCAAAATGTAGTAGGAAGGATCCTGAGACCCAGTTCTCATTTCAATCAGAACTTCTACCTAGCTTTTTAAGGAGAGTGATAAAAACTAGAATTTTTTCACTTTTGTATGCTTCTATAAATCTGTGGTTTGAATTGCATAGTAATGAAAAATTCCTGTGAGTACTTTAAACTTAATTTCCTTGGGTAGTGAAGATAGAGAGGAGAGAGGAGGGAAAAGAGAAATAAAGAAATAAAAGAAAGGCTGAATTCTCACTCCCCACTCCCTTTCTCCTCTGTCCTCCACAGACCATGTTGTAATAGCAACATAAGACAACGAACACAATATAATCCAAGATGCTGAAACCCATAGTTACCTAAGCATCCAATTAGAATATTATGTGTTTCCAAAATCTAGAACCATGGAAATGGTTCCTTCACTTGGCTCTGCATAAACACAAGTAAATTTTGGGTCACTTGTAACTGCAACATGTGTGTGTACAAACACACATACATACACACACATGCACATTCACACATTTTCCCCTCAAAATGACCCAGGAGCTTCCTTCTCTCAGGAACAGATGCATGGAAAGCTTCACATTGAAAATGTATACTGTGATGAGGTTATTCATGTATAAAAAAATCACCTTAAACAGTTTTCACAGCAGAAAGCAGAATTGTTGCCTTGGTTTGGGAGCGGGGAGTGGGAGATTGGAGAAGAGGTTTCCCCTTCATGCATCAGAGACAGCTAAGATGTTTCTCAACTTCAAAAACAAAAAAAAAGTAAAATTCACATTTGGAATTATGAAGTTAGACATGAACATTTTAGCTAAAGGGCCTTAATAATTCTAGAGAAATTTTGAAAAAAATTACTGTGCTTCCAATCATAAAATTCACTGGGCTGTTTTATTGACAGTTTCAGCTGGGCCCTAAGAGGTCTTTCTTTTTATTTGTTAATTTATTTAGGATCTATATATATGCTCACTGAGAACACAATAGTGGGTTTGAGGACCTACATTTAAATTCTGCCCTTTCACTTTGAGGATATGCAAGTCAATTTCTCTCTCAAGGACTCTGTTTTCTAATTTGCAAAATGAAGGGTTTGGATTAAATGATCTTGAAGACCCCTTCCAACTAGAAACACAATGTAAAAAAGCTTTGAGGCAGCTTACAGAATGAAGACACCAAATATGACAAGATCGTTTGACACTAAAAACAGGATAAAAATTAATTACAAGGGGGAAATACATAGAAGGATGGTACCAAACTTCTGGCATGAATTTATTTTTGCAATAGAAGTGGGGTTTAGCTTAGAGCCATCAGCTATGGCAAAAGGTAACATGCTGTATGGTATAGATTCCATTGTGTCCTTAAAAGGAAGCGTACGAAATCAACTACAGAACTACTTTTCCCTAGAATTTAATTCTTGGAGGAATTTATCCTGTGATTTCTTAGACATAAAGAATATTGAATAATCGCTAAGTATGCACTTAATAAATGCTCACTGAATTGAATTGGATATATTTGATTCCATCCATTCCTTCTTCCTAATGCTAATTCCTAGGTAATCATTTCATCCCACTGGGTCAGGCTTCTGTATTCTGAAAAAGGAAATTAATAAGTTATCCTTCCTTTATATGTCAATCAATGCCTGGCAAAGACATTGGCCAGAACTTTAATACAGTATTTGTAACCGTGTTGCCCTTAGTATTTTGGACCTACTGAATGGACAGTGTAGATCTGGGGTAGCATAATGTAGCACCAATGTGATACCCACAACAGCCACCACGGATATGCAGGCATATTTTCAGGGTAAATTCACAAAATATAAACTCTCTTCCTCAAAGACAAAACCAAAATATTTATTCAGATACCAGACAGCCAACTCCACTATGGTAACAAGGAGGTTTCCCCTCACCAATAGAGGCAGAACCACCATTCCCAAGCCTTCCCTGCCTCAGGCCTCCCCACAAACTCCCTTAACTAAAATGCCCCTCTCTCCCTCAGGCTAGCTGCTTTGCTCTGCTCTGCCTACTGCCTCTATCTCTCAGCTCTACTTCACTCTCCCTTCCTGCTCCACCCCTTAGGCAAGCTCCTCCCACTATGGACTTTATGTGACTCAGGCTGTGGGCTGCGCCAAAGCTCAAAGCAGGCCACATGGGTCTATTAAGGGGTAGGGAAGATCTTCAAATTTTCTTAATATTACAGATAGCTATTTGTTTCCTTCAAACAAAAGAAATTCTTAAAGTACAGCATGATTGTTCATAAATGTGCATTGATAAAGACTTAGGCATGCCATTGGGTACCTTAAATTTCTATCTGCCTTAAATTTTTTATCTGTAAAATGGGGATGATGATAGCACTTTTCTTCTGGGGTTGTTTTAGATAATGAGACAATATTTGTAAAATATTTTGCAAACCTTAATGTACTTATAAATGCTGGCTATCATCAGCATCTTCATCATCATCATTGTCTTATTATTGTTCGCCTGAAGGTCACTGATAGGCTATTCTGGATTACTAATGGACCTTTTCTTTTTACTGAGAATTTGAAAGGTTCTTTTTATGTTTTGTAGTGTTCCAATCAAAAAGCAACCCCAATATTATATTTTTAATGATCTACAGAAAAATATTTATCTGTCTTCTAAACAGGCCAAGGTCTTCCACTGCATCCAGAACCATCTCCAGTTGGCCTGATTATACCTTGCCACTGGACCTAGATGGCTCCAGAAGAGAAAGTGAGGCTGGTGATTTCGCAGAGCCCTCCCTCACTTACATATTATGGCATCCCCTCCCTTATGTCATGCTCATCCTTGAGAACAAGTGACAAGCAGCCACAACCTCTCCTAATGTCTAATCATCCATCCTACATTGTGTCTTTCTCTTTTGGATCCTCCTATTTTGGGACTCTTTTCCAACTTTTCTTTTGCTTGGACTTCTAGCAAAGGGGGTAGGGTGGGGGGAGATCTCTTTCCTCTTCCTGCCTGAGAAGCAGTAACAGCTTGCATCAGAAGCACATGATAGCAGGAGACATGTGCTTGTCTCTGCAAGCCCGAGCCCAGTCTTTGAATTGCTGGCTTTTCTACGCTATTCTGTTTCCTTTTAGGAACCCAAGTAAGCAGCTAGCAATCCAGAGAAATGCATGTCTTTACCCTTGATGGTTACCTTGTAGATCAAGAGTTCTTGAATCAAGAATTCAGACATCAAGAAGAAGAGATTTCCAAAATAGTACTGCTGATCACAGGAAAAGAGAACTACTGCCAGAATCATAGTTTGCCTGCGCTAATAAAGCCATGCCTTGGCTGGGCAAGAAATCTGGACCTTGCCAAGCCTCCATGATAATTAATGTGAATTGATTTGACAATGTAAGTTCAATATGAATGTGAACTATTCTATTTTGCAGTCCTTCAAAGTGTCTTACCCTTTGTGGGGAAGAAGAGAGGCAAAATGAGTTTAGAAGGCTCTTTGAGAGTTTGTTTCCCATTATTTCTTCATTCATGTCTTTGTGTCATTTGTTTCTTATGCATTTTCTATGGTGTAGTGAAAATACAATTGTCCTATACCTGATACTCATATTATCCGTTGGGTACTTTTATGGGAGGCCATAGTATTATTGACATTTGGAGAGACCTTATACAAGACCCACACATGACTAAGCTTTGTTTTAGAGATTTTCTTGGAGTTTTAGTCTAAAGTTGGATAAAGTTAGTGGGTCTATGTGAACTCAAGGGGAATTCTTGACAACTCCTGTCTCCCTAATCTCCCATTGAATCCCTGAATCTCAGCACTGGAAAGGTTATTAGAGGTCATTTGTCCACCCTGTCCCTAAGGAGGAATCCTTTCTACAGTGTTCCTAACAAGTCACCATCTTCCTACTACCTTCTTATAAGCAGAATTTCAGCATTCCCAGTATGATTAAAAATGAGAAAAACATTCTCAAGATTCCTTCTCTTAAACCATAATGCACCATCAGGAGCCCTGCCATAATAAGCGAGTGACAGTAGACAGCCCAAGTCACAAAAGTCCCACATTAGGGTGACATTCATAAGCACAGTGGTTCAGATGATTATCTAGGTGGGGTGAGTAGGATAAAAGAGTTAGAGAAAAGTGAAAAGAAACAGTAACCCAGCAGGATAATTCTTCAAAGGGTCCTTTAATTCCAAGAATGATTTTTTAAAAAGTCTTCCTTTTAATAATTCATCAGGCCAAAATTTCACACTAGGAGGGATAGAGAATTCAGAAGTAACTAATATTCTTAAGAAGGAACATCTCTATCATTAAAAAAATCATTTATAGTACAACTTTTGGGTTATATATTTTTTCAGGAAGCAAAATTCCTGAAAGTATATTTGATGATAATAGAAAAACATGACCCAGTTCTCAACATGTATCTTTAGAGAGCAGAGGGGTATCTGTATAAGGAGGAAAGGGATATAATTCCCATGGCTTCCATCTCCTGCACAAGAAAAGCTAATTCATTTATAAAATGAAGGGGTTGGGATATATAACGTTTAAGTCCTGCAGTCCTATTAACAGAAAGGATGTTCCACATTATTGGCTATTTGGATACATAGTGTCCTGACTTTAGAACCTCAAACATCCCTATGGCATGGTCTAAGAAAGAGGTTCTTCACTTTTTTTTGTACCATGGTAACCTTTGACAGTCAGGTGAAGCCTGTGAATCCCCTCTTAAGACAAAATACTTTGAAATATAGAAAATGCATGTTTACAAAGAAAACAAATTATGTTGAAATACAGTTATCAAAAACAAGTTTTTAAAAAGTTCCTAGAACCCAGGTTAAGAGCTGTTGTGAAGAACTGAAAGACAGAGTTGTCTCATTCATCAACAAGTTGAGTTGTTGAATGTCAAACTTTGTGGCTCCCATTATGCTGGACCTTGTGAAGAAAAAGACATAAAGGTATCGTGAGGTGAAAAGAACCAGGCTTTGGAGACAGGAGACTTGGGTTTGGGTACCATCTCTAACAAAGGATAGCTTTTACATTCTACTTTAAGGTTTTGCAAAATGCTTTGTATTTGTGATCTCATCTGGTCCTCACAATAATTCAGTGAGACAGGTGCTATTATCCATATTTGACAGATGGGAAAACAAGCTGAGAGAATCCCAGAATCTGCTAAGAGTGTGAGGCAGAGTTAGAACTCACATCTTCCTAACCTCCAAGTCCAGCTCTCCAAGTCCACTACACCATCTTAGCTGCCTCGTGGTCGAGCAAGAATTTCACTGAACTCAGACATAGAAGACCTGGATTTTGGCTCTGTTAATATGTTTGGTTTTTGTTATTGTCTTTTTTCTTTGCGGGGGAAGGCTGCAAACCAAATGTATGAGTGTATTGGCCAAGGGAACTCCAAGGAAGGAAACTCCTATCAATACAGATTAGGCTGTTCTACAAATTTGTCTTAGAGATTTTCCTGGTTCACTGAGGCTTAGTGACATCTCTAAGAGTTGCATAGTCAACATGTTTCAGAGGTATGATTTGAACTCATGTCTTCCTGCTGCTAAGGCTCTCTCTCTTTCTCCATATATACGTGCTTGTTTGTGTGTGTTTATATATGTATGTGTGTAGATATAAGTGTATAGGTATATATACATATACATATGTGTGTATGTATTTATACATATGCATATATATGTGCGTATATATATTTGTGTGTGTACGTATATATACATATATACAGAGAGAGACAGAGAGAGAGAGAGAGAGAGAGAGAGAGAGAAAGAGTGTGTGTGCATCTGTGTGCATTCCTGAGTTCAAATGTGGTCTCAAATACATGTAATAACTGTGTGACCCTGGGGCAAGTCACTAAATCCTGTTTGCCTCAGTTTCCTCATTTGTAAAATGAGCTGGAGAAGGAAATGGCAAACCACTCCAGTATCTTTACCAAGAAGACCCCAAATAGGGTCATGAAGAGTCAAACTCAACTAAAAAGAATGACTGAAACAACTCACCTAGCAGTGTTACCCCTGGCAAATAATTTGACCATTTTAGGTCTCAGTTTCCTCATACATGGAGCAGGAAATCAGACTGAAGTCTCCTCTAGGTCTGACATTTTACATTTATAAGTTTGCTTACAAGCTAAAAGACTATATTCAAGTTATTGTTCCTTTCTAGACCTCAGTTTCTTTATCTGTAGAATGGGGATCACAATATCTGTATCACCTACTTCATAAGGCCATTAGAAGGAAAATGCTTTGTAAATTTTAGAGTGTAATGTAAATATGAGTCATTATTACTATGATATAAATTCCCAGGTCTTTGGAAACTCATAATCTAGTTTGGGAGATAAGCTCATGCACATGACACAAAAAGATAGCAGAAAACAACGTACTTGGAGTCTGCAAACCTGGTTTGAATTACATCTCTGCCACCTGTCCCTGAGTGATTCTTAAAAGATAGTGGATGAATAGTTTGAGTGTGAAAAAATGGTTATAACCAATTGAATTTAAGGTTTTCCCTTTCTATTTCCTCATTCAGAAACCAATCCCTGTAGTTTATTCAGCCATCCTCTGGAGGACATTGCTGATAGATGAGATTGCCCAAATCCTTGGGGAACAGATCTTGGGTGGGACTCCTCCCAACTAGAAAACCTTACAAACATAATCCAATCCAGACAAAATTTTGCTCTTAGGAAATAAATCTCTGTTCTTTCAATCTTCAATTAGTATTTAGTGAGACCCAGCTTATGAAAAGGAAAACCACTCAGAGTGGTCTGGTTCTAGATGTATTCTTTTGTCCAGTTTGCTGAAGGCAGCTGAGTCTCATGATTTGGTCACATTCTCATCAGGAGGAGCTGAAGACTATTTGCCCACCTCCTCATTAATATATTTATATTATATATTATGTATATATGTAATATGTAATATTTAATATTATACTAACATGCTTATTAACCAATCAGAGTTGATTTCCACCATCAGGTATACCTCCTTTTCCAAAGGAGTATTCAGCGTTCTCCAGGGGATGTCTTAAATTTCTTGGAGTGCCACTGACCTCTTTTTATTAATTATTTGCTAGTCATAATTAAGAAATTGATTAATAATTACCCAGAAATTATATCTTTTGAACTTTTCATTTGTCACAGAGTGAACACAGGCAGGAACCAGTTCTGAGGAGGAACATATTTCCTCATCAGACACAAAAAGAGTCATGGATCTGGAAGAGGGGAGGCCATAAGAAGTCAAGAGGAACTACCAGAGCAGAAGAAGATGTTTATGAGAATTGGGCCCCCGCACTCCAGCAGTGAGGCTGTGTGGCCTTAATGGGTAGAAGGAGTGTCAGGACAGAGACTGTGTTGCAGAAGCCCTCTACCCTTACCCCAGACTACAAAACCCAAGGCAATAATCCACTTCTTCAGTTGGGTTTCTTCATGCTTGCTCAAAGCCTCTAGTCTGTTTTCCTTTTATTTTATTTTATTTAGAAAAAGTTTACATTATATTTATAAACCGTGGTAAGTGTAGGCATCTTAGCTGGTGCGGTAGATAGAGAGGGGCCTGAAGCCAGGAAGACCTGAGTTCAAATATGGCATTAGATAATGGCTGTGTGACCCTGGGCAAGTCACTTAACCCTGTGTGCCTCAGTTCCTCATCTATAAAATGATCTGGAGAAGGAAACAGTAAACCACTCCAGTATCTTTGCCAAGAAAAGCCCCTAAATGGAGTCACAAAGAGTCAGAAGCAACTAAAATGACTGAACAACCACCACCACAGGTATTCACTAGTCTAGGGGTATACTTATTAAGACTGTAGTTAGGAAGAGGCAATTGAGGGAGAAGTGCCTAGGAAAACAAAGACAAAGAAAACAATAGAAACAGAGACCCACACCAAGACATTTAAAACAGCTGAGGGAGGGAGAGGAAAGAGGAGGGAAAGGGGGAATGGAGAGGTGGAAAAGAGAAAGAGACATACACACACACACACACACACAACACGCACACACACACATAGTTTATAGAAGGAAATCCATCTAGGTAATGAGACAGTAGCAGGATGAGGATAATTTAAGATTGACTGAATAACTCTCATCACCTTTATTCCTACATTGTTATATTAAAATGGAATATAATTAAAAGTTAAAATGTATGATATAAACCAGGGGTTGGCAAACTTTTTCTTTAAAGGGCCAGGTAGTAAATATTTTAGACTTTGCTGACCAAATAGTAAAGTATTATAAAGGTACGTGTATAATGAGGAAAAACAAATTTCAACAAAGATTTTTATTGATGACATTCAAAATATAATGATAATCATTGAGTATATATATGTGCAAATGTATATTAATACAGGTCTACTAATGGGAATAATGAGATTATTTTGGGGAAGGATAATATTTTGCTCAATTGGGGTTCAAAATTAGTATTCCTTATCATCAAAATAGATTGCAAATGTTCATATGTTAATGCCTATTTGTAATGAGATTTTACATATTTCGTTATTGACAATGCCTTTTCACACATATAGGTACTGTCAAATACTCGTATCAATCCACGAGCACATGATTTTAATTAAACTGAAAGGCTAAATAAGTTTATTTTCTGTGGATATATTTCTTCAGCTGTTGCAATCAAACTTGATTTAATTAGTTCACCATTGGTAAACAACTTTCCTTACTTGGCTAACAAATTAGATGCTTGGAAACATAATTTGATTGCAGTCATCTTGTGTTTGTTTTTTACTTTTGTCACGGAATTCTGTTGTGATGAGATATCCCATTTTAAATCTAATTTTTCTAACTTCTGCTTTCCTGAGTTGGGTATACTGTGGGTGAGTGCTTCTCCCGGCAATGGTTGATCCAGATGGCATTCTTCTAGCTCAGCTCTAATGTCATCAAATTAAAAACACAATGCTTTGCCATCTAAATTTGATAATAAAATAATCTATGTTCTACTGTTTCTTAAAAGTGCAACATTCAAAGTCCACTTTTCATTTCTCATTTTGACACGATGGGGATGTACTGATAATAAAGAACAAAAGATGGTTTTGTGGTATGGCAATACTAATCTCATTAGAAATGCCATGAAGTTATAATTGTGGAGCTGTGACTTGTAGTGTGTCAAGTCTAGTGCAAAGCTATGAGAGTATCACATACTGTGTCTCTGTAACAACTACTCCATTTTGTTATTGTAATGCAAAAGCACTCATAGACAATACAGAAATGAACGAGTGTCACTGTGTTTAAATAAAATTTTATTTATGGAAACTGAAATTTGAATTTCACACAATTTTCATGTATTATAAAATATTATTCTTCTTTTTATTTTTGTCCCTCACAATCACTTAAAAATATAAAAACTATCCTTAGCTTGTGGGTCATACAAAAACAGCAGCTGGCTGTGAGCTAAGAATTTGGCCTGCAGGACATAGCTTACTGACCTTTTATATGGATTGTAAAGAGTCAGAGGAAAAGGAGTTCACTGATAACTGCAGAGATTGCGGAGGATTCGTGGAGATGGTGACACAGAAGTTGAGTCTGGAAAGATGGGTAACTAATATTGTTTAGAGGATGACTTTGAGCAAATAACTTATTTTGTCTATTATAAATACTCAGATTAACTGCAAAGGACACATGAAGAAAGAAGCTATCTGTATCCAGAGAAAGAACTGATAAATAGAAGTGTTTATAGAATAATTTTACAAGTATCACATATATGTATATATGTGTGTAGATGGATATATATATGTATATATATATATATATATATATAGAGAGAGAGAGAGAGAGAGAGAGAGAGAGATAGATAGAGAGAGAGAGAGAGAGAGAGAGAGAGAGAGAGAGAGAGAGAGAGAGAGAGAGAGAGAAATACCTATTTATGTCTAATGGTAGCCATCTTTTAGGGCAGGAGCAGGGAGGGGAGATAAAAAGAAAAAAAGAAATTTACAAGATAATTTTGTTGTATATTTGAAAGGAATAGTGAGTTGTGCATAGTTTCATTTACAGTCATTTTTTTATTGTGTTATGTTATGGAAATGCTTGTTTTATTCCATAAATTAAAAATAAAATAAAATAAAGAGAAAGATGTGTAGGATCTCGGATAGGTGGCAGGAAGAGGACAGGACATTTTAAGAGGTGAAAACAACCTTCTATTTACTTCATTGGTCTAAGGATGACTTTGCTCTATGGCTTTACAAATAGTGAAGCTACTTACATATTGTTAGAGACCCAGGGAAAATTAGGTGAATTTGACTGACAGAAATATTTAAATTATATGTAACATCCCAGCCATCTGCTTGGTTGAATCAGGCTCCTCTTTTTTAAGTTAAAAAAAATCTTAATTCAATTACATGAAATGAGAAGGGAAGAGAGTGTTGTGTGGTTCTAGCCCTGATACATTCATTCAGTTTGTAACTGACTATACAGTGCTGACTACAGGTTAATGAGGAACACCTTGGGACTTGGACAAATTGGCAATTGTGACTTGACTTTGTGGTACATGGCTCTTAATCATATCCATGACTTATAAACATATGAAAAGATTAGCAGGGCTACGGGAAGAACGTGATTGTCTCTTTTAACAATAACTAAATTTTTGTTGTTTTTCAGTCATATCCAACTCTTTGTGACCCCATTTGGATTTTGTTTGTTTGTTTTGACAAAGATACTGGAGTGGTTTGCCATTTCCTTCTCCAGCTCATTTTACAGATGAGGAAACTGAGGCAAATAAGGATAAGTAATTTGCCTGGGGTCCCACAGCTAGTGTCTGAGGCCAGATTTGAACTCAGGAAGATGAGTCTTCCTGGCTCTAGGTCTGGTACTCTATCCACTGTGCCACCTTCCCTAGCTACCCTAATAGCTAAATTGATAATGCTTAAAAATGAATTTAAAATTGTAATAGAATTCAATTCAGCAAGCATTTCTTATTTCCTTTGTGCCAGGCCATGGGCTGAGAATACAGAGAAACGAAGGGAAAATAGCCCCGGTCTTCCAGGAGTTTACATTGTACAGGAAGAGAAATGTATTGATTCAAATCACAAACTGATTTATTACCTTTGTCATATAAACCTTCCACTTCTAGTACAATGGAGAGAGGGTTGGATTTGGAGTCAGAGGATCTGTGTGACCTTGGGAAAATCATTTGATCTCTCTGAGTCTCAGTTTCCTCATTTGTAAAATAGGGAGTTGGACTGGATGACCTCGAATATCCCTTCTGGCTTTAAAGTTATGATACTATAATCTGGCAACCTTTTTAAGGCAATCCCTTCACTTGTCACCCTCTATATTCATATATTTGAGGAATTTCTAAAACTTACAAAGAACAAATAAGCAAAACCCTAAACCCCAGACTGAATGCTGAGAACAGGAGGAATTGTGCATTCCCCAGAGCCAAAACACTTGCGAGAAATGAATTTCCCTTGCTTTAACTCGGTCTCTTTTTCATCTTGAAAGCTAAATATTACCTGACACACTGATTAAACAGTGTTGGATGAGTTGATCTTAGAAAGTTCCTTGCAGTCCTATGAGGCTGTGATCTCAGGGACATAACTAGGATGTGTTTGTTTGTTTGTATTGTAGGTCAAGGAAGAAAAAGCAAACTTGCTCTCTAGTGATTCCCACTAACCAGTCCAGTGGCATAACCCTCTCCCTTTACCCTGCCTCTAGGAGAGAAGGCAATGACTTCAACCAATCCTTTCTTTCTTGTTCAAAGTTGACTCTTTCCCCTCGGAGAATATCTATAGAGAAGAAATAGAAAACTTTTCAATTTGTCAGAGCACTTTGCTAGAACCCTCCTGGATGTCTTTGAGTGAGTGAGAGGTGACAGAGTATTCTAGTCTAATGATGAATGTTTGTCTTTCTTCAGTAAGAAGAACAATTCACATTTATATAACAATTTAGCTTCACAAAGTACTTTTCCTAACATCGGCCCTGGGAGGTAAGTTGGCTCAGAGAAATGATTGCTACCATTTAGATCTATTATTTCACTGGTTGGAAATATCCAGTGTAGAAAGTCCATCTACGGATATAGAGAAGGGAACATTTGTCATTTCTAGTTTTAGAGAATTTTATGAGAGATGACTTGCTCAAGGTCACATAGCTAATGAAGTGTCAGAGACAGAACTTAAACCCAGGTGTTCCTGATTCTAAGGCTGCTCTTTTTATCTCCTGGGCCATGCTGACTCTTACATCATCTAGAATAATCCCAGGGTAATAACATAGTGTTTTTTTTTATCCAAGAACTTAGTATACATGTAAGCTTTGTGGTATTATAGAATGATCCAAAACTGGGAGTTTCAGCCCCGTTATTAAATAAACTGTACAGCAATGATCAAGTGATTGACCTCAGTTTCCTCATCTGTAAAATAGACAGAACCAAAAGTTGGACAAGAAGATTCCTTCCAGCTATGAAAGTCCTGATCAGGTTCCCATAAGCCCCATATATCTTTGTTAGAGACGTGACCGAGTGTCGTGCTCCGTGTATTTTTGCAGGTGAGAATAGTGAGGCACTCTCAGGCTGAGACTTGATGTTAACATTAGAAATGTGATACAGAACTACAAAGAATCAGAAATTATTGAACCTACATTTAACAGGTGAAAAACAGTGAAAGAAACTTAAGCTCACAAAGCTAGAAAGTGACCAAGTTGGGCTCTAAACCCATGTCTTACAACCAAGGGACCAAACAAGAGGCTTCTTGCCTCTATATCAAAGGTTCATAATTTGGAGTGGATTAAATGGAAGGTCCAGGAACATGAATGGAAAAAGAAATATATCACTATTCCAATATAGTTCTTTTCCTTTGTAACCTTGTGTATTTTATGAATTTCAAAACATTATTCTGAGATGGGATTACATAAAAGGGGTCCCTGATAAAAAAGAGGTTAAGAATCCTTGCACTACAAGGGCTCTTTATATAAAAAACCAAAACAAATCTAAAGAATGTCTTACTTTGTGTCTCAAAAGCAGCTGTTGAATTCTGAGTAGAAGATTCAATAGCTTTCTCATAAATATCCCTGAAAGTCATAATTGGAAGGGACCTCAGAACTCATTCAATCCAGCATCCTCATTTTACATATTAGGAAACAGAGTCTCAGAAAGGTTATAGAGGAGAACTTAGAGATCATCATATCTACTCCTTTTATTTTGCAAGTGAGGAAATTGAGGTCAAGGGAAATTAGGTACTTTGCCTGAAGTTAGCTAGTAAGAGACTTCAGACCCAGGTGATCTGACTCCAAATGCAGTGATCATTCCACTGCTTCATGCTAGTGACTTTGTCCTTATTTATGGGAAGGGCAGCAAGTCAAAGGCTCAAACCTAGCTGCAGGAAATTGTGGTGGGAGAATTCTGTTAAAGAACCCTTCATTGAATAGGAAACTCACCTGGAATGCAAAAGTGAGAATAAGACAGTGACTAATGACAATGTGCCTGCTGGAAAAGATAGAGTGGAAAATAATACTGTTCAAATACACAGTGGGTGAGTGCTTTCCATGATGTTCAAATGAAATGGAGTTCCTGCTCTGAAATAGATCCTTGAAGCCATTACCATTGGTCTGGCCTCACCTTTTTTTAATTTTGGAAATCAGTGGTGGGTGATGCAGCCTGTCATCCTTTCTTAACCTCTTGACTTTGGAATTGGAGAATTAGATTACTTTAAGCAACCTCTCATCAAAAGGCAGTCAAGTAACCACAAAGAGAAAACACTGAAGGGCAGGGGAGGGGGTGGAGGGTTTTCCCAGATTAGGAATCGCAGATCATAAATCTCTTGACTCTCAGGAAAATGATTCATAGCTCTGGCTTTGGAATTCTCACAGGATGGGGAAAAGCACAACTCATCAGCTGTATACTCAGAGAAGCATCATAGATCATGCTTTTCTTAGGACTTTTTCCCAAGCAGTGGTCAGGAAAAAAGTGACCATCTTGTCAAGAGGTAACTGCGGTCCATAATGGGACATGTCTCATTTAGGCATAGTACTAGGGTATCCTTCTAGTAGGTAGGGCTCCCCAGAAAATATAACCCAGGTTTAAGGTACTCTGAAGTTCCACATTCCCTCAAGAAATAATAGATTTGCAACTGCATAACAATGTATGTATTTATTTCCGATCACCCAGAGAATCCAAATAATAAGCAGCAAAAGCTTTTTATTTTTGCATAACATAGTAAGAAAAGTAGTAACAAATAATTTTATCCATAAACTTGGGGTATACTCTCCCACAAATACGCAGGCTATCAGTGGAAATGGTGTAGACACATATGGAGTACATGTGAAGGGACACAGATATTAAAAAATAAAAGTGACCAGAACACATGTGTAAAGTGTCCAGGGCAGTTTATTTCTTTGGTGTTGCAGGCCTACTAATGCAGTCTGGTGACATTAATGTGTTGTTCCTTGTAGGTCTCATGGCATGTTTGTCTCTGCCAGGTTATGTACCACTGGCTTTGTGGTTGCTACTAAGCATTTCTCATGTGGTCTCTGCTCTCAGCTTTTGGAGTGAACTGATTCAGGTATGGGCAAATTATGACCCATAGGCCAAATCTGACCCCTGGATTGTTTTTGTACAGGCCACAAGTTAAGAATGTCTTTTATATATTCAAATAATGTTGTACTTGAATAAAGTCTCATTTAAAAATGTAAAAATTATGCTTAGCTTGTAGGTCATAGAAAAATAGACAATGGATGGATTTGGCATAGTTTGACAGCCCCTGAACTAGAGAACTATGTCTTCCTCATGAAAGAAGTGAACCTCACCATCTTTTTGTATATTTACTTTGTTTTTCTAAGGAGAAGGATGTTGGCTATACATGCCTCTTTTCTTCAGAAAGAGAACCTTTCTCTCAGGGCCAACCTCTTGTGGAACCCTTAGTTAGTCAGCCAAGTTGAGTCCATAGGCATTTTAATATGTCTTTGAAGCTGTATCTGGGTCTTGAAGTCCCTTGTCCAGACAACTTCCTGATTTAAGGTTAGAAATTCCTTACAACTTCCACTCAAATTTTTTGAGAGATCTTGTACTCTTCAAATCCATTTTGGGTTTGAAGGGTGCTCTCCCAAGGAAAGGGTTTCTGCAGTCTTAGGGGCTTTCCACTTAATGTTTTATGAAACCTTATTTTGTGTAGTGTGTCTAAATGGCTCCAGTTTGTTCTACTGCAAGATGGTCAAAGGTGATCCACATACTATATGGCAGGAGTTCTTAACTGGGGGTCTGTGAACTTGGATTTTTAAATATATACATACATACACATGTGTATATATATATAAATATATATATGTATATATAAAATTTCGATAACTTTATTTCAATATAGTTGGTTTTATTTGTAATATTGTATATTTTATTTTATGGATTTACAAACATTATTCAGATAATAGGTCCATAAGCTTCACCAGTCTGCCAAAGGGGCTCATTACATATAAAATATGAAGAACCCCTGTCATAAGGTAACATGATAGGGGTGATGTAGTATCATAATTTTTTTACCTAGAAGTCCTCTTAGTGACACTTAGGAGAACCAGGTATGTCAATTGGTACAAATTTTTTTACAACTTTATTTCACTTTGATATAATTTCTCCTATTTCTGAAAAAGTCCTGTAAATACAAATAATTATCAGTAGATATTGTAATTTTACTTTAAAATAATAATTTTCATCTTAATATATCTTTTTTTGCCTTTCTGATTAAAAAAAAGATGCCCTGCAACTTGATCCAGTGTGGTCTCACACAATATTTTTTAATGCTAGTCTTTCTAGGTTATCTCGTCCAAAGATTACAGAAAAGTTCATGGTAGAATCAGGACTGAAATTCAGTATCTCCTGACTCCCTGGCCAGGGCTCTTTCTGCTTCATCATGCTATAGCATTTTGGAATCACAGGACCTGGGCTCAAGCCCCAATTGTGTCACTTATGGAAGCGATTGACTTTAAGTAAGTTACTGAACTTCCTCATGATTTAGTTCCCTCTTCTGTAAAAGCTGGGGTTTAGACTAGATGGCCTCTTTGATCCCATACAACTCTAAATCTATGATCCTAGGATGGAGCCTGAATAGAGCAGCAAGGTATGTGTCACAGCCATCATCTCTTAATAAAAGTCCTATTAGAAGAAACTATAGGAGGGAATGTTACAATGGTAGGATATGAAATAGAATATCCCTGCTGTGAACTGCTGGGTTGGAGCTAACCAAGTTCTTGCCCTAAGTTGTAAGTCATAAAACTTTCCTTATTCTACTTTTACTTCCCTGGAAGGTCCTTAAACTTGTATCTCCCTGGGCACCAGATGCAATCTTATGAATGCGGTAGTATGGACACACTTAATAATCATTTGTTGCTGCATGGAAACTGTGATCATCCTTTAATGCATAGATTTAGGATATTGCTGCTAAGGCTCTCCATTTCTTGGTTGTAGGCATTTTCTCTGGCTGTCCCTTGTGCCTGAACTATTCTCTCCCATGCTACCTACTCATCTTCTGAGTTTCCTTTAAGTCCCAAATAAAATCCCTTCTTTTACTGGAAACCTTCTTAATTCTATTGCCTTCCCTCTGTTAATTAATTTCTACTAATTGTTGCTTGTTCTTTGTTTTGGGGATCCAAGCCATCAGGAGCCATGTCTTGACTTGCATGAATTGGATTTAAATGAGGCAGAGTTGCACAAAGTCATCAGCCTCACTCTTTCTTCTAGAGTCATCAAAGTCCAGTGACAAGCCAAAAGTCATTATGATGGCCCAGGATGCAGTGGATGATCTTAGAGTCTCTGATGCCTGACCAAGCTCTAAGGACTCCATAGCACTTGCTTCAGCTGCCTTTATTGCTATTGAAACAAATTGTTCTTATATACTTCTTCTGCTAGAGGGCGTCTTCACATACTTGGGGTAGACATCCCCCTACCTCACTGATGGGTTTGAGGCCTGTCAGTTACCCTCAGCTTGGTCTGGCCCACCTGCCAAGATGGTTTTACCAGGGAGTGGCTGCTGTTCATGCTATAGCTTCTTGGAATCACAGATGAGAGTTGGATGGCAGGTGTACAACAAAGGTAGAGATGAACAGCCTTGAAAAGGACTTGGCAAGCCAGAGGTGTTAGCCTTTCTTGAATACCCCATAAAATTCATTAACTAATTAATATTTATATACACATATACATATTCATTTTGTCTCCCCCATTAGATTGTAAAAGCAGGGACTATTTTTTGTCTCTTTTTGTGTACCAACTATTTAGCATGGTACCAGGCATATTTTGTTGTTGTTCAATCATTTCAGTCATATTCTGACTCTATATGACCCATTTGAGGTTTTCTTGGCAAAGATGCTGGAGTGGTTTAATATTTCCTTCTCCAGCTCACTTTACAGATGAGGAAACTGAGGTAAACAGGGCTAAGTGACTTTGCTCATGGTCACACAGCATCTGAGGCCAGGTTTGAACTTGTCTTCCTGACTCCAGACCTGGCACTCTATCTACTGCATCACCTAGCTTCCTATCTAGCACATAGTAGGCATTTAATAAATATTTGATTGATTGATTGGTTGAATATAATAACAGAGTGCTTTAAGGTTTGCAAATAGCTTTACATATATTGATTTATTAGAACCTTACAAGATCCCTGGGAGATAACAACTACTAGTATTTTCATTATACGATAAAGAAAGGGGAGGTTGACCTTGGAGAGGTTGATCAACTGGCTCACATTCACACAATCCGCTAACACAAAAGACCTCGGTGCATGGATAAGTGGTAACTTCTGAAATCCTAAAACCCTTTGTGATTTGGTTTTTTTTTTTTATGCTTAAGATTGCTACTGTGGTAAATGTGGTGCAAGGTAGTCAAACGAGTGCTGAACTCAAAGTCCAAAGGTAGAGTTCAAATTCTGGCTCCAATCTTATTATATGTCCATGAGAAAATCACTTCCTTAACCTTAGTTTTCTCATCTTCAAAACTGGGATGATCGTGTTCGTCTTGTCCACTTTACAAGGTTCTCAGTAAGGAAAATATTTTCTAAGCCTTAATATAGAATATAGAAATATGACTTCTATTATAAGGACATTTAAACAAATGCCTATGTTATTACTTCACTCTGCTGTTGGTCCTGAATTAGACCTGGACAAGCATTCAATGTTTTGGCACATTCCTAATTTACCGCATATTTTTATGAGTGTTTTTGGCAAGCTCTCAGGTTATCTTCCGCTCTGCATCTTGACTACTTTCCAAGGAATGTACCTTTTGGGATATAGTTTTGATTTTTTTTTATCAGTTTTGGACTAGTTCTTTCTTTTCTCCACCTCCCCTGCATTTCCAATCCCTCCTGACTATATCCCCAAAGACTATAACCTAATGGAGGTTTCTAGGCCACATTTTGCCTAAATAATAACACATCAACATGTCAAGGACCAGCGATTTCATCAGGTGTGGGAACTGGAACAGATGAGAAATCCTCTGTAATTTATAGTCTTAGAAAGAGGTTAAATGCTTTCCTTAGGGTTACACAGCTAGTAAGTATCCGAGGCAGGAGATGAGCCCAAAGTCTTCTTGACTCCAAGTCAAGTACCATATCCACTAGGCAATTCTTGTCTCTCTTAAATAATAGCCCTGTAAGAATAATATCTTCCATTTGTTTAGTATTCTTTGCCTATCAAGTCACTTTCACATATGAAATCGATTAGAATATGTGGTTTGTGGACTCAGTCTTCATACTTTATAGCTATATCTCATCCATTTGTTTCTATATTTCTGTGTGCTATTGTGACCAGGTACTTCCTTTCTTCCATAGTGATAGAATAATCCATGAAATATTTCGAAACGTTGCAAGTCCTTGTTTTATCATTCTCAATGCATTAATGCTAAGATTACATTATTATATGGTAAAGCCATTTGTTAAATAGTGTATTTTCTCTCCAAGATGGTAGGAGGAAGAGAGGAAGGAAGGATGCTCCATGAACTGTGCTTTTAAGTGGAAAGGTGTTTAAAGGAATTTCATTTCACATTCCCCTGTTGTTCCCTTTCTGGCAGCACTGATGAAGTCCCTCTCACTCTGCCCCGCTATGCCCCACCCCAGTACTTACTGACAATTTTTCTCCCCAGACCTCAAATAGCATCTTGGTTTTTATTCATCTCAAATGATTTTGCTATAAAATAAACATTGTCTTTATAGCTATGTATTTGTATCTAATTTACTCTGTCAAATGGTAAACAATCCTTGAGGGGAAGATCTTATCCAAAATGTCTATCTTCCCCAACAACGCTTAATACAGGTGTGTGTGTGTGTATGTGTGTGGTGTATTTGGTTTCTGAGCCATTGATTTCTCATGCCCCTCTCCCCAAGTAGTCATAGGGGCTAAACTATGTGCAAAAGATTGTTTTTATACCAAGTGTATATCCCCTTATGAAGTGAGAACCTATTTCTCTTTGATTGAATGGTATGGTGGTAGTGGTGGTGAAAGGTCCATGTCCTGGTAAGCCGTTCAATCACCAAGCCTATAAGCTCTTGGAATTGTGTGACAAATCCCTTCACCCTCTGAACTTCAGTTTCCACATCTATAAAATGAAATTTTATTAGATGATCTCCAGAGTTATTTTTTCCAAATCTAAGAGTCTATGATATAAAACGATCTCTTCTGATATTCATAGCAATATTATAAAGTAGCAATATTTGGGTTCTTATTCTTTGTTTTAGTAAGAAATTAGGGGTGGACGAATTTAACTGAGGTCACTCATATAAGAGATGAGTATCAGAGCTCCAATCATACCTAGTAGAGAAGAAGTAAGTATTTAAGGCAGTTTGTACATCCTTCAAGGCTAGCATATTACAGTTAGGTCATTTCATATTCTCAGACATTACAAGGAGATGTGTGAGAAAGCGAGGAGGAGAACAGTAGGTGGAGCTCCAAAGAATTTTCAGTATCTCAGCTGTGGTTGACTAGGGTTTTTCCCTTCCCTCTCTCTTGGTTGCCCCTTTTCTGGACCTGACTTGCTGCACCTCTGGGGAAGCAATCAGGTCCTCACGTGTTATTTCTGTATTTAGGAGCTAGGACACAGAACCTATTCATGAAAGTATGAAAGCAGGGAGGCAGTGAATCCAGATTTGACCTCAGACTCATGTATCATCTGATCTTCAGGGAGTTCCAGTGCCCATTCAGGGAATGATGACTTAGCTTCAGGCACCTTTATAACAACTGATGGCATTTAAGAACTAGATTTTGAGATAAACAATAACGTACCCACTTTGACTTTTTTCTATTTCTTTAGCATGCCTTTCCCCAATTATATTTATTTAAATAAAATAATCTCTACAGCCTGCTTTAGTTCAATCAGAAGGATTAGAAATCCCCTTAATAAAAGAATTTTTTCTGTAAAACTTGGACTCAGTCAAAAGGTCACACTCAAGGACCTAGAAGGCCACATATGGCCTCGAGACTACAGGTTTCCCCACTATTACTTTAGGCACTCAAACTGGATCTGAATTTTAGTTTTTGGTACTGGGGTCTGTAGTCTCGGTTGGTGGTAAGAAGGTCCCACAGCTTCTTTAGAGTAGAAATCTTGCTTTACTTTTCATCTTTATATATTCCTTTGAATCAAAATTCATAGGTGAAAACATTATGACTGTCCAATCTCCTTGTCCCGTGACTTCTTTTTCCTCAATAGAGGAGAATGTGTCATGAGAGAGAAATGGAAAGTTTCTTCTGGTTTAGATAGCTCTCTCTCCCATTTACAGAATTTAAAGTGGCTTTAAGGATACTTTAACTAAGAGGATGATTTATTCATCTCTTGACTTGGGAACCTAATTGTCAAACTGGCCTGATGATGCCTACATAAAACCCATTTCTATCAAACATTCTAAACACTTTTTGGAAAAACTTATTGGTATAAAGTTTTCTGATAAAATTGAGGCAAGGAGAGGTAAATTGGTTTTTGTCTGACTTTACCCAGGTAGACAGAACCAAGGCTTGAACTCACATCTCCTGAGTTTTAGTCCAGTGTTATCGTTGTCCAAGGCATTCAGTGATGATACTTGTACTATGAATTATTAGTTTTTTTTTCCATATCATGTGCCTTTCAAGACAATCTTCTTGTCTTTGGTCATGTGGTACAGTGGAAAGAGCACCAAACTTAGAAGAGCTCAGTTGGAGTTGATTTCAGTGCTTATTTGTCATATGATGGTAGGCAATCACTTAGCATCTCTGAGTCTCAGTTTACTCCCCTGTAAGATTGGAACAGTCCTACTTGCATGACTTTTAGAGGATTTTTGTGAGAAAACTATTAAGCTCTATAGAAACGTAAATTAATATTATATATCATTTCAGAGTCTTCTGGAAGGGGAATTAGCATTATAGAGGATTCTCCCTTTACCAATATGGACTGGCAATTTGTGTGAAATTTATAGATTAAGAAATTAAGTGACTTGCCTATGTTCACACAATCAGTATACGTTAGAGTCAATACTGGATCCTAGGGCTTTCTATCGGTGTTCTTTCCACTGCGCCATACTAGTAATGGCTATGTGGTATTTATTATTGTCTGTGTGGCTTGGTTTTATGCATCTGTGATAAAAGAGCCTCTCATGCCCCGTTCTGAAGCACATCTTGTCTATCTTGTTTCTCAGCAGTACACTGTTATATTGCATCATTCGTAGCTATGATTTAGCAAGTCCTAAAACACACTGGAGCTTTTATGGGGAGCCAAACCCAGAATAAGACAGGTTGGACTTAGGCCTGATCCCAGAGGTGCTAAAAGATTCTCCTTGTCAAACAGGCCTGTGATGAAGGTAGAATCCTAGAAAGGTATTGATGTTTCCCTATTTTCAGTTTTGCTTGCACACTTTCAGTTGTACCTACTGAAATATCCTCATGTGTATTGTTATATCCACTTTCCTAAGACACAGTGTCCTACTGACCCTACCGGTGTGCTTCCTGTATGATTTTGGCTTGATCATTATTTAGACAGCCAGAATCAATTAGTTTTTAGGAAGGGGTATTTATTAAGGGTATTTATTTGTTGTTGTTCAGGCATGTCGGACTCTTCCTGACCCCATTTGGGATTTTCTTGGCAAAGATACTGGAGTAGTTTGTCATTTCCTTCTTTGATTCATTTTATAGATGAGGAAACTGAGGCAAATAGAATTAAGTGACTTGCCCAGGGTCATGCAGCTAATAATTGTCTGAGGCCAGATTTAAACCTAGGAAAATGAGTCTTCCTGACTTCAGGCCTGGTACTCTAACTACTGTGTCACCGGAATAATTGATGGAATGCATTTCCAAAGGTCTGTGACACATCCTTCCACTAGTATATAAGAGAAGTAAACTTACAAGTACATATGGCAAAGTAGAAACTCACTGCTCCTGATTATGGGAGGTCCTTTTTTCCCCTTCAAGATGTATTTAAGAAATTATGCTGAGGTATGGCATAACTTCTTTGCTGGGTATTTTGTAAAGCCATGAATCTATGGACAATCTGATTGTGGTTCCCAATGCCATTAGCTGATCTGAGATTACCACTAGGATCCTGGAAAGATGGGAAGTTCCAAATTCTCTGGATTCTTCACAGTTTTCAAGGTCAAGGATTGAGACAGGGGGTGAGGAAAGAGACCTAGGCTAAGGCCAAGATCTCTCTCTCCAACCTTCCTCTCCCAAGTGGTTGTTCCTGGGCCTTAACTGAAATATCACAATAGCTCTGATCTCTGGAATAACTCTAATTCTCACCTAGGTTGCTATTTTATAGAAACTCTTAGAACATAACCACGCTCCCCAGTTTATCCTAACATGATATAATAGTCATATGGCTTTTAAGGCTTTTTATTTAGATTAAAGTGTTTGAGACTTGTTCTTACCTCCTCAAGATTTATCACTCACTTTAAGTGCATTAGGTAGGATGATCTGGTTGATTTATTCAACCAACACTCTCACCCTTATAATGGCAATTTGTGTAGTTAATCACTTAGGCCTCCAAGGGATGTTTAATTGCCAAGGAGTGGAAACTAAGGTCCAGAGCACAAGTAGGGTATATTTGGGGAAAAAAAAAAAAACCCTGAGTGAAGATCCATAAGAAAGGCCTTAGGCAACCAGAAGTTAACACTGTTAATAATCACAAGTATTTATTAAAGACATACTATGTGCTAGATCAGGTTCCCCACCTCTGTAGACACTGGGTTAGAAAGACAAAATGAGAGTCCCTCCCCTCAAGCTCACATTCTATTGAGAACTCAGTTTCTACATTTACAAAGTGTTTGCCTCACAACAAACCCTTGAGGAAGTTAATATAAATGTTATTTTCATTTTAGAGGTGTGTGTTTGTCCTTTGTTGCTGAAGAAGACCATGCCATCAGAGAAATGATGACATGACTTGCACTTGACTTTGCTTTGGGTGAGGGAGGGCTGTGCAAGGTCACCAGCCTCACTTCTCCTCCAGAGCCATCTGGATCCAGTGAACAGATATTCATCAAGATGACTGGAGATGATCTAGGATGAGGCAATTGGGGTTAAGTGACTTGCCCAAGGTCACACAGCTAGTGAGTGTCCAGTGTCTGAGGTAAGATTTGAGCTCAGGTCCTCCTGACTCCTGTGCTGGTGCTCTATCCACTGCACCACCTAGCGGCCCCTTTCATTTTAGAAATAAGGAAATAGAGACTCAGGAAGGTTAAGATCAGGTTCACCTAAGTGGTAAATGACAGAAAACCAATATGAAAAGTCAGGCCTTCTGTCTCTAAAGTCAATGTTGATCCCATTTTACCATGGATCATATATAAACATGTGAGTATATATGAATGAACACACACATGAACATACCTGGTATATACATAGATATATCCTATATGTGTCCGTATACACACACATGCACGCACACACATACACACATGCTTCTTTTCTTCAAAACATTTAAGTTTTAAAATTACTAAATAGATAATTTTTAAAAATCAGTACTTCTTCTACCCCCAATGATGCTTCTTACTTCTTGGCCCCTCAGGCAGACCTGCAGTGTCCAAGGGCTCACTTGCCTCTCTGCCTCCAACTCCTTTCCAGGCGAGGGTTGCCATCAGAAGATGCATGACATTTAACAGGTTGACCTGTACACCACTGTGTGTCAGTATATGAACCAAATCTACCAGCTAGGGGGAAAAATGGGTTTCTGTAGCTAACCCGTATCAACTTTGAGGTAAGTTTTAGGCAGACATACTATACATATATGCGTAAATGTTGTTTAGTCATGTCTGACTCTTCATGACCTCAATGACCACAGCTATTATTTTTTTTTAAAAAAGGAGAAAAGTAGAACTCTTGTATTGTGGTTACAGCCTCACTACAAGGACTCAAATGGAGTCTGTGGGAAGAGGTTATCTTCTGACTCTATGACCAATTACATTTGCCCTTCAGTCACAGGAAACAAAATTAAGAGTTGCTGGTCATTGCAAAGGTTAAGAACACATGCCTAACTCAGTGGAAGTGACCCTATTTAGCAGATGGGGGAAGAGGGACTCTTCTGATTATTTCCATTAATTATCAATCCATTAAAATTCTCCTATGAAACTTTATGAATTGTATGAACCGATGCAAAGTGCAGTGACCAGAACCAGGAGAATAGTTTACACAGTGATCCCAGTCCTGTCAATGAAAGGACACTGAGGGACTTCAGAACTCAGAACTCAGACCAGTCATAACTTCAGAGACCTGATCATGAAGCATGCCTTATAATTCTCAGAAGATGTGCAATGAAAGATCTGCTTTCAGGCATGGCCAAATGTTTTTTGGTTGCATTAATTGTATTATAGACAGCTAGGTAGCATAGTGGATAGAATGCTCCACTTGAAATCAAGCAGTACCTGGCTTTAGAAACTTAACTAGAGTTTCATGACTCTGGGTAAGTCACTTAATCTTTCTCTGCCTCAGTTTCCTCAATTGTAAAATCTGAAAGGGGCTGTGATCTGCATAGGTAGAAGGAGTTATACCCACCTGGATGAAATCACAAATTACTTAAATATTGAAATAAGTATACATATGGAGTATATTTTATGCTGCCTACTAGCAGGTTCAAAAGGCTAATCTGTTTAGTACAAAAAGAACTGTGTTCTCCACCTGAATTCAGAGAGAAAGAACTGCAGTCAAGTCCCACCCAGCAGTCCGAAGCTGTATTTTTCCTGTATCTTTCTGCTTCTCCAATAATACCACACTAGTGTGGCATGATGAGAGGTAATGCCACAGAAGATTCTGTACTGAGAGTCAACAAAACCAGTTTCCAAATTCTGCCTCTGACACTTACTAACTGTGTGACCTTGGACAAGTCATTTCACCTCTATAAAGTTAGAGCTTCCTCATCTATAAAATGGGGAGGATGATACCTATGATATCTACCTGACAGGGTCATAGTGAGACTCACGTGGCATAATGTATGTAAAATATTTTGCAGATTTTAAAGTTTTGATTTATCCAAGACTTCTTCCACATGATGCCCCTCTAATCATGATGCCCCTGAACAAGAGATAGCCACCAATAGTCCAACCTGCTTTTGACCAACAAGTTAATAAGTACCAATTACAGCTATCAGGGAATTCAGTGTGCCCTATTAGATTTTCTTTGCAGGGGGCAAACTGTGCTCACAAAGCTTGTAAGATCTTTGGATTTTGGTCTGAAAGAAACTTTTTCAGTTACTTTTCAGTCGTGTCTGATTCTTCATGACCTCATTTTGGATTTTATTGGCAAAGATACTGGAGTGGTGTGACATTTCCTTCTCAAGCTAATTTTACAGATGAGGTAAACAGGGTCAAGTGACTTGCCCAGGACCTAACAGCTTATTAATGTCTAAGATCATTCTTTAGGTCTTCCCGACCACAGGCCCAACACTGTCCACTGCAGCACCTAGCTGCCCTAAAGGGAACTTTAGAGATCACAGGTTCTGTCTCCCCAATTTTATAGCTGAGGAAACCAAAGCCCAGAGAAATATGAGTTTCTCAGCCCCAAGGAGGAGGATGGGCCAGCATTTAAACCCACGTCTATACTGTTCCTACTTTTTTTACTCTAAGTCCAGCACATCCTAGAAAGATGCTATCACCTTTTTTCAGATGAAAATGTGTGTGTGTGTGTGTGTGTGTGTGTGTGTGTGCGCGCGCACGTGTATGAATGTGAATGAGAGGGACAGGCAGAGGGAGAGAGCATTTGATGGGTGAGTGCTGGTGGTGGGTGAAATGACCTATGAGCCATCACAGCCTTCTGGAGACCAAATGTCAGAGATGAAGGATGGCATTTCACTGATGAAAGGGGAGGCTATTATTATGCCGAAGCAATTCCCTTGTGGGTGCGAGGGTCCCCATTTACCTCCTACACCGAGGACAAAGGATAAAAAACTGGAACACAGTGAACTAGAAACAGAAGCAAGCTTTTCTCCTCCATCCTAAAATGCAATGATTAAGTACCTATCTGGGAAGGCACTGAGGAGATCAATGTTCAGCCTAGTGTTCACGAATCACAGCAAGTCCTGAAAAGCTCCTGAAAACAGCTGTGGCAAGGCTCCACTGGCTTGGGGAAATCGCTGCTGGCTGAATCGCAGACCTTGGATGAGCATCAGCCTGCTACGTGTCATGCAGGGAAAATTAGACTCATGGTGTGATCTTTTTCCCCACCAATCAACAATATTTACTGAGTACCTGCTTCATGTTCATTATGATATGTGGGGATACAAAGAAATATGAGACAGGGTTCTTCCTCTCTTTACTTCAGGTGTTCAGGATATGTGTGTGTATGTGTGAGTGTGTGTGTGTGTGTGTGTGTGTGTGTGAGTGAGTGAATTTGATTAGATGACCTCTGGGATCCCTTCCAACTTACAATTTGTGATCTTATGATCCTGAGGTAATAGTGAAAGTGTCATTATCTCCATTTCCTGCTGGGAATAGGATTCCGAGAAGGGGAATGATTTGCCCAGGGTCACATAGCAGTAAGTATTAGAACAAAGATCTATTGAAGACCTAGATTTTACTTCTGACTTTGATGCCTCTTACCTAGGTGATGTTAGTCAAACCACTCCCCTTCTCATTGCTTTGATTTCCTCATCTGTAAAATAAGAATAATACCCGTAGCACCTATCTCAGAGAGCCATTGTGAAAGCCCAATAAGATGCTGCAAAGTGCTTCCCAAATGTTAAAGCACCATATGGATGTCAGCTGATTGTTGACAAATCTTATTAAAGATAAATTTCTCTTTTGTTTATCCCCACAATCGTGATATCCTTGAACAAGAGCTGCACCTCAGCAGTACACTTGGCCCTTGACCAGTAAATCAGCTTTGGGATATTGTATAATCATAGGATTAAGAGTTGGAAGGAACTTTCAAGATCGTTTCCTTTAGGTGTTCTTAATCTTTTGTGATCTATGAACCCCTTTGGCAGCCTAATGAACGCCTGGTCCCTTCTCGAGATAATATTTTTAAATACATAAAATGAAAAAAATTGACATAATTATCAAGATACAAAAGGTTCATAGATCCTAGGTTAAGCACCTCTGATCTAGTCCAACCACTCCATTTTATAGAGGAGGAAATTGAAGGCAAGATAAGTGATTTGTTCAGTGTCACTAAAGAAAGGCTTTGAACCCAGGTTCTTTAATTTTGAACCCATTTCTATTTCCTCTAGTCTACAGCATGACACTGCCCCTAACTTGAATTACCCAAATAACTACAGAGGCTGTGGTAAGCACTATTATTTCCTGGCTACATCATTAGGGCCGTCTAATCACAAGAATGTGGGCCACAAGTTAGAGGGGAGTAGATCATGGCTCAATAAAGGGGAACACTTCGTAATGTTACAAGCAGTCCAAAACTGGAATGGGTTTCATTGGTTGCTAGTGAGATGCCTATCTCTGGAAGTCTTTAAGAAGAAGCTAGATGACTACTTTATTAGAAATACCTTGGGAAGAATTCCTTTGAAGAATAGGTTGAAATGGATGAGATCTGAGGTTCTTTCCAACTCTTAGATTTTATGTTGTTCCCCTTGGTCCCACCGAAAGGTTGGGTGGGTCTGGGATTGGACCAGCTTTGGGCTGAGACTGGGTGTTCTCCATATCACAGGTTGAGGCTTTGTGAGTCAAGGAGTAGGGAAAGGGTGAGGCACAGGGAAGAGTCAGAAATGCTGTGGTCATTGTGTAGACTGGAAGTCAGTTACTAGAGACGTGGGCTGCAAAGTAATAGGGTCTCTATCAAAAGCATAAATGAGTATCAGAGAATCGTAAAGAATCCAAGACAATTTACATTAGTGAGCCTTATGCCTCCATGGGTGTTTTTATATTGAGGCTATTGGCCTTACTTTCCAGATACCCCCTTAAATGAGTTGCAGCTGGAAGCATTATCCTCAAAGGAAACAGCTGTCTCTAAGTCATAACAGATAATCTTTTGGAGCATACAATCTAGTTGGAGAGACAAGAAAACACAAATTAAACTTCAGCAAAATAGTATATAATGAAATGCTAAATTGAATAGTTTAGACTGTAAGTATCTTAGAAGTTTAGAGGAAAAGAGATGAATTAAGGCTATAGTAAGCAGGTAAAACTTCATGGAGGAGGTAAGACCAAAGCTTAATCTTAAAAAAGGATGCATAGGGTGTGGTTAGATGGAAGGGGAAAAGGAGACAGAACACTGCAGGTGAGGGCAATGTGATCCTCAAAGACAAAGCAGGGAATGACCATCCTATGTTTATATAGCACCAAGGAAAATAAAATGAACAGGGGACAGAGAATATATTGGGGAGATGTACACAATTAGACGGTATTAAGGGCTTTGTGAGCCTTCAGACTTGATGCAAGAGGAAATTAGGAACCATTGAAGACTTCTGAGTAGGTGGGTGACATGCTTAGAGAAGATGAGTAGTGCTCACGTATGTGGGGTGATTGGGAAGTTAGAAGATGGGGAGAGAATAAATTGAAGTCAGAAAGGCTACCTTGGAATCTGCTACAGTTGCTTCAAGGTAGGCATGAGATGATGAGACCCTGTAGAGAAAAGGGTGGCAGTAGTGGGAATGGAGAAGAGACAGTATTAGAGATGCTTTGTATGAAAAACAGAATGAAGTAGTGTAGTGAAATGAAAACAGTACTTGACTGGATGTTTAAGGATTTGATTTTGTGTTGTGGCTCTGCTAATTATTAAATGTCTCTTTCCTTCTCTGGGCCTCAGCTTCCTCCTTTTGTTAAATGATAAATGCATTATTAAATTATAAAACACAAGATGATCTTTAAATTCTACGATTCTCTCACCGATTAATGATAATTTGAATCATAATTTTTGAGCTGAAAGAGACCTTAGAAAATATCTAGTCCATGTCCTTTGCCTAATGCTTGGCTCAGAGGTCTCTAAGTCATCTCTAACAAGTGATGAATGAATTTGGGAGATAAAGGAAAGGACTAACAAATGACTATGAACAGCTAGGTAGTGCAGTGGATACATACAGTGCTAGGCCTGGAGTCAGGAAGACCTGAGTTCAAATCTGACCTCAGACACTAGCTGTATGACCCTGGGCAAGTCACTTAACCCTGTTGGCCTCACTTTGCTCATCTATAAAAATAAGCTGGAGAAGAAAATGGCAAACCACTTATCTTTGCCAAGAAAACACCACATGGGATCACCAAGACACAGACGTGACTGAAAAACAAACAACAAAAGTACACAAATGACTCAAGATTTAATACCCAAGTGATTAGAACATATAATCTGTAAAAGGTGGCTATTGGACAGCTTGATCTCTGAATTTTCTTCCTGTTTTAAATCCTTTGAGTTCAATGGGAATGCCATCAGTAGGTACAGGACAATTGATGGAGGGAAGAAGAAGAATTGTAGTAATGTAAAGTTTGTTGTATTGAGGGAATATTCAGGAAGAATGATCAGAGAGTACTTAGAAAGTATTAATTATGACCCCGTCAGGCCAATGTCCTGATTTCCTCTCTTAGTTTTCCCTCTAACCCCATTAACATGGGGTTACTCTAAAATGCATTACTCTGTATATGTTTTGCTTTAACTTGTCTGTGGACAGCTTTTCTCCCAGAAGGATGTGAGTTTCTCAAGGGCAGAGACTGACTTTTGTCTTTATATCACCAACACCTGGCACACGTATTTAATGAATAGTTGTTGAATTGGATTGAGTTGAGTTGAGATGTGAGAATCATTAGCTTTCTTTTTTAAATCTCCTTCTTCCTGATTAACATGAGTAATAAACTAGGATACTAGAGCTATGAACATAGTATGGAGCGTAACCTCATGCCATGATCAAAGGATCCCCAGGCTTAGGTACTCTTGTTTCTACTAGCAAACATGAAAAGAAAAGAACAACCTTTCTGGGTCCATTCAATGTACAAAAAGAATGTCTTTTTTTTCTGAGAGGAAGATCATTTTCTCAGTGACTCAATGAAAAATGTACACTTTATCACCATCTTTGTCTGGAAAGATAGAAATTGGGACCTGATCTGTGTCTTCAATGGTTTGTGAAATTTCCTCTATTAATTCAGGTCAGTACTTTTCATTTCAAATAATAATAGTCAGCATTTATATAAGCATTGGAAATTTGCAAAGTACCTTACATGGGGTATTTTGTCTGATCTTTACAATAATCCTGAGGTTGGTGTCCTTACAATCTCCATTTTACGGCTGAGAAGTGGAGATTTAAAGAGGTTTAGAGACTTGCCCAGGGTCCCACAGCTAGTAAGTGCAAGAGGCAGGGCTAGAACCTAAGTCTGTTTCTTTCGAAAGCCACCTCTCCAGCCATTTTGCCATACTGCTTCTCCTTTGGATAGATACTAGTGAAATGAAGAGCTCCTCTCTCACAATCACACCTTTGTCATGGTGAGATGGAAGCAGGCGTAATGGCATTTCACACCACCTACCATGGTAAAACATGCATACTCATTGCTGGCATTCTACTATAGCGTTGGATTATATTCTGTATTTGTCATGATGCAATGTTTGTTATTTTATTTGACAACAATCAAGACGACAACCATAGACCATCCCCATAGGCTCCAGGATCTCTGTGTGGTCACAGCTCTTTTTCTACAAAAAGTAGCTCCATCAAATTGATACTTGAGAAGAATTGGACCACAGGAGCAATGTAAGTGAACACAAAGCCATTTCTAATCCATTTTCTACTCTGTGGCTTCCAAACAATTTCACTCTCCTCGGCAACTCTTCCCATATGTGTAGATAAATCTTTCTGATGATAATGAGTGCTGCGGGTAAAAATATGGCATATTGAGAGAGAGAAGGGTAAAGTATGGGTTAGATGACAACAGACTGCCAAGGGGATTTGTAGGAAGCTGGAGAATACCACTGTAAATCTCATCTTGCTGAAATCACAGCCCTGCTAATCTCAAAGCTCTAACCAACAGATTGACTGAGAATAGGATCTTCAATATGTGTTTAATAAGAGATAGACACAATATTGTTATTATTATCATTGCCTGTCTCTTTGAAAGACTTAGGGAGAATGAGGAGTTGAGTACAGGAACAAACATTTAATATTTTAAGCACTGTGGTATTGATGAGGGTGTACATAGAAATTAAGACTCGGTTCTTGTCTTCAAGGAAGTTATTGTTTTTAAATAACCTATCTTGAACTCCAGTTTCATATCAATAATAGTCTGCTGGACATTTCCACTTAGATGTCTTGTAAGCACCTCACATTCAGCATGTCTAGTGGAATTCATTATCTTTCTCCCCAAACTTATCCTTCATTCAGACATTTGTATTTCAGTTATGGGCAACACCATTCTTCCAATCACCCACGTTTGCCCTGTTAGCATCCTCTAACTCCCTTTCCTGAAGTCCTCATATACAATCAGTTGCTAAGTCCTACGAATTCCAACCCTACATCATTGCTTATATCTGTCTTCCTCTTTTTACTCACACGCCCCCACCCTTATTTTCTTCCTTCATCATCTTTCACCCATACTATTACAATAGACTTCTAATTGATCTCGTTGTGTTGACTCCCTTTCCTCTCCAATCCATCCTCCACACAGTTGCTGAAATCATCTTTCCAGGGCATACGACTAATCATGCCATTCTTTTACTCAAGATTTGGCCTTCATCCCTGTCCACTTTTATTGTATTATTTAACAGACAGTATTTTTTTTAATGTCTTGTTATCCAGGTATTAACAGAAGTTCTTTATTCTCTGTCATATGTATCAATTCCAAACTCATCTCAGGTTTCCAGGTGTTCAATCATATAGTATTTCCTTACATATCCAGTTCTACTGTTGATTACTTTCTATTGTGGACCCTGTGTTTCAACCAGACTTGTCTCTTAGCTATCACCCATGTATGTATCTTACCAATTCCTACATCTGTGTTATTGTGAATGTAATTCCCCTCATCCCCTTCCTGAAGTGACTGATGGATCACACTTAGTGATCAAGCCAAAAACCTTTTGCGATGAGCCTGGGTCAGCTGTGACTTCCTCTATGATTCCCATTTTAAGGTGATCCCTACTCAGTTTTTCTTGTAGCACTATGTCTGGATATTTCTTTTGCCTCTATTACATGTTATCGTGTATTACCCATATTTATTCCTGCCATTATTTGACACACATAGCTACCCCAATTGGCTCTCTTGAAGGTAGAAGCTGTATTTTTTTTTTCATGTTTGGATATCCAGTGGCTAGCATAAAAATAATAGTTGCCTAAGAAATGTCTGTTAAATTGAACTGAATCCATCATCACTTTCCTCCCAGTTAATCAAATAACCAATGTCTGTTGAGCGCCTCCTTCCAGTAATTAGCTTTGTGGCCCTGGGGAAGTCACTTGACTTCTCTGACCCTCTACTCAGTGAAGATTAAATGATCTCTCAAGTTCTTTCCTGCTTTAAAATTGTGACATTATAGAGTATGTGAGGTGCAGGAAGGGTTTTGAAAGTAATACAACTCAGTCCCTTCTTTAAAAACAACTTGCTATCTAGAAAGGAAACAAAACAAACTCATGAAACAATTAATGACAGATTAAGTAGCTTTATTACTGCAATAGAAGCTCTGAGGGAAAAGATAACAGTGAGGTGCAGCAGAAAGAGAAGGAGAATGCCCATCAATTGGGGAATGGTTGAACAAGTTGTGATATATAATTGTGATGGAGTGCTACGATGCTATAAGAAATGATGAGTGCATTGATTTTAGAAAAACATGGATAAATGTTCATGAAATAAGAAGAGCAGAACAACAGTATTGTTTGGAACAACTTTGATGGACTAAGTAATTTTTATCATTATAAATACTCAAATTGACTACAAAGGACCCATGAAGGAAGATGCTATCTGCATCCAAAGAAAGAGCTAATAAATAAAAGTATGTATAGAATGATTTCCCACACATACATATTTGTAGCTAATGGTATCCATCTCTAGGGTGGTGGGGAGGGAAGAAAAAAGAAAGAAAAGAAAGTTACATGATAACTTTATAATATATTTCAAAGGAATAGCAAGTTGTACATAATGAATTTGCAGTTTTATATGCAATTATTTTTTATCTTACTATGTTATGGAAATGCTTGTTTTATTTCATAAATTAAAAAAATGAAAATGTGGAGAGAGGAGAGGAGAGGTGAGGCTTGAGTCGAGTTTCGGAGGACCAGATAGGTTTGGGGAGTTGAAAGGGAGGATAAGGCATTCTAGGTGACAGGAACAAAACAAGAATAGACACAGAGACAATCTGTTGGTCAAGTCTCTTCTTACAGTCTGTCGTATCTTGACAGCACAGACTCCTTGCTTGAAAATCATCTGGGTGATCGATTATGGGGTGACAAACAAGTTGTGGCACATGAACGTGATGGGATATTTTTATATTCTAAGAAACAAAGAATACGAGAAATATGGAATGTGTGGGGAAAGAAAACCAGCTTGACTAAAGCTGAAAGAATATGTTGGGGAGCAGTGGAGAATTACTTTGGATATGAAGGATGGGGCCAAATTAAAGAAGGCCTTAAAGTCCAAGTAGAGGACTGTGCATTTGATGCTGTTGGCAAGAAGGAGCCCATGAAGATTTTTGAGTCATTTTTCCTCCTCTAATTATTTCATGTCAATATGATTGCCACTTCCAGAAAATTTAAGTTATTTGAGAGCAATGAGTAATGTCTTCTGACTCTTTGATATCTCTCAAAGATCCTAGTACAGTGTGGAATACCTAGTGAGTGAGCATTTAAGACCACTTTGCTGTTCAATCTGTAGGGATAATATTGGCATTGTTGGTACTTATCGTGATTTCTGGTTTAGCAAGTTAGTAAATAATTTTGATTGTCTGATGAAAAGTCTTCTGTTTTTCCACTCCCCCAGTGCTGAACTGCCTGGAAGTGACAAATAGCTTTCCAGGACAATGGGAAGAAATCCAAAGGCAAAAGACATCCAGGAATCCTGATGATAATTATCTATGTCATATATTCTTGTGTTTGTATGAGACTGATTAGTGAGGAGTCAGAGAGATTCCAGATGGTGTCCAGAGAAACATGAAATCATAAATCTTACGCATTATAAAATCATCCCACCAGATTCAAACAAAACACACCACAACCATGAAATCATGAAACATCCTCTTGTGTCTAACTGTGGCTTAAATCTTGGGGTGAAATGCTAAGTTTCAAATGTTGTGTTTTAAACATGATACAGGTGGTTGGCAGTTGGGGAAATAAGGAATGCAACAGTGTGTTTGCTCATATTTCCTACCAATCATGGAATTCAAGGGGCCAATCTATAAGCCTGCTATGAGGATTAAGGGAAACTGAGCAGAGAGAAACTTTGAGTAGTGGGCAGAGTGCAGGAATCAGGAATGCCCAAGTTTGAAACCTTTCTGAGATACTAACTGTGTGACCCTAGACAGATTACTTACCCTCTCTCACTTTCATTTTATTCCTCTGTAAAATGGGATAAAAATATCACCTATCTTTCAGGGCTGTGATCATTGAATGAGATAACACAGATAAAATGCTTAGTTGACCTTAAAGTGCTATATAGAGCTTAGCTATTACAATAAAATGGGTGGGGGGACTAACTGCTGGGGTACCTTTATTGTTTACATCAAGAACTCTGAGAGTAAAATCCAACAACAAACTTTAATTGAACAAAGTTCTCCTTTGTCTTATCCTTTGGGTTAGACCTATTCAAAATGGTGTGTGCCTATACTTGCTCTCCTTATCACTGGAATGCACGTGAGACCTGTTCTCAAGCTCCATTTAGAATACAGTAAAATGAAATGCAATGGACATTTATTAAGTGTCAACAATGCAAAGAATACTGGGAGAGATATAAAGTTGAGATTAGCTGTGGAATCTAACCACATAATATAGAAGAAGGATAAGATATCAACACAGATAACTGTAACACCCAAGTTAAGTACATTGGAGAGTTATCAAACTCTCTGTGAGGTTCTGGGGGAAAGGTGGTTAATAACAACATCTGGCATTTATATAGCCCTTTAAGATTTGCAAAGCACAATGTGTGTATATATATGTGTGTGTGTGTGTGTGTGTGTGTATGTATATATACAATATTTATTTGTATTTAAATATGTAACTATATGAATGAATATAAACATAGTTACATTCATAATTTTTATATTTTATGTTATATAAATGTGTACATATTCATATATATTTGCTTTATAAACCTTGAAGTGCTATCTAAATGCTAGCTATTATTATTAATGACTTTCCTCCCAGGAAATTATTATTATATGCACATCTATATTATATAAAGATAAAATCTATATACATAAATATATAGTTATATAAATTATGATTATGACTATATGTTTGTATTGACATATATTTACATACCTAAATAGACATAAAATATGAATATTATATGTGCTCTGCAAATCTTAAAGTACTATCCAAATGTTAGATATTGTTATTAACAACCTTCCCCCACAGAACCTCACAGAGAGTTTGATAACTCTCCAGTGTACTTAACCTGGATATTATAGTTATCTGTGTTGGTGATGTATCCTTCTGCTACACCATGAGGTCAGCTCATAGCTAATCTAAACTTTATATCAGATAGATATAGATATGTGTGTACATTTATGTGTAGATAGATATTTGTACTTTCATTACCAATCATAGAGATCAGGGAAAGTTTTATGGGATTGGGTTTTAAAGGGTCGTAGGAATTGAATAGATTGAGTGTTGGAAATCAAAACAGCTTGAAAAAAGGTGTGGAAGTAGGAAAATGGAAGGCTGAGAATAGCCCATTTTTAATTGGAATGAAGAATGTGTAGAAGGGAAGGAGGAGAGATAAAGCTGGAAAATTATGATGATATCTTTGTGGAGAGCCAGGCAGAAGAATCTGAACTTAATTTGGTAACCAGTATGGAATAACTGAAGAAATTTGAGCAGAGGAATAAACTGATGAACTCTCTCTGTAAGAGGAAATTATCCTGGAAGCAATGTATAGGGTTAATTGGAGAGAGGTGAGAAGAGAAGTGGGATGACTTATAAGGAAGTTTGCAGTAGTTAAGATGGATGATAGCAAGGACCTGGAATTAGTCATGGTAGTGGGAATACCATAGGGGCAAGAGACAAGGTCTTGATGATTTCCGCATCTTCTGGAAAACGTGGCACAATACTTTGCACGTAATAATTACTTCTTAAATGGAATGGAATTCGGTATATAGCTTCTTAAAAAACGACCATGTTGAATGACAACATATTTAAGGAATATAAATCCTAGAACATTTTTTCAAAATATCATCCTATTTCATAGTCTATAAATTAAGGAAACATCCAAAATCCTATACAAATGAGATATTGAACTTCATTTAAGTTCTCTTGTTATTCCTGATCATGGTGTAAAGACCTCCCAGGACTCTCCTAGGCTTTTCAGTAGATCATAAGCTCTGGTACGTCCACCCAAAAGAGAAAAAATTTCATATGATCCTAGTGTTAAACTATATATTAGTTGTCCAAAGACTAGCTTCGTGGTCATTGGCCCCCTACTCAATAAACTCCAGTGGCTATGAATTTACACGATCTGTGGTTCAGCAATACCGTGCTACCTGTCTTTTCTGAAATATAATACTCTGATTTCCATCCTCATGTCTTTAAATAGGTTATGTCCTGTACCTAGAATGAATTCTTCCCTCTCTTTAACCTCTTCGAAACCTTGGCTTGCTTCCAGGCTCAGCTTAAATGCTTATAGAGAATAAGCACACACACACATGTGTAAGTATGTATATATGTATGTATTTGAGTGTCAACACTAATACTGCCAGCAATAATTCAATAACAATATTAAGTACCTACTACATATGAGATGCTGTGTTCAGGGAGTGTCAATGGAGGAGAGCATGGCTTTCTCTTATCATGTTTTTGCTTTTAAATACCATGGTGCAGCTGTGATGGTCACTTCTAATGGTGCGTATCACTACTCAGCCCAGGTTTTCTTCTCCTGAGTAATTCTCTGTACCTTCACAGAAGACCAACAATCCCATAAACCACATCCAATGTGCTAGAGGCTTTCTTTTAGATGTTTTATCATTTCCCAGGCAGCAACGCAGCTCTGCAGTGGTCCATCTGTGCTCTTGTCACCAGTTTCATGACTAGTCACATTCTTTTTTGATCCCACATTTCCTGGACTGTACCTTTTTCTACCACTCCTTGTATAAAAGTCATTATTCATAACACAAACTACAAAATAAACAGGAAGTTTACAATCTCTAAGTTCAAATTGTTGCTGAATTTCTGAAATTTTTGCTTCCGTTGTTGTCCTTCAGGTTACATTAATGTCGTGTTAATACACAAATATATAGGCCTATCATCTATAGACAATGACTTAGGAATTAACAGTAAATGGAGATTCATGAAACTATAATTAAAATACTCATAACACAATAGTTAATTATATACACCAAAGATATTTATATTCCCCTATTTAATGTACTCCATTCAACTAAAGCATATGAAATGTCTCTCGGAGGAATCCATTTCACAGTTGGGTCTGTTGGTTATAATGAAAAATAAATTGGACATGTTACCTGGGGGAAAGAATATGGGAGAGGAGGAGTTAAAATGAAAAGGCTTTTCAAGTGGCAATTTCTGTTCTGTATAAGGAACGTGTATAAATGATGATTCAGAGCACAGAGAGAACCCTGTGACTGATTGCTATTCTGAGAATGATTGTAATGGTGGGGCTACCCTTGTTCTATTAAGTGCCATTAGTGTTACTGAAAAACTATTAGAAAAGAGATGCCACAATCTAGAAGAAGTTTTAGGGTTTCCCAGTCTTTATTTTCAAATTCCCTCCATTTAATTTCATGCCAGTGTTTTGCCCTCTTTCATCCTGAGTAGAAGCCAGCGGAAGTAACTAGAGAAGCAACAACTGCCTGTCCTCCCAGCTCCCCTAGATCATTCTCATTTTCAAGCTACCTTTAATTTCCCTAGTTGCTGATCTCCCAGAATTTCACTGCTGCCTTTTCCATAGCCAGAAAGAAACAAAAATGGCTTACAACGAGGTACATTTATCAAGAACAGTTTCAGAAGCAGGGTAGTAGATTTCAGTAAGCTGTAAAGCTTTCTCTTGTGTAGGTCTTTGCTCTTGGTTCAAGACAAACTCATCCACCTAGAATGACCCCAAGAGTCTGATATCGGCCAACTGCCTTCATGTAGACCATTGCATATCCAGTTCCTTGGTAGGTGTCTAGATGAACTCAGCTAAAATCATTAAGCTAACCTTACATTGTAAATATTTTAAAAGATCTGGTTTTCAGTAGCTGTGTCTGTGGTACACAGACATCTTTCTCAGTGGCTCTAATTCAGGGCCATAATGGATTGGCACAGAAGAGATAACTGGTGGCCAAATAGGCTTTCTTTGGTTTCTCCAGGAAATGAAGAGAAAGTCATTTCTGCATCAAATTCTGGCCCAAAGTGAAAAACAATGTGATTGACTCATTTAAAAGACAATATTAAGCCATCAGCAAGAGAGGAGAGTCTTTGAAAGAAATGCTTGCTGATTTGTAGAGTTCAGATATGTATAATTCTAAGCTGAAAGATTGTTTGCATCAGGATGGTCGCTCTGATTTTATTCCAAATAAAGAAACTGTTGACAGAGATCTCATGGTGAAATACATAATAAAATCATTGGGAAAACAGATTATCTCACCTCAGAAAATATAAGCAATAATTATATACCCTTTGGTCTCTCTTTCCACTATTTATAGTGTGTGTCTCCAGTCATCTTGATGAATATCTGGTCGCTAGATTCAGATGGCTCTGGAGGAGAAGTGAAACTGATGACCGACCTGCACAGCCCTCCCTCACTCAAAACAAAGTCAAGTGCAAGTCATGTCATCGTTTCTCTGATGGCATGGTCTTCTTCGGCAATGAAGGACTAACACAAATCTGTGAGTGTGTGTACTCTTTGTATAGATATCATAGCATTAAAAGATTCAGAGAATCTCAGAGTTGTAAAAGACCTCAATAAACACCTAGTCTAAAAGAAATCTAAGCAGTATTCTCTCTAATCATGTTCTGGAGTACCCAAGTCGTTGAAGTGGATAGATTGTAGACTTGGATTTGGTCAAACTGGAGTTCAAATTTGGCCTAAAGTGCTCACCCTGAGTGAGTCATGTGACCTCTATAACTTCAGATTCCCCATCTGTAAAATGGGGATAATAATAGTACCTACCCCCAGGGTTGTTTTTTGAGGATCAAATGAGACAAAATATGTGAAGTACTTTACAAACTTTAATGCACTATGTAAATACCAGCTATTAGTATAATTATCCTTAGTAAGTCATTCTCTAGTCTGTTTCCAAAGAAAACTTAGGTGAAGGGATATTCACACTGCCTAAGGAATTCCATTCACCCTTGAATGACTCTAATGCTTAGTAAGTTATTCCTTATATGACATTGAAATTAGCTTCTCTATGAGTTCTTCACCTTGTTTTTCCTTTGACCAAGCAGAACAAATCGAATCACTCTCCAGGTGAGAGTCTTTCCAAATACTTGAATGCAGCCAACACATCCCTCATGATTCTTCTCTCTAGGTTAAAATTTTAAGTCCTTGTAAAAACCAATATCTTCTGGCATGCATTCAGGTTATTTTCTCTTGGTGCATTCCAACTTGTCAATGATTTCCTAAAATGTGGTCTTTCATGTTTTTTCCTTTGAGCATTCATTTAGAATTCATTGAAATATGTGGCATAAAATGATGGGTTTTTTTTTGTGTGTGTGTGCATGTGTATATATGTGTATACATGTATATTTGTAAACCTTAAAGTTCTAAATAACTGCTAGGTAATATTATTATTATGACTGTTCTAGGTAAGTCCATCCAAAGTGACTTATCATAAATGACTCTGAGTCCAGCCATTCCCATCAGTTTTGAATCTACCTGTCTTCTCTCTAGAATACATATCTCTTTCTTATGCTAATAAAAATAACTAGCATTTAGATAGTACTTAAAGTTTTGCAAAGTACTTTGCAAATGTGATCTCATTTGGTCCTCCTCAACAAGTCTGAGAGATAGGTACTATTATTATCCTCATTTTATAGGTAAAGCAACTGAAACAAACAGCAGTTAAGTGACTTGGCCAGGTTCACCTATCCCTCTATGATTTTTCTAGGGGTAGTGATGAGGTGAGAAGAAATAAGGGGAAAAAATTGGGTGGGGAGGCAGTAAATATTAAATATTGGGCAATATAGAAAAAGTTTAAGAAGGATCCAATTTGAATATCTGTAACCTACTTAAAGTAGAGTATCTCAGTTCATAAACTGTTGTGTTTGTCCTTCGTTGCCAAAGAAGATCACCTTTAACTATACCCGTGTGGTAATTTATGCAATTTATTAAGTGAAAAAAAAGTTAATGTTACTTCTAATCACTAGGGTACTCTTCAGTTCCCTGAAGTAGAAAATTACTGAAGAGAATCCAAAGACTTAATGTAGCATTTGAACTTGGATCTTTTCCATCTCCAAAGATCTAATTCTAGAGTTGGAAGAATGATGCTAAAACCAGAAACATTTATCCAGTCCCTCATCTCAAAATCAAAATTCTTCAATTTTAAACTGTATTGATAGGTGACTGGGTTCTTGGTTTAACTCCACAAAATTTATTAAGCACCTACCATGTGTAAGGCTACAATGAGTGATGGGCATATTAGGATAAGAACCAAGGAGTTCCTGCTCTAACGGAACTTATATTTTACATGGATAGTAACTATGGCTTTAGTTGAATACCATTTTTTTTTGTCACAAGGAAGAGTTCAATGGAGGAGGTTGTCTGTCTTTCATTAAGAAATGATTCTGATATGAGAATCAAATAGTTAATAAAACTATTTAAAAGTAAAACCTCAACAAATGATAAGTAAATTCAAGGGAATTTGAAGAGGGAATAAACACTGACAAGGAGGGAAATTAAGTAAGGTTTGAAAAAGGAAGTGGCAGCTGAGCAGAGCCTTGAAGGAAGATGATTGTGAAAGGTATAAATGTAGAGGAAATGTTTTATAAGCATGAGAGAAAGGATCTTGAGAGTTATGGAGATAGGAGATAGAATGTTGAGGTCAGGAAATAAGTAACAGTCCAGTTTGACTCGAATGTATTGTTTATGAAGTAGAGTAGTGTGAAATAAGTCTGGACAAGATAGACTGGACCCATGTTGTAGAGGGTTTTACGTGAGAAGGTAGCTAGGTAGTGCAGTGGATAGAGTGCCCCACTTAAAGTCTAGTAGATCCGAGTTGAAATCTGGCCTGCCAAAACTTGATGTGCAGGTACCGTGAACAACTAGGGTCTATTTAGAAATGATATATGATACATAATGTTTATTGTAAAGGTGTAAATACCTAGGGCCAGGAATAGTGTTGTCCAGGAGCTGTCCACCTGGACATCTAGTTTGTATGAGCTGTCCATGTTTACGGGGTACTGGATTGCCCCAATAAGGCTACCAGATCATGATTCTCCTTGGGCAGAGTCAGATGGGCTTCCCTGTTTCACTAGCAAGTCAGCCTTAGTGACCAAGCTGGCTGGTCTGCTCTGGCTAACTCTGGTTAACCAATGGACAAAACCATGGTTTTTAATACAATTTTTCTATGCACAAGACTGGAGGTTAGATCTTTATCTACAGCATACACACAGCACAGTACAAGCAGAGGCAGTGCCTTAGGGCCACCTAAGCTTATCTATGTGAAACTTATGCCTACTAGGGTGTAGGTTTAATGGATGCCTTGGGATCAGCTAACTTTATCTATAATGATACATGATATGACGATCACTATGCTAAACGTATATGTTTCTTTATATGAAGATATATGAGAAAGAAGTTATTTTTGCTAAACATTGGGAGAGAGATAACATGCCTTGCACTTCTATTCACACATAATATGGGGACTTTAGGAATTTAATTAAGATATGAAACAACTGACAGGGCAATATCCTCTGCTATACCTATTGCTCTGTTCTCTATTTCTATAGTCCAGGCTTTGTAGATGTTTTCTACCTCACAACTGACTGTCCTCGTGAGAGGACATCATAGGTTTCACAGGCCTCAGATACTTACTAGCTGTGTGACTCTGGGCAAGTCACTTAATTTTGTTTGCCTCAGTTTCCTCATCTGTAAAATAAGCTGGAGAAGGAAATGGCAAACCACTCTAATATCTTTGCCAAGAAAACCCCAAATGGGGTTTCGAAGAGTCTGACATGACTGAAAGAATTGAATAGCATTACATGAGAGGTTTAAGCATTTGCAGAGGCACTAGGGAGTCCCTGAAGGTTTTTGAGCAGGGGAGTGATAGGTGAAGCTTTTACCTTATGAAGATGATTAGGTAACTGTATCGAAGACGGATTGGACAGAGGAAAGATTGGAAGCAGGGAGACTACATACAGGTCATTACAAGAGTCTTTTCTTAAAGGAGATGTTCTATCTTAACTTTAAAGTCCTTCAGTTTAGAAAGGTAATTGGGAAGATTATTTCCAGATAATTATATAAGCAAGGTAGAATTCTGTCATGATAAATTTCAATTTAACAAATATTTTTTTCTGTCTGCTACATACAAGGCAGAGGGGAAGCAAAGGTGAAATAATAACCCAGTCTCTGACCTCAATGAATTTATAATCCTGCTTGAAAAAAAGCATGATGGGGTGAAAATACCTGAAGTTGAGAGAGATCAGGGTTCATATCTCAGTTCTAATACATAGTAGCTTTGCTGCATGGCTCATTGCACTGACATATCAAACACGTATGATTTTTTGTTATTGTGGAAACTCCTGCTGGGATTCTCTCCTCCCAAGCATTGTTGAGAGAGTTACTTTAGGCTCAAATAAATTGTGACTTGTCCATGGTGCCAGTTGCAGGATTTGAAGTGAACTTGAATAAATCACTTAACCTCATAGCACTGGTCTCTCTATCTGAAAATAGGGAAAGTAATATTTGCCCTACCTACATTGTCCAATTCTCACAACAATTTTGGAAGGTGGGTACTATTATTTTCTCTGTTACAGTTGAGGAAATTGAGGCAGACAGAAGTTGTGATTTGCCCAGGATCATACTGATAGTGTCTGAGCTCAGATTTAAACTTGAGTCTTTCTGACTCCAGGTTTTAACCACTACCATTTCAGGGTCTGTATTATCCTCATACTAGTTACATTTCCTCATGTGGACCAACTTTGGAAGAAAGAGTAAAACTGAATTCATTTCACACCCAGTATATTTAATGAGCCTTCTCTTTTTTAATCATTATCAGTTACAATAGGAAAAATGGAAATCATTCTTATTTTGGTGGAACTGTTCATCCATTATGAGAAAGAACTGATTATTCTTGTTCTATATGCACATCTGCTATTTTTTTCCCCTTATGTATAGCACAAGACATTTTCAACTAGTCTGCATCAGTGCAACCGAGCAGAGCAAAACCAAAGACCGTTTTTTAGAGTATTAATAATTAATCACATTTTGATAGCACTTTAAAGTTCACCAAAATAACCCTGTGCAAGGAAGTGGGCCGATAATACTATCCCCATTTTACAAATAAAGATATGGAGTCTCAGATTTGCTCACCCAGTTAGCTTAAGGTTAAAGGAGCTGTCCAGTGTCAAACAGCTATTGGAGCTAGGATTTGAATTTTGATTTCCTGATTTGAAGTTTAATGTTATTTCTATTATGCCGCAGTTCTTCATGGATCCCAGTCTCAGGACCCTTCACTATGTGACCTTTCTGTGGTCAACAAGAACAATAACTTGATCTTCTTGGTCCCATAGGGCAGAACCAAGAACGATGTGTGGAAGTGACAAAAAAGCAAAAAGAAAGACTTTGCAACTAAAGCCACCTGGGAGTGCAATGGACTCCTCAAGAGGTGGGAAGTTGTCGCTCTCTAGGGGTCTCCAAGCAAAGGATGGATCACTACTTATCAAAGGCATTCATCTTCATCTTAGTATAGATAGTATTTGAGATCCCTTCTGACTCTCAGATTGTGATTCTGTAATAACTGATTTCTATAGTATTTAAGCTTTGCAAAGCACTTCCTTTATATCATTCTAGCAAGGAAAGTAGAGGAGGTGCTATTATTCCCATTTTACAAATGTGGAAGTGTAGCTCAGAGGCCAAAGTGATCACAAACCAAGAGTCCTTTCTTGGGAGAAATGGTAGCGGGCAATAATCTACGTCAAAAGAAAGGAGCCATGTAGAAAGGAGTATGGTCTCTAGTACCTGTAAAGTGCTTTACAAATGGAAATGCTATAACATGTGTAGCATCTGTAAAATGGGAATCAATGAAGAAGACATGTTATAATTATTCTGAACTGCTGGGAACTGAGGATTAAGTAGTCCAGTTAGCAGGAATTGCTGCTGTCCAGTAGTGGCTCAATTATAATCAGAAGTGCTTCATAATGCAGCATCACTGGGACATTGTCCCAAAACCTGTCCTTTCCTTTTGTGTTATCAGACTTAGCCTATTGTCCCCCAACCAAGTGTTCTGACATTTATTGTTATTGATGACCCTGTATCTTTTAAGCTATTCATCATAACTGGTGCTATTCTCCCTCCTAATGTAGGTACTTTCTTCTTTTTTCCAGACTGTGAGATGGGCAGTTCCTAGTAACTGCACCCTTGTGGTGTGTTAATGTGCCATTAAGAGCCTCGACTTTCAAAAAAGGTTCAGGGCAGATCAAGAGAATTCAGTTAGGGAAATCTACTTGGAAAGAGAACTCACTGGGGTGTTTGATAGAAACAGCAGCATAAAAAAGAAGGTGTCCATTCAAGGCAGAAAAGAAGAGGAAAGAAAGGAGGCAACTGAGCAGTCTGATGGCAACCCTCCCATAAATTTTCTCCTACTCCCCTCACATCATCTTCTAAATCCAGGCATTTTCATTGGCTGTCCCCCATGCCTGGAATACTTTCCCTCCTCATCTCTGCCTTATGGCTTCCCTCAGTTCCTTCAAGTTCACCTTCTAAAATTCACCTTCTATAGGAATTACTCCTAATCCTGTGTAATTCTAGTGCCTTCTTTCTCTTGACTATTTTCAGTCTATCTTGTATTTAATTTGTTTGTATGTAATTGTTGGCGTGTTGTCTCTCCCATTAGGTTGTGACCTCCTTGAGATGTTTTACTATATTTTACCTTTCTTTGTATCCCTGGCTCTTAGCACAGTGTACACAGTAGGCACTTAATCAATGCTTACTGATTAACTCTAGTGGGAATCTAATAGGGCTTCAGTGAGTGGAATCTCTAGATTCCCTAAGTTTCAGTTGGTATTTTAGTGAGGTACAGTAGAAAGTATACCGATTTGGAGACAGAAGATGTGAGTAGTTTAAAAATTGTCCTGGCCATTTATGACCTTTAAGGAGTCATATATTCTTTATGTTTGAAGATGCTACTGTGCATTTTTTGTGTGTGTATGTGTGTAAATAAATGTTCCTTGATATTGCCCTATGCACTCTCTTCTCCCTATACATTTGGGCAAGCCAAGTCACAGTCTTGGATTACCCTCTTTCTTCTCCTATGCCCTTTAAAATTCTTCAAGGCTAAGGTTAATGGCTACTTCAGTCCAGAAAGACTCCCCATTCCCAAGCTGAAAGTAACCCCTTCCCAGACATTTTCCCAGATCCCCCTTTTGGCCCATTTCACACTCTATCTTGTCATCAATGAGGCAGCTTATCATAGAGCTGTCTCTGGAATCTGAAGACCTGGGGTTTGGCCCAGACTATTACTGTCCATGACCTTGAAGAAGGTGTCTCACTACTTTGGACCTCAGTTTTCCCTTTAAAAATGAGGGAGTCTGACTAAATGGTCTCCAAGGATCCTTTCAATTTTGTTATAAATTCTATAGTCACTCAACTTCTGCTTGCCTCAGTTTCCTCAACTATAGAATGGAGATATTAATAATACTTACCTGGCATGGTTATTGTGAAGATTAAATGAGATGAGATAATATTTGTAAAAGGCACTTAACACAATGCCTGGCACCTAGTAGGTGCTTATTTTATTCCATTCCATTACTTTTTCCCAGCTACCCCAACCCAGTGAGCCACCCTTTGTAACAGATTTTTTTTTTTAAAGGTATATGTGTGTGACTGGAGAAGAAGACTGATAGTATAGCAGTGTTCTATACCCATAACCTTCAACTCTGCAAAGGAGGAGAAAATGCATTTCTCTTCTCTTCTTTGGGTCCAAGCTTACTCATTACAATTATACAGCATTCATTTTTTTCATTAAAAATGTTTTAATTTTTTCTTCCATTTTCATTGTTGTAGCTACAGTGTGTGTTGTTTTTCTGGATCTTCATTGTGTACTGTGTAAATCTTGTTTTCATTTAAATCTCCATATGTTCATAGTGTTCACATAAGTCTTTCCATATTTCTCTGAATTCTTCATAGTCATCATTTCTTAAGGTGCCATAGTAGTACACTGCATTTACATTGTCCCGCAGTATCAAAGGGCATAGACTTTGTTTCCTGATTCTTTGCTACTATCAAAAGTACTTCTGGGTGAACGTGAGACCTTTCTTTTGGGTTTTGCCCTTTTGGGGGATGATATATGCCTAGCAGTGGGACCTCTGGGCCACAAGTTATAGACATTTTAATCATTTAGCATAAATTAAAATTGGTGAATTACTATTATTACATATTTATGTCTGTCTTATTTCTACCCCGCCCCCATCTTATTAGACTGTAAGAACTGAGGGTCACAAATCTTGTGGTTTTGCACCTTTACATTCCCAGCCCTCAGCACAATGCCTTGAATGTAGTAGTCACTTAACCAATGTTCATTGAATTGTTATTGAATCGAATGTGACCAGCTGCTTTGTCCCCATTATGTACATACAAGGCTGAGACTTTGCTTGGAACCTGCAGTCTTTGGAAATACATTTTGGTATTCATAGAGCCAGTTACTGTTTGGGGCTCTGCCTCTTGGCCTCACCGAATTTGTCTCTAATGGCAGAATTCCAGGCTAGTCTGTCTGCTGCTTGTTTCCCAGAAGTTGATAGCTGTAGTCCAGTGTTTGAAGTTGTACCAGAGGGTAAATCGACAGGGATAGCTTTTCTCCCTTTAGCTCACTCTATGGCATCTGCTTCTATTTTCTTCTAGCTTTGTCTGTTCCTACATTTTAGTCCAGCATTAGATTCTACTCTAATAAGTATTATTTCAATATTGGAAAAACTGGCACAAGTCTAAATAGCTCTTTGAACTAATTTGTAGAGTCCTTGTTCTTTTTCACAAATATTTTTACGTTCATTATCTCATGGGATCTGCATAATAACATCATGACGTAAATACAAGTATTTCTTTTTTTTATTTTATTTTGGGCTCAAATACCAGAACTCAAATACAGAATAGAGAAAAGAAAAAGAAATATATCATAAACTTCAGCATTGAAACTAAAATACAAAGTAAGAAAAGAAAAAAAAGCATGTTGTGAAAAGCAGAACATAAGAGGATTCAAAATATATAGCAATAAATTTTCATTTTCAGAAAACCAGTATGATAAATAATGCATGTTGTATTGAAAGCTGTCTATCTTTTCTTCACTTCCTTGTAAGTTTTCTCTGCTGTGCACTTTTTTACTTTGTTGTTTTTTCCACCTTTGTCCTCCCCTCCAAATATTTTTAGCATAATATTCTATACATAAGTAGATACTTTACACATATGATGGTGTGTTTAATAGGTAAGGCAAATCTTATTATCCATATTTTATTGGTAAGAAGGATGAAGATCAGAGAAGTAAGTTAAAGCATTTGCTTACCTTCATGTGTCTAGTAAGAGCAAACTATGACCTATGGCAGGTAGGCAGCAGAGTGCTGGGCCTGAAGTCAGGAATACTCATCTTCCAGAGTTCAAATCTGGCCTCAGACACTTCCTAGCTGTGTAATCCTGGGCAAGTCATTTAACCCAGTTAGCTCCAGTTTCTTCATCTGTAAAATGCATTGGAGAAGGAAATGTCAGACCACTCTACTGTCTTTGCCAAGAAAATATCCAAAATGGAGTCACAAATCCTGAAATGACTGAACAACAGGTTGGCCTATAAGCCAAATCTGGCCAGTTAATCAAGAATAGTTTTGACATTTTTAAATACAATGAAACTTGATTAGTAAAAATCATCATTGGCTTATAGGCAGCTGCCAGATTTGTCCCTTAGGTATAGTCTGCCAACCCTTGTTCTAATGTGTAGGTGACTGAAATGAAGTCGCTCATAGAGCTAAATGTAACGTCCATAGCATACTTAAGGCTCATGACCACTATGAAGACTGGCCACTGCCACTGCTCTACAGACTTTGAATATAGACCTTGTTCATCAGGTTTTGAAACTTTCCCTCACTGCTGAGTGCTTCATTGGACATCCCATTTCCTCTATGTCAGAATTCACAAACCATTTCTAGCTTTGCAATGTTGAGGAAATTCTGATGGGGAGATTTTGGATACAAGCTGCTGTGTAATGATCTTGGTCTCTGCCAGACTCTCTGCAATGCTGTACTATCTTATATAATCTAGTCTGACTCCACACTCCCCTGCCTCCTCCCATCTTTTCCCAAATCAGGAAACGGAAGATAAGTAACTTGTTCAGGATCACTTAGGGAGTAAATAGCAGAATGTGATTTAAAGTCAACTCCTCTCATTCAAGGTTGTGGATTCTTTCTATTAGCTTTCTATTTGGCTCCTCTTCTATTCAGGCAGGGGAAACTGAGTTTCCAAGGAAGCAATGACAACAAATACTTATTAAATACTTCCTGTGGAAGACACAAAGTTTATATGAACCATGGCTTCTGCACCAATGATGCCATTGAGAAGAGGAAAAAAAATCTATAATAAGTGATCTTACATGATAATTGTGTTAGAGAACTAGATAGTAACTTGCATATGATGTCAAAGTGGGAACGTATTTCTTACAGAAGGAATCAAGGATGGCTTCTTGGAGGAAATGACATTTAGACTGGGCTCTAAAAGACAGGCCAAAATTCAGTAATTTTTAAAAAATGACAGTCCAAGAATAAGAAATATCAAAAAGACCCAGAGAGAGTAGGATATAGAGTATGCTATAGAAATCGTTTCATATCTCTGTTTCAAAGACAAATTATATTTTGTTTTCAATGTGTGTTTTAACATACTGATACAAGGTGGAATTTTTTCAGATTCCAATCCTCTTTGGTGTGGGGGAGGGGTGGCACAGAAAATGAAGGAAAGGGTAGAAGGAAAGAAAGAACTTCTTTGGGTTCTTAGCAGATTGATTTTCTACATATTGCTTGAGAAGAAACAACCCCACTCTTAAAAAAATAATTCTAAATGAAGAAACGTAAGAGTTGAAGAAGAAGATGATGGTGAATTTGATTTTGAACTTGAATGAAATGAAACAAAAGAAGATCAAGGCCATGGTATTCCTCAGCACGTATAAAATTTTCAGATGCTCTCTATGGCTTATAGTTTAAAAATCAAACTTCTCAGATGGGCAGTTAAGGATTCTCCACAATGTAGTTCCAGCTGACCTTTCCAGACTTATGTCATGAGCTCAATGTTCTGGACTACTTACTATTCCTCAGATTTGGCGTGGTGGCTTTCATTTCTGTATAATCAACCCATGCTTGACTTGTACTGCTTTCTCCTCTCTTTTCAGAATTCTTATCTGCCTTGAAAGACTAACTCAGGACCACCTCTTCTCTAAAGCCTTTTTTTGACGTTCCCTGGTTTCTAGTGCCTCTTCTCTCACTGTATTATTCATCTCAGTACCAAATATATCTCTCTTAGGAGTTCCTTTAGGGTAGTACTATCTCAGTTTTGGCTTTGCCCTTGCAGTACCCAGGATGGAGTGGAGAGGGCAAGGAGGTCCTGGCAGAAGCAATAGCCTGAATAGTTTTAAGTCCTGCAGTCCAATTGGGCATCTAGAGATGATATACCATGATTGATAAGAATATTTCTTCTTGCCACCCAAGCAGGGAAACTAAGTTAGTAGGGGCAAATACTTATTTACTAGGAGGCAATAGAGAGAAAAAAGTAAAGGAGGTAGGATGGAAGAGAGTTTCCATGTAACTAAGGGGGACTTATGGTAAACTAGAGTATTTCTCTCAGTCCCCATCACCACCTGAGGGCCGAGTAAATATCTATTAAGAGATGGGGTTGAAATTTGGTCTCTCCTCAACTCCTTCCCCAACCTTTAGCTTCCATATTGATCAAGGGCAGACCCCTCCATATTCCACATGTCCCCCCATTCTGGCGTTAGAAGTAATAGTTGTTAAGGGAGAGAATGGAATAAATGGTGGGCAGGAGAAGATAGAGGGAAATGTAGTTAGTCTTTTCCAACATGACTGTTATGGAAGTGTTTTGTATGTCTACACATGCATGACCTATATCGAACTACTTGCTCTCTCAATGAGGGTGGGGTGAGGAGGGTGGAAGGGAGAGAATGTAGAACTCAAAGCTTTAATAATGAATGTTAAAAATTATTTTTGCGTGCAACTGGAAAGTAAGTTGTATAGGCAATGGGGTGTAGAGATCTTTTTTGCCCTACGGAAAAATAGAAGGCAAGGGGATCTGGGAAGGGGGAGTGATAGAAAGGAGGGCAGATTGGTGAAAGGGATAGCTGAGTACACACTGTTCTAGGGTGAGAGGAGGAGAGAGATGGAGAGAAAATTTAGAATTCACAGTCTTGTGGAAGTGAATGTTGAACGCTGAAAATAAATAAATTATATTAAAAAAAGACATGATAGTCATAAGGAAGCAAAAGGAAGGAAAAGAGAGGTATTTACCCCTGCCATGTCCTTTGGCACTCTATCTTCCCTTAACCTGAGGACAGGAGCTACTTTGATTGGGCACTAGGGAAGAGCTTGTCTATGCCTTTTTTTAATCCTAAAAAAGATAGTAAAAATATAGGATGGTTTTATGCAAGTGCTATATAAAAAAATAGCAAATACTTAATGTTTATTGAATTGAAGATGATCAAGTCAATGATATTACAAATTAATCTAAGAGCATGACTCATTTCATTTTTAATTCTGGATATCTCATACAAGAGGTTAATATCAATTCTTATCAGGGGCATTGGAGTGAACACTGACTTGAGAATCTGTATTCATAGATTTTAGTCTTAGATCCACTCCCTGATCAGCAATGTAGATTTTAGCTAGCCACCTTTAGACTATGAACTTCAGTTATTTCACTGGTAAATTGAGGGGAATCTAAAGGATTCCCCTCTAGGCATAACAATCTGCTAGCATAATCTTATGTAGAGAACTAAATATCTGATGGGAAGGAGGGAAAAATGAATATCTTCTATTGTGGAAAAACCAAGTCACAGATGGAAAGCCAGTCCTGGATGCTGATAAGCCAGAGCACAATGTGGCCACGCTCTCTCTTCCAGTTCCTGCCAAGACACATGGAGCAGAAAGGCCGTTAGTCATGGAGCAAAGAGACAGGCAGTGACTGGGTGGTTGGTTAATGAGAGTGCTAAGTGGTACTGGCTAAATGAGAGAGCCTGTGGCAATCCAAAATCTCTCTCACTAGGGCAATTAAACCCGCAGTAGAAGAAAGCCTATGGGCAGACTTTAATGCCAAATGCTACGGAGCTCTCTGTGAGACCTCAGACCTTAGAAACCCTGAGTACTTTGTATGAAAAAAGGAAAGATTCTCTTTTTGAATCCAAAGATTAAGATTCATAATTAGTAAGGTATTATATGAAGAATGATTGTATTTGTATTTGCATAGGTGTTTGTATTTCTTTAAATCTTGTTCTAAATTGTGTGATTCATGTAAACCTAACTATGCTAGGGTTAGTAAGTTGTTGGAATAAAATTTATTTGATGGACAGAAAAGAACATAATCTAGTGAGAAAAACATATAGATATAGCTACAGATATAAATATACGTATGAATATTCTGTCTTTTTAACTTTGCAATGGGAAGCCAGATTGTTTAGACTGTGAGGCTGCATAAACCAAGTATAATGATCCATTTGGACTTATGAGTTCATGTTCGTAGGGAACTTAGCTATGATGGATAGAGCATTGGACTTGAAGGCAAGAAGACCTAGGTTCCAATGGCACTTCAGATATGTATTAGCTGTGCAGTTTTGAAAAAATAGCTGTACCTCTCTGGGCCTCAGTTTCCTCAAATAAGGATTGGCAGAATTCCCTTGATAGTTAGCATTTATACTTATGCTCTTGTGGATTGATAAGTTACTGTGTTTTTCTCTCTACATTTCAGTGTCCTTTTCTTACCCCACAGAAGGCAGTTAGTGTAACTCCACAGTCTTATCTGTTACCCTTAGCCACCTGGTGATAAGCTAACCAGACCCGAAGTGAGAGGAATTGAGCAGAGGGGCTAGGTGCTCCGTCAAGTTTCACTGGAGCCAGAGGAGTTAAGTGTGAACCTTACTGTTCTTTGCTAATACTGTGAAGGATGCCATCATTCTTTCAGTCACCCAGGCTCATAGCCTCAAAGCCAACCTTGACTTTCTGTTCTCATTTACCTCAATTGCTAAATCTTTTCATTTCTGTCTCTACAACATCACTTGAACTTACTCTCTTCTCTCTACTCACACAGCTACTAATCTATTTCCTGCCATTATTACCTTTCACCTGAACTACTGTGGTAGCTTCCTTATTGATCTCCCTGCCTCAAGCCTTTGTCCCATTCCAGTTAATCTCTCCAGTTGCCACAGTGATTTTCCTAAAGCTTAGGGCTGACTCTCCCTCCCTGAACACCCAATAAACTTTAGTGGCTCCCTATTCTTCTAAAATCAACCATAAACTCTCTGTTTAGCCTTTAAAGCTTACTACAACGTAGCCTCTTTCTATCTTTCTAAACTTCTACATTACTCCCCTACACACATTCTACAGTCCAACCATAGAGGCCTATTTGATGTCTCTCACACAAGATACTCCCATCTCTATGCACTCTCTCCTTCCTTCTGCCTCTCAAAATTCCTTGCTTCTTTTAAGAGTTAACTCCAGTGTTCTCTTCTGTAGGAGGCTTTCTCCCACTGCTCCTAGCTGCTACTGCTTCTTCTTCCAGGGTTACCTTATATCTGTCTTTTGTGGATCTTGTTTTATCAGTACACATGTACATTGTCTCTATTATTAGAAAGTAAACTCTGTGAGGTCAGGGACCGTTTTTTGCTTTTTCTTTGTGTCCCTAGTAAAAGCTTAACAATGGTTGTGAGTTGATTGCCAGGGTAGATGAAGAGGCAACTGGCCGTGATATGTCCCCAGAGAGAGTGTGCAGGCCAAGGAAAAGGGAATCCAGCTGAAGAGCAGAGAGAAAATAATATCTCAGCCAATGAAACCAAGAGGAGACATGAGAGAGAAAGAACACATTCTGAGACACCGACATAAATGATTGAAGATCATAGCACACAGATGGAGTTCTGAACTGACAAGGCCAAAGAGAGAAAGACAAGAACAGGCCAGATGTTTGGATCTGTTCAGATAGAAAGTCAGAGACAAACTTCAGACTACTAGGGATCTGTAGAAGAGTCAGTCTGGCACTTTTGTTTCATAAAGTGTTAGATTCAGAGTGTTTGGTTGGCAGTAGGTCTCCAGGGCAGTACCCTAGGAATCTGAGCTTGGTCCCTGATGTTTTTTTAAATACATTTACCAGTGATATGAATAAAGAGACAAATAGCATACTCACCACATTTCCAGGGGACATGAAACTTGGAAGGATAGCTAACGCACTGGATTATAGTTGAGATCTTTGACAGACTAAAGCACTGGACTGAGTCTATTAAGATGAAATTTAATAGGAATAAATATAAAGTCTTGTACTTGTGCAAAAACATCAACTTTTTTGATTGGATACAAGATGGGGGAGGCATGGTGAGCCAAGAGTTTGGTCTGAAAAAGATCTGGGTTTTTTTTTTTAGTGGTCCGCAAACTTAACATGAATCAGCAGTGAGATATGGCTGCTAATAAAGCTAATGCTACCTTGGGTTTGCCTGAGACATGAAGAGAAGGAGTGGGGATGTCCCTATTCTGTCTGTTCTCTGATCCTGTCAGACTTCATCTGTAGTATTGTATTTAATCCTGGGCACCATGCTTGAAGAAGGACGTTGATAAATCAGAGAGTGTCCAAAGGAAGGCAATCAAGGTGCTGAAAGGCCTTGGAGTCACATCATGTGTGGATCAGTTAAAGAAAATGGGACTGTTCAGCCTAGAGAAGACCTATGGTGAGGAAGAGGGGATGGGAGAGCTGACCTAAAGTGTCTGAAGGGATGTCATGTGGAAGACTAGTAAGATTTGCTCTGATTGATTCTAATAGGCAGAACCAAAATCAAAGGGTGCAGCTTACAAAAAAAAGGGGCAAATTTAGGCTTGATTATCAGGAAAATCTTCCTCACTAGTCAAACGGTACAAAAGTGGAATGGACCACCTTAAGGAGTGGTTGGGCTCCCCCTCTTTGGAGGTCTCCAAGCAGAGTCTGTATAATTACTTGTTAGGTTTGCTAGAGTGGGAATTCTTTTTATGTGTGGGTTGGACTTGATGTCAACTGAGCTCCTTCCCAACTGTCAAATTCTGGGATTTTTTTTTGATTACACTAGAGTCTGATGAGTTAAACTATTCATCTTTATTTTATAGCCTAGAAACTAATACCTCTCTCCTTTTCTTAACCTCATTATTACATATATTTTTAAAATATATTTTATTTCTTTTATTTTTACACAGCCCACATTTTCTCTTGTTTTCCTCTCCCTCTCCTTTCTAGGAGAGCCATCCTATATAACAAAGAGGTTTTTTTTTGAAAAAAGAGGAAAAAATCAGCAAAACCAATCAATACATAGAAAACACACACACACATACACACATGCACACATACATGCTTTTTCATACCCATGAGCCACCTCTACAAAGTAGTCATTAACCCATTATTATAAACTTTGCATTTTCTCAATAAATACTTATAACCAATTTTACTTTTGGTCCAGACTTTATTGATTCCTTTATTGATATATAGAACTCCAGGTGGCAAAATTTCCTTTTCTAATGCCTATCAACAATTGCTCTAAAACTATATAATCACTCAAAATTTGAACCAAATCCTTCAAATAAAATTCCCAAATTTCAGCCACCTATTTGATTTAAAAAATATGAGATAGCTGGATGTGGTGATACATATGTGTTATACCTACTACCAGGAAAGCTGAGGATGGTAGAGCCTTTGAGCTCTCCAGTAGTGCTAAAGCTGATGGAATATCTACATGAAGTCGGGCACCAATATGGTGAGCACCTAGGAGTGGAAAGTCCAACTGATTCAGCTTGGAAATGGAGCAGATCAAAGCTTCAGTTCACATCAGCATTGGGATTGAGTTCATGTGTGATGGTTACACTTTTAGCTTGAGTGAAATGTGGAATCTCCAAATGTAAACATATTATAAATTATATATCACATAGAAACGTATATAAATATTGTAATTATATTATAACTAATATAATATTATAACCTTAATATGTAATATAATGCAGTGATATATTATATGGAAAAATATTGGGTATATGTCTAAATCCTCAAAGAATCCTCCAGTTTCAATTTTCCTGGTAGCAAGGATTACAGATGTGTCACCATACTCAGATATATTATATTTTCCTAATGAAAAAAGTAATTTAAAATTAGGAATTTTATTCAGTGAATTTGGTACATATATATCTATATAAATATATATGTACAGACATATACTATATGTAGTATTACATATTATTTATCGATGTTTACATATGTGTATATGTTGTTATAATATACTTTATACACACATACCCCTACACACATTTAAGTATGTAATACAAATTTTAACACAATTAGACTAACAATACATTTACTCTGTGGCCCTTCTGTCTCCATCCAGCTACTTATAATTTAGGTTTTGCTGGGCTTTTGCTGATATATTTTAGTTGTGATGTGGTCTATATGTTATTTGGCTAATCTTGCTTTACATCTAATCATCTAATGATCTTAATGATAGTTTAAGATTTGGAAAATGCCCTTCCATACATTTTCTCATTGAGCCTCACAACATCTGTTTCAGGTCAAGTTAGTTATAGGACATAAAGTCAGAGGAATGAGAGCTGGAAGGAACCTTAGAACTCCCTAAAATTTACAGGTAATGAGAATGACTCTGCTGCTATATGACTTTGATCAAATCCCTTGGCTTTGTTTGCTGCCATTAAAAAAACAACTGTGAATATTTTCATGCAACCATGTCTACCCGTTGTGGATTCAGAAGACTTGCTTCTATAAGCTCTGTAAATTTCACTGAATAGCTTACATTTTTACAAACAAAAGCCAGATAACCTTCACCTTCAAACGTACACAGGGCCAGACTAAATCTCCCATCTGCCATCTTAGGTCAGTAGAAATGTTGGTTGCTCCAGAAAGGAGTCAAAGGAGCTGAGGGTCAGGAAGAGAAACTGGGAGAAAAGAATAGGTATTACCCAATTCATCTCCTCTTTGCTGCTTCTCATCTGCTGTCTGACTGGCTCCAGGACTGAATAACTAGCAACAAACACTGTTTGGTATCTTGCCTTGCTCAGTAAATATGTTCAATGGACAGGGGAAAATGATTATTTCCCATTGCGCTGTTATTAGAAATCGAAGTCCCCATATAACAGAAGCAATTTTTTGGTTCCGTAGAGCTGCAGCTTGCTGCCTTGTGAAAAATAAAGGCTGTGTAAAAAATATATATACCACGAACATGACAATTTCAAGCTCTAAACCTCCAAAGAAAATTCGCATTTTTTCTATTTAAGGAGATATGACCTGGTTAAAAATGATTTACTAAGGAAAAATGATTTTTCTTTTTTGATATAACTAAAGATGCCTTAGAAGTTCAAGGTTAACAGAAACTAGAAAATCTAATTGACTAATTTACCCATCCTGTTTTGGGGTACCTGTACCCACTTTGTTAGGGCTGAGACAGTGAATTCTGACTAACTCATTCAGCCTTATTGATGTGTTCAAAAGAATCAGTTAGCCAACCTACATTCAATGTCAGCCTACAAAACTCTGCCCAGACCTTCTCTTCCTTCTTAATGTCATAGCAACAATGTGGTTGATGGTGTGGAGCCTGGGGAGCTGAATGAAGTACAATGTTGGTATTGCCTTTATGTTTTCAGTTTAGATCTGAGTCATCGTTTGTCTACAGACTGATTTCATTTTAGCCAGGGACCTTAGAGTCTATGCTAATTTTGAGACACTTTCCCTACAAGAGGGCACCTAATAGGCTCTTTCAGTAGCTAACTCACCTAACTTTTCTGAAATAGATGTGGGGATGGAGCCTAGGGAAATGGCAAATCAAGATGGAAATGGCTGTATACTAAGCCTTTGGTAGCCCCATCTGAATTTAGAGATATTGCTCTGTTCCTAGTGCTTCTGGGACTATCATAAGGATATAAATTAGGCTGGGATTGGCAGTAGTCATCCAATGAAGTCAATAAGAATTAATTAAACTATGTACTAGTCTCCATGTTAGAAGGACAAAAGGCAAAAATGTGTCTCTTGTCTTCAAACACCTTACATTCTAATGGAGAGAATAATATATCAAACAACTAGGTAGATACAAGATATGTGTATAGTGGGTTGAAATTATTTTGAATGAGTAAGGCATTAGCAGTTCAGAAACCAAAAATAGTCCTCCATTAGGATTTAAGCTGTATCTTATAGTCTTAAGCTGTATCTTGAAGGAAGTTAGGGATTCATAGAGGCCAAGGTAAGAAAGGTAGAACATTTTAGGCATAGAGGAGTGCAAAGACACCAAAACCAGAGATAGTAAGATAGCCTGTTGTTAGAATGGGAGTTAGTGGAATGCAATAGAACTACAGAAACCAAATAAGTGAACTGTGTAGTGAGTAACCACATACCTTTTCTATATGCAGGGATAGTATTTACCAGTGGTATTTAAAGAAAAGGGAAAAGGTAATTATCATTGCTGGTATGTGTCAGATTGGCAGCAATTCTGTTAATCTGAGCAAAAGATCCTGCATAAATGTTAGCTATTATTCTTTATAATTTATAATAATACCAATAGATTTATAGCAAAGAGAACTGTGCAAAAGCAGGCTTTTTTTTTTTTAATGGAGAAGGGCATGGCTATAGCTGTAGGGGCATCCCAGAGAGTATCTCCTTAATTATTTTCTTTGTGTTCTAGGGAACTGAACCCTAACAAAAAAAGGAAAGGGGGAGTTGTGATACATTGCTTTTCTCTCAAGTCTTTATGTGCTGTTTTTGTGCTTAGCATTAGCCCCAAAATGGGAAATGGAACTGACTTGTGATACAATTGTTTTAGGGAATTCCTGGTTAAGGAAACTCCCTACACCAAAGTAGTTTGACCTGTTCTTTACAACTTACTATATATCCTTAGCTGCTTAGAGCTCTGAGACATTTAATTGAATTACTCAGGGTCACACAGTCAGAACTTGAACTCGTGTCCCTGGCTTCCCAAGCCAGCTCCCTATAAACTGCGCTACTCAGAAAAAGTATGTTTCCTGGAAGGACCAAGCTGTGCTATTCAGAAACTGGCCAGATATTTAATTTAATGATTATTTTAAGACTGTTCCCAATCACCACAGGATAAGATTTCTTAACTTTTTTTGTGTGTCATAGACCCTTTTGACAGTCTGATGAAGTGTATTGACTACTCTTAGAGCAATCTTTTTAAGTGCATAAAGTAAAATACACAGGATTATACAGGAAGTCAGTTATATTGAAATAGTTATCAAATTTTTAAAAAGTCCACCAATTCATAGATCCCTAGTTAAGGACCCTTACTTTAGGTTTCTTAACCAAGTTTGATCATAACAGCCCTAACACTCTTGGAAACAGAACCTTGCAAAGCCTCAGTTTCTTCCTGTGTCAAATGAGAACGATGACCTCTGTTTTCAGGGTTGTTGAAAGAAACAAAATGAGATAATAGGTAGGAAAGTGCCTTGAGACATTGGAAATGTAAGATACTCTTGTATTGGAGGGTGTTCCAGGTTTCCATGGGAAACAGCCACCCTCAGCTGGCTTGGGGAAGAAGAATTCGCTATTTTTTTTAGCTCGTCATTAAAAAGTCCCCTTCTGATTGGTTTCTTCTTTGTTTTCTCTTTCCAAAGCCAAGGTATATCATAAATGAAGGATGTGAAAGCAAAGGGAGTAGTTGGGATGAAAAGAACTTGATGTGAATCTATACATCTTCAGATATATAGATTCCCTTATTTCTCTCCCTGTCTCTGGGGCCCAGAGCCTTCATTTAGACTCCTGTTACGTTATTCCATCCATTTAACCAGATTCTGCATAGAGGAAATACATCTTTGGGGAAAAGAATGTTCTAACACACACACACACACACACACACACACACACACACACACACATCTGGACATATCTCATCTGTGAAAGTCATTTGCTCCACAGGAGCAGCTCTGCTGACCAATGGGGTCATTAAGCAAGTAGTTCTACAGGCATGTCACAGGTGTCTGCCAAGAAAACAGGAACTACAGTGAAAATGGAGCAGGCCAAAGGTTCACAATTTGAAAAGTGTAAGGAACTTTCCTTATGGAAAATGCATAAAAAATACTGACTATCTGGATGGAGATAAACTGTGATGTTTGGTATAAAAAATAATAATATGCACATCCCTCTCTTGAGCCTTATCTAAAAGGCCATTTTTTTTAAAGGATAACCTCATCCCCATAATTTGGGTAGTACCTGAGGAAATCTCTATCCAGGAAAGATGGATTACTGATTTCATTCCTGAACTTTCTCTACAGGGAACTCCTTTTGGAAATTCCCTTACAGTTATTCAATAAGAATATAAAAACATGAAAACAATCTGCTGAGAATGCTCTAGCAAAAATAAATAGGTTTATTTACAAGTATATGATCAACTCAGCTTTTTTTGGCATCTTAAATGAACTATCCTTTAAATACCTCCATGCAAGCCCTCATGTCTTGTTTGGCCACAGAGAAAATTATAGGTTCACTTATGAAAGCCCATGAAGGTCAAGCTGTGATATGTCTTACCAAGCTGGGAAAGCTTCAAGGATGGGCAGGTCTACCTTGTCATTTATTGAAGGACCAGCCAAGTTGATCTCACTTCTGTGTGAATCTAGTGCTACACATTCATAAAGTATTGTTTATTTCATCTTCTCTGATAGTCCAAACAATAAATCATTTTAATAATGAATCATTTAATAGTTTATTATTAAGAATTGACTGAAAGGGAGAAAATTTGTTCCATAGTTTTCCATCCTTAATGGGATCATCCACATTCTCAACTAAGATTCACCTCTTGGTATTAGCTAATTCTTCTGGGGAATAATCAACTCAGAAACTTCTCTTTTCTCTACATTATCAATATTAGCTTTTTCATTGTCTCCTTGTATTTGTCATAATGTAAGATTTAGAACAGAAAGGGACTATCTGATCCACCCCCTCATGGTACAGATGAGGAAATTGAGTCCCAGAGAAGTTAAATAACTTACCTCAGGTCACATAATAATAAATTGAAGAGCTAGGATTGGAACTCAGGTCCTCTAACTACGAATCCAGTACGTTTTTCATTGAACCATTTGCTTCTTCTTCTCCACTGAGTCATCTTCCTCCCTTTCTCCATTTCCTCTTCTAGGTCTTGTAACACTTTTCTTTTCACTTTCTTCTGTCATTCTGTCTCCATTTTCTTCCTTTCCTCTCCCTGGCCCTGATCTTTTCCTTCATTCTCAATCAACTTTTCTTATATTTCTTGAAGGAAAAGTTTTCTTTCTAATGAGATTACATCAGTCTGTCCTTCGTTTTCTAGTGGATGTAGATTCTTCTTTAGAAAATGTCTGGCTCTTAATGGTGTTGCTGTTACATCAGTTTGAGTTTTGTTTGTCATGTTTAATGATTTTAGCTAAAGTTCTGTGCAAAGTCAATTGTGGTAAATAGGTATATAAACTCCCTAGAAAGGACTCCTAGAATACGTAATAGAGGTTAGAAAGTGAACCTTTGGCATCTGAAAGAGAAGAAAATAGAGAAACAGAGCCTTTTAACCCATTGCCGTGCATGTCCATGTCCTTATTGCCAATTTTGGAATTTCTTCACTCAGTCACAGTGTTAAAACTGGAAAGGACTCTAAAAGCCATTTAGTGGAATCTTCTCGTTTTATGGAGGATAAAAAAAAATAAGGATCCAGAAAGGTCAAGTCACCTGCCCAAAGTCATATAGTAAGAAAAGACTCAAACCAAAACTCAGAACAGTATCTTGACTCAAATTCAGTGTTTTTTTCTCTACGCTATTTTCTTGACTGAGGATGACCCATTATTGTCAATATATATATCACAATCAGCATAACACCAGCTTTCTATATGTCAAACATGTTTTCAGAAGAAACAGAGCAAGAAGAAAGGAAGACAGTCGGGGTCTTCGGTCCTGCACCTCATCCCATGATCTGTGTAACTGACAGAGGGACTCATAGGACAGCAGAGGTCACTGCTCGGGATGGAGTGTGCTGGCTGACCCCACCAGGAAAATTTGGACAGCTCCCAATGTCTGGAAAACAATTCTTCTTTCCAATGAAAGAACTCTGCTTCCTCACTTTTGGAAATATTTAACATCCTCACATTTCAAATATTTAAGGGAAATAAGGGGATGGAGGAGGGGGGTATAGAGGAGGAAGAACACTTTAAAAAAAATATACTGCCTACCTCTGAACAATTGTATTGGCCCCTGTTGTTCACTGTAAGTTTGTGATGGAGATTGTGACTAACACTGCTGAGTTGATTGATTGCCCTGGGGGGAGTGAAAAAGCAATGAATTTCTTTATCAACACCCAGCTTAGGTGTTCATCAACTTGGAACTTCCCAGGGATATCTTTATCTTACAAATTTTCTGTGCTTTTCAGAAACAAACCTATTAAGTTGCTTGGCTTGGGCTAATCAGATGGCACTTTCCCTCCTTGGTGTGCTGTGCTGGGCTCTGCTCTGTGTCTCTTTCCTACTTGGCCATGCTCAGGGGTTCTGATAGGCAAGGAAACAATGTGAGCTAAATAAGGCAACGTTGGCTGCTGTGAATTAGCTGGGGGAAACTTGGGAACCACCTAAGATGCAATCTCTTTCTCTGAAAGGGGAATAGAGCAAGGAAACTGGTAAAGGTGGTGAGCAAAACACCTTGGCCCTTCTGAATTTTTCTTTTTTTTTTTCTACTAGTGAAATATTGGCAAATAGGTTATTAAAAGCAAAACAAAGATGGTAAATGATTAGAGACCACCTCTACCCTACTCCAAAGAAAGAAAGAAAGAAGCACATTCTAGCAAGACCAATTGCTTTTTTCTCTCTATCAACTTCATCTTTTTTATAACCTTATTGCATATAATTTATATTGCCAGTAGATGCTGTGCCGAACTTAGGGGAGAAATGGAATTTTGATTCAAAACACTTGAGTTGTTTTTCAGTCATCTCTGCCTTTTCATGACCCCATTTGGGGTTTCTAGACAAAGACACTGGGGTGGTTTGCCATTTGCTTCTCCAACTCATTTTACAGATGAGTATACTGAGGCAAATAGGGTTAAATGACTTGTCCAGGGTCTCACAGCTAGTAAATGTCCGAGGCTGGATTTGAACTGAGGAAAATGAATCTTCCTGATGTCTAGCCCAGTGCTCTAACCGCTTGCTGCCCTGATTAGAAGGAGTATGAGTTAAACATTAGAACCTGGTCAAATTAATGAAGTCATCTAGGGGATTCTGATTATGTTCCCTTCATTCATTTCCTCTCCACTGTACCCCCACCCCTCCATCAAGAAGATTTTATTAATGAACAAAAGGCACCATGTTCTATTGGCATCTCCACTAGTAATATCAAAAACATGTCGAATAATTAAAATAGAGTATTCACAAAATGCTTTTATAAAGCACTTTGCTCATAATCCTATGAAGTACAGTATATTGAGAAAAGGTGAATTACAGAGACGTCATCTCTATCTCCACCACTGTAACCTGCTGTATGGGACTTAGAAACATTTGGCTTCATTTATGATTTCTTACTGTGACAAAAAAAAAAAAAAAAAAGTAAAAGTTTATCCTTTTTTTTTTTTTTTTACTTTTCAAAAAGTCAAGAACTTATTTCTATGGAATGGCTATTTCCACTGACAGAATCAGATCCTTTATATCTGAGTTTGTGGTTTTCAGGAATTTCTGGGACTATAAAAATTCTTCATATGATAAACTTGAATATGAGGAGCATCCCGTACATTCAATAAAGCAAGTTATATCTGTGTACCTCTCACTAGGGTCTTCCTCCCCCCCTCCCTCCCTCCCTCCTTCCTTCCTTCCTTCCTTCCTTCCTTCCTTCCTTCCTTCCTTCCTTCCTTCCTTCCTTCCCTCCTTCCTTCCTTTCTCCCTCCCTCCTTCCCTCCTTCCTTCTTTCCTTTCTCCTTCCTTCCTTCCCTTCTTCCTTCCTTCCTTCCTTCCTTCCCTCCCTCCTTCCTTCCTTCCCTCCCTCCTTCCTTCCTTCCTTCCTTCCTTCCTTCCTTCCTTCCTTCCTTCCTTCCCTCCTTCCTTCCTTCCCTCCTTCCTTTCTCCCTCCCTCCTTCCCTCCTTCCTTCCTTTCTCCTTCCTTCCTTCCCTTCTTCCTTCCTTCCTTCCTTCCCTCCTTCCTTCCTTCCCTCCTTCCTTCCTTTCTCTCTCCCTCCTTCCCTCCTTCCTTCCTTCCTTTCTCCTTCCTTCCTTCCTTCCCTTCTTCCTTCCTTCCTTCCTTCCTTCCTTCCTTCCTTCCTTCCTTCCTTCCTTCCTTCCTTCCTCCCTCCCTCCCCCCTCCCCCCTCCCTCCTTCCCTCCTTCCCTCCTTCCTTCCTTCCTTCCTTCCTTCCTTCCTTCCTTCCTTCCTTCCTTCCTTCCTTCCTTCCTTCCTTCCTTCCTTCCTTCATTTCCCCCTTTCTCCCTTCCCCTTCCCCTTCATGAGGGTACACCTATTATGTTTCAGATGTAGGACTAGAGCCAGGCCTGACTTGAAAGTTCCTTCTAGTGTTAACATTCTATGACTGTTGCCTATGCCTAGAATGTGCTTCTTTTTTCCCTTCACCCACTGAATTCCATCTTTAAGGCCCAGATCAAACTCCCATCTCCTTCCTCAAGTCTTACATGATCCCCTCTGCTATAAATTACTTTCTCTTAAGTGAATTGAAGGGCCTCTGGGTAGCGCTGTAGTGCATAAAGTGCCAGGTCTGGAGTCAGGAAGACTCATCTTACAGAGTTCAAATCTGACCTTAGCCACTTCCCAGCTGTGTGACCCTGGCAAATCACTTAGCCCTGTTAGCTTCAGTTTCTTCATCTGTAAAATGAGCTGGAGAAGGAAACCACTCCAGTATCTTTGCCAAGAGACCCCCAATGGGGTCATGAAGAGTGGAGCACAGCTGAAAAAACAACAGAATGGAATCAAAACTTATACCAGTGAAAGGCTGCTCCAACAGGTCCCACTAAACTGAAAAGGCTTTGGGTTCAGGCCAAATGATGAGACTTTATGATCAGCCTAGTGAAGATCAGAGAGACTGGCTGGAGAGTGATACGTCTTCCAGCCCAAGCAACTCTTCAAGGCCATTTATAAAGACAGAGAGGGGTTGTCGTCTACACTGGTGGTAGAAGAATCTGCACTGTTGAAATTGCAAATTCTTTGTAAGTACTGATTCAAAGTTATCTGAGCTGTTGTATTCCTGTACTAGATTATAAGGACCACAGGTCATGGACGTTCTTTTCCTAACTTTGAATCTCCCTTAAGGAAATAAGCATTTATATAGTGATACTATGAGTCAGACCCTGTGCTAAAGCATTGATCCTCACAGTAACCTTGGGAGGTAGTTGCTGTTATTATCCCCATTTTACAGTTGAGGAAACTGAGACCAAGTCAATAACCTAGCATCACACAGCTAGTATCTGAGGCTAGATTTGAACTTGGATTTTCCTGATTCCGAGTCCAGTGCTCTATCTACTATACCACTTAGGTGCCTCAGGACCTTGCATGGTGAAAATGGTAGAAGATTAAGAACCATTTGTTAAGCTGAATTGCCAAATGAATTGATCAAAATCAATAAACTGAAAGGTTAGCAGGTCCAGTCAAGAGACTGTCATACATGCACATGTGTTTAGTTCATTTAAAAAGAATGTATTATATATTCATATACATATGTATTTTTCTCAACACAAAGATCATCCATTGAATATTTCTTTATCAGAGGGACAATATATGAAGGAAGAATGTTAGTGGGCTGTGCATTCTTTTTAGCTGGTATGTTACTAGACAGGACTCACAGTATGTGAGAGCAAAAGTACAGAGACGTGTTCACTACAGGAAATAAAATACAAGTAATAGTGGAGTGGTGAAATAAATTCCCAGTTGCCCAATATGTCCAGGCCAACACTGTTCAGCAATGCAAAGATTATGTAGCAAGATTAGTGCATCTGTGGATTAGATCTGTACTGCTGTGGAACACTAGTCTGGATTTCATTGCAGTGGACAATGGGAATGTGTGATGAGAGAGTATGTAGGAGGAGACCACCCACATATTGGATGCTGGAATAAGGTTTGTTGAGAGAGAGAGAGAGAGAGAGAGAGAGAGAGAGAGAGAGAGAGAGAGAGAGAGAGAGAGAAAGTGGAAAGAGAGGAGGAGCCTGGTTCTGAAAGGCTCTGAATGGCAAACACAGGATTTTGTATTTGATCTTGGCAGTCATAGGGAACTGCTGATTTGCAAAATCTCCTTAGGTGTCTATCTAGATATGTCATTTTAAGGTCTCCCAAAATGACAAGAAAGCAACAGAACCTGCTTTCTTCATATTTTGTCATGTTAACAAAGAGTAGACCTTGAGATAGGATGTACAAATGTTCTTGTAGCTGGTCCTCATATATTATTCTGGTCTGATAAAGGAGAAAAATATCCCTAGAATGAGGGAGAGGAGGCCCCATCTTCTGGAAGCAGAGGACTTGAACTCCTTCCCTCTTTCATCATCTTCCTGAGGGTCCACTGAAACAAATACTGAACATGTGGCAACAAAGAAGGTAGACCTAACAGCTTAACAGACTTAACAGTTTGTTTTTTTCACAGTAGGGTCAAAATTTTCAACCTTTCACCTCCCTGGAATTTCTAGACTTAAAATTGTTTTGAAACTACTTACATGATCTCAAAATATAGTTTTATCAAAGTTATATTGTATTGATGACGCCTTAGATTGAATTGGTAAAGCTAGAAAGGGCTGTAGCAACTCTAATCATTTCACATGAGAGACCAATCTGTCCATTTTACAGATGATAAAACTGAGGCCTAGGAGACTTAAGTGATTTGCTTACAGTGAAACAAGTAGTAAGCATTTAACCGAGACATGAAAGGCAGGATTGTAACTCATGTCCCCTGGTTATGAAATCAGGTAAAAATTCAGGAAAAGTAAGGAAATAGAGTGGATGAGATGGGTATTTTGTCTACCCATTTCCATTACCTCTCTTGTAGATATTAATATCCTATGTTGTTGTTGTTTTCATTTTTCAGTCAATCCAACTCTCAGTGATCCCATTTGGGATTTTCTTGGCAGAGATACTGGAGTAGTTGGCCATTTCCTTCTTCAGCTCATTTTTACAGATGGAGAAACTGAGGCAAACAGGGTTAACTGACTCGTCCAAGTCCATACAGCTAATAAATATCTGAGGCTAGATTTGAACTCATGAAGATGAGCTTCTGGTTCCATATCCCCTGTCTATTAATATCATATGTGTATAGTGTGGTCTTTGAGTTGTTTAGCCACTAAGACTATAAAGCCAGGCACATTCGTGCTAAAACTATACAGGTAAGACTTGGGACACCAAAATCCAAATTTATAAGACGTAGATTAGGACTGTCCGTTCTACAAAGGTGTTGTTCACTTTACAAAGACCAAACCATAAAATTTAAAAATTAGTTTGATTTTAAATGTGTGACCCCTTAGTTTCTTTGAAGCATTAATTCATTTGACAAATGTTTTAATTTTGTATTCTATATGAGGCATTATGCTTGGCCCTGGAGATACAAAGATGAAAAACCTCATAACCCTAATCTTCAGGAAGTTAATAATCTACTGGGATGTCTATATAGGACATAGATAATCATCATAATACAAGGTCCAGTATAATAGTGACAAAAGAGAGATCCAGACAATGTTCTAAGAAAATTTGAAGAAGAAGAGAACGTTTTTGCTGGGAACAATCAGGAGGCAGCCTGAGCTGGGTCTCAAAGGGAACCAAGGTTTTCAATAGGCAAAGATGACAAGGGAGGATATTCAAAACATGAAGGATGGTTTGTGTGACTATTTAAGAATAAATCATGCATTTTTGGTGGAAGAGTTATCTTGCCCCATAAATATTTTAAGTAGCTTTACAAATGATTCAAAGATCTCATAAGATTGCTAGGATTATTCTCTAAACACAGAGCTTTTTAAACTCTGGGTTGTGACCCCATATGGGGTCATGAAAAATTTGGCAATAGTAAAAGGTTTCTGAACACACAATATCAGAAAATTAATTAAAAATTCAAGGCATAATGAATCCAAAGTGTTTCTGGCAGCACTTGCCTGTGTTGCATCAGCAACTTCCCTGTAGCCTTGGTTCTGAACACAAAGCATGCACACTTTGCACTGTGCCTTCCCTCAGGCCATGCGGTGCCAACTGCCAAGATGGGAAAAGAGGTCTCAAGTGGAAAAAGTTGAAGAAGCCCTGCCCTGTAGCAGAGGTCACTGACCTGAGGACTAACCGGTTAATGGAAGGGGTCTGTGAAGCCATATGGACACCAAACAACATGAAATGCCTTATGCTTTTTGTCAGTACATGGGATGTCAAGTTTTTGCACTTTGCATTAAAATCTAGGTTGAAACAGTCCTCGCTTTATCCAGATTTCCAATTTCTTAAAGCTATACCTGCTGATTCAATGACTTAGTATGATAAACAACCTAAGGTTCCCTCTGTAGAGTAAAGTAATTAAATAATAAACCCGTGGCTATTTTTCAAATGTGTACAAATGCTGTTCTTATGAATCAAATAAAAAATTCATTTAAAAGCCTTACTGAATTCATAGTGATTTTGTCACTATGTATTATATCTCAGTCAAAGAATAGTAGTTACAGCACATTGCTATCATGTCAGGGTTAGTGAATTACCAAGAAGTATTCATACAGAAAGTTTGGGAACCTCTGTTCTGAAGCCAAGTGAGTCATAGAGCAGTTACAACTTATGCTCAAAACTGCTGTGAAAATCTATTGTAAAAAAAAGAAAAAGGAGAGAAAGAAGAGGTAAAATAGTAGTAGCTTAATACAATGTCTAGCTAGAAGGAACCTTGCATGTTAAAACCACCTCCTTATTTTACAAATAAAGAAACTGAGGCCCATTGACGTCGAACAATTTGCCCAAAATCACACAGATACAGGCTGTTTGAAAGGAATGCCAAGATTTGAGCCTGAATTATCTGATACCAAATCCTATGTTCTTTCCATTAACCTTTCTTGCCTACAAGCATCTACAAAACGGATTTTTTCGCTTTACAGCCTAAAATATACTTGGGAGAATTTAGTTATGAGAGAACACATTCTTAAATAGCAGGGATTTCCATCTTGAGGACCCCAATTTTTTTCTTCCTTTTGCTTCTGTTATGACCTTCTTCATCCTGATATGACTCAAAGGGGACCAGGAACTTGGTATGCCTACCTCCTAACAACTTTTTTCCTCAGTAATTCTTTAAATTATGAAGGTTTTTCAGATTAAATTTGCAAAGCTTGAGTGACTTGACTGAGTTTCTGACAAGTAGTGCCAAGTTATTGAGTGGCACATCATCGGGGCAATGGTGCTACAGTAGAAGCTGACATTAATACATCATTAGCACGACAGAACTCTGGCAAGGGATTATTATTTCACTGGTGCCCTAATGCAGAGATTTATTTCGGAGTTTTGGGCTGAGAAACCTTTTGTTTCTCTGACATTTCTTTTGGAGAGACAAAGAAAGTAATTTTAGAAGTAAAGAGTTTGTTAGAATGGAAGAGACACCATTCAATAGGACCAGGAAAAGTGAGCTCTCGTAAGGGGCAAACTGAGGTGTCCAAAAGCATCTGATAAAACTTTGGGATCTGAGATCATCAGTCTGAGAGGTTTCATGGTGCAGTGGGCAGGGTGCTGGACCTGGAGTCAGTACATTTATAGTTTAAATTTTACTCCAGATGCTTATGAGCCTGTGCAAGTCACTTCAACTCTTTTCAGCCTCAGTTTTCTCATTTGTAAAAATGAGGGGGTTGGACTCAATAGCCCCTAAGGATCCCTTTTCAGCTCTAAAGCTATGATCCTATGACCTCTCTCCCATAAACCAATGAGTGCTTTGCCAGAGGGCACAAACATTTAGAGAGTACAGATAGGACTTTTACTCTTTTAGCAAATAAAGACAACCAAGTCTCAACACTAGCTAAGAAGAATAATTAAGCATCAGCCCTGATCTTGCTGGGTCCTTTCCTTTCCTCTCCAATCCTGTTTTTGCCCACTTGCAGTATCTCTGTCTCCTGCCAGTGACCTCATGTCTGGGATCTTTTATTGGATCCTATAACTCTGTGTGATCTGTTCCCCTAGCCAAACTCTTTATTTTTCCCCGGGTCCAAAAAGTATTAGATCTTTGGTGCCAATTTTCAATACCATCAACCCCCCTTTCCCTCCTCCCCCCCAGGGTCCCTGCTTTCAAAGTCAGTGATTTTTGTCCTGCCTCCCACCCAAGAATCAGTGCTCAGTCAATGGCACCTTACTTTCCAGCCCCAAGCTGGAACAATCATAGGATTGAGGACAGGGAATGCTCGATTCTTGTCTTTGTATTCCCAGAATCTTGCACAGTGCCTTGTAAGTGCTTAAGAAATGCTTGTTGAATTGAAAGGTAGCGAGTTGGAACTTGGGGGCTCTTCTTTTGAAAAGTTGTTATTAACTCCTTAGCTCTAAAATCAATTGCTTAGATTAAGAACATAGATTTAGAACTGGAAGGTACCTTAAAGGTTACATAAGGCAAACCCCTCAATTTACAGATGAGGAAACAGATGCCTGTGTAGGAGCACTTTGTACAAGCTTTGGACTTGGGAGTCAAACCTAGAGTTTTTTATTTTGTTTTTTACTCCAAATCCAGTACCTTTTCCTACTTTCTCTTTAGGCTTGAATTTGATGGATAGCCTTATTTTTGTTTTAATCATACAACCACCACCGTTTGTGATCAACAACTATACTTGGAAACAATTAGTCACTTTTTATCACTTACTTGATGTGGGTTATTGAGACCCCAGCCCCCCCTTCTATGGAGAATTCAATCGTCTGGCAGCCCAAGGGTTGTTTCCTTCTTTATCATCATCTCTTGATCCTCTGGCCTGTTCCAGACCTTGGCTGAACGATTTGGCAGCTTTGATGTTTCTCCTCTATTATATGACCCATTATGTGACTGCCTCATGAGATATACAGGGTGAAGAGGGAGGGGAGACAGGGGAGTGAGGACGAAACCGCTGACAGGACTAAAGGATGTTTGAGAAAAGGCAGATTCTCGCTCTGCATTCTGGGGATGAAACCTATGGAATGTTGTGAAAGTACAGGTTAGTGAAGACTTCCTGAAGTTGAAAAATGGATGTCTCCCTTGAGACACTATAAATTTCAAAGATGGATGGTTATGTCTTCCCCATTCCAGTCTTCCCAATCTAGAGTATTCTCTCTTTCTCTCTCTCTCTCTCCCCCCCTCTCTCCCTCCTCTCTTTCTTTTCTCTGTCTCTCCTTCTCTTTCTTTCTCTCTCTTTCCCTCTCTCTCTCTTTCCTTCTTTCTCTCTCCCCCTCTCTCTCCCTCTCTCTCTCCCTTTCTCCTCTTTCTCTCTCTCCTTTTCTCTCTCTCTTTCTCTGTCTTCCTCCCTCCCCCTCTCTCTTCCTCCTTCTCCTCTCCTCCCATTTTCTCTATCTCTCTCTCTCTTTTTTCCCCTCTCTCCCACTTGTTTCTCTGCCCCCTCCATCTCTGTTTCTCCCCCTCCCCCTCCTCTCTGTCCATCTCTGTCTTTCTGTTTTTCTTTTTTCTCTCTCTGTTTGTCCTTCTCTCCTCTTTGTTCTCATCCTCCTTTCTGTCCTTCTCTATCTTGAAGAACATTTCCTCTGTAGTCTGTTTGCCTGTGTTCATCTGGCTGAGTTAGCTCTCCAACTACCCCACAGTGATTAAACTTGGTTGCCTTGGCCAAGTGATTTAATTCCCCTGTACTTTGGTTTCCTGATTTAGGAAACAAGAACCATATTATTTAATTTCTTTAGATAGGCAAGCAGGATCATTTCATGCAGGCCTGCAGTGAGCTGTACAAATTCAAGCTCTTGGGCTGTTTACCTAGGAATTAGCAGTTAATTAGCAGTTTTACATAAACCTCATTTGGTTTCCAAAAAAAGGCCACTAATTTTCATTTTCCTTTTAGAATAATTAATATTGTGGTGCTGAGATCTGGGATCCCTGGACAAGGAAAGATGAACAAAAATAATGAGTAGAATCATGGCAGAGCTAGGGTTAGGCCTTGGGAATAAAGACATTTTTACTTCCATGTGTCCCAAGAGTGTAGTCTTCTGCACAGTGTTTCATTTCAGCAAATGAAGCTTCATAACTGCTAGATTATGGGAAGTAAGTAGACAAAAAAAAAAAAATTGTCAGCGGATCTGTGATCTCATTAGGGTGTGAATTCTCTCCAAAGATGCAGCTCTTACCCCATCCTCACCTAGATCCTCCTGCAAGTCCACCATGGAGCACAGAGGAAGTGGGTGGGGAGGGGGCGGGTAGGCCTAAGACCATGAAGTGCCTTCCTTGCTTTCTCTCCACAGCACAAAGACACCATTGTCTCATGCAGCTGTCCACTGGTTGGTTTTTTCCTTGCTCTTGCTGCATGACCATCTTCTTTCTCAACATACATTCTCTGATGATTTCCATTATGTTGCTTGGCGGCTGTTTGCCATGCGTTGTAGCCTATAACAACAACAGAAAAGGAAGGTAAAAGATAGATATAGAAAAGTATTTAACCTGTTTATAGAGCCCCATGTGATCCAGGCCCTGGACCTTATCCTGATTTAAAGAGGGAGGGAAGGAAGGAGGGAGGGAGGGAGGAAGGAAGAGAGGGAGAGAGAGAGAGAGAGAGAGAGAGAGAGAGAGAGAGAGAGAGAGAGAGAGAGACAGAGAGAGAGACAGAGAGACAGAGAGAAAGAGACAGAGAGAGACAGAGAGAGATAGAGAGACAGAGACAGAGACAGACAGGGACAGACAGAGACAGACAGAGACAGAGACAGAGAGACAGAGAGACAGGGAGACAGAGACAGAGAGAGAAAACATTTATGGGTTCCTAAACTCACATGGAAATATTTCGTTAAGATATTTTGACAGAGTTAGGGAGGTCATCCAGTGAAAGAGGCTGCTAAAATTGGTTGTAAAGATTTAATTTTTAAGAATTATTTTTATGGAATTTCTTTTTTTTTTTTGCATTTTTCTCTATTTTATTAAACATTTCTGAATTTATTTTATTTTTTCCAATTACGTGTAAAGATAGTTTTCAATATTCATTTTTATAAAATTTTGAGTTCCAATATTTTCTTTCTCCTCCCCAAGGTGGCAAGTAATCTGATATCGGTTATATATGTGCAATTATGTTAAACATATTTCCGCATTAGTCATACTGTGAAAGAAAAAGCAGAACCAAAGAAAAAGAAGAATGAAAGTGAAATTATGCATTCAGACTCCCTCAGTTCTGGGTGTGGATCTTAGGGAATTTTTATTAATGCATCCCTTTTTTTTTCTAGGTGGGGATTCAATCTTGTGATTCCATACAGGAACTTGTGCTTAGAAACTAGCTCCGTGGATAAGTCAAGTCTCCCATAATTTAAAGAATTAGTGAATTTTGAGGGGAGTACAGAGAAGCGAAGCGATGATGTTATGGTCAAACAACCAGCATATGACAAGGGCAGCATTTGAATACAGTTCTTCCTGGTTCCAACATCAAACTTCTTTTCAATAAATCATTATGTGAATTGTATCCTCATGTATTTTCCTGCCTGAGGCAGAGAAAAAGGATAATAATCCCTAGATGGAAAAAAAAAAGCTATGCCACAATTCTATAGCACAACAACCAAGAATTACCTTCCATGTCTCGGGGCGATCTTTTGAAATTTCTTTGTTGCAAGCAGAAGGCAAGTATGCTTATTGCTGAACCCAGGGGAACAAGAACTCAGTAGGGCCATCAAATTGCAAACAACTGGGATTTATACATGCCTGACTTCCTGTTCTGCCAGTGGGACCCCCACCTAGGTAAATGAGCTGCTACAAATCTCTCATTGGAGATTTCAAATTGCGTATCTCTGGCAGATGTGTGGGAGGCAATAGGGATGTCTGGATGCTATTGCCTTTTAGAGTGAACAGGAATGAGACAAGATGCAATTTCCAAGTTTCTAGGGATTAAAAACTTCTTGGGAGGCAACCAATAAGTAGGAGGAGTAGGTGATATCATTTACAATGAGAAAAGGAACAGACTGATAGCAAGATTAAATCTAGTATGGCAGCATGTAAGCAACCAAAAAATGGCAACCCCAAATATGATTGGATCCTTCCTCTACTGGTAGAGATAATATTGTTTTCTGTTCTATGGAATCTTCCACTTCATTTTCCAAGGAAACAAGAGTGGGTTGTTCATCAGTGCCTGTAGGTAAACACTTGAATACAAAGATGTGTATGTATACTTACATATAGTTACACACATACACACACACACACACGCACCCCCTTGTTCGAAGTCAACTGCTTCATTGATTCATCTAGTCTGCTGCTGCCTAGAGACAGAGCTCATTTCTGTCTCTTATCTTAAACTTCCCTTAGAAGTAAAATCAGGAAGTTCACCTGAGTCATTCATTCTCTGGCTGTTGAAATCCCATCATTATTTCTTAATGCTCACAAGTAAGAATAAGCCACAAGACAAACAGCAACAGCCTAGTTCTCTGTTCTTGGTGAAGAAAAAGGAGATCATGATATTAAAATGTATTAAATCTGCTGCTGCCTTGCTGGCATCATTTATAGATTCTATGTCAACACACAAAATCTTTCATGATAATGAATGGGGTAATTAGTCTATAATTAAAAGTTAATCACAAATCTATAAAAAAAAATTCAGAACATTGGCAGACTTCCCCTATCCCCATTACATTATTGTGCATAGTTAATGAAATGAAGATTTCCAATTGGGTCAAGTCTTCAGATGCCTAGTAATTTCACAGTCCTGGCACTGGCATTTGGTTTAACTCCTCCTTGAACAACTCTCTACATGGTAGTTTATAACATCAGAAAAATGGACATCAAGTTTCTCCTTGAAGATGATGTGATGGAGAGCTCACTTTCAGCATGTTATACTTCTGTACATTCCTAATTGTTTGGATGATCCCATTCTTAGCATGGTGCCTGACACATAGTAAGAACTTAATAGATGCTCATTGACTTGACTTGACCTACTTGACTTCCGTTACGATGAGTGAAAATCTGCCTCTCTGAGGTTGATTCCCCCTAGTTTTACTCTCAAGAGTGGGACATGACAAACTACAGCCAAATGTGGCTACCTGTTTCTTGTATAGCCTCCAGCTGCAGAGTTGAGGGTCAGATCCGGCCTGGATATGGAGTTAGCCAATCCCTTTGATGAATTTAAATTTAATGGAAATATGGAAGAGGTAGATGTCAAAACTGGAATGGAAATTGGGTTAAATATAAAAATAATTGGATTTAATATGTTTTTGGGTCTAGTTGGTGAAATTAGCTGAGGACAATTATTGTCCCTGACATTCTCTATCTTGTTTTTAGGTATTAGTTGATGGACAGTTGTGCCATTAATACTCATTTCGCATTATCTCCTTTCTAAAAGCACAAACAACTCTACTTTCTCTCCTCTTATCATGTTGTTTAGTCATCCATGCGTCACAGTAGTGGAGGAAAGAATTGAGATTACATGGCTAGATGGGACCTCAGAGATCACGAAGTTCAATCCCATTACTATTCATATGAGGAAACTGAGGCCCAGATAGGTGCATCACTTTGCCCATGGTGACACAGATAGCTGATGGCATCACTAAACTTAGAGGCTAGGTCCAAATCAGCTCTTTCCAGTCTAGCTTTTTGTCACACATAAGCAGGAAATACTGTTAGCTTGGACCCTAATAAATGACTCTGGAAATAACCAGAGGTAGAGCTAAAATGAGACAGGATTTTATCCCAGGGCAAACAGTTGAAGACACTGCTTGCCCTGCCACTCCACTGGGTCACCATCCATACCCTACCCAGTTTTATTCTCTTAGCTGAAGCATATTTCTTCCCACTGGCCGTTAAATTTTCTGCAGAGTGGAATTGTAGGATCATAGGCATGGAGCAGAAATGGACCTTAAAGGTTATTTGATTTACTCTCATCATTTTGTAGATGAGGAAACTGATGCTTAGTTTCCTCATTTGTAGAAGAAGAAAGTAAGCAAGCTGTCTTTAATCTCAACATGGCACACCTAGGATTTGAATGGTCAAGATATTAAAAGACATTCTGTTTTCCAGAGCTAAGGCTCAGCAAGTAAGCTGTACCCTGAGCTTGGCATAACAACAAGTCTTTGTGCTCACCTCTGGATGATTTCAGCCACAGCAAAATCCCAGAGTTGTTTCACATAATTATTGTATTGCTTTGACCAGCCCCAGGCGTTCTCTGAGCTTGGACACACACCTGCAGTCCCCGTGTTCTGGTCACGAAGCCCTGCTATGAATCCACCTTGTCTCATACCCCTTGTTGTCAGGGTTACAGCTAACTGCCTAGCCATTGGTTATAAGTATTGAGATCTCCCCACACTTTAGTGGGTCCCCCTGCTAGGGATGGGGCCCTATATCTAACTGCCTCCTTGCTTACAGGTCATTTCCCTCACTTCGAAATTAAACTTATGTTTAATTCCTGACTTTCCTGTCTCTAGCCTGAATTTAGCTATCTATCCCCTCCCATGCCTTGCCCTTCCTGAGAAGCAATGAATGTTCTGGCTTTACTCAGGAAAACCAGCGAAAGGAAACTCAGAATATCAGTTAACCAACGATATAGGAAAAGTTCCAACTCTTGCACAAATATGAATTAGAGCTTATGGAAAACGAATTTTGTGGTCAGAAATAAGAAACACTCTTTGTCTTAGCTAAAGGGATAGAAAGGCATCTATATATACTTAAACCTGTCAAGAGACTGCAAATGTACAATTCAGGGAACTTCAAAGGGGATATTAGTGAAACAAATGGGAGGATTGGCCTGGAATTATACACAGTATTACACCTACTAATACCAAATGCATTAGTCATGGTTAACGCTATTACAGCTACTGGCCACTTGTGCTAAACTGGAGGTGTGAAATCTGCCAATATCTGCTGAGGTTATTTTGGGGGAACTTATTATCAACTAAGAAAATAAAAGGTAAAAGTGATTCCTTAGGCTCTAACCAGAGAGTGAAAATAATTTGGTTGTTGCTTTCAAAATAGTCCTAGAAGCTGGTCATTTGCCCGATAGCCACCATAGTACTCGATCCCATACCTGGGATGATTTGGAAGGGGCTTTGTCTCCCCCCTGGGGAGCTGGTGACAGATGATGCATTGGGTGTCTGGGTCTCTGCTGATTCTGCCTCCATAACACACATCTCACACATCTATCCATGTCTCTTCCTTTTCATGGCTCCCCCCTTCATTAGCACTGCATCAGTTATTGGAATGCCTCCCTAATTGGACTTTTCTAAACCATAGGTCCAAATGAGCCACTTACCTGCTCATGAAACCTCAGTGACTATCTCTTGACTTTGGGCGAAATTAAAAATCCTCAGTTTGCCATTTAAAGTATTTTACAGTTCTAGTCCATCTTTCCAGGCTTATTGCATAGCATGCTCCTTTGGATATTCAATATTCCAGACAAAATGATCTCTTGCTATTTCTCAGATTTCGCATTTTACCTTCCACCCTGTGTCTTTGTATGTGTGACTGTCCTTTTAATTCCTGCTTTATTCTAAGGTTCAGCTCTGATCCCACTTCCTTCAGAAATCCTTTACTCATCACCCAGTTCTTAGTGTAGTACCCCTTCTCAAATGATGGTATATATACTTATAGCTTTATGTGTTCTATTCCCTTTGTGGAATATGAAACCCTTTGACTATAGGAACGGTTTTCATTGAATGTCAGAGATTTAGAACAGTAGAACTCATGTATTCCTAACTCCTTTCCCAACCCACCCCTAATCAAATTAGTGTGGGAAATCTTTGGGGTGGAAACAACCTCCATTCATGCATATCAACAACTTATCTGTAATTTATATACTCAGAAAGTGATTTAGGGATGTTCAGAGGTTAAGTGACTTGCCCATGGTTACACAGCTAGTATACATAAGAAGAAACACTTGAACCAAGGTCTTTCTGATTGCAATGGCAGATCCTTACTTATTGTATCATGCTGAATCTTTTTATACCACATACATTTAATAAATGCTTGTTGGATTGGATAAGATCAGATTAGAGTGGATTGGGTGACCATATAGAGTCAGTCTTCTTTACCTAGAGTCCAAGGATCAAGGACATCCATAGACAGATTTCAGGGAATCTGCAAATTTCAATAGGAAAATACATCTTTGTCTTCAGTAACCTCGAATTAAGATTTAGTCTTTTAATTATTTAAAAATATTATTCTGAGAAGAGGTCCATGGGAGTCACTAAACTGCCAAAGGAATTCATGATCCAAAAAAATAGTTAAGAACTTCTATTTGAGAGGAAAATGCAAAAGGATGATTTTGTGACACTACACCTATGTTTCCTGTTTAGTCCAGAAAAATGAATATTACCACTGGTAAAGGATAAAGAATTATTTTGTATGTGCATGTGAGGGAGGGTGGCTGTGGGAGAGGGATGAGAAGGTTAGGTCCTATTTTGCCAATATTGTGACCAAAATTAAGTTACCAGAATAGAAATACTGAAAAATGGTCCCCTTAAGACCCCAGGAGTTGATAACTTCATAGCTGGGTTCTTAATAGTTTGTTCTCATGACCCCTTTTGCAATAGAAATCAGATTCCCCTGAGACTCTTAGGTGAAAACAGGGTCTGTTTTTCTTCCAGAAACAGGCATCAGTGCATCTCTGTGGAAGCCTGGATTCTGTAGTCATAGCCTCTCTTTCCCGAGCCATAAGGGAGATGTATTCAGAGGTAAGACTAAGCACCAAACAACTTCTGACTGATCAGCAATGCTGACAAACCAACCACCCTTCCAAGCAGAAGACAAAGGTCATTGCCCAGCAAAGGCTCCCTGGGGTCTTTTAAATACCATTTGGTTCTAGGCAGAACTTAGCAACATCAACGTTTCAGCACAGTGGTTTAACATCAGCACAGCAGTGAGCAAACACATCCTATGAGACACCTCCTCTCTGCTCTCAGGCTCCACTGCACTTAGCCATTACAGTAAGCACTCTTCAGCAGGCTGGGAAAGAATTGGAATTAACTCTTTCATACAACCAGGTAAAAACTTAGTGGTTTGCTGGATTTAAATATGAGATTTCACAATCAAATCCTCTTAACAATATTCAGAGATGTTTAGTGTTACAAAGGAATATTGTAGAACATGGAGGCATTCAGGCCAAACTGGGCACCTTCTCCCAGAGAGAGGGAGAGGGATGTGTGTATAGAAGTAGCTGGGGGAAAAACTAAAACAGTCAATGTTGAAGAAGCTGGGAGAAGAGAGGTGTACTAACACAGCATTGGTGAAGCAGGGAATTATGTATAACAGCACGACTAAAGTGTCTATACTTTTTTGACCCAGAGATTTCCCTTATAGGCAAGCAGGTAAGGAGGTGAAAGAAAGAAAAGTTTTACACACATACACACACACACAGAGAAAATATTATATACGTACATGTAAAAATACATAAGTATATCTTTTATATGTGTGTATATGTATGTACAAAAATTACGTAGGTATGTCTGTGTTTTATGTATGTGTGTATAAACGTATATTTCATAATACATTACCCCCCCCAAAACCTTCACTGCTGTACTTTTGTGGTTACTAAGAATTGGAAACAAAGTGGGTGACCATCCATTGGGGAATGGCTAATGGCCATGAATGTAACGAATTATTACTATTCTAATAACAAATGACTTCAATGAGAAGTCATTCTTTCTAATAAGAAAGAATTCAAAGAGACTTGGAATGACATGTGATATGATACATGGTGAAATAGGCAGAACTAGGAAAACTATATGCAGGATTATTGCAATAATATAAATGGAAGAAACAGTAAAACAAGACTAAATGAGGAATAATTATAATGACCAAGTTTGACTCCAGATATAAAAATGCCCCCCCTCACCCACTTCACTGCAGAGGTGGAGAACTATGGGTATGGAATATTGTATGTATTTCAATACATGGCTGACTGTTGACTGATTTTAATTTTTTTTCTGTAATACAAGGAAACTTTCACTGAATTAGGGAGCTAATTGGATTATGATGGGAAGTGAATGTACTTTAAAACCAAAGGCATTGAGTTAAAAAAGAAAAAAAGAGAGGAGAGGGAAAGGCATTTCAGGGAGGGGACTTGGAAAAGACAAAAAATAGGAGTGCAGATGTATTTCTAGAAGGAGTGTAGATGTATTTCTAGAAGAGTGAGTAGAAAGTTTGACTGGAGTGAAAGGTCCATTCTGGGGAGAAGTGTAAAATAAGGGTCAAAGGAATATTGTAGAATACCTTAAATTGCAAGCAGAAGAATTTGGATAGGATTCTGTAAACAATTACATGACCATTGAGGGTGACCAGAAATTCAGGAGGTGGTGCCAGTGAAGCAGCACAACCAATCCCTGGCAGGAGGATCTTTGGGTCAAAGAGTATGGACATTTTAATCATTTTTTCAATATAATTCTAACTCGCTTTCCTGTAAACCTGAAGGCTTATTTGACATCTGTGTAACATCTGTTTGTTGACTCAACTTGTCAACAGGGCCATAAGCACATCAAAAGAAGGATTAAAATTAACAATTAACCTTGAATAAATACAGAATAAATACAAAGTGTACTGCATCTCTAGACTCAACAAACATTATTTTACGTTACTAACAGTTTCCCCAAAGTCTACAGTCATCTATTAAATAAACAAAATCTTAACTGAGAGCAGAAGTGCCAATTTAAATATAATTGACTAATTTTCTGATTTTTGATGGATATATCATTGGAAAAGTTGTTTCCCTACCCTTCCCCCAAAACTCCTGCCATCCATCCAGGTTACCTTACCACTAAGGCAAGTGCCCCTTGGAGGATGGATTTTGCTCTCTGGGACACTCGTTGGTGAATAAAAACCAGCTTCCCTCATTTTTGTTTTGAGTGAAACAGAATCATTCCTGTAAGACAAGTAGACATGATTGAGTTGTGATTTTGTTGAATTATCTTTTCCCTCATACCCAACACTCTCCCAAATTTCCCTAACAGTATTCAGGGTCCCATCATCCTTCCAGTGTTCCATGTTTGAAACCTAGGTGTCATCTCTGATTTCTTACTCTCAGCCCTCCATATAACCAAGTCATTTGCCAAATCTTGCTGCTTCTAACACTACAACAAATCTAACCTCTGTTCCCCTTATCTGCAATAGAACTTATTGCCTTTCTATCCACAACCATTCCGCTCCCAAACTTCCTCATTTCAGTTAAGGGAACAATCATCCTGCAGTTACCTAGGTTCACAACCTAAGTCTTATCCTTCATTCCATGGTCTCTTCCTCAGCCCATATAACTAATCAGTTGTTATATCTTGCTGTTTCCACCTCCACAGTGTCTTTTTATCCAATGCCTCATCCCTGCTCACACAGCTACCATCTTAATTCAAGCCCTCATCACCTCTTGACTAGACTACTGTAATAATCTCCCAAATGCTCTCCCTGCCTCAAGTTTCTTCTCTCTCCATTTTTTCCTCCTCACAGTTTCCAAAGTTTTTGTAAAATTCACATCCAGCCATGTCGTTCCCCTACTTAGAAATCTCCAATGTCTCCCTACTGATTTTGGTCAAATATTATCTTTACTTCATCCTTTAAAATGCTTATTTTCTATGCCTAAAATGGAGGAAAATTCAGATAACAGAATAAAGGAGGATAGCATAGACCTATAAACGTAACGTAAGCAATGCTAAAGCCCAGACTGAGCAGAAATTGCCAGGAGAAGCTCTTTATTATTTTCCATTTTTCATTGGAAATCCCAGAAGAAATAGTGTTAACTCATAAGAAGTAGATAATAGGAGAGAAGCTAGTTGCTATTGATGAATTCAAGTTGGTGTTACCAGATGAGCTATATCCTCAGGTCCTGAAAATAATGGCAGATATGATTGCTGAACCACTTTCATCAGTCTATTAATGATTCTAGACAATGGAAGTGGTACCACAAAATTAGTGAGGGGCAAATATTGTCATAATTTCTTCCCAAAGGGCAGTTAACAGAGATAGCAAACAGTTGGTTAGTGAGAATTATTTTGATTCCTGGGGAAATCCTAGACTGAATCTATAACCTGAGTTCCAAAGCCCCATGGAACTCTCTCCTCATTGGGAGAGATCAATGCCAAGTGTAGGGCAGAGTTGGTGAGAGTGGAAGAGAGTTTTTCAGTCTCTACAGTTGCTCTTAGGAGCTTCTGGCCTTTAGATTCAAGGGAGAAGATGGATGATACCAGCAGCACTTTGGATTTCTGAAGGAACACTGAGACTCTGGAAAGAAGTCCATGGGAGAGGAACTGGAAATCTCCCTTATGTCACCATCCCTAGCTTGCTGCATTATAAACTTCAAGGAACTTTCCCTTTGGGGTGAGATTGGAGAGTATCTTTGCTGAGTTTGCTCCCACTGGGAGAGCTCCTCCATGCCTTATTTTTTGGTGCATATTCTGCTGCATGTATTTCTCTGATTTCTATCTTGCTATCAACTTAGATGTATGAGTTTCTTTTTTAAAAAATATCTGTTTTTCCATGAGTTCTTACTGTGCGTAATTGTTCATGTAATACTATATATATATATATATATATATATATATATATATATATATATATATATATATATATAATTTTAATTAATAAATATATACACATAGGGGAATCCCAAAATGGTAGAGATATGTGATCTAAAAAATTTGGAGACTATTGCTGTAGAGCAAAGAACCATGGATTTAAAACCTAGAAGGAGCCACAAGTGACCATTTCTTAGATCCATGCCATTAGGTATTAATTCCTTTTCATGTGGGTTAGCTGAGACCCAGGAAGGTGAAATAACTTGATGAAGGCCACAAAACTATATATCCTATAAGTCCTTCCAGGACTCTCTGAAGTCCTGTTCATCATTTCTTATAGCACAATAGTATTCCATTACATTCATGTACCACAACTTGTTCAGCCATTCCCCAATTGATGGGCATCCCCTCAATTTCCAGTTCTTGGCCACCACTAAGAGAGTTGCTAAAAATATTTTTTGTACATGTAGGACCTTTTCTCATTTTATGATCTGTTTGGGATACGGTCCTAGAAGCAATATTATTGGGTCAAAGGGTATGTACATTTTTGTAGCCTTTTAGGCATAGTTCAAAATTCCTCTCCAAAATGGTTGAATCAGCTCACAGCTCCACAAACAATGAACTCTCCCACATCTTCGTCAACATTTATCATCTTCCTGTTTTGTCATGTTAGCCAATCTGATAGGTGTGATATGGTACCTCAGATTTGTTTTGATTTGCATCTCTCTAATCAATAGTGATTTAGAGCATTTTTTCATATGACTATAGGTAGCTTAAATTTCTTCCTCTGAAAACTTCCTGTTCATATCCTTTGATCATTTATCAATTGGGGAATGACTTGTATTCTTGTATATTTGACTCAGTTCTTTATATATTTTAAAAATGAGGTCTTTATCACAGACACTAGTTGCAAAAATTCTTTCTCAGTTTTCTGCTTTCCTCCTAACCTTGGTTGCATTGGATTTGCTTGTGCAAAAACCTTTCAATTTAATTAATCAAAATGATCCATTTTTGCGCTTCATAGTGTTCCCTATCTCTTGTTTGGTCATAAATTTCTCCATTCTCCATAAATCTGACAAATACACTATTCCTTGATCCCCTAATTTGTTTATTGTATCAGTCTTTGTACCTAGCTAGATCATGTATCCATTTGGACTTTAGTCTTGTGTACAGTGTCAGGCATTGGTCTATGCCCAGTTTCTGCCACACTGTTACCCAGTTTTCTTAGCAGCCTTTGTTAAACAGTGAGTTCTTATCCCAGAAGCTGTGGTCCTTGGGTTTATCAAACAGTAGACTGCTATATTCATTGTACACAGTACAGCCACAGTGTGCAAGAACTGTTTCTGATAGACTTACTCCGTCATAGCAATGAAAGGACCTAAAACATTCCCAAAGGACTCTTGAGGCAAAATGCCATCTAAATCCAGAGAAATAACTATGGAACCAGAATGCAGAATAAAGCAGAATATTTTCTTTTGTGTTTTATTTTTTTCTCATGGTTTCTCCCATTCATTTTAATTCTTCTATGCCACATGACTAATGTAAAAATATAGTTAATAAGAATGTATGTGTAGAACCCACATAAAATTGCATGCTGTCTCAGGAAGAAAGGGGGCAGTGAAGGGAATAAAATCTAACACTTATGGAAGTAATTGTAGAAAACTGAAAACAAATAATTTAATTTTTAAAAACGAATGTAATGGAGGAGAGAAAAAAGCTGTATATCTTAGTGCTGAATATCCAGCACTTAGCACAGTTTATTGACTAATTGAACAGCCAGTTCATTAGAGTAGTTAATCTGGCCAGCTGATGCAGAGGACAACATATTGGTGGATTTTTTAACGAACTGCCATAGTTGAAGCATTTACCATATATTGGTCAACCTTCCCATGATGGATATGTCCACACTTAGCTAGACAACAGACCAAAACACCAAGATCATGGCAACTAGTCCCATCTCTTCCTGGCAAATAGAGGGAGAAGAAATGGAAACAATGTTAGATTTTATATTCTTGGGCTCAATGATCACTGCAGATGGTGATGGTGGTCAAAAGACACTTGCTCCATGGAAGGAAAGCTATGGCACATCTGGGCAGCATACTAACAAGCTGAGATAAGAGACCTTGCTGACAAAGATCTGTATAGGCAAAGCTATATCGTTTCTAGTAGCAATGCATGACTATGAGAGTTGAACTCTAAGAAAAACTGAGTGCTGCAGAATTGATGCTTTCAAATTGTGGTGCTGGAGAAGATTTTTGAGAGTCCCTTGGACAGCAAGGAGATCAAATCAGTCAATAGTTAAAAATGCTAATTCAGGCTATTCACTGGAAGGTCCTATGCTGAAATTGAAACTTAAATACTTTGTCCACACAATGAGAAGAGGGTGATGAGAGCTGGAAAGGGAGAGGCTGAGACCTCCACAAAGACTGGAGTACCAGGGGCAGGTCACCTGGAATGAATGTGTGGACTCAAGTATTGTTGAAATCAAGGTAAAAATTTATTAAGCTTTTCAGCAGGCAAGAGTTCTTAGGGAACCTGCAAACTTAAAGGGGTACAGGTAAAGTTTGTATAGAATATTCTATAGGAGACATGTGCCAAATATGCTAACTAGGTGTTTTGGGGTGGGATTAGGGAGTGGTTAGTTCTTAAAGGAACGTGCACTTTTGGTATCTACTGCTCAGGTATTTTACCCAGAGTTCATCAGGAAAAACCTCAGGGGGCGTTACATGGAGATGTGATTTTAGGCCTGAAACATCGCTAAGTCAACCAATGGTCAGGGCTGTCTGAGAAATAACAAGTTGCTCTCATCAATGTCTCGTTTAGACAAGAAAAATGTAAGAGAGTATATGTATGTCAAAGTCTAGGATACATATGATTGGTCAGCAAGTAGTAAATGTTGTTGTGGCCCAGTGCACAGCTAGTTCAGTCAGTAAGCAGCTGGTTCAGACTAATAAGTTCTATAGGTGCAGCTGGAAGGGAGATAACAGTTATTGTTGGGGCAGGCTCTGTCCTTGCTCTGAGGAGAAACTGCCTGCAATAGTGTTTTGAGGCTAGGAGAAATGTGATTTTTAGAAAGAAATGTGATTTTAGAATTGGGGTCCAAATACATGCACCCAAGCACCCTATCAGGGGAACTTATTGCAACAGACCCTGATGTTGGGAAAGACTAAAGGTGAAAGGAAAAAGGGATGGCAGAGGATGAGATGGACCTAGATATAATGTCATGGAAACAATGACCGTGAGCTTGGGTAGACTTCAAAATATAGTGGAGGATGGAATGACCTAGGGTATTCCAGTCCAAGGGAACACAAAAAGACGGACATGATTGAATGATGGGCAACAACAGAATAGCAAACTCATAGTTAAGAAATATCAGAAAATACATAGGAGTAAAAACAGTCTCACTATTAAGAAATTTCTGCTTTAACAAGACATAGGTGCTATATGCTATAGACAGTTATAGCAGGCTATAGATAATAAACATTACAGACTGTCATCTTTAGGTAAGAGATATTTGTTCATGCAGGATACTGAGGTTTTCCACAGACAAGCATTGTTTTTTTTTCTTTCCCAGCATACTACAGCTGTTCTATAGTTATTTAAAATCAAGATGGAATCATTTAGGTTCAGAGGCAGTTAAAGTCCATTTCATCAACAAGAAATAATCTATTAGGGCTTATACTCAACTGGTATAACTTGCCATGGCCTTTGAGAACCTAGGGTCACCTCCATACTGCAAAGGAGTAATTGTACAGTTTTATGGTTACTCTAAGCCAAGAGAAGAAGACTTGCCTCTTCTTAGTAGAAGAAGGGGATAGCTTTTCTTTACAATCTCAGTTTCTAAGACTCAGTTGATATCTTTATCACTTTTTTTCTTCAATAAGCTCTCTTAATGATTTTCTCTTTTGAACAATGTAGTACGTTTCCATCTCTGTTTTCACTAACCTCTCTTGGATGTTTATTGAGCCTTAGTGGAGAATTATTTGTCCCCTGACTCCCATGTTTGTGGATCTCAGGACTTTAATGATTTTGGCTCTTGGTAAGTTTATTTGGATTTATGTCAACAATGCTTCTAAACCAATTAAATTAAGTCACCCCAAGGTTTCTAAGAACATAACCTTATTGATGACTTCAGTCCTTAAGAGTCAGACTGCTCTGATTGCCATGTGGAGCCCTGGCTCAATAAGAAAGTCTTATTACAATAAGAGAGCATAAAATGGTCATTATAACAGATGCCATCATGATGGGTTATTGTTACAGAGAGCTAAAAGTTTACATGAAATTCTGAGGTAACAAATCTGCTGCTCAGAAAAGCTACAAGTTCCAGTCTAGTTAGCCACAGCACAGGGTAGTAGAAAGAGGCAAAAGACCTTGATTGTGAGTCCTCAATGACCTTTACCAGTTATGTAACTCTGATGTCACCACTCTGAGCCTCAGTTTCCCTATCTGTAAAATTGGAATAGCAACTGGATCTGATATTTCTTTTTTTTTCTTGTTTTTTAATGTTGATTTATTTATTTTTAGTTTTCAACATTCATTTCCACAAGATTTTAAGTTCCAAATTTTCTCTCCATCTCTCCCCTCCCTGCACCCTAAAATGCCATGCATTCTGATTACTCCTTCCCCTCATCTGCCCTGCCTTCTATCACATCCCTCCCTTTCTTTATCTCCATCTTCTCTCTTTTCTTGTAGGTCAAGATAGATTTCTATACCCCATTACCTGTATTTCTTATTTCCCAGTTGCATACAGAAACAATTCTCAACATTTATTCCTAAAACTTTGAGTTCCAACTCCTCTCATTTCCTCCCTCCCCACCCATCCCCACTGAGAAGGCAAGGAATTCAATACAGGCTATATATGTGTAGTTCTGCAAAATACTTCCATAATAGTCATATTGTGTAAGACTAATTGTATTTCCCTCCATCCTATCCTGTCTCCCATTTATTCTATTCTCTCTTTTGACCTTGTCCCTCCCCAAAAGTATTTACTTCTAATTACTCCCTCCACCCATTTGCCCTCCCTTTTATCATCCCCCACACCCCACTTATCCCCTTCTCCCCTCCTTTCCTGTAGTGTAAGACAGATTTTCATACCAAATTGAATGTGCATGTTATTCCCTCCTTATGCCAGATGTGATGAGAGTAAATTTCACTTTTTCCCTCTCACCTCCCCTGTCTCTCCCTCCTTTGAAAAAGCTTTTCCTTGCCTCTTTTATGAGAGATAATTGTCCCCATTCCATTTCTTCGTTTCTCCTCCCAATATATTGCTCTCTCAACCTGTAATTTTATTTTTTTAGATATCATCCCTTCCCATTCAACTCACCCTCTGCTCTCTCTCTCTCTCTCTCTCTCTCTCTCTCTCTCTCTCTCTCTCTCTATATATATATATATATATATATATATATATATACATATACATATGTGTGTGTGTGTGTGTGTGTATAATCCCTCCAACTACTCAAATACTGAGAAAAGTTTCAAGTTACAAATATTATCTTTCCATATAGGAATGTAAACAGTCCAACTTTAGTAAGTCCCTTATGATTTCTCTTTCCTGTTTACCTTTTCATGCCTCTCTTGGTTCTTGTGTTTGAAAGTCAAATTTTCTATTCAGCTCTGGTCTTTTCATCAAGAATGTTGAAAGTCCTGTATTTCATTGAATGACCATTTTTCCCCTGAAATATTATTCTCAGTTTTTCTGGGTAGGTGATTCTTGGTTTTAATCCTAGTTCCTTTGACTTCTGGAATATCATATTACAAGCTCTTTGATCCCTTAATCTAGAAGTTGCTAGATCTTGTGTTATCCTTATTGTATTTCCACAATGTTCAAATTGTTTCTTTCTAGCTGCCTGCAATATTTTCTTCTTGTCCTGGGAACTCTGGAATTTGGCTACAATATTCTTAGGAGTTTCTCTTTTTTGGATCTCTTTCAGTAGGTGATTGGTGAATTCTTTCAATATTTATTTTACCCTCTTCTTCTAGAATATCAGGGCAGTTTTTACTTGATAACTTTATGAAAGATAATGTCTAGGCTCTTTTTTTGATCATGGCTTTCAGGTAGTTCCATACTTTTTAAATAGTCTCTCCTGCATCTATTTTCCAGGTCAGTTGTTTTTCCAATGAGATATTTCACATTGTCTTCTATTTTTTCATTCTTTTGGTTTTGCTTTGTGATTTCTTGGTTTCACATAAAGTCATTAGCCTCCATCTGTTCCATTCTAATTTTTAAATAACTATTTTCTTCATTGAGCTTTTGGACCTCCTTTTCCATTTGACCCATTCTGCTTTTTAAAGTATTCTTCTCCTCATTGGCTTTTTGGGCCTCTTTTGCCATTTGGATTAGTCTATTTTTCAAGGTGTTATTTTCATCAGTATTTTTGGGTCTCCTTTAGCAAGCTATTGACACACTTTTCATGATTTTTCTTGCATTGCTCTCAATTCTCTTCCCAATTTTTTCTCCACTTCTCTTATTTGATTTTCAAAATCCTTTTTGAGGTCTTTCATGGCCCAAGGCCACTGCATATTTATTTTGGAGGTTTTGGATGTAGAAGCCTTGACTTTGATGTCTTTCTCTGATGGTGTGCTTTGTTCTTCCTCATCTGAAAGTATGGGAGAGAATACCTGTTCACCAAGAAAGTAACCTTCTGTAGTCTTATTTTTTCCCCTTTTTGGGGCATTTTCCCAGCCATTCACTTGACTTTTGAATCCTTTGTCAAGTGAAGGGTATACTTTAAGGACCTGTAAGTTCTCAGTTCCTCAAAGGTGGCACAATCAAGGGAGAGGAGTTTGCAGTCTGCAGTCTGGTCTGTGAGCAGGATTCCATCTCCAGAGCCTCCAAGAGCTCCATCATGCCAGAGGTCCTCCTGTCCCCAGGATTGCCACTCAGGACTGAGACCCAGATCCACTACTCAATTCCCCCAGGGTCTTTAAGTGGAAGGCTCCAAAAATGGATGCTGCTGCTGCCATCCTGGGGCTGGGACTGGGGTCAGGGCCAGACCAGGCTCCCTTCTCACCCAGGTGAAGGAGGCTTTTTTTACTGACCTTTGAAGCTGTCTTTGGCAATTGTGGGTGGGAAGTCTGGGAACTGGAGCTGCTACCCAGGATTCCATATTCTGAAGCCTGTTCCAGTTCTCTCCATGCCATGCAGCATGACCCATGCTGGGCTGTGCTCAGCTCTGAGCTCAGTGTGATAGATCTTTCCTGTCGACCTTCCAGGCTGTTTTGGGCTGGAAATCTCTTTCATCCTGTCATTTTGTGGCTTCTACTGCTCTAGAATTTGTTGAGAGTCATTTTTACAAGTATTTTATAGGCTATGGGGGTAGAGCTAGAGCAGGTCTGTCCTTCTACTCCATCATCTTGGCTCTACCTTCCCCCAACATTTTTGTTTTCAATTAAAATAAAACCATTATTAGGCAAGTTCACACAGTAAACAATGGTTGTCTCTCTTAGTGAGAATGGGTTTACCAAATCCTTTCCTACCCTAACAGAATCTAATAGCCAAAAGGGAAGTTAGACTATATAGGTCTTACATTAGATTATATTCTTGGTCAATTACTTCCTGATCTAGGAGCAACCACAAGCACTCTTCTGCCCAGGATCTATGAGTAGGATTCCCCCTCTAGAGCCTCCACCAGCTCCACCAGTCAGTGCTCCTCCTTAACCCAAGACTGCCACTCAGGGTTGAGACCTAGATCAGTTGCTCAATTACTCCACGGTCTTTAAGTGGAGGGGTCCAAAAATGGATGCTGCCATTGCAGTGGCTACTACTGGCGGGGCCAGACCACGTTTCCTTCTCACCCAAGTGAAAGAGCTTTCTCATTGACTTTTGAAGCTGTCTTTGGCATTTGTGGTTTGAGAAATCTGGGAACTGCCGCTGGTGGAGGCACCCTGAAGCCTGCTCTGGTCCTGTCCCTACCAGCTGAACAACCAAGGCTGGGCTGTGCTGCATTCTGCGCCCAGTGCGAAAGACCTTTTCTATCAGCCTTCCAGGCTGTCTTGGGCTGGAAATCTCTTTCACTCTGTCATTTTGTGGCTTCTGTTACTCTAGAATTTGTTTAGAGTCATTTTTACAGGTATTTTATGGGTTTTGGAGGGGAGCTTCTACAGGTCTGTCCTTCTACTCTGCCATTGTGTATCCACTGTCTGGATCTGATATTTCATTGAAGTAAGATTTTCCTAGTGAGGAGCTTCACCTATCAATTGCTTAGAACACCAAGAGATGATGTAACTTGCACAGGGTCAGAGCAGGGACTTGAAACATTGTACTGAGGCTGACTCTCTGTCAGTGGACACACTACCCTTTGCCTGAAAAATGGGGATAATACTACTTGCATCATCTACTTCTTAAATCGTGAGGGAAAAATCAATTGTTTTAAACCTTAAATTGCTACATACATTCATTTTGCATTTGACCTATGATTTTAATGTGATAGAGAACACACAGTGAAGAAATTCCTTTTATCAGCGAAGACTGGCACCTTCGCTACTCCTTACAAAGACCTGACGAGAGCACTGAGAGATAAAGTAAATTGTCAGTCATGCAGCCAGCATGCATCAGTGGTAGGACTTGAGCTCAGGTTTTCTTGATTCTTTTTTTTGAGGCAATTGGGATAAGTGACTTGTCTATGGTCACATAGCTAGTAAGTATTCAAGGCCAGATTTGAACTCAGGTTCTCCTGACTTCAGGACTGATGCTCTATCCACTGTACCACCTAGCTGCCCTAGTCTTCTTGAATCTAAAACTGACTATCTGCTGTACCATGCTGCCTCTATATAAATAGGAGAATTATTTTAGGCCTGAGTAGGCAGTTCTAGGTGGAGAGAGATGACTTTTTGATATGATGAAAGATTCACCCACCACAGACTTTGAACAGCAACATTGCCCCCCTTTGAGTTATGAATTGTTTAGTTATGCCTGAACAGTTTTCCCATATTAACCCACAAAAAGAACAGTCCAGAAGGCCACTTGATATGGAGTTAGAGAATGTGAGCTTAAGTTCTGGCTCTATTACTCTCCCTGTGACCTAGGATAATTAATTCACTTCACCTCTATTAGCCTCAGTTTCCTTAAGTATTAAAGAAACAAATCCCCAACAGATCATAAAAATGGGAAAGGGTCCCACATGTACAAAAATATTTATAGCAGCACTCTTTGTGGTGGCCCAAAACTGGAAATCAAGGGGATGCCCATCAATTGGGGAATGGTTGAATAAATTATGGTATATTAACGTAATGGAGTACTATTGTGCCATAAGAAACGGTGAACAAGAAGACTTCAGGGAGGCCTGGAAGGGTTTATATGATCTGATGCTGAGTGAAAGGAGCAGAACCAGGAGAACTTCGTGCACAGCAATGACCACAGTGTGTGAGAGTTTTTCTGGTAGACTTAGAACTTCCTTGCAATGCAAGGACTTAAGGAAATTCCTAATGATCTTTTAAGGCAAAATGTCTTCCACATCCAGAAAAAGAACTATGGAATTCAATTGCAGAACGTAGCAGATCATTTTCTTTTGCATTACGTTTTGGTTTGTTATATGATTTCTCCCATTCATTTTAATTCTTCTATATAACACAACTCTTAGGAAAATGTATTTAATAGGAATGTATGTGTAGAACCTATATAAAATTGTATGCTGTCTTGGGGAAGGAGGGGGAAGGTAGTGAGGAGGGAGGGGGAAAAATCTAAGTATGGTAGCAATTATAGAAAACTTAAAATAAATAAAATTAACATAAAAAAAAGAAACAAGTCTGACTAGATAAGGTCCCTCCAAGCCTGTCCTAACACTCTTTGTATGAACTGTGCCAATTCTACCAAGTCAGATGGGCCGTTAGCCAATGAGACTTCAGATTAGGGCCAGTCTTCTCCATGAGTAAAACTGAGATAGCTTCGAATCTTGGCTCTGATAATCAGGGCAGTAGCATCATACTTCTATAGCCAAAAGGAATGTTGCATGTCCTCTAATCCGGTCCTCTCAGTTAGCAGATGAAGGAACTAAGGCCAAGATCATATCAGTAGTAAGCAACCAGACAGGGATTCCAACTCAGACCCTCTGACCTCAACTTCAATGTTCTTCCTACTGTGTGTGCCCTGGGTCAAGTCGTATCATCTTTCAAAGACTCAGTTGCCTCCTTTGTATGATAAAGATGTGGGACTGTTGCTGTTCAGTCATTTTTCAGTTGTGTATGACTCTTCGTGATCCATTAGTGGTTTTCTAGGCAAAGACACTGGAGTGGTTTGCGAGGCAAACAGGGTTAAGTGACTTGCTCAGGATCACTGTGCTAGTAAATGTCTGAAAATAGATTTAAATCAGAAAGATGAGTCTTCCTGACTCCAGGTCTAGCACTCTCTCCACTGTCACCTAGTTGCTCCCCCCCCCACTGCACCATCCAGCCATGGGACTAGATGTTCTAGATCTAGATGATCTCTAAGGTATCTCTATCACCTAATGATAATTTCCAAGTCCCATTATTAACTAGTTCATCAGGATTTGTATACATTAGAGCCATTGACCAATGGCTGTCTTCTACACCTTCTCCTGATTCTTAAGCAATATGTCTCTCTGTTGACTTTTAGACCTCATGTGCAGCTGGGTAGCACAGTAGATAGATCATCAGGCCTGGAGTCAGGAAGACTCAGCTTCCTGAGTTTAAATCTGGCGTTAGACATTTACTGGCTGTGTGACCCTGGGCAAGTCACAACTCTGTTGGCCTCAGTTTCCTTATCTGTATAATAAACTTGAGAAGGAAATGGCAACCACTCCATTATCTTTGCTGAGAAAATCCTAAATGGGGCCACAAAGAATTGAAACAACTGTATAATAAAATCTGGACCTCATAGAAAAAGATGGGGTTAGACTTGTGGAAACTGGTCCCAGAAGAACTTAAATCTGGCTTTGAGTCTAGCCACACTGACTACTGTTAGAAGAGAAGAGGGAAAGAAGAGGAAAATAGTAGAAAAGGAAAAACAAGGGAAAGGTGGGTTGATGCTTCATACTCAGCATTCACCAGAAAACCTTCGGATCCTTTCCTGGCTTTGATGGATAATGTATTCCTCTGGCTATACAACACTGCCTCCCTTTTTCTTTTTCTCAGTCACTGTGTGCGGCGCACCTGTAGGCTTTGGGGACTTTTCTACCACAGCTGAAAAGCTACTTCCTAATCAGCATTCCATGTGGTTCAGTCATTTTAGTCGTGTCTGATTCTTCATAACCCCATGTGGGTTTTCTTGGCAAAGATACTGGAGTCATTTGTCATTTCCTTCTCCACCTCATTTTACATATGAAGAAACTGAGGCAAACAGGGTTAACATCACTTGCCCAGGGTCCCACAACTAGTAAGTGTCTGAGGTCAGATTTGAAGTAAGGAAGGTGAATCTTTTTGACTCCAGTTCCAGTATTCTATCCGCTGCTCTTCCCATTTATCAAATGTTTCCACTTTCTATCTCTGATCCTGAGACCACTAATCTCCTTATCAGAATTCATCTTTGACTGACACCTAACTTTTTTGTGTCTGACTACACTATTCTCCTAGATTGTTTCTTATGATTCTACTGACATTAATCTAGTTCTTTCCTTTCGTATTCGCTTGTGTTTTTGTGCCTAAAGAGGATGCTGGTGGTATTTAATAGAAGCATAGGAGGGTGGGAAAATGATTAGGTCACAAATTAGGTAATTCAACAAACATTTATTAAATGCCTGCTATATATAGAGCACTTCGCTGGATACAGGGATAAAACTGAGACAGTCCCTGCCTTCCAGAAGCTTATTCTGGGACTGTAAGCAAAGATAGATACAAGGACTCTGGTCAGGTTCAGGGATTTCAAAGCCTCCCATCAACATTGTAGGATCATGAGTTTTGAGCTAGAGGAGACCTTGGAAGTCATCCAGTCCAATCCCCTCATTTACAAATAAGAACACTGAGGCACAAAGATGATGTAACTTGCCTAAGGTCCCAGAGGTAGTAAGCAGAGCCAGAATCTGAACCCTGGTTTTCCAGTTTCAAAGACATATTTTTTCCACTGTGTCACTTACCGCAGGGTTTATTGATAGTCTGGACATTGAGTTAGTGAAGTGCTTACTCGTACCAGAAAGGGACAAGACACGGGCACCTTTTAGCTCATATCCTAGTTCCTTGCTTTGCCCTGATGCAGGGAAGCAAAGTCCTTTGAGAAGGGAGTTGAATTCCAGGAAATCTGCTCACTCCAGACAGTCAACCAGTTCTAGATGGTTCTGAGGTTAGAGGAAGGTGGAATTATATATACTTGACAAAGAAAAAAAGAAATGGCAACCTTTTATATTGACAATTGTGTCAATGGTAGAGTTTTCATTGGAGGAAGTAGTGGTGATATAGGATGCATTTTACCCATTTTAGGTAACATACCATAGAGGACTGGGCTTGGAGTCAGTGACATCTGAGTTCACATCTGGCTTCAGACATTTACTAGCTATGTGATCCTCTATTTCATTTTCTTCCTGTAGATAATCATAGTGCCTTCCTCCTAAGGTTGCATTTTGCTTTATTATTGTTTGGGTGGCTAGGTGGCACAGAGGATAGAATACTGCCTAGACCCAGGAAGATTCAAGTTGGGTTTCAAGACGAGTTCAAATCCAGTCTCAGATACTTATTAGTAATGGGACATTGGGCCAGTCACTTAATCCTCTCTGCCTCAGTTTCCTCATCTGTAAAATGAGCTGGAGAAAGAAATTACAAAAACTCCATTATCTTTGCCCAAAGAGCCCCCAAAAGGGGTCATGAAGAGTTGAACATGACTGAAAATGCTAAACAACAATTATTATCATTATTATTTTATATATCTTAAATCCAAATTACAAAGCTGTCAGCAAAGTCCTCCTCCCATGCTTCATTGTACTGTGGAAGAGAATGTGTTGGGATTCTCTTGTTCCTGCCCTCTGTTTTCCCCTCCAGCTTACGTTACTTCCCCAAACTGTAAAGTACCATTTACATTTTCTTTAGGTGTCAGAACAAAAGAGGCTGGTAAAGGAAGCTTTTTACAAGCTTCTTCTATGGACCTCAAGCTTTGGCAGTTTCCACCAAATTTCAGTGATTTCAAATATAAATCTAGTACTGGACTGGACATATCTGTCATCTCAGAGCTAGCATAGCTAAGTTTGGAAAGATGAATCCCTCCAGTTTAGCCATAGCATGATAAATATTTTAGGAAAATAGCAACTTAAGACAAATAAAGTAGGTGAGGGCAAGTGGGCTATGGGTCACAGTAATGGAAAGATTATACTCAAAGGAATGAAATTACAAATCCTTGAAGCACTGGTTTGTGAAGTAAAAAAACTGTGATACCATTGAAGCTTGATACAGCAAAGCATGCAGACTTTAGAAAAAATCAAAATCTAGTTTTTTGTGGTCATAAGCTATCTAATTCCTTAAATGGAGATGCAGTTAAGGAACAAAGCAATTCACAGGAGGAATTACAACTTTCCTCCTCAAAGGACTTAGTGTTTGGAGTCCTGCTTCTAAAAGTTTCATTCTTAAATATAATTCCAGAAATCCCAGGCCTATTACATGTAACTTCTCCAACCTCAAATGGCTGCCATTAAGCCCTCTAGCCTGAATGCAGTAAAGGAAGCCAACCCTCTGAATGAGCTCTGCTCTACAAGGCTTTTAATTTATAGCTTATCAACCAAAATAAATATGATGGAACATTTTCCAAAATGGCAGAGACACTTTTCTCCTCCCTTGGAGAATGATGTAATCACTGTGTCAATTCCTATCAGGAAAGGTATTAGAAGCAAAAGCAGGTTACCATTATCCTATAGAACCATGGGGCAGCCACACCTGGAAAACCGTATGCTGTCTTGGTTACAATCTTAAGAATGACAGTGGAACTGGAGAAGGTCCAGAGAAGGATAAATTAAAATGTGATGTTACCAATATTGCTACATAGGAAGGAATTTGGGGCTGCAATTGGCTCTTTTTTGACTTAGCAACTCTCCAAACCTCTCAAGAGAGTGACTAATGAAACAGAGTGGCAGATGACTTCTACTTGGTAAGCAAATAACTTTATATGTGGAAGAGGGGAGGGAAAAGAGGGAAGGAAAAAAGATTGGGTGAGAGGGAAAGAAAGAGGCATTTAATAAGGACTTGCATGCACATAGAAACATTTCTAGCTCAGTTAAAAACATACATATCCGTTAAAAATGACTTCTATATGTACCTTATAAATCGATGCTATAATTCTTAACAGCAACCTTAAAGCTCCCTCCCATCCCAAGATTCCTCTTCATATTCAAGAAGTTGTACAAGTTCAAATGGGTTAGATAAATTCATTGGGAATATAGCTATCAAAAGTTGTTAAGAAAACTAGGATGTTGGGGGTATGGCTCTACTATTTTGGGGTTGGGCCTTTTATTTTTTGGAGACTACCATCAAAATAGACCACTTGTTTGACTGAATGTAGAATCTCTAGCTCCTAATATTGAATCACAGTTGATGTATAGTAAGGTATAGTGGAGAAATCCCTAGAATGGAGGCTGTCATCATTCCTGGCTTCTGGACCTGTCTTTGTAATTAAGTAGCCATGTGACCTTTGGCAGGTTACAGCCTCTCTGGGACTTAGTTTCTTTCTTTGTAAAATAAAAAGCTTAGATTAAATGACTTCCAAATTCCCTTCAAGACTAAAAACTCATTTATTCTCTGATATAAGCTTTTTAAACTTACATTAATTTACTCTTGCACTCAAATCTTACTGCATTCTGGTCTTACCGTAGCACACTGTCTTCCCCAATAGAATGCAAGTTCTTGGAGAACAAGGACTATCTCATGTTTGTCTTTGTAACCCCAGTGCTAGCACAATGACTGGTTCATATTAGGAGCTCTATAGATGCAAGATGATAAAGCATTTGATTGGAAGTGACCCTAATTTCTCAAAGGCTGTGTCAACAGACTATAAGGACTGTCAGGTCCTCTAAGTACAGACTCAGTGATGAACTGTATGTCTAAAGACTAGCCAAAATAAGTTCAAGAAAACTCATGGCCAAGATGGCTATAGTGTCATGACTTTTTCTAGCTGAGCTTTTCAGTTCTTACCCAAGGTCTAGGAACTTGAAAAAATAACATGAAGAGAGAATTTCAATATACAGTAATCCCTTTCACTTCATAACATTCCCCATTGTGGTTTTGATATATTGTAGGTTGGCATAAGAAATTAAATGAGAATTTTGGCGGGAGTTTTGTGGAAGCCACAGATGACATAGAGCCTATGACCAAATACTTAACCCAAATTTTATAATAATGTACTGTAAACACCCCATAAAAGAAAAAGAAAAAAATTCAGATATCTTTTCTGGCATGAGAGGAAGGCCAAAAAATTTTACGCAGATTTTCCAGATCTCAGACAAAAGTAACCCTAACTCTCATGATATGGAAGGGATAACTACAATTTATTTCTTTTATAATCCTATGTTATTTTATTTTGAGGCAGCTAGGTTGTCCAGTGGATAGAGTGTCAGGCCTGGAGTCAGGAAGACTGAATTCAAATTTGGCCTCAGGTGCTTATCAACTATGTGACTGTGTGCGAGTCACTTAACCTCTTTTACCTCAGTTTCCTAAACTTAGAAATATCCATAGTAATAGCACTTAAAAATGGGATAATATCTGGCACATAGTAAATGTTATCCATTATTATTATTTATGCATTAAAATAATATTGTGAGAAAGAGTATAAACTTCATCAGTCTGCCAAAGAAGTCTATGATACACAAAAATGGTTGAGAAGCCCTGTACTAAATCAAAGCAGAGTTGCAATCTATATGGGTGTAGGGATTATCCATACTAACAAAATCCCAGATCCTTCAAGTATTAAAGTATTATTTTTTTCTCTTTATTTCCATAGATCTGATAAAGATGGGATTGTTCAGACTCTTTTTCTCCAGTCAGGGAAGATTGCCAGGTCTAGAGAGCTTGGATAAAGGGGATTGCCAGGATGGACAAATGTCATTTGGGTAGAAGGCTTACCTTTATAATTTGCACTAAAGTCATCCCTGCCACTAGGAACTTTTTCCTCTGTGAAACAAAAAGAATATGGGAACCAAGGGCTGGGGATGGCACCTCTCTAATTCTCCCTCACATGTCTTCTTTTATTTTACTTCCCAGCTACCCCTTCCTGAACCCCTCTTCTTAGCACACAGCCTCTCCTCTTAGTGCTGGAGCACAGATCCCCATGTGCTCCAGGGACTTTGCATAACTTCCGCTGGGTCTGTGACATAGATCAGGATTTGTAGGGAGGGAAATCAATATGTCGCATTTTACATCCGAGACTCTCAAATCTCTTTTCTGAAGTGGCCTTTGGAGAGTTACTATTGCAATTCCCTGAGAGGATATATTGGTGAGAATGGTGATGTTGAAAGTCAAGAAAAACTGAGGCATGGAAAATTTCCATGATTCCAAAGCCAGGCTTACTATAATGAAGTAAATGAAACTTGGAATTCCCAACTCTCAAGAAGTCAAAGAATTTTCACCAGATGTTCCCACTAACATGGGAGACTTGGATATGAATGATCCCTGCTGGAAGCTGCAGAGTTTAATTTTTCTAATGTACGTGACCATGCCCCTACCTCCTCCTTGCCCCCTGGTTTTCTTTGGCTCTTTTAACATTTAGTTTAAATCAAATTCCAAGGGACTAATACCAGAAATCGTTCACTACTCATTTCAGTCAGTTGGCAGGCAATTTTTCTGGAGTACCCTGCTGGGGGAAATGATTGTGGAGGAGGTGGTGTGAGAAAATGTGATAGCAGGCACTCTTGTAGCCTTGGTATCCAATCTGGTGTTTCTGGGCTACTCCTGTCTCATGTCTTGTGCGTTTCAGATACAATATTCTCATACCTTAATTAGTCTCAAAATTAATAAACCATTTCTTTAAGGTTCTAAGCCACATGGAGTGCTTGCCCACACTGCCTGTGGATTAGAAAACCTGTCATGAGAAAGAAATGAAATCAGTCTTGTGTTAAATGCATACTTTTCACAATTCCACCCTGATTCTGATGTAAGTTCATTATTCCTTAAGAGAGAATGGCTTACTCTTTTTTGGAGGAAATATGAACTCTTTCCTAGGATGATTTAAGTTGTTGGGACCGTGATGAGAACAAAATAAGAAATGATCGTAATAATAGGCATTTATATGGCATTTTAAGGTTTGTAAAGCACATTCTATTATTATCCTCACAAAGATCCTGACAGACAGGTGCTATTATTATTTCCAATTAATGAGGAGGAAGTGGAAGCAGATCGCAGTTAAGTAGCTTTTCCCAGATGGCCAGGAAATATCTGAGGTTGCATCTGAAGTCAAGTCTTCTTCATTCCAGGTCCAGGGCTCCATCCATTGAGACAAGTAGCTTCCTCAAGTTATATAAATACATGACAACATTCACAAATTCTGTAGTGCAACTAAACACATGACATCCTCTTTTTCATCTCTATACATTTGCAAAAATTGTCCCCCACCTGGGAAACCCATTTTCTCCTCATCTTCCTACATCCCAGAATCCCTGGTCTTCATAGCTCTAGGTCCAACACCACTTCCTATACGATCCCCTTTTCTGATTTCCCACCAGCAACAATCTCTCTCTCAAATGCCTTATGGTTATTTTGTGTATATCTGTATATTTATTTTGCATATATGTATAAGTATGTAGTGTAGTGGATAAAGAGTTGACCTTCAAAGCAGGAAGACCCAAGTTCAAGCCTTACCCGAGACACCTACTGGCTGTGTCACTCTTGACAAATCGCGTAACTTCTCAATGCTCTATAATGCGTTCTTTTTCACTTAATAGTATTTAATTTTTTTCCAATTACATGTAAAGATAGTTTTCAACACTCATTTTGGTAGGATTTTGAATTGTAAATTTTTCTCCCTTCCCCCTCCACAAGACAGCCAACAATCTGATATAGGTCATGCATGTACAATCATGTTAAACATATTTACTCATTAGTCATATTATAAAAGAAGAATCAGAGTAAAAGGGAACACCATGAGAAGGAAAAAAGCCCCCAAAACAGCAAAAAAAGTGAAAACAGTATAGTTTGACCTCATGCTTTATAATTCTGTAAAATGATAAAGTACAAAGAAAGCTTCAACCTGCAGGGATGGAGAGGTTCCTTACTTGAGAATTTCCTATACCATTGAAATCACAGATTTGTTTTCTATTCCTATGTGCTTACATACTTACATGCTTACTTACATACATACTTACATACTTCTCCCTTTAGAATGGAAGCCCCTTTGAGACAAGTATGGTTTCATTTTTGTTTTTGACTGCACAGCGCCTAGCACAGAGTCCCACATTTATAAATGCTTGCTGATTGACACATATCTGATGGGAGAAAATGCACCTCCCACCCTCTTTTGCCTCCCAAAGAGCAGTTCTTACTAGGGTGATCTGTCTTCTTACTCACTTAAACTAGCTATGCAGAGAACTACTCAGCTCTAGTAGCCAATTTAGTCTCTTTGAAAGCTTTGTGCCTGCAGCAGGAGCTAGTACTTCAAGGCCTAAAGCAATGCTGTTTAACAGATAATGGCTGGTGGTAAAGAGATCCCAGCCTCTGGGAACTTCAAAGGAAACCAAGGATCTATCACCTGGGGTGGAATTAAGTCTGATTAGCAGAGTTAATACCCTAAATCTTTAAAAAGATACCACGGGATTACTAATGATCTCCAACAGCCGGGAGCTCAGTTTTACAGAACACCCACGGGGCAGTTACTCCCACACCATGAGGCCCTCCTGCCATCATTATGGGGCCCCAGTTGGATGCTACAGGGAAAAAGCCACACCACCCATTCCCAATAGGAACTCCTAGGGTTTTCCTTGGAAGATTTCCATGTGTGTAACAACCCAGCCTGTCTCTGCTTAACTTGTGGAGTCTGATGGGGTCACAGTATGAGGGAAAGAGACTTCAGGAAGTCAAGGTCCATTAGGCTCCAACTTGGAATTACCAGGATGCTTTAGAAAGCTGTGGTTAGTGGGCAGAGTAGGGAGTATTTGAAATGGAGCTGGGATGATTGGGTTCTTTTACTGCTCTGCTTCCAATTCCACTCCTCCTTTTGTGACCCTCTAAACATTCAGAGTCCTTTCTCCTAACTCTTGTATCTCCATACCTTCCCTTTCTCTCCAACATTCTATTTCTTTGAAATCTCCTCCACTCTTCTTTTCTCAGTTCGAGTAGCGATTATTTCTTACCCGTCAGCAATACGTAAGTCTCCTTATTTGGTTTCAGCCACTAACATTTATCCACTCTTGCTTTGGGGAAATTTCCACATTTGGAGATATTTAACCAACAATGACAAACTCTCCCTGTTTCCCCCTCTGATGCTTTCCCTGACTAGAGACTCTTCCTCCTCTAACCTCAAGCCTTTTTTGCTTTCCAATCTCACCTCTGGCTTATTTCTTCTATTTTCTTGTTCTCATTCAGTCCCCTTTACTACAGGGTCAAGGATTCTGTCTCATTCACTCATTTGCTTATTTTTCCACCATCTATAGTGGCTAACCTAATTCTGGACATAAAATGAGGATTCATTAACTACTTGATGACCATCAATTTTGTTCATTCTATTCCTGATTCTGTCACTTAATAATCTGTATGACTTTGGGCAGAAAGAGAGACCATTTAGATATTCTGGGTTTTAGTTTTTTCATCTATAAAATGAGATAGTTGAACCAGATGAGCTCTAAGGTCCCTTCCAACTCTAAAACTATGCTCCTATGACTTCCATTCATCCCAATATCTGTTACAACTCTTTTTTTTAGTCTTAAATGTCCAACTCCTTCTTCCCTTCCTGGTCTCCTAGCAGATTACTTTGGGTTCTGCTCCACTATGGAACTTCCCATTCCTTCTTCTCTATTTCTCTCTATCTTTATGTACTGTTTCTTCTTTTTCTTCTTCATCAGAGGGAAAGGTATGCCTTGTCCTTTTTACAGTGTCTTTTCCAGTCATTTCCCTCCTTTCCCCCTGGCTGCCTTAGGACCTTACTTCATCAGCTATTCCCCTCTCTTTTGCAAGCATGTAACACACGGGAGGTACTATATGTACTGTCGGAGAAAGCTAGAGAAGCAAGATAATGGTAGCCTTGAATATAAGTAGAGAGGACAACAACCTATTCTTGTATTTTTGTATCTTTCCTTCTCTTCCCCCAAATCCCCTCTTTCCTGATACTCCTTTAAATAATTATCTTTTCTCTCTTTGTGGTCAAACTTCTCCCACAATATAGCTTTCACTCCCTTCCTTGTCTCCTAGTCCCGCCTCCTCATCTCCATTCCCACATCTTTGACATCTCTATAGTGTTTGATACTGTAGAGGGAGAAAGTGTGGCACAGTAGAAATATTGCTAGACTCAGTAGGAGAGCTGGGATAGGGATCGAATCCATAATTTCATTGACCTAAGGAATTTCTAGTTGAGGAAACTCTACCAATGTAAGTCTATACCTTCTCTTCAAGATATAGTCTCAGAAATCTGCCTAGAGCACTGAGAGACTAAGCGATTTTCCAGTTAGTATGGGTCAGAGGTAGAATTTAACCCTCATTTCTTCCTGTTTTTGAGACCAGCTTTCTATCCACTAAATGCAGGTTTGTGCATCACTTAGTGTCTTGGATTTTCCACTTCCTTGAATATAAAATAGAAGTAATGATATCTGCACAGACTTCTGGGTAGGTATGTTTTAAGGAAAGCATTTTGTAACTCTGAAAGTACCATGGAAATAGAAATTTCTATTACTATAATCACCACCTCCTCCAAACTCTGTTGGCTCCAATAATGCTGTCCTAGCCTTTAATTTCTCCTTTTGTTGGTTCCTATTCCTCTAGCTCCATAAATGTAGGTGTTTCCTGAGGTCCTCTCCTCAGTCTTACTATTTTCCCTTCCTAATCTCTTTCCCTTGGCAATTTCACAGGTCTTCAGTTATTATTTTATGTAAATACATCTATGTCTCCAGTGCTGGTCTCTCTCCTAAGCTACAACTCCATATTTCCAGTTGTCTGAAAGATGTTTTCTCTTGAATATCTTGCTGGCACCACAAAATCAAAATGTCCCAATCAGAAATTATAACCTGCCCAGCTAAGTCCTCTCCCTCTCTCTATTAATGATATCACCAGCTTCCCCATCACTTATGCTCAAACCTTCAGAGGCATCAATGCCTTCTCTTTGTTTCTCATTTCCCACATCCAGTCAGTCAAAAAAGTTCATTGATTTTATTTCTGTATCTTGCCTCCTTGTAAACCATTTCCTCTTTTCCATTTCTTTTTGCCAGTGTCTTAATTCAGTCCCTGGTTACATCATGTTTAAAGTATAGTAAGCACCTCCTAACCTATTTCTCTTTTATTTTCATTCCACTCAAATACATTCTATAGAGTGCTGATAGACCAATCTTTCTAAAGTGTAGTGCTGTGTCACTTTGCACCCCCCTTCCCCAATTATCACAGTCCAGCCAGATTACTTTCTTGGAATCCTTTCTTCTTCTTCTCTCATCTCTATTTGCTGAAATTCTACCTTATCCTTCAAAACCCATCTAAGATGGTTCCTCTTTCATGAACTTTTCCTTGATCTCTAACTACAAGTAATCTTTCCCTCCTCTAAATTCCCACATTTTGTTTGTACCTCTTTTGTAGAATATATTATAGCATGCCTTTTATTTAGTTATTTGTATACTTGTCTTGTCCCCCATACTAGACCATAAGCTCTTAAGCAGAGGTTCTCAAAGTGGATGACACCAACCTCTGGGGAGTTCTGGACCAATCCAGAGGGTATTGAATTAGGGGGGCATTGAATAAAAGGGGATGGTAGAAACATAAGGAAAAAAGAAAAGATAAGAAAATTTTGAAAAATTCATACATTTCATCTGTTGTGTAGCAGAGTTAAAGTCATAGTGATTACATTGTTTTCCAAATAAACACACAAAATGCAAGTTATAAAAGTCCACTGATAGGTCTTAACAAGCAAGTGTTGGCAGATGAGCCTATTGCACATTGTTGGGAAGTCCATCATGCACTGACAGGAATATGTGTGTGTAACGACTTGTTTACAATGTGATACTATATAGTTACATGATGCAATATTGCATCATCTAAATTTCAGTGCAGGGAAAAAAACCACAAATTTACAAGAAATTATTAAATTTAAAGTATGTCTTAAAAATGTTTTACATATTTTTGAAATGAAACAAATTTCATTTATTTTTGTTTTGTTCATTTGTTTTGTTTTGTTTGAAACAAAAAACCACTAAAGGGTTAAAGAAAGTACATGTCCAGGGGGCATTGAGTAATTTTCTTTTAAAAGAGGGCAGTAAGCCAAATAGGTTTGGCAACTTCTGTCATAAAGGAAAGAGACCTTATTCATCATGTAGCCCCTATTCCTTGTGGCACTATTCCTTGCACATAGTAGGTCTCAATAAACATTTTGTTGAATGAATGAAGATAATAGTAAATGGATAGTACTCTTTAATCTCATTTATTCACTTAATAGTAAACAAATACGTGCTAAGTGCCTGTGTGTGTATATGTGTATACTCAAGTATGTGGTTGTATAATGGTACTAGCCTTGTTAGGAAGATATGAAGACAAATAAACTATGGTTCCTGCCTTAAGATATTACAGTCTATTAGGGGAGATAAGACATATAGACAAATAACTACCCTGCAAAACAATAAAAATGTATGAGGAAGATATAAACTGGATTCAATGGAACTTTAAAGGAGGGAAAAGTCACTTCCAGCTTTGGGGGTAGGGTGAAGAGTGGGAATCAGATAAAACTTTGTGGAGGAGGTAGCATTTGAGCTTGACTCTAAAAGACAAGTAGACTTAACAAGCTAAGATATGGAGGGTGGAGGTGGGAGGAATCCCAGGGGTAAGGAGGAAATAGCACTGAAAGGTAGTTGGAGTCAGATTGTGCTTTGAATGTCAGTCTTAAAGAAGTTGGATTTAATTCATTCAAAAAAAAATTTTGGAAGAGAAGAAGATCTTGAACAGAGGATGAAACTAGGTTTATATTGCATTTATTTCCAAAGTCAAAGAAGCCTGCAGTGTTTTATAAACAGGATACCATTAATCCTTTAAAAATCATAGGCAAACTCATTTTGTGAATGAGATTGATCAAGGTTTTCCTTGTTCATTGGGTACATATACCTTATTTAGTCTTATCCATCAGAAAAGGAATCCTACATGAGATGAACTTTTTCACACATGAGAAATTCCTATTAAGGATTTATTTTTGTTCTGATGAGATTGTTTTTAATAAGAAGGGATCAAGCTTGTCACCTTGTAAAATGATTGAGACAAGATCATTGTATAAGACTTCCTGCCCAGATATAAACATGACTATGAATGTAGACACATATGTATATACCTACACATAGATGACCCTAGAGAAATAACAATGTAAATTATGAAAAGAACCAGTGAAAGACCAATTGTCTATGTATATGAAGTAGGAAAAAATAGTCTTGGGACCTTGCCAATGGCACTTTCTGGATCATTTGCTTTTTTTGATCACCCTCCCTCTTTCCCTTCTTTCTTCCCTATCTATCTTCCTTTTGCTTCCCTTCCTATCCCTCCCCTTCCCCCTTTACTTCCTTTACAACCCCCTAGTTCAAATGTACTCCAAGAAAAGATCCAAACTACATTCAGTACAAAGTCTAAATAACATCAGTAATTAATTAATATGATTAGCAACATTGACATTGATACAAAATACTGTGTTAAGCTGAGGATATAGTTCCCTCTATAGAAGTATTTTGATTTTAACAAAGATCAGAGCATTTGGTTACAAGCTATAACAAAACTCTGATGGTAGAATGTCAGTTACCAGAGAAAAAATAGGACAGTTATTTTTTTTTAACACAAGAGAAAATAGTCTGCTGTGTTCTGCGTTCCAATTCCATAGTTCTTTCTCTGGATGTGGATGATATTTTGCCTCAAGAGTCCTTTGGAATGTTTTAGGTCCTTGTATTGCTGTGAAGGGCTAAGTCTAGCAGAAAGAGTCCTCACACACTGTGGCTGTTACTGTGTATATTGTTCTCCTCGTTCTGCTCATTATACTCAGCATCAGTTCATATAAGTCCTTCCAGGCCTCTCTGAAGTCTTTCTGTTCATAATTTCTTATAGCACAATAGTGTTCCATTACATTCATATACCACAACTTGTTCAGCCATTCCCCAATTGATGGGCATCCCCTTTATTTCCAGTTCTTGGCCACCACAAAGAGAGCTGCTATAAAAATTTTGTACATGTGTAGCCTTTTCCCATTCTTAAGGTCTCTTTGGGATACAGTTCCAGAAGCAATATTGCTGCTGGGCCAAAGGGTATACACATTTTTATAGCCCTTTGGGTATAGTTTCAAATTGCTCTCCAGAATGGTTGGATCAGCTCACAGCTACACCAACAATAAATTAGTGTTCCAACTTTCCCACATCTTCTCCAACATTTATCATCTTCCTGTTTTGTCACGTAAGCCAATCTGATGGGTGTGATGTGGTACCTCAGAGTTGTTTTGATTTGCATCTCTCCAATCAATAGTGATTTAGAGCATTTTTTTATATGACTGTAGGTAGCTTAAATTTCTTCCTCTGAAAACTTCCTGTTCATATCCTTTGACCATTTATCAATTGGGGAATGACTGGTATTCTTGTAAATTTGACTCAGTTCTTTATATATTTTAGAAATGAGGCCTTTATCACAGACACTAGTTGTAAAAATTCTTTCCCAGTTTTCTGCTTCCCTCCTAATCTTGATTGCACTGGATTTGTTTGTGCAAAATCTTTTCAATTTAATGTAATCAAAATGATCCATTTTATACTTCATTATGTTCTCTATCTCTTATTTGGTCATAAATCTCTAGGAAAGCTATTTTTGAGGGTTCCCCTACCTTAGAGATCCTCAAGTGGAGTCTTAATGTTACATTGTGGATGTCTTTTGAGTATGGGTTAGACAGGATGACCTCTGTAGCTCCTTCCATCTCTGAAATTCTGTAACTTAGAGAGCAAGTGTTATTTGTCTTTAAGGGTAAAGGGATTTTTCCAATGTCCCCGAAGTCACACCACAAGGTGGTCATCAATTCTACCTAGATGCAAGGCCATAATCTCCTTTTCTTTCCAACTTTCTCATATTACTCCCCTCCATGTGTGCTACAGTCTAGCCAACTTGGGTTACTTTCTGCCCTTTTGGTAAATCCAGCAATTTCCCACTTTGTTCAAGTCTAGAATGTATCCAATCCCTTTATTTTTGTCTTTGGAGATCCCAACTCCTCTTTAACACCCAGCCAAATTATTTACTTCCTTGATTTTAAAGGATCAGAAATTATCTTTCCTAGGAACTTAGGAATTTTTATATTTGTCTTATTTTTCATTATAGTCTGCTATGCATTAGCTGTTGTATAGTTATTTCATAGCATTATATGTCTGTGTATACCTTATAACCTTCCTGATGGACTCAAAATTTTATGAATGCAACGATCACGAGTTAATTATGTTGGCATCTCTCTCAGCCCCTAGAACAGTGCTTTGTACCTAGTATGTGCTTTATAATGGATGTTGAATAACTGAAGGAATCTGTTTTGACTCCTTTGCTTCTATACAAATGGAAACTTCCATTTCAATTTCCAAATCTTGGAAACCTTCTCCAAGTTCTCCTAAGGGCTTTAAAACAGCTTCATTCAGACCCATTTCAAGTCAACAAACTTTTATTATTTCCTATCTTGTCCTGATTGTTGGGGGAAATAAGAATATTGAGATAAGATACAATTCTTGCCATTATGGAACTTACAGTCTTGGAGTAGGATTTGGCACATACCAAATAATCCAAATACTCTTTTCTGATAATCGAGAGGACTAGTGAAATCTATAAACCCAAATTCCCTATCTAGACCATCTCTCATTTATATACCCAACTTTAAAAACTTGATACAGGAATGGCAATATAGACACAAGGCTTCTGCTTCCAAACCCTCCTCTACCTTTTCCTGCAGCTACATGTACTCCCTTAGGGAGCCTTCAGTGGGAGCAGGGGCTCCCAACTCAGGAAAGAGAATCATTCTGGCCTGAGTGGGGTGGGTAGGAGTACAGAGGGCAGTTTGTACTCCTGGCATCCCCAAATAGGACTTAGGACACATTTTCCCCTAGATACCATTGTGCCTTTCTCCATGCACTGGGCATGATAGAGGGCAAATGAAATTTTGTTGATCTTCTTGAGGAAAATGTAGGGGTGGCTTGTATGGCTTGAAGATAACCTATGGCCTCCCCATGAGGGGATGGTCAGAGATGGCCCCAAAGCATCTTCAGCAGCAACCACTGCTCCGTCCTCCTCTGAGCTGAGGTGGGCCAATTAGGAATCTGAGGTAATACAGGAGATTCAGTCCTGGTTTTGAAATTCCCCAGAATCTCTCTGCTGCTGTATTTATCGATATATAAATAAATGTCATTTCAGTCAGTATGTGCCTCTTCAGAGCACATTTGCCACAATCAAAATAGCAAACAGACTGAAAACTGCCACAACAAGACTTGCTGTTGTCTTCATTTTGACTTATGGAAATGACAGGCATGCAGTATTTTTAACCATTTCTGACTTTCTTCTTCCCTTGTCCCCACTTCTATTCTGCCATCTAGATCTTTCTCTCTTTGGAGAAATTAAGCCCTTTCCTGAAGGTTTTTTGCATACATTTTTAAATTCTTAAAAAAGGGGGGGGCAGGGAATCTTTGTTTTAATTTTTTTAAAAATAACTTAACAGTATGTTCTCATGGTAAAAAAAAAAAGAACTTTGAAATGTCTGGCATAAACATGAGAGATACACACTGCTGCAGAGAGAAAACTGCACAATTGCCTCTAATTAAGAGAACGTAGATTGAGTTATAGTGAGGTATATCAGAATTGCATGACAGAGAAAATTCAATTGACTTACTAGGCAAAGCATTACTTGCCCCCCCCACACAGTTGCTTTCTATCAGGAACTTTCTAAAGGGTTTCTCCCAGAGAACCTAGGACCATATGTAAGAATGCTATATTATTAGAGCCCAGAAATAGGTAGGGCATACATGAAGCACAAGGATAAATATGAAATATCTAATGGTTTACATGGATGTTACGTGGCTGCTGATAACAACAGATTTGTGCTCTAAGTTATTCCTTATAGATTAAGTATTAGAATACTTAGTTCAGCCTCATGATTGGCTTCTGTTTCTTCTGTATAGATATATATTATTTAAATTCTGTCTTTTTTTTGAGGCTGATAGGGTGGTAAGGTTTGAACGAGCATGTATTAATGAATGACAGGGTGGCTGACATAGCACCCACCCCCTCCTCTATCCTTATAGCTTCTACAAACCAGAAAGTATCATTTTCAAAAGGCTCGGAGACACTGGCTTTGTGTTTGCTGGTTGTATTCCTAGGGGTTGTACTGTCTTTGAAAACCATGGTCACCTCCCCAGAAATGGCTTTTAGATCTGCAGTATACTTTCTAATACAAGTGAGCATTGCAATACAAAGAGAAAGCGTGATTTCATTGTTACGGGTACTGCCTTCAGTGTTGTAGGTGGCAAACTATACATGCCTTCTCCTGTGAAAATCTTTTCCATTTATGACTGTTCTCTCATAAATGCTCCATGGAGAATTTTTTTTGTGAAGATATGTTTTGCTGTTGAAAATTATCTGAGAGAGTCTGCATGCTGTCTGCTCGGATTTCCATCAATGGTATCTTAGATATATATTTGAAGGCACAGAGATGAAAAAAGTAACACTTGGAAGTCACTGATATATTGTTGAATATATATGTGTGTATGTATATATATATATATATATATGTTACATACATATATATACATACACACACATATATATTAGTAATTATATTGTCCTTGATTTTCCCCCTCCAGTATTTTTGACTCTCTCTCTCTCTTTGAGCTATCTTAAAAGCAAATTTCTGAGTGCCTTTAAGATTGTATTACCCACAGTATAAATTCCTTTTGCGTGAGTACTTGGTCAAGTTTAGCTACTCTTCTTGACTTCATTTTCTGCTTCCTTCACTTTCTCATATTGGAACATGTTAGATTCCAAATACGGTGACTTGACTTTTACTGGTGATGAAAATAGATTGCCATAGAAAAAAGCTGGCAAATCTGTTCCGTTTTTGTGTCTATTTGTTGCCCTTCCAGTTCAGTATAAGGATGTCCTTGGGAAGGTCTGACTTGGTTGTAGCTCATGCCAAGCTCATTTTCCCCTTCAATGCCTTTTTCTCTTTAATATTGCTCATAATCTTACATCCTCCTCCATAATGTTTCAAAAATGAGCTTATTCTAAATCAGGGCTGTCCTTGGCTGCTCTTTGTCTCCCCTTGACAAAGAGATCAAGTGTCTGCTGACTGAGATAGTTTTTAAGCTCTTTTGTCTTCATTACTGTCACCATTTTATATCATCTGATCTCTAAAAAATGATGATAATCATAGTCAACATTTCTACTATTATCTACTTTTTTTTTTAACTTCAAGCCAGCCTCTGTTGATGAAAATGACTCCAACTCATGTGGGACCTCTCCAGCACTTCAAAATACAACACGCTCATCCCTTTTGATTTTGTGTAATCTTTATCCCAGATCCCTTCCACCCATATCTTCCTTAGGAAATCACCTCACACTCTGGAGGCCTTTCTCTGGGTCTCTTGACATTATGTGAGTTTCAGCAGAATAAACAGATTATCCATTTGACATCCCTCACCCATGTTCCATAACTAGTCCACCTGGTTCTCTTTCCTATCCTTTGAGATTGTCTTTTGCACCATTATTGACACACAATTCCTCACTCATACTATGTTAATATGTGTTTAAGCACACTGTGTACCAGTAATTTGCTTAAATAAGTCGGGTTAGAGCTAGCTTGATCCTGTCTTTTAATTTGATGTTGATTTGATCTTTAGTCAGTGATCTGGTGGCCACTTAGAAATGATTCCCATGGCATTAACCAGTATCCTGTCTGTTATGACATAGTCAATATTTTTTGTAATTTTATGTAATATTGTTCAGTGTTTTCCATGTCTAGTGTCTTCTACTTCTTTCTTTGAACAGAAAGTATTCGCATTATAGAGGAATGAGTTTGCCTATAAACTTCTTTCAGTTCTTAATTCTACACTAAATAACACCAATCTTTCCTGACTTTGAGGGATGGTGGTAGAGTGAAATATAAAAAGGCAAACGATGCTGAGAATAACACTTTTTAAATTGACTATAAATATAAATTGAACTGTTGGCACTCTAAATGTGATATCTCCATCCAGTGATGAACAAACTGGCATACCACTAGAGAAACTGAACTACATAAAAATTGACATTCTTGCTACAAATTAAACTAAAAGACAAGAAGTTGCTACTAAAGGTTCCCCAAGAAAAGTGAAAAAAGCAGTTGATAGAATTAATTTCATCATGACCAAATGACCTAAAATAAATCATTTCATAGAATTCTTGCCCATTTCACCTCACAGTGCTTATGAGGAACACAAACAAAACAGTCCTGAAAATAATTTCAGAGTAATATGTTCTTATTATATAACAATTCAGTATAATTAATAACAACATATAATACAATAAATAATTCTCAAATAAATGGAAGAGAAAGTTTCAAAAGTTGAAGTAAAAAGTCATGTTAACACTGTCACTTGTCCTGAAAACCAATGATTCTTTCCCAAAATTAAATGTGTGTGATTTCACACAAAATTTGTTTGATGGAGGCAGATGGTTGGGTTGAAGATGCATTTGATTAAAATAAAAGGGAGCAGACAGTTGGTCCTTTTGACCTTTTTCTATTCAAAATCTGAGAAGCCCATATTTACTGTGAGGGCAAGAGACAGATTTGACAGGATACGAAGAAATAAGGTAGAGCAGCAGCTATGTTCTGAAGTAAGTTGTCAAATAACTGCTCCAAATAGCTGTCTTCTGCAGCCCTTCCCCCTTATTGACCAGTTCCTCCCAGAACCTTCATTTAAAAAGACATCTAGGCTATGCAAGTCTTTGTTCCTTGCCATTCTGCACTTCTGACTTACTTCTTGGACTTTCTCTACAACACCCCCACACCAGGTGATTTTCAAAATATTTTTATGTGTTTTCTTCCCCCATTGGAATTGAGGACAGAAAATGTCTTTCTTTCTGCTTGCTTTTGTATTCTCAGACTTAGCACAATGCTTGGTACATAGTAAGCACTTAATAAATGCTTGTCCACTTGACTCTTCTCCACCACACTCATTTTCCCTGGAGAAAGCATCCTCTCATATCGTCCATAGGAAAAGGGGTTTCAAGTTTTCTAAGACTTAGTTTTGGAATTCCTCAGAAGAGACAGCACCCAAAGATTATGTAAAAGGAAAAAAAAATCCCTGTCTATAAGTCCATTTTGAATTTTGGTTCTCAATTTATAGGGTAACACAATCACCAAAAGGAAACCAATTCTGAAAGATTTCAGAATTCTGATCAACGAAGGGAATGATTAGGAGGATGATGGTGCAACTTGCCTCTTACATCTTGGCAGAGATGATGGAAAGAAGGTGGGAAGGAAGGAAGGGAGGGAGGGAGGGAGGAAGAAAGGAAAGAAGGAAGAAAGGAAAGAAAGAAGGAAGGAAAAAAGGAATGAAGGAAGAAAAGAAGGAAGGAAGGATGGAAGGAAGGAAGGAAGAAATAAATAAAATTTAAATAAATAAAAAACACAGAGAAGAAAAGTTTCAGAAGGGAATACAAACAAAAAACTCGTTGCTTCCTTGTTAAGGTAGTAACTGTAAAAAAAAAGTACATAGCACAAGTTCTGGGTTGAGATAACAATCCTTTTTTCTTTGTATATTAAGCATTTGAATTTGTTCATCAAGTTCATAAAAAAGATTCAAAAAAATTGCAAACAAAGCAAAACAAAACAGTATTTTTCTCCTAAAACTAGTCTCCATGACTGAACTAAATTTTTAAAAGAATGCTGGTGTCACCTCCTCTGGCAATTACATTCTCATGAGCAAGTAGAATGAGCCATTTTTGCCCATCATTACCTTTTGATTGCCACTGTGTTCTTCAGAGGGGAGATGAGAGAATGATACCTTATGTGTAGATGCTGGTGACAATGCCTACAAGGTACTACTTTGCTTATGTTTCAGTTGTGTTTCTGTATGAAAACAGAATGCTAAGGACATTTTGAATACTGTTGTCCTTGGTCAATAAGGTGCAGTTTGAAGATGAAACAAAACTTTTTTTTTCTCTGACAGAGATTTCCTGAATAGGACAATCTTGTCCACGTTACACAGCTGTAAGACATGAAGAAATGTTTATTCATCCAGAAATCGCTCTGAACTGGGACGTATTGCATCTAGGTCAGACAGAATCTCTGGACTATCTTTGGAAAACCATGCCATAGCTAAGTAGTCATGTGTGTCTATCCTGGGCCCCCAACTCTTCTCTCTATATACTCCCTATTTGTGACCTCATCACATCCCATGGGTTTAATTATCTCTCTTCTGATGACTGCTGATGACATATATATATATATATATGTAACTCTAATCTCTTCCCTGAACCAGTTCAGCATATTTCAAACTGAATGTCTCAGAGATGTCTCAAATTCAGAATCCAAAACTGAACTCATTAGCATTTCTCCTACATCCACCTCTTTTCCAAATTTCTGCATTTCTATTGAAGGCACTACCATTCTTCTAGTCTCACAGATTTGTAACCTTGGAATCATCCTTATTTTCTCATTCTTTCTCATCTCCCTTTCCCAACATTTCCAAATCTTGCTGTTTCTACCTCTGTGACATTTATCACTTGTGATCCCTTTTTTCCACTCACACAGCAACCCCTTTGTTTAGGTCCTTACCACCTCTAGCCCAGACCATTGACCTCCCTGCCTAAAGTCTCAACCCACTTCAGTCCACCAATCACGTTGATGTCAAAGTGATTTTACTTAAGTGCAGATATATCTCTCCCCTATTCAACCAATTCCAGTGGTTTCCTATTGTGTCTAGAATCAAGTATAAATGCCTATGTTTAGTTTTTAAAGCTCTTCACACTGTTGCCTCAACGTATCTTTCCAGGTTCATCATACCTTATTCCACCTATCACACTGTGATCCGGTCAAAATTCCTCCAACATGAAAATCCATCTCTCATTTCAATGCCTTTGTACTATCTATTCCGCATCCCTAAAATGCACTCCCGCCTCACTTCCATCTCATGCATACTTTCTCTACCTTTAAGATGAAGCTCAAGAGGCACCTTTTATAGGAAACCTTTCCTGATGCTCTCGACCTCTGGTGCCTTTCCTCTCAAACGACCTTGTATTTAACTATTTGTCACTTATTTTATTAATTCTCTTTATATTTATTCTCTATGTACTTATTTATGCCTTTACTGCCTACTCCCTCTCCCCCACATTAGAACATAAACTCCTTGGGAATAGGGATTATTTTATTCATTGTAGCTTTATTCCCAGGGCTTGGAACAGTGTCAGGCACATAGTAGGTCCTTACAGAATGCTTATTGATTGATTGTCAATAAAAAGTTTCCAGATACAAGTATGAAAACTTAATACTATTCCTGGAGAATTCTCAATAAGTTTCTACACAGATTGTCAAGCTGAAGTTTATAAATTGGCCAAACCAACCAAATACCTTCCGGTTCACTGATGAATACAATACAAAACTTAGTTAACTCAAAGAAAACAAAATTTTAGGCCATTCTTTCCTTTGAGAAGAATGGTGATATCCCATACTTTATTGTGCTTTTAGGTTTAGAAAGAGGTTTCCTCACAACTACCCTGTGACATTGGCATTCTTCTCCCTTTCATAGAGGGACAAATTGATTGAGGTGATTTAAACTGATGAAGTTAGCCAGGCATCCTCTTCCCTCTCACGGGGGAATTTATTTTATGAAACTTGAAACAGAAAATTAGGGTGCTTTTAATCAAATAAAAAGGAAAAGAAAATATCAGAAACTTCTCCCAAAGAATATATCGCTTGAAGGTTAAGATGCTTCTTTCTCTTTTTTCTGTTTTATCCCTAGTGCCTAGAACAGTACCTGCTATACAGATGGAGCTTAATTTGAAAATGATTCTTAGTTAGTTGATGAAGGCAAAAAAAATATCTGAACTACCCCCAGATCAAAAAGGAGAAATGATTCCCATTTCTCTTTAACTATTTGCTTAATGTATGACATCCTCGGGCATTTTAAGGGGAAGGGACTAGATTATCTTGCCCTCTTTTGCAAATGCAGTTGACTGGTTGAAGAGTCAGTAATCATCATGGGGTCAACAAATTTCTTGATTGGTATGCTACACTAGCAACAATTAAAAATTGTCATGGCTGACCAGATTAGAATGATGAACAATTCAGCAATAAGAGGAAAACACTAGTGGTGATTGGTTGGGGGGGGTGACTATAACCAGGGGGTTGAGGGAGGCAGTGAACAAACTTAAAGCTAGACCCTTGATGGCCCCAGAAGGCAATAGCCCCCCCCCCAATCCTTTTTCTCACCATAGCTCTCCTGTGACAGATGAAGAGTCCAGGATAATAATGAGTCCTATTTTTGCTCCCTCCTCCCCTTTCCCTTTCCCTAGCTGCAGTGTTGGTATATTTGTTTGCCTTAGATTTTAGTTCCATCTGGGAGGGGGGAAAAGGCAACCAAACTGTCATTCTCCCCACACATCAAATTCTTCAACACTTCTTGCTGTCTGCAAGCTGCTCTGTTTCACTGATGTCTGCTTGGCTTTCATTCAATGTATACCATGGGGCTGTCATATCTGTCTTAGCATTGGATGAAATGAGTGGTCCCTACCAGAGTACAGCAGACTGGACATGCAAATAACCCTGGGAGAGGTAACATTTTAAAGATATTATTAAGAACAAATTTATGCCACCAGGTGAATGAAGTAACTGAGAACAGGTTTGGGTAAAGGTATAGAGGAGAGAAATCAAAAACCCTGCCAAGGGTAGGGGGCAGGTGGAGAAGAGCACCTTGCAAAGGGAAGAATAGGGGGCTTCAAACAGAGGTTGCTTTTTTTTTTTTACAATGAGCTCTAGTTATAGGAAGGGCTGCCAACTACTTGGTTCATCTGATTAATGAATCACCATCTTACTGTAATAGTGTAGAACTGGCCATGTTTCAGAAATAATCTGGAATCTTCCTAAAGATGGAAATGAGTGACTATAGGTCGTTTTAATCAACCTTTCCTTCTTTCTGGCTTTTTTTTTTTTAAAGAAACTGTTAAAAACTTTTGAATTCAATAGCTTTCTCATTACTATGATATTCTGCATTCTCCCTACTTTTGTTCAAATTATTTCCATGTTTAGAATGTTATTCTTCCTTCCCACTCTCTTATATCATAATCTATTAAAGTGTTTTTTCATTTTAAATCAGTTGTCTTGTAAATTCTACCTCAGCAAAATTGAATCAATCTTCCCAATATCTTTTATATTTGTTCCTCCCTCTCATCTTCCATTGCCACCATTCTTACGCAGTGTCTCATCTCATCTCATTTCAAATAGCTATTGGAATAGCCTGTTAAATGCTTTTTTAAAAGTAGCTTGGTGTAGAGAGTTGGCCTTGGAGTAAGGAAGACCGGGGTGCTTCTGACACATATTGGTTTGGGAACCATGAACAAGTCATATAACTTCTCAGTTCCCTAGGTGATTGTTCAGTGTTGCAGAAAAGGTTCTACCCTGCATTGGTAGACAGAGTTTTCTCACCCAAAAGTTCTCCACATCAATGAAATCTGAGAATATTTCTTCCCTTCCCTTCCCTTCCCTTCCCTTCCCTTCCCTTCCCTTCCCTTCCCTTCCCTTCCCTTCCCTTCCCTTCCCTTCCCTTCCCTTCCCTTCCCTTCCCTTCTCTTTTTCTGCCTCCTTCCCTCTAATTGTGCTTGTAGAATAAAAGATTAATAAAAATAACAAATATAAGATGAAGAAGCAGTGTGGTCAGATATTACCTTGGAATCAGGAAGACCTTTCCGTGGACATAGATTTCTTGACCCAGACAATTTAGTCACGTCTCATTGATCCGGGCACCTGAGCATTAAAATCTAAGCCTATAAGGTACAGAAAAGATGCCTAACTGCAATGGTAAAGGTTCCTCTCTGGGAGCTTCCTACATGTATGAAATCATTAAGTCCCATAAAAAAAGATAGACTTCTTAGCCTTTTTATTGCCTCTGAGCTATACTTTCTTCAATCTGTCACACCTCTGCTGACTAATCTTAATGTACCTCTCTTATAATATTGAATTCAAAAGTTATCATTTGTGTTCATTTTGAATTCTCTTCCTTCAAGACCCAGGTGAAGGTCTTTCCATGAAGCTTTCCCTGACCCACTCCCAACCAAATAAAATTTTGCATGATGCTTTGGTTTTCTCCTTTCTACTTATCTCATTCTCTCTTACTGTTGTTTATTTATTCTTTCCTTTTTGAGAACAGGACCTCTGAAATGCCTTCGTACACCCAATGTCTAGCACACAGTAAGTGCTTAATGAATGTTTGCCAAATGTGTAAATGAGTAAAAGAACATTTGTGTATTAGAACTGCTCATAAATATGCAAAAATAAAGCTCCATTGTATACAGTGCAATAGATTTGGTTACATAGGGGTAAAGGGTGTGTATAGTTATACAGGTAAGGAAGGAATCAAATCAGTTACTTTCTTCTGAATAATCTCCGACAAATGCAGGAAAGACTATTATAGGTCTCTCATTAAAAAGAAGGAAGTCTCTAATGAGAATTCTCTGTGTTCCCCAATACTAGCACTATAATGAGGTTCTACTAAGTTTCTCTTTACTAGAACCTTCCATTTTATTTTTTAAAGAAACCAATGACCCAATCTCTGCATCCCCAGATCTCCATAGAAAATTCAAGATCACTATTTTCAATAAAAAAAATTTAAAAAGTTGAACTCTTTCACCTAGTAAAAGGAAGGACTGATCAAAAAGATCTTGTGCTGGCCCTGAAGGTCAATATTTATGGCACCATATTATTTATAAATAATGTGAGAATTATTATAGCAATAAAAGTTACCGTTCCAAAGAAAGGGCATATTAGGAATGGCTAAATTATTGTGACATTGAGATCATAGGTCAAATCAGAAGCTTCTCTGCAAACCAGTGGAAAATTACTACTGTTAAAACTGCAACCCTACAGGAAAATCACAGGTGACATAAAGTATAATCAGCAACCACTCTACCTAAGATGGACCAGCATATTGACTCAGGACAAAGAGAACATTTTATCAGTAGAATTCTCCCTTTAGAAGAGTTATTCTGCAGCCTCTTTTTGTCACAAGAATTCTTTCTAGCCACATTCTTGCCAAGACTTTTCTCTTCTCTTTCATTGGAAGCAAAATTTGTCCCAGTGAGTGAATGCTATGCACCAGGCAGAATTCCAGAACCCCACATTGCAAAGCATAATTGTGGCAACTCTAAGAAGGGGAGATTGCTTTTCCCTTTCTCTGAACTGGAACAATCAAGTTCTTATTCTTTAGGGAATTACTTTTCTTACCCAGGCAGGATAGTGACATCTTGTAGGCTTATAGGGATGGGAGAATGGATCCACTTAAGACAATGACAGAAGAGCAAGGCAGAATTCATTTTGGAAATCTACATTCCATATGACTTTCTCACTTCTCCCTTCCTCTGAGTTCAAAGATCACAAGGCAAGAAGCAGTCTTTGGAAAGATTACATTTTTCAAGTGTCATAAAAGGCTGAGTGGGGAAGTAGATCTTGTCCCTGCTTTCACCCCAGTTTGAAAGGTCATGTCAAACTCTAACTGACCCTGAAAATTCTGATCTGGGACAAGAGCAAAACATTCTTGTTTTACAGAGCAATCATCTAACCATGCTGGTCTTGGATAGGACCAGGAATTTAAAGTTAAGCAAGAGAAGTCATTCTTGTGGTAGCAGGAACCAAAGAAAATTAAGAAGTCCTCACATTGTTGGATGCTTTCCAGTCCAACCCCTTGACCAAAGAGCATCAGATAAGCAAGCAGACTTCTGAAGTTCTTGGTAAAGCAAACTGAGCCTCCAATCCTTTGATGGCTAGCCCATCTCTCCATGTTGTTTTTTCCCTGAGTTTTAGCACAAGAATGTTTATTCTCCTTGCATCTCTTCCTTTGCTGGGGGATCATTTCACACAGTGCTATATTTTTGTAAATATTTTTTCTTGCCCTAAGGAGAATTCATTCTTTGAACTGGTCTTTTAAAGTTCTTAGTCAACCTTCAAACTACTAATTATGCAGAGATTATACAGGGAGGAGGTAGATGAAATTCAAGGATGATTACCGTATAATCTAGAGAGCATAAATAATAATGTACTTAGTACAGAATTGTCTGCAAAACACAAAATCATCACATGGCTGTGTGTGCTGGGGAAAGGCAATGATGCCAAATGTTTGTGATTTATAAATTCTTACCCTCTCTTGAGAGCCACATTATGTATACTTTCAGTCTTTTCTCTATGGGAAAAAAATGACATTCATTATAGTATGCCTAATTTTCCACTGAACTTATGCGTTCTTAGGTTAAGGGGAACAATATTAGAAAGAACATGACCTGGAGTCCAAAAACAAAGAATCCTTTTGTTCAAAGTCTGGCTCTGCTACTAATTAGTTGTGGGACCTTGTATAAATCTTTGATCTTCATTTTCCTTAATTGTAAAATGAAGGTTTTGGACTTGATTATCTTTAACGTCCCTTAGAGTTGAATATTGTGCCTTTCAGGGTCAGATAGTTTCAAGATATCTAAAGTTGGTTGGAACCTTGGAGAGCATCTGCTCCTTTCATCTCATTTTACAGAAGAGAGACTTGAAGCCCAAAGACTCGCACAGGAATAAGAAATAAAGGCAGAATTCAAACCCAGGTACACAAACTTCAGCACCTTTCTCTTTGCAATTGACAGCACTGTTTCTGAACTCTTAGAACATTGTAATTGGAAGATAGCTGAAGATGAAGACATATGATCCAAAGAGATGAGCCAACGTGCTCCAACTAATGCTAAGCATTGTCAGAGCCAAAACTTGAACCCAGGGCTCCTAACCCTACATCTAATCCGTGTTTCCTATGAGGACAGCAGAATTAAAACTGCTTTTGTGTGATTTCACAGAATCACAGAGTTAGAAGAGATTGCAGGACATTATCTAATCCAACCTAGAATTGAACAAGAAGTTGCTAACAAGTGGTCATACATCTTCCACTTGAATTCCTAGTGAAGGAAAATCTGTTGACTCCTAAACCAGTTCATTCTAACTTTGGAAAACTCTCTTTGTTGAGCGGTTCCCTTATCTTGCATTTGCCTTTCTTCAGATTCTACTTATTACCCTTAGTTCTGCTTTTTTGTTGTTATTTTTGGAGGGAGCAGGGAGGCAATCAGGGTTAAGGGCCATGTCCAAGGTCATACAGCTAGCAAGGGTCACACAGCAATGTGGGGTTCTGGAATTGTGCCTGGTGCATAGCATTCATTCACTGGGACAAACTTTGCTTCCAATGAAAGAGAAGAGAAAAGTCTTGGCAAGAATGTGGCTGGAAAGAACTCTTATGACAAAAAGAGAATAACTCTTCCATAGGAAGAGGTTTCGTGGTACGTCTACTGAGACTGGAATTGAACTCAGGTCCTCCTGACTCCAGGGCTGGTACTCTATCCACTACACTACCTAGCTGCCTATAGTTCTGCTGTTTGAGGAAAATTAGTACAAGTCTAATTTCTCTCCTATCTAATAGTGCTTCAAATACTGCAAGACAGCCATCATTTTCCCACTAATTTTTCTTTTATTCAGTCTAAACATCTTTTTAAATTGATTGTTGTGGTCTCAAATCTCAGACCCTCACCATCCTGCATCCTTCTCTGGGTGAGCTGGAGGTGGTGGTCATCCTAAAATGAAACAGAATTAAACCCAATATTGCAGCTATCTGATAAGGGCAAAGTACAGGGGATCAATCAACTGCCTTGGTCTATGTCTTTCTGGAGGCAAGCTAAGATGGAGTCAGCTTTTTTGGATACTATGTCATATGACTAACTCATGCTCAACTTTCCACTAAAATCCTCAGACCTTTGTCACACAAACTGTTGTCTAGATATGACTCCCACTTCTTGTATTTGTACAGTTGACTATTTGAACCTAAACAGAGAACTTAACATTTATCCCTATTAAATTTTATCTTCATAGCATCAGACCAACTTTCTAGTCTGTTGAGATCTTTTAGGATCCTGCCTCCTCTCTGGCTTCCTGCCATTTGGAAATTTTTTATGCAGGCCATCTATGTCTTCCTCCAAGTCACTCATAAAAATGTTAAATAACACAGAGGAACCAGTTTGTGTGTGTGTGTGTGTGTGTGTGTGTGTGTGTGTGTATGTATGTGTTTGGTTTAGGGTCGGAGAAAGAATAATTCATGTTCTGAATTCCTATAATGTTTATAGCCTGTAGGAAGTGAAGACTTAAATTTATCTCTCAGCTCAAGGATTCAGAAATTTATTATGCCCAAAGTTCAGTTAGATTGAGCCCCTGTTTCTGGATGCAAGGTCAGACACTCCTTTTAAACGAGAGTTGCTGAAAGAGAGAAATAGTCATATTTAAGTCTTTGTCTCTGACATAATTAAAAGAACTTAAAGTGCGTTGAAAAGGAATAACTTGAAGATGGCAGAGTAAAGGCAGAGACTCACATGAGTTTTACCAAATTCCACTCCAAATGACTTTAAAATAACACCTCAAATTGATTTCTGCAGTGGCAGATCCAACAAAAGGTCAAGGTGAAACAATTTTCCAGTCCAAGACAAGTTAGGTCAGCAGGACAGGTTAATCTTACTGAGGTGGTGGTCAGGCTTGAAAAGCAGTGTTGCACAGGCCATGCCCTAGCAAGCCAGAAGTAGGCATTGGGGGCAAACTGGCAGAAGACAGGTATGAACCAACAACTCACCCCATATACCAAGATAAGGACAAAATGGGCACATGATTTAGACATAAAGGGTAATATAAGCAGATTAGGGGAGTAAAGAATAGTTTACCTGTCAGATTATGGATAAGGGAAGAATTTTGACTAACCAAGAGATAGAGAGCATTATGGGATGTAAAATGGGTAATTTTGATTACATTAAATTAAAGACATTTTGTACAAAAACCAAAACAAAACAATGTAGCCAAGATTAGAAGGAAAGCAGAAAACAGGCGAAAAAATTTATAGCATGTTTCTCTGATAAAGGCCTCATTTTTCAAATATATAGAGAACTGAATCGAATTTATAAGAATATGAATCATTCCCCAATTGATAGTCAAAAGATATGAACATGCAGATTTCAGATGAAGTAATCAAAATTATCTATGGCTATATGTAAAAGTGCTCTAAATCACTGTTGATTAGATAAATGGAAATTAGAACAACTTTGAGGCTGCACACCTATCAGACTGGCTGATATGACAGAAAAGGAAAATGACAAATATTAGGAGGGATACTGAATAATTGAAACGCTGATGTACCGCTCTTGGAGCTGTGAACTTATTCAACTACTCTAGAGAACAATTTGGAACTATGCTCAAAGGGGTACAAAAGTGTGCATATCTTTTGACCCAACAATACCACTACTAGGTCTGTATCCCAAAGAGATTTTTTTAAAAAAGGAAAAGGATCTATATATACAAAAATATTTATATCAGCTCTTTTTGTGGTGGCAAAAAATTGGAACTTGAAAGGAAGGCCAATTGGGAAATGGTGGGCATTACCCATGGGCACTATCCATCAATTGGGAAATACTCACTTGGTATATTTTAGTGCTCTCTCAATTGGAGAGAACATACTCTACAGTAGGGCTTCTTAACACAGGGTCCATAAATCTCCCTTCTCCCCACAAGGATTCCAGGGATGAATTTCAAGGAGTTTGTGAATTTGGATGAGAAAAAAAAAGTTATCTTTATTTTTACTGACCTTAAACTGAAGCATTTCCTTCAGTTATGAATGTGGCAACACAATATTATTTGGCTGTATGGGCTTTATCAGACTGTCCATGACACAAAAAAAATGTTAAGAACACCTATATTGCGTGTATTATTCTTGTTTGCTTGGATTTTGTTTGTTTTCAAAATATAACTATTTCTTCAAACGGATTTTAAGCCCCTTATGGCAGGATACCATTTATACTTCATTTTTCTTTATGTTTTTGATAGAGTGAAAGAGGACTGGGTCTACAGTCACAGGACTTGGATTCAAATCCTACCTTTGACACCTATTACCTGTGAGATCTTGCCCTTCCCTGGATGTCAGTTTCTTCATCTATAAAACGGAGGTGTTGGACTGGATGGCCTCCAAGATCCTTTCAATCTCTGGAGCTATGATCCCATGATTACCCTTTCAACAATAACAACCCACAGGGCCAGGTTTCATTTCATTGTGATATTCCCCACTGGGCTGTAATGATCAGGGTCAGTAGAGGCACCCCACCAACTACATAGGGAATTCTTCCAGCCCTACTCCAGAATATGAGCCTCCATTTTTCATCCTGTTTTCTGCTTTTCCTAACCTTGGGTGGAGGGAAATTAATTGGTTAAAGAATGCTGGTGTGTATTTCATATGATTAATGCCTTGGAGAACAATCACAGTAGATTACGTTGATTCATATTATTTCACATACTCGGAATTAGGGACTTATGAAGTCTGTATGCAAATTTATGCAAAACAAGATACAAATTCATTCTGTGAGCCGTGAGTCCTGGCACTTCTTTTTTTTAAAGGGACTTGCACCATTGGATATGCATATGCCGCATGTGGTATAACTCTTCTCCAGCAGACTGGGAGCCTGCAGCCAAAGAAATCCTAATGACATCAAATGTAAGCAAACAGAAGTTTGGTTTCCATATCAAAATCAGTTTCAGTGCCACAGCCCTCTCCCCACCCTCAAATTCAGACTATGCTATTGACAGGGCAGGGCAGGCTGTGAAACCAAAGGAAACACTGAGAATTCCATCCCACTGCTCACTGTGTATGGCGATCACTTGGCTGGGTGGAGCCAATAGATCTTAGTTGCCATGAGCAGCTACCCATGTGTGCTGACATATTTCTTCCCCATTTGTACTGATCGGTTGGGATTTGGGTTCCAAGAATCAGATTGGGAGTGATTATTTTGATTGTCTCAAAGGCAAGAAAGAATTTTGCACCCGAGTGCTTACAAGTCAGCCGTGGGGGGAAAAATTAACAATTTGTAGGGATGCCAGTTAGAGTCAATAATAACCTGATAAGTCTGCTGAGGGAGAAAAATGATTTAGGGAGTTTGGTCTGTCCTTTTCAGTCTGGGATTTTGCTGTGGTGCTAGATTTAAGATTATAGCATGTATATTTTATATGCATTTATATAATAGTCAGTCAGTCTAACATTTATTAAGAGCCTCCTATGTGCCAGTTACTGTCCTTAACACTGAAGATGCAAAGGAAGGCAAAAAAAAAAAAAAAGAAGTTAAAATAAAACAAACCCTAAAATAGGCGCTACTTCCAAGGAGCTCACTGCCTAATGGAGGAGACAACTGGTACACAATTATCCACAAAGAATACACACACACACACACACACACACACACAAACACACACACTTACACCCACACATTGGGGTAGTTTCAGAGAGAAGGCACTAAGATGAAGGAGGCTTACTGAAGAAAAAGGTTCATTATCTGAGAATTAAAGGAAGGAGGAGGTAGAGATGAGGGACAAAGGAGTTTCAGAAATAGGGAACAGTAAGTGAAAATGCCGTCGGGAGATGGAGTGTCATCTGCACTTGGCCCCCGCAGCAGCCCTGTAAGGTTGATCAATAACTTGGATATTTTTATCCCCTTTTTATAGATAAAGAAGTTAAGGCTTATTGAGATTTAGTGAATTACGACTACAGTCAGGTTACATAGATTTTTCTCAGGTCCAAGATTGAGTCCAGGGAATACTTAGTATACTTCAAATCAGCTGTTTTATTGGGTAAAAGTTTTATGCAGGACATGGGATAAATATCAGTTTCTAGGAGGCAATTGTGGATGACAGCCCTTTTTGCAAAAAACAACATCAGATAGTAGTAGAAGGCATAGAATTCAAGGAGGGCACACATACACATAGATAGTATATAATTTATATTAAGCATATATAATATATACATAAGGTACTTTATTACTATATATACTACACACATAAAGTATGTAACTGGATTGTCATTTGACATTTTGAGCTCAACATATGCAAAACTGACCCCATCTTCCCCCCACTCCTTACTTCTCTATTACCATCAAGAGTACCATCATCCTATTTACCCATGCTTGCAACCTAGGTCTCATCCTGGACTCCTCACTCTCCCTCATTGTCCACCAATATTTAATCTGTTGTATCTACCTTTGTATCATCTCTCATATATTCTCCCTTCTCTTCTCTAATACTATCACTAACCACCCTGGTTTGTGTCTTCATCTCTTCACAAATGGACCATTGCAATAGCCTCCTTTTGTTTGCCTCCAATTTCTCCCCATTCCACTCTTATTATCCTCAGCTGTCAAACTGATCTTCTTAAAATGAAGGTCTAATTATGTCACCCCTATAGTCAAAAAAATTTCATTGACTCCCTATTATATCTAGGATCAAATACAAAATCCTTTGTTTTGCTTTTAAAGTCCTCACTAACATTCTAGATTTTTTTGGTAATATCTTGTGGGCCCCCTCCCTGCACCCCACCTCCATACTCTCTGATGCAGTGGCTAGCCCATCTTCTCTTTCTTGCACGAGATATTCCATCTCCTTACTCTAAATTTTTATTGTCACCCTTGCCTGGAATTCTTTCTCTCCTCATTTCTACCTATTGGCTTTCCTGAACTCCTTTAGGTCTCAGCTAAATTCCCATGTTCCACATGAAATTTTTCCTGATCTTCCTTAACCTTAGTGCTGTCATCTGAGAACAGAACCCTACCTGTCTCCCACCCAATTTATCTCGTATATATCTTGCTTATACATATTTACTTGCAGCTTGTCTTTCCCATTAGACTGCAAATTCCTTGAAAACAGGGAATTTCTACCCTTTCTTTGTATTTCCAGTGCTTAACATAGTGCCTGGCACAAAGTAGGTACTTAAATGACTGAACGATTATAGAGCATAGACATTGGCAACATACCTAATACACTTGTAGAGAGAACTATTCCTGGAACATATCCACATGTGGAAAGGACACAGGAATCAATGAAAGTAACTTTTTCAAAACATAGTTTAGTGTTTTGTGATAGAAAGGAAGACCTGGTAGTGCTTTTCTATGCTATCAAAGGAATATTTGACAATAACTTCTTGATTCATAAAAAAGTGTTTAGGTACATTATGAGACAAGCCAACCACTTCACGGTAATAATGAAATAATACCTACCATGGTCAAAAATACAACGAAAGTCATTAGGTCAAAATCTCAGGCTTCAAGTAGGTGGTGTACTAGTGCTATCAAGTATGTTGTACTAGGATTATTATTCATCTAAAAGAAACAGATTTTATGTAGCTCTTCCAATAATCTGAATAACTTTTAAGAAGAATGGAAAGTGGTATAGTGCAAAGTTTTATATATATACATACATATATATACATATATATATACATACATATGTATATTTCAAATCAAGGTCTGAGCCAAACTCCAAGCCCCTCTACTTCTTGTTGTTTTTGTTGTGAAATCTTGGGTAAATCACTTTTCCATTCAATGCCTGAATTTCCTTATCTGTAAAATATAGAGGTGGGTCTCAGTGAATTTAAAGTTTCTACTAGCTCTAAATTCTAAGACCTTAAGTGCAGTATATAGAATTTTTAACCATAAAACATACCATTTTCCTTGTCAGGTCAAATGACTTGGTCCTCTAATGATCCAATGTGCCACTGGAAACAATTTTGGCTTTTGCATCCCCACAAAAATGGTGTGGGATCAAAAGCCATGATGAATAATTTAAATCACAATATTACACAGAAAACTCTTTTGACATGTTGCTAGATCTGTGATTTCATTATTGCAGTTAATAACATTACAGATAATTCCTAAACTGATGCAGATCACAAACCTTCTATGTCCTTTATTTTTATGTAATTCTTGTACATATCCTTCAGTAAATTCTCCATTGAAGATTCTTTGGATGCTAGAATCCTTCTTTTGACTCTTTCATGATCTAGAGCTGAGATCCTAAACGTTTTCTTTTCCTCATCATAAACCCTTTGGCAGTTTGTGGAAGCCTATGGACTCCTTCTCAGAATAATTACTTTTATTTATTTTTCTTTAATTTTTAATTGTTTTTATTTTTCAACTAACAAGTATTTTTTAAAAATTAATCTGACCTTTCCAGTATCCCCCTTAAGAAATCAAGAAAAAAATTAATTAATCCCTCAATGCCTATATCTACATAGTCAGACCAAAGAAATCTCCCCATTAACCATGTCTCATGTCTTTTTCAGCTTTAAACTAATTACTTCTCTGTTAGGAGGTAAGTGGTATATTTCATCTTGCTGTTTTATACTCGTTTTCTTATTGCATTGATCAGAGTTCTAACATATTTAAATATTATTATTGTTTTCCTAGTTCTGTGGTAGTTCACAGACATCTTCCCAGTTTCCTCTGAAACTGTCCACTTGATCATATATAGTATATAATATATATTATAATAATATATAATAATAATATATAATATCATGTAATAACATTGCTTTCCATTTATATGCCAGTTCTTGTTTAACTCAATAGGAGTATTAGCAATCTGATTTCATCATTCCATTCATACATACTTCCTATTAAATGACTCTAGGATTCTGGGGCTATTTAAGTACACACTCATTTATCTCTTCAAATCTTATTGTTTTTATAAAGCAGACAGCTGGTATGGTATAAAGTACAATGGTCTTGGAGTCCCAAGAAAACCTGGTTTGGGATCTGGGCTCTTGTACTTACTAATTATATTTCCTTTGTCCTCGGTCCATTGAGCTAATTCCAAAAGTTGTAGAGATTGGTCAGGTTGTCCCACCCATTCCATTAGCAGCAAATGTTCTCTGAATGGATAATCATGCCAGCAGATCAACATAGATAGGTCAACGTTATAGCTGTCTCACTGAAAAGTGAAAGGAAAGCTAAATTCACAACTCTTGCATACCCAAACTGGGGTCATTGAACATTATGTTACAGATGACTATATCTGAGATGGGTAAGGAGTGTAGAAAATGTGAAAGCTTCCAGGCCTCCTTCTGGCGCTTCTAAATGAAGGGAGCACCCCTAGCTTATAGATTTTGTAGTTCTCTGCTATCTTTCAATGCTGATAGAAATACCAGTATCTGCTATGAGAGTTGCAGGTTGACTGTGTCAGCAAGTCAAGTCAAGACTTATATAGAGAAAAACTCAACTGCTGATGTCACTCCTTATTAGCAAGGCTCTGTTTTTTTGTTTGGCTTTAAAAATCTGAGAATGCTAATTCGCCAGTGTGCACATGATTAAGTATGTGGGCAATCTTTTATAAGTTCATGATTGGAGCTTTGAGGAACTCTACTAGGTTGCCTACTAAAGACTCTCAGGCGATAACTGTAGAGAATTTACACGTCTTAAGCCCTTCCTTTTTTGTATCTCAGGACTCTTTGGGCAGTCTGGGGAAGGCTATGACACTTCCTTTGAAATAATGTTTTTAATTACATAAAATACATGGAATTATAAAGTACATCAATTATATTGAAATATTATTATCAAAATACACTTTTTAAGAAAAGTTCATGGGTCCCAGATTCATAACTGCTGCTTTAAAGGAAGCCTTTGTTGTGGAAAATACTTGAATCCATCTCTGAATCCTTTCTAGAATGCCACCTAGGAATTCTTGTGAACTATAGTGATTTCATTTCAGAAAGAAGGGAAGCAGATCCCATAGTGGCACAGAGGAGGACAGTCTGATGAAGGGTGGGACTGATCCAATGACATCTATCCTAGAAAATCTAGCTTCTATTCCTGCCAGGGTTATAGGAGAACGAAAGCTCTAGGAGATGGGCATATTGATGAGATCCTGGGGTTATTGACTCATGGTATTTGTATCAGGCAGCAGCAGAAGCCAATGGAGGATTACGAAGAGAAACACAGATTGCCAATCATCTTGGAGGGAAAATTGCCCTTACTCCACAAATGTTGGCATTCTGGACCAAAATCATGGGCACATTGGGCTAGTTATGGCCCTGGTCCTTTTCATTTGAGTAGAATACACATTGTCCAGGTCTCTGGTTGTTCATTGTTCTATGATGCTGCCCATACCTTATCAAATGATATGATATAAGACTAAATAAGAGATGCTTAGACAGATTAGAAGCTAAAAACAAGTCTCCCTGATTGCTCCATTCCCAGCATCAAAATAATTCAGATGACTTTTAAAAATTTTGACAGATTTTAATTCATTTTTGGAGGGGGAAGCAAAGAATATAAAGCATAGAATTCTGCAATAGATTTTAAAGAACTTTTTTAGACATCTGGCAGAAGAATCGGGCATTTTTGCATCATAATTAAAATGAAGCATTTTCTACTTAATTTTTCTAAGCCTGCCGAGTTCTTTAAGGAGCACAAAGACTCAGGGTCTCTTTCTTTTCTAGATCACAAACCACCACCTAATCGACCTTCTCTATTGTAGAATATGCAATTCTACAATTAAGTACATCATTATTTAGACTCCATGGATTATATGGTAATCATGGATTTACTGTAAACCCTATTTAATTTCTTTGGAATTAGTGACTTTAAGGTTGTGAAACAATGATGTTTACAAGGCAATATATTATTACACTTAGGAAATACTGATTAACAGATCATGGCTAATAAAGGAATGTTTAGCTTCCTTGGCTACCCCTAAATGGCTATAGTTATCAAGGTTTTCAGAGGGGACTTGTTAGAAGCTTGGGCTCTAACTAGAAATTTTTTGGTTCAGGTTTTGGAGACCTTCTTGCATAGAGAGTTAGGCAGGACAGGGGAAGGAACTCACCAATCTGATATCTGATAGCTTCCTATTTTAATCAATTATTTTTTGCTAATTCATTGCCAAGTAAACTGTGTTGTTTCTACTTGCAAGAATTTTCAGTCCTAATTTCAAAACTCTGGTATGAATCCCCAGCTATCCCACCCTAGTTACAGACAGTCACTGTGGGGTCATGGAAGAGTCTTGGAGTTGAAGTCAGAGGGCCTGGATTCATATTCTGGCTTTGACAAATGATAACAATAAGACCTTGGGAAAGTCACTTAATAACGATCATAGCAATTACAAAGTCAGAATAATAGCTAGCATTTATATGGCACTTTAAGGTCTACAAAGCACGTCACGTGTTTTCTCATTTGATATTCACAGCACTGTAGAAAGCAGATACTATTAATATCCTCATTTTATAGATAAGGCAACTAAACCTGAGAGAAGTCAAGTGATATAACCCTTATAAATCTCAATTTCCTCAGCTGTAGAATGGAGATAAACATTTAGCTTTGTGTACTTCCTAGGGTTCTTATCAGGAAAGTGCCTTGTGAGACTTAAAGCCACATGTGAATTTTAATTATTATTAATATTGTTATGTCCAAGGATTTCCAGAATTTCCCTTAATCCATCAAATAGTGACTGTGGAGGATATGCTAAAAATAATAAAATAGCAGAGTTGGAAGAAATCTCAGAAGCTACCTAGTCTAACCCATAATAAGAATCCTTTCTAAAACACACTTGAGGGGCAGCTAGGTGACCAAGTGGATAGGACACTCACTCTGGAGTTGGTAGGGCTTGAGTTCAAATCCAGTCTCAGACACTTACTAGTTGTGTGACCATGGCCAAGTCACTTAACACCGATTGCCTCAATTAAATAGATGGATGGATGGATGGATGAATAAATAAACAAGCAGATTAATAAATACACTTGAAAAATGATCCTCCATATATTGCCTGAAGAGCTCTACTGAGACGACACCAACTATTTCCCAAACCCATTCTATTTTTAAGTAGCTCTAATTATTAGGATGTTTTTCCTGTAATCAAATCAAAATCTGCCATCCTACATCAAGTGTCCATTGTTCTTAGTTGTGTCATCTGAGGCCAAGTAGAATAAAGTTAATCCCTCTCTTATATATGACAGCCTTTCCCATACTTGAAAGTGGTTACCATATCCTTGTATTTTCTCCAGGCTAGATAGCCCAGTTTCTCAAGGCCCTTCTTAAACCTATTATCCTCCCTTGGACATTCTCCATTTTATCCATATTCATCCTAAAACGTGTTGCCTAGAACTGAACCCCCAAACTATAAATGTGGTATGACTGAGGTGAAGTATAGCAGGAGCATTTTTGCCCACTCTCTGGACACTGAACCTCTTAATTCAGTCTAAGATTGTATTAGCTTTCTTGGCTACTGGCTCACAACGTACTGAGCTTTTAGTCCAGTAACATCTCAGGTGTTTGTTTTTTTTTCCCCAGATGAACTGCTATCTAGACATGCCTGAACTATCTTATATTTATTAATTTAATTTTAAAAATCAAGTATAAGATATATTTATCCCTCTTAAATTTTCCCTTATTAGATTTGGTCCAACATTCTATCCTGTTGAGATCTTTTGATATCCTGAATCTCATCCCACAAGTTCATTTCTTCTTCCCAACTTTTGCAACCTGAAAATTTGGTAGGCATGTCACCTATCACTTTATGTAGCTAGCGATAAAAATATGAAAGCGCACAGGTTAAGGACTGATCCCTGGGGCACTCAACCAGGGGCCATCTTCCTTTAGCCCTTTCATTCAGCTAGTTGCAAATGCATTAAGCCATATTATTATCTACACCCACATTTCTCCATCTTATCTACAAGAAAACTTTGTCAATTGCTTTGATAAAATCTAGTTAACAATTTATAGCACATGCCTGTCTAGTTACTTGTTAAAAAAAATGGAGGTTAGTCTGTTATTACTAAGAGGTTATCCTTTTAAAACAAATGGCTTATGTTATGGACTAGGGAGTAAAATCTCTTATAATCACTGATTCATATGTTGTATCTGTAAGACACAGAGACCAAAGCTTCCCTTTCCTTTTTTGCTACAGGGAAACCTCATAGGTAAATTTCTAAACCTATCATATGCATTGAAAATATTCATTTAATATTGAATCAAGACATAATCCATACGATATTGCCCTTGGAGTGGGGTAGACACTGTTCATTTCATTATCTGCGCCACTGTATTGTTATGCCTTGGTTATCCAATTATAATTATTCTCCAATGAATTAAATTCATGGATTTATTAACTTTGAAAGAACTGCTTGAAATCTCAGTGATACGTATCAAATTTAAGACAGGTTATATATCCCCTCATCACATTGTGCTCATCCTAATCTGATTAATATCGCTGAATAAAAAGGAATCAGAGAATTTTTAGGATTCAAGATGTAAAGGACCATACAGATTATTTAGTCTGGTGGCCCTTAACTTGGGGTACGTAGATACCCGACAGATACATTAATGAATTTCAGGGGATCTCTGAATTTGAATGGGAAATGTGTATATTTTTTAAAACTAACGTTTGGTATCCTTTGTGTATTTTATTTTAAAATATTTAAAAACATTATTCTAAGAAGTATATGGTCCAGGGGAGACCATGACACAAAAGGGTTGAGAACCCCAGATTTAGTCCAACCCTCTATCTTAAAGACACGGTTAAGAGACTTCTTTAAGGCCATACAGGTTGTAGAGGGGTCTCAAACTCAACAAACTTTAGGATCTACTGAACCAATGGAAGATGACAGTTCCAAGTATGGGATATTCCCTGATAATTTATTTCCATACTTGAAGAATCTATGATTCCATTTGTGTGAATACTCCCTCCACAGCTGCAGTTGGCCTTTCCTCTGTTACTTAGCAAGCAATCTTCATGACTATGTTAAACTGAGATACTCATGACCTTCTGGCTAAAGTCATAACAAGCCTATCTGAAGTTTAATTGGGCTGGTCCTTTGATAATTGAAATATAATCCACTACCAGTTATTGATAGAGCTTAAGGATGGAGATGCCTTAAAGAGGTCATAAAACGAATAAAATGTAATGGAATATGATCAGAATTAGGTCAGTATGGTAAAATGGTAAAAAGCTCTGGACTTGAAGTCAGAAGGCCTTGGGTTTTCCTCTTAGATCTGACTTTGGAAAGAAGGAACAAATTTATTAAGTGCCTACTATATGCCAAGCACTGTGCTGAGTTCTTTACAAATCTTATCTCATTTGACGCTTATAACAACCCTAGGAGGTAGGTGCTATTACGCTCCCCACTTTGCAGATGAGGAAACTGAGGTAAACAGGGTGAGGTGACTTGCCTAGGGTCACACAGCTAGCGTCTGGGGTCCAATTTTGAACTCAAGTCTTCCTGCCTCCAGACCCAGTGCCATATCCACTACACCCTCTAGCTGCCTTTTGGAACAAGTTATTTCACCTCTGTGGTTCTCAAGATCCTTTTGTAAAATGAGTTAGTGGAATGAGATGAGTAAGGTGTTCCCTTACTACTCTAAAAGCCATAGTTTTAAGACTTCTGAGTCCTGTGTAATCCTAAAGATCACATGAATACTATCAGGTCCTTCTTTCATACCTAACTTACTGAATGAACATAGCCATACATTTGGCTGTCTCCATTTCACAGATCATGTGAACATTAGCTAGTAAACTGTGAAGTGCCTAGTGAACACAAAGCCTTAAGTGATGGAAGACAACACAATTATTCTGGGTAGCTGTGAAATCTGTTTGTTTATGTTTTCTTTTTGTAGTAAACTAGAAATATGTAGATCATAATATATGATTTACAATATCTCTTTGTGGAACCAAATCAACATTTGTTGTTTGCTCAAATAATCCAGTGTTTCTTCGTGACTATGAGAGAAATGAACCTGCTGAATAGTAGATTGTGGACTTTTTGGATAAAACTTAATTTTTTCTTTTTTTAAGATCAACTAATTGAGTCTATCCTTGGAGTATATGACTTTTTAAATCATCTTATCTTTTGTTGTTTAAGTCTGACCAAACAAACAACAGAAAAATGAAGATAGAATCCCTCCAAACAATTAAGCAAAAACACCACAAAAAGTAATCTTGAATGAGTGTACAGGTAATCGTATTTTTAATATTTTAAAAACATTTTTGAAAGCACAGGTTATTGACTTTTCCTTAAAATTTTAATAATTTACATTAATTTTATAAAAAAATCAATTTAATACAAGAGGCAATGTGATATAGGGGATATAGAGGGTTGCCTCGAAGCCAAGAAGACCTTGGGTTAAAATCATGCTTCTGGCATATATTGACAGCGTGGTCCTGAATAAATCATCTCACTTATAAGTACTCCAGCCAAATTTCTAAGACTTCTCTTAGTCTTAAGGCAGATTTCCAACACTATTATGCTGCCAACCTATGTTACTAGAGGAAATCTCTTCACCTAGGAATTCCTGATAACAATAAATCTATTAATCCAATTACATCCATCATTCCTATAAGCTTAATAGTCACATAAGGAAACTGCTTACAACCTCTTAGCAAGCAGAGAGGTAATGAACTAGAGATGTAGAATGAAAACATATGTTATACCCCTGTTGAGGGTACCTCCCCAACACCCATTTACACTAGCAAGTTATGTTCCTTAAAGAGTCAGTTGACTAATACCTCTCTCCAAGTGTTGTAGGACCTACTCTGAAGGGTTAGGAATTTATAATACTGCTTCTTAAAAGCCCCCACTGGTGTTCTCCTCATTATCAGTCACAAAGTAGATGCCAATTAGCTTTTAGAAAAAGGATGTACTGAGAAGTTATAGTAAAAACAACAGTGATAAACACATTTGGTCAAGCTGGGGGCATATCTCTCCCATTCCGAGGAAGAGTGGGCTCCAACTTAAAATGATAGTGAGGTGTGTATATATGTGTGTGTGTGTGTGTGTGTGTGTGTGTGTGTGTGTGTGTGTGTGTGTGTGTAAAGAGCAAATGTGTTAAAGGAGTGCTTTCTGACTCCTGCCTTAGATGAAACTCTCTGCTAGAATCTAAGCATTAGTGCCTTTCAAAAGTCTATTATCAGTATTTTTTCTGAAGGGTCATGTTTTCTAAAGCTGTCATCCTATCTTTCCACATCTGGTCTATAAGTACTTCTCATGTTATCAGCTGCTGATGCTTCTGGTGGTCACTGCTATTACCTCTAGCTGCTGGTGGAACCTCTGGATTCTCACCAGTTTGCCTCGATACTCCCATCTTAGAATACTCATTTATATAAGATGAGGAAATAATAAACTTATGTGCTCATAGAAACATGGGGCCAGGTAAGTGAATATGGTAACTTGTCCTTCCACTTACTCCCAATCTGATCTTGGTCAAGGTATTTAACCTCTCCAGGCATTGATTCCTTGTCTACACCTGGGGTCTATGAACTTCAATATAATTGATTTCCTTTGTAATTCTACGTATTTTGTTTTGTGTATTTAAAAATGTCATTCTGAGAAGCATTCCATGGTTGTACTAAGACTGCCAAAGGGGTCTATGATATTAAAAATAATCAAGAACCTCAGGATTAAATAAACACTGAAGTCTCTTCTAGTTCTATATCTGTGATCTTGTCATTTATAGGTAACTTCTAAGCTCCCTTTTGTCTCTAGATTCTATGGTCCTAAAATGGTGTTTCATCTTTTAAATTGCTTTGCAAAGCATTTTTGAACAGCACTCTGAACATAGGAATATTATTGATATTCAGTCATTCAGTTATTTTTGAATCTTCATGACTTCATGGGCTATACTGCCCATGGATTGTTTTTGACAAAGATCCTGGAGTGGTTTGCCATTTCATTCTCCAGTAGATTAAGGTAAAGAAAGATTAAGTGACTTGCCCAGGGTCACACAACTAGTAAGTGTCTGAGGCCAGATTAGATCTCACATATTCCTGACTCCCAGGCCTAGTACTCTATCCCCTGAGCCACCTAGGTGACTCCTGAACATAAGAATATTTCCTCCAACCAGTGTGTTATCATTAATTAAGTTATGGCATGTCTGTCACTCATGATTCTCAACTCCCTCATATTCTGAGAATTCTCTCATATTTTTTTTCAAGTTTTTACAAGCAAGTTGATTTGACATATATTACTGATATTTGCATCCACTATCATGTCACATGGTAATAAGGTATAAATTTAAGTCATGTAAATGACTGCAACTAATGTTATTTTCATAGGGTTAAATTCAGTATAGTTAGTTAGGTTGGGGAGTGGAAATGGGGAACTGTGAAGAATTGTTCTTTAAGGTATCCTCAATTCTTAATCCAGGAGAATCCAAGAGAATCATAGATTTTAACCTGGGGCATATGAGGTGTTCAGGCTGTATGAGGATGAGCACTGGCATGAGGACTTACCAAACCCTTTTCAGTGCTGCCCTTCTACCTTTGGTGTCCACCTGTCATCCAACTCTCACTTGTGGCTCCAAGAAGCTGTTGGATGCATAGCAACCACTCCATGATAAAACCTCAGCAGATGGGCCAAATCAAGTTGAGGGTAACTGACAGGTCTCAGATTCATCAATGAGGTAAGGGATGTCTACCCCAAGAACATGAAGACTTTGTCCAGCAGAATGATGGGATGAGAACAATTTGTTCCAATAGCCATGACAGCAGATGAAGCCAGCACTTACAGAAAGCATAGAGCTTGGTCTATACATCAAAGACACCAAGATCATCCACTGCTCCTGGGCCATCACCAATCATCCTGACTTTTTCTTGCCACTGGATTTAGATGACTCTGGAAGAGAGAGTAAAGCTGATGACTGTACAACTCTGTGTCGCTTAAATCCAATTCATGCATAAGTCAAGATATTACTCTGTGATACAGTCATTGGTCCCCTTCAAAAACAAAGGACAAATGAATGAACAAAATCTTGAACCAAGGGTCTTCCAAGGTCAACCAGTTCAACCTCATCATTTTATAGTTGAGGAGAATAAGGCTTCAAGTCTAACCTAAGTGTAATACAAGTAGGTTGTCTGTGACAGATCTGGGACCTATATTCGAGTCTCCTAATTCCAACTATAACTTTGGAGGACTCATACAGTTCAATACCTCCTAAGATCTCTAGGAAACTGCCTGGAATTCCATTCTGAAGAGAATCATTTAGGTTTGCAAATAATCTTGGAAGATACAGGGTGTGAAGATGGGTGAGGGAAAAGGTATAAACCATTTCTACCTTAGTGCCTGGGGTTAGGAGAGAAATCTAATGAAAATATTCCATGTTAAGGTAATAGGAGGGTTGATATGGGAGGAAATGGAATTCTATGGAGTGAGGAATGAGGTAATTGTATACTATGGGCCATGGGGAGAGGGCAGGCTTGTGAGGATCACTTTAACATGAAGACAAAGGAAGTTTTAGAGCCAAGAAAAAAGAATGTCTGGAGAAGAAGGGCTATGATGCTGTGAGGTATAGAACATATTTAATATGCAGAATGGTGGAAGGAACTGGAGTTGTTTAGCTAGGAAGACAAAAGAGTTTGGAAGAACAAGAAGCTGTCTTCACATAGCTAAAGAGCTGGAAGTATATGTTTTCTGTATTTCATTAGGGCTAATGGCTGGAAATTATAGGGTGGTAGAGTTAGATTTGGCTTAACATGAGGAAGGACTTTCCTCTGCCTCTCAAAATGGTGAGTTATTCATCTGTGGTAGACTATAGATATAGCAAGTCTTTGCGCATGATGGGGGGGAGTGGGGAGAGCAGGCTCAATGGAACGCACAAAATTACAAAAGGAAAGTCCCTAGGTTGCAGATTCCAGAATTACAAGACAGGGAAGAAGTAGGGCAGGTTATTGACCAGTAGACTCTGTCATGTAGGCAGGTATTCATTTCTGTCATTTATAATGGAAGGTTTTGCATAGGATAAGAAGCATTCTGTGACAAGGACCCCATCTTTCTCTGATCACATGATTCTACCTCATTCTAGCTACCAGAACCACCATTCTGAGTGTGTCTCTGTGCAGAGAGATCAGCTCTCAACGGAACCAGGATTGTCAGCATGAATTCTTGGTCACTATTTGACAACTCTATCCTTACAAAGCTAAGTAAACCTGCTTTCCTATCCCCCTTGTTTGTGTTCGGTCAGTCATTTACACTATTTGGATACCTTGGTTTAGGACAACTGCCAGCAGCCATCCTGGGACATCACCACTGTACATGTTCAAGCAAATTCAATTAAATTTGACAAACATTTATTAAGGTGCACTATTTGGAAAATGCTGTTATAGTCACTAGGGAGGCAAAGACAAAAAAATAGAGATAGCCTCTTCTGCTCAAGGATTTTGTGGTATTCAGGGCGAAAGGCTGGATGTTAATCTATAAGGTTATGTTACTAAAGAGATCGCTGCATTATATATGGGTTGTTACATTTTATGCATGCATCCATTCATTCATCAATAGACATTTCAGAGCCTGTTCTGTGCTGGCACAGGGCTGGACTCTGGGGATGTAAAGTTAAACTCAAAAACAGTGTCTAGCCTCAAAGAGCTTATAGTCCATCCAAAGGAGATAACTTGAATGTTTGCAAACTACATACAGATTAGACACAAGATGATTTTGAGGGGAAGGTAGTTAGCAAATACAGAAAACGAGAAAAGCCTCATGTGGAAGACTGGATTGAGATGAGCCTTGGGAGAGACTGAGAATTCACAGAGAAAGAGGTGAGGAGGGATTACATCCCAGGCATAGGACAATGTGGTCCATGTATGAGAAATAGAAAGAAGGCCAGTTTGGCTAGACCACAGTGTGTTTAGAAAGGAGTAATGTACAGTAAATAAATAAGGGTCAGGTCATAAAGGATGTGTGATGACAAATAGAGGAGTTTATATTTGATCCTGGAGATAATAGGGAAACACTGGAGTTTATTGAATAGGGGAATGACATGGTCAGACTTTGGCTTTAGAAAATCATTTTGACAGCCATGTGAAGGACAGAGGGAGAGGGAAAGGCTTGAGGAACTAAATTCCTTTCTAAGTATAAGATCTGAAGAATCCTCGATTTCTTCTTTTCATGGATTATATATATATATACATATATATATATTCAACAGATCAAAGTAAGTCATAAGGGTATAACTTACTTAATTAGACAAACATAATTGAAATCTGATGCATTTTACCTGGAAGAACTGTGTTTTCCAATGATTCCTTAATTAGAGTCTAGAGGAAAAAGGAGAGAGGAGGGAAGGAGAAGACAGGGGAGAGAAAAAGAGAGGAGAAAGAAAAACAAAGGCAAGGAGAGAGAGAGAGCTGTCAATGTACTCATGGAAAACTTTCCAAAAGAAGAGTGAAGTCAGTGGGAAATACATGAAAAGTTATTGTGCAAATGCATATGGATTATGGTTGGGCTAAGAGGAGGAAGGAAGGCAAGGGGGAGAGTCACTACTTAAGAGAGATTGATTTGAAATGTGCTGCCTCCACCACTGAGTGGTGAGTAGAAACCTGGAGGGCAAAATGGAACCCATATCCAACTGAGATAGGGGAGACATAATAAAAAGAGACAAACAGAGAAGGCAAAGATTAGGGAGGAAAAAGAGACAACCCTGAGACTGATGAGAAAAAAGGAGGCTTTTTTTTAAACACAGCCTGACCCTCTTGGAGCTGGTATTTTACCAAGAAGCCTTTGGGAAGCAGAGCTGGTTTCTTCTTTATCATAAAATGAAGAGATTGGACTATTTTGTCTCTACATTCTCTTCCTATTCTTTATAATCTTATAATAATGATAGCTGGCATTTTTATAACACTTTAAAGTTTGCAAAAAGCTTCACATATCTTCTTCACAACAATTCTGTGAGATAGGGGTTTTTAATCTCTATTTAACAGTTTAGGAAACTGAGGCTCAGAGAGGCTGAGTGAGTTGTGGAGGGTCACAGGTCTGGTCAGCTACGAGACAGAATTCAAACTCAAATCTTTCTGACCCCCTTTCCAGAGTACAACAGTGCCTCCATTAATATGATAAACAGTATGGTCCCCAAACCAATTTTTAACTCTAGCAGTTCCATCTAAAGCTCTTTTGTATGGAATAGCACCCCGAAGCTGGTTGCTTCTCCTGTTTACTTTTACCCTGTAGTGTGGTGTGTAAACTGCTTCTCCTAGGCCTTGGGTGTACCTGCTTTGACTCTGAGACAAACTATGACAAATATTTACTAAAGACAGATCTTCATGACCTATTTTAATAAAAGCCCCCGGTCTCAAATTCACCCTCCCCAGGAAGAAACACAGGTGATTTTTCGACTCATTCGAAGATTTGATGATTGGTAAGAAATGCATAGTCCATTAAGAACCTGCAAATTTGTAGAAATTTTGACCCCCAAGCCAAAGTCCCACTCTTGGTGACTCCCAGTTGGTTAAAGAGGCCAAATAATCTTAGGTTACAGTGCCTGGCATGTAATAGGCACTTAATAAATATTTATTTATGTGATGTAATTCTTGAGAGATCAGTAAAACTATAACCTTATCTCTTCGGTATCAGACTTTAAAATCCCTGGTGGCTTTGGTGTAAACACCAGATTCTCATTATCATTAAACTCTCAGGTAGAAGTAGATTTAAGTGTTCATCCTTCGTTGCCAAAGAAGACCAAGCCATCAGAGAAATAATGACATGACTTGCACTTGACTTTTGTTTTGAGTGAGGGAGGACTGTGCAGGTCACCAGCCTCACTTCTCCTCCAGAGCCATCTGGATCCAGTGACTAGATATTTATCAAGATGACTGGAGATGACCTAGGATGAGGCAATTGGGGTTAAGTGACTTGCCCAAGGTCAGACAGCTAGTGAGTATCAAGTGTCTGAGGTGAGATTTATACTGGTAAATGTAAGCTCATGCCTGCCTATGCCCAGTCCCTCCCTTCTATTCAGCCCAAGAAGAATGTCATCTCCTTTGCCTCTTTCCCTTTGTCACACAGTCTACTGATGGATTCTATGGACACCAAGAAAAAAATCAAAGATAATAATCTCAGTAATCCTTTGTATTTTAAAAAATACTTTACATAATTGTTAATATACATTAATCCACTTGATAGTGACATGTTAATAAATTAGGCATTATCATTCCTATTTTCCAGTTGAAGACATTGAGATCCAGAAAAGTTAAAAAGGACTTGCCTGAGATCATATAAATCATAGGATCATACATCTAGAGCTGAAAGAGATCTCAGACGTCATCTAGTCCAATACACCCCTTCCTCCATTTTACAAATGAAGCTATTGAAGTCCAGTTATGTTAAGGGACTTTCCCAAGGTGATGCAGTGTCAGAGGGGGGATTTGAACTCAAGTCCTCTTGACTCCAGATCCAAAGGACTATACTCTCCTTTCACAAAAGTCCAGTGCGGTACGTAGGACAGGTATTGTTATCTCTACTTTCAGAGAAGGAACCTCAAATTGAGAAATGTTAAATGTCTTGTCTAAGGTCATACAGTTCTTGTAGTGGAAATTAGAATTGAAGCCTGCTTCCTACATCATATTATTCTCTTTAATAGATCATTCTAGTATCAGGCCTCTGTTTTCTCATTACTCTAACTTTTATTTCCTTCCAAAAGCTTTGTTTCCCACAGGAAAAGCAAAGACCCTGGCTGCTATAGCCAGCACAAGCCTGGGGTCAATCCCATTCTGAGGTGTAGATGTTGGTTCTCATTACTAGTCAAAATACAATAGTGAAATTGTTTCCACATAGGCAACTCAGGTTTCCTTGGAAAATAACTTAGCCAAGGGCTTGAAATGCAAATTAGACTTAACAAATGAGGAAATACCCAGCAGCATAGCCCTTTCAACTTTTCCAAAGTAGGCATTAGGTCTCTGTTGAGTTCCATGGGTAGAGTTCCCTTTCTTTTGCTTCCTCATTCTCCTCCCAACCTATATTGACATTCTCCAAGGTTGGGCCCTTGGAGCTCTGCATTTTTCCCTTTGCCCTTAGAGCTTATACATTCTACCGTTTTCTATGGCTTGTACATTCTACAGTCACTATTGCTTCAAATACCTTCCTGTATTGACAATGCATTTTTGCTTATTGTTAATATGATTTTGCTTCTTAATGGAAAGATCTTCCCCGCTCATTAACAGGCCTACCCAATAAGGGGAATTTGATTGGGGGGGATTTGTAGGAAGGCCCACACTCTTTGTTAATGAGGCACTGGTTCTCAAGGGTTGTGATGCCCTCTGGCTCTGAAAAATGTATAAGTACTCTGAAGTGAGGTTTTACCTTGGGGCTTACTCGTTGGAAATGTTTGTTTGACCAGATGAGACTCTGAGTAGTCACTAAGGAGCCCCCCAGCTTTGAAAATCCATATGTTGATACTTCTCTCTCTAGTAACTATGTATGTGTGGTCAGTCAGTTATCTGTCTGTTGATTTGTGATGTATGTATTGCTTATATCAGGCAGCTGGAAGCCCTGTCTGTTGATTTGGATTTCTCTGTATTTCTCTGAAGTCCAGGACTCTGACTTTTGCCTCTGAACTAAGTGAATGATACATGTGCTTGACTAAAGTGATTGTTGACCCCTCAAAATTTGCTTTCCTTTTAGAAAAGCAAATCTGAGAACCTGTGATAGCAGGTCCTCCTCTGTATGGTGGGGTCCATGCTTTTATACTTCTCAATAGGGATGACTTCCAAACCCCTAACCCCACTCTGTCCTCTTCCTCAGCCTGTATTTTCATGTCCAATTAACTGCCTTGCTAGTTCTTCAGACACAAAATAGGGAGAAGCAATGTGGTTTAATGGCTAGAACTCTAAATTTGGTGTCAGATGATCTGAATTTGAATCTAAGCAAATACAAACATATGTATCTTTATGGCATTAGAAGCAGCATTTGAACCCAGGACTTCTGACTTCAGAATCAGTGCTCCTTCTACTCTATGAAGAGGTCTTACAGGTGGTAATGAGAACCAAGATTTCAGGGGGGATGTTAGCCTGAGGTTTAGCATTCAGGGTAGGAACCTTTATTCTAAGGTCTCCCTTCCCTCATGCCTGAGTTTATATCCCTGAAGAAACTGTGGGGTCTTGTCATATCCTGCAGAGCAGCTGCTGCAGAAGTGCAAGGTTTAATTTTATTGTTATTTAATAACTTTTCTAAACCTAAAAGAGGCAGTATGATAGAGAGTTGGCCTCAAAGTCACGAAAATTTATGTTTACTGATACATATTAGCTGTATGGCCCTGGACAAACAAGTCACTTAACCACTTTGTATTCTAGGCAACTTTCTAAGACTGTAAGTTTCTGAGAAGGGGCCATTCTGCATTGATAAAGGAAATCCTTCACCAGGAGTGCCCTATACCAACATAATAGCTCCCTGCACCAACAAATAACATAAAGACAAGAAGCTATTTGCCTACTGCTAAATGCAAATTTGCTTCATTCATGAAGGCCCATTGTGGAAACATTTATGAAATGTATTTTACAGGACAATAAAGTTAAATTCAGTTTCCTTTTTAAATTAATTACATAACTAAAGCAATGAAAGCTTTGGTTATTATCTACAACTATTTTTGCCCTAGAAAGATGCAGGTAGGAGATATTATACTCAGATTTTTCCTACCAATTTATGTAGATAATATGCAAGTGCATCTAATTAGGTATAATTAAACTACTTTGATACTTAAAATAATGATACATTAAAAATAAAGTTGGAAGTATCTGAGGACCTAATTCAAAGGACTACTTGGTAATTACAACATGGTAACTAATGTTTTAACTTTAAAATAGAAGACCTGATTTTCTGCAATAAAAGCTTTATCTACATCTTCTAGAAGTGGGTGAGAGTGGAGGATTAAGTAGATGTCTTGAGACAGATTTGCTAAACCCTACCCCCCCCCCCCCCCGCCCTTGGTAGCATACAACCTGTGTTCCCAAGAGAAGTAAATCAAATTTAGCTTCTCCGATGTCCAATGGTTAGGATATACTGCATAGTATATCCTATAGTATGTCTTTCTGGTCTTCTGTGTTTCCACTTAAGAATCATCAGGGAATTGTGATTTTTAACCAACAAGCGTGTTGATCGCTACCCATTAGGGAGTTCCATGTTCACCCTGGCATCTGAGCATATCTTAGGCAGAAGTTCTGAAAAGGTACAAGCTCTTTATAGTTATCAGAGTTTTATCCTTCAGCTTTGACTCTCTAGTGAATTGGAGTCCATGAACTATATATCTATATCTATACATATGTATATATGCACATATCTATATGTAATATACATATAGATATATGTGTATTTTGATAACTGTATTTCAATGTAATTGATATCTTTGTAATCCTATGTATTTTATTTCATGCATTTTAAACCATTATTCTGGAAGGACTCTAGAGACTTCAACTAGACTGTCAAAGGAATCCATGAAACACACTAAAAGGTTAAGAAGCCTGGCTCTAGGGATCAGTAATGCTTCCTTCTCAAAAGATATGTAGACTTGTGGATATGCCCAATTAAAAACCATCTCTGAGCCCCTGCCCACTGGTGAAATCTTGCCTTCTTCTTAGTACTTGTTATATTTTAGTGTTCTGTATTCATGTAATCTTGGTAAAACAGAGTGGACTCCCCACAGAAGCAGATACACATGCTTTGCTACTAGATGCAGCATTATTCTTGGAATACAGTAGATAATAGGATAAGAAGCACATAATTACTGAAACACACTATATAACAAAGCTATATGTACCGAGTGACTACAAGCCTGTCACTCTCCTGGAATCCTGAAATTGTCCAGACATTGGGTCAATCTGGATCTAGGTGTTCTAGGAAATGTGTAGTTTTTACCTGTTTACATACAGGTAAGATTGGGTGTCTAGGGGAGGTTAAGGAGACATCTTGATGTCAGATCAAGAGCAGACCTGAAACATTTTTCTTTTTGAGGAGTACAAATGACCTCATGGGGTGTTGTCTGGACTTGCACATGAATTGGATTTAAGTGAGGCAGAGTTGCACGACGTCATCAACCTCACTCTCTCTTCCAAAGTCTTTGAAGTCCAGCAACAAGACAAAAGTCAGAACAATTGATGATGGCCCAGCATCTTTTGAGCATCTTTGATGCCTAATCAAGCTCTGAGAATTCCACAGCTCTTGCTTCAGCCACCTTTGTGACCATTGGAACAAATTATTCTCATCTACCCATTCTACCTAGGAATATCTTCACGTGCTTGGGGAAGACATACCCCTATCTTGTTGATAGGTTTGAGACCTGTCAGTCACCCTCAACTTGGTTTAGTCTGGTTGCCCAGGTCTGCCCAGATGGTTTGACCACAGTGTGACCACTGTGCATGCTATAGCTTCTTGGAGCTACAGGTGAGAGTTGAGTGACAAGTGGACACTAAAGTTAGATAAGCAGCCCTGAATAAGGCTTGGCAAGCCATCATACCAGAGGTGCTAGTCCTCCCTTGACACTTCATACATCCCTGAAAGAGGATAGAATTTCAGTGAAAGAATGAATGTGAGCTCCTTGATGGCAGAGACTAAAATTCTACTTTTCTTTGTATCTTCATTGCCTATTAGAGTGTCTGACAAACAGTAGGTACTTAATAAATGTTTTTTGTTGGTATGGATGAATAAATGAAAACACATTTATTTATTACTTACTAGGTGCTGGCACTGTGATAAGTACTAGGATAAAAATACAAAAAGCAACTGTCCCAGCCTTCAAGTTGCTGATGCTCTAAAATGGGAAGGTAGCTCCATGTAGAAAAACAATGACTAGGGAGTGATGATTTGATGTGAGAAATTATGAGGCACTGGGCAGTTGACACATGGTCCTTCCCAAGAATCGTAGCGTTGATTTGATTATTGTTCTCAGAACTATAGGTGAAGGTGGTGGTGGTGGTAGTGCCAGGACAGATTGTAATCATGGGAACAGTGGTAGGGAAGTGTGTCTGGAAAGCAGCATGCTGGGTCTGGGACAGGCTGCACATGAGGAGCTCTCATCAGTTAGAAGCTCAGGGACCCGAAGCTAGATTGAGAGGGCCAGGTCTAGGGCCAAGACTGACACACAGAAGCTTGGTGGAGTTCCAATATAAAACCCACAGGATGAGGAGAAAGTCTCAAGACAGGAACTGTGAGCAATTAGCCAATGAATGGGACATTTTTATAAACATGGGAATTACTGTGGAAAATAGCACTGACTCTGGATTCAAAGGGCTTGAATCCTGGACTTGTTGCTTCATCTGTAAAACAAGGTGTTTGAACTAGATAATTTCTAAAGTCCTTCTGAGCTCCAAATTTATTATCCTCTAAAGTTCCTAACAGCCTATGATCCTATGATCCCTTATGAAAAAGAAACCAGGCATTAGGCTGGGAAACAAGAGTGAAGAGTCTAATGACTAAAATTTGTAGTCTTTAGATAGGCGATATCTGGAAGGAGCCTACTACATATAGAGCTTTGCCTTAGCCAACTTGTGGAAAACAAAGTGCATAGAAGCTAGAGTCTGACTCTCAAGGAGTTTTTAACATAAAAGAGCTGAGACATGGTAATTAGAATTTGCAGAACACAATAATGCAAACAACTTAACCATAAAAACTTGTAGGTAAACATTAAGAACTGTTTTTAAATGAGCTCAATAATTTGCAAACTGGCATATCGTCACATTCGTCCTTCATTGCCGAAGAAGACCATGCCATCAGAGAAATGATGACATGACTTGCACTTGACGTTGTTTTGAGTGAGGTCAAGAAAAACAAAGCCATCAGGCTGGGTGGGAAACAGTAAAAGTTACTATTGTTAATCATTGTAAAGTTAGGGTGGTCCAGGAACCCTTGGCAGGGACCCCTTGGAGTCCCAGTTTAAGAATGTAGTAGGTTTAAGGTTTTGGGACAGAACAGGGGAAAAGAAAGGGGAAAGGGAAGGGAAGGAAAGGGAAAGGAAGGGAAAGGAAGGGAAAGCAAGGGAAGGGAAGGGAAGGGAAGAGAAGAGAAGGGAAAGGAAAGGAAGGGAAGGGAAGGGAAGGGAAGGGAAGGGAAGGGAAGGGAAGGGAAGGGAAAGGAGAAAAGAGAAAGGAGAAAGGAGAAAGGAGAAAGGAGAAAGGAGGCAGTAAAACCCAGGTCAACGGGAAAACTTTTGGCCATCCAAAATTTACCTTCCTTTGGAAAGGAGAAGGAAGGGGAGGGAGAGGCAGACAGGAGAGGAGGAGGTGAGGTACTCAGCTAGCATTCAGCATTCATGAAATGAGGAGGTAAACTTAAGTTGAAGTTAAAAAACAACAGGGGGGAGGAGCCAAGAGGGGGGAGGAGCCAAGATGGCGGAGTACAGAGACACACATATGCTAGCTCTGAACCCACAGCCCATAAAATTCCTGTAAAGAAGAACTCCCAACAAATTCTGAAGCAGCAGAAGCCACAGAACAATGGAGTGGAGGAGATTTCTATTCCAGAGAGACCTGAAAAACTGACCTGAAAGGTCTGTCACGCACTGAACCTAGAGCAGAGCCCAGCCCTGCCTTGGCCGCCCGGCACCCAGAGGAGTGGGTCCGAGCAGGCTTCAGGGATGGAATCTCCAGCGGCCACACAGGTCCCTCCACCCACAGGCCCCAAAGGTCAGTGAGAGGGTCTTTTTGGCTCACCAAGAGGGGATCGAGGTGTCTCCATAACTCAGGCCCCCTCAGGAGGCAGCAGTGGACAGGGGCTCCCAAAGCAGGCAGGAGCTCGAATCCATTGTTGAAGGTCTCTGCATAAACCCCCTGAGGGAACTGAGCCCCGAGTGGCGGCTCTACCCCCACCTAAGCACCTAAACTCAATCTCACACTGAATAGCAGCCCCACCCTGGCCGAAAGCCCTGAGGCTAGGAAGCAGCATTTGAATCTCACACCCCAAGCACTGGCTGGGCAGATCTGGAGGTGAGGTGGGTGTGGAGAGAAAACGCAGAAGTCAAGTCACTGGCTGGGAAAATGCCCAGAAAAGGGAAAAAAAATAAGACCATAGAAGGCTACTTTCTTGGTGAACAGATATCTCCTCCCTTCCTTTCAGATGAGGAAGAACAAGGCTTACTATCAGGGAAAGACACAGAAGTCAAGGCTTCTGTATCCCAAACATCCAAAATAAATATTCCATGGGCTCAGGCCATGGAAGAGCTCAAAAAGGATTTTGAAAATCAAGTTAGAGAGGTGGAGGAAAAACTGGGAAGAGAAATGAGAGAGATGCAAGGAAAGCATGAAAAGCATGTCAACACCTTGCTAAAGGAGACCCCAAAAAATGCTGAAGAAAATAACACCTTGAAAAAGAGGCTAACTCAATTGGCAAAAGAGGTTCAAAAAGCCAATGAGGAGAAGAATACTTTAAAAAGCAGAATTAGCCAAATGGAAAAGGAGATTCAAAGGCTCACTGAAGAAAATAGTTCTTTCAAAATGAGAATGGAACAGATGGAGGCTAATGACTTTATGAGAAACCAAGAAATCACAAAATAAAACCAAAAGAATGAAAAAATGGAAGATAATGTGAAATATCTCATTGGAAAAACAACTGACCTGGAAAATTGATCCAGGAGAGACAATTTAAAAATTATGGGACTACCTGAAAGCCATGATCAAAAAAAAGAGCCTAGACATCATCTTTCATGAAATTATCAAGGAAAACTGCCCTGATATTTTAGAACCAGAGGACAAAATAAATATTGAAAGAATCCACCTATCACTGCCTGAAAGAGATCCAAAAAGAGAAACTCCTAGGAACATTGTGGCCAAATTCCAGAGTTCCCAGGTCAAGGAGAAAATATTGCAAGCAGCCAGAAAGAAACAATTCAAGTACTGTGGAAATACAATCAGGATAACACAAGATCTAGCAGCTTCTACATTAAGGGATCAAAGGGCATGGGATAGGATATTCCAGAAGTCAAAGAAACTAGGACTAAAACCAAGAATCACCTACCCAGCAAAACTGAGTATAATACTTCAGGGAAAAAATGGCCTTTCAATGAAATCAAGGACTTTCAAGCATTCTTGATGAAAAGACCAGAGCTGAAAAGAAAATTTGACTTTCAAACACAAGAATGAAGAGAAGCCTGAAAAGGTAAACAGCAAAGATAAGTCATAAGGAACTTACTAAAGTTGAACTGTTTACATTCCTACATGGAAAGACAATATTTGTAACTCTTGAAACTTTTCAGTATCTGGGTAGTTGGTGGGATTACACACACACACACACACACATACATACACACACAGAGACAGAGAGCTCAGAGTGAATTGAATAGGATGGGATCATATCTCAAAGAAATGAAATTAAGCGGTGAGAGAGATATATTGGGAGGAGAAACGGAGAAATGGAATGGGGCAAATTATCTCTCATAAAAGAGGCAAGTAAAAGACTTTTTAGTGGAGGGAAAAAGAGGGAAGGTGAGAGAAAATCATGAAGTTTACTCTCATCACATTTGACTCAAGGAAGGAATAAAATGCACACTCATTTTGGTATGAAAACCTATCTTACAATACAGGAAAGTGGGGGAGAAGGGGAGAAGCAGGGTGGGGGGGGGATGATGGAAGGGAGGGCAATGGGAGGAGGGAGAAATTTGAAGTCAACCCCCTTGGGGAAGGACAGGATCCAAAGAGAGAATAGAAGCAATGGGGGGCAGGAGACGAGGGAGGGAAATATAGTTAGACTTGCACAACACGACTATCATGGAAGTCATCTGCAAAACTACACAGATATGGACCATATTGAATTGCTTGCCTCCCCAAAGGGAATAGGTGGGGAGGGAGGGATGAAGAGAAGTTGGATCTCAAAGTTTTAGGAACAAAAGTCGAATACTGTTCTTGCTACTAGGAAATAAGAAATACAGGTAATGGGGCATAGAGAGTTATCTGGTCCTACAGGACAAAAAAGAAGATTGGGACAAGGGAAAGGAGGGATGATAGAAGAGAGGGCAGATTGGTGATAGGGGCAATTAGAATGCTCGGTGTTTTGGGGTGGGGGGAGGGGACGATTGGGGAGAAAATTTGGAACCCAAAATTTTGTGAAAATGTATGTTAAAAGTTAAATAAATAAATTTAAAATATTTAAAAAAAACAACTTTATAAAGTATTTGTTCAGTTAGAAAATAAGAAAACAATGAAATTAAATTTTTTAAGTTTCCTTGCATGATATTATTATTAATTGGGTTTGAAACTGACTATTTCAATCAATTTTCATTGCCATCATCATTGTCATCATCATCATTATTTGCTTTCTTTTCTAAATATTTCCTGTCTGTATAATCTTGGGTAAGTCATTTTTACCTTTCTTGTGCTAGCTGCCTCCAAGCGTTGTTATGATGAAAGTGCTTTATAAACCTTTAATGAATATAGAAATATGAGTGATTAGTATTGTAACCACTATCTAAAACAACATTTAATGAATGTATGAAAAGCAAGATAGCAAGAGTGGATTGAGAACCCATTTCAGAGTCAAGGGCAAATCATTTAAACTTTCAGTGACCCCAGGACACTCTAATCAATAAATCTATCAACAAGCATCTATTAAGTACCTATTAAGTACCTATGATGTGTCAGGCACTGTGTTAGGTGCTGAACATACGATGGTAAAAAACATGAACCATTCCATTTTTAAGGAACTATCTCACATTCCATTCAGGAAGATAGCATGGACATCTACATCAGTATATACAGAATACATAAAAGACAGTTTTAAAAAAGGGGGCACTAGCAGTTGGGAAGATCAGAATAGGCTTTGTAATGGCCCCTGGAAGGAAGAAAAGGCTTCTATGAGGCTTCAGTGAGGAGGGAGGTTCACCTTGGGTACCAGTTCTAGGCAGGAGACATGAAGACAGGTGATGGAGAACTGCTTGTGAGTAAGAAAGAGGAGACCATAGAATGTGGACAGAGGACTAATGAGACTGGAAAGAATGGTTGGGGACTGGATGTCACAGACCTTAGAAGCCAAACAGGAGTTTCTCTTTTATTCTAGAAGTAATAGATGGCCAGTGAAATTTATTGAGTACAGAGATAATATAGTCATATCTGCACTTCAGGAAAATCAGTTTGGCAGCTATGTGGAGGATAGTTGGAATCGGGAGACACTTGAAGGAGAAATATTAACTTTCCAATTAACAAACTATTCCAATAATCTAGGTGAGATCCCAATCCACTGAAGAAAGAAATGGCAAGCTATTCTAGTATCCTTGCCAAGAAATACCCAAGGACAGCGTTGGCATGCGATGGTACACCGGATCACAAAGAGTCAAACATGACTGAATATCGATGGATAGGAGGTAATGAGGGTCCAAGCCAGGGCTATGATTGTATGAGCATAAAGGGTTAGACATGAATGGAGTTGTGTTGTGGAGGGAGAAATAGCAATGTTAAGAGTATAAACTCTAGAACCCATGCCATGGTAGAAGGGGCTTCCTCACATGCAGTGTTCAAATTAATGCAATCCCAGGTCCAGGCCAAACCCTTATTTTGCCACTATGCACTGTTTCTTTTATGCAATTGGGCAGAATTAACTAAATTAATTAGCTAATGGACTACAACATATTGATGACTTCCATGGAGGAGGATTAGGGGAAGGTACTATAATGATTAGAAATCTCTAAAACTAGGAAGGCTCCATGGAGATGAGAATATTTGGAAAGAGTGAAAAAAAGGACAACTGATTTCTTGCAGTAATGGCTGGATGTTTTAAGTTTTCAGATCATTTCTTGGTAGTGCTCATCACAGGCCTCTCTTGTCAGCTTTCACACTACACTGATTATCCTTTACTTTCCACAACAGATTTAGACACAGGCAGGTCTTTTTGTCATTCTGCTACAGAATTCAGAAATCTCCTCCTATTTCCTATATTTCTGACAAAATTCTCTTTCCTTTATCCAATTTTTTTTTTTATAATTCTCTAATCTTCTTTTCCCACTCTTACTTTTTGTCTCTTCTCCCAAACTAAGCTGTAGTGAGCTCCCTGTTCTTTCTCCTTTACCCATTCAATACTCAATTCTCATTTAAATCCCACCCCTAAATCAAGTTCTTCTGTTAAGCATGTCTATGTATAATGATCACAATGTCTGTTCCATCAGTCTCTATACTCATCTTCTCCTTAGTACTCCTTCCCCCTCTCTAGCCCCATGAACTACTACCAGTTTTAATAATAAATTAAATGAAAAGTCAGATTTAAAAAAGAAGAGGCAAAATTACATAATAAAGTCAAGTAACATGACCCAGGAGACATCTGGTATTGGAGCATTATGTTTTGTCTATAATAGACCATAAACCTAGGGGCAGAGACAAGAGGATAATTCAAAGGACAAAGTCATATTGAAGTGAATGCTTAAAAATCCCACAGGACCCATAACCCTGAACTGGAAATTTTAAATAAAGTTTATAATGATCGGAGTCAAAAAGAGAAGACGTAATAAATGTTTTGAGATAAATATCATAACTACAGGGTTATATGAAAAAGATGGGCTGGAGACTGCAGTTGGTAGATCAGTGAGTGGAGTGAATCTGGGAACACTTTCTTTAGGAGACTGGCTTTAAGAGATGAGATGGAATTTTAAAAACTTTATATATTTTTATATATATATATACACACACATATACAGAATATATACAAATACTATATATCTGTGTAGATACACACACACACACACACACACACACACACAGAGTGGAGAGAGCACTGAGCCTGGAATTAGGAATTCCTGATTTCGAATCTGGCCTCTGACACTTACTAAGTGTGTGATCTTGGGCAAGTCACTTAACCCTGTTTGTATCACTTTCCTCATCTGCAAAATGAACTGGAGAAAGAAATGGCAAACCATTCCAGTATCTTTGACAAGAAAACCCCAAATGGAGTCATACAGAATTAGATATGACTGAAACAATTAAATAACAACAACAAATGTATATATGTATCAATATAAATATATACATGCATATGTATATACACATACACTTATATGAAGGTAGAAGTAGGGTCAAATAAAAATAGAAACAAGTGTTTGCTGCAGCTCATTGTCTTAGAAAACCACAAATTAACAAATTATCTGTGTTGTATTATATTTTTATTTATTTTGTCAAATATTTCCCAGTAACATTTTAATCTGATTCAAGTGGCATTTGGGTGTTTTGTGACAGTGAGTTTGATATCTCTGTGGTAGAAGAGCATAGGTCCTATAGATCTTCAAGGGACCTCATAAATGACCAAATTCAATGCCCTCATTTTACATGTAGAGAAGACAAATCAGTCCCTGATCAAATTGGGGAGTTCACTAGACAACTGATAGCAATATGTGAATAAGTTCTTCATGTACTTAACTTGATAGAGTTAGAGGGAGTTGGTCACTGAGTGAGAGCAGCTGACAAACACTAGGATCTTCTAAGGATAGGCCAAAAGGCCATTATACATAGACATGCTTAACAGAAGAACTTGATTTAGGGGTGGGATTTAAATGAGAATTGAGTATTGAATGGGTAAAGGAGCCTTTGGGTCTAAGTAAAAAAGGCCCATGCCCCTTTGGGTCTAAGTAAAAAAAGTAAGATGGCATCACTCTAAATCTGTCACCTCTAGAGGAAGGGCTTAGTTTTTGAATTTGCTCTTTATCTTTTCCTTTTTGCCTCTTGGAGAGTATAATAGACTAGGGGAAGGAGATTTCCTTACCCAATGGCATCTTGTAGGAGAAGCACAAGGCCACATCTTAAGGAGCAAGAGTCTAACTACAGAAGTGAATTGAGTTAAAATGGAGAAAAAGTGGCTGAAGCTGGGAACCTTTTGAGGAAGTGGGGCAAGCCTGAGAGATAAGAGTCCTTTTCATCTTAGAATATGGTTTCTGGTTCTTCCCACAAAAATCAACAGTAAGTCAATAAGCATTTAGTAAGAACCAGCCACCGTGCCACGCACATAGTGGTTCCTTTAGCCTGGATTTTTGCTAAGCCTGAAGCCAGATATTGTGTCTATCACAGTTAGACATTAGCTATATATGGCCTCTCAGGAGCTGGTCCAAGTTTGCCCAGCAGAGATTGCACACTCTATAAGGAGCAACATGAGGACACCATGAGAAGATATTCAGCAGGGACAGTGTCAGAGTCATAAGTTGCCTTGATCTATTATATTTCCTATAAGTGTTCCTTTCTACTTTCAACTCCATGAATGTTTGCTCTTCCCAAGGATGCTCTTTGAGAGGAGGGGGAGAGGGGAGGAGAAAAAGCCCCAGGCTTATGGGGGGAGATGTTTTTGTTGCTACTTTTCATACTATGTCATACCAGTATATGTTTTTGTTTTGGAGGGAAGTCTTCAAAAGTATAGTGTTCTTTAAAAAAAAAAGTAGAGGCCAGCAGTACACCAGTTAGTCCAGAATGAAGGTTGTGAACAGATGATATTTGGAGATGACAATAAATGTGTGGGCTAGAGTTAGCTGGGGGAGATCTCATATTCAGAAATTTGATGTACCTCTATTCTGTTCAGGAAGCTTTCTTCCAGTCTACATCTGTGTCCTCTTCTGGATGACAAAACTTCTGGCTTTATTGCAGCATATTTCTCCCTTGTTTAACTTTACTGAACAGTCTTTGATTCAGCAGTAAGCTGGCCCTACACAAGAACCCAAAGAACAAAAGGAATGTTCTAAAACAGGGCAGAATCAACTGGAGTGCCATATGTTTTTTTCTTGCCTAGGTTCACCTGATTCCTTCCCAATCCTAGCTACATACACGTGCATAGAAGTCATGGTTTTTATTGATCACAAGCACAATTTTATCAAAGTGTTTCAACATTTTCCCTGAACAAAACTTTACTTGAACAAAGTGACAACAAACTGAAAAAGCAGCATAAATTTCTCTCTTGGGCTTGTTTTTGTAATTCTAATGGAGGAACTAATAAGTAGGGAAATAGTTTGAAAAAAAGTAGTCTAAAAAACACTATAGAAGCCTGGGAAAACTCATTGAGTATGATTAAACATAACTGCATAACTGAAGAGTTGGTTATGATGTAGATTTCCAAAGTCTTATTTCTCTCTCACTGTCCTCAAAGCATTCAGGGAGTCTGTGGTGAGTTCATTGTATCTCTTCCCCTCCTCCCTTCCAAATAGTTAAGATTACAAATGGACTAAAATCTAATTTTCATCTAGAGTTCAATACATCACTAAGTCATTCTTACTCTGTGTTGACCAGGGCTTTGTTGTCAAAGTAAGAAGAAATGCCAATTCACTGAAAGACAAAAACTGAAAGAATTTTGACCCAGATCCAAAAGTTTAGGGGCTCTTGCCCAATTTAATTTTATCATACATTCTTCCTGGTCTTCCTAAGCTAGGTAAACTTCAAGTATAAATTAGGCAATGTCCAGAATAGAGGCCCATCTTAAGAAGGTTGACCACCAGATGGTAGAGTTTTATTTTTTTTCACCATAAGAAGTCTTGAAAAGCCACCTTCTATTTTTTTAAGTAATTATTTTGTTTTCAGTGTTCTATAATCACTTCCATATAATGTAGATTTTTGCCCTCCCTTTCCTTTTTTCCCACTCCCTGCCTGAGATGGCTTGCAATCTTATATAGGCTCTACACATACATTCCTATTAAATACAATTTCACCATAGTCATATTGAATAGAAGAATTAAAATGAATGGGAGAAACCATAAAACACAAAACAAAACAAAACATAACACAAAAGAAAATGATCTACCTCATTCTGCAATCCAATTACATAGTTCTTTCTCTGGATGTGGAAGGCATTTTGCCTCAAAAATCCACTGGGAATTTTTTAGGTCCTTGCTTTGCTATGAAGGACTAAGTCTAGCAGAAAAATTCCTCGCACACTGTGGTTGTTGCTGTGTACAAAGTTCTCCTGGTTCTGTTTCTTTCACTCACCATCAGTTCATGTAAGTCTTTCCAGGCCTCTCCGAAGTCTTCCTGTTTTATCATTTCTTATGGCACAATACTGATCCATTACCTTCATATGCCACAACTTATTCAGCCATTCCCCAATTGATTGGCATCCCTTTGATTTCCAGTTTTTGGCCACCACAAAGAGAATTGCTATAAATATTTTTGTACGTGTGGAATCCTCTCCCGTTTTTATGATCTCTTTGGGATAAAGTCCTAGAAACAATATTGTTGGGTCAAAGGTTATGCACATTTTTGTAGCCCTTTGGGCATAGTTCCAAATTGCTCTCCAAAAAGGTTGGATCAGCTCACAGCTCCACCAACAATGAATTAGTGTTCCAACTCTCCCACATCTTCTCTGACATTTATCATCTTCCTGTTTTGTTATGTTAGCCAATCTGATAGGTGTGATGTGGTACCTCAGAATTGTTTTGATTTGCAATCTCTCTAATCAATACTGATTTAGAACATTTTTTCATATGACTATAGATAGCTTTAACTTCTTCCTTTGAAAGCTGCCTGTTCATATCCTTTGACCATTTATCAGTTGGGGAATGGCTTGTATTCTTGTACATTTGACTCAGTTCTCTATATATTTTAGAAATGAGACCTTTATCACAAACACCAGTTTCAAAATTTCTTTCCCAGTTTTCTGCTTTCCTCCTAATCTTGGTTGCATTGGCTTTGTGCAAAACCTTTTCAATTTAATGTAATCAAAATGATCCATTTTGCACTTCATGTTTTCTCTCTTGTTTAGTCAAAAATTTCTCCATTCTCCATAAATCTGACAAATACGCTATTCCTTGCTCCACTAATTTGTTTATCGTATCAATCTTTATACCTTGATCATGTATGCATTTGGACTTTATTTTTGTGTACAGTGTCAGGCATTGTTCTACACCCAGTTTTTGCCCCACTGTTATCCAGTTTTCCCAGTAAATTTTGTCAAACAGTGAGTTCTTATTCCAGAAGCTGGGGTCTTTGGGTTTATCAAACAGTAGATTGCTGTATTCATTGACTACTGTGTTTTCATTACCTAACCTATTCCACTGGTCTACTTCTCTGTTTCTTAGCCAGTACAAAGTGGTTTTGATGATTGCTGCTTTATAATATAATTTGAGAACTTGTAGGGCTAGGCCACCTTCCCTAGCATGTCTTTTCATTAGTTCCATTGATATTCTGGACATTTTGTTCTTCCAGATGAATTTTGATATTATTTTTTCTAGCTCTAGAAAATAATTATCTGATAGTATGATTGGTATGGTACTGAATAAGTAAATTAATTTAGGAAGAATTGTCATTTTTATTATATTGACTGAGCCTACCCACGAGCAACTGATGTTTTTCCACTTACTTAGATCTGACTTTATTTGTGTGAAAAGTGTTTTGTAATGCTGTTCATGTAGTCCCTGGATTTGTTTTGGCAGGTAGACTCCCAGATATTCTGTAGTGTCTAAACAGGATTTCTCTTTCTATCTCTTGTTGTTTTTGACTACCACCTCCTTCAGTCTTCCCTTTCTTCTTTCAGCCCCACCTTCCTTTTACTCCCCTTTTCCCTTACTACTTCTTCCCTCCCTTTTAGCCTCCCCTCCATTTTCTTTCCCACTTTCTCTCCTACTGCCTATAGAGCTAGTTAGATTTCTACACTTAACTGAGTTTGTTGTTCCCTCCTTGAACCAAATCAGAGAAGAGAAACTCTCAAACAATGCTCATCTCTCTCCCTTCTTTCCCTCTACTATAATATATTGTTGTGCCTCTTCCTGTGATGTAATTTATCATTTTCTGCTTCCACCTTTTCACATCTACTGTTACATTTCCTTTGGACCCTTAAATCATATTTTATTATCACATCATTTACTTTATACCCACTCCCTTTATATCCCTTTTATATATCATGCTATATATGCAATTCTCAAGATTAACAAGTATCATCTTCCCTTATAGGGATGTAAACAATTTGCCCGTATTGAATAACAAGTTTTTTTCACCCCTGTTTACCTTTTTATGCCTCTCCTGAGACTTGTGTTTGAAGATTGAATTTTCTATTGAGATGTAACCTTTTCATGAGGAAGGTCTGGAAATCCCTTATTTCATTGAATGTCTGTCTCCTTGCATGAAATATTATGCCCAACTTTGCTGAGTAATTAATCCTTGGTTGTAGTTATAGAATATCATATTCCAATTCCTTTGATTTTTTAATGTAAACTCTGCAAGGACTTGTGTGATCCTGACTGTAGTTCCTCAATATCTGAATGATTTCTTTTTGGCTGCCTGCAGTATTTTCTCCTTCACTTGACAGTTCTTGAATTTGGCAATGATATTCCTTGGTGTTTTTAGTTTGGATCCTTTCAGGATATGAAAGGTGGATTCTTTCGGTGACTATTTTGCCCTTTGGATCTAGGATTTCTGGACAGTCTTCCTTGCTGATTTCTTGGAAGATATTGTTCAGACCTTTTTTTTCATCATGGCTTTCTGGAAGACCAATAATCCTTAGATTTTTCTCTCCTGGATCTATTTTCCAGGTCAGTTGTTTTTCCAATTAGATATTGTACATTTTCTTCTATTTTTTCATTCTTTAGATTCTGTTTGTCTGATTCTTGATGTGTTATAGAATCATTTGGTTCTACTTGCCCGATTCTAATTTTTATCAAATTGTTTTCTTCAGTTATCTTTTGCCTCTCCTTTTCCATCGGTCCAATTGTTCCTTTTAAGGAGTTATTTTCTCCAGTTAGGTTTTGTACCTCCTTTTCCATTTGTCCAATTTTCCTTTTAAATTCTTCTGTGATTTCTTTTTTCATATTTTAAAATGATTGGCCAGTTTTTCTTCTATTTCTCTAATTTGGCTTTTAAAATCCTTCTTCAACTCTTCTATATTCCCTTCTGAAGTTTTAGATTGGAGTACAGTCTCAATGCTGACCTCTTTGGTATTTGTGTTTTGGTCCTTCTGCTCATGGAAAGATTCCATGAGTTTTTTTTTTTTCTGTTTTGCTTCTTACTCATGATGAACACCTTTTTCCTGCCTTTTAAAGTAGATTCTGCTTCTGGGGCACAAGGGGCTCTGTCTCATGGTTCCTGTGCCTTTCACTTGAGGCTTTATGTGTTGTGGCCTCTGATTCTTTCAGCTAGAAGCTAAAATGCTGCAGCTTACCTGGTGCTGAGCTGGCTGGTGTGATAAATTAGAGGGCAGGTGAAGTCTTTCTGGGTTTCCCCAGAATTATCCTGGGGCTAGTTGTGTTAAGTGTGGGGGAGAGGTGGTCTGGCCACAAGAGGTCTCCTCTGCTGAGCTAGAGCATAGGCAAGCTCATTGGTTAGTGAACTCATGTGTGCTAGTGTCTTCCCGATTCCCCTAGGGAGCTGAGGCACACCTGGGGTCCTGGTGTTGGCAGTTGCAGGCTCCATCCCCCTGGGGCTCAGGATCTCCTCCTGGTTTGCTGAGGTGAGGCTGTCTGTGACAACTCTGGTCCTGCACTGGTCCCCTTCAGCCTCAGCAAGAGGGACTCTCTTTAGTGATTTTCCTAGCCTCACAGGGTAGGAGACTGTTTGCCCTTTTGGTTGATCCCACCATTCCAGGATTTTTCCTGGGAAAATATTTTATGAGTCTTTCAAGGTCAACAAGGGGAGGGGGAAAGCATTTACTGATCACTCTGCCATCTTGGCTTCCAGATGTTCAAGTAGGTGACTTATAGACATTTAATCTGCCAGCTAATAGTCTCAGGAGCAGCCACTGCAGTTACCTGGGGCTCCAGGCTCTCACTTGTTCTGTTCAGCTGGATTCTTATCCTAAGTTGATATGCCCCAGATTCCACAGTGTGGCTGCTGCCTCAGACTGCCCAGGGTTTCCTGTTGGGCCCTGCCATGGAGGGGACCATGCTTGTACAGTGTGTGCATTGTGTGCTCCTCCAGTCCCATGCAACAGAACCTTCCTGTTGACCTTCCAGTCTGTCCTGGGCTGTGAATCTGCTACCATCTGTCTCCTATTGGATTCTGCCCCTTCAAAATCTGTTCATATTTTCTTTAGAGGTGTCTGAAGGAATTTATCTTATAGCTTAGGTGAGTAGTTTGTCTCACTCCACCATCTTGGCTCTGCCCCCAAAACGCCATCTTCTTAGATGTGGATGGGTTGTAAGTGTTGTCAGTGGAGGGAGCACCCACCATACTGATGAAAAATTAAATCCCTAAAGTGATGAGGTAGCAAAAGATTCTTAAACTATATGTTTTCAGAGAGAAAAGATTCATTAATTCAGCTTTCATTGTGCTTATATTTGTACTTTGCCAGGGAGGTAGTATCTAATTCCTTGATTTGGGAATTTATTTTTTTGCCAATGACAAAACAAAATACTCCAACATCCAGATCCCGTCTGTTTCTAAGAGGGTATTGTGTGATATGCTGAATACCAACTATAGTGCTTTTCTCTCCAAAATTATTAGTTGAATTAAATGTTTGTGGAGTAAGCAGTTCTTCCTGCTCCTACTTCCCCCTGCCCCCACACATATTGAGTAAAGCTGAAACAGCTGTGGTTGTTTGAGTAGGGGTAATCAGTTTTCAGCTCTTGTTGATTCATTGAATTTTAGAACTGAAAGAGCCTGGAGAAACTGGTTCTTAATCTAGAGTTTGTGAACTATTTTTCTTTTTTGATAATTTGACAACTATATTTCAATATAATAGGTTTCCTTTGTAATCTTGCATGTTTGCTATTATCCCCATTTTACAGATGATGAAACTGAGGCTAGAAAAGATTAAGTGATTTGCCCAGAATCCCACAACTTGTAAATGTCTGAAGCAGGATTTGAACTTGAGTCTTCCAGAATCCAAGTCCAGTATTCTATCTTTTGTGCCATTTTCTGATGGGATGACTCTTTTAAAATCAGTCTATCTTTTCTTGGAAAAACCGGTCAACCTCTGGTTTGTACATTCTGTCATGGTGTTGTCAACTCACAGTTATATACTGCTTTAAGGTTTACAAAGTGCTTTCCTCTTGAGCCACAGTTCTATAAGGTAGGTAATTATCCTGATTTTACAGATGAGCAGACTGGATCAGGGTAGTTATATGACTTGCCTGAAGACCAAGAGTAAGTGTCACAGCCAAGGCTACTGACTTTTGGTTCAATGTCCTTCCTACTACCTCAAAGCTGCCTCCTCCGCAGCTATCGACTGCAGTCAACCAAACATAGCATTTAGCTAGAAGTGAAGCTCCATAATTCCCAGTTGCAAAATATTACAAAGAATTTATTCAGCCAGAAATTCTTTATTTCTTTGGTGGGTATCTTTTTCCTACTTATATTTTGAATGGACCCAATTGTGTGGCAGTTGTCTACATATGAATTGTGTCTAACCAAGCACAAGTTTAATTAATGATCTTGGTTATGTGGCCAGGACAACTTGGAATGACTGACTGCCCCTTGCCTGAAATACCCATCACATTCTAAGGAATATAGGAATTCTGTGTTGCCTATATATCATGAAACAGCAACCCAACAAATCTCAAGATTTTTTGAATGTCTGCACATAAGTAAATAATTCACCATAAATGGAAAACTTGTCAGGTAGCACCTTTTGGAAGCATATTTTCAAACAAACTTTGGAAAAGAAATGGTCTTGCTAAGCAGAAGAATAGCATATTCAATTTCTTCTTTAATGCAACAAAAGAAGACAATTCCATTGTAAATTTAATATATGGGGTGAGAAAGGAGAATCATAAAAACATGGGAGACGGAAGAGAAAAACCTTTTGACTGGTGTGTGAGGAAATTTATCAGGACCCTTTCTCCAACTAGGAGATTAGAAATAAAGATTATGTCTTGTCCAAGGTTGCAGTCAACATATAAGTGCAGGGAAGATTCAGCCATGTTACTGGAGCACAGGAGCCAGACAATGTCTGTTGAAAAATACTTTGAAACTTGATGGGATTTGTAGCCTGATGTCATTGCTGGGCCCAGACTGTCAAATCATAAAGTAAAATCAATAAATAAAGGCTTCTTACTCTTCCTTAAATTCAAGGAACAAACTCAGGGCTTTTCACCTGACCAGAGTCATGTTGTGGCAGGTGGTGAGCTGCCATTGCTTAAAATAGAGACTTCCAAAATCCGCTTGTCTTTGACCTGCTTGTAGTCCAAACCTGTGTGGGTTCCTCCTTACCTTCCTTCTATATTTCAGGGAAGTCTATTACTTGGATAAAGTGTGCCACCTTGTTTTCTAAGTTATTCACATTCCAATTATTTCCTCCAGAGGTTTTATTCTTTTTTTTTTAGTCACTTTTTAAATTTCTTCTAGGGATTCTAGGGAACCACCTGTGGTTGTTAAGGGATTAGTCTCTCCTTCTGTTCTTGTATACTGTCCAACTTCACACTGATGATTTTTTTTATTGTTTAGTATCTTTGATTTACTCCTCTCTCCAGCTTTAGTTCCTAAACTGATGAGGTTTTCCAGGTCTGAGCTTTGGCCTCTGATACACTTTTGGTATGGGTGGTTGATTCTGTTTGGTATTGCCCTGGGTTACCTAGTTCCTGCATGAATCTCCATTTTTCAACGTTAGGCTCTCCAGTTCTCCAAGATTCTGTAGTGCTCAGTTTTGAGTCTCTCCTATGATCTTTCAGGTTTTATGGATTTCCTTCCACCCTAGTTATTTCTGACCATCCTGCAATATTCTCAGGGAGTTCTCTGCTCTTACTGACCCAGACCCAGAGCCTTTCAGGCTACATTTGACTGCCCTACCTTGAGTCATATTAAGAGCTTTCCAGCTTGTCTGTTTATCTTAAAGCTAGATTTGTTGGTGGTCCCCCTTTTTTTTTTTTTGCCTCTAGGTCCCTAGCTGATCTTTTGCACAGTTCTGGAGTGGAATAAGTCACTTATAGTTTCTCATCAGATTTATTGATGATTATTTGTCCCAAAGTGAATTTCAGGTTATTGAAGGAGAAAGTACATGGCAAGTGGGTAGTCTATCTTCATTTAGGCAACCACCTTGACTAGGAGTAAATGTGGAGATTTTTCTCAACTTCTGCATTTTTCCTAGGGCACCATTTTGTCTGTATAGATGTCAGAATTTATAGAATTGTAGACGGATTTTGTTAGTTTTGCTCAGACTGAAAAATTCATCACTATAGCCAGCTATCTGGTGATAAGCTTCTGTCTGGGACTATTGAGAGGGAAACTTCCCAACTCCATAAGACCTGTCTGATCTTGTGTTCCATTGGCATAGCTTTTAAGAACTCAGGGTCACATCTATAAAAATAGCTATTCAGAAAGGAGAACATTGACATGCTCGTGTGAGTGAAGTTGATACACTATAGAGTTTCCTCCAGATTACAACCCCAACTCATTTTTGTAGATTAGAGACCCATAGGGACCCCAAGTTCAAAGTAATCTGAAGGTTCATATTCTTAAAATTATAGCTCATAAGTCTTGATGCTGTATTTCTTTCAATAGTCAGAAAAAAACTCATAGCAAAAACATTTACTGAAATGGCACAAGAAAAGGAACAAAACATCTTTCCCACAAGCCAGGGGTACATTCTCAAAAAATTACACAGAGCATGTGGAATGGATACACATAAAGATCACATGTACAAAGGCATGCATTTAAGAATACATGTAGTTGGAGTGCATACAAGGAAAGCCTCTGAGGCTAAAAGACCATAGAAGTCATGCTACTCCTGTTGAGACCATGCTATTCATGGTCTTTACTGGACACTGCTCCTGTGGTAACTTGTGGATGCTACTCTATTGCACACTATTCTGTTTGTCCTCTGACCACCACTGGTCACTGCTTACTTGTAATTTACAATGCCACCAGCTTTGGCTTAGACAAAATCCTATGCTAGGGTACTGCTATGCTTTTTTAGCCAGCTCACTTATACAGAGCAGGAATCTTTACGCTAGGATCATAAGAAACATACCTTGTTTTGCTCCTTCTCAGTCTTGGCTCTGAGGCCTGTTTTCTCTAGAACAGGAGATGTTCATCCCCAAAAATAGCACTCTGAAACAAAGAGCAGGGTCACTGTGAGCAAATACCTGGCCTTTAGAATTTTCCTTCTTTAACTCATGCTGGTTTGAGATGTCCTATCAGTCAGACACTTCACTGTAGCTTATGGTGAATATGTTACATTCTTCCTAAATGTGCATTCCTATAGGTGAGGCAGTGAACCAAGAAAGGTCATTTATCCAATAATCATAAACACTTTCCTGCCTTATTTAATGTACTTGCCAAGAGTTGAGAAGAGAGGTGTCTCTAATAAGAATTCACTTATCACCTTTTTCTTTGCACTTATTCAAGTGTGCAGAAAAATGCTTTTTATCCTCCTCCATCAGCAATGACATTGAAACAGAAGCACATAGCACTGTCTAGTGTAGTAAGAATCCATGATCTCACTCAGGAGAGAGGTCAGGAATCCATTGCCTGGAACAAGAATCCCATTTGGGAGCTGCCAGGCCCAGAGTCTTGCTTTTTCTAAGGTGACATCTTTAGTTCTTTCCAAAAATGAATAGGAGTCTCTTAAGCCAGGGTCTCAGTTGTACCTAAGACTGGAGAGGGTTGAGAACATGGGTATGTATTGGAGGCATGTGCTTTGCCCAGGTTCAGTCCAAAAAAGTCTGGCTAAGTGAGCTGTCCAGCAGAAATCTTGTACCTGAAAAGCAGCCTTATTACAAAGACTTCCCAAGAAGACCATGGGGGACTGACTGCACCAGAGGAGTGAGTTGTCCTAGACACTTATATTCCCTGTGTATGAGCCTAAAGGACTACTATCAGATTGTGGGACTGTGTACCAGGTTTATGTGAGTAATGTTTTGTTACCACTTTTCTTACTATATGCCATTTAAGTAAATGCCCTTACTTTTAATTGATTGTGTCCATTGGCTGACTATGGAAAATAAACAAATAAATGGCAGCTTATCAACTCTAGTTTTAGGGGTGTAGACCCATAGAGTGCCTTAAACCTAGGTTAGCAGTCCCTTAGGCCCCGTGCCTGCCAGTACAATTTGGAAGGTGGAGTGGATAACTTGAAAGTGTACTCTATAAATATTATAGAGAAAAGCAAAATCAGTCTAGAGTTCTAATCTGTTGTTATTCAGTTGTTCTTCAGTCATGTTCAACTCTTCATGACCCCATTTGGGGTTTTCTTGGCAAAGATACTAGAGTGGTGAGCCATATTCTTTTCCAGCTCATTTTATAGATGAGGAAGATGATGTGACTTGCATTTGACTTTGTTTTTTTCTTTTGAGGGAGGAAGGGCTGTGCAGGTCACCAGCCTCACTTCTTCTTCAGTGTCATCTGAATCCAGTGACCAGATAATCATCAAGACAACTGGAGATGACCAAAGATGAGGCAATTGGGGTTAAGTGACTTGCTTAATGTCACACAGCTAGTGAGTGTCAAGTGTCAGCCTCCCCTCACTCAAAACAAAGTCAAGTGCAAATCATGTCACTATTCCTCTGATGGCATGGTCTTCTTTGGCAATGAAGGATGAGCACACACATAGATGAGGAACTAAGACAAACAGGGTCAAGTGACTTGCCTGGGGTCACATAGCTGGTAAGTGTCTGAGGTCAGATATGAATTAAGGAAAATGACCTTCCTGACCTTGCTCATCATTCTATCCACTGGGCCACTTAGTTCCTCAGTGCTCCAATTAGTAGGCAAAGGAGGTTTTACTGTGAGGTGCCATCACCTAAAAGATACACTTCTCAGAGGATGCCCTTTCTTATTATGGTGCCCACTGTCCAGTTCTGGCTTACATCACTAAACAGTGTGATTGCCCCTTACCTGTGATTCCCCAGGTTTTATCATCATGGCGTACATTTTAATATTCCTTCCCAATCAACTAACTCATTTTACATGGGGGCAAGTGCCAGATTCTCTGGGAAATGGGTTGCTTACCTCTTTAGTATGATGACAACTGTAAATGGATCATCCTTTCTGCCCCCACCTTCCCACCCCAGCACACTTGACAGCTTTTGCCCCAGATGAGAGAACTTCTTGTTATGACTCTGCCTCAGTCCACAAGACATCTGTTACTAAGGGGTTTTTTTCTCTGTTTCTCATTTCAAGTCTTTTACAAAATGACAGTAAGTACATGCACATTGAAATTCTTCACAGAAAGATATGAATGTGAGCCCTAATGAATCTTGAGTTGAGATCCACTCTCTTGAACCTATGCATTTTATACACAGGTCATTTTCCATCATCCATTTATTAACACCACAGCTAAGTGCTTGGCTTCACTCCATGTTTCCAGACTGAAATACCAAAATATTGGCAAAAATTCTACTTTCTTTCCTTTTATATTTGAAGTTAAGATTTTGATCAGTGCTTTGCATTTTGGCGTGTTTTTACCTGACAACATACAAATATAATGTGATTTTTTTCAACTTTAAAAATATTAAACATACATCTATATGATAAAGAAAAACATTTTTAAAGAAGCATATGAAATAGAACTTTCTCCTAAGTTGTCATATAATTTAGTTAAATTACCAATTTAAACTTTTTTCACATTATTTCCTATTCAGTTCAATTGAACAAGAATGTTATTAAGTGTCTCCTAGGCAAAAACCCTATATTTGGTGCTGAGCATTCAAAGATAAAAATGAAACAATTCCTTCTTTCAAGGAGCTTACATTCTCCTGGAGAGAATTTGAAGTTCAATGGAAAAAACACTGGATTTGAAGTCAGAGGACCTGCCTTGGAATCCAAACACTTATATTTACTACTTAAGTGACCTCTGCCAAGTCACTTTACTTTTCTAGACCTCAGTTACCTTACTTGTAAAATGTAAAATTTGTAAAATGAAATATTCGTAAAATATCATGGATGATCTTTAAGATCCCTTCTAGCTTCAAATTTATCGTTATATATGGTGAACGTGTAATAGCAACTGTTAGCTATCCTTCTAGCCCATAGGATTCTCAAAATGAACTCTACCAGATACTTAAATTTTCCAGATTAATGAAATTTAACCATGTAAGTGTCACTTATCTTAACTACATTTGATGAAAATCTTTCCAAAATATGCTATACCCTTCCTTACCATAATTTTTAAACACTGAACAAATTTAATCTCTCATTGTCTTAAATGTTTAATAACCTTTTCTTGATGTCTCAGGGTCATAGTTATTCACATCAATTATCCAACTATTCTGTAATGTTATCATTCCCTCAGGAGAGACTGAAGAATGTGAGATTATTTGCCCCACACTAACTGGTTCCAAATTCTATGAACTCCTTTTGTATTTTTTTCCCCCAGTTCTTTCCATTTTCTCTGTAAGGCTGTCAACTTCCACTTTTACCAAACATTCATTAGATGTCCAAAGTCTGAACAAATGATCAACACCGTGTAGTGGAAAGGAAGCTGGGCTAAGAATCAAAGAACTTTGGTTTGAATACCAGCTCTACTACTTCTTGTGTGACCTTGTTCAAATAACTCAGTTTCTTTGACCCTCATTTCCCTTCTTTGAAAAAATAAAGGCACTGGACTAGTTTACAATCTATTCTAACTTCCCTTCTGCCCTCACTTCCCTTTCTAATTTTTTTCTTCTAACCTCTATAAGCCTGAAAAAGTAGCACCTTAAGTTTGTTAGCATTGAATCTAAACCAATGGCATATAGGTTCTGAGTGAAGGCCAAGGGTATGTGCCTGTGGAGTAAATGCATGAGCTGTAGTATATGAATTTTGTGGCATCTGTTTTGTCTGCTCAAAGACTTCCCTCCCCCCTCCCCCCCCCCCCGCCATTTCCTAGTTCTTAGCTGTTTCAGAAAGTTCAATTTGCTAGATTAATATATGGAGAAATCAAGTACTAGGTCTCTGGCCTGGGTGCTGAATGCAGTTACTAGGAAAAAATACCAAAACAAATATTAAAATGAACATTTGCTCTTTCAGAGAAGAATTTCTAGTACTTGGCCAAATAGTACCCTCATTACAATCCATAAGAAAAGCGGAGGATAAGAATGATTGTCTTCTATAATACACCTGGGGAAACTGAGTTAGAAAAGGGATAAGATATCCTTCCCCAGGTTACATGAAGAGTGATCACCAGACTGCGAAGTGATCCTGATACTTTAATCTCTTCTACACAATAATAACAGCTAACATTTATAGAGCATTTTAAGGTTTACAAAATACTTTATATTTGTTATTTCATTGATTAATTGATTGAGCAGTAGTACTCAATAACCTTGGGAGGGAGGTGCTAGTATTATTCTCAGTTTACAGATAAGGAAACTGAAGTTGAATGAGGCTAAATCAACTTGCCTGCATCTAGTAAAGTGAGATCTGAACTCAGTCTTCTGACTTCAAGTTCAGTACTTTGTATATTCTTTGTGCAAACTTACTGCCTCCTAAGCAATCCTCTTGTTCTTTCCTGGGTGAAGATGGATAGTAAGTTGCTGGCCTCTGTCTTGTGTAAAATAACTCTCTTCCTAACTGGAGAGTAGGTTTCAGATTTTTCCTTAATTTCTTTTGTAGGCAAAATAATAATCCAATTTTTAAAATCTTTCCCTAGGGGGCAGATTTTCTGAGCCCTTAATTACATTGTGGCTCTCCCCTTGAATTCTTTCAAGTTCTTCCATGACCTTCTTAACACTGGAGCGCTCAAAGGAGAAAGAAAAATGCTCCTTCCAAAATATTCTCTCTCCCTACCCATGTGCCTGCTTACATTCTCAAAGCAAAGCTGGCCCCAGTTCTTTAGAAGCCACTTTTAAGACATCTGAGCTCTGCCCGGGCCTGCCACCACAAGCAGTAGTGCCCTTACCCCTTCTTCCTGTTTGCCCTCCATCATGCTGGGTAGTTCAGATCTCAGCCTTCTGTTTCATGAAGCTCACACAGTTCTGTACTCTGCCAGCAGGGTTCTGCTTTCAACACACTGCAGATAAGCATAATGCAGGCATAATCTTATTAGAGAGAGGGAGAAAAAAAATGATGAGTTATTACAGCAGTTATTGACTGCAGCTTCTTGGAAACGCAGGTGCATGGAAGGAGTGAGGTTCGAAAGCTGTGTGCCCACCCAGCCACAAACACACTCTTTTTCCTACATAAAATGATAGTGGTGAGAGGGCTCTTTTTCTGTACGATTCATTGGGGTGTGAACAGACAGCTAGAAGAAGGAGAATGGCTAAAAGACATGAGCTGGCTAAATGAGGGATGCATAGCTTCCCTACAAACTACTGGGTCTTGTGAAGACAGGGGCTTTAGAAATGAGAGGAAAAAACAGAATATTCAGTAATGGATTATCATATGAAAGGTGTGGCCAGCACAGGGTAAAGGACACCAGGCAAGGTAATAACATGAACTAGATAAGCATTTGTTGTTCATTTGCTTCAGTTGTGTATGATTCTTCGTGACCCTGTATGGGATTTTCTTGGCAAAGATACTGGAGTAGTTTGCTATTTCCTTCTCCAATATATGCATAGAAGTAGCTTTTCTTCTTTCTCATAATTTCTCTTCTTTTTTTTCTCGTCTTCTTCTTTTGGAATATAATAGTTCCACAAAGTTCTTTCTACCATTTCCCTTTCAGATTTACATTCATTTCTAGATTTATTTCTTTTATCTCAAAGCATTATAAAATTTCAGAAGATTTCAATGACTCTGTGTTAGGTTAGACTTTACTCAAAGGGACACTGAGCGTTTGCTTAGATTTTCTTTCTTTCTTTCTTTCCTTCTTTCTTTCTTTCTTTCTTCTTTCTTTTTTCTTTCTTTCTTTCTTTCTTCTTTCTTTTTTCTTTCTTTCTTTCTTTCTTTCTTTCTTTCTTTCTTTCTTTCCTTCCTTCCTTCCTTCCTTCCTTCCTTCCTTCCTTCCTTCCTTCCTTCCTTCCTTCCTTCCTTTCTTCCTTCTTTTGTAGGGTCAGGAAGGTAAATTTTATTTACTAGCTTTTTTTAGAAGAACCCTTTCATAAAACTAGGTTAAAAAAACAAAAACCAAAACCAAAACTAGTTGACAACCCATTCCTTATGGGACATTGGAAAGAAAGAATTGGGGAAGGTATCATAGAATAAATATAGCAAATACTCATCAAATGTTTTATATAAGATCTTCATTAAGTGTATACTTTTGTGCTGTAGTAATAGGTCATAGTTGTTGCAGAAGCAATCTGTAAATGGAATTTTAAAATAAATTTGTTATATCTTAGGGTCATTGAATGGCAGAGCCTCAGAGGTCATCTAGTCCAATCCCATTGGTTTACAAGTAAAGAAAAAGATGCCCCAAAAAGGAAAGTGACTTCTCAAGGTCACAGAGTTATTTTATGATAGAAAGCACTGCTATTTGGATCTCCTGACAACAGGTCCAGTGCTCTTTCCATTCCAAAATTTAGGACTTCTATATTACATACAACTTTAAGTAACATAGTTTGATTTTGTGTCTTGTAACAAACCAATTCTATGATTTCCATAGATGAAAAAGGCAAAATTTTCTCTGGTTAGTAAATTAAAGTCCTTACTAGTTGTAAGAAGAAAATTCAGCACTCATTATCAGAAATACGTACCACATAGGGCAGGGATTCTTAATCTGCTATCCCTGGATAGATTTTAGGAAGCCCAAGAACTTAGATGGGAGAAAAAAATTCCATTTTTATTTTCATTACCTTCTAACTGTAATTTAACATTTTTTTCAATTACTAATGTAAACAACAAACCCCAGTTGTATTAAGCTTCACCAGGCCACCAAAGGGGTCCACAACACAAAGTTAAGAACCTCTGATACGGAATTTCTATGTGGAATAACCTAAGTAATTAAATTTGCCCTTCAATCCTACTCTAAAGCTTCATGGTAACATAATGGTGACCCTGGATTTGTGAAAGCAGGGCCAGCAAAGCATAAATTCTTAGATTCCAAAGTGGAAAAATTTTGAGTGTGGGCATAGCAATAAGCTGTATCTGTAATCCAAGGAGCATCCTAACAAAATTCAAAAAAAGCTCATCTAACTAGAAAGTTGGCCGGAAGATAGTTTTTTTTCCTTTATGCAAATAAATCCACAAAGACCATTTATTAAAGCAGAGGAAATGTAATCTATGTGACAATGGAGGGACAAACCCTTGTATATCCTTAAGTAGAAGGAATAAACTAATGCATTTGAGAGCCATTTTTGGAATTTGTCTAGCATGGGAGGCAGCCTTAGAGTCTGGAAGACTGTTTAAGTCTTTCCTTTGACACATAATGGCTATCCCACTCTGGACAAGTCATTGAACTCTGAGTGAATGCTGGAAAAGACTCTTTGAGACTATAGATTACAGTAAAATGGTAAATCTTCATTGATAGCATTTCATTAGAGGGAGGGAGGGAGGGAAGGAGAGAAGAAGGAAGGAAGGAAGGAAGGAAGGAAGGAAGGAAGGAAGGAAGGAAGGAAGGAAGGAAGAAAGAAACAGAGGAATGAAAGAAAACCATCAAATGAGCACATACTATACACCAGGCTAACACTTTACAAATATTATCTCATTTGATCCTCACAAGAGACCTGGGAAATAAGTTTTATAATTATCCTAATTTTATAGTTGAGGAAACTGAGTCAGGTAGATAATAATTGAATTACCCAGAAATAGACAGCCAGTCCATCTCAAAAGAAATGCTTGAACCAAGGCCATATTGCCTCCAAGCTCAGTGATCTATTTTAGCTATTCTTAGAGATTCCAAAATGGAAAGATTCTAACTATGTGCCATCTAGTTGTTACAATAACAGTGAAATGACATAAATGGCAGAATATTCAGTAAAAAATTATAACATGAAAGGTATGGCCAGCACACATAAATTGTGCATATCTACCTTGGGCAACCATAGGATACCCTATAGGAATAACTACAGAGCATAGTTGACTATAGGATATAGAGCTGTTTCTGATCATTTGATTTGTAGATACGCCCATTTGTTCCTAGGATTTGGAGACTGTTGATATATTGACAAATATATCTAGCTCAGATCACATTATAAATTATTCCCTTTCTCACATATTATGGTTAAGGCAAACTGCTCATTTCTCTGGTCACACAGAGGACTTTATGTCTCATTTCTGTGCCTTTGTGCTGGTCACTGTCTATGCCTAGAATGGACTCTTCTATGCCATGTAAATCCCTCACTTCCCTCAAGATACAGCTTCTACATAAAGCCTTATCTGATCCCCCGGCAGTTGATGCCCTCCATCCCCCTTTTCTCCTCCCCCATTTTGTATTTAACTGCCTTATATTTATTTTGTGCATACATGCTCTGTATGTTCTCACATAAGAAGAGCTAGGACAATGGGAGCTCCAACCTCTGTGAATGCCAATGTGCCCTGCCTGCTGCCAGCCCATGTGGAAGAGGTTGGGGGCCTTATTCTGACAAGAAGTTATATCATATAACGAAAGAGCCCTGTTCTCTGATTTGGAGCCTTCACAGAACATTCATTTTCTAACAGATCCCTTTTCAGACCATTCCAATCTCACAAAGCTATTTCTAATATGTCTTCACCTAAGGCAGGAAAAAATAGATTCAATTGAAAGAAGAAGCACAAGGAGCATGTACTCATAGCCCACATGGCAGAGGGCTGGATGGGGAGATGAAGGCCCAAGGCATTTCTCCCTGCTGGTATTAAATGTCATGTCTAGGGTACAAACTCAGATCTCCTGGCTGCTCTAGGCTTGCTGTTTTGTTTTTTTTTTTATACTATATCATACTGCTAATTTTTGTTTCTTGGGGCTGCTTTTGGATTTTGAAAAATACCCACATTTTGTGGTGTTTTTTTTTCTCCCCAATTTCCCTCCTAAAACTTCCTCATAGTAAAAACCTTCTGCTACTGTTTTTGGAATATTAACAGGCATGCCAGCATAAAGTCGTTCAGGGCAGGGGATTTTGTGTGTGTATGCAGTGTGTGTCTTTGAATCGCCAAATCTTTACACAATACTTTGCAAATAGGAGCTACCTCAAACTGATTATTGAATTGTATTGGGATAATTATATTGAGATCACCGAAATCCAAAAGAGATTTAGGTGAACAGTCTTCGGGGGCTTGCCAATTTTTTGAATTCTGCACAATTCGAGTTCTCATACCTTTCAAAAATGGCTTGTGTCTCTGTTGATGACAGTAATGTGGACCAACCCTCAATTGAAGGGCAAACCACCCAAAGAATAATCTCTAACTCAATCCTAGAGGGAGGGAATAGAAAACAGCAAAATCTCTTTCCCATCTCTCAAAAGAGCAACCATGAGCACTCATTAAAGTTAATTAGAACAAACTGTCAGAAACAAAACTTGAGAAAATTCCTGGGTGTTTCCTCTTAAATCCACTTTCCTTGAAGTCTCCATGTGCTTCTCTAATAGGTTTTTATTTCTAGGGCTTTTGCTCACAGCAGCAGATGTGGAAGCCAAAATGAAATCAGAAGGACTTCAGTATTCTGGAGAAAATTGCCCTCCACTGCATTAGTGATAGGGAACAGATTGTAGCTGAGATAAGAGCAGTGTAAATAATTTTAAGTGTGCAATAGCACACAGCATCGATTTAAATGACCTGGTAACTCGGCATCATCCCAGACAATTATTCCCTAAGCAGGATTTATGTCATGTGTTGTCAAAAAGCAGCCAAAACCTTGGATACAGCTATATGTTTGGAAGCTGTCTCTTCTGAATTGAAAAACACCACCAGCTTGCTCTGTTAGATAAAGCAGAAATACTAATTTCAGTTAAAAAAACTGGTAACCCTCAAGGGTCTTAGGTAGTAATTTACATTTTTTTAAGATTACATATACTGGCTTATTTGAAAGACACATTTAAAAAAAATAACATACAATCAATGAAACAAAGTTACTTGAATTTTATTTCTGAATTCTTCCCTTCAGTAGAGTGAATGTGTGTAGATGTATGGGTGTATATATGTCTATGTATACACATACACACACACACACACCATTTGTATGTGTGGGTATAATTATGTATACCTCCACCAACGTCTGGACTTCCTCAAGTCCATTTATGCAGATAACCTTGGGCACGAAGAAGCTATGCTGTGGCAAGTTGTACCCTTCTGGAAAGGCTTTGAATATGACCTCGCAAATGGAGTATCTCTTTTCCAAGGTAGTTAATGCAGCTTTTTTGGCTATGATAATGCATGAAACAGGGAAAAATACAAAATGATCCTCCATCTTGTGGAGCATATTTTTATCTCTACAATGATGATGGCAGAATGGGAGGGAAACAAGTAGACAGTACTAAAGATCATCCAGTAATCTGACCATTAAGAAGCTTTAATTTGACTGTTGGTCCTCTAAATGTGGACTTCTTATCTACTGACCAATGAGGGACCTATTGCAAGGTGTGATGGATCATTTAAATTTGATATCCTCTCTATAAATAGAACAAGAATAAAGTTGGAAACTGCAGTCATCTGGAAAGGTTGGTCATGCACATTCCTTGGAGATGGAATGAAAGACGTTTTCATAGTAGTGTTTATTGGGCACCCAAAATATACAAGAAGGGGCAGTGAGGTGGCAAAGTTAGTAGAGCACCAGCCCTGGAGTCAGAAGGATCTGAGTTCAAATCCAGCCTCAGAGACTTGACATACTTACTAGCTGGGTGACCTTGGGCTAATCACTTAATCCCAATCACTTCCCACCTCAAGAAAAATTTTTAAAAAGATACAAGAAACTAAACATAAAATTCAGTAACTGAGTACTGTAGTATTAATGAAAAGAAGAAGATGGAGAGAAATATAAGGGAAATATGATTCAGAAAAAAGAAATGAAAGAGGTCAAAGATATAGTAGGTTATTCAGAAGTCTCATACCTCTATATCAATTCAATTCAATATACATTTACTAAGTACCTGATAGGTCCTAGGCATTGTGCTAATCACTGGAGAATTAATTAAGAAAGAGTCAGTATCTGCCCTCAAGGAGCAGACAAGAGGAAAATAATACACCAAAGGAGTGTGAAAAGTGGAGGTGGGGAGGTGGGCCACAGGTATGATGCTGGAAAAAGGGGGGCAAGCACCCGATATGATGGTGTGGGGGATTAGGGTAGGCACTAGAAGGGTGGTCTTCTGTGGAACAGAAGCAAAGAGAGCTGCTGAGTAAGATGTGATGAGCCCTCTATAAAGGCAGTCTTTGGGAGGCGTATAATGCTCTACTGCCAATCTGAGGGGAGAGGCAATTGAGGGGGTTCGTGTTAAGTGTTGACTCTCAAAACCTGAGTGTGCACCCTGATGAGATTTCAGGGGTCCACTTATCTTGGGGAAGAGGAGGGACTGAGGATGTTCTAGGTAGTTGAATCAAAGGGCTTTTGCTGATGGAGAATGGAGTCTTCTGGAAAGTTGTAGGCCCTCACAAAACTTTCTTCACAAACAGAACTGGTAGGTAATGAACATGGCAAGCACTGAACACATCACAAAGAATAAAACTGACTATATTTTAACAAACAGGAAAAGACTTATTCTGGACTTGGGATTTATCCCTGTCAGTTGTTGGTGTTATATTTGTCCTTGGTTCTTGAAGAGGACGGTGACATCAAGATGATGACATGACTTGCAGTTGACTTTGATTTGAGTGAGGGAGGGCTGTTCAAGGTCACCAGCCTTGTTTTCTCCTCCAGAACCATCTGGGTCCAGTAGCCTGATATTCTTCAGGATGGCTGGAGATGGCCCAAGATACAATGTGGAACTCTGACCATTTTAGGCTAAGGTCTTATCAGATTCTCACTTTGAGAATGAATTCAATGAATAGGCCTCTTTAAGTAGTTACTCAAGGGATGGTCCCGTTTAGCAAAAAATTTTTAAAAATCAAGCTGGAAGGAGAAGACCCTTAGGGTTCCTGGGTAAAAGAGAAACAGTTACTATTTACTACTTACATTCACTCTGTGCTGGGTAGGGGGTGGGGAACCTGTTGTCCAGTCTATGAGTTCCACAGTGAATTGGGTTTAAGGCTTGGTCTTTGACCAAGAAATCTAGCCGTAAACCCAAAGAAAAAAGCAACTTTTGGTCTTGGAAGTGTACCTTCCCTTAGGTAGAGCACTTCAGACAAGGACAGAGACTACAGGAGAGGAGAGGAGGGGAGGAGGAAGGGAGGGAGGAAAAAGGAGGGATGGGGAAGGAAGCTACTACTCACTCACAAGTTGTGCTTGTCCTTCATTCTCCAAGACGACCATGTCAGTAAGGTCAGCTAGGTGATATAGTGGCTAGAGATCCAGGCTTGGAGTCAGGAAGACCTGAGTTCAGATCAGGTCACAGACACTTACTAGCTGTGTGACCCTAGGCAAGTCACTTAACCCTATTTGCCTTAGTTTACTCATCTGTAAAAATGAGTTGGAGAAGGAAATGGCAAACAACACCAATTTTTTTTTTTTTGCCAAGAAAAGCTCAAATAGGGTTATGAAGAGTCAGATGTAACTGAAAACAGTTGAACAATAACAATATCCCTGTTGGTGCACAATCAGACCTTTGACTTCTCAGATCAATGGTCACAATTTATATTAAGAAAGAAGAATGAATAGTAATGAGAAAATATGGCATACAAATAATATTTAACTATGAATTCTAATAGTTTTCAATAGAAATATATAAATATATATTTTAAAATAGATTTTTATTTACAATACCTACATTTTTTTCTGTGTCCTTCCTCCTTCCCCCTCCCAGAAAGATATCCTTTATAACAACAAAATAAAATTAAGAGATAGAAGAGGGGAAAAATTAGCACAACTAATCAATGCATATAAAAAAAACCCCACTGCTGTTATATTCAATGCTCTCTATCCATGAACTCTCTCCCCCACCTTGCAAAGGAACATTAACCCTGGGTTAATTAAGGTATAGAAAATTAGAAATTAGAAATGGACAACAAAAATGACATCAACGCTAATTATGATAATTTTATCCTGAAATGAAACCAATGTAAATTAATTGCTATGACAAAGGAACCAAAGGCGTCCAGAAAGTACCTTTGACAAGAGAGAGACAGAAACAGAGACTCAGAGAGAGAGAGAGAGAGAGAGAGAGAGAGAGAGAGAGAGAGAGAGAGAGAGAGAGAGAGAGAACACCAGAATAAAAACTCATCTGTAAAATCTTATGAAGAAGGATGATGGATGATAATGAGCACAATCATCTCATAAAGAGGAGAGAAGCAGTAGAGGGTAAAAACAAGTCTAAAGAAAGCTTGGCAAGACACCCGACTAAGCAAAGTCATGCCAAGGGTATGCAAGAATGAAAACGGAAAGGGGAATATAAGTGGAAGAAAAATGGAAAATATTTGCAAAAAATATTAGAACAAACTCTTTTCCATCAAGGATAATGGAAACACTACACCTGGACCCTAGCATCATAGTCCCTGAGCTGCTTACAGGGAAAGAGAACAGAAATGGGAAAAGCAGCTGGACTGAGTAAAGTATATATAGAAGGAGGAAGTTTGTGCTGGAGACAGCACAATTTTGAGGGTGTTGAGGGACTGATTTATGAGGTATCTATAGGAGAGGGAAATTATCAAAAGCATGGGAAAATCTCAAACTTTTTGGATTCCAAAAAATAAAGGGACTAAAATATATCAATAATTACTGACCTATATCTATGCAAATTATGATAGTCATCTATACATAAATTGAGGACATCCTTGAGAAGTGTATCATTAAGGAAGCAGGATGCTTTTGTAAACGATATTCAGTAATGGACCCCCTCTTGACTATCTCACAATTTAACTGAAATAGGCAGAAAATATAAAATTCCACTGTGCATAATATTTGTTGATTATGAAAAAGCATTGAACTCAGTAGAACAATATCCTATCTTAAAAGCTTTTCTACATTAAAGTGTCCCTATTCACATATCAATATCATTCAAGATCCTTGGAAGACGTAATAACACAGACTAACACTGTTCAATGACCCTCTGATAATAAACATCAGGCAAGAGATAATTTTTTTTAAGGTAGATATATGCTTGCCAAAAGTACGCATTGTGATGGAGGAAATCCAGCCCAAAGTCCAGGTCAAGGAGGGATTCCCTGTGGATGCTCCTGTTTGCAAGTAACATTGTTTTGACATTACAAATACTTCTGGAAAAGATCTGTGATCACTCAAAGGAGTATGGCCTGTCCACCCACACAAGAAAGAACAAATGGATGAAGAATGTTGCTTAGGTTTCAGTGTGCATCTGAATGGACACAATATGGAGCTTGTCCAATAGTATGTATATCTAGGACAGGCATTATAGATGTACAGTGAGTAGTGTCCAGATTTTATAAGGTGGAAGAGAGTAGGCTCCGTTACTTTTGGTAAATTGCAAAGCATTTTTACCAGTTCTGAGCCTCTGATAACAGCAAGGACTCTTCTTTTCAAAAGAAACATTTTATTGGCATTGCTGTATGGCAGTGAGACTTAGTGCCTTTGAGAAACCAAGGATGGTCACCCAGAGAGCAATGGAGCCCCTCAGGCTCATATGCGTCATCTGGAACTCTTCACTCTCTCTCCCCCTTTTCCCTATCCTTATCCAGTCTGTTGCCAAGGTCCATTAATATCTTCTTTCAGTCTTTCTCAAATATGCCTCCTTCTCTCTCATGCTGTCACTGGTCCAGGTCCTCATCGTCTCACTATTGCAAGTGACTGGACTAGTGCAAGAGCCTGGTGGTGGGTCTGTCTGCCTCAAGTCTCTCCCCTCTGCAATCCATCCTTCATTCAGCCCCCATAGTGATATTCCTAAAGTCTAAAGTGCAGGTCTAACCCTCTCACCCTTACTCCATAAACTCCAGTGGCTCCCTATTGCCTCTATGATCAAATACAAAATGCTGTGTTTGGCATGCAAAGCCTTTCATAACCCAGCCTCTTCCTACCTTTCCAGTCCTCTTACACATCGCTCACTACCACATGCTCTTGGATCTAGTATCACTGGCCTTCTGGCTATAACATGAACAAGACACTCTATCTCTTGGTTCCACACATTTTCTTCTGGCTTTCTCCCATGTCTGGAATGGTCTCTCTCTTCAACTCTACCTGCTGGTTTCCTTTAAGTTCTAACTACAATTTCATCTTTTACAGAAAGCTGTTCTTAACAGTTTAACCCTCTTAATTCTAATATCTTCCCTGGGTTAATTTTTTTACCTATATATAACTCATTTATACATATTTATTTGCATGTTGTCATCTATTAAATTGTGAGTTCCTCAAGGGCAGGCATTGTCTTTTGCCTCTTTTTGTAACCTAGCACTTAGCACAGTGACTGAAACGGCATCAGGTACTTAATAAGTGCTTTATTGATTGAATGGAAAAGCACATGGCAGCTGTGAGTAGGCTACAATATATAACCAATGAAGAATTCTGAAGGACAGGAATAAAGGATGTTAACAGAGAATCATATGAGAGAAAAGTAAGATGAGCTGGTTATGTGGTGATGGGAAAGGATGACAGAGTGCTCTTATACTTCCAATGTTGGGAGAAAGCATGGAGGACTTTTGTGGGACCACATGGATAACAGGATGATCATCACTGGAGGAAACTCAAAATGATGATATCACAGGTCTATTTGGGTATTTGAGGAAAGATATATGAATATAGGCATATACACATATGTAACATATATTCTTATGTAAGATATTGATATGTCCACATGGGTTATCTAAAAGTGTACATAGACATGGATCACATGGGGGCACATATAGGTATCTCTGGAATCTTGCCACCCTATTCCAAGAGAGGTTGTAATTTCTGCCTTGAGGGGAACAGGAAAAAGGCATCTTGCTAGACACTTACTCCTTCCTGCACCTATTTCCAAGAGAGATTTCAGACTAGAATCATATCTAGCTGGCTCCTCAATTACTGACACTCTAGGGATACAAGTCTAGTTTGGAAGAAAATATGCTTCCATGGCCACTCTTTAGGGGGAGCTTAGCCCTTAACGTATACTCACCAGCTTAGCACCTTTCCACCAAATGCTGGTTGCACAAAATAGTGCGTCACAAATAGTCCATAGTGAGTAAATATCAAGTAAATATCAAACAAAAATTGGAGAAGTTATACAGATTGTACCAAAGAATGTACATGTATGAATGAGTTCTTTATCTAGAAGCAAGATGAGATTTGAGATCCCACCAAGAGAGGACCCAGTCTCACCCAAGGAGAACCATTCCAGCAGTCTCTATGGAGTAAAGATAGAAATCAGAGACATACTGAAAAGTTGTCTCCTCTCACATACTTGCAGGTTTTCTTTCCATAGGTGTCTCCTGAAGAAACACTGGAACCATCTGTCTGTCTATCTCAGAAGTTCTGGGTCCCATAAGCAAACATATAGCATTCTCTCCAACAATCTAGAATTACATCTCCTTCCACATATACAGCCACATGCAAAACACTCTAGGTTTGGTTGGAAGCCCAATTACAACCATTTACTTCAAGGATCTATGGTTTTATTAGTGTGGGTACTCCCTTCAGTGACACAGATCAAAACCCATTTATGCCAAAGTAAACATTTTTGCAAATTGCAATGGCTGAAAAAATGATGCCCCTGGTGATGAGCTCCCCCAGACTTAGCTAGCATGCTCTCAGTTAGCAGATGTAGTCCATCACTATGACCATACCTGCAACCCTTCCCACTTATGGAGACTTGCCAAAGCATGTGATCAGCTGGTGTAGCTAGGTCTTCAAATGAGGCCCTAGAATAGTACTAAGGCATTGTCAATATGGTGGGGAGAACACTGGCCTGAGTCAAGGCCTGAGTTCAAATCCCACTTCTGAGACTATTTGTATGACCTTGGGCAAGTCACTTAACTTCCCTGATTCTCAGCTTCCTTAGTTCCAAAAGAAGGAGATTGGACTAATGACTTGCCCAATTGGTTAGTTTGTTTAGTTGGTTCATTCATAGGTATGGGGAATTCTCAGTGAGGAAACCCACTTTACCAGCGTAGATAGGCAACTTATCTACCACTTATAGTCTTAGAGCAGTGGTTCTTAACTTTTAGTGTTTCACGGACCCTTTGGCAAAGCCTATGGACCTTTTCTTATTTTTTAGGCATAAAATAAAATACATAGGATTATGAAAAAATCACTTATATTGAAATACAGATATCAAAATATTCTTAAAAATAAGTTTATGAACCCCAGGCTGAGAAACTATGATTTAAAGGACTAGGACTATGAAAGATATCACGCAATTCTTGATACCTAAATTGCTCTTTGATCTTATTAATTTGGAAATTCCTTCCAATGACTCAGATCACCATCCATCCATCCATGCTTTCCTATCCTATGAGACTCTCAACCATGCTCTCCCAAAAGTTTGCCACAGACGGCCCACATATATACATATCTACATAATTATATATGCACATTTGTATGTGTGTATATATATGTACATTTATAACTATAATCCTGTGTGAATACGTTTGAATTCATATCTACACACACATAATGCACCGTGTATGTACACACATATATTCAACTGTTCTTTTCTTAATGGACTACAGGAGAAATCAGAACATTTTATTTTTGTTAGTGCTTTTCCTCCCATCTTTTCCAGTAAAGCAGCCAGGCTCAGATTCACATAAAGAACCACATGTTAATGTCATAGCCTCAGATTGTCTGGGTAAATGCCAACTAGCACATCAGAGTTAGTAAGGAAGCCTCCGTTGACAACTCAGTCAGCCTTTTGACTTCACATTTTATGGCTCCCCACTTGGGTTGACATTATATTTCAGAACTCTCACTGGAGAGCTGAATACAATGGCTTACACATTCTAATAATCAGGTGCTTAGAAGAGTTGGTTGATGGGTCTATTTTTTTTTCTCTGAGGTTGTAGCATGCACCTCATGTGTCTTCTGAGATTATAGGTCTGAAGAGGACTAGGTAGAAGCGAGTCTGCAGATGTGGCTGAGTGTGGCTCCTCTCCTCAAGAGGGGGACAGGGGGCAGGTGTAGAGGTGGCTGCACTAACAGCTTGTGGCCACTTGCCAGGCAGTAGTTAGAAGCAGACAAAGCTGGTCCAGGGAAGAGTAATGGTATTCACAGGACAAGACAAAAGCAAGGTTTACATCCAGGCAGTCAGATACACTGGAAGAATCACAATGCCAATGGGAACCAGTCAGTGAGTGGTGAGATTCTGCATGAAATGCCTGTTGATTGATCTGTGATAGCTCAACCTACGTATGGCAGACTGAAGGCTGGCTCAGGAGTGTTAATACTTAAGAATTTCTTTCCATGGACAAACTTCATAGAACCTTTATTCTTTTCATTCTGTAGGATCCTAAAGTTGAGCTTTGGGAGTAGGAGTAACAGGCCTCCCTACTAATCATGCCCCTAAATTTTCTGAGGAATGAGAAAATTGATGAAGCATCCCCAACACCTCTCAGAGATAGGAGTCTTTCTGTATATAAAGGAGAAGCAAGGAAGGTATTTTGCTACTTCAATCCTACGAACCAGGCCCCCATGTTCTGCTTTAGAAGGGCTGGTTCATCAATTTGCATAGGACTTGAGATCTCCATAATCCCAGGAACATCATTTTTCACAAAGAAAAACACTTAGGAAACCTGGAGCTATGATTTTAGTCTCACCCCCCATTATTGTTTACTCCAAATACCTTGCAATAGATTTTATTAGGATATATAAGCTTTATGTGTGGGACCTTTATTTCTCTGAATCATGACTGCAGGCTTTACCACAGAATCATCAATGTAGGGAGCATTTGGTGCTTAATGTTAGGGAAAGTAGACAGGAAAGTCTTAATATTTCTTCTGCCTTCAACAAGTTCATGTGAAGTTCCAAAATAAATCACATGGAAATGCTTTTAATAGGATTTGCTGAGAGAAAGGACCTTATGCAGCAATGAGTTCAATCATCTCATCTTCCTGATGAGGCAGTTGAGGCAGAGAAGTGAAATGAATTGTGCAAAGTCAAACAGGCAGTATGTCTCAAGATTTGTATCCAGGTCTTCTGGCTCCAAATTCCGTGCTCTTCACGATTTCATACTCATCGCTATAGTGACTCAATCATAAATGCAAAAGGAAAGTCAAAATATGCTTGGAATACAATTTGAGCACCTCCCAAATCTGGTTCTAAAGCATTGCAAGGTAGTGAATCAAACAAAAGAAGTTAAAGATGGTTTTTGGGAACAAAGAGGCTGACTAGATATCAGTAAATGATTGTTTATTATTTCAATTCACTAAAATATGCATTGATGGGTTTTTGTCTGAAATAAAATGACTCTTGAATAGAAGAGTCTTGAAAAATTAAACTAATATAAGGGAAAACCTGATTATGAAGGCAAATATTGTAACAATTTGTGAAGATCAGTAGACTTTCATGAATTATAAAGAAATATTCATCTGGTGAGAATGATGTTCCTTCTTGAGTCAAATTTTGGGGCATCATAACTGGAGGGCTTTTAGCAGACTTTAATCCTGTAAAATTCAAGCAGAGAAATGTCAACTCTAACTTGGCCCACAAATTCATATAGTTTTGTAGATTAAATAAAACTTCAGTGAAGTGCACCTGGAACATTCAGGTGTGTACAATGGTTTGCAGAGTTTTATTTGACCCATATTGTTAAGGGAAGGATCTTCTACATTTCGTAACAACTAGATCTCTCCACAGAGTTTCCGAGTGGAGTATGGTGTCCTGTTTTAAGATAGAGGTCAAAGAGAAAAGCTAAAAGAGGTTAATAAAGAGGTTAATGGGTCATAGGCTTAGAACTGCAAAGGACCCGAAGGAGCATCTAATCTAAGACCTTCCTTTTGCAAATGTGGACACTGAGGCCCAGAGAAAAAAAATGGTGTGTTCATAATCTAAAAACTAGTAACCATCTGAATCAGGATTAACATTCCGAGCTCTTGGTTCCACATCTGGTACTCATTTCCACTACACCCTGTTGATGGAATTGAATTGAATTGAACTCAATGAAACAAACATTTACTTAGGGCCCAGCATGGGCAAGGCATTGCACTCTCTGTGGGAAGATCCAGGGCAGCTGCAAGTTTTGTGTTTTGCCTTGTCTGCAGACAAACGGGAAGTTTGAGTCTAAATGTCTAACCTGAATTTCTTTGGACCCTGAAGGTTTTGTCTGGCCTATAGAACCAAAGGGGCTTGGGAATACCTTGTCTGGGAAGAAGCTGCAGGTGAAGAACTCCCAGTAACTGTTTATTAAATTTAGAACTATTCTTCCATTGTTATGATTAAAGAATTGTCTGTCATGTTTTAGCCATGCTTGTCAAGTAAACTCCACTGAAGCATAACAGTGATAGGAAAAGAGCAGAGGTTTTCCTTTGGGTGAGGGCATGGAGCCAGGAGTCTGATTGGATAAAAGTACACACCTGAAATTCAGGCCGAGTAAACAAGTATTGCCAAATGAAAAAGGGGAAGACGTAGTGGAGAGAGGTTACTATCTCTCTGAGAGCCACAGAGAATTCAATATTATAACCCAAGTACTCTCTGGTCTTGAGCAGAGAGTATAACCCCCAGGATCACAATGTGGTGGACAGTATCTTTGTTCTTGTTAATGAATAGGTTTGGATACCTAGCCACCATCATCAAGTGGTTAAATGCATATTAAAGAATCCCACAGGAATGGGAACCCGATTTCTACCAGGCCAAGGATCCCCTCTATTACATGTGTATATGTATGTGTATGGTCATCCTGTCTCATGCAGACCTCCAGTTAAAAGGAGCCCTTGGCTTCCTGAGGTGGTCTATTCTACTTTCAGACAGCTCTAATTATTAGGAAGTTTTTCTCAAATCAAACATAAATCCATCTCTGTAATTTCTCTGTCCTTTGGCATCAAAAAGAACAATTCTAATCCTTCTTCCATATACTAGTCAGTCCAGCAAATAATTGAAGACAATCATCACATTTTCTCTAGGCTAAACATCCCTGGTCTCCTGCAATTCCTTTTCGTATGACATGAAATTCAGGCCTCTCATCAACATAAGTGCCTTCTTCTGTACATGTTTCCCTTCATAAATCCTCCCCTGCCCCAAAATGTGGCACTCAGAACTCCAGGACTGAACACAGTTCTCCCGGTGTGGTTTGGCTAGGTCACATTAAAGTGCTGGTAATCAGGTGGGCTCAGAGTTCTGTACATTGGACCTCTCCCAGTGCTGTCTGAGATATCATTTGTTTTATTGGCTGACATATCACACAAAAGTATTTCACATGGTGAGCTTGATGCCCACTTCAAACTCCAAATCCTTCTCACTTGACCATGAGACTCCTCCATCTTGTCCTTCTAAAATAATTTGTTTCAATCCACATAAAGGCTACTATACTTGACCCTTTTACCTTGTATCTCATTAGATTTGGCGAATCATTCCTTCCTGTTAAATCGTTTTTAATCTTCTCTGTCCTCTAACATGCGTTAGCTCCCCCTCCCAAGTTCAAATCATCTTTTAGTTTGACAAACATGCCATCTTACCCAAGGAAATGGGAGCAAGACCTCTTATTTCCCTAATAAGGTAAAATGCATTTGAATCACAGTCAAGATAACAATCTATCATATTTACACAGATAAATCTTGAGATCAAGGTTAACCTGAGGTCCATGAACTTATTTTCTTTAATTTTTTGGGGGGGGTAACTTTCAGTATAATTGGTTTCCTTTGTAATCTTAAATATTTTATTCATTTTAAACATTCTGAGAAGGGATCCGTAAGTTTTACCAACGTGCCAAAGGAGTTCATGACACAGAACCTTGACTTCAGATGTTAAAAACTGACATTTTTATAGCACTTTTAACAGGACTTTACATCCATTATCTCATTTAAGCCTTACAGCCAATGTCTGGCCTGGGTACTAAAGGCATTCTCATCATTATCAACATTTTTATGCATGAGTCAACTAAGGCTCATGTATAACTAAGAGAGTTAAGTGACTTTCATGTTACACAGGTTGTAAGAGGAAAATCTGAAATCTGAACAGAGCTCCTCCAACTCCAAATAGGGCATTCTCCCCAGCATTTCTTAGACACATACATAAGTACAAAACACATACAAAGTAATCGAAAGGTATCTTCAGTCTGAGGGAGAGTCCCTTTCTTTGACAAGTGGGATGGGGATGGGGATGGGGAGTAGAGAGTGGAGTATTTTGAATCAGGAAAGACTTCCTGGGGGAAGTTGAAGGAAGCTATTTGTTTAAAGTACCTGGAAGTTAAGTTACTTGCCCAAGGTCATGTAGTCAGAAAGTATTAGAGGAACATTGGAACCTAGGTCTCTCTCAAGACAACTCTATGAGGTTTTGTTGCTTTTCTCTTTGATCCTATGTGGTTCTATTGCCTCATTTTATGCTGTAAAACTCCCCCAGTCATGTTTTTTTCTAATTAGAAAACTGAGGATGAAAGAGAGTGATTTGTTTAGGTTATCACAACACATAATTGGTAGATTTGGGGCTCAATCTCAGGTCTTCTGATTTGATATCTAGGCTCTCTCTTTCACCTAATAGCTATAATAGGATTTCTAAGGAGTTACGGTTGGATTAACCTCATAGTCCACCTGCCAATCCCTTCATTTACAGAGGAGAAGACAAAAACCCATTAAAGTTAAGTGACCTCCCAAAGGTCACACAAGTAGTAAGTTTGTAGAAGGGAGAATTCAATCCTAGATCCTTGAGTGTCCAATCCAGAGTTCTTTCCACTGCCTGATCCTGCCTCTAAAATAAGCACTGGAGGGGCAGGTAGGGGGCACAGTGGAGAGAGTGCCAGCCCTGGAGTCAGGAGGATCTGAGCTCAGATCTGACCATAGACACTTGCTAGCTGTGTGACCATGGGCAAGTCACTTAACTCCAATTGCCTACCAAAAAATAAAATAAAATAAAATAATCACTGTAGAAAGCAAATGGCTGTCACTTGTCCTTCTACCCACTCCCCCATGTATATATTTAAACCCACTGAAAACAAAACATACTGACAGCTGGCACTTTGGAAATGCCAGCTCTAGTGCCCCCACAGCAGAAAACTTTTTCCTCTGGGTATGTTTTGCCTTTCTTTTTCCTTCATGGTTTCTGTTTACTTGTTAGTTACATTTCCCATGAAGTGAACCATTTGAAAGTGAAACACTTGCCGTGAACTGAGCTGAGCAGCAAACAAAAACATGCCTAGAGCAACACACAGGTTTTTAATTTTTCTAACTTCCATCTCTCCCTGCTGCCTGCCTGTGATAGAGGATGCAACGAAATCCCCACCAATAAACGACCTCCCGCAGCAAATTTCCAAACCCTTGAGTTCTAACGTAGGTAGTAATGGCAGTCATGTCCCTCTTCTGTTATGGTGACACTTCAGGCTCCATTGTCCCTGTTTGTTGGTCTGTTTCATCATACTAGCAAATATTCAGATGACTCTCTATCATCCCTCCCATGATGCAAATCAAAATGTATTCACATATGTTCTTCATGCTCATGCTCTTGATCAGATCCTCCCTTAATTTCATGACCAGGAGTCCACCCTCCATGTTGGAAGTTTTCTTTGGGTTCTTCCATTATCACAAGGATATCAAAGGAGCACATGATCTAGTCTTTGGTCATCCCAATTCTTGCCATGTGACTAGCTCATCTTCCTCTTCATTCATACATTTCTTTGATGTCATCTTTTACTCTATTTAGACTTGATAATTGCTTATTTATAATGTGTTTCATCTTGTTGAAGTCAACTATAAGCCTCTATTCATTGATATTTGAGTGGTTTTAAAATTTGTATTTGTTCCATCACATTTCTATAGTGTCTTAGAATTTACTTATGAAGCATTTTATTTGCAACAATTCTGTGAGGCAGATCTTGCAAATATGATCATCATTTACTGAAGAAAAAACTGCAGTGTAGAGAGATGTATCAACTTCTCTAGCTAGGATTCAACCTCAGATCTGGACCATGCTGCCTCCCCTATAGAGCTGGTATACACTCAAGAAAGAGACAGCATACAATTTAGGAAGGGCAGCAATACTGCCTCTCCTTCAGACAACTTCAGTTCTCTTGGATTGGATGCCCTCTTCCAATTTCTCTTAAGCTCTGCACAATATCCCTTCTGGATTCCCAGGCAAAAGAGAATACTTCCAAAAGACTACAGGAGTTAGTCATTTCCAGAAATGTTCTTCTCTCTTCTCATGTCTTCCTCCTGCACCTTGATAACTTTCTAGCCATGAACACAGTAATGTGCTTATGACAGTCAAAGTCACGGGCAGAGGATCACATTTTCACTCATCTCTCGAGGATGGGTGATTTGGCGGGCACTGCTAACATGTGCCAAATACTTCTCGCAGCCCACTTCACCGCTAACAGGTGTTACCAGGCTAGTGAGGCTGTAAAGTGGGCTCTTTCCCCCCCATCTGCCTGTCTTTCACTTGTCACAGTTTTGACAGTTTTTTCACAGTTCTCAGTCACACAGTTTTAAACATTACTGCACAGAACAACGTTGAAACAACCCTAAGCGAAGGAACTCTGAGAATTCCCTTTTTAACATTTCTGTTTGATAACAATAGCATATATGTTTGCATGCCTTCAACTGGCAATGTATCTGTTCGACTTATGGTTTTAGTATTCACTAGACTATAAACTCTTCAGAGCAAAAATTGTATTATACATAATTTTTTTTTCCTGATAACATTGGTGGCCCAGCACTGACCCAGAGTAGAAGCTCACTAAATATCTGTTGAATCGAATTGAAGTCCATGTAGAAATTTGCCTTGGTTTCATTCTGTTAATAATCGGGGCCTTGATCTTTGCTGAAGGCCTGGTGTCATTGCTAGGCCTTGATAAAATATCTTAATACCTCATATCTCAGCTACCTGGAATAGTAATTCCTCTGAAGAAATAGAGGCCAGTTTTCTTTTAGCTATTAAAAACCTACCAGTAATTACATGCCCAAGGTCCTGGGTTTCAGCCAATACAAAACTCCTTGTCATTATCTTAGCAATCTGTTCTCTATAGTAAGACTGTTGCTCTGATGAGCAACTCATTTTTTTTTTTATCATATATATGTATCAGCACTTGCATATGTGGACACCATATGTTTCAAAGATATTCCTACTTATGGCAAAGTTTGTCATTTTAATTCTTATACTTTGCCCATCGATCCTCCAAGATACATACATGTGTGGATACACATACACTCACACCTTTGAGGTTTGTTTGTTAAATAGATGTAACCCATTTAACATAAAAATGTTGAGTTTAATTCAGATGAATAAACCAGTGATGTGCCAGATGAAATGGAAGAAAGGTTTTTCCTACTAGTGTTCTCTGGAAATTGGAAGGGGGAGCTTTCACACACACACAGACACACACACACACACAGACACACACATGCACCCCTCTATCTTCCCAGGAACTTCCCATTTTTCTTTTGAATGCCTCAGTACTTGTGCAGGCTGACTGAGATAAGATAATCATATTTCATCCTTCAGGGCATGGTCTGATCACTGCAGGGGTCAGGAAGGAGCTCCTCCCTCCATGAACAGGATTGTTTGGGTGGCCAGGTGTACTAATTGGGGTGAAAGGTAACCCAAACCCTGTGAAGCATCAGGCATTGACAGCTGCTCTGTGCTGGGGAGTGAACTTGATGAAGCAGTGGTCTGATCTTGGATGGCAGGTCCAAGCTATGACTGCAGATAATGCTATTTAAAAAGTTTTTCCCTTTATAATTGTACATTGCCACCTCCATCACTTTGCATCAAAATGAGCAAACCTCCTGTTTAATCAAACATTGAGGATTACAGCTTTTCTGTACAGATTTCAGAGTAGCTTAAATCAGTTTTATAAATAAGCAGCTCACATGTGCTTGCCCACTTTTCCAACATAGAAGAACGTTATTAGTAAAATCAGTGAAATCGGGATTTCTTTGTAACCATACATTAAAACCTAGGAGATGCTGCATGGGTAGGCAAGTTGCTATTTTCAAGGATGCCTTAAAGATTTTGTATCCTTTAAGCCCCTTCAGGATGATAACTGATATGACCTCTATTTAAAAGAAGAGAAAACCAACAGGTACATGTTACAGGTAAGAACATGGGGCCAAGTCAAGGGCAAAGTGCAGACGGAAACACAAATTTCCTCACTCTGAGCCTGAATGTTGTGCAACCGGGTTGCTCTGACAATTACAAGTTCATTCCCAATTATGACTTTAGCCATGGGACATTCAAGCAGGGAGGCAGAAAAATTAGAGAAAACTCTCTTTAAAATGCTTTAATAATTAGTCAAATCAAAAACTTACCGAAAGCACCAGAGGTAGGGCAGGTGAAAGGATATAGTAACTGCATAGTAAATGTCAGTCTTTACCGGGACAGACTGGCAGCTGCTGCCCCCATCATGTCCTCTTCTTCTCTCTGACATCTCCTCCCTCTTTAGAATATGCAGGGGAAACTCCCATATGAGCAGCTTCCATCTCCCAAACAACTTTTCATTTTGGTGCCTACCTACCTACCTATGGTCTCAGAGGTGGGAAATCAATTTAAAGATACCTAACCAAGGCCCTACCCCTCACTATAAAACTTCTGACCTTCAGATTCTAAAGGTTGTCATGATGTACCATGTTGGGATGAAGACAGGAGTCGCATCCATCAAGCTATTGTGACATATGAAAAGTCTGAGACACATAGTTTCTGGGTAATCAATATCAATTTATTAATTATAGCTAGCAAATAATAAAATGATGGTCATTGGTTTTCTCTAGCAAACCAAAGATATACTTTGGGAGTCCACTGAGAGTTTAAATGTCCTTGGAAGACTGGGGGGGGGGGGGGGGCGCGGTTTCCCAACTCTGATTGATTAATAAAAGAATGAATCTTCTAACAAGAAATGGGCTTGTTCCAGTGAGGGGCTGGGGAAACATGGCTTTATGTCACTTTTATCCATCTTTCCCTAGATCACCAAAGGAATCTACCTCCACCCAAGCTACTTATATCCTAGTTGAGTAGGGTGTCACCCACGATTGAGGAGAATGTTAACCCAATCTCATGGCTGTTCAGAAGCTGATTTGATTTAGAGAATGAGGAAATAGAAAGGAGAAAAAGCTCTGGATACCCCAATATTAATTGGCTATGGACATGAGAAAAATCATAATTTCTCTTACTCTCCAGAGCTTGGTGCCAATCTGGGGTTGCCCTGAAACTCAGTTTCCTCATCCTTCTTCCCTGAGGCACTGGACTCCACTTAATGAGTTTTCCAAACCCAGTCGAACCCAAACCTGCCAGGCTACTCCCCATGACATCTGTCATGTCTCCTATACTGATACTTGCATTCTTCCTGAATTAGCTCCCAAAGCTATCATCCCCTTTATGATTCAAGCTTTGTACTCTCTTATCTGACAGTCTCCATGCCCAAGGTCCTGGCGGTATCTCTTCTTAACACTGTGTCTCTTCTCCAGTAAAGCTTCAGATTATACCAGGAAGATCTCAGCTGGCTCATACTTTGATGATTAAAATCCTTCTTCCACCCATGCTCCACATAGGCACTAAGCCCTATGGTCCAACCACCAAGGCTCTTTGTACCTAGGCTCCTATGGGGTGTTCATAGCATGGCACTTTCGCTAACTGCCCTTCTATCTCATACCCTTATTAACTTCTGCATTTGATGAAGTCCAGAAGAGTGAAGGCTGGTAGGAAATGAAGAGATGGATACCTTGGGTATCCTCCTTAGAGGATCTGAGAGGAATTTTCTGTTGTCCTCTCTCTCCTCTCCAATCAGAGGGAATAAGGGGTCCTAAGAGCAGCAGGTACTGATGAGGTATGTTGTAGATTATCCATTATTTTGTATTTTGTCTATTTTCTCCATTAGACTCAACTGAGTGCCCCATAAAGTCACACGTTCATGTGCCAAAGGGCTATTTAATTCTTGCCAATTATGATTAATTTTGTACCCTAATATCCTTAGTAAGTATACTTCCCTTTCTTTGAAGAGCAACTAAGGGTTATTAATTTTGTGTATAGGCTTGTTTGATGACTAGTTAACCTTGAAAATCCCTCTATGAGGAGCACATACATCTCTAAAATAAATTTATTACCCCAGAGCTGTCTTCTACATAAGTATATTAGAAAATTTTCTGCAGTTTTGCTTAGTGTAGGGGTCAATCAACTTTAGTAATTTCTGAAGTGGCTGTAAAAGACAGGTTTTGAATCTGAAGTGACAATCACAAGTTTAGATTTTTCTAAGTAGTGTGTGCAAAATTGTCTCAACTACAAACTCTCATTAGCCTTTACAGCTTGAAGGCATGGTAAAATGATACTTCTCTAATGTTCTTATAGATTTTTACAAGTCAGGTAGGGCTACAAACACTTGAGAAACTCATCTGACAAGCAAGAAAGTTTATTTCCAAAGAACTGACATTGGCCTAGTATGACGATTGCTATGCTACAATATTATTTGGTGTGGCTCTAGAAGGTAGAACTAGGTCTAATGGGTAAAAAAATTACAGGATATAGAGATAAATGTAAGAATTTTCTAACTAGAATTGTTCCAGAATTGAAAAGAGTTTTAGGGTGTGTACTCAGGCATCATAGAGTCTTCAAGCAGGAGATATATAGGTAACCACCTTTCAGGGACACTGTTAACCATTTTTTGGTTTGATGGAGTGGGTTAACTAGATTACCTCTAAAATCCCTTCCAACTTTAGAATTCAGTATAATTTCTTTTACATTACTGAACTGAATAATGCATGTGTGTAATAATATAGCTCTACTTTATTAGTCGTAGTACTGCTTTACACATACATAGCACTCTGGTTATAATACACTTTATATTTATATCCATCATCTCACTTGTTCCAAAGGGAACCCCAGTGAGGCAGATAGTAAAGAGTATTATTAGCTCCAATTCACAGAAAACATAAGGTTGAGAGAAAAATTGAATTACTTGTGCAAGGCCACATACAGACTAGTAAAATCAGTACTCAACCTCAAGTCCAGGCCTCATTCTACAATTTTACTGAGTCATTTAAAATCTGTTAAAAAGATCTTGCTTATGAGTGGAAAGATCATCAGATTACCCTTTACACAGATCGTCATTTACTAAATTTAAGGGACTACATACTGCTCTAAAGGGTACATTTGAGTATTTAGTGACTGAACACTAAATCCTTCAAGGATTGTTTGCTAATATTGTCATGCACAAACTTGGACCCACAACTTTCAGCAGTCTTTGTTTTTATACTTGTGTTACCTTACAAAGACATTTGCTGTACTTCCTTTCTTAATCGAAAGCAGTGGAGAAACAAAGACTTTTCTGACACCACTTTCCCCTCCAACAACATCTACTCAAAATTGGGGGCGTCTTGGGCAGAGCCCAACCAGCTCCAAGTAAGTACCATAAAGATGCTGTATCCCTCTAGACTAACCTGGCCCCAGGACTCCACTGATCTAGTGACTGGATAGTTAGGTGTGACCAAGACTTGATATTCACTTTCTGCCCTACCTCCTGAGTTATTGTTGGCCCACATATACTTATCACCTTTCAGGGACACTTGATCAAATCAACATTAACTTCCCTACTTCAAAAGGACTCACCTGAGCTCTCCCCCAAACCCAAACCCATCCAAATACCTTTAAATAATGAGTTTAAACAAATTCTAGAGTGGCAGAACCCACAAAAAGACAAAGTGAAATGATTTTCCAGCCCAAGACAACTTAGAAGGTCTGCAGGAAAGGTCTGTTGCACCAGGGTAAGAAAGGGGTGTGGTATAACACACCCCAGAATACCAGGAGCAGGCCTCAAGGTAATTGAATCAGCAGCTGCAGTAGCTGCTTCTGGAGGTCTCAGCCCACAGATGGTAAGGGGGTCATACAACTGGTCAAAAGGAGACTACAGGGGTCCTTTGCTAGCACAGAGGACAGGACTCTATTGCTTTGTCCACACTGCAATCCTGGGTGGCAGCACCAGAGTAAGGAGGAGCACTAGCACACCAGAGCTTGCAACCCTTCTCACAGTTCAAAGGGCAGAAAAGAGTGCTTGTGGTCACTCATAGACTAGCTCTCAGGTCAGTAAAGTAAAAAACATCTCGTCTTAGATCATACCACCTTGGAAAAAACTGAAAACTTACAGGTCCCTATAAGTATCTCTGAAAAGAACTAGACAAAATCCTTAAGCTTAGGACAGTGCACCCTCCACCCTGAAAGCAGAGCCCTACTTTAAGCACAGTTAAAAGTTAAGTTAAGGCTGGGAAAATGAGCAAATGACAGAAAAAAAAAAATCTGACCACAGAAAGTTACCATGGTGACAAGGAAGATTAAAGAACAAACCCAGAAGGAGACAACAAAGTCAAAGCTCCTACATCCAAAGCCTCCAATAAAAATATGAATTGGTGTCAGGCCATGGAAGAACACAAAAAGAATTTTGAAAATCAAATAAGAGAAGAGGAAAAACTGGGAAGGTAAATGAGAGACAAGAACATCATGAAAAATAGTCAGCAGCTTGGCAAAGGAGACACACAAAAAAATACTGAAGTAACACCTTAAAAACAGATTAGGCCAAATGGTAAAAAAAGGTACAAAAAGCCGAAAAGAAGAATGCCTTAAAAAGCAGAATTGATCAAATGGAAAAAGATGTACAACAATTCACTGAGAAAAAAAAAAATCTTTAAAAAGTAGAATTGATCAAATGGGAAAGGAAATACAAAAGCTCACTGAAGAAAATAATTCCTTAAAAATTCAATAAGAGCAAATGGAAGCTAGTGACTTTCAGAAAGCAAGAAACAATAAAAGAAAAGCAAAAGAATGAAAAAATAGAAGACAATGTGAAATATCTCGTTGGAAAACCAACTGACCTGGAAGATAGATCCAGGAGAGATAATTTAAAAATCAGTGGATTACTAGACAGCCTTTTCAAGAAATAATCAAGGAAAGCCGCCTGTACATTCTAGAACCAGAGGGTAAACTTGAATTGGAAATCACTTCTTGAAAGAGCTCCTCAAATGAAAACTCCCAGGAATACTATAGCCAAATCCCAGAGCTCCCAGGTCAAGGAGAGAATATTGCCAGCAGCCAGAAAGAAATAATTCAAGCAGAGGGGCAGAGGCAAGATGGCAGAGTAGAAGGATGAACCTGTAGAAACTCTCCCCTATAACCCATAAAATACCTGTAAAAAAATGACTCTAAACAAATTCTAGAGCAACAGAAGCCACAAAACAACAGAGTGAAAGAGATTTCTAGCCCAAAGCAGTCTGGAAAGCCGACAGGAAAGATCTATCACACTGCGCACAGAGTTGAGTGCAGTTCGGCCTTGGCTTTGCGGCGCTGCAGGGACAGGACAGAAGCAGGCCTCAGGGTACGTGGAATCCCTGGCAATAGCTGCGATTCCTAGATCCCTTAGCCCACAATTGTCAAAGGTACCTTAAAAGGTCAGTGAGAAATCTCTTTTACCTTGGTGAGAAGAGAATGCATTCTGGCCCCAGCAGCCCCAGGGCTACAGCAGTTGCTGCAGCACAGCATCCAATTTAGGAGCCTTCAGCCTAAAGCCCCTGGGGGAATCTCAGATGGTTGATCTGGATCTCAGCCCTGAATGGTGGCCCTGGGGTGAAGAGGACCTCTGGCAGGCCTGGTAGAGTGGTGGAGGCTCTGGAGAGGGAATTCTACTCATAGATCCTGGGCAGAAAAGAGTGTTTGTGGTTGTTCCCAGCCCAGAGCACAGGCCAGGAGAGGAGTAAATCTCTGTCCCTTGATTGTGCCACCTTGGAGGGATTAAGAATTTATAGGTCCCCAGAGTATACCCTCCTCTCAACAAAGGACTCAAAAGTCAAGTAACTGACTGGGAAAATGCCAAAAAAAGGGGAAAAAATAAGAGTATACAAGGCTACTTTCTTGGTGAACAGGTATTTTCTTCCATCCTTTCGGATGAGGAAGAACAATGTATATCATCAGAGGGAGACCTAAAAGTCAAGGCTTCTGCATCCAAAACCTCCAAAATAAATATGCAATGGTCTCAGGCCATGGAAGAGCTCAAAAAGGATTTTGAAAATCAAGTAAAAGAGGTGGAGGAAAAATTGGGAAGAGAAATGAGAGCAATGCAAGAAAATCATGAAAAAGTGAGTCAACAGCTTGCTAAAGGAGACCCAAAAAAATGCTGAAGAAAATAAACACCTTTAAAAATAGACTAACTCAAATGGTAAAAGAGGTCCAAATAGTGAATGAGGAGAAGAATGCTTTAAAATGCAGAATTAGCCAAAGGGAAAAGGAAGTTCAAAAACTCACTGAAGAAAATAGTTCTTTAAAAATTAGAATGAAGCAGATGGAAGTTAATGATTTTATGAGAAACCAAGAAATTACAAAACAAAACCAAAAGAATGAAAAAGTAGAAGACAATGCGAAATATCTCATTGGAAAAACAACTGACCTGGAAAAGAGATCCAGGAGAGACAATTTTAAAATTATGGGACTACCTGAAAGCCATGATCAAAAAAAGAGCCCAGACATCATCTTTCATGAAATTATCAAGGAAAACTGCCCTGATATTCTAGAACCAGAGGGTAAAATAAATATTGAAAGAATCCACTGATTACCTACTGAAAGAGATCCAAAAAGAGAAACTCCTAGGAATATTGTAGCCAAATTCCAGAGTTCCCAGGTCAAGGAGAAAATATTGCAAGCAGCTAGAAAGAAACAATTTGAATATTGTGGAAATACAATCAGGATAACACAAGATGCAGCAGCTTCTACATTAAGGGATCGAAGGGCTTAGAATAAGATATTCCAGAAGTCAAAGGAACTAGGACTAAAACCAAGAATCACCTACTCAGAAAAACTGAGTATAATTTTTCAGGGGAAAAAATAGTCATTCAATGAAATCGAGGACTTTCAAGCATTCTTGATGAAAAGACCAGAGCTGAAAAGAAAACTTGACTTTCAAACACAAGAATCAAGAGAAGCACGAAAAGGTAAATAGGAAAGAGAAATCATAAGGGACTTACTAAAGTTGGACTGTTTACATTCCTACAGGGAAAGATAATATTTGTAACTCTTGAAACTTTTCTCAGTATTTGGGTAGTTGGAGGGATTATATACACACATATATATAGAGAGAGCACAAAGTGAGCTGAATAGTAAGGGATGATATCTAAAAAAATAAAATTAAGGGATGAGAGAGGAATATATTGGGAGTAGAAAAGGAGAAATGGAATGGAGCAAATTCTCATGAAAGAGACAAGAAAAAGCTTTTTCAATGGAAGAGAAAAGAGAGGAGGTGAGAGGGAAAAAGTGAAACTTACTCTCATTACATTTGACTTAAGGAGGGAATAACTTGCACACTCAATTTGGTATGAAAATCTATTTTACACTACAGGAAAGTAGGGGAGAAGGGGGTAAGTTGGATGATAGAAGGGAGGGCAAATGGGAGGAGGGAATAATTAGAAGTAAACACTTTTGGAGATGGACAAGGTCAAAAGAGAGAACAGAATAAATGGCAGGATAGGATGGGGGGAATTATAGTTAGTCTTAAGCAATGTGACTATTATGGAAGTCTTTTGCAAAACTGCACATATATAGCCTATATTGAATTGCTTGCCTTCTCAGTGGGGATGGGTGGGGAGGGAGGAAGGGAGAGAAGTTGGAACTCAAAGTTTTAGGAACAATTGTTGAGAATTGTTTTTGCATGCAACTAGGAAATAAGAAATACAGGTAATGGGGTATAGAAGTCTATCTTGTCCTACAAAAAAAGAGAGAAGATGGGGATAAGGGAAGGGAGGGGTGTGATAGAAGGGAGGGCAGATTAGGGGAAGGAGTAATCAGAATGCATGGTGTTTTGGGGGGGCGAGGGGAAAGATGGGGAGAAAATTTGGAACTCAAAATTTTGTGGAAATGAAAGTTGAAAATTAAAGATAAATAAACATTAAAAAAAAACAGAAATAATTCAAGCATCATGGAGCCATAGTCAGGATAACACAAAATTTAGCAGCTTCTACATAAAGGATCAGAGGTCTTAGAATGTGATATTTCAAAGGGCAAACTAGGATTACAACCAATAATCACGTACCCAGAAAAAGTGAGTATAATCCTTCAGGCAGAAAAATGGATATTCAATGAAATAGAGGATTTTCAAGCATTTTTGATGAAAAGACCAGAGCTGAATTAAAAGAAAAGTGACTTTCAAATACAAGACTCAAGAGAAACATAAAAAGGTAAACAGGAAAGGGAAATTATAAGTGAGTTCATAAGATTAAGCTGTTTACATCCCTACATGAGAAGATGATACTTGTAACTCATAAGAACCTTCTGAGATGAAATGAAAGAATGGGGTAAATCATCTCACATAAAAGAAGCAAGAAAAAGCTTTTACAGTGGAGGGGAAGAGAGGGAAGGTGATAGGGAGGGGGTGAATCTTACTCTTATCAGAACTGGCTCAAAGAAGCAATAACATACACACTCAACCGAGTATAGAAATCTATCATACCATACAGGAAAGGAGGAGAAGGGGGTGGATGTGGGTAGTGACTGAAAGGAGGGAAGACTGGGGCAAGGTGGGGGGTAGTCAGCAGCAAAATACTTTTGAGAAGAGACAGGGCAAAAAGTGAAAAAACAGAATAAAGGGGAGGGAATTAGATGGGTTGGAAATAGGATGGAGGGAAAATAGTTAGCAATAGTTAAGTGTGAAAAAAACGTTGAAGCAAGTTTCTCTGATAAAGGCCTCATTTCTTAAACATGTAGAGACCTGAGTCAAATTTATAAAAATAAGAGCCATTCTCTAATTGATAAATGATTAAAAGATATGAAATTTTTAGATGAAGTAATCAAAGCTATCTATACCCATGGGGAAAAAAATGCTCAAGGTTAAATGGAGAAATACAAATCAAAATAATTCTGAGGTACTACTCATAACTATTAGACTGGCTAATAGGACAGAAAAGGAAAATGACAAATAGTGAGGGGATGTGGGGGAAATGAGATATTAATGCACTGTTGGTGGAGTTGTGAACTGATGCAACTCTTCTATAGAGTAATTTGGAACTATGCCCAAAGGGCTATAAAACCATCCATGCATACTCTTTGACTAAGCAATATCACTACTAGGTCTGTATCTCAAGAGATAAAAAACAAACAGGGAAATGACATATATATCCATGCACACACACACACACACACACACACACACACACACACACACACATATATATATATACATACTTCATCTTTATACCCCCAGCACCTACCATGTAGTAGATGCTTAATAAATCATTGTTGAACTATATTGAACAATCAAGATAAACTTTTAAGTGACTTCCAATTGAAAATGTTTTCTCCCTTTCATAGGACCAGAGATCTAGAGCTGGAAAAAACGCCAGAGGGCTATTAAGAGCAGCTCATTCATTTTAGCAATAAAGGAAACGAGACCCCAGAAAGTGAACTGCCACACAGTTAGCAAGTATCAGAACAGTACTTCAACCCAAGTCCTGATTCCACAGCCAGTGTAGTATCTTTGCCCGTGTTGTTTCCCTTGGGTCCTTCCTTGAAATTCATCTCATTTTCCCACATAAGCACATCACTAGTGTTTCCTGCTAGAAGCAGAATAAAAAGATCCTGTTAATATACTTTGGTAAGCCAACCTGTAAATTTCCCGATAGTAAAGTAGTATGTCATCTAAGTTTCTGCAATATTTGGTGAATCAATTTAGACAAATAAGAGATAGAATATTAGCACTGGAAGGGATCTTAGAAATGACCTAATTCAACCTCTTCATTCTATAGGCAAGGAAACTGAACAAACCCTTATACAGGTCAGTCTGATAGTGGCATTATTGGCACTAATATCTAGACCAGAGGAGTACCTTTCAGTTGACTTCTTTGAATAGACTCAGTTTCCTTTCTAAAATGAGGACAATACCTGAACTAGCACAGCCTCATCATTTTGTTGCGAGTTGACATGTGTAGAAGTACTCTGGAAGGAATACTAAACAAATGGAAGGAATCTGATATTCCCCATAGACTCCAACACAGAGTCAGGTACCTAGTATGGATGGGATTAGCATAGTTGTAAATGGGCTGAATTAATAGTCAACAATGTATTATGAGCTTAACCCAAACAGCAGTTACAGATCATTTTCTCATTTTGCCTGATGGTGTTTTTCTGCCTGCCTTTAGTTGAAATGCTCAATGACTTTAAATCCCCATTCTTCTACAGACAAGACTCATACACCCTCTTCAATTCTCAGATAAATTTATTCACAGTTGTGAAGGGAGGGGCAGGCCTGAGTAAAAAGAAATAGGAAACCATGCGTGTGTCCATTTTCTCTGCTGGCACCTACAGATCTGAGGCAGGATCACTGGATCCTGGAATATCTGCGGGTGTCTTCCTTCAATCTTCCTGTTCTGGGTAGTCCACTGGAGCGGCTGGGTCATTCACAGGAATGGGTGTCTGAGTTGCAGAAGTTGCCAATTTCGTCACTGCTTCTTTGATTCTATGGGATAGGCTTTTCCTACAGGGTCCACCAATATGACTAACCCCCAACAAGCGATACCTGAAGACATAATAATAACAAACTGACATTTCTTTAGTACTTTGAGGGCACATTTCTCAATAACTTTGTGAGAAAGGAAGGTAGATATAGTGAGGTCTTATAATCCTCATTTAAGGATGAGATAACTGAGGCTAAGAAAGTGCGAAGCGACTTGTCTAAGGTAAAAACCTAGTAAGTGGTAGTGACCAGACTCAAACAAAGGCTTTCTAATACTAGCACCTTAACTACAAAAAATTTCACATTTGAGGAGACTCTTAAGTTAGGCTACTTTTGCATCCAATCATTCAACAATTAAAAAATTATTAATTACTTGTGTGTACACCTAATTATCCCTCTCCCTCTGTATCTGCTTAATCCCCCTGTTGCTTATTTCAAATTTTTCTGGTTCTGCATATAGCTTGTTTATACGTGGTTGTTTGCACGTTGCTTCCTTCCTGCAAGCTCCTTTAGGACAGGGACTGTCTTTTGCCTGTTTTTTTAAAATCAGCATGTGGTACAGTACCTGGCACATAGTAAGAGTAAATATTTATTGATTTTCCCTCTGCTCAGAGGGTTATGGTAAGGATCAAATAAGATACCTTTAAAGTGCTCAGCCCAATGCCTGGCACATAGTGGGTGCTTAATAAATACTTGTTCCCTTCTCTTCCCCCTTGGAGGCCCAAGGGGTTCACTGACTTACTTTCTGATTCTATAATCTGTAAGGTGTAGTGGAATAAACATGGGGAGAGGCCTGGATCTGGAGCCAGAGGACAATCAACAGAGGCTCCCCTTGCACACTCCCTAGGTGACTTTGGACGTGTTACTCTCTGGGTCTGTGGTCTCCTCCTTCCTGGGGACTCCACAAGTGTAGAACTCCCGAGAGCGCCAGAACCAGACTACAATGTTACAATGTAACTGGGAAATGTTTAACGCGATAAACAAAAGTAGAACACAGGTCATGGTAACTTGTGCTTCAGATCGCCTTCATTTGTGGTTTTTGATTTCAACACGAGGCCAGTTTGCCACCAAAGGACGAAAGGACCTTCACAATTCTAAGTCTTGGCCCCGCTCTGGCAAGCCTGCCCAGGTGGGTGACCTCGGACACGCCACTTCTGCCTCAGTTTCTTCGCTTGTAACTTGAGGTTGGAATCCTCCCCCCCAGCTCTCTGCCCAGGCTAGGAGGCAAGGCGCTTTGTAAACCTTAGCACATCGCTGCAATGGGGGCTGTTATGAATATTAACAATTACTATTATTATTGCAGTGTATGTGGGATCTCTTCTCTCTCCTCCTCCTCACCCCTACCCTTGGGGTCAGCCTCCCGACCACGTGACTCCCCTCCCCTCCCGAGCTGGGGCACCGCACCCCCTCCCCCAGCCGTCTGCCCCCTCCCGGCCACCGTCACCGCCTCTCGCTCACTGATGCCAACGACCATCTGGAAGATGATACCCGGGCTGGGGGCATAGCCAAGCTTCAGGGGCCGCCGCGCTGTCCAGTACACGTAGCCGCCCGCCCCCAGCAGCCCTGCTCCCGATAAGAGGCGGCAGCTCAGGCAACCCCCCATTAACGGGCTCTTGCCCGGAGCTGCGGCTGGGGGCGCCGGAGCTGGCGATGCAGGGGGCGACGAAGACGTGCTGGCAACCATCCTTAGGTAGGGGGAGCAGAAAGAATGACCCTAGGAGCGGCGGCTTCCACGCGGAACGCACGACGCAATGATTCCCGAAGCCGAGCCGTGATGGGAGCTGCACAGGAAGTGAACGCGGTGGCTCATGGGAAACGTAGTATGTTCTCCCTGGGCCGGCGCTGTATTGAAGGAGGCGGGACAGGAAGTGAGAATGCTGCTGGAAGGGGCGGTGCCTTCCGCTTGTATTTAAAATTCATTCCCCGTTTCCGTCCTGCCCTTTGTCCTATCTACCAAAGCTAGTATCCCTCCCTCCCCCACTAACCACTGAAAAGGGAAACCAAACCCTGTGTTAACGGTTCCACAGAAAACAAGTTTGGAAACGACTCCTTTTAGAAGGTGGCTTATCCAAGACGTGTCAAACCCCAAACCGTTAATGTCTTGCACTTTGAATCACTTGTCACGCTGCCTCATCTTTCCTTCCTCTTATCCATCTTTCTTATTCTTCTTATCCTTGGTGTCAAATGAAATGGAGCAGGGAACTGTTATTTAGGTAATCCTCCCGCCTTGGCTAAGGAGTGAGATACACCCTGTATAGAAGGCAGGAACCCCACTTTGGTCCCCTCCACCCCAGTACCTGCTGCTCATCCTGGTTTCGGCTCCACTCAACAAGACATCCTAAGCCAGGTACCCACTGGCGCCTCCCCACCTTTCCTGCTTCCTTTTGTGTATTGTAAACTCCTAAGGCAGAGATTGGCTTTCTTTTTATTAATTGTATCTTCTTCTCGCAACATAGTAACAGCCACGTACCACACACTTAATAAGAGTTCAGTGATATGTTAAGAGAAATAGATTTCAAGTCGCAAGACATCTGGTTGGATCAGAGCTCTCCCAGTTACTACTCTAAATGACCTTGGACAAATAATTTAACTGTCCTAGCCTTTGGTTTTCTCATCTATAAAAGGAGATTGGACTAGATGATCTCCAAGGCCCAAGTTTTAAGTCTGTAATCCTATGATCCGGGGTCTAGTTCTGTGTTAGGTGGTGGAGATACAAAATGGAATTGAGGCAAGATCCTTCCCCTGTCTTCAAGGAGTTTACAGATTAGTTTGAGGATTGGACATAAACATAGTAGACAATGGACATGAATATATTAGATATATTTTGTTTGTACGTAGTTGTTTGCATGTTGTCCGCTCCATTGGGATATGAGCATCCAGAACGCAGGGACCAGGTTTTCTACCTTTCTGTATATTTTGCCTTTCTATGTATAGCCAGTGTTTAGCTCAGTGATTCATATAGTGAGTGCTAAATAAACACTGTTCTTAAATTTATTTCTCATGCTATTTCTGTCTCTGATTCCATATCGAACCCTAATAAGTGCAGACATTTTTACTGAGTACTTTGTGAGTTTAAGGTCCAATGTATTTTTGAGGTCAGTGTGTATGTGTGTAACAGGCAAGTTTTCTTCTGTGATTACAACACTTACTATAGATGCTGGGAAAATAAAATTAATAGTAAAATTATTTAGGAAATTTCTCTTAATGAAATACCATACCAAGCAAAATTTCACATCCCATCTGATAAAAACTCAGCATGCTAGTGTGACACACCCTTTGAGAACCACTGCTCATTGGAAAAATGTTTATGAAAAATAAAGATCAGTTTTTAAAAGTTCATTTTGTTCTACTAAATCAAATACTTTTTTAAAAAAAAAACCCAAAAAACCACCATGGGATTTTGTTTTCTCTAAACCTTTCAGTCAGTTCCATGAGTTAAAAGACAGTCTACTATAAAATATTATTTGTGAAATCTTGCCTCCTTCTTGTCCTTTCATCAAGGAGATAATTAATATGACTGTGTATCATGCTCACCAAGATTATATGGAGATAAGAATGCTGACATGTGGATTGGTATTTATTTTTATTATAATTCTTAGGAAAAGGGGGAAGATTATGTCTGTATGGGGGAGTGATGACTGTCAGTGTGAAGATAAAGATGTCTGGTTCCCAAGGCACCATCTCTTCAGGAAATGGTGAGAGTCTTTTCCAATGTTAATTCCACTTCTTTCATTGTCATTAGTTCATTTGATTAGGTCATGTAAGAGTTATTGTAGTTGCTTATTGTGTCTTCTATATTCTATAACATCATATATTTTCATACCACTGTATAATTTAACTGTCTGTGTGTTTGTATCTTATTTGCCTAACTAGATTGCAGCTAGCACCTAGAACAGTGAAAAGCATTTGTTCTGAATACCTGCTCAGTAACCTGTTGGCATCCGGAACCTACATATCTAAAACTGAATGCATCAGCTTCTACCCAAAACTTGGTCTTCTAATTTTACTCCATTGAAGACATCATCCACCTAGTCACCCAGGCTCATCCCTTTAGAGTCATGTTTGATTGCTCTCTCTTCCTCACTTCATAATCCAGTTAGTAATTTCATCCTGTCCTTCCTTAGTAGTCTCTCTCACATTCATTTCTCCCACCCCTTCCCGCTTCTCAACTTCCACTTGAGTTACCTGGTTGAGGTTCTCATCTCTTCTTGTCTAGATTATTGGAGTAGCTTCCTAACTTGTTTTTTTGCCTCTAATCTATCTTCACATCATTTCTTTCACATGACTGCCAGTCATCTCAATCGTACTCCTCTTATCATTATCATTCCTTAAGTCATTCCTCATTGTGAACGAGAATATAAACTCATGATGGTAGCATTCAAGGCCCCCATGTTTTTATAAACTTCTTTCCTATTATTTCCCTTTATATTTCAGCCAATTGGATTATTCTCTCCATTCTTTTCCTTTCCTCTCCCATAAATCAACCCATGAGCATTTATTAAGTGACACCTGCCGGGTACTAAACAGATGCTGGGGATACAAAAACAAAATATATAAATTTTTCCTTTGCATTCCCAGTACCAACACAGTGCCTTGCACACAACATGGGCTTAATAAATGTTTGCTGAATGAATAAATGCATGATTAATTGAATGCCTTACGTTCAAGGTGTCCCTAAAGCCTTAGTTCAGTACAGTTAAAACTGTACTGCACTAAGATTTTGAAGACACTTGTATTTTAGACATTCAATAAATATTTGTAAAACGGAGTTTTTTGGACCGGCTTTTCATATAAATCTTCAAATATCCTACATACTTAAAAAATACCAGTCGTTACACATACAGTCTGTCATCCATCTTAGTCCATGAGCAGTTAGTAACATAAGGAATTTAAGGGTTCCCTCTTTGTTGTTCACATGGTGGACTGATAATTGTTTCAAGAAATACACAATTGAAAAAAGTCACTCACTAAAGGTGTCTCTAAATAAAGCTGAACTAAAATGGTGTTGCTTTCATGGCCAAATACATCCCATTGACTCTTACAAAGAGAAGACTCTTCTTAGCAATTGCTACAGACAGCATGAAAAGAAAGTTTCACCCTAAGAACACAGGAAGGCATGTCACAAGTAGCAGAGAGGATGAACATGGTAATGTTAGAGATGATTATGCTAAAGAATGGCATGGCTCTGTAAAAAAAAAAAAGGCTCTCAGATGGAAATACACACACCTGGTTTTACTGGGTTCAATAGGAGGAGTTAACCACATATAAAGGAAAGAGACATAAGTATTTTGTTTAAAAGATCAGGAGAAAAATGGTACCATATATAAAATTTAATTTTAAGGTTTGCTCATAATCAGTGAATGTGTAAATACCAATGATTTCATGGTACTTGTGCAGCTTAAGGAGATGTTCACATCATACACCTGGAGTATTAATATTACTAGACAGGCCCTTAACTTGAAGGCTAGAGTTAAAGGATTCAGTTAAAAAAAAATGAAATGTGCTAAGATAGCTATTACTGAGAGTTCTTCCTTTGATCCCTAGGCTTTTAAAATACTTATTCAAATAGAAATTTTTAGAATAGTCCTGTGTAATGCTGAGCCTTTGAAATCCCCCCGAAAACTCCATCTCTGGAGCCTCTTGTTACTTTTTTCAGGGGTCAGTTAGTAGGTTATTTGGGGGAAATCAATTTTACAAAGATCCCATTAGCGTAACTCTCTTCCCAGACTAAATCCAATAGCAAAAGCATATAAGACACAGTATAGATAACAAAGAGAAATGAGGAGATACTTTTTCTGCTCCCATAAGCAAATAGGTAGTGCCTTTTAAAGTCTCCAGGGCATTTAGCGCCTAATCCTTAGGATTCCCCATAACATAGCATTTTTCCTTGTGCCTTTCAGTAGAAGGTACCTGACTCTTGGGGGCCATCTCCAGTTGTCCTGATCTGTATCTTGCCACTGGACCCAGATGATTTCAGAGGATAAAGTGAGGCTGGTGACTTTGCACAGCCCTCTCTCACTTCAATCCAATTCATTTGCAAGTCATAGCATCCCCTTCCTGATGGCATGGTCCTCTTGGAGAACAAAGGAAAGCAACAGTGGGAGGACTGAGTCATATTGAAACTTATGGTAGTTTGCTGAAGTTCAGCAATCCATTGTAGTCTTTCCTCCCAGCATTGTGCTCACTAAATTCTTCTGGAACTAGAGAATTTTGGAATGCTATGGCCATACTGCTGGCTATTTTCTCCCCATTCCCTCCACAGACAATACCTTGACTCCCTGACCTCTGGACCTCTAGCCACTCCACTCTTAAAAATCCTGCCTTCTAGAAGATTCACCCTTAATAGAGCCCTAGCCCAGTGGAACCACCAATCTGTGGTCAAATGCATAGCTTTCTTCTGGGAAAGGCTGTCTTACGTAATTTTACCCAGTAAGCCATGCTCCCTGGGTCCCAGGTGTCATGTAAAAATGATATCCCAGGGACTTTTCCCTCCAGGTATATATGCTAACATACCATCTCCATACCATCTGGGTCACACCACTGATTTTGGAAGGGAGAATTGTAGCTTCTCTGTAAGAAGAATCTACAGAATGCTAGACATCCAATTTATGTTCCTAGAGCGAACATCCTCATTCTCATTGTAACTGTCTTCCCCTGCATTTGGATTTCTTGACCTGGGGTCCTGTTCTTGCACTTCAGATCTCTCTTGTTCTTCATCCTAAGTAGGTTCTCTACACAAACCTTCTCTGTACACATTTCCAGGTACATTACTACTTTCAGAAAAGACCCTGGCAGCTTGATTGGTCAATGACACTGTAGTTTGTGCCATGCTAGTTTGGCTATGATTCCATCCATGATTTTTCATAAGAGACAGCCTTACCTGTGTAGCCTTACTTCAGCATCCCTTTGCAGGCCACACATTGTGAAATATACTGTGTTTAAGTAAATGCTGGCATTTTCCGGTGAACCACTCTCCACAGCCCAGTGCTGTGTGAGCCAGAATGATGCAATACAAAGTATTACACTGTGAGCAGCCAAGTAGCATGTTTTCTATTGGTTTGGGTCCTGGTATTGATTACAAGAGAAACTGCTTGGCTTTTCTTCAAGGAATGGTACTTCATAACTCTTTGAGCGTTCTCTGCTTAGAGAAATTTCATGCACACATGCAGTTAAGCCTGAGGAAGGGCTGCTGAAATACGCTGATGTGTAAGCCCAGGCCTCCAGTCCTATGAACAAAGAAATGGTCTAATTATTTTGGTTTTCCCCATAACACTCATTCACTTAAATAGAATGCCTCCCCAGCAGCTTGCCTCTTAATGCTGTAACGAAGAAGGAATTCTTATCGATCCCTGCCATAATATGTATAGGCCTGGTGGGTATTGCAAGGGTGAACATCTGGGACTGATATTTTCTGCTGACCAGTGAATCAGCAGGAAAGGAAAGAGGAGCTGATGAGACCCAGATGTTCAGCAGTGTCCTACTTCTAACGGATTGCTGAAATTAATCCACATTGCATCTTGCTGTCAGAAGTGAGACGGTACCATGGATTGCAGCTGCTTATAAGGCAGAGTTCAGAAGAGGAAGACATCCTTCTTGTGACAAAAGGAACAATTTCCGCAAAGTTGTAATTCCCGTCAAAGCTTTTTTAATGTGTCTAACTCTGTCTCCCACCTTCCTTGGAGAGCTCTTCTGCCCTTTAAAGGGGCATAACCGTTTCCTGTTGGCAGGTAGTATGAGGTGTCAGAAAAGAGGAGTGAGGAAAAGGGGCTGTATTCATTGATGATGGATCACAACAGAGGCATTACTATTATAGAAGAAAATGGAACAAGAGCCAGACTTCTTCCTGTGTGTATGTACACATCTGTGTGAGGGTATGTGTGGGGAGTGGATGTCATGCTCATGGTGAGAGAGTGGGGGTACATTGCCTTCATGGAAGGTTACAATTTCTTCTTCCTTCACTTGGTGATTACTGTCCTGATGGAACTCTCTGGGGACATGGTCTGATTTCTCCTGGTGGGACTTGTCCCCATTGTCACCTTCACCCCCACCATTATCTAGAAGCTTCCACCCAGCTCTTTGCTCTAGAAGTTTCCAGCTAGTTACAGTTATGAATAGCAATATTGTGTTAGCATACTCTTTCTATTATGGAGTCCTGCAAAGATTCTTACAATTATTGTATGGTATAATGGAAAAGTACACTGGCCCCAGTGTGCAATTTCTGTGCAGGTATTTTTCTCATTAAAGCCAGCATGCAAGCCATATATTTTTTAGGTAATCTATTTTTTTTTTTTTGTTAGCCAAGAGGCCCAAGTTCCATCTAATCCAGTTTTGGCTACTGACTTGTTTGCATGACTTCAGGCAAGTAGTTCAAAGCTATTGGATTTCACTTTCCCAGTCACTGTGAGATAAGGTCTCTTTATCTCACAGGGTTATTCTGCAGAACAAATGAGCTGATGTAGGTGGCCTGACTTTTAAATGATGAGGCTGGTTTTTGTGGGCTAGGTTATGGAAAGCAGTCCTATTATTTCATAGCCACCCCATACCTGTGAAAGGACTTTGAAAAGGACAGAGTGCTATCCGCATGAAAGGTGTTATTATGATTAATCCCTGCAATATCCCTGATCTAGGCAAGGGAAAGAACATTGGTCTCCATTTTACACTTAGGAAACATGAAGCTCTAAGAGAGGAAGTGACTTTTCAAAGTTCTTAAAGTGATTCAGTGGTAGACCAGACAGGTAACAGCTGCAAAGGGGAATTCTTCCTCTGTACTTTGCTCCTCTCCCTCCCCCTCCCCATTTTTCTGATTAAAAATAGCTTGTGAGAAATACCTTTATCAGAATATATGCATTGTGCATTAATTATGAGCCATCAGAATTACTGGAGGCAAGTACAATAAATGGTTGTAATAATAAATCATATTTCTAGAGAACTTTGAGATCACAGAGCATTTTCCTTAGGACCATTCTGTTAAGGATGATATGTCATTTTATACATGAAGACTCTGAGACCCAGAGACATGTCTGTAGGAGCATAGCTACTAAATTTTAAAGCTAGGATTTAATTTTTCAAAGCTAGGGTTCTGGACTTCCAGTCTGAACCTCTTGCCATCACATCATGCTGAAATATGTACAAAGAAGTTTGGGTTTCATATTTAAACCCTACATTTCAGTCATGCTTATAATTTAACAAGCATTAAGGTTTACTCTATCCACCGTCCAGGTCTGGGTACGATGGAGAATATAGAGGAGCATCAGACATGTTACCTTCTCTCTAGGAGGTCATAATCTAGTGAAAGAGAAAACATAGAGATACAGCTAAAATATACAGCTAATTGTAAGTGCTCTGTGACAGATTTTAAGAAAAGTTTAGAGGAGGAACAGATTTGATTTGATTTTTTTTTTGTATGGGATGATTCTGAAAAACTACATGGATTAGATGAGCTATGAATTTAAGTACAGAGTGAATGGTGATGTATAAGATAACACATTTTCAGTCCTTGTTTTGCTTACCATGAAATAATTAAGCATAAATTGGGAAGCAATTCTCTAACAGAAAACTATTAATAATGATACTTTAAAATTTTTACTAATGCTATTTGTTAGATAATCATTTCCTAATATCACCAACCCTAATAGAACCATACTTTGTAATAAAAAAAAAATGGTAAGGAAAACTAACTGTAATAGCAATTGCAACTCTAAGTACATACATGTTTCCACAACTGTAGTCGTCCACCTCTATGAAGATGAGGGAGGTGCTAGTTCTTCATCTATCCTATGGAATTAATATTATTCATTGAATTCAGTCTGAGTTCAACTGTCTTTTAATGTCCTCACTTAAGATATAATTTTTCAAAGGCCATATCATTTAGACATTTCTCCATTATTTAGTCCTAGCCTTTCTAAAAAATGTAATAAGCCATGATGTGTTCAACTGTTTCAGAACCAGGATATGTCAGAAGGCAGGAATCCAGTCTTCAACTCCCATCATTCCCACTTGTTTGACTGTTTGTCCTTGAGAAGTCACTTACCTTAGCTGAACCTCTACTTTTTCATCTGTAAAATGGTTTTAATAATCTGTATTATCATCTTCACCTGTAATTTTATCGGGGAGGAAACATAATAACCTATATTATCTTCTTTAGCTCTTATTTCATCAGTGAGGAAACAGAATAATCTGCATTATCTTCTCTAGCTGTTATTTCCTTGGTGAGGAAACTCTACTGATGCAGAATAGGTCTGGAGCTGGAAAGAATCTCAGAAACTAACTCGCCCAACCCCTTCATTTTTGCAGCGGAGGAATCTGAGGCCCAAGGTGCTTTAAATGACTTGCAAAAGATCATATAGGTAAATAAGTATCAGAGGCAGGATACGAACTCAGGTTCTCTCACTCCAAAACCAGTGTTCTTTCCACTTGACAACTCTGCCTTCTATGCAAGGGATACTGAAAGGTCAATTGACTTTTCTATGGTCATATAACTAGTTATCACTCAGTACCCAAGCATTTATTAAGCCTCTGCTGTGTGCCAGGCACTGGGGATACAAAACCAATGATGCCCATATCCTTATCCGAGGAGTCAACATGTACATATGCAAATATATTCGTGGAATAAAAAAAGGTGGGTTTTGGGAGGAAGGGCAATTAGCATGTGGCAACAACAGAAAATATTTCACCTTGAAAGTGATACTTGAACTGTTGTGCAATAAACCAGTGATTCTAGCAGGTGGAGAGGTAGGAGAGAGAATATGTTCTAGCCACTAGTAACACCCAGGGCAAAGACCGTGAGAGAAAGTGGAGTGTTGTTTGTGAGGAACAGCAAAAGGGTCATTTTGATAGTGGGAAAGGTCCAGTTTGTGTAGGACTTTCAGAGTCAAACAGAGGAGTTTGTATGTGGTTCTAATATATGTCAGAGACAGAACTTGAATCAGATCTTCTGGCCTCTGATGCTGGACCTTTTATCCATCCCTCTGCACTGCCTCTTATCACAGTTCTAGATCATCTGCCACATATAGTCATGAGTACCAACTGAGATGAGGCTAACAAATGAACATATACATATCTATGTGCATGCACACACATATATCTACATAAGTATACGTGTGTATATATTCATATATTCACACATACATATATAAATGCATAGTTACCCAGGATGCTTAGCACAGTACCTGGCATATAGTAGATGCTTAAATGTTTGTTAGTTGATTGGTTGATGTTAATAATTGAGGCATTAGGGGTGTAACACCAATGTGATATTCACAACTCCTAGGGCAGCAGTGAATATCCTAGTGCAATTCTGAATAACAAAATACCATAGACTCTTCACATGGAAGACAAAACCAAAACATTTATTCAGACACCAAAAAGCCAAATCCATCATAGCAACAAAAATCTGTACACAATAACAATGCAGAAAATGACACCAGCCCCAAACCGTCCCCCTGCTGGGCTTCCCACAAACCAGGTCTGTTAAACAAATCACAGGCAAGCTCCCTTAAACAAAAACACAAACAAGCTGTTTCACTCACGCCAGCCAGCTGCCTGCATCCTTCCTAGCTCTGATTAGACTCTGACCAATTTTCCTCTCAGCTCTGCTCTTCCTGTTCCATCTGTTCAGCAAACTCTTCCCACCACAGGCTCCATGTGACTCAGACTCATGTGATAATGTCACATGGGCCTTTTAGTGAATGGGAAAGGTCTTCCCATTTAAATTACCATTACAAGGGGGAGCAATGGATAGAGCACTGAGCTTTGAGTTAGGAAGATCTGAGTTCAAATATGACCTCAGATACTACATGACCCTGGGTAAGTCATTTAACCTCTGTCTGCCTCAGTTTTCTCAATTGTAAAACAGGGGTAATAACATCACTTACCTCAGAGGGTTGTTGTGAGGATCAGATAAGAGGATTATTTTAAAGCATTTAGTACAATGTCTGGCACATAGTAGGCAGCATATAGTAGGCTCACTCTACATACACATACACACGTTATAAAGGTGAGAATATATTTGCTCTTTATTGTTCTAGATGAAAGAACTAGGATGTAGGGAAGTTATAGAGAGGAAAATTTTGATTCAATATAAAGAAAACCTTCTTACAATTATAGCTGCCTAATATTAAAAAGGCAGCTAGGTGGTGCAGTGGCTAGAGTGCCAGGCCTGGGGTCAGAAAGACTCAAGTTTCTGAGTTCAAAACCTCAGACACTTACTAGCTATGTGACCCTGGGCAAGTCACCTAACCCTGCTGGCCTCAGTTTCCTCATTTGTAAAATGAACTGATGAAGGAAATGGCCAGCCACTTCAGTATCTTTGCCAAGAAAACCCCAAATGGGATAACAATGGGATAACAAAAAATTGAATACAACTGAAACAAATGAACAACAATAATACTGAAATGGTTGTCTCATTAGGAAGAGATGTGTGTGTGTGTGTATAGATGTATGTATGTGTGTATATATGTATATGTCTGTCTATCTGAATGCGTGTGTATATATTTAATGTCCTCCTTTCCCCAAATGTACTGTAAAAATGCCAGTTTTTCTAACTATTATAAAGTCTTTCCTTTTGTGTAGATTTAGAACACCTATATGTAAGCATTTTGTGGTGCTAATCCAAATGCAGCAAATCATCTTGATCTTTTAAAAAGGTCTATCATTATATGGCTTGTAAACTCAGCCAGAGAAAGTCCAGGCCACAAGTCTCCAGTTTGGTCAGAAGCCTTGCTTTATCCCATTTTATTTTAAATTATTTTTCCACTTGGATCATAAAAGCAAGCGTTATATATAACTTAGATGTGACCATATCCTGTTTGATCCTAAGTCTGAAATTCACTTGAGTTTTTGCATCGATCATTCTGTTTCATTCATTTTTCACAGAAAATCACTTGCAGTACTTTCTGTGTGACTTTCAGAGCTGGGGCTTTTATGCCAACAATAAAAGAAAGCATTATTTACCATGATGTGGCTTTCTATTTGATGGACGATAGTTCATGGTGTTTTTCCTTACCTGAGAGTGCAATAGCAGTGTTCCTACCTGATCTTTAAGTTATATTTGACATTTTTTTCAGATTGCATATTGGTTTAAAATCAATACCAGAATAAAAATGCTTTTATAGTGTTATTAAGCTTTGAATTTGAGACCTTCATGTTCATTGCAGAGATTAATAGTAAACAAGCTTAGACTGTTGATCAAAGCTTTCAAAAACTTGGCTACTTACCGTTAGAAATAATCTTGTTAATAATATATTTTAAAAAAGCAGTAATAATTATAGTGTTCTTGACCAAAATTAGTCAAGGATAGTTACTGATCAAATTGGAAAATCAGTTCACTCTAAATCACTGGACATGTTCAGATATGTAAAACAAAGAGGAAAATTTCTCTTATAAGAACTTTGTCACAAAATCTTTGACATGGTGAGGTGCATGATGGCAAATAATCTCTAAAGATTTCCGTTTCACCTTTGAAATTTTGGAATGTAGATATTTTGAAACTAGACTATACAAAAGTTAGGTCATGAGGCATTTGGAAGACTGGGAAGGGGGTGTGTTTTAATCCCATATGTTTTATTACTTTTTATATTTTATGTTTTATAATGTTTATAATCAATAATCTTATTTTAAAGTAAGGGAAAGACACACCAAACATATTCAGAAATATACCCTGGACTTGAGAAAAGCACGTTTCATTAAGTTTAGAGAAACAGATAAAAATGATACTAGGTCAAGAGACTTTAAAAAGAAAATAACTAATGATGTATATAAGATATTTTAAAATGAAGTTCTGGCTATACAATTTTAAACAATCCCAATAAAAAAGTAGTCATACAGGGTTCTCTCTTGATGAGTTCTAATTTTAAAAGAATGGATACAAAATCCAGAAGTAAGAATAGATTGATAAATACAAAGAGTGACACAAACAAGCAATAGTGCCCAGAAGACTATAGGTCAGAGTGAGTTCAGTCTTCCCAAATCTGCTCTTTCTTTTCTATGTGCATCTTGGAATCTCTATGTCTCCATGTCTTGATATATGTGTGTAGGTTTGCCTTCTGATTGGGGATGGGGATGTGGGGGTGTGGAAGATTCCTTTCTTCTTTTACTAGCCCAAGAGCATAACTCAAATGTATAAACGTTATCATTAATGTGTTGTCACATTAGTTACCCTCACTTCTGCCACAAAAAGTCCAAGTAAGTGAGGCAATGAAAACTCACTGACAAAGAGAATTTATACCTAGTTCAGGCATTCCAGCTTTGTACAAATAACTAATATCTTGTTCAGAAGTTGGTATAGAAGAAGCAGTCGAGTCGTCTACTGTGTCACTAAATCACAGAACTTCATAATTTGAGGGTTGGAAAGGACCTACCTCTAGTGAAACCCAAAAAGGAAAAAAAAACCCCAAACCAAAACAGTTTGATCTATATTATGAGCACATGCTTAAGGATGCTCAGTTCATAAGCTAACCACCAGCTCAACATGAACCAACAGTATGATGAATCTACTTTAAAAAGCTGAAATGAAAGGATGGTTTGCCACTGTACTCTGTGCAGACCAGCGACAGTTCATCCATTTTGATTCAATACCTTTTAAGAAGGATATTCTAGGTCCCAAGAAAGACAACCATGATGGTGAAGGTTGTGGAATTCATGTCATATGAGACCTTGAGGGAACTGAGTATATTTAACTTTGAGGAGAAGCCTAAAGGAAGACCGAGAAATTGCCTTTAAATATCTGGAGATTTATTATGGAAGTGAGAACAAATTTGTTCTCTGTTGTTCCAGATGGAAAAACTAGGATCAAGGGAAACTAAAGGGAGAAAACTTTGATTCAATACAAAGAAAATCTAACAATTATAAGCTACCTAATATTGAAAGGGCAGTTAGGTGGTATATTGGAGTGCCAGGCATGGAGTAAGAAAGGCTCTTCTTCCTGAGTTCAAATCTGGCCTCAAATGCTTACTAGCTGTGTGATCCTGGGCAAGTCACTTAACCCTGCTGCCCTTTGTTTCCTCATCTGTAAAATGAGCTGAAGAAGAAAATGGCAAACCACTTCAGTATCTTTGCCGAGAAAACCCTAAATGAGGTCACAAAGAGTTGGACGTAACTGAAACAACTAAGCAACAGCAACAATTGAAATAGGTTGTCTCATTAGATGGTGAGCTTCTCATCAGTGGAAGAATAAAAAGGCTGGATGACATGCTATCCTTTCCATTAAGTATAGTTAGGGTGGTTGTCTCTTTGAATTCTGATCATATGATTGTTATTTCTGCATGACATTATAGTGGTAAAAACCAAGTTCATCCTTGTAATACCTCTGTCTAAACCTGAACCACCCACATAGACTGCTCTCTCTACTTCTATTTTCAGCTAACAGGATGCTATTAGAAAAAGACAGAAAACTGTTCAGACTTGACTCACTATAAAGTCATGCCCCCGAACTTCAAACTGGGCCCTCACTTTTGCTTGACAATCTTTTTATCCATCCCTTGTCAATTTCCTAGCTCAGGCCCCAAGGTAATTTTCAAAACATTTTCTACCCTCTCCAAGACTCCAAAATTTCCTCACCTCTAGTCTCTTCAGATGACCTCCTTGTCTTCCACTTTACTGAGAAAATTGAGACCATTTTTGTAAGCTATATTACCCACACCTATCAAACACTACTTATCCTTTTGTTTTTTTGTGGGCTTTATTTCCCATCATCTCAGTGAAAAAATGCCCTTCTTTTCCAAAATTAATCCTTCCACCTGTTTTTACAAGTCCTATGCTTAATTGTATCAATTGTCTGTTTTCTCTGTACCGTCTTCAGTCTTCCCTTTTATACCAGCTCCTTCCCCTTTCATTTCAACCACACAGGTCTTCCCAATTCTATGAGCATCATCATGCTACCATTCATTCAAACTACCATGCAATTTCTCTTCACTGGGAAATTTTACAAATGTGTAGTCTGTGCCAACATTTCCTTATCTCTCATTACCTTCTTAATGCAGTCTGGCTTCTCCCCTAGAAATTTATTGAAATTGCCCACATGATGATTAAAAATGACCCTCCTAATGGTTGAATCCAGTCACCTTTTGTCAATTGTCATTCTTTTTAACTCATTCATAGTTATTTAGTACTGTTGATCAACTTCTGCTGGCAACTTTTTAATCCCTTGACTTTTATGACATTGTGATATCCTAATTTCCTGCCTCCTGATGGGTCTTTCTCTGTCTCTTCTGACTCCTCTTCCTTCTCTAACATTTTCCCCAACATAGAGTTTCCTCAAAGTTCTGTGTTTGGACATTTTTTCTCTCTCCATATTTTCTTCCTTGGCAACTTTATCCACTTCTGAGGCATCAGTGATCACTTCTGTGAATTGCCAATCCCTGATTTTACATTTTTAGCTCTGTTCTTTCTCCAGATTTTCAGTCCTTTATTTTAAAACTATCATTATGATATCTCTACCTGGAAGTCCAATGAGAAATAGAAAAGTTCGGCATTTCCAAAATTGAATTCAGCATTTTCCGTCAAACCCCTTCCTCTTTCCTGACTTCTCTACTACTATTAATTGCACTTTAGTCCTCCAGTTAATAAGAATTAAAACCTCATTTACCCTTGAGTCTTCTCTTTTTTTTTGTCACCTATCCTAAACCTAGTTACTCACCCAATCTCGTCACATCTGTCTCAACAATATCACCCTCAATTTTGTTTCGTTTCTTCCTCTTTGTTCCCACTATTATCATCTTAATTCAGACCTAGTTCATGCCTTACCTAATGGAATAATCAATAATAGTGATAAACTAGCTATATATTACCTTTTAAAATAAAATGTTTTTTGATATAATTTGAATTTTTACATCATCATAATTACATTCTGTATTCTTCCCCTCAAAACAATTATCCTATATAACAAATAAGATTTTTAAGATAAAAAAGAGGGAAAATCAGCATATATCAGTTATCAACAATAACTGATCAATATTTCCAAAAAAATCTGAAAACATGTCCAATGTATAACACTTGTAGACCTTCCATTTCTGCAGAGGGGTAGGATGAGGATGTCTTTCAATATGCTTTCTTTCAAGCTATGCTTGTTTTTTGTAATTTTACAATATTTATTTTTTATTTTTATTTTTGTGGCTGCTAATTCCATTTAAATTGTTGCAGTCATTGTTTTATATTGTTTTATTGTCTCTGTTTACTTTAATCTGCTTTAGTTCATATAAATATTTCCATGCTACTCTGTATTCATCACATTTGTCATTTCTTAAAGTATAGTACTATTCCATTACATTGATGTAATGTTTGTTTAGCCATCCCCCAATCCATGGACACATACTTCATTTCCATTTTTTTACTATTATAGAAAGTGCTACAATAAATTTGTTGGTGTATATGTTTGTTTGTTTTTTTTCCTTATCAGTGGCCTAGTAATGGAATCTCTGAGACAAAGGCTATAGCCATTTTAGTCCCTTTACTTATATAATTTGGTATTATATCCATCAACAATTCACTAGTATGCCTCTCTTCCCACAAACCCTCTGACGTTGACTATTTTCATCTTTTGCTATCTCTACAAATTTGCAGTGTTTTAATATATATTTCTCTTCTTATTAATAATTTGGGGCATTCTTTTATATAGTTGTTAATATTTTGCAATTCTTTTTATGAGAATCATTTGTTAATACCCTTTGACTGTTTATCTATTGAGCAATGACATGTGCCTGTTAATTGTTTACATATTTTGGATACCAAATCCTTAGAGAAATGTGACGCAAAGGTCTTTTCCCATTTGACTACTTTACCTTGTATCCCAGGTGCATTAATTTTGTTGGTGGAGAAGTTTTTCAGTTTCACATAATCAAAGGTATCTCTTTTGCCCTCTGTAATTACCTCTATCCTTTGGTTAAGAAAACACCTTTTTTACACATAGCTATGAAAGGTCAAAAATCTCCTAATTTTTCTAATAGTATGATCTTTAATAATAAGTTCCCATAGCTACATTTAGAATGTACTGTGGAATATGTTATAAGGTTTTGCTTTAATCTTCATTTTGTCGGACTACTTCCCAGTTTTCCAAACGGTAAATCCCCTCCCCCCCTTTAATCTAAATAGGGATTTTTTTTCCTGCGTCATTTGTATTTTCTGGTTTATTGAACACTGGGTTATTGAGTTCCATTGTTTTTAATTCTTTGTCTAGTCTGTTTCATTGATCTGCCTCTTCATTTTTAACCAATATCATATAGTTTTAATGATTCTTATTTTATAATATCATTTGAAGTCTGAAATGCTATTTTCTTTGCATATCTACTTCTTTTCGTCATTTCCCCTAATGGTCTAGATCTTTTATTTTTCCAAAACAATTTTCTTATTTTATCAAGTTCTGTAAAGCATTCCTTTGTTAATGCTATTGGTATAGCATCAAAACTACAAATTAACTTTGGTAGTGTTGTCATTATTAATATATTGACATTATATTGACATGAGCACTAAATATTCCTGTAGTTGTTTAAGCTGTTTATTTCTTGAAGATGCACAAGTGGCAGAAAACTGATCCATACTCTATCGCATTTCAGCCTCAGCGGCTGCATGGAGAATACAGTCATGTGCAAACAAAAAGTTGCTCACCAGTTCTTCCTTCACTTTAGTCTTTACTTGGAAAGTCTTTTGGAGTTAAATTGTTAATGTCATAGCTGATGTTGACACAGTTTTCATTCTCACTGCAGGCAACTGACAACATCACTTAAACAACATGCTACAACACATAAGAGGAAGCACAAAGGTCTGCTTCACTCCACTGGTGATTGGGAAAACACAAAAGCATCATCCATTATCTAGAACCCATGCAGGCACGTCATCATGAAACTGGTGTACAATATTCATGGTGCTTAGTACAATATTGATGGCATACTTCTCTGGGAAATCAAATTTTATCATGATCTTCCTTAAGACCTCATAACGGTTACTAACAAAGGTCTTGGTCAGGTAGATGAATGTTTTGTATATACAAATATTTTATATGCTTTGGTAGATTGATCTCCATGTTTTTAAAACGTATTTTGTAGTTACTTGCAATGAGACTTCCTTCCTATTATTACTCCTTGACTTTTGTTATTATTATATAGAAATGTTGATTTTTGAGCATTTATTTTGTAGCATTCAAATTTCCTAAAACTATTATCACAAGTAGTATCTTTCCTGATTTCCTAGAATGTTCTGAATAGATCATCATGTTGTCAGAAAATACAGATAGATTTATCTCCTCTTTACCTATCTATATGCCTTTCATTTCTCTTTCATCTTAATGCTATTGCTTTTCCAGAACTATATCAAATAATAACGACAAGGCTTGGCATCCTTGCATTCTTTCAATATTTATTGGAAAAAAATGTATCCCCATTGCATGTGATGTTTGCTTTTGATTCTAGACACTTTTATGATATTAAAAGAAGGTCCACTTTTACCTACATATTATAGGGTTTTCTTTAGCATAAATGAGTATTGTATTTTTCAAAGGTTTTTCCCAAATCTTTTGAGATAATTATGTGGTTTGGAATATTTTTCTTTTTAATATGACTAATTATATTTATTTATTTTTAATATTGAATCATCCTTTCTGTACTAGCATAAATCCAACTTGATCATGATGAATGATTTCTTGGATGAATTGTTGAAATCTTGCAGGTTTTTATTTGAAAATGTTTGCCTTTACAGTCATTAATAATATTCACTTACAATTCTTCTTCTTTATTTTGACTTGATTAGGATTTATAATATATTCCCCTCTATTATCTCTCTATTTTTGTTCCCTTTTATTCACTCATTACAGTGCCAAGAATTCCTGATTTGTTATGTTCTTCTGAGAGAACTATAATCTTTAAGTTGTTCTTTGCATTCTGGTTTGAGATCAATATGTTTTGCTTGCATGGAGATCATATTTTCTTTTGATGTCGTTTTTAATTCTTTTCTTCTAGATTGTCCTTCCCTTTTGTGTAATTGCATTCCAACGCATTTATTTTCTTTTGTTTCTTTGGTGAGGTTTGCCACTGTGGATTCAAGTTTTTTTTTTCTCCTCTGCCTATTATTTCTTCTGTGCAGAACGAAATTATGGTTTTACAAGTCTATTTCTCTTTTAAATTCATCAGCAATATCCTGCTGTGGTTGCATGTTCTCTTGGCAATCCACAGGGTCCTCTCTCTCAATAGATGTTGATTCTTTCTCCTTTGTCTTGAGGTATTTATTCATAGATATCTGGACTCATTTAGCTGATATAAATATATTCCCTCTAGTTATTAATATTTTTCCTGGTGTTTTATCTGCTTATGCTCAAAGTCTTTAAATGTGTTTTTTTCTTCTTGAGATCTTTGGTTCGCTAAGGTTCCCTTTTCCCTCATTTCCCCCATTTGTCATTTTCTGACTTCTTCACCTTTGATTTTGGTTTCCTTGGGAATTGTGACTCAGTACTGCCTTAACTTCATCATGCACAGCTTCCTTTAAGTTTCAACTACAATTTCATAGGGTGCCTTTCACAGCCCCTCTTAATTCTATTGCCTTCCCTCTATTATTTCCTATAACTTGTTTGTGTATATTTGTTTGTTGTCCCCCACCTCCATCCCATTAGATTGTGAGCTCCTTGAGGGCAGGTACCATCATTTGGCTTTTTTTGTATGTCTAGTGCTTAGCACAGTGCTTGGAACATAGTAAGTATTTAATAAATATTGATTGATTTACATTGTGAATTCATCTCTGCCTCAAGTGACTTATAGGGGGCAGAACTGGCTCCAGCTAGATGCCAGGCCCTTTTTCTCAGACACCCTATGCAGGTCCTACTCCAACTTTCTTTGTTCATTTCTCAGCTGAGCTCTGTTTCAGTACTGAATAATGTCTTATACTGCCAACCAGAACAAACTTCTGCTTTTTGGTTTTCCACAGCACTAGGTGTAGGGAGGCAGGGGAGGCTGAGGAGGAGGTGGAGGTTGTTAAGTTCTGTTGCAAGCCAAAAAATAGGCTTGTGCAGCCCTGCCAGAATCTGGTGGGCAGTGAGGGATGGAGTGCTGAGGAAGCAAGTTGGGGATTAGCTTTCTTTGCTGTTAATTCTTTGGGTTTTTAATCTTATTAAATTTCTTGGTATCTTAGATCATGGTGATTGCTAGAATTGCTTTTTCTCTTGCTCATAATTCCTATTTTGGAGAAGTGTGAGAGGGTGTAATGACCAGAGAAAATGTCTAGTTCTCCATTTTATTGATTATGTGACCCAGAACTACATAGTGCTTTGAGGGTGGCAAAACATTCTGTCAACATGATCTCATTTGATCCTAACAACCTTGTGAGGTGGGTGCTGTTATTATTATCCTATTTTTACAGATGAAGAAACTGAGGCAGACAAGTTAAGCTACCTGTCTTATAAGGGATCACACATCTAGTAAGTGCCAGAAGTAGGATTTGAAGACAAGGCTTCCAAACTTAAGTCTGACATTCTATCCACTGTGTAACTTGGTTGCCTAACCTAATTGATCTCTCTAGTCTCTATACCTTCCCAACATTCTATATGTTCCTGCCCAAGTAATCTTCCTAGAAAAAGGCCCTGACCAATTTCCTCCTCAGCTTGAAATCTTTTCAGTCCTCTTATTGCTTTGTACAAACTCCCAATCATGATACTGAATATCTTCTACAATCTGCTCCCAATATACCTTTGCATCTTTGCTCCCTGTTTCCTAATTGATTATAATCAAGGAGAAATCACTGTTCAACAGCCCAGAATGCAGAGGCAATATTGTTCCTGACCACTTGTAACATGATGCCTACATGCTTGAGAATCAGTAGTTGCTGATGAAGGTCAGTCTATCAATCTAACAAACTTACTACATGGAACCAAGATGAGCGCGATAGCTCTTTTCATGGGGATATCCATGCCCAAACAATAAGGAACCCTCCAAGTCATGATTAGGTTGTGTCAGTGTAGAAAAAGAGTAGTGGCAGAAAACTGGTGTGAAGAAATATAGAAAGCTAATGGAAAACTCCAGGGGAAACCACATTGGGCTTCTAAGAAATAGTCCATGTGGCATGGTAGAACCAACATTGAGCTTGGAGTAGAAGACCTGGGATTGGCCCCATGTTTGCTGTTTACTAGCTGTGTGACTATACACAAAGAAGTTTAATCTTTCTGTGCCTCAGTTTCCTTCTGTGCAACATGTATAAGTTAGAATAGATAGAATAACCTCTAAATTTCTTCTAGCCTTAATAAAAAAAAATTTTGTTTTAAAAATATTTTGTGTTAATTTTGATACTCAATATAGCGGTCTCTTTATTCATTCCAGGTTAGGATTCAGTTGTGCTTAGTTACTTAAAGAAACTCATCATAGAAAATATTGTGGAGGCTCTGAGCAGCAGCTGGAGGTCTGCTTGATTGTAGTTTTATATCTTTCTTAGTATATTCTTTTGGTCACAAGTCTGAAAAAGAATAATATGCATTTTTAAGCTTTCCACAATTTTTGAAATGCTATTTCTGAATATTTTTGAAATGACTAAAAAAAAAAAAATCAGGCCTTGATGAACCTTCTTGTGACTGAAGAACAAAGATATGTATATGCTCCTTTACTTTGAGCAATATCAGGTTTCTGGGTCACCCAGGACAGTCTCCCTCATTTGGACTCATTGGCTTATACCTGAGGAAATGTCTTGGACCTAGTCAGGACTTATTTTGCCTGACCTCTCTCTCTCTCTCTCTCTCTCTCTCTCTCTCTCTCTCTCTCTCTCTCTCTCTCTCTCTCTCTCTCTCTCTCTCTCTCTCTCCTTCTCTCCTCCCCGTCTTCTTCAAATCTTGCCGTCAGGACCATCAACTCTACATACTTAACAGACTGTCCCTTCTATTCAGCTATTGTTAGCACGTTCTCATGTATCCTCACCATACACTAACTCTATGCCCACTTTTCGTTCTGACAACATCCATCTTCTCCACAGTCCCTAGAACTTTGATATCTAGCCACCGAGGAAACACAAAGTCAGAGGCCTTCTCTCCCTCATGTTGAATGTTATTAGTAGGCTGCACATGGGCTTTTTGTGTACTCTTTGCACCCCAAAGTTGTCCATTTCTTATCTTGAAGCTCCCCAATGCTAAAACTTTGGAATATGGCATTTATAGGATGTATTGGAGGCCTAATGTGTTTTCCCCTGGAGTTTTCTGTTATTTTCCATATTTCTTCATACTGGTTTTCTGCCACTGTTGTTTTTCTTCAGTGACATTTCTTAGCCATGACCTAGAGGGTTCCTTATTCTTTGGGCATGGATATCCTCATGAAAAGAGCTACAGCACTCACCTTGATCCCATACAGTAAATTTGCCAGATTGACAGCCTGCCCTTCATCAGCAGCTACTGACAGCGCATCCCAGGTTCTCAAGGATGAAGGCACCATGTTGCAAGAGGTCAGGAATAGTATTGTCTCTGCATTCTGGCCCATTTGACAGTGATTTCTCCTCAGTTATGAAGAACTAGGAAAAATATTGCTTCTGAGTCATGAGCTGCTGGGAATGGTACTGTTTTTTTTTTTTTTTTACCTGTAGGCCTCTCATTTCCTTAAACCCAGCATTTCGCACAGCACTTTGCACATTATAAATGCTTTTTGATTCATTCATTGAGTCAGTCCTTTTCACCAAAATATCTTTAAACTTTCTCACCATCTCCATTCATGCACAAGATCATTAGGATAGCTTAGGGATTTTATTAACTATAAGGCCCAAGAGAACATTGTTGGCCTTGGTATATATAAGTTTGGGTAAGTAATTGGCTCAATTCCAAGGATATAACACACCTAACTGGTACTATGAAGAATGGTATTGTATTCCCTTTCCGATCTTACTCAGTAGGAAATATAACATTCTATGCTTTAATGATTAGTTTTACGTATTAGGCCATACAGATTCAATGAGCGAAAGAGAGAAGATCTGGAACAAGAGATGGTAGTAAAAAGCATCACCACTATTGCTAAGAAATAAAAAGGAGTTGAAATAAATCATCTGTGGTCTACTAATGTCATGGCCCATAAACCTTGACTGTGTATGAAGGAACAGCCTAGGAACGTCCTGGTTCAGAGCATGCGTATGTTAACAAGGCCAATAAGCATGGGCTCTGTGATGGACCTGTGGCTCTTCCTAGCTTAGTTGCCTCAGTCATCTTTGGCCCAGCACCCAGTTCCAGGGACTAGTGGTCATCCCCAAAAGCAAGTCCTTTAACACTGCTCTGAGTACATGCCCATTCTTATGGAACCAGTGACCACTTGCCCAGCTCTATCACCTGTGTTATACTTAGGATCAATAATCATTAAAAAACTAATAATAAATAATCATTAAAAAACTAAAATTAAAATTAAAAAAACTAAAGCTTCGGGTCTCCACCCTTTTGCTGCTGGGGCCCATCCCACATAGATAAATGATGATCATCACCTTCTTTTTTTCCATTTCAGTTTGTCTTTCTCTTTTAAAGTTCCCCATTCTCTAAAAGAGAATCATTCTTCCACTAGGTGGCTTTAGTCACAATACGCTGGGATATTACCATTTGTATTTTCTCCCAGGGAATGAAATTCTCTGGGCCTCAAAATACTATGAGGAACATAGTCCGGAGAAAACATGTCATCTGGGTCTAGAGGGACAAATTCTCCAATAAACAATTGAACTTGCTGGCAATGTCTGGCAGCCTATATGAGTTCCCATGACTGTGACCAAGTTGCTGGTCAGTTGTATTTTACCAATGATAAAGTAGATACTTTTGAGGAAATATATAGCCGATTACCTCTCTTGGTATCAAGTGTGTCAGTAGGACTCATTAACACAAACAGTGCAGGAAAAATGGCCAGGGAGTTAAAGCAACCCAACCATACTCTCTCCTGCTTTAAGGTCCTATCTGACTCCTTCCTTGCTTTGCTTAGCAAGTCTCACATATTGAATAGATTTAGGGCTGGGGGAATCTTAGAGATAATCTGGGAGCCCACTTTGAAAGCTTCCCCCAAGTTCAGAACAGGTTTAGGATTAGCAGCCACTCAAAACCATAGTATTGATTTTACAAATGAGGAAACCGACACCCGGAAGGTTGAAGTAAGTGCCTTGCCTAATACTTCACAGTGAACCAGAATTTGAACAAGGTTCTCTGACCCAAATCCAGCATTCTTTTCAGTTCTCCATTTCAGCAAACTCTTTTTCTTTTTTCTCTTCAGCTGAAAGGTTTTAAGAGGCTGGTTTCATTGTAAAGGGGATTGATCAGGGAAGTCTGTAAGCAATTTAATAAATCCTTCATCTACCTGGCCGCATCATCAATTTAATGAGATTGTAGGGGTAGACCTTGGTAAGAAAGGAATCATCAACAGGCACACCTCCCTGAATCTTGCCGAGAAGAACCCCACAGATTCCCAATGACAGGAGCTTGCTATAGAATGATTGGTAAGTAAAGAACCAGACGTTATGGACTCTTGTCAAAAGACCTACTCCTTCCCTAAGGTATCAAAAAGAAGTTAAGACACCAGTTCTATTTACCCCTTTCCTCCTTTAACTTGGAATTCCAGATTGCATTGGTCAGGATAAGTTCTCCCAGTAGCAGAATCATATAGTGAGCTGCATATGATTGTGCAAGGTGGTCTGCAACTGCTGGAGCTCCGATTCCCATCTGCCTTTTTTTTTTAAATTTTATTTCATTCTTTTGAGCACAGATCAGAGTCTAGAGTTCCTGAAAATGGACTTTCTTTACCCAAGATATGGCAGTAACTACAGCTTTGATGGAGTTCATGCAGAGGCTCATGGTTATGGTAGACATATGTTTTTCATTTGACTGGAGAGGCGATACCCCCACTGTACTTGGGCATTTGTTTGTGGCATCCATTTCAAGAGTTCTGGAGTTTGAAGACATGTTTTATTTAGGCATCTGCCTTTAGAAAGAGAGGAAGACTTCCAGATGGACTATGCTACCTTAAGAAATAAGATAGTCCATATAGTTCCTGAGCAGTGTCCTATTAGAGAGTAATTGGTGAGTGTTTTGACAATTCAGGGAAATGCTTGTTTAGAATCTACTTTTTTTAAAATTTATTTATTTAACTTTTAACATTCATTTTCACAAAATTTTGGGTTCCAAATTTTCTCCCCATTTCTCCCCAAAATGCTGAGCATTCTAATTACCCCTATCACTGATCTGCCCTCTCTTCTAACATCCCTCCCTTCCCTTGTCCCCATCTTCTCTTTTGTCCTGTAGGGCCAGATAACTTTCTATACCCCTTTACCTGTATTTATTATTTCCTAGTAGTAAGAACAATACTCAACAGTTGTTCCTAAAACTTTGACTTCCAACTTCTCTTCATCCCTTCCTCCCCACCCATTCCCTTTGGGAAGCAAGCAATTCAATATAAGCCATATCTGTGTAGTTTTGCAAATGACTTCCATAATAGTCATATTGTGTAAGACTAACTAATTTCCCTCCATACTACCCTGCCCCCCATTGCTTCTGTTCTCTCTTTGGATCCTGTCACTCCCCAAGAGTATTGACCTCAATTTGCTCCCTCCTCCCACTGCCCTCCCCTCCATCATCCCCCCCACCCCTCCTATCCCCTTCTCCCCCACTTTCCTGTATTGTAAGATAGGTTTTCATATCAAAATGATTGTGCATCTTATTCCTTCCTTTAGTGGAATGTGATGAGAGTAAGCTTCATGTTTTTCTCTCACCTCCCCTCTTTTTCCCTCCACTGAAAAGTCTTTTGCTTGCCTCTTTTATGAGAGATAATTTGCCCCATTCCATTTCTCCCTTTCTCCTCCCAATATATTTCTCTCTCACTGCTTAATTTCATTTTTTAAAGATATGATCCCATCCTATTCAACTCACTCTGTGCTCTGACTGTGTGTGTGTGTGTGTATGTATGTGTGTAATCCCACCAACTACCCAAACACTGAAAAGCTTCAAGAGTTATGAATATTGTCTTTCCATGTAGGAATGAAAACAGTTCAACTTTAGTAAGGCCCTTATGACTTCTCTTTGCTGTTTACCTTTTCATGCTTCTCTTCATTCTTGTGGTTGAAGGTCAAATTTTCTTTTCAGTTCTGGTCTTTTCATCAAGAATGCTTGAAAGTCCTCGATTTCATTGAAAGACCATTTTTTCCCCTGAAGTATTATACTCAATTTTGCTGGGTAGGTGATTCTTGGTTTTAGTCCTAGTTCCTTTGACTTCTGGAATATCATATTCCACGCCCTTTGATCCCTTAATGTAGAAGCTGCTAGATCTTGTGTTATCCTGATTGTATTTCCACAATACTTGAATTGTTTCTTTCTAGCTGCTTGCAATATTTTCTCCTTGACCAGGGAACTCTGGAATTTGACCACAGTGTTCCTAGGAGTTTCTCTTTTTGGATAGCTTTCAGGAGGTGATCTGTGGATTCCTTGAATACTTATTTTGCCCTCTGTTTCTAGACTCTCAGGGCAGTTTTCCTTAATAATTTCATGAAAGATGATGTCTAGGCTCTTTTTTTGATCCTTTCTTTCAGGTAGTCCCATAATTTTTAAATTGTCTCTCCTGGATCTCTTTTCCAGGTCAGTTGCTTTTCCAATAAGATATTTCACATTATCTTCCATTTTTTCATTCTTTTGGTTTTGTTTTGTGATTTCTTGGTTTCTCCTAAAGTCATTAGCTTCCATCTGTTCCATTCTAATTTTTAAAGAACTGTTTTCTTCATTGAGCTCTTGGACCTCCTTTTCCATTTGGCTAATTCTGCTTTTGAAAGCAGTCTTCTCCTCATTGGCTTTTTGAGCCTCTTTTGCCAATTGCGTTAGCCTATTTTTCAAGGTGTTATTTTCTTCAGCATTTTTTTGGGTCTTCTTTAGCAGGGTGTTTACTTGTTTTTCATGCTTAACTTGCATGTCTCTCATTTCTCTTCCCAGTTTTTCCTCCACCTCTCTAACTTGATTTTCAAAATCCTTTTTGAACTCTTCTGTGGCCTGAGCCCACTGAATATTTATTTTGGGTGTTTGGGATACAGAAGCCTTGACTTTTATGTCTTTCCCTGATGGTAAGCATTGTTCTTCCTCATCTGAAAGGATGGGAGGAGATATCTGTTCACCAAGAAAGTAGCCTTCAATTGTCTTACATTTTTCCCTTTTTTGGGCATTTTCCCAACCAGTTACTTGACTTTTGGGTTCTTTGTCAAGAATAGGGTATACTCTGGGAATCTGTGAGATCTCAGTTCCTCCAAGGTGGCACAATCAAGCGTGTACTGATCTGGATGCAGAGAGGGATTTTTGTGCCCAGAAACTTAGCAGATACCTCTCCACAGCTGCTTGGTCTCCAGTTCCCAAGTCAGCACTGGGGGCTGATTTTCAGGTAAGCTGGATGGGCAGGGCCACCATTCAGTGTGAGACAAAGACCAGCTCTCCCAGGGCCTCCACCCAGAGCTGAGGTAAGACTAAGCTCTTCAATGCCCCCAGGGGTTTTTACACTCCAACAATGGAGCTTCCATTTGGGCTGCTGTGCAGGCTCTGTGGCTGCTGCCTGCTGCTGGAGCTATGGGAAGGCACTTCTCCCTTTCTGGCCTGCTGATAAAACCCCATCACTGACCTCTGGCACCTATAGGCCAAGGGATCTAAGGACCCGCTACTGTGACTGGAGATTCTGCCCCCAAGGTGACCTCCTCCCAGAGTCTCCTCACGCCACTGCTTGGTCAAGGCTGGTCTGGGCTCTGCACGCTCTCTCCATGTTCAGTGCAACCGACGTTTCCGTAGGCCTTTCAGGTCACTGTGGGCTGGAAATCTCCTCCACTCTGTTGTTCTCCACTTCTGCTGCTCCAGAATTTGTTGAGAGTCCCTTTCTGCAGTTATTTTATGGGCTGTGGGGAGAGACCCTGCATAAGTGTGTCTAGTCTACCATCTTGGCTCCGCCCCCTAATTTTTTTTTTTAAAGAACTTTGTTTCTATATGTCTTTATATTTACCTAGATTTTAAGGATAAGAGGTAGGATTTAAAGTTGTTTCAGCTTTAGTGCAGAAGCCACTCCATGAGGTGGTTAGCTAGCACAGTGGATAGAGCATTAAGCCTGGAATTAGCAAGACCTGAGGTCACATCTAGTCTCAGACCCTTACTAGCTGTGTGAATCTGAGCAAGTCACCCTCTGTCTGACTCAGTTCCTCATCTATAAAATGTGGGTAATAATAGAAACTACCTCCTCTGGTTGTTGTGAGGATCAGATAAGATGTTTATAAAGCAGTTAGTGCAGTGCCTGGCACACAGTGGGCAACTAATAAATGTTTGTTCCTGTGTGGGATACGGTGACCCTTACTCAAATTAAACTCAGAGGCTTCTCAAGGTAGAAGGCGAAAAGAAATTTATTACAATCTCATGAGAAGGGGCACTTCCCACAAGACCATCAGCTGTGCCAGCAAGGGGGTGCACCTGAGTGGAGCAGAGTACAACATTATATAGTCCCTAACGTGGAAGCCCAGTAGCCACTCTTCCCATTGGCTGGGAATCCAGGAGTACAGTCTAAACATGGGAATCTACCCCCAAGACAAAGAACACAGAAAGAATCATTGCTCACCAACGAGAGTTTTTGTTACCAAATATCAAACTTAAGGGAAGAATGCTGATGTGGCATAAGGGGGTGGTGAAGGGGAAGTGAATGGGGTGCCACACCAGAACTTTGGTGGTTCTCCATCCTGGAGCATTTTATTTGCCTGAGGGGGACACTTAGTTATTTTAGCGTTGGTAGGAAGGAAGGGTGGGGGTTTGGGGGAATTCATGCTTGAGGAGTCTTCACTTAACCTGACTTCACTCAGGTCTTTACACCTCTTATATCTCAGCATCTTATGTATGTTTTGTGGGTTAGAAAAATGACCATTCCATACCTACTACTCGTATTGCACATTGAATACTTGTGCAGGAGGTAGGGACCCAATTACCCACTTTTAGGGAAACACAGGCATGAATTATATTATATTTAAGCTTTTTTTTCTAGTGATTTTCTGAGATTAACTACAGGTACAGGCAAAAAGCCAGAGATCAATTGACCCTTAGGGGTCAGTCCCTAGAGTCAAAACCTGCCTGAGTATGCCCAGAGGCATGTTGGGTTACAGTTTATATTGGTATAATAGCCACTGTTTGCATTCCCTCTCTCTGGCTAAATACTCTGGCAGTGTGCGTTGTGAGCAGAACTGCCAGTGTACCCTCCCAATGCAAATGGTGACACCTGTCCCCTACTCTCCCCTGGTTCTATCACTGAATTTCTCATATTGCTCTGCTAATATCTGGTCAGCTGCACTCAGCTGTCTCTTTGTTCTTTTTGGATCTTTGGAGATCTTTTCACTGACCCTCGATGACTCTAATTTGAGTCACAACCTTACTGCAACAACGAAAACTGTGTAGCATTATGTTGATTTTGCTTATGTTTCCCCCCGACTTCTTTGAAAGCCAAAAAAAAAAAAAAAGTCTAACCTCTAAGTTTTGGAGGCTAAATCCAAGACTCAAAGCAGTTTTCTCTAGTTCTAACTTAAAGAATCTTGACCATCTGGAGATGCAAGCAAGGTGAGGAAGAAGTTGGCTTAGTATCCTCTGAAGAGATATATGCCTTAAGAATATTGTCTTCCCAACTGTTTGCCTGAAGGAGAGCATTAGAACCAAAAGGCAGAAAAACACATTTCCTTGGACTGAATATTGGGGGTGTCATCTAAAAATGAGGCCATTGGGAGGACGCCAAGTTGGATCAAGGGACTACAGGGTCTCTCCATCTACTATGGGTGTCCATGGAGGTATGTGCCTATATGATGATATTGGGGCTAGAAAGTTGGAGTGGGTGGATTGTTTCATCCAAAATGTCTTCCAACTACACCCCTGTCATTTTCCCTTTTGTTTATTTTGGGTTTTCAAATGAAAAATGGCCAGCTGTCAAGCTTTCTGTCACTTATCTGCCAATAGCAGCCCTCCCTCCTCAATGAGATGACGAAGCTGCTTGTGCTGCTGTTTCACTGATACATGATTTTGTCAGCCATGGGCAGGGGATATGATGGCACAGTGAACCCAAGCTAATCCCTTCCACTGGTATGGAATACTGGCTGCCTAGCAGATGTCACTCCCAAGTAAGAAAGAAACCAGCTGACTTTTTTTTTTTTAAATTGTTCTCATAATTTGAATGCATTCTCATCATCAGGAATGGGGGGAGGGGCAAACAAGAGATACCCAAAATCAATTTTACTCACGGAATGAATTCTTCATCTCAGCTCATTAATAGTTGTCGACAGCTTTTTTATACATAGTTCTTGAATTTCCATCCCAGTCTGCCATTTTCTCTTGCCCCTTGCCTTCATCTCCTCAGCCCCTCTTTTTATTTCTAATCAAGCAGATATTCAGTGAATTATTTAGCTCTTCCATCCCTTCCCCTCTACCCATTTCATGGTCTCCCTTTCCTCCCTACCCCCTCTCATCAGGCAGCTGTTCCATGACTTATCCTGGTAGGGTAGCCAACTGTGGGTGGCCTGACCCTTTGGGAATGCAGAAATGTTGTGTTTGCTAGACATCCCAACTGGAGTGCATCCCAAAATATCTCCCTCCACCCCACCCCCTTTTCAAACAGCCCAGCACCTATCTGTCTGACATAGTTCGTGACAGTAGGCCTTTGAAATACAGCAAATAAAAAATGTTATAGAAATCACATTGCACTTGTCAAACAAAATGACAATAAAAACAAGTCCGTAATCTTTTATATGTCGTGCGGCTCAACTATGGTTTTCAACTCTGTCTTCCTAGCAAGCTTTGCCCTGACTCCATTTCCTCAAGGTGTTCTGGTCTACACTGGCCGAACTATTTAATTGCAATAATATTTTTGCATTTATATTTTCCTTAAAACTCCCTTTCTCTCCTTGTCTCTCTGTCTCTCCCTCATTTGCAGTAGGCAAGATATAGTGGTCTTAGAAATTCAAAACCTGACATCTGGAGGGTGAGGCAAAACTTTACCCTTCTTGGCATCTAGCTCTATCCCTAACTTGTTCAGACTCAAATGATGGAAATTTCCAGGGATGAAAAATAATTCTGAACCTTATTTTTACATATATGTGCAGTTAGTTATCCTAACCTTTAGAGCTATGACTAGGACCAGGCAGCCTGGGTAGGATACTGACTTAGGAGAACCCTGAAAATTCTAGGAATCCATTTGCTGCATGGAGGACATAAAAACTAAAAGGAAAACAGAGCTTAGCACCTAGTTGATTGTTGTTCAGTTGTTTCATTTGTATCCAACTCTTAGTGATGCTTTGGGAATTTTCTTGGCAGAGGTGCTCGAGGGGTTGGCCATTTCCTTCTCCAGTTCATTTTATAGATGAGGAACTGAGGGAAACAGAGTCAAGTGACTTGCCCAGGGTCACACAGCTAGTAAGAAGAGTTAATTAAAATAGGAAGCTACCAGATAGCCAGCTTCCATAAGTACAAAGTAAGTTCCTTCCACTTTTCCCCATGGGATCCAATGCCCTTGTTTCGAAGACACATTCCATGCTATTTGTGTCAGCTCTGTGCTGCCCCAGCTGAAAAAATTGCTTGTTATGACTCTGCTTAAAGTTGACTCTGCCCCACCCTAACTTATTTAAACAATTTAGCAGATTGTAACAATTTTTTTTTCAAAAATCTGTGAAACAAAAATGCTATTGAAATGCTAATAATATAAATGTACCTCTGTTGGTAATTTATAATCCTCTACTACTTGCAGTCATTTTGTCTCTAATTAGGACAATGGTAATCCCAAACAGAAGAAAATGAGTAGTTACAACCTGCCAGTTTGGTTGTTCATCTTTAATTTTTTGAAAAGGAGCAATGACATCACAGGGTGAAGTCTTGACTTTTGTGTGAATTATATTTAAGGGAGGCAAAGTTGCACAAAGTCTTCAGCCTCACTCTCTCTTCATGAGTCATTGTGGTCCAGCAGCAGGACAGATGACTAGCAGTGGCCTGGGATGCAGTGGATGACCTTGGTGCTTTCGCTGTCCGACCAAGGTCTAAAGACTCCACAGTTCCTGCTCCAGCTGCCTTCATGGCCAAAGGAACAAATTGTTCTCACTGCCCATTCCAAGGGGGAAAGTCTTCATATCTGCCTCCCTCCCCACTCACCTCTGGGTTACCTTTAACCTGGTTTAACCCACGTGCTGAGATGCTTTACCCGGGTGTGGATGCTGTGCATGCTACAGATTCTTGGAGCCACAGGTAAAAAGTAGGTGAAGTTTAGTAGGTATGTTCTGGAGATATAAGACAAGAAAGTCAGAAGGGGCCACATGGACAAGTGTGATGTACACTGAAAGAGGCACAGAATTTGAAGACAAGAAGCTAGGTTAGGATTCAATCCTGGCTCTCCTACCTACCACTTGTGTGACTTTGGATAAATCCTAACCTCTCTGGGCCTCAGTCTCCTCATCTGTTCAAAGGAGGGGGTCAACTGGATGGCCTCCAAAGTCTCTGCTTGTATTAATCACAAAACTGATTAGCTGATTCGAGGTACAGCATGGTAAATTTCCCTAAGATGCCCCCTCCCATGGCAGAGAATAGCTAAAAATGATGACCAGCTCTCTGCACTGCTATTTCTACTGGTCTATTTAGAGGTGCCAGAAAGTAGGAAGGGGACTAGTGTATGATGGCTTAGGTCTACGTGGAAACCAGCTCTGTGTGGTGGGAGAGCATGCTATCAAGGCCCAAGCAAGCTGGGAGGTAGTGGATTGCGTGCAATGAAGATGCTGGTTGAGTTTGACTTTGTGTGTACCTATTTCTGTGTAGTAGAGCATGGAGTAAATTCCTAATATACTTTGAAAAAACCCAAGTTATCGTTATCAAATGATAATAAACCCATTGTAAATTCAAGTATTTGTGTTGCATGTGGGAGGCCTCCAAAATGTCCTGGGGTCTCTTCCTCTGCATTGTCTTTGTGTTTGCTGCTCAAAAGTCAACACATTCTGGACACAGTTGATGAAAGCTGTGACATCCAGTCTAACCCTGCCTTTCCGAATTGTACTAGCTGGACTTAACTTCCAGTTTCCCATCCCCTAAGACAAAAGGAATATCAGGCAAATGTAACACCTTGGTGCTACCTTTCTTACAAAATATCAACCACTTTTCCTCATAATAATAATAATGATAGCTGAGTTTTAGATAATTTATCTCATTTGATCCTAACAACAACTCTGTGAGTAGGAATCACAGGTATTATTCTCCCCTTTAATGCTTTGGAGACTGATAATCCATGATTTGCAGCCATGCAGTATCACTGAAAAATGTTAATGCTGTAAAAGGTGGGCCATCCTCTGAGAGAGATGCTTGGTTCATGAACAGAACTGTATGGCTCCACAAAAGCCATCCAGCATATTGTGCTTCTCTTTAATTGTGGACCCAGTTCAATGTCAGTCCACAGGGTTTATGCAAAATGGAGATAATTATGCATATCATAGCCAGCACAATAGGTATTCATAGGAATATACATCTAGAGCCAGAAAGGTCATCTAATCTACTCCTCTTGTTATAAATATGAGAAAACCGAGGTCCATAATGGATAAGTGACTTGCCCAAAGTCATATATGGAGTTAGGATTTGAATGTGGATTCCACAACTCCAACTTGATCATTCTTTTCACTTACCTTTCTCTGTGCTCTGATTCACCTTTTCTATACTGAGTTATGCCAAATTCTTTTAGGTGATTATGAAATAAATTTAGGAGGCTCCTGAATTAGGTGTTAATCTCTGGACAAAATGACTTTCTCATTGTCAAGATTAACACAGCTGAGGCCTTTCTCTTGCTATTGATTAGACTCCCTTGAGAATATGTGAACTGAGGCATTCGTTCACTCCTTAATACCTCATTTGAGACCAACAGATTGATTCATGGTCAATTCATAATCTGAACTTTGCCTTTGACCATTAAAAAGGAGTCCTGAATGACTAGAGACAATCAAAAGGAAAACAAAGGTTGAGACTGACCCAAAGGAAGTTGTCAGACATCCTTAGAAGGAAACTGATGTGGTCCTGGGGCACTATAGCTCTAACAAAGAACCACAGGCACCAAGAAGCCATGCCACCCCAGAGATGACAGCTGATAGGACCTAGAAACAGAGTAACAAAGGAACTCCTGAATTCTACCAAGTTTTTGCACTATATGGAGATTGGAAACCAGAATTGGAGGAACAGAATTAAAGTACAGAGATATAAGCCTATATTTTTCACTGATACTGTGACTTATGTTTATTGTGCAGGTCTAAGATAGGATTTGACTGTCATTCGTGAGGAGCCCAACCATAGCCATCTTATAAATCTGTAGATAATTGTATATAGGTCATTGGGAAAGTGGGACTCACTGCAAAGAGTTGAGCTTTTATGATGCTAGGCAGTTTTTTTCCTCATGAAACAACCCTGTTATAGCATGACTGGAAGATTGTATAGGTCCCTAAGGAAGATGGAGGCCTACCAGAGAGAAAGATACTGAGCATTTATATGGTAATTTAAGATTTGCAAGGCACTTTATAAATGTCATCTCATTTTATCCTCGCAACTACCCGTGAGGTGCTGTTATTATAATACCTATTTTACAGATGAGGGAACTGAGGTAGACTGAGGTCAAGTGACTTGCCCAGGGTGATGCAATTAGTGTCTGAGGCCACATTTGAATTCAGGACTTCTTACTGCAGTGTTCTATTGGTAGAATCCCAGCTGCCTCTAATGAATGAGAGCAACTTTGATCCATGTTAATGTGAGCTCTTTGTTTTTTTGCATTTCCTGTTGCTTAAATTACTATCACATTACTATGTGATGGCAGACTGAGGCCTTATGTGGAAGCTAAAAGTCTTTTCATTTTCTAAATGCTAGCCAGATCCTGATATTGCAAGGGGAATTGCTGGATAGGGATACAATTCTAAAAGATTTTTATGAAGACCCTCCAAGACTGAACCCAACTTGTATAAGGGAAGAGCTTTGGTTTAAAACTATAGGTTACAAGTCATAAACCTCTTCCCCTATTAGACTGGAAACCATAGTGCAAGGTCTGTTTTATGTCCTTAGCATCAAACACAGTGCCTTCTACTTGGTAGGTGCACTCAACAAATGTTTGATTAACAACTGTGTCTTCTCGACAAAATCTGTGGGCAATTAACTGGTTTTTGTTTTTAAATTTTTAACATTTGTTGAAACATAAGTCAATGTAGAGTCATGGCTAATGTGTAGACAGACAAGGAATAAAACTGTCTATGTCACCATTTCACGTTTTACTTAATGCAAAGCAGCAAGTTTTTCCATCCCTTTGTTCTGGGATATATAATTCTTTTTTTCTTGTGGAACAAAAATGATTCTGGATGTTATGACCCCTTTTCTAATTCCAGAGACTTCAAAGGCCTACTGCTCATTTTAAAAAATTTGCATCTGACCTTCATCAATTCCCCATGTCAATAACAGTTTGCTTGGACAGCAGAACTCATTTTTACCTTTTAGTTTTGTGAGGGTGAGGTTGAGTTTGGCAGTAGAGATATGCCAACCAAAGTCTGGCTCGAGCTCTTCTCTCAGAGTCAACAGAAACTTGAAAAGCAACTTGGAAATTCCTTTCCTTTAGTGCTGTATTGCTTATATTCTGGGTAACAACGCCAGTGGTTTGGCTGGAAGAAATTAAGCAGGTAGTAAAAAAAAAAATCCCAGACGAAGTTGCAATGAATTTAGAAATAATCGCTCATAATTTAGTTCGTCATCCTGGAGCATTATTTCATGAGATAGGTTTAGGTCATTATTAAGAATGTGCTTCTTCTTGCATTAGAAACTAGATGAAAAGGGACAGTAGTTGATGACCGCTATAAACTTGATGAGCTATTAAAATTTCGCACTGCAGCACGAGCTGAGGGGGAGACATATCTGAGAGGAGATTGTATTTCCTCAATGCCTCTGTGTTCCAGATTGTGGTCTCTGTGATAAGTAGTCACGAAACTGTTACAATTTTTATAGCCACGTTCAGGGCAATATGTGCTTTGTATATAATGAACATGGACATTCTCATGGGAGCTGCAGTTAATTGATTTTTAAACTTCAATTCAAATAGACTATGTTTAACCCAAAATCAAGGAAATCAGGTGACTTTTGCCTCTCTCCCCCCTCTCTCCCCTCTCCCCTGCTTTCTTCTCTCTCCCCTCCCTCTCTCCACTCCCTCTATCCTCCCTCCCTCCCTTCACTTTCCCCCTCTCCCCTCTCTCCCCCTCCCCTTCCCCCTCTTCCTTTCCTCTTCCTCTCCCTCCCTCTCCCCCATTTCCCTTCACTCCCTCTCCCCCTCTCTTTTTTACCCTCTTACCCCCAGTTTGCCTTTCTCCTCCCCTCTTTCCCTATTATACCTCACATACACACAAGTGCCACCCAATCTTTTGTCTTCTGACAGTCAAAAGAGAGAGCCTCTCTTCATTCCCCACCTTCAGATTAACTTGGCTCCCCTTCTCTTGCCTTGGTGGTTTTATGAAAATCAGTTAAAAATTAAAAACAAAACAATAACACAAAAACAATACTTAGCAAGCTTCCCATCCCCCTTTCGTTCTTTGTTCTAATTATGAAGGTGTCTTGGGTCTCTTTCAGCAGTCACATGCTTTAAATATTGCAGGCTAATAAAGCAAAACAAACCCTATTGGCCCAGTAGGGAGCAAGCTATTCAGCTAATCATTTATTGAGAATGTCACTCAGGTGCTTCCATTAATGCATAACTGCCAAGCCGTGCTGATTTTGTCAATATTACGCAGAGCATAAAACCAGCCTGGATGAGCAGGGAGCATATGCCACTCTAGCTTTCTTCATTTCTAAAAGACGTGTGTATTTTTCCCCCTATTTTTTTTAACTTTATTTGGCTCTCAGGTAAATTGTCATACATGAAACTGAATGAATTCTCAGGACTGGAAAAGAATGAAGTCCTCTGTTTGCAGTAATTGTTCTGCAGACAGCGCTGTTCACGTGGGTCATTCCCCTTCACTCTTTCCTTTCTCCCTCAGCCACAGGCCAGAGGATCGTCAGTAGTCACATGAACCATGGTAAACATCTCTGTTTAAAAAAATGTGATCTCTCAACAAAATTTCTGACCATTCAACGTTCTGGAAGAGATAATAGGAGCAACTGTTGTTATAACTTAACAATGAAACCGTTTTCCTCCAATTCTTGGTCCAGTAAAAGTGAAAAGAAACGAAGAAGCGTTAAGAATAACTAAAATTTACACAGCGCTTTAAGGTTTGCTTTCCCTAAAGGATATCGTTTGATCCTCACAATAACCCTGTGAGGTAAGTACTCTTATTATCCCCCATTTTACAGGTGAGGAAACTGAGGCAGTGATTACTTGCCTAGGTCACACAACTGGGAAGTGTCTGGGGCAGGATTTAGCTCAGGTCTTTCTGACTCCAAGTTCAGCATTCTAGCCTACTCACCACCCAGCTGCCTCCCTGTCCACAATTACCTCAGAGGTATGATGTAGTGAAAAGAGAACTGACCTCAAAACCAGGAAGACACACACACACACACACACACACACACACACACACACACAGAGACACACACACAGACACACACTTGTCAGAACTCCACTTGTTCTGGGTGACTTAGTAGACAGGAGTCCTAAACCTACAGTACTCAGCTCAAATCCCACCTTCTGCAGGAGGCCTTCCCCAATACCCCCAGCTGCTAATGCCTTCCCCTGTCAGATTGCCTTCCATCTACACTGTATACATCTTGTGTGTACCTAGATATTTATACATGTCTCCCCTGTTTGACTGAGAGTTCCCTGAAAGTTGAGACTTTTTAACTTTTCTTCGTATCTTTAGTGCTTAGCACAATGCCTGGTGCATTGTAAGCATTTAATAAATGCTAGTTGCCTGAAAGACTAGTAGGCAGAAAGATCTGAGTTCAAATTCCACCTCTGATTTTTACGTACTGTGTGACCTTGGGTAAATGCTCAAGATAGAGAGTCATAGTATTTCTGGGAGATGAAACCTTCATTCCTGCTTCCTTTTCTATCACCCTCCCCTTTCTTCAGCCATGACCTTAAAGTGGCTTTATGCACACATGTACCCAGGAATTCTGACATGTATTCTTTGCCACTCTCAGAGGTATATTGGTCTACTTACCCTGGAGGTCTTTCCTTCCATCTTGTAGCCATGCCTATTTTTAAATCTCTTGCTATTGTTTCTTTAAAGCTCTCCCATTTTTCTCCCTTTGAAATGTCTCTGCACCTGCATCCAACTTTTTATATAGAAACAATTCATCTGATGTCTTTTGGCTCATTGGTTCCCTCACATATCATGTGATAACCCAGTTTCAAAGTGCTATTTACTGATGATATTGCGTAGGCTTGCAGGGTCTTCCTCCCTTTTCATTCCTACTCATTCCTCAAAGGCAAACTCAGAAACCACTTCCTCCATGAAACTTCCTCTGATTCCACATGCCTAGGGACCTTCTGCCTCCATTCTCACACAGTTTTGCATCTGTTCATATCATTTATTATTATATTGTGCTTTTCTGACACATGCTGACTGTGAGACCCTGGGCAAATCACTTCAACTCTCTGCTTAAATCCCAGGAAATTCTCTGAAACTATAGTTGAAGAATAGGTACTGATCTGCATTGGTGAAGGGAGTTTCTTCACTGGGAATTTCCTATATCAAAGAAATTACAGATCTAGTCACCTTGCAAAAATGTATATTGCCATTATCTGTATCTGTGCCTTTTCCTCTTACTAGACTTTAAGCCCTTTGAGGTCAGGAAGCACACATTGTCTAAACTCTATTTTATCTTATCTAAATTTGCTCTCTGTGCTCTGTACCTGGTTTGTTTTTAATAAATGCTTATTGATTGGTTAATATAGCCTCTGTATAGTAATTCAGATTGACATGGTTAAATCCTATTTTCTCCAGGTTTAATTCCTATTCCTTTAACAGTTGCCTTTTTCCAGTGAAACAATAGACTTTGGTATCTTGATCCCAGTTCCTTTAAAGAGCCAGAGAGAGTTTTGGATGGTATGTGTGTGCCTGATGGCAAAAGGAAACCATTCTGGAGAATGCCTTGTGGGCAACAAACTGTTCTGGTTCTGGCAGATGGACTATTTCAAGGCTCTCAAACCCAGCTCATCTTTGTGTCTTTGTGATCTCTCAGCCTCTGTCTTGACTGCCTACTCTCTTGTTTTAACCTGGCTTCTGACATTTCTGACACCTTTATCCTCATTTTTCCCCTCGGGTTCATGATTGCAATTTTGATGGTCCTATCCAATGTTGCATTCTCTTTCTTTTCTGGCATCATGGGTGTTTCCCTTACAGCTTGCCCACAATCTTAAGGGAAAATTCATCACAGACTTTGCTCTGACTGTTGGCCATTAACAGCTATAAACATTAATTTTCCAACAATGTGCTATTTAAGATCACTATGTGCAAGCTCTCTAAACTTAAATGGGACCTGGAAATCCTTTTAGTCATCTCAATGACTCCGTAACATTCTCTCCAGTAGCTATTCCAAACTTTCTCATCTCTCCTCAGGTCCCCCAACTCTACTCCATTTTCTCTTTATTCTCAGCAGATACTTAACTTCTACTTTACTGAGAAGATTGAGACTATCTAACAAACTCCCTGAAGTCTCCTTCTTCACGACTCTTAGTCTTTCTCTCCTCATCTTTCCTTTCTGCTTTCCTTCTAATCAAGATGATCCAGTATCCTTTCTCATTACAAAAGCTAACTCTTCCCACTATACCCTTGATCTGATACCCCTTTTTCTCCTTTGTCCTTGATCCATCAACTATCCTTTGCCATTTATCTTTAATCTTTTCCTCTCTACTAATATTTCTCCCTCAGCCTATGAGCATCAGATATGGCTGGTGTAGGAGACTGTGCCTAAGAACTAGTTTTTGAATTTCTAGATAAACTTTAAAATACTTATTCCTCAGCCAGTAATTGAGTAAAGCTAAAAGGTCTTCCAAAAAAAAAAAAAGGATTTTATCTGAAATCTTATAAATCCAATCAAAAAGGCTTTGAGAAAAAGAAAAACTGCCAATCTGTACTCACCAACTGGATATCATAGACTAGGAATCATCACCATAAAGATGGGCAGAAATGCACAGGATACAAAACCCAAGAAAGTAACCAGCAACAAAACTTGCATACTAATGTTCCAACTATGGATAACAAGCAATATGAACTAAGGATATTCCTTCAAGGAGGCCAGTTGGGCCTAGAAGCATCATAGAGACTTCATACATTGGGACAGTCATGAAACTGGAGTATGGTGATGGAAAGATATACTCCAGAAGAAATAGGATCATTAAAGGGCAGTGGGATGGGAGGTGGGGGATGAGGAATATTACATGGTAAGAATATAAATTCATGTGAGACAATCCAGGAGCCAGAGGGAAGAGGAATGTGATAGAGAATATTCTGGGATAAACAGAACCAATATTATCATCAGATAATATTGGGAAACATAGCAAGCCTGGGACAGAGGTTTGTCATATTGGTATTGGGGGACTTCAATTATCCAGATGTTTACTAGAGCTCTCTCTGTGTCAAAAGCAAAGAAGCTAATAATGGTTTGGTTTGTCTTACTAAGAATTTGTCCTTCAAAAGATAGAGGAGGCAGAGGGAAGGAACCTTCTTTTCAGGACTTAATTCTCTATAAGGAAGAACTTGTTGGAGTAGAAGTGATAGGAATCTTTGGGGGAAAAAGTGGTGGTTCCAGGAGAGAATGAAAACAAATATAGTCTGACATGCTGCATACATTTTTTGAAAGAGAAATTCAAAGAGTCCAGAAGAAAAACATACATAGGGTGCCATGAACCAATATTCTACAGGGAACCTGAGCCCAGGAGACATGGGAAACTCTCAATATTGAAATTCTGAAGGTACATAGAGAAACAATTTGTCTAAGGAAGAAAATAGAGTTGTGAGACCAATATGACTATGTAGGAGAGGTACTGGGGTATAGTGGATAAAATTCTAGTCATGTAGTCAGAAAGTCCTGGGATCAAAACTCATCTTTGCCATATTCTGATTGTGATCTTGGACAAATAACCTTTTAGAGCTCCTGCCAACTTTAGATCAGCATTGTTAGAGGAAGTTGCCTTAATAAGGGTTCCTGACATCAATGAAATCACAGGCCCAAAAGAAAGAAAAGAAAAGGAAGGAAGGAAGAATTCACCAAAGATGGAACGAAATGCCGGTAACTCTGAGGATAAATATAAAAACAGGCTTGTAAGAACAGTGTCAGACATGCTAAAAATCCCAGGATGAGCAGAGGTCACCAAAAAGATTGTTTTTATTTTGTTTTTGTTTTTTAGTTGTTGGGGAAATCAAAGAAAGACAGGAACACTGCTCCAGGGGAATAGAACTGTGGTGACTGATGGTAGAAGGAAGAATGCAATTCTAATTTTTTCCCCTGCTTTCTCTGTAAAACGAGAATGACCTTAGGACTAAAAGGAGATAACAAAAATAGCCAATAGGGAGTTGAAATTCAACATAAGAAGGGAGATATTATAGAGAGCATTTAAATTATTCTTGATGAGCTTAAGTCAACAGACCTAGCATCCTGAAAGCATGAAAGCACAGGAAATAATGTTGAATCTGGAGTGGGAGGACCCAGTTCTAATTCTTTCTCTGCTCTTTACTCCCTAGGTGACCTTAGGTAACCTCTGTGACTCCAGTTTCCTTGACAATAAAATGAGGAGGTTATATTAAGATGACCTCTGATGTCCCTTCTAACTTTAATTCTAGTTTCTTGGCCCTGTACTGTTTAATATTTTTATTAATGGCTTGAATATTGCTAAAGAATGTGATCTATTTACTAAAACTGCGAATGACACAAACCAAGAACGGTTAGTTAAATCCTTGCCCTTCAGGGGTCAAGCACCCTAACATGAGAACCTTATTTACCTTCGCTTCCCCAGCACCTGCCTGTGGAGTCAGAAGACCTGGCTTTTTCTCGGCTCAGAAGCTTATAATCTGTGTGACTATTAACTTCTCTGAACTGGGTGTCTTGTCTATAAAAATCACAATATGTACGCTGCCTGTCTGATAGGGCTTGCTATAACACAAACACTTTGTAAATGTTAAAGTAAGTACTATAGAATGAACTGTTATTTTTACTGCACAAAATAGGCATCTAATACATGTTTAATAGCATTTTCCTACTTAATAGCTATCTTGGAATTCAAGTCTTTCGTAAAATGATAGATTTAGAGCTGGAGGAGATGTAGTTTAATACCCTCATTTTATGGATGAGGCCACTGAGGCCCAAAGAGTGATTTGCCCAAGATGGCACTAGTGGTGAGTGACAGAACCTAAATTCAAATACAGGTCTTTCACTTATATATAAACCCAGTGCTTTTCCCTTGCACTGAATTCCCATCACATTTAATTGACAGTGTTATCACAGTTACACTCTCTAAATTTTCATAATATTGCTCTTTCCTAGTTTTCTTATATTTCTTTTCATTCCTTCTTAGTCACCATAGCTGATTCTTCATCCATGTCATATCCCCCAACTGTTGGTATCCCCTAAGTCTGTCCTGTGCCCTTTTCTCAATATTATTTCATGTGCTGATTTTATACATAAGCTCCCATGGGTTCAAATAGCATGTCCATGAAGATAATTTCTAAGATCTACATATCTACTTATTGCCTCTTTCCTGAGTCCTACATCACCAACTGACTTTTGGATATCTCCAACTGGGTACCCTGTAGGCATCTCAAACTCAATACGTCCAAAAAAGAACTCGTTATCTTTGCTCTCAAACCATCCTCTCTTCCAAACTTCCCTCACTGTCAAGGAGACCACTGTCTACCCTGTCACTGAGATATGTGACCTTGCTTTCATCCTTGAGTTCTCTCATTCATCCCACATGCATTGTGTGGTTATATCTCATCATTGCTGCCTTCAAAATGTCCTCCTTTTCTTCCCTCATACAACCACCATGCTCGTGCTGTGCTAGTATACTCATTACCTCATACCTGTGTTCTGATAATAGTGTTTTAACTGGTCTCCCTCCCTGGAGTTTGTCCTCACCAAGATAATTTTTCTAAAGGGTAGGTCTAACTATGTCACTTCCTTACCCAATGAGCTCCAGTGGCTCCTTATCTCTAGAATCAATTGTAAAATCCTCTGGTATTTAAAGTTCTTGCTAAATTGGCCAGTTTTTTTTTTTTAAATACATTGTTCCCCTCTGCAAACTAGCTAGACTGCTTCTTGAATGCAATACCCATTCTCCCATTTCTGTGACTTTGCAATGGCTTTCCTCTATCCCCCAATGCATTCCTTCCTCACCTTTACCTCTTGGTTTCCATGGCTTATTTAAAGTCTTAGTTCAAATCCCATCTTCTGCAGGAGTCCTTTCTTCTCCCTCCCAGTTCCTGGTGCAGCTGATTTGTGACCTTCAGTCCCACTTACTTTCTATCCTCACTCACAATGTACCCCCTGACGTCATGTGAAATCAAGACAAAGCATGTTGGTCAATCTTTTTCATTCAGTCATGTTTGCTGATCAACGTTTCATTCTTTTGTTTTCTTCCTTAAAAGATCATTCCTCACCAATATAATTTTTAGTTCTTTTTATAGTTAATAAAATTAGAAACATATTTTGTCTAATTCACTGGTGGCTGGCAAGTGTTTAACCACTGATTCTCCAAAAAAAAAATGTATATATATATACGTGACACAAATGTGCATGATTAACATTTTCTCCATCACTAAGTCTAGAATCTAGACCATCAGTGTGCAACTCCAAAAGAAACAGGGGTACTAATTCATACATGAGGATCTATACAGCTACATATTGACTTATTTTTAAAATGTAATATTATCTATGCTTTATTACATTTTAATTTATTTTGCTAATTACTTCCCCATACATTTTAATCTGATTCACAGGCACTCACAGCATGGGACCGAAAGACTAGGTGGTCGACACCTTTGATCCAGACAATAAACAAAATAATTAATCAAGCCTTGATTTGTTCTGCAGCATAAATATTCACTCTGAAAATTTTATCATCAGCTATGGTGAATCGCTTTGACCTGGTTCCAGTATATCTCTGGTCCAGTCCCTTTGAAATTAATATTCCAGCTACTCTGTACATAACGTTGTATGTACCTAGTTATTCATATGTCCTGTCCCTTATTAAAATGGAAGTTACTTGATAACATGGACTCTTCCCCTTTCTTGGTATGCCCAGAACTTAGCCTAATGCTTGGCACGTAGTAAGCACTTAATAAACGCCTCTTGACTGACCTACTGATAGAAGCCAGGTGATATAGAGCAGGGATTCTTCTCCTGTGGTCCACAGATCTCCAAAGAGTCTTTTAATGGGGATCATTAACTTGGATGAGAAAAAAAATTATATCTTTGTTTCAATATAATTGACTCTCTTTTATTTTATTTTATGCATTTAAAAACATGATTCTGAGAAGTGGTCCATAAGTTTCACTAGACTCTCCAATGGGGCTGTGGTATCCAAAGTCCCATTATGGTGGAAAGAATGTTTGATTTAGAGTTAGGGACCTGGATTCATCTTATGGTTCTAATACTTATTGTCTGCAGGACTTGGGTAAGTTATATAATTTCTTTGACCCTCTATTTGTTTATCTTATGAAGTAAGCCAATTGGATCAGATGATCTCTGAGGCCTATTTTAGCTCTAAAATCTGTGATACTATGGATGATAGCACATTAAACCTATGACATAAAGGACATTCCTTAAAAAGAAATGGCCTAGATTCTCCCAAGGTATCATCAATAAACTAACTAATGTTTGTTGAGCACTTGTAATGTCCAAGACACTAGCAATATGAAAAAGTATAAGGCATGACCTCAGCCCTCAAGGGCTTACTCTCTGGTTTCAACCTATTTGCCATATTTCAACCTATATAAATACTTAATGACAAATTCTGCCATTTTGGGAACTTCATGGATTTTTTCTGATAAGTGGGTAAGACTAGGTATAGTGAAGCAGCCACTTGTCAAAAGGGAACCCCCCCACCCCCGGGGGACCTGGGAAGGATTCCCGACTTTCCCAACTTGGAACCAAGAAGGAGCTTCTTACTTGATCATTGTGACCTCTTCATATAACCATTGACTGAATGTGGAGCTGGCCTCATTATCAGAGCCCCCTTGGCAATGGACAGACTTTTGGCTAAGCCTGAAAGCAATATTGACTAGCATCTATAGCAGTCAACAGGCTTTACATGAGCCGGCTAAGAAGAGCGTGATTTAAAGCATCTCTTTTTTTAAATTTGCATCTTATTTTTAAATAATAGATTGAGAAAAGAAGGCAGCGCAGGAAATGTTGTAATATCTTTGTATTTCTTAATGTTTGGCAAATTTATATGTCTTCTGAGACGCCAAATACTCTCAATAGCAATAAGGATAAATCATGGTAATAAACACAATATACAGTGTTCTAATAGGAGGAATGAGAATCTCTTAAAATGTCATACGCAGGCATTTAATTTACACTTAAAAGGCAGTTACTGTGAGTAATTATAAGTTAATTAAATATTGATTATTATAAGAGCCCTATTGTGATTTAGGATGTATGTGGTATAAAGTAAATCTGGCTGATTTGAAATAAACTCAAAATGACGCTGGTAACAACTGTATAATTGCATTTTATGGTTGTTAAAGGAAACGAAACAAGCTAACTATTTGAGGTAAAGAAGTCAGATATTATGGCGAGATGTCAGTGTGAGCTTTTCAATTTCCACATCACTGCATATTTATTTTGCTAACCAGACACCAAAACTTAATATGTTTTCAGTATTTTTTTAAACTACCTTTTTTTTTTCCATTTTAAGTAATTCTGAGCTATTTACAATAGAAACCAGATCTATTGTAGTACATCTATTGAATTTTAGCCCTAGGTGTTCCCAAGTGCAATTAATGGTAAATTATTATACAGTTTAATACCCTCCACCTCAGTCTAAAAGAAATGTTTCTTTGAAACACTTCTATTATATTACAGCAGCGTTTGTGTATATGAACTGGGAGAGTGAATTGACCTATCTTAGACCCAAACCAGCCAAAGAATAACGTTGGAGGAATGCAAGCCAAAACCAAAATTAAACTCTGCTTTTCAGTTCCTTAAAGCAATATTTTTTCTTGTGGGGAGGTGGTAGGTGGACTGGGGTGGGGTGGGGGAGATGTGTGTGGGGTCTTAAGAGCAGTCACAACTTACACCTGGCTTCCCTGTCTCCAAGATGGTCCCTAGACTGGAGCCAGTCTATTGTGAAGAGCTTTAGGGGACCAGAGAGAAAACAATTTTAAACATGTTAAAGGATTATCAAGATTGTTAGTCTTTTTTTCAGTTAGTTTTTTCATTGAGGTAAAAGAATAGTAGAAATAATAAGGAACTGCCTAGAAGAGAGAGGACATCGTCATGATCTGATGAGGATGACTGAGTCAGAATGGAGTTTGGAAGACCCTCTACCAATGAATAGTAGGCTGGCACATCCACACTGGCGGAGGAGAGGAAACACAAGGATGGGATCTGAGGGGAGCAGGTTGAGTAAGACAAATGGTTGTTTTTGGTCCTTCCTTCCCTATTTTGACTTCCCAATCACATATGATCTCTCACTGATCCATTTTTGTCTAGCAACTGCCTTCCTATTCATCTTAATCCCTGAATTTTCATATTCCACAGACCCCTTATGAACTAAGCCTGGCCTTTTGTTCTAATCTGTGTCCTCCCTACTCATTCCCTATCTTTTTTTGCCCTCAATGTATATTGCCATTTAGTCTCTCTGGGGAATTGATTAATCTCTGGCAAATTTGGCAGTGCCTTGGATTGACAACATGGAGGTAGAAGGGAACCCAGGAAATGTCTTTCCCTGGGAGCAAGAGATGTTCTTCCTTGAAGTAGCTCTGGCAAGGGAAATAATGGAAGGGATTCAAGACAGCCAGAGATAGTAATAGAGCTGAATGAGTAGATTCCTAGACCTGGAATCAGAAAGACCTGTGTTTACATGCAACCTTAGATAACTGAATAGCTTCTGATCCTGGGCAAGTTATTTAACCTCAGTTTTGTCAACTGTAAAATGGGGATAATAATATCACCTTTCTAGTTGTCAGGATCAAATGTAAAGCTCTTTGCAGACCTCAAAGTGCTATATAGATGTTGGTTATAACAACAATTGTTATTTTATCATTGTAACACATTTATACATAAGTTAATATACAGATATTTTATATAAAAATAAAATTTATAATATTATTGTTATTGCTGTTACTACAAATGAAGGTATTTCTCATGAATTAAACTGGTCTCTCCTTTGTGGTAAGAGAACTTTTATTCAGAATACAAAGACCATGCATTAGGGAAAGACAAATTGAGGTGAGGAGGTGTTGTACAGATGTCTTACTTGTGCTGTTTGGTCTTTGATTTCTTGCCCTTGTTTTGTCAATGTGGTATGTAGGGGATGCTGGCAGGTGACTGGGTCATCCAGGGTTGTTGGTTATGCTGTCCAAGAGTTTACATGCAACATTCCCCAGAACTGGAGGAGTGAGTAAGCAATGATGAGGGCCATGTTCATGAGCAAGCCTAGCTTTTCTATCTCTACCTACCAGCTGAATCATTTGCCCACCCCTTGAACAGGGAACTCAATGGTACTGAGTACACATAACACAAAAGCCATTTCTTCATTGCTACATCCCTGGAGTTGGGTTCCTTGTTCACCTCTGTTATTTTTCGCCAGGACCACCCCTTATCCAATCTTGTGTTCCTTAATGCCCAACCTGTGTAAGATAGTGTAGATTTTCTCTTCATTCCAGACCTGTTTCCTGAAATCAGAATCCACACTCTCCATACCCCTTCAGCTTTGGAGGAGCCATCCTTATCCTCTTGGAGAGAAGATGATAGCCATCTTCAAGTATTTGAAGGACTGTTATGTAGAAAAAGAATTGGCCTTGTTTTATGCAGCCCAGGATTTATGGATAGATGTGGCAGAGATGCCACATAAATCTTAGCAATTAAAGCTCTCCAAAAATGGAGAAAGGGCAAGTTTTCTTTCCTTGTTGGTCTTGAAGTAGAAGTTAGAGGTTGAGTTGTTGAATGAAACTGTAGAGGAGATTGGACTAGAGAGCTTTTTAAGTCTCTTCCAACTGTGAGATTGTATAGTTCTGTACTTTATTATCTTTTTCATAATTTCCGTTGCACATTGGAAACCCTATTACTTTATACCTAGACAACCACAATGGTTTCCTCTCTGTTGTCCCAGATTTAGACAAGGTGGCACACAAAGTAGCAGTTAAATATCTACTTTTACATTATAGTTTCTTAATTGCTTCATGTGTATTAGATCATAAGTTCCCTCAGGGCAGGAGCTATGTCTTACACTTCCTTCCTTCTGATAATACCTTCCCTTTATACTGCATATGTCGTGTATGTACATGGTTGTTGGCTTATTCTCTCCCCCATTAGGATGGGAGCTCTCTTAAGGCAAGGACCATTTTGTTTTTACCTTTCTTCTTAGAACTTAGCAAAGTTTCTGGTGCATAAAAAGGCCTTAATAAAGGCTCACTGACAGATTCTAACATGGAATGTGCAGTAGTTTGTCAGTGAATTTATTGATGGTTTTTTTAATGCTTACTTGGCATTTAAGGCTCACCACAAGTTAATGCCATGCTACCTTTCTAGTCTTATTTTATAACTTCTCTTTTTCATATATACATTATATATAACATATACATATATATGTATGTATGTTCTATGCTTCTGCCAAATTGAAGGAACACAGACAATTCTCACTTTATGTAAGTGGACCATTCCACAGTCTTCTACATAAACCAATATTCCTGTAATGCAAATTTGCCCATAGACTTGGGGAAGGGAGGGTGGAGAGGACTGTAGGAAAAGGCTACATGTCTGTGGAGGGAGGGTGTTGGTCCAAGGTTCAAAGACCCATGGGGGCAGGAAAAGGAGAAGAAGCAGTAGGAGGAGGAACAAATGGCTGGCAACAGCTACATGAGGGCTTGGTCAGAACCAAGAGGAAGAAGGGGGGGAGGGGGTTGGTGACAATCAGGCAGCCCCAGGGGTGGTGGTCTCTCCTGTCAGTTCTACTTTTACTTGGGAGTTTTAAAGCTTTTGTTTCTGTTTTTTTGTACTGGTGGAGGGGTGGGAGGCTGAGGGGCAGGAGCAGAGAAAGAGCACAGTATTGTACATTTAAGTTAACATAGGTGGGTTTTTTTTTTGAATGTAGACTTCTCTCAGAATACTTTAGGTAAAGTTGAATTTGCATAATGTGAATTTATGTAAAGCAAGAGCTGCAATTACCTTCCCCTATTCACGCTCTAACATGTTCCTGCTTCTCTGACTTTGATCATGCTATCCCTGAATTACCTTCTGTCCTGTTACCTGGTAGAGGAATACCCATCCTTTCAGGTCTAGCTCAGATATAGTCCTTAAATGACCCCAGCCCCTATCAGGTCATCCTCCTTGGATTTCACTTTTGTACCTTCAGGTAGTCTGGAAAGTCTGAGAATTGTTTTAAACAAATAAAGCTTAAAACAGTGCTCAGCCTTTTGGAATACCTTGTATACCCTGTTACTTTGTATCCTAGGTAGTTATTTGCATATGGGTCCTACCCCTCTTCTCAATAGTAAGATCCACAAAGGCTGGAAAAAAAAAACACCCACCTCAAAAAAATTCTTAATGTTATTATTAAGACTAGGTCATGCTTAAGGAACCTCATTTACGTTTTCTGACAGGTTTTCTAGACTGTCAGACCATGTAATGGATGAGGTTATATTTTATCTTCTTTTATTTATACTTTTATTTGTTCATTCATTCAATACTCCATTTATTCTTCTGTATGTTGATCTGTATGTGTATATGTATATGTATATATATGCGTAAACATATACACGCATCCATACATATATCCCATTTACCATATATATGTATATATGATAGAGAAAAAGAAACTAAACAGTGGTACAATTAGGTAAATATAGCTCTGCTTGAATGACCAGGTCCCCAAAGTACTCATTTAAAGCTGATTTTTGACTTGGAAAAAGGGCTGTATTAGAGTGCCCGAGGAGATGTGCTATTTAAGACTTTTATCAATGGCTTGGATAAAGGCACAGATGAAGTGCTTATCAAATTCACAGAGGACACAGAGTTAGGAGGGCAAATATATTGAATGACAGAAGCAGAAATCAAAAAATAGCTCAAGAGCAACTTGAGTCATATAAAATTTAATAGGAATTATTACAGAGTATTATTCTTAGGTTAATTTTAGAAATATAAGATGGAGAAGGCTTGGCCAGACAAAAGTTTTCAGAAAACATGTCTTGAGGTCTTAGTGGATGGTGACTTGCTGAGTCATCAATGTGATATGGCAGCTAAAAAAAGATGATTTGATCTTAGTTTGCGTGAAGAGAGGTATAATGTTCAGGACTATGGAGGGGACAATCCTACACTTCAATCAGCACACATTTGTTAAGTACCTACTATATGCCAAGCACTGTGCTGAGTCCTGGAGATACAAAAAAGAGGCAAAAGACAGCCCCTGTCATCAAGAGTTCACAATCTAAATGGGAAAAATGACATATAGGGAGAATGAATGGGGAGTGACCAATTACATTCAAAGCTAGCTACATACATGATAAATGGGAAATAATCAACAGAAGGAAGGCACTAAAATTAAAAAGAGTTGAGAAATGCTTCTCCTAAAAGATAGGATTTTATCTGAGACTTTAAGGGAACCAGGGGAGTCAGGTAGATGGACCTGAAGAAAGAGAGATTCTGGGAATGGGGGACAGCTAGAGAAATAGCCAGAGGCAAAAGTTGGAGTACACAAGAGGTCAGTGTCACCAGATCAATTGGTGTAAGAAGACTAGAAAAGTAGGAGCGGCTGGGTTGTGAAAGGCTTTGAATGCCAAACAGAGCATTTTGTATTTGCTCCTGGAAGTGATAGGGAGTCACAGGAGTCTCTTGAGTAGGGACTTATGTGGTCCCACCTGCACTTAAGGAAAATCACTTTGGTGGCTGAATGCAGGTTGGGTTGGAGTGAAGCAGGCGGACCTATCAGCAGGCTATTGCAGTAATCCAGGAATGAGATGATGAGGGTGCCAGGCCTAGAGGCCTGAGGGCTACCCGAGTCTTCTTACCTTACCTCCCGAGGTCTTCGGTTGGCCAAACCGGATGCTCATATGAGAGAAAGGACGTTCCAGAGTCGAACAAGGGTTGAGCTTTATTTCAGGGTCTAGTTACAAGTGCAGGGGAATTCTTCCTTAGGAGGGAGCGAAAAATCTCCCAAGGAGGCAAAGATCTTACAATAAGAGATTGGAAGTAGAAGTATAAGCGGGGAGAGAGGGGGAGGGGAGAGAGGAGAGAGGAAAAGCAGAGCCTTGTTGTCCTGTCTGCTCCGCACCCCTCCGCCCCAGAGCACTTTCAGGCTTTCCTGATCCTACTTAAACTCTCCAGCAGCATAGTTTGCATCTGAATACTGTGCTGTTAGATAACAATAGTGTGCCCAGATCCGGGACAATCTCAAGGGCGGGGAGAGCTCTCTCCCATCACGTTTCTCACGGGAAGAGGCGGAAATACACGAGATAGCTTGGTTCACCTCGATTCCCAGTCGTTTCCTGGGGGGTCTCATGAGAACTCTAAGATTTAGAAGTTCCCACCTTTACCCGCCCGAGACTGTCCACCTGGAATTGAGCTTCCATCCCCAGCATGAGGGTTTTCACTAAGGCGGAGGCTTTAGTCAGATAGAGAGTGATAGAGAGATAGCAAAGATAAACTCTACAGTCTTGGACAGTACCTTGAATGTGAGAGGTGAGAGATGGTGAGAAATCTAGGGTAACTCCCAGGCTGCGGGTCTGAGGGACTAGAAGGATGGTGTCACTATCCACAGTTGTAAGGGAGGGTTTAGGAGGGAAAATAACGAGTTCTGTTTTGGACATGTTTAGTTTAAGATATCTACCTGACACTTAGTTTGAGATGTCTGAAAGGCAGTTGGAGATGTGAGAACTGAGGTCAGCAGTGCTTCTGCTCTATCATATACCCGAAAAGAAGTGACCTAGTCTGCAACGGTATAAGGGAGCCCACCAGAAGCTCTTAACCTGGAATCCATGAACTTGGGAGGAGGGAAAGTCCATGGATAGATTTCAGTAGGTCTTTGAGATTAGGTGAGGAGAAAAAAATTACATAAAATTACATAATATTGCAAAGCACTTTACACGTATCGTTTGAACCTTACAACCACCATGTGAGATAGACACTATTATTATCCTCATTTTACAAAAGAGGAAACTAAGGCAGTGACATACCCAGTACTGCACAGTTAAATAAATGCCTGAGGCAGGTTTTGAACTCAGGTCTGGCTGTCTACAAGCACTCTATCCACCTCATTACCTACTTGTCTCATTTTTATTTTCACTAACCTCTAACTTAAGTTTAGCATCTTTCAATTATTTAAAGGTATCATTATGAAGGAGCAGCTAGGCGGTACAGTGGATAGAGCACTGGTCCTGGAGTCAGGAGGACCTGAGTTCAAATATGGCTTCAGATATTTACTGTGTGACCCTGGGCAAATCCCTTAACCCTAATTGGCTTCCAAAAGGAAAAAAAAAAGTGTTCTGGAAAGTGGACCATAGGGTTCATGATGATCCATGACTCAAAAAAGATTAAGAAATTCAGTTGTAAAGGGACTTATTGTTTGGGTGTGGGTTGCACTTAAGTCTCTAAGAACTTTTAACTCTGGGACTCCAGGAGAGTAAAGATCATATCTTAATCTAAATATTCTCTCCCTGGAAACCTGGCACAGTGTTCTGAACCCAGATGATACTTAGTAGGTTTCTAAGGACTTGAGTAGTGTTAAGGAAGAGCTAGACTCTTGGTTCTAAGCCATAGATATGGAACCAGCCTCTTCTATGGGCTTTGATCTGTCTCTGAGCTTATTGAAAATGATTTTCTATCTCATACCAGGCACCAACAAAGCACCTTTCAAGTATAGGCTTTTCATCTTGGCATTTTAAATACTCCTTTTCAAAGCACATTAATCTCCATAAGCTTGTCTTTTATTAATATCCTGTAAGCTCCAAAGCCTTGTTTTCCCCCAGCAGAGTCTGCACTAAGAAGCCACACTTGCCCCTGTCTAACCACATCTGCAAGTAAGCAAATATTGGCGAAAACTCATAAAACCTTATTATTCCCTCCGGGCAAATGATGTCAAATTCAGTGGCCACTGTTGCTGTGGATATGCGTGAGTCACAAATTTGCATTGCTTCAGGAGCTCATAAATAGACTGCTGCATAAAATATGAGGGAGGCCTCTGCTGTTGTTCTGCAGTGATGATGGGCAGGGATCAGCTGAGGAGCACAAGAGGGAGGGGTAGGCTTGTTTGACCAGTGAGGAAACTGAGGCCCAGAGAAGTGGCCCAAGATCAACCCAAAGAAAGCTTTTAAGAGTATTTTGATATTGACAGCTTGCGTATCAGGGATAGACAGCAGGGCTTTAAGCTTTTCTTTGTGTCTCTATGTCTTTGAATTTATCTTTTGAATTTATTTATACTTTTATGTGTGTATGTATAAATGAGAGATAGCAAGGCCCACTGGATAGACAGTCAGTCTTGGAGTCAGAAATAACTATTTCAAACATAACAGCCATGTGATCGAACCTCTTAGTACTTTGAGCAACATTCTAAGACAGTATGTTATGGGCAATTGCTGATATGCCTCAGTGGTGGGAGTTTTGACATCCAAGGGATTAGCAATCTTCTGGACTAATGAAATCACAGGTCTGTGCCAAATATGTATACACATACTCATAGACATGTGTGCATATAAATGTGTATTGGTGTGCAGGAATGAATGAAATAGCATTTAATAAGCACTTATTATGTGCTAAACACTAGGGATAGAAATGCAAAATTGAGAGAGTTCCTGCCATCAAGGAGCTTTTATGATAATAAGGGAGAACAGGGGATGGTGAATATAGTAACTAGTCTATTGGCATGCTATTTCCAGAAACAATGATCGTGTTGATTTGATTGCAGTTCTCTGAGCAGGCAGCAGAAGGGACGTCTAAATTATTCATTTATCTATTTGTGTCTTTCTGTTTCTCTTTCTCTGTTTCTTTTTCTGCGTTTCTGTCTCTCTGTGTTTCTGTCTCTCTCTGTTGCTCTGTCTCTCTCTGTATCTCTGTGTCTCTTTCCTTCTCTTCCTCTGTCCTTCCTTCCCTCCCTCCCTCTCTGATTTTGTGTCTCTTTCTGCCTCTCTGTCTCTCTCTCTCATCTGTGAGCTGCAGAGGATGGAGTGCTGGTTCCGAGACAGGATGACCTGGGCTCAAATGTCATCTCATTCACTTAGTAGCCAAGTCCTTGTGGGTTAGACATTTTACAAGTCTATCAGATTAATCTGCTAAGTCATAGATACTCTCCTCTCTAGGTTTTTGTGACTCTTGTGGTTCTCTTACCCCCTACTCATTCAACCCCATCTCAGACTTCTTTGCTGGATCTTCATGTTATTACCATGGATATTCTCCAAAACTGTGTTGTGGTCACTCTTCTCGCTCTTCTAGCTCACTTGGTGATATTGTCAGTTCCAATGGATTCAATTATAGTCAGTTTTGCTATAATGCAACATTATGTGTGCCCCAAAACCACTGTGCTCTGCAAAATTGCACAATAAAAACCATAGAGCTTATGGGGGAAAATGGGGTTAGGTGCACAATGCTCAAAAATTTTATCAGTTATACCTAAAAAAAAGAACCTAATAAAAATGACAGCACAATTTTATCCATGTGAAATGATTGCTGTTCAGTTGTTTTTCAGTCATGGCTGACTCTTCATGATACCATTTGAGGTTTTCTTCACAAAGACACTAGAGTGATTTGCTATTTCCTACTCCAGCTTGTTTTATAGATGAAGAGACTGACGTAAACGGTATTGAGACTTGCCTAGGGTCACACAACTAATATGTCTGAGGCTAGATTTGAACTCAGGTCTTTCCGACTTTAGCCCCAGTACTCTATCTAATACTCTGTCTGGTACTCTATCTATGCCACCTAAGAAACACATAAATATTATAATAAGTAGAAACTGTGCCTCCATTCTCAAGTTGTTACTCAGCCTCTACCCTAATCCCAGAAAAGTCCTGGAGAAGTTGAACAGACCTCAGGAAATGGTAGACAGTGACTAGACTTCCTATGTTCACAGCAATTATTCCAGAAGATATACAATAAATGTAGCACTTTACTTTGAAAAAGACTTTCACTTTCCTTGTGGAAGTAGGCTTCGACTTTTGAATTATTAGTTCAGGTGGTATAGTTTCTGCATTTTTGCAGACCAAATTTTGATATCAGCAAACTGAAATAAAAAAAAAGAGCAAAAAAACCATTTTGCCCAAAATGTTCCCTAATGTATCAATCATATTGTAACACATTTGTGCTTTCAAAACAAGTATTATAGATGAACTGACTCTATCATCTCTAAGATAATGATGATTCTTGGATCAACTTATCCAAACTTAACCTTATCCTAACCCCCAGTCTCACTTTCCCAATTGTTTACCAGACATGGCAAACTGGCTATGTTTTAGATCTCTTAAACTTATCTCACCTTTCCCCTTATTTCCCCTTCTTTCTAGTTTTCTAATTACTCTGAAAGACACCAGCCATCTTCCCTTATTCACTCAGGCTCAGAAGCTAGATGTCGCCTTTTCTTCCTTCACTCTCTCTCACTCCCATGTCCAATGTGTTGCCACTTCCTACTGTTTCTTTTGGAACATCTCTTGTGCACATGCCCTTCTCTCTTTTGACTCTGCCAGCATCCTGGTATAGGCCCACACCAATCACCTCGTGCATTAACTATTGCAATAACCTCATGTTGCTCTCCCTGCCTTGTCTTTTCTCACTCTAACTCATCCTTCACTCAGCTATCAAGTTCATTATCCTAACATACAAATCTGACTCTGTCACCTCCCTGCTCAAAATTCCCAATGGTTCCCTGTTACTTTCAGGATCAAATATAAAATCCTCTGGCATTCAAAACTCTTCATAATTTGGTCCCTTCTCTTGACCTTACTCCTTCATATACTCTCTGATCCAGTGACACGTACCTCCTTGTTGTTTCATGCACAAGGTAATCTATCTCCCTACTTTGGGCATTTTCTCTGGCTGTAACCCATGCCTGGTATTCTCCCTTAATGAAAGAGCCTTTCCTCTGTTGGTTTATCCTGTATTTGTTATTTATCCACATTTCACTCTGCCCTATCCTGCCCTCGCTATGTGCCAGGCAAAGTGCTGAATGCTTTGTCACATATATTATCTCATTTGAGCTTCACCGCAGCTCTTAGTGGTGGTTCCATTATTGTCCCCATTTTGCAGCTGAGGAAACTGAGACAAATAGGTTTGTGATTTCCCCAGGGTCATGAAGTATTTTATGCTCAATTTAAATCTTCCTGATTCCAGGCTTAGCATTCTATCCATTGTATCTCTAACTGTCTTTGCCCAAGTAGTTGTAGTTGTAAGGGGAGCAGGGGCAGCTAGGTGGTACAGTGGATAGAACACCAGTGCAGGAGTCAGGAGGACCTGAGTTCAGATCTCACCTCAGATACTTGACATTCACTAGCCATATGACCTTGGACGAGTCACTTAACCCCAATTGCCTCATCCTGGGTCATCTCCAGTCATCTTGATGGATATCTGGTCACTGGATTCAGATGGTTCTGGAGGAGAAGTGAGGCTGGTGACCTGCACAACCCTCCCTCACTCAAAGTCAAATAAATGCAAGTCATGTCATCATTTCTCTGATGGTGTGGTCTTCTTTGGCAGTGAAGGACGAACACACATCCTCTAATTTATTCTGTATATATCTTGTTTATAAATAGTTGTTTGCATTAGACTGGGAGCTTCTTGAGAGCAAGCACTGTCTTTTACCTTTCTTTGTATCCTTAGCCCTTAGCTTGGTACCTAGAACTATTAGGGCTTAAATGCTTTTTGACTGCTTGACTATAGCCAAGTCATTTAATCTCATTATTCTAGGCAACTGTCTGAGACTACAAATTGAAGAGAGTGCTAACTTGCATTAGTCAAGGAGAGTTCTATATCTGAGTTCCCTATTTCAATATATTGCACCTTCACCCACTTCATAGTCCTGGAGGCACTGATCACTTAAATGATTTTCCCATAGTCACACTGCTAGTATACATTAGTATACTTCCTCCTTTATATAAAGGCACATGTGCAGAGATGCATGAAAGTTCCTGTGAACTATAAAATTGTACAGAACCTCATGGCTCTTCTGAAAAACAGGTGCTCAGAAATACTAGAGAATAGGGAGTAAGAGGAAGGGACAGAGGAAGGTTTCAGTGGGGCTAGCTTTTCTTTAATTTTTTTTGCATTAGGAAAATAATAGAAGGTGGTAGAGCTGTTTGGGTAAAATTTAGTGGAGTCAGAGATGAACTAATCATCTGTAAGTCAGAACCTTGTAGCCAATAATGTGAGTCTCTTTTAAAGGCTGGACCTGATGTCTAGACTATGTATGGGATAATTCTGCAGCAAATAAAACCTAGTGGGATGACTGAGAAAAATGAAGGATTCAAAAAAGCATTTCACACTCCAGGAGGCTGAGCCAGGATGGAAGATACTTTTTTTCCTTTTTTTTTTTAGTGGGGGAGGGAAAATGGTATACTTTTGCAGAGCTATGGTAAATGTCACAGAGAATTCAACAATTTTCTTTGCAGAATTTAGAAAATGAGTGCACATAATTCCAACTGGGTGATATCACAGTGAATATGAAAAGTACCCTGAGGCAACTTTGAACTGCTTTTACATTCAAGCCAAATGAAAGAAAACATCCATTTTTCAAGTACCCAAGAAAAAAAAAGCTGCACACTAACACAAACATCACAGAATAGAATCAAAGAACGCTGTTGTCGAGTTGAAGTCACACCTGCTAAGCTGGCTCTCTGGGTGCCTTCAATCTACCAATAGAGGACTAGGAAGCCCGGATTGGAGCACTGAACTTAAAATGATCAGTGATTTGCTTTTCTGTGACACTTTTGGGAGTTGAGTGGATGGAGAACAGTGAACATTCCTTGCTGAAAACCCTTGGTTAAAATCATTAGACTCACATGTATGTGGATTGCTGTGAGCTCGTCTTAATTGTTTGTAGAGGTACAACTAATCCCAACCATAATTTCCAATAGCACACTGAGCCATATGCTAGATATGTGAACTCTTTTGAACCAGGCTTTCTAGATTTCTCCTTCTCTTCATCTGCTAAGCACATGTCAGAAAGCCAAGGTGGGGGGTGGAGATAGAGGTGGGAATGGGGAGGGAGAGATGCTCTGAAATGGCAGAGAAGGCCTTCAATTCAGTAAGTCAGTGATAAAAGCAAACTGTCCATCACTAGAGAGAGGTTACAGCAAATTATCATGGAAAAGAGGGGGAAAGGCAGCTTATAGTTCAGAGAATAAACAGTGCATTTTTCCTCCCAGCTATAATGCCCAAGAGATGGAGAAGCAATGGGAACCTCTAGGAATGATCTGCACCTGGTGCAAGTAAAAAGGAAAAAGACCTGAGAGATCATTTGTCCCATTCCGAATTTTACAAATAAAGAAGGAATGCAGGAGTGAAAAGAGAATTATATAGTCACAAAATAACAGAGTTGACATTCAAATGCAGGTCCTAGACTTTAGGACTACATTGCTATAGAGCAATAAGGGGCCTTAGGTTAACTGATTTGACCATGGGCACACAAGCTAATAGGTGCCTGAATGGAAATTTGAATTTAGGTCTTAATGACTCCATCTCTAAGCTCTGGGCTCTTTTGACTCCACTGTGCTGAACATTCTCTTTAGGCAGGTGATCTTTTGGCATTTGGACTTATATAGGATATCCCAAAAGTCCTTAAAATGGTACTAAAGACTTTGGGATATGCTATATTTCATGAGAAAAGGAGGAAAAGCCTTTAAAATACAACTGTGAGGCAATTTTCTAGGAAGATTTTCTAATAAGAATAGTAGGAGTTTGGTTCATATATATAAATGTAAGAAACATATCATATGTAATATTATATATATAAACCTTTGGTTTATATCTTCTTGGAAATCCTTCATGAGAGGTCAGGCCCATTTATGTATAATACCATGTTCTCAGTTGCCTTTGGAGAGACCCACAATTATCTTTTCTTAAAGATAATCCCACCAAACTGGCTCCTCAGTATATATACTTTGGACAGATATTCCAAGTAGTTGAAGGTAAGCCACTTAACCTTTCTAGGCCTTGATCTTTTCATCTGTAAAATGAGGGGATTGGATGACTTTTGAAATCCTTTCCATATCTATGTATATGGTCCTATGATCCCATGAATAAACTGTATATCTAGAATTGAAGAATGTGGAGCTGGATTTCTTTTGGAGGATTGTACAGTACTTTCAATGACTGCTAGCTTCTCCCTGAAACAAATGATAATATTTCACTGTGAATTATGGAATCTCAGAATCTCTGAGCATTTATGTATTTCTCATTTAAATATCTTTTGTATAGTAGTGCTGAAATAGACTGGAGTCAAGAACTCTGGAGACGAAACAGACACAAACATGGCACTCTCATAGTCCTTGACTTAGAACTCCTCAGGATAAGGAGAGAAAGAGAGGTTGTGGGTCAACTGTGGTCACCATAGTATTAGCTAACATTTGAATTTCGCTTTACCTTTGCTTAGTATTTTGAATACATTATGTCACTTGAGCCTTACAGCAATCCATTGATATTGGTACCACAAATAGTCTTATCATTCCCACTTTACAGATGAGGAAACTGGACTTCATTGAAATGACATGATTTGTTCAAAGTCATAAATACAGCAAGGGTCAGAGGTGGTATTCTACACCAGGTCTCTCCTGATTTTGTGCCTAGAATTCTTTCCATTAGAATATATGCTTCTCAAGCTCTGTGTTTTTAGGAAATGGGTCATTTTGTCTCATTAGAATCAATGCGTATATTCTCCCATCCTACAGTAGGGAGAAGTGACATGATCAGACTTGGGCTTTAAGAAAATCATTTGGGCAGTTTTTTGGAGAATGGATTAGAATAGGGAGGAGTGGACCTTAGGCATGGAGACAAATTAAAAGGCTATTGCAATAGAACAGAGTGGAGATGATGAGGGCTTCAACAAGGCGGTGGCTGTGTGAATGTAGAGAGAGAATGTATCTGAGGGACATTATATAGATTGGATGTGGGGGATGGGGTGAGTGACATATTTCTCCTCTCAAAGTAATTTTCCCCTAAAATTCACAGCCATAATAGAAGCCATTTCCTGAGCATGTTGTGATTTTAAACTTCTCCAAAAATTGGTTGATCCATAAAATATTTAGTTTTTTACCTTTTTGACATTCTTGCCTATGGATTCAAGGTCAGTGGAGAGTGAGGCAACTATACAAATTCTGTGTTGCTACATGATTATATAACTCTCTGAAAGCAAATTTAGTGAAAATAACAAACATGATATCAAAAGAAAACTAGAAATATGTGGTTTAGATCACTTACCTCTGTACTGATAAAATAAGATTGAAATAGCGGTTAGTTACCCTATATTTCCTCAAATATCTCCAACCTGCCTAAGAAGCTAAGATTCCTACCATTGTAGGCACAACTATAAGTTAAAGAAATAATGGCTGCTGACCATTTGGAGGGAAAAAAAATTCTGAATTCTGAAGTGAAAAGATCATTAAACAAAGATTTGAGAAAATAACTCTAGCCACTTACTAGCTCTGTGACCTTAGGCAAGTGAATTGTTCTCTCTGGGCCCATTTCCTCATCTATGAGATGAGGAGATTGAATTAAATAACTCCTTAGGCCCCTTCCAACTCTAGGTCTGTGTTTCTTTCAGAATTTCAAAATGTCCTTTCCAGCTCTAAAACTCTATCATGAGTAAAAATCCATGCGTTTAAACTTTTCTAAAATAGTTTATACAATGATGGCAGGACAAATAGCTTGTATTTAATAATATTTAAAAATTTATTTAAAATATCTAATAAAACTTAATGATTTTTTACTTTTCCTATTTTGGACTCCTCATAACTCTGGACCTGACATTTATATGAATTTGATTGCAATTTTAATCTATGGCTATTTGATCAAAAGTAAAGAGGTAGTAGCAGTGTAGAAAGATGGCAAGGACAGTGACATGGCTAGTGGATAGAGTGCAGGACCTGGAATTCATCTTCCTGAGTTCAGATCTGGCCTTAGACATTTATTAGCTGTGTGACTCTGAGGAAGTCACCTAACCCTGTTTGCTTCAGTTTCCTCATCTGTAAAATGAACTGGAGGAGGAAATGGCAAACCACTACAGTATCTTTGCCAAGAAAACCCCAAATGGGGTCACAAAGTCAAGCACAATTGACTGAACAGTAATAACAATAGAGAGGGCAAGGTTATATGCTGGTCAGAATATGGCATAAAATATATGGTTTCATTTATTATCTACTATTATTATGCTTTACTGGAAGATTTACACAATAAAGGCAGCATTGTGGGTCAAGAGAGTTGGATGGTCCCAACTTTGCCTTTATCACATAACTTTTCTTCTTACTTAAGTTCATTTGCTAATTATTAGGAACAAAGTGTACTTCATAACCTTTGCTGCCTTATGTCTCCTGTGTTATTTCTTTGATAGATTTCCCCTCCCCCCAAAGTGTTTTGGGTTTCTTTTTGGGGGTGTCTGGGACCTCTCTATGGAGTAAAATTGGTGTTACAAGGAATATCTAACTCTAAGTTAGATAGTTGTCTGTAACAATGACCTTTGGATGTGCAGTTACAGAGAGTCAAAAGAAGAGATGTAATCTTATCATGGAATATTCTAGGTGCCTCTAGACTTGCTGCCCCCTGTCTAGTTGTGTTGTATTACTATCTTAGCATCTATATAGTAAAAAAACTGGAAGCTAGAAGCTTGCTGTTTTCAAGGAGAGATTTCCTAGTCCTTGCATCTTGATGACTGGGGCCAAGATGACCAGTCACAATGTCTTGGAAGATACCCAAAGCAAAGGTATCAGGCAGAAGCAGGAGGGATAATAAGATCAGTAGAGAGATGTACAGAAGAAATGAAATTCCTGGCAGCGAGCAGAGCAGTGCTGAGCTTCTCAGCAATTCAGAGCAATTTATACCTCTTAGTGAAAAGTAGAACACAATGATGATCTAACTTAAGAATATAGCAACCCTACTACATCAGGCAGTTGAGCTTCCCTGGCCATTAATGTCCTTTATGTGTACATCCTTCACATGTGTCCTTTCATATGTTTTCTGGTCATCTGTATCCCTTATTTGAGTATTACTAGTGTATATTCCTTGACCATGCATCTTCCATGTATTTTCTACACAAGTACTTTTCCTTACTGATTTTATAATGTGAGAGAGAGGGTACTCCACATGTCAATGTGAGAGCTTTTCTTGTAATTTTGTTTGCAATACTGGTTGGTTAAATATCATTTGTTTTGAATAAATATGTCTTCTGAATGGATGGCAGGTGCTTACCCAAGGAAGGACTTAAAGATGAGGTAGCTTTTCTGTGATCTATACATGATAGGGATCCCAAGTGCTACAATAATGTTAATGTTGGCTGCTGTATAGACAACACCCTAGCTCAAACCCTCATCACTTCTCATTTGGACTATTGCAAAGTCTCCTAATTATTCTCCTCACCTTGTGTCTCTCCCCTCACTACTCTACCCTTCTTCATACAGCTGTCAAAGGGATTTTCTTAAAATGCAAGTGGTGATGTCACTCTACTCAGTAAACTTCAGGGGCTTTCTTTTACCTCTAAGATCAAATATGAACTCCTCTGTTTGGCATTTAAAAGCCTTTATAACCTGACCCTAACCTACTTTTCTAGCTTTAGTACATAATTACTCCCCTTCATACACTCTATATTTCAGCCAGACTTGCTTTTTGTCTCTTCCTCACGTACAATATCTCTCATTTCTGTGCCTTTTCACTGGCCATCCCTCATGTCTGAAAAGCATTCTCTTCACCTCTCTTTTCTTATTTCTTCCTGGTTTCCTTTTAGACAGCTCAAGTGCCACATTTTGTATGAACTCTGTCTTAATCCCCATGGCCACTAGTGTCTTTCAACCAGTTAACTTTGATTTTATTTTATATATGCCTCTATATACATGTATCATTTCTCCCAGTAGAAGGTAAACTCCCTGAGGGCAGAGACTTTCACATTTGTCTTTTATCAATTTTAGTGCAGTGGCGACCATGTGATATGTGTTTAATAAATGTTGTTTTGATTGATTGCTTGTGCTAAAGTTTACAAAGTGCTTTATGAATGTAACAATCATGTAAAAGACCTTGGGAGCCATATTTCTTCCCAACGTGGGAAGAGAGGAGCTTAATACAAGATCAGGATTGGAGGTCAGGGTTTTACCTCATACAGGGAGAATTTTGGAGGATCTCTCTAGAGGGGACAACACAATCAGAGAAATGAGGGTAGGTAGAACTGGTCCCTGCAAACATGAAATAGGAAAGTTACCACTGTCATGACATCTGTGGTACCTGTTTCTAAACCCAAACCTCCATGGGATATCAAAAGTTGACCACTAAGAGAGATATGTGACTGTTTTTTATCTTGGGCTCTGGATCCAAAGTGATGGGAGAAAACAGACACAAGGAACTGTCAATCCTTACTCCCTTATTCCTTTCCTTACTTCATCTGAATGCAACTGGTTTCCATTCCAAAGTGTATTCTTTTTTAAAATGCTGTTTGTGTGAATTTTACTTAATTTTGTTTCTTATAAACACCTGTGGCTTATCTTGATCTTTACATATCCAGAGGTGCATTTGCCTATAGCTTGAGTTCATAGCAGAGCTCTGGGAATCATAGAGGACTCAACCTTTACCAGTGCCAGGCTGGAGTCCCCAGTCTGTTTTAAAAGAATTTTGCTCTAACTAGGTACATAAACACAAGTCATTTCATAACTCTATCACCAAGTGCATAATTACTACAAACTCAAGCCATTTCAAAATCTTTTTCATCTGAGTGTAACCTGGTGACCAAGTGTTATGCCAATATTATCTCATTTGAGTTTCATGGCAAACTTTTGAAGTAGGTAATGAAAGAATGATTGTCCATCTTTACCAAGGAGACTCAGACTATTTCAATCACCTGGTCATGGTGAACCAGACACTGTCACAAGTAAAGTTGAAGTTAAGTCTTCCTTATGAGTTTACTGGTTAGGGCAATGTGATCCGTGTTCTATAGTGTAATGGAAGAACATTGGATTTAGCATTGGAGGACATGGATTTGGATGCTATCTCTGATATTTGCTACATGTATTCTGACCTTCAGTTTCCTTATATATACTATGAAGGAAGTGGACCAGAAAATCTCTTATGTCTCCTTTGCTCCAAATCCTATAGTTCAGCATGATACACCAAAAACATGATTCTCAAGCACTTTGTGTCCATTCAAGAACTCCCTGCCCCTCTTTTCCATCTCTCTCCTTTTCTTATCTCTGTTCTTTCTGTCTGTTTCTCTCCTCTCCCTCTTTTTGTTTCCTCTTTCGTTTTTCCCTGTCTCTCTCTCTCTCTCCCCCGTCTGCCTTTGTCTCTCTGTTTCAGTCTTCCCCTTCTCTTTCTTTCCCTCTCCCCTTCTCCTGCCTCCATCACTCTCTTCTCTTTGTTTGCCTGTGATTCTGTTACTCACTGTCTCTCTGTAGCTCTCCCTTCTCTATTCTCCTCCTCTATCTCTTTTTTCACTCTTCTCCTTCTCCTTTTACCACTATTTCTCTCTTCCTTTAATACTTTGTTTTGTCCAAAGTAATTTTCCAGAAATGATTTTGCCTAAAGCTGAAAAAAAATTCCAAACATCCTTTTGAAAAGCCTAAGTAGCTTAAGCTAAAAAAAGTCACATTCTTTATCACTAGAATTAATTGACTTTTCTGAATATGAGATAGTAAGAGCTGTGTTCCATTTTTAAGCATACCTGTATGCATGTGTGTACATATACATGTATATGGGTATACATGTGTGTGCATGTATACACACATATATGAATATGTATGTAGCATGGGAGTGTGATAGTGTGTTTCAGAGGGAGGTTGAATTGACATCACTATTCTCTTCTCTCCCCCAAACCCCTTCTCCAAAGGAGACAATAATTTCAGCCAGAAGGGGAAGGAGGAGGTTGAGGACAGAGGGTACTCACCTCTCCACAGAGAGAGGAAGTACCAGGCTAGAACCATATCTTTCTGCTCACTTAAATATTGTGAGTCTAGGGGATGTGGCTTACAGGTTCATTCTGATTTCTGATGGCTATTTCATTATTGGAGGAAGCAGGACTGCAAGTTCTACATCTGAGGCTTGACCCCATTTCCCACTAAATGAACACCATAGCAATTAGCCAAAAAGCAAACAAACAAAAAAAACCCCAAACTTATTTATCCAATTTGACAGCCAAACAGAAATTGGAGAAAATATACAAAGTGAAGGAGCTTTCCCATTAGGAGTGAGGTAACTCAGCTCGTTCTAGATCTCACCCAAGGGAAAGTTCCCAGACGCCTCTAGTGTAGCAACCTGGGGATAAGGATGTGATGCAGACTGCCAGTTCTTCTCATGTTAGCTTCTTCCCAGAGTCTTTTTCTTAAACAACCAGAAGTGAGGTTGTCATCATCATCATCATCGTCATCATCATCATCATCATCCATCTTTTCTTCTTGAAGATGGAAGGCAGGAGCGCCTAACGTCCAAGGGGATTTGACGATCTGAAGAAAAATTGAAGAGCTCTGCTGTTTGCTATTCTCACTAACTACGCCCTGTCCTTTTCAATACCATTGAATGCAAATGTCTGGAGAAAATAAATCTCTTAATTTTATGGCCTTGTATGGCCCTATTAAATTTGTGTCTTGTCTCTATTTTTTTTTTTCTTAGCAAATGCTGAAGGGGTGAGAGTACTTTGAATTTTTCTCTTGGACAATTGCTACCTCGGAGGTCATAGTCTGCAAGTTAGATGCAATAAAGTGGACTGCTGTGTATCCCTAGGAAAGGCAAATCTGAGTGAGTTCTAAGAACTGGGCCCTCATTGACCAGTGCCCCATTACACATATGACTTGTAATAAAGGTGGTTCAGTTTTCCATATTGCCTTTCCTTCCAAAGCAGGCCAGCTGACTTGTCAGTTTTAAAAAATTCATACGTGCACAGAGAATTTTGAGCTTTAAAAGATTCATATGTGCACAGAGGTATATGCATTTGACATAACTGAGACCCTTCATTTGAGTGCTAAATACCATTCATACTGAGTAGTGTTCATGATTGTTTTCTTTCCATATTATTGAAAGAAAATCTGCTCTATTTGCCTTCATGTGAACAGAAATTAGTACAGAGGGAAAAAAGCAATTAAAATTCCTGAGGAAATTACATTAAAGAAAACTATGGTAAATAACACAAAGGGTTCATATCAGCTGATATCAAGCCATATTTAAGGCCCCTAGATTCAAGCACAGGGAAGAGACTTTATCTTTTATCCACAGTACTGAGAAGTATGATATTTTCATGTATGTGGTATGATAATCTTTCACAGTTCTCTAACCACTGATGAAAAAGTCATCTATGCTATAAGCCACAAGCACGATGAGATGAGATATGAGTTTCCTCAGGCTAGGAAGTTCTATATCTAGCCCAGAACATTGTTATAATATATCTAATTAATTACAATGGCTGCTTGGAATATGACACCATCCTTTTCATACAGCCAGAGTCTCATATGACTGATGGTCATTAGAGTCATTTCCAAGATCACTATTGTAATCCATTTTGGGCTGAAAGTTAATCTCATGGAAAATCCAATCAGCTAATTGATTAGGTACTAAATTATATCCTTTCTTAGCTGTCTTTTTCTTCTTTGCTCCAGCTCAGAGCTACTATTACTTCTCTTTTCTTCCTTTTTAGCTTCTCTCATTTGTATAGCATTAGAAAAATGAAAATGAAAATCACTAGATCATAATGGCAAGGGGGCATTTCCTTTATTATTTAAATCAAACAAAAGAGTAGAAACACGTAGACAGGGAACCATGTTACTCCTTCTGCCAGCTAGCCTTATGAGCAGGTGCCACCATCAGAGATATATGTTTCTGTCTAAAAACTTGGACCTTTTTCAAAATTCAAATACCCTTGGGAAAGTGAGCTTCTCAATTTGGATTTCTATAATAAGAATTAACTCTTGAAGAAATAACTCCAGTTCAGAAGGAAGGAATTGAAAATAACAAATTGAGGGCTGTTATTTAAACTCCCCACCAATATTACAAGTAAGAAGACTTCAAAATTCTCTGAATGTCTAAAAAAATTGTCAAGATGGTAAATGTTTAGGCAAGATACTGATAAATGAGATCACAGAGGAATACAGCTCTAGAGCTAGAAGAGACCTCCTAGACCATTTGGTCCAGCTTCTGAGACCCAAGGAGATTAAATGATTTGCCCAAGGTCACAGATAAGAGTCAGAGGTGAGATTTGAACTCAGGTTCTCTGACTCTATAGACTCTCTATAACACAGCTTTTGACACATATGAAATACTTAATAAATGCTTCTTTTCTTTCATACTATTCTTTATACTGTGCCTTGCTAAATCTAATTTGTAAATATGGTAGTTCTGTAACATTATTTTAATTAAAGGACAAATACAATATATGGCTTCTATTCCTGACTCAGCTACCAACTAACGGGGTAATGGGTAAGGCACTTAATCTCTGTGTTCCTCATTTTCCTTCCTAAAAAATGAGCATGCTGGATTAGATGATTGATTTTATTCCTGCTCTAAAATTTTATGATTCTATGATCTGATATAATTTTAGTATGTCTTATTGAGTGTATCCTAAAGATTTGTCATTTTGTGTGATAAGCACTGTGTTTTGCAAACAAAATATTATCTAAGATTGGGTTGGTAGATTTCAGAAGATCATTTGGGGATACGTTGATCTGAGCCTCTAAGGGCCAATCTCCAGGCTCAAGAAAATCTACAAGCAACCTTGGAAGGTAAAATTCAGAAAACCAGTGTTAGATTGATTGGCTCTGCAATGAAAACTCTTCCCTGCCTGCTTCTCCACATTGTATGCACACAAGTTCTAAAATAGAACACAACAACAAAATGGGACTGATACAGATATCCATGAACATCCTCCCTTCTCCTTACATGACAATGATGACACCAGAGAAGGAAGCCCAAGGCTAAAAACCATAGGTGCCATTGACTTACATCTTCTGGCCTTTCTAATCTTTCTATGTTCTCCTTGCTCATACCACAACATTCGCTGTCCTCATATGATGCTTCACAATACTCTTGCACCACCAAGCTACAATGTTTGTATTCACCAAATCACTTAGATACTAATCTCTCAGATACTCTTGTACACCTTAATACTCCAGGGTCAATGCCGGTGCAATCACCCCTTCCAGTGCTACCTGGTCTTCCATGGGGGCAGAGGAAACTTGTTATCACATGTGGTTGATAAAGCAGATAGGAGTGTTTGAGTCAGAGAGAGCAAACAGAATGGAGGATGTGACCAGCCAGAAAGTTCTCAAGAAGACTAGGCATTGAAGTCCCCCACCTTGGTCTTATTTGTATGCATTCACAAAGATACTCCAGACTACCTGACATTCTAGATATTCCGGAACAGTGCTCCCCCTCCCTTCTCTTGTTCCCCTTTCCCATTTTTTAAAACTGTAGTATCTCTCCTTCCTCCCTCTATCCTGTCAAATTTTATATAGACCAGACACATAACCAGGCTGTGTGCTCCGTCTCCCATAAGGGGGCCCTGTCTCCCATATGGAGCAGGGTTTGCTGGGCATCCTGGCCTCCCCATAGGGAAGAGAGTCCACTGGATCCATCACCCTCAATAAATGCCTTTAACTTGGAGGTGGTTTGAGTGAATTCATTTAAGACACCTCAACCTATGTGCCAATTCCTCACCACAGTTGTGCCCACTTACCACCTTGCACTCTACCAAGCTCCTTAGAAAGGTTACTTCCTACCACCAGAGATTTCTGAGTCCCTTGACAAATTTAATTGGAAAAGAGGACACTCAAATCTCAGTTGACTCAATTGACCTACACCTGCCTTGATTTCAGGTTCAGACCCTTCTAATGAAAAAGGTAAGTTATAATAGGATATGAACTGTGAAGGACATTTGATCATAGGAGGGGGACCTCAGATACATGACAAGGTAGATTCCATACTTCTTGTAGGGAAGTTCTTGTCTTGTCTTCTTATGGCACTGTTTATTTCTCTATTGCCTTTTCTTCCTTGTTTAGAGGCAAATGAGAGAAGAGCGATGTCTCAAAATTGAGGTCTCATAAAAGGGATAATTCTTAGTCTTCTTTTTTCATCTCAGCAGATTCTTTACCTAGTCTGAACTGTTATAGGAGCTGATCTCCCAAGTGTGGGTGATAGAGTCAATGATACTGGGATAGACTTAATCTTGTGTACTATCAGATAGCGGTGTATGATACTGTATCCTTGACAAAACAGATGAGATAGGAGGAAAGAAACCTATATAGAAAATGGAAAAAATGCTTTTATAACAGAAGAACTTTATCAGAGTATAGGTTTTTGGTATTGGTCTGTAGAAATTATCTAAATGGAAGAATTGCTTGTAAATGGAACAGAAATTTATATGTAATGGAAAGGATGTTCTTGAAAGGGGAAGGGCACCTTTTGAGTATTTGTGTCCTATTGAGACAACCATACCTAATGAAATAAACAAGGACAGTATAGTGGAAAGAGTGATAGCTATAACTGAGTGACAAAACCTAATTGTAATCTTACCTTTGTACCTACTATCTCTCTGGGACTCAGTTTTCTAAGCTATAAAATGAGGAAGTTAGACTAGATGACTGCTATGTCCCCTTCTAACTTTAGATTATGATTTAAAGTTATGAGCTGCTCGAAATGAAAAACCAAGGAGTACTCAAAGGAGGTGTAAGATTTACATAGGCTGTATCAGCCAAGTCCAGTCAACTGATATTCATTCAACTCATAGACTTAGAACATGGAAGGAATCTTAAGGTCATCCATCTCTCTTAATTGTACCCTCCTCATTTTGTAAATTAGTAAAACAAGGCTTAGAAGGTTAAATGACTGGCCCAAGATCACAGCAAAGTTAAGAGACAAAGTCAGAATTAGAACCCTGCTCTACTAGCTTCAAATCCAGTTCTCTTTCCCAGGGGCCATGCTGCCTCCTAGTCTAATTCAATTCAATTTAATCCAATTTCAGAGGGCCTACCAAGGCTTGGAAGCAATACCAGAGAACCACATATAATCTGTTCTTTTTCCTCAAGGATCTCACAATATAGTTAGAGATAAGCCTGAGAAACTGTGGTACCATGACTGCAGGCCATGATAACATCATGCTTCCCAGGCCAGAAATTTGACTAACACATTAGCATGCAAAAAAGATGCTGATCTATGTCACATTTTTTGACCTGATAAGAAATCAGATGATTTCTGGGTATCACTGACTTTGAGCCTCTGAGACAATCCACTGCTATAATCACTGACTTACTGAACAAATCTGATAACCTAGCTTTGGCAGGCACTGTTATCAGTCCCTTTAACAGTGCTCTGGCAGGGGATAGATCATGCTCTGTTTCCACACAGCAGTATTGCCAGAGCAGGACTGTTAATCTGATAGGGAAGTAGGAACACTGTAAGTAAAATGGGTTAAGTTGTGACCAGAGTTGGAGGGGTGGGGTGGGGAGTTTCTGGATCCCCCAGCTCCATCATTTAAGAATGAAGAGAGCCACCTTGTGATACTTGCTAATGGAAACTTAGCCTTAAGTAACAGCAAAAACCCTTTTGCTTGCCAGGGTTTGCTCAAGAGGTAACCCCTGTTGTGCTGGTTCCAGTTTCCTACTGGTATGATTCCTTAAGGTTGGTTCCCACTAGATTCTTAGACTATCGTATGTAGTGGTTGGTTCTTGACATACACAAAATATGCCACAGGTGGGAAGGAAATCATTAACCCATCCACGATAAATATAAATAAACCACAGGAGAAAGATTTCTTGTTGTTTTAAATATGATTAGTAGAGCTGGCCCACTGTTATCAACATAGTCTTCAGTAGGAGGCTAAAATACAAGAGGCCAGGAAGCCTTTGGCAGTAAAGCAACATGGTGCATTTCCAGTTCAGATTAGATTGTGATAAATCTTTTGCTTCATGTTAGCTCACAAGTGTTTCCTTCAAAGTAGAGCTCAGCTGTCACATCCTTCACAAGGTCATTGCTTATCTTCCCCAAACTATACTCCTAGTTATTGGAATTCTCTCCCTGTTGAAATTACTTGGCATTACTCTAGCTAGTATTTAGTTGTATATGGAGGCTCATAGATCAAGAGTTGGAAGGGACCTCAGAGACCATCTAGTTTGACCCCTCTCCCTAATTTTTAGATTAGAACTAGGGAAGTTAAGTAAATTGTTTAAGATCATAAAGGTAGTATCAGAAGAGGGATTTGAATCCAGGTTCTCTGACCTCAGAGGCAATGCTCTTTACTTTATATCCTATATATCCTATTGACTGAATTGCATCTCTCCAGTATCCTTGCAAGCTGAGGATGGATCATTTTTTTTTGTCTGTGTATTCTCCACATTCTAGCATTGTACCCTAAACACAGCTAAGCGTTACAAATGGACAGAGCACTAGACTTGGAGTCAGAACACCAGAGTTTGAATCCTGTCACAGAGATTTATTAGTTGATTAACCCTGATCAAGTCATTTAACCTCTCTTAGCCTCAGTTTCCTCATCTTGTAAAATGAGGATAATAGCACCTACCTCACAGGGTTGTTATGAGGACCAAATGAGATAACATGTATAAAGTGCTTATAAACTTCAAAGCAGCTATAGAAATGATCTCATGGGGTATGTACACATAACACTCATATACACATATGTATACACACATACATACAAACATTTGTTGACCTCAGTGGAATGGGGCATTGTATTGTATTAGTCACTTGTCATTCTCGTGGTAAGAGCACAACATAAAGAATTGGAGAGGTGGGAGTCCCTGCTGAGGTTACATCTGGAGTGTTGTGTTCAGTTCTAAGCATCATATTTTAAACAAAACACTGGAATTTCATGAGTGAAGAGAGTTCCCAAAGAGTCGTGCGGTGAAAAATTGTGTTGGATTTAGAGTACAAAAGACAATAAACATACCATCAGTGTTCCATTGGGAAAGTGATTCAACCTTTTTGGGTCCCACTTTCTTCTGTAAAACTGAAGGGGATTCAATAATATGACCTTCAAGGTCCTTTTTAGCTCTAAATCTGCAATCCTATAATCTGATGAGCTATATCTACCCATGTAGATATCTATACAACTGTTCTACCTTTGAGAGTTAGCTGGGGATTGGTATCTCTCACTGGTGTGTGTATCAGGTAGGGCTTAAACCCAGGTCGTCCTGACTTTTCATCCACCATGCTACATTATCTCTTTAAGGATAATGACAAGTTCTCCTATATCCAGAAAAGAATTACTTGGATGTTAAAAAGCTTAGACACCATATGCCATATGCAGCCCAATTGAAAGACCTGGGGATCATAGCATTAGAGATATAAAGTGTGGAAGCAACCTTAGAAGCCATCAGTTCCAACCCTTTCATTTTATAGAAGAGGAAACTGAGGGCCAGTAATTTTAAGATCATGTCAATATTAAGTGAGAGAGTTAAGATTTGATTCTAGGAATTTGATACAAAGACCATTGCTCTTTTCCATCATACCATGTTGCCTCTAGGATGTTAAGCCTGGAAAAGAAGCAAGAATGACTTAAATCTTCTCCTAGACAAAAAAGGAGTAGGGTCTGAATCAAGAGCCAAGCAATCATAAAACGAAAGGCTAGAAGTTCCGAGTGTTAAGTATGGCGGCATCTATTAAATTATTTTTACTGTTGTTGTTATTATTTCCCCAACACGGTCAAATATCTGAAGGATTGTCATGCAGATGTGAAGTTGGTATGCTTGACCCTAGCGGGTCAAATTAGGAGCTGTGGGTGAAAGTTGGAGACAGGTAAATTTAGATCTCTTGTAAGAAAGAATTTCCTCACATAATGATCTAAAAGTGGAATGGGCTCCCTTGGGAGGCCATTTTCCTACTTTTGGAGCTCTTCAAATGAAAGTTAGAAAAATGTGCTAGAGAGCTAGAGATTCTGTAGAGGAAAGATTTTTTCTGGGGTATTTTGGGCTAGATGATCTTTGGGGTCCCTTCTAACTTTAAAATTCTGTGATCCCTGAAATCTCTGAAATATTCGTGTGCCTGATTTCCTGTCTTGCAGATAGAAAGTAGATTACAGATTTTTTTTTGCATTGTTTTACATCTCTAGCATTTATTTTAGTGCCTGACACATAGTAGGCACTTAATAAATGTTGATTGACTGGACTAGGGACCTAGGGGAGCTGGTTTCATTGCTTATGTGCCCTTCAAGTGACTTGTGTCCACTGATAATGGAGATCTGGCATGTGTTGACTATGCTGTTTGTGGTAATGAGCTAAGTACAGTTTTCAGACCATGATTTATCCTTCCTAGAAGAGAAGGGACTTATCATACAGGCTAGCAGAATATCCTTGTATTCAAATCATCATTCTTCCTTAGAAGCTCCTTTAATGAGGTCAAGATTGACAGCAGAGGGTCATTCTATCAACTAGGCAGTCATTGATCTTTTTCCCCTCTTTCTTCCTACTATTCCAAGCTGAAGTACACCTAAGTGCCCTAGATTAATTTTTACAAGTTTTTATGTAGCTTCCTCTGATTTATGTAGGAGGGATGAGCCTAAACCTGAGACTAGCAAGCAGCACTGAGCTATTACAGACTCATCCTCTGCATAGAAACAGTGTTGGGCTCGCACGGGGGGCTACCGTGAAAATTAAATAGATAACATTGCAGCTACGATGTAGGGCATAGACCCTCTAGAAATGTGCACTCCACCCTCCCAATGCTAAGCAAAAATAGACTTCCCCTCTGGCTTTAACATTCTTGCTTTCTTCCCTAATCAGCAGAAAGATCTTTCCCCCAAGTCAGTGTTTGTTCATGTATTTCAGAGGCTGGGGAGGGGAGTATATTATGCAGAGAACACACCCAAGCATATAGCTGGATAGATTAAAAGATCCAGATGGACACACAATGTACTCACATAAATACATAAAAAGCCAAACTAGAGCACTAAGTGGTGGCATTTATTGTAAAGTGGCACTGAATACTGCCATTTCTTCTATTTCTAAACCCATTTAGATTTCAGGGCTCATTTGCAGCCTTGGTTCTATTGCCATCTATAACCCAGGGGACTTTTGTATTTTCGTCTTCACATGTATTAGGGGTATGTGTATATGTGTGTGTGCGTGCATGTGTTTAAAGTCATAAAACTTTTCAACAAACTTATTCCTAAATCTCTGCCAAACTGAGCAAGTTACTGAGTCTTTTACCACCAAAGCTATGGATGAGCAAAGCAAGCTCAAAGCAGCCAATCCCTCCTGCAGACCAAAGCTCTAATAATGCTTTCATTAATACCTGATGGTGTTTGGTGTTTGCTAAGCTCAGTAAAGACTTGGGAAAACATGAACAGAACTGTGAAAGGGAAGACCTTGGTCATTTCCCAATTGTCCACCATCTGGAGGCCACAGATAACTTGAGACAGTGCTGACTACCCTTGGTGCGCTTCTGAGGTTTGCTCTTTCCATAAAACCAGGACATTTGAAAATATCACAAATAATTATGTCGGGGATGAACAAAACATAGTAACAAAATGACAGCTCTCATTATAGCCTTCGACAAAAGGTTTTGAGAATTCATCAGCGCCCACAGAGTCCTGATGGCCCTCTTGCCTGTCTTTCTGTCACAGTACATCCAATGAATCATCCAGAAGGGCTGTTTTTTAATGGGGTGCAAGAGGTAGAGAGGTATATTTGCTGGCAATCAGTGGTTTGTATATTGTTTAAGACCTGATAATGTGAGGAAAAGATCCACACAGTGTTTCAATCGTTATGCTGAAAAATAGGAGATTGCGAAGTCCCAGAAGTGAGGCACAATTGAGTGAAAGCCTTGAATTCCTTCTTACCTTTTCCACTGATAATGGAGTGCAGCTGTAAGTTGGAAGACTGGAAACTGAGAAATGGAAGAGACTAGGGTGTATGTTGATCCATCTATGACTACAGCAAAGTCAGTCTTTTCTGTGTGAAGAGCAAAATCTTAGCCATTGTGGGAGATGTTTCAATATTCTGATGAATCTGTGATCTTAGTCTGGTTATCCAACAGTGAGATGGATTACAACTCATCCATGCCCTTGCACACGAGGTTCATTCTTACCTCTTTTCCTAGAAATCCTCCTACCGGGGGACCCATTCAGTGTGTTGGAGGCTTTTCCTTAATTCTTTTGACATGGCGTTGGATGCTAGTGTAGTACGCTGGCTGTCTGTCAGTTAACTATCACTCTTGCCACATGACTGGGCCACCACATTTTCTAGTCATGTGTGTCTCTGATGACCCACTTGTTTGTATTGATAGCATTCTGGTTGGTCTCCTTGCCTCAGGTCTCTTCCTAATCCAATTCCTATGCCATTCAGCTGACAAAGCAATATTCCTGAAGTTCAGTTCTGACTCCTTACTCAGTACATTCCAGTGGTTCCCTCACACCCAGGATCAAATATAAAATCTTCCATTTGACTTTTAAAACCCTTAACAATCTGGCCCCTTACTACCTTTCTAGTTTTCTTAGAATACTCCTCTCCAAGTATGTCATGATCCAACAACAAACCTGACCTTCTTATGCTACATTCAGTCTCCCAAAGCTGCCTTTTTTGTTCTCCCTCCTGGTTTTCCTTGCCTCCTCAATTCAGTTCAAATCTCACCTTCGGCAAGAAGCCTTTCCTAATCCTCCTTTCCCCCAGTGCCTGCCTTCTGAGATAACCACTCCTTTACAATGCATAGCTTTCATATGAACCTACGTGGTCTCCCTTGTCAGAATGTGTGCTCCTTGAGGACAGGGACAGTGTTGTGACTGTTGTTGTTTAACTTTGTATCTTGTGCACTGAGCACAGTGCCCAACACATAGTAAGCCCTTAATAAATGCTCATTGATTGATCATATAAGGAGACAATAGCAATTACAATACTAAGGCACATTTAATAGATACCTATCCATTACATACTTATTACATGTATACTTAACATTCAGAAACTTCCAGCCTTTAGTTTCTGATTTCTTGACTTCTGTCTCAGACTCCACCCCTTTTTCTCTAGGAGATTCTCTGCCCCCTCTGGTCCATATGATCTGACCTAGACATTGGACTCTGTCAGTTGTCCTGCTGGGGATGTGGTCACCAAAGAGTGCATGTGCTGGAGAAAATGCACATTTTACGATGATCAATGAAAATGAAGTAGCCTGGGTCAAAATTGAAGATGGCACTGATTCGCATTAAGTTCCAATTCAAAATAAGGAAAGAATGAGATTTGCACCTCATCTCCCACACATATTAAATGCACTACCTTGGATGAAACCTGAAACTTCCCCAAGTTTCCAGCGTCTCATCTGCTAAGTGAAGATAATAATTCTTGGACTACAAATGCTTGTCTTTATAAAGAAAACACTTTGTAGCTCTTAAAGCATTATAGAATTGTACTAATTATTCTTAATCGGGAATGCTCTCTTATCCACTATACTGTCTGAAATCTGTAACTACCAAATGGCAGTTTAATTTAAAGTAGCAACAAGAAAACTATTTTTAAATACAGTATCATCAGTGTCACTTATGAAACCCACAAGTCATCAAAGTAGCAGGCCATAATCACCTTTGGAATATAACCTGCCTGTCAACACTGAAACAAAGACGAACACAATACAATTATCCAGGTGGGACACTTGAAAAATTAGGTAAGAGCAGTCTATACGCAGAACCTGGAGCAATAGTGACCAAAGTGGGTGGGTGGGGGACAGCAAGGGCAAAGAAATCCAGCATCTCATGAAGCATAGCCACAGGCAACAGATGTTTATTAAATGCTTAGTATATTCCAGGGAGTCAAGCTGGTAGAGTGGGGATAGAGATCCAGCTTGAAGTCAGGATGGTCTGTGTTGAAGTCCCACTGGTGACACATACCAGCTGTGTGACCCTGGTCAAGTCATTTAACCTCTGGGTGCCCCAGGGAATTACATGTCAAAAAAAAAAAGTTCCAGGCGCAATGTTCAGTGCTAGGCATGAAGAAATGAGAACTTAACTAGTCACTATCTTCAAACAGCTTATGGTCTAATGGGAGTGTGTGTGGTGGATATGATGTATAGTATCCATGATAGATGAATGTCATAAAGAGTAAAATCAAAAGAGAGCCAGGTAAAAATATTTTGATAAATCTGAGGATGTGAGGAGAGGGAAGAACTAAGGAGAGCTTCAACGGGGAGGTGATAGATGCCTTGAAGGAAGGGAGCACTGCCAATTCCATAGCTGTGGACTTCCACGGTGTCTCCCAGCTTTACAGTTATCAGCCTACTGTGCTGCTATGAAGGACGCTGATACTGGGGCAAAGCTTTGAGCCTATTGATAAGATACCTTATTTCAATCAGATTTACGGTACGTATTCCTATCAACAGTACTGTGAGATAGACAGATAACTAACGCGTTGCATGAGGAGTGGAACTAGAGTGTTTGCTAGATGCAACATTTGAGCTCAGGTTTCCTAACTCTAAGCAGACATGTACAAATGCATGGCACACTATAGCAGGCTTCTCAAAATTCTGACAGATCAATTCAACATGCTTTTTGTTCAGCTATTTGCCAGGCAGGAGGCTCAGGGGATGGTTCCAAAGACAAAAGGGAAGCAATGTTGCCCCTCAAATATTGGTGGCAGTAACTATCTAGAGACTGCCTTTCCCAGGAGAAATATGTGAAAAATATTGTTTCCTCTGCATTGGTCTTTTCCATTGTCCTTGTACAAGTACGATCACCGTCAGGGATGTCAATGGCACCATCACAGAACAACATCTATTAGATAGCTCATTTTCTTTCCTGTCCCCTTGGGTTCATGCTTTACAAATAAAGCTCTGTTTGGAAATTCCAAGCCCGTCAGAATCTGCCTTCCCTCCTCCTTCCCCCAACTTTCCAGGCTTCTTAAACCTTACACCTTACTCTGCCTACTCCAGTTCAGTGACTTTGGCCTCCTGGATATTCCCAGAACAAGATGCTCTGTCTTCTGACTCTGGTTATTTTTACTGTCTGTCTCTGATGCCCAGAATGTTCTCCTTCCACATTTCTGCTTCCTGGCTTCCTTCAAATCTCAGCTACAATCCCACCTTCTATAGGCTTCTACAGAAAGCTTTTTCCAATCTCCCTTAATTCTAGTTTAAGGGCCTTCCCTCAATCTATAATTTCCTATTTATCCTGTATATGGCTTATTTGCACATATTCATTTGCATGGTTCCCCCTTTAGAATGTGAGCTATTTGAGAGCAGGGACAGTCCCTTTTCCCTTTTCTTTCTTGTCTTTCTTCTTTTCTCTCTGTGTATCCTCAGTGAAGAGCATAGTGTCTAACACATAGTAGGTGTTTAATAATGTTTACTGAAAAAAACTGAATGCTAAGTGATAATATTTTCACATAGAAGAAACATTTGAAATTTTCATTTCCCTTCGTTGGTTCTCTATAGTCAATTTTAATGTTATTAGTTTAACTTCATCTCACACATGTGTACATACATTCATTTGCTAAAAGACAAATGTCCTGGATCTGTCTAATAGCTGGGACTTCCTTGTCCCCGATAGACTGCCTGAAGTCCTTTCCACTCAGCTGATACCCTCCTACCCAAGCAGTTCTTTTCTTTTCAGAGACAGTTAGGTTGTGTACTACATGGAGGTTGGGCCTATAGTTAGGAAGACCTGAGTACAAATCCACTATCAAATACCTACTGGCAATGAGACCCTGGGCTAGTCACTTGGTTTCTGTCTGCCTTGCTTTCTTTATTATAAAATGAATTTTATAATAATAACATTTTGCAGGGTTATTATGAGGATTAAATAATATATTTGTGTAGGACTTAGCACAGTGCCTAGCATGATAAAGAAGATATAGAACAAATCGATTTCTCTCTCCCTTCCTTCCTTCCCTCCTTCCCTCCTTCCTTCCCTCCCTTCCTCATTCCTTCCCTGTCTCCCTCATTCCTTCCCTCCTTCATTCCTTCCCTTCCTCCTTCCTTTCTTTCTTCCTTCATTCCTTCCTTTCCTCCTTCCTTTCTTCTTTCTTTTCTCCCTTCATCCCTTTTTCTTCCCTTCTTCCTTTCCTTCGAGGTTAGCTATTCATGAGCCCAAATCCTACCAGCCTCTAAGGTCCCTCCCTAAATCCTTCCACTTTAGCTAATTATCTGGATCCCACCCCATTCCTCCCCTTTAAACCTCTTCTGACTATCTGCAATGGTTCTGGAGCCAAACTGTGTAAACTTGGGCTTTTCATGGACATGCTGTCACTGCCACAGCCTGTTCCCAAGTGGATTAATAGTCTCAGGGAAATGAATTTTAAAAACAAGTCTTCTTCCTTCCCTTTGACACCAAGTTCATTTTGCTCTCAAAACTCCAGGCAAAAATGGGCCCTTTGAATTAAACGTTGCATTCGTTTATCTCTACCAAAGAACACTACCGAGCTCTGTATTTAATGTCCCTGGGCTGGCTCTACCACAGGCGTTTGCAAGCAAGTTTCTACCAAGTTGGTGTCAGGGCAGAAAATTCGTGGTGAACAAAATGAAGCAAGTCAAAGGAAAACTCTGAGTTATGGAAATGATAGGCATGATGTATGAAGATCATTAGCTTTTCCTTAAAGAACATTTACGTGATGATATGAATGTGGAAAGGCAGTACAGCACTTTGTTCTCTTTCTCCTCACTGAAACGCTCTGAAGCAGATGGACTGTGACGGATGATTCAACAATCGCACTCATTAAAAATGTTCACGCTTTTCATTTTCCATCCCCCCCAACATTCCGTAAAGAGCTGAGGAATGAAATGGTTTTCTCATTGTCAGCAGATAGATAATTGAATTTGCTTTGATTTCCTGGGGTGCTGGTGCTGCACCCCCATGCTGTGGATTGACAACCCCACAAGTAGAGAACACTCAGATCAGCCCCAGCTGTCCTAAAGGAGAAAGAGCTCATCGGATGAGTCCTGCCTCTCACTCGGCCTCAGACAGCTGCCTGACTCATAGGTAATCAACTCACACTGGCTTTCCCAAAAAAATGGGCATCTCCCCACCCTTATTGTCCCTGTTCTGCTACACAACACAATTCTCAGGGTGCTGGCTGGTTTTTAACTCATTTATTGGAAGCCTTTCCATAACAGCCTCCTAATGGAACCCTTGGCTTCCAGTTTCTCCCTTTTCCAATCAATCGTCCACACAGCTGTCAAAATAATCCCATTAAAGCACAAGTCTGACCATGTCACATGCCTACTAAAGAATGCAATGGCTCCCTATTGCTTCTGGAATTGATACAAATTCCTCACCTTAGATTTAAAGCCCTTCACGATTTGGATTCAATCTATTTTCCCAGGCTTACTAGTCATTACTACTCTTTATGAACCCCACGTTCCAGACAAATTATCCTTTCTGCTGTTCCTCAGATACACGTTCCATTAATGCCTCTGCCCAGGCCACCCTTCATATTTGAAACAAACTCCTTTTTCACTTCTGCCTTTTAGAATGCACAGCTTCCTTTAAGGCTCAGCTCAGGTGTCATCTTTTTGGATCAATCTAATTGTTAGTTCAATGTTCCTACTTAAATCATCTTGTTTGTACTTAACTGTTTATGTGTTGTATGTCCCCAGGAGAATGTAAAGGTTCTCAGTCTGCTTTAAAAGAAACAACAACAACAACAAAACCTTGTCTTTGTGTGCCCAGGGACTTACCTACAGTGGGTGTATAATAAACGCTTGTTGAATTAGATTGGATTGAGTTGGAATGAATGCTGCCAACAATAACCTTGATCTAAAAGTGAGCCTCTGCCTCCAACCTTGGCTTCAGGAGAAGGGTCAGAGGAACAAAAACTGAACTGCATGTTTATAAGGAGCAGATTTGCTTCAGTAGAGGAGACAAGGAATATAGAATAAGGAAGAGTTCCTGCTAAGAGGAACTTAGTCCAGGCCCTTCCAACATGGTCAGGATGAGTCTTGCTTTGATTTTTCATTCCTTCATTCCTTCATTCAAGAAACAGAATTGTGATGACCTGAGCAGAGCCTTGGACTCCAGTTAAGCTGTCTGCATTTGAGACCCAGATCAGATTAGCTATGTATCTTCAGGAAAGTCCTTCAGCTTCTTTAGTCCTCAGTTTTCCAACCTAGAAAATGAAGGCATTTGAGTTAGATGATCTCTAAGATGTCTCCCAAATCTATTGATCTATAAGCCTATGAAAAAGATGCACTATATAGAGCCTATGGTGTTTTCAGGGATACACTGAGACAAGGTTGCTATTATCAACTAGTTTACAATCTAGTTGAGCAGCCGAGACATATAATCACAAGAAGGGTTCAGTAACCATTCAAAGTAGTTTATAATTAAGTGTCTGATAGTGGTTAGGTGGGGGATAAGACTTGAAACAGAGAGACCAGTTAGACATCTATTTCAGCCACCCCAGTGTGAGGTGACAAGGGCCTCAATTAAAGTGATGGCCTGGGGAAAGAAAAGGGAGAGAGATTCAAGCCTATAATAAGGAATAATCAATACGACTTGTTGAATCAAAGATGATACCAGGGTTCCTAGCTTTGGCATCTGGGAGAGGATGTTATTACAGACAGAAATAGGAACGTTGAGAGTGGGAGATGGCTTGAGAGAATGAGGGTGTTATTTTTTAGATGAGTTGAATGGGAGGGAATACTGGCCTATCCAAATGGAAAGGTTCAGTAGATGGTTAGTAGTTTCATACGTTGTGTAGAGGGGCCAAATAGAATGAAGCCTGAGGAAATGTCATTATTTGATTAGGTTAGTTACCACATTTTTTGTGACCTTTAAGAATACAGAGTCCAAACCTACTGCTTTATAAGCCATAACTGGGACAGCAGAATTCATGGCTATATTGTCAAGTCGGAGTATAATAAGTCAGAATATGACAATTCAGAAGTGTTAGGGACGTGGACTGAATCTGCTGAGTTTTCAGAGCTCCATGGTATTTCCTGTATTTTCTCTTCTTTTCTGGTACTGACCTCCCAGTCTGAATTTCCACTCCAACAAATGACTTCCCATTTCTGTCTCAACTCCCAGGATCTCAGGCTTTAGAAGAAACCCTGATTTTTCAAACATGGGACTCCCTTTTGGTTTGAATCTATTCAGATCCCAGTTCCAAACCTATCCCTCTTCATTCAGAGAGCCTTCTTCCCTATGGTGACTCTGCCCACTGGAATCTATCAACCTGTTCCTGGAGTTAAGGTCTGAATAAGCTCATTGAATAATTGACTCAGAATTGGAAGGAATTTTAGGGGTCCATTGATCCAACCCTTTTATTTTGCCTAGGAGGAACCTGAAGCCCAGAGAGGCTGGTGCTTATCCAGGGTCAAACCAGTGACAGTGGCAAAGGCAGGACCCAGGTTCTTTGGTTCCAAATGCAGAGCTCTCTTCATTGTTCCAGGAAGTTGGTTATAGACCAGTTATTAGAGAACTTTGTCAGTGAGAAGAATCATAGAATCACAGCTTTGGAAGAGACCTTGAAGGTTACTAAGTCCCACGTCTTGTTCCCTTACAGGAATTCTTGTAAAACAACCCAAGGTTATATTTGAACACTTCAGAGAGGAAGGATTTATTATTTCAAAAAGAAGTCAATTGACAAAGTTATTCAGTCCTGTTTAAAGGGTTGTATCATTTTTATTGTGTTACACAGTGACTTTCTAGTTTTTTCCTTCCATCTTTCATTCAACAGTGTTTATTTAGAATCAGAAGTTGTATTGAATATGAATGACAAGTATCAATTAACCAATAAATAGTGACTAGTATCTATTGTATGCCACCATTGTGTTAGGCACTGCGGATTACAAGTACAAAGAATGAAAGGCTACCTACTCACAATGAATTTATTCTAACGGGAAAGTCAACAAGTACTTTTTAAAGTTATACAGCATTTATACATGTACATACATATATGTAAATGTACACACCATGCACATATAGATGCACATACATACATATGAGTTTACATACATACATATATACACAACCCTGTCCCAAAGTCCATTGGTATGGGACTCTCTCTTTATTGGTGGAGATGAAGGCCCTGACCTGCTGACCTGCATAAAGAGTGGGACAGAGATGCTAAGAGGCAAGAGTTCAAGTTCTCAGACAGTCCCGCTTTGGGAGTCTGCAAGCAAGAGTCTTCTTTGACTACAGAGTTGAGTTGGTTTTCAGCTTCAAGGGAGAAAAGGAGAGGCCAATTCCGCTTGAGCTTGTTGAAGGGGAAGATTTTGAGAAGTCATGAGAGAAGTAGCTAGTTTCCATTATGTTCTTATCTCTAGCTTGCTAGACTTTGGGGAGTTTCCCCTTGGATGAAATTTCGGACCCTCTCAGTTAAGTTGAGTTATCCTGCTCCCAATGGGAAAGCTCCTTCATTCTATGTTGTACAGTATTTATTCTCCTATCTGTACCTCCTCTGGTTTCTGTTTTGTTGTAATTTAGATAAATGAACTTCTTTGTTATTCTTTACGTGTGTTCATTGTGGAAAAGGTATTAAGTAGGAAAGGAGTCAAGCCTTGGACATAGAACTTGAAGTCCTTATTCCCTCCAAAATGACAAAACACTCAAAAGCCAATTGTATCCCCTAGATGAACATTATTTAAAGGGGCAGATAGATATACTTCTATCCCAGTATATCCTTTCTCTGAGGAGAACAGAGCCATGACCTCTGGCCTCAACCTCCTGCTTTCCTTCATAGCAAGAATGAAAGTCTTCCTTGGAAAAGGGTTGGGAGCGATAAAAGGCTAGAGATGTCTATTCTGCCTCACTTTGAGTCACACAAGGGCAGACCCTTCACAACCTGTGGGCTTCACTATACATGTGGAACCCATTCCCACCACTCATCTTAGATACATACGTATACACACACAAAGTAGTTAAAAACAAGATAGTTTAGGAGAGAGGACACTGTCAATTAGGATCAGAAAAGACCATGATGAGTATGGTGTCTGAGCTTCATTTTCAAGGAAGAGTGGGACTCTGTTGAAAGTGAGGAGGGATTACATTTCAGGCTTGAGGGACCATCAGTCCTGAGGCATAGAAACAGGAGAAGGAGTGTTGTGAGTGAGAAATGGAGAGAAGGCTGACTTGGTTGGAAGGGAGAATTTGAGAAGAGGAGTTAAGTTCAATAATGCTGGGAAGATAGGTTGGGGCCAGTTAAGGTAGGGCTTCAAAAACCTACTAGAGAAGGTTACGTTTTGTGCTAAAGACAATAGGATGTTTCTAGAATTCCCTATTGCTTTTGTATAGACATTTTTAAGTTTCTCCTCTCACTTTGTTAGGTCTTCAGTACTTCTAATCATCTCTGTTAACAGTTTTTTCTTATTACCAACAGACATACATGCACATACACACAGATTTACATTTCTAGAAGAAAATGTGCAACATCTGACTCCAAAATAGTTGTTCTTTTGTAGAGAGGGAATGTGGTGCATTGGAAAGAATAAAGAATGTAGAGTTTCAGGAGCTGAGTGTGAATTCTTATCCCTCTACTTCCTACCTGTAGGATATTGGGCAAGTCAACTCCCTTCTCCAATCTTCAGTTTCCTCATCCATAAAATTAATAAATTAGATGAGATGATTCCTCAGTCAGCCTCCTACCTGAATCCCTAAGTTTCTAGGAGTGTTGTAGGCTAACTACTGCAGCTTTACCCATCTACTCTCATCTTACTTATCTCCTGTGCTGTCCCCTGACTTGAAAGGCCTTTAAACAGCACATCCAGCTTTAAAGTTAGACATGAGTAAACAACTAGGCAACAATAATATGTACTGTACTAATTCCAGATATTTCATTTGATCTTCACAACAATGCTGCCATTTTGTAGTTAAGGAAAGTGAGGCAGGCAGATTTTAAGCAACTTGCCCAGGATCACACAACTAGAAGTTTCTTGAAAGTGGATTTGAACTCCTATCTTCTTGACTACAGCTGTAGCTCTTCATCTGCTTTGCCAGAGATTTTTCATCTCTATTTTTATATCCCTAGCACCTACCACAATACCTAGTAAATAGCACAGTGCTATGGGAATCAGTTGGGAAAATGTAAAATAATTACATTGACTTATAGCAAAGTCTATGTTATTAAAATAATTACATTGACTTAAGTATTCCACAATGATTTTTACAAGTTTTCACATCTCAAAAAGACCTTTTACTAAGTATGTCCTTTTTCTGAAGTAATTTGTTTAATGCAATTTGGATTTGAGTTCACAAAATTTTGACCTCTATTCTTTATTTCTTCATCAAGAATCCATACTTTTATCATACTGCATATTAAGTGCACCTTTTAGATACAGTCCATTTTCCTAACACCTAGTCTTGATTATAGTTTATACATTTTGTTTTTTGACTGAAAGGGTTCATATTTATTATTATCCTCTGACCCACACACAACCCAAGTCTAGTGGTCATGATGGGATAAATAGCACCTAGCCTCACCATTTCCATAATCTTATGAATCCAACACTCTTTCAACAATCCAGAATCCAATGTCCCTGCCATCAGTCATTATTGCTCCTGACATCCTTCAAAGGCTGGAGAATGGAGGGTAGGCAGGAAAATGAGTAGTATTCTATCAGTTCTCCAGGCAAACATACTCAACAATGACAGAGGTCAAGAGCAGAGGGGGTTCACTTGTCTTTATTGCTTGTGGTTCACTAAGTCTTTATTGCTGTGTCTCTGGATTTGTAGACCACGCCTTGGCTCTTCAGTTCCCAAACAATTCCTTGAGGCAGGCGGCCAGTGACAGACATGGCATAAACTCCAGGCTTGAAGGTACTGACTCACTGCCATTTAGAGACCCAGCTGTCCTCCAGACTCATCATTGCAATGATTCCATCAAAAGAAGAGCTTGTACAGTCATGTACCATCTCTCAGTTACCTTTCATCTGTAGGTATGAGTAGTAATTATCACAGCCATCATACTCAAATTGGTCTATGGTCTTGACCAAAGAACAGAGAAGACAAGCTTGCAGATGTTGCAAATCCTTGGGAACCGTCTCCAACGCCATCGCTGCTGCCTAGAGCCAGAGGACACCTCACCAACTACCACCGATAATGTTCCTCAGTCTAGCTCTCCCAGTTCATGTTTTTAATCTAATATTTAGCTTTATTTTAAATTATATTTTGTTTTTTCCTGATTGCACGTAAAAACAATTTTTAACATTTTTTTTTTAAAGTTTTGAATTCCAAATTCTCTGCCTCCCTCTCTTTCTTCTTCCACTGTGGAATATTAAGCAATATGATGTCAGTTATACGTGTGCAGTCATGTAAAAATTTCCATATTAGTCATTTTGTGTAAGCATATGAACAAAGAAAGAAGGAAGGAAAGGAAGAAAAAAACTAGTATGCTTCAGTCTGTATTCTGAGAAAATCAGTTCTTCCTCTGGAGGTGGAGGGCATTTTTCATCATGAATCCTTTGGGATTTTCTTAGATAATTGTATTGCTGAGAATAGCTAAATCATTCAGAGTTGTTCAACATACAGTATTGCTGTTATTGTGTACAGTGTTCTTCTGGTTCTGCTCACTTTACTCTGCATCATCAGTTCATTTAAGTCTTTCCAGATTTTTCTTAAATCATATGCCCTTTGGGCATAGTTCTAAACTACTCACCATTAGTCTCTCATTTTTCCCACATTCCTTGTTTTCATATTAGCCAATCTGATAGGTGTAAGTAAGGTGGTGCCTCTGAGTTTTAATGTGCATTTTTCTAATCAATAGTGCTTTAGATCATTTTTTTCATATAACTATAGATAGTTTTGATTTCTTTGTCTAAAAACTGCCTCCTCATATCCTTGTCCATTTATCAATTGGGCAATGACATATCCTTATAAATTTGAGTCAATTCTCTATATATTTGAGAAATGAGACCCTTATCAGAGATACTTGCTGTAAATTTTTTCCCCTAGTTTTCTGCTTTCCTTCTAATCTTGGTTGCATTGATTTTGTTTGTGCAAAAACTTTTTAATTTTATGTAATCAAAATTATCCATTTTACATTTTGTAATTCTCTCTCTATCTTGTTTGTCCTAAATTCTTCCCTTATCTATAGATCTGACAGGTTAACTATTCCATTCTCTCCTAATTGGCTTATGGTATCACCCTTTAAGTGTAAATCATGTACCCATTTTGACCTTATCTTGGTGTACTATGTGAGATGTTAATCTATACCTAATTTCTGCTATACTATTTTCTAGTTTTCCTAGCAGTTTTTGTCAAATAATGAGTTTTTGTCTCCAAAACTTGTGCCCTGAGTTTAGCAAACTCTAGATTAATATGAGCATTTACCTTTTCCCAATCCTTAGTGCTCCGGTCCTTATATTGTTTTGTCTGTAGCTAGCATGCATTTTTTCTTCACATTCATGGTTCACAACTTTCCCCATCCTTCCAGCTTCAAGAAGCCTACCCCATGGCTATAGAGGGATGAGTAAAAAACCCATTTTGACTTCAGGTTCCTCTGAGAGAAATTGTTTGATAAGGATTCATTATTATTATTTTGCTGCAATAGTTTGTTAGTTTTTGGTATAGTTTTTGTCTGTTGAGTTTTCAACCCCTTTCCTTCGCACATAAGGTAAAACTAATTTTGTTTATTAATGTGAATGATTCTAAAAATGTTTGACTTCCCCATACCAAAAGCTGCTGCCGTATCTCTAATAGTTGGTGAAATATTCTCTTTAAGAGCTACACATTTCACATGTTCCCTTGGAGTTAGATCCATTCTTTAAAACCACAGATGTAAAATATGTATATAGAGCAATGAAACCTTTGTATGGAACAAAACTCTGCATGTGACAGAGAACTAACTTATGGTGAGGAAACCAACTCAATACCTTTTTAACATTTCATTTGGTTAGGTGTTCTGAGTCAGCCTACTGTTGGTAAATGTCTATACACACATGATTTTTATCACAAAATAAGGGTATTTAAAGATCATCGTTTGTCTCAAATAATTCTCACAGGACTATGGGAATTTAGAAAATGCTAATTAAGCGATGATAAGTGCGTTCAAAACAGGTATAAAATGTGTGGGACCCAAGAAGAGAAGTCAGAACCTAGTGGAAAAGAAGATTACTTTTTTAATAATGTAAACAATTTGCCTATGTTTGGTAATAGAATGCATTTTTTTTTTTTTGCTTCTCTTTCCCACCTTGATCCACTGATACATAAAATCTAACTTCTACAATCTTAAAATTTCTAGTTTCCTACAAAGTATAGCTTAGGTGCAGCCTCTTTCATGAGTTTTTTTTCCTCTAATTTTGTCCCACTCCACTTCTGTTTATCAGGTTCTCTTCCTCCTGAGATGACTCTAGATTACATTCACTTATCTATTACTGTGTTGTAACTTCTAATAGACTGTAAACTCCCTAAGGAAAGGCTGTTTCCTAATTTTTACTTTGTATTCTCAGTGCCTAGGGCAGTTGACTTGTACTTTATAGGCAAAATTAATATACATCAGATGACTAAATGGTCATTATAAATGAGGAATCCCTAATTACTGCAGAGGAAAAAATGTCAGGAAAGCAAGACTATATTGCTATAGTCTCTTTTGTGGCACCTATAATTTTTTTTACTCTACCATTTGACAGTACAGAAAAATAGAAAACAAAAGAACAGTATTTGCTGTATCTCACCCAGAAACAGTTCAACCTCCTTGTTCAGAAACTGGGAGCCAAGAGGCCTCTGTTTTCTTAACCATTTCACTATGTGATCTCCCCAAACCTCAGTTTCTCTCTCTCCTAGTGATTAATGATGTAAAATCTCTCAAATGTTAAGAAGGCAAGTTTTAAATACCAGTTGCTCTCCTCCTATTAAAAGGTCATTCTCTTTCACTTCCTGCTGTTTCCACTCAGTAATCATCAAGCAGGTAAGGAAGATATCTTTTTTCTTCTCATACACTAATTTCAGTTTTTCCTTTAGTCTCTTCTATTTTGTGCTGTCCTCTTTTTCTCTCACATAATACATTTTTACCATTTCATATGTATTCTTTTATTTTTAGTGCTTTCTTGAATTTTAGTTCAACAAATATTTGTTGTTATTAAATTGCCTACTATATGGCAGGCAATGTCTTGGGTGTAGAATATACACAGAAGAAAAATGACATATCCTTGTCCTCAAGGGGGTGAAGCCTAGTGTAGGGAGTGGGGTTTCTTGAGGAGTTGGAGTTTCTAGTTTCCTGAACCCCACTGATTTGGTCCCCATTTTCAATAAGATTCAGTTGAATTCCATTAGCATTTAGAAAAAGGATTTATTTTGAAGAAAGACTTGGTTTTTGGTGGAGGAGACCTCTTTGGCTCTTCTGACCTTTTGAAATTCACAAGGTTGTAACCTGGTCCATCCTAGGCATTAAATATTCATGTAACCAAAAATCAAGGAAGACCTACAGAAAAGGAGAGACACTTTGTGCTCACAAGCACAGGAAGGCTGGTTGGGAAAATGTAGCTTGCTGCTACTTCATGACCTTGAAGATCATAGAACTTCTTGCCTCATTTGCCTCCAGCAAGTCAAAGAAACTGACACTGCAGCAATAGGTTTCGTATGTGAAGTCACTTAGAGCCATCACACCTTCTCAGTCCTCATTCGTGGTCAGAAACCAGCTCCCCAAAATGAGTTGGAATCAGGCTGTAATATTTGATTGAGCTCTCTATAACCCAAGGACAGATTTGAGTTAGGTTCTGAGGACTGGGCATCCACTCCCTCTATGCTAATGATATATGATAATTACACAAATAAGTATGATACTGTGAGAGGGAGAAGAAGAAATTGAGATAGAAATTGAGATAAAAGGATGTGAGGTGAAAAAGAGAACATTTTCAGCTAAAGAGGTCAGGTTATGCTTCATGGAGGTAATAGTACTTATAATAAGAGAAGTCTTAGAGGATGAAAAGGTTTGAACAAGCAGAGATGAGAAAAGACTGTACTGAAGCTGCAGAATGGCTTGTAAGAATACATGGAAACAGTTGTACAGGATAAGGTCAGCAGATAACTAGTAGCACTGTCTGATGGGAATGTAGGTGTGGGAAGGGAAATAGAAGGAAATGAATCTGAAAAGGTAGGATCTAGATTGCTAGTGGTTTTAAGTGATCAAGAAAGGTATTTGTATTTTGCCCTACAGAAAACAGGGAGTCTACCACATACCCCTCCATTTTCCTTTGAGTCACTCACAATCCTAGATTTTTAGAGGTCTTAATTTGCAACTCTGTATCTCTGGGAGACTATTTAGGTTGAAAAGACAGGTTTTTAGGACTGGGAGCAGGTTAAGAGTGTTAAGAATATTGCACAATTTCCCAGAAGCAGCCCAATCCCCTGTTTTCCTCCTCATCAATTCTGGATAGAATTCATATTTGTAACTATGACTTATATGCAAAATGTTATGTAAGGGGTATTATCAAAGACATGTAATACCAGAATAGGAGATGGGGTAGTTATTTAGAGGGAGCAATAGATAGCAGAGAGTCTAAGTGATACACTGCTATCCCTATAGTATAAAAGCAAAGCTCTTTTTTTTGAGGCTATTTTTTTGTATTTTTAATAATGTTTCCATATTAAAAAATGAACCTTCATTTCTTTTTTTAAAATAATAGTTCTCCCCATTACATGTAAAAACAATTTTTAACATTCTTTTTATAAACTTTTGAATTCTAAATTCTATTCCTCCCTGTCTCTTCCCCTCTCTCTCCCTGAAATGGTAAGCAATCTGACATAGATTATACATGTGCAATCATGTGAAACATATTTCTGGGGTGGAACCAAGATGACAGAGTAGAAGAGGGGACCTGCTGTATCTCTCCCCCCAAAGCTCATAAAATGACTCTAAACAAATTCTAGAGCAGCAGAAGCCATAAAACAACAGAGTGAAAGAGATTTCCAGCCCAAGACAGCCTGGAAGGCCTACAGGAAATGTCTATTGCACTGGGCTCAGAGCAGAGTGCAGCCCAGCTTTGGCTGTGCTGTGTGGCAAGGACAGGACTGGAGCAGGCTTCAGGGCATGGAATCACAGGCAGCAGCTGCAGTTCCCAGATTCCTCAACCCAAAAATGCCAAAGATAGCTTCAAAGGTCAGTGAGAAGGCTCTTTCACCTGTGTGAGAAGGGAGCAGGGTGCTGCCTTAGCCTTGACCCCAGGCAAAAGTAGTGTCCATTTTAGGAACCCTCGACCTAAAAACCTTGGGGGACTGCTGATCTGAATCTCATTCCTGAGTGGCAGCCCTGGGGTGAGGAGGAGCACTGGCATGGTGAAGCTGGAAGCAGCTGTGGAGAGGGAACCCTACTCACAGATCCTGGGCAGAAAAGCTTGAGGTTGCTCCCAGACCAGAAGCACAAGCCAGGAGAGGAGTAAACTCCTCTTCCTTGATTGTGCCACCTTGGAGGAACTGAGAACTTATAGGTCCCAGAATATACCCTCTACTTGACAAAGGACTCAAAAGTCAAGTAACTGACTGGGAAAATGCCCCCAAAAGGGAAAAACATAAAACTATAGAAGGTTACTTTCTTTGTGAACAGGCATTTTCCTCCATCTTTTCAGATGAGGAAGAACAAAGCATACCATTAGGGGAAGACATCAAAGTCAAGGCTTCTTCATCCAAAACCTCCAAAATAAATTTGCAGTGGTCTCAGGCCATGGAAGAGCTCAAAAGAGACTTTGAAAGTCAAGTAGGAGAGGTGGAGGAAAAATTGGGAGGAGAAATGAGAATGATGCAAGATAATCATGGAAAGCAAGTCAACAGCTTGCTAAAGGAGACCCCCAAAAAAATGCTGAAGAAAATAGCACTTTTAAAAATAGGCTAATCCAAATGGCAAAAGAGGACTAAAAAGCCAAGGAGGAGAAAAATGCTTTAAAAAGCAGAACTAGCCATATGGAAAAGGAGGTTCAAAAGCTCACTGAAGAAAATAGCTTTTTAAAAATTAAAATCAGATTAGAGCAGATGGAAGCTAATAACTTTATGAGAAACCAAGAAATTACAAAGCAAAACCAAAAGAATGAAAAAATAGAAGACAATGTGAAATATCTCATTGGAAAAACAACTGACCTGGAAAAGAGATCCAGGAGAGACAATTTAAAAATTATGGGACTACTCGAAAGAGTCATGATCAAAAACAGAGCCTAGCCATCATCTTTCATGAACTTATCAAAGAAAACTGCCCTGATATTCTAGAACCAGGGGGTAAAATAAATATTGAAAGAATTCACTGATCACCTCCTGAAAGAGACCCAAAAAGAGAAACTCCTAGGAATATTGTAGCCAAATTCCAGAATTCCCAGGTCAAGGAGAAAATATTGCAAACAGCCAAAAAGAAACAATTCAAGTGTTATAGAAATACAATCAGGATAACACAAGATCTAGCAGCTTCTACATTAAGGGATCAAAGAGCTTGGAGTATTCTAGATATTCCAGAAGTTAAAGGAACTAGGATTAAAACCAAGAATCACCTACTCAGCAAAACTGAGTATAATACCTTAGGGGAAAAAATGGTCATTCAATGAAATAGAGGAATTTCAAGCGTTCTTAATGAATAGACCAGAACTGAATAGAAAATTTGACTTTCAAACACAAGAATCAAGAGAAGCATAAAAAGGTAAACAGGAAAGAGAAATCATAAGGGACTTACTAAAGTTGAAGTGTTTACACTTCTACATGAAAAGATAATATTTGTAACTCTTGAGACTTTCCTCAGTATTTGAGTATTTGGAGGGATTGTATCCATATAGACAGAGGGCATAGGATGAGTTAAACAGGAAGAGATGATAGTTAAAGAAATAAAATTAAAGGGTGAGAGAGGAATATATTGGGAGAAGGGAGAAATGGAATGGGGCAAATTATGTCTCATAAAAGCGGCAAGAAAAAGTTTTTTCAAAGGAGGTGAGAGGGAAAAGTGACGCTTAGTCTCATCACATTTTGCTTAAGGAGAACTCTGTAAGGGCAGTGACCCTGCTTTTGATCCATTTTTGTAACCCCAGAACTTGATTGGAGTGGTATACATATTCCTCAGAAAAATTTTTTTGACTAACTTTGATATCTGCCTTTAAGTCTCTGAATGGCTGTCATGTGCAAGAGCCGCCACACATTTTACATAGCTCCAAGGTTCAGAAGTAGGATCCTGAAAGCAGATTTAGGCTCAATATAAAAAGAGTTTTCTAGCAACTAGAGGTAAGGGTTCAAGAGCACTTAAAAGGGCTTAGATACAAATCTCTACACCCAATCACATTTTTAATAACTAAGATAAATAAAAGAACAAACTCCTTTAGCTTGGTATCCCTAATTCTTTACAGGTTACGTACATTCGATCTTGCCCAATATTTATCTACTCCAATTACCCAACAAGAAAGTTTAAGACCATTAAGGTTGTAGGGTTAGAGGATCTCTCTCCCATTACTAAATTATTATTTCTTCAACTAACAAGCTCTGATCTCAGCTCAGTCCTCTCTTCAAGTTTAAAGATACCACCTCTTCTCCTTGTTTATTTCCAGTCCCCAAAGTTCTTTCCTGGAGGTATGAGTGCTTTGATCCCATTGGAAGCTGCTTACCTTTCTATCTTATTTAACTACCTGTTCTGCCTACCTTCTTGAAGACTTTGGAAGTTGGCTGTACCATACCTGCCCTGAGTTTGTACATCCTTACTCATTATGGCTTCCCTAAGATTAACTTCCTCATTAATATTGAACCCTCTTTCTCAGATGGACCTCTCTCTAGCTTTACTCTACTGGCTAAGTTCAACTGCCTAGAGGAGGGAAAGGACTTGAATCTAAGCCTAATTCTGAGCCCAGAAAAATAGTATAGTTTTAATACAACATTTGGATGATACTGAGTCCAGTTGGCTTCCTAAAACTTTGACATCTTCTCAAACATCTAGCCTCTGAGTTGGGGTTGAAATTTCCTGGTCCAGAAAAATCCTGATTTAGGCATATTATAATATACCTGACATTGTTGTGTGGTTGTTGTTCATTCGTTTTTCAATCATATCCAACTCTTTATGACCTCATTTGGGGTTTTCTTGGCAAAGATACTGGAGTGGTTGGACATTTCCTTCTCCAGCTCATTTTACAGATGGGGAAACTAAGGCAAACAGGATTAAGTGACTTGTCCAGGGTGACAAAGCTAATAAGTGTCTGAGGCCAGATTTGAACTCAGAAAAATGATTCTTCCTGAGTCTAGATTTGGTGCTCTCTCCACTGCTTTATCCGTTGTTGCCTAGCTGCTTTGTCATGTGGTATATTCAATAATTTTCATTTGCATGGATTTCTACAGAGATAGTTGAATCTATGAACAGCCCAAATGCTTTACTATTATTCACAAATTATTTTTAAAAATGGGCAACACTTCCACTATGTTGGGTGTATCTTTTATGAAAGATTTATGGAAAGCAGAAAAAACATCACCTAGAATTGGGTATAGAGGGATTGTAACCTTCACAGGTGAAGAATCCACTTAAACCACAGATCCAACAAAGCTACTGAAATAAAGATTTCCTGGGAAAATACAATTTATAGTTACTACATCCCCATTCACTTTTCCTTTTTAATATGCTTGATCAAAATTTGTGGATCAAAATCATAGCACAGTCATTACATCTGTCCTGAAAAACTAGGTAAAATTATATTTTTCTTCCTTTTCAAAGTATTGCTTCAGGGACACATACATTTTCAATGACCAAATTGTAAGTGGAAGAAAAAATCTTTTTGAGGCATTCTTACTCCAGTTATAGCCAGTAACAAAGAAATACCAGAAGGCTTTTGGGCATGCAATCCTTTGGAAGATGTAGGTGCTGTTTATATAGAAGAATGACCTATTCGACAGCCTAAAATCAGCAAAGAGCAAGGACCTCTTTTGTCAAATTATGTGGATTTGGCGGAGTTGCCTGTACTTTTCTTTTCAGTCATGTTTGTTGAGAGAATCATAGATTTAGAGCCAGAAGGGATCTGGGTGTTTCTGAGATGGAAAGATAACAATGTACTAGCAGAGATGGGTGCTGGCATGTTACTGAGTCTCATCTGTAATTGGAACTTTATTATTATTATAGACTCTACCATTTAACCATGAGGTTAAAAAATTAAAAAAATGCTGATTCTATCCCTGCTGACATTATATGATGACTTATAGCCGAGAGTACTGAGTGTCCTCTGAGATGGATATCATGTACTTTTTTCCCTTTTGAGTCATGAATGTTGAAACATGTACAAGTCAAGAAAGTAAATAAGGAAGGTGAATTTACACCTTAGCACTGCAAAATTCGTTAGCTACTTGAAGAAAATACTAAGTTGGCTCACTTGGTGAAAAAAGAAAAAGATCAGGCACTAATGGAATCTTACAAGTGAAAATTCCATGTTCTACTAACCCTTGCTGTCTCCTCTACATTGTTTTCCCCCCTGTTTCAAAATCCCCCCACCGCCTATTTGTATTTGGAGCTTGATAGAATAAAAAGTTTAACAGGGAGACCACTGGAACTCTGGATACCTTGCCATGTCATCCATTTCATTTTTCTGAAATCCAGGTTGCATTACAAAGACTTTAGAGCAGAAAAGCAGGTGTTGGGAATAGTTGTTTAATGAGATGTTTTCTGAGAATTGTTTTTGGATTTCTAGATATGGATCTGGCCAGGAAGGAGGGAACCTTTAAAAAAAAAGTCTAGTAAGAACGTATTTTACAAATCCATTTACAAATCTATTTTACAAATCTAATCAAAATGGCTTTAAATAGAAAAGGAAGGGGAAAGGGGAAATCTGCCTACATTTATATACTGAATTAGATATCTGAGAGAGTGGCTACAATGTAAAACTAGGAATATCAGTAGGAATTCTCTGAGGTTCGCAAGAGACAAAATCTGCAACCTGGGAAGTCAAATTTCCCTCTGATAAGAATCCCCAGTTTACCTTGCTTCTCATCCAAGGCCTCAGATATCTGTATAAAGGTAGACTAAGTATGAGTAAAAAAGCAATGCAACCTCAGTAATGAAAGGAAGGGTATACGTTGTCCAAAAGGAAAAGGAAGGGGTGAGGGGAGAGGGTCAAAGTAGCATTGTATATTCAGAAGATATACCCCAGTGAGTAAATGCAGAAACCAGGTGGTAGAAAGTCTGGTGACGATCTTTATACAGTTATTTCTCTAAAGTGAGGTGGGTTAGGGTAGTCCTCACTTTAGATTCTGTCTCTGACATTTAATGGTACTATCTCCTTGGACAAGTCATTTAACTTCTCATTGCTCTGATCAGCTCTCAATCTGTAAGGCGGGGTGGGGGCAGGGAGTGCCAACTTGAATTTATAGAGTGAGTTTCCAGTTTCCTCACTTGGGAGTTCCTATACCATACAAAAGGAATTCTTATCTCTATCACAGTCCTAAACAATTTGAGTGTAAAGGAGTTTTTATAACTGAGTGTAAACCTGATAATATCATAAAGCTGAAGGCTGTAGCTGCTTTCGTTTCCAAATAGGTTATTGCAGAATCTTGTGGGCTATCTTCTTTCTTTTCCAAGGAACAAGGCACACCAAGAAATCTTTCTCCGGAAGATGCAGTGCCTAGAAATCTCAAACTCAGAAAGGAGATTCTCAAGGTAGTTGATCCCCTAGAAATCCCTCTTTTCTGATAGGTGGCTGTATTCTGGAATTGTGTTGTCCAGTGAATTAAAAATCTTTCTCTCCCTTCCCCCCACACATTGTAGAATAGGGTTAAGAAAATTCCCCTCTCGGACAACATTCAAGCAGTTATGGCCATGTTGCACTTCTGCTGCAAGATAACATTGTTAATGGGACCAGATTGGAATCTCCTCCTCCATCTTTTTAAACTCTCCAAGAGTTTCAAAGGAAAAGGCAAAGAGTGTGATTAAACAATAAATTTGTCTTAAAAAAAAATGAATCCTTCTTTCAGAAGGGACTATTTAGAGCTGGTTCTTCAAACTTGATTCTTTCCTTAGAATTGACTGAGTGGGGCCAGCTTGTGTTTTAAAAAGTCACCAGGTCAAATGGTTGATCCTTAACTAGTCAATTCATTATCTTCATCAGAAGAACAAAGTGTTATCATGTTATTTATACTCTGTTATTGAGTGATTACAGTGATTTTCTTTATGTTCTGTTATCTGCTTTGTTAGGACAATCTCCAAATTTGATCAGATACTCCCCTAATTCACCTGCTTTATACATACTTGCAGTTTCTTCCTAATAGAACATAAACTCCTTGGGAGCATAATTGATTTTACCCTGTCTAACATAACTCCTAGTTTCATTGGGTTATGCAAGCCCCTCCAAAATAAGGCAGTGATTGGGGGATGGGGTTGGCTTCAGTACATAGTAGGTAATTAATACATGCTCAATGAGTGAATGAATGAAATGTGTAAACAAATGATGCTGAGTGAGAGTTCAGGACTTGGACTCAGGAAGGTCTGAGTTCAAATCACACATAGGCACTTACTAGCTATGTGACCAAGGTCAAGTCATTTAACCTTTCTTAGCCTCAGTTTTCTTTTTTGTAAAATGAGGATAATAACCTACTTTACAGTGTTATTGCAATGAACAAATGAGATAATGTGTACATGGCACTTTATAAACCTTAAAGCATTGTATAAATGTTGGTTTATCATTGTTATTTTTCAAAGCATAGGGTTGCTGGTTGTCCTTCATTCTCAAAGAGGACCAGTGACATTAGAAAGGTGCAAGTGAACTGGATTTAAGTGAGGCAGGGCTGTGCAAAGTCATCAACCTCACTGTCTCCTCTGGAGCCATCTGGATATAGATCAGGGGGTGGCCCCAGGTGCAGTGGGACACATTGTCTTTTTTGAGCTAAAGTCTTTCCCAGGTCTCAGTTTGTCTGAGGCCACTACAATGTAAAGTATCTAGAAGAAGAAAGTAAGATTAGTATTTGGGGAAGAAGATGACATGCCTGGCACAGGAACCATAATATAGCATTGAGGCGGGCTTCAATTTTCCTGACATCTGCTGTAGTTCTCTCTACCCAAAGGACTATAGCTAATTTCTTGGTTTTCCTTAATGATAATTTCCTTAATGGTAATCATTTCATCTTTCAAAAGGTAGAGGAAGCAATAAGGGGAATTGATGTTGGACCTGATTCTCAACAACCAATTGATGAAACAGAAATGTTGAGAATCTAGTATCATGAGGGGGATGAGGAGGGAGAGAGTGAAGATAGTTGTACCAGTTAACAATTTGTCATAGAGGATAGAAAAGCTTGGCATAGTTTAAAATGCATCCCAAATTTTGGGGGAATACATTTCAAAAGGCTCAGAGAAAAGAGAGGTAGAATCTCAATACACTCAGATTCTTGAGAAAAAAAAAGTCTGTGAAAGAGAAATAGAAACTCAAAAATGAATTTCTTAAGAAGCAAAGAAGAAACCTAGAGTAAGAAAAGGCAAAGTATTAAAACACTAATACCAATACAAAAGGAACTCATTGACCAACTTAGATTCCAAAAAGACACATACAAAAGTTGGAAGGAAGAATAGGTCATTGAATATAAAAGCTTGGCATAGTTGCATAAGGAAAATGTTTGGAGCGATAAGGTATGATAGAAGGTTTGTTTTAAATTTTATATACATATGTAAACATACACACATGTATATGTATATACATACATACATATATTGGACAGATTAGGAAGATCAAAGATGACATAAAACAATAAATATTTACTGAGCACCTACTATGTGCCAAGTTTAATGCTAAGTACTGGGGATACAAAAAGAGGCAAAAGAAGCCTGTAATCTAATTGGGGAGACAATATGGAAACAAATATATACAAAGCAAGCTATGTACAGAATAAATAGAGAAAGCACTGGAATTAGAAGGTATTGGGGAAGGCTTCCTGTAGAAGGTGTGATTTTAGTTGGTTTTAAAGGAATCCACCAAAGTCCATAGTGGAACTGGAGGAGGGACAGATTTCAGACATGGAGATAGCGAGAAAAACATGTCATGAGCCAAGAGGTGGAATATTTGGTTTGTGGAACAGTCAGAAGGCCAGTATCATTGGCTTGAAGAGCATGGGAATAAGGTATGAGAAGACTAGAAAGGCAGGAGGGGAAGAGGTTATGAGGGGGTTTTAATGCTAAACAGAAGATTTTGTATTTGCTCCTGGAGGCAATAGGAAGCCATTGGAGCTGATTGAATAGGTGGGTATGTGTCCATAATTGGACTTGCTCGTGGTTGAATGGAGAGTGAACTGGAGTGGGGAGAGACTTGAGGCAGACAGGCCCACTAGCAGGATATTGCAGTAATCAAGGTGTGAAGGGATGAAGACATGCACTAAAATGGTAACAGCGTTAGAAGCCAGAAGGGAACTTATGGGAGAGATCTTGAAAAGGTGAAATCAGCAAGCCTTGGCAAGAGCTTGGATATGGGGGTGAACGAGAATGAAGAATCTAGGAGAAATCCTAGATTTCAAGACTGAGAGACAGGGAGGATGGTGCTGCCCTCTATTATAATAGGAAAGTTAGGAGTGATTGAAATGGTGACAATGGATGACAATGAAAGGTGAACTATTTAATACATTTTGCTTTTCTGTGTGTGTTTTGAATATATATATAAACTCTCTGAATTTTAAGGGAAGGAGCAGTAATGAGTAATAAGGAGTTGATACCCAAGGTAAGGACTGATTTAGCAAGAGATCAATCACATAAGTGGCCCTTGAGGAATTCAAATCATCTTTCCTAGAAAACTACATTGTAGGATACTGAAAGAATTGGAGAATAAGATTGTTGACCTACTGTCAGTGAACTCTGAAAGACTACAGAGAAGATGAGAGGTTGTAGAGGACAGAAAAATGAAAAAAAATTCCTGATTTTCAAAACAAAGGAAGAACTGTGAAAATGGGACCATAAGATTTATATCAATTTTTAACAAGATTCTAGATTATATCTTTAAAGTGATATATCTAGAAAACGAAGCAATGATTGCAAACAGCCAGCAGGGCTTAAGAACATATTGTGCTAGATTAGCCTTCTTTCCCTTTTATACTGGGTCCTAGATTAATTGATCTAGATTTTAGCATAGCATTGGACAAGATTGTCTATTCTTGTGTACAAGAAAGACAGATATGGGCTAGAAAACAGTACAATTAGGTTGAATATCTAGATACAAAGAACTCACTGTTAACTTCAAAGGAAGTCCCAGTTGTCTGGTGTGAGCCCTGTACTATTTAATATTTTCATCAGTGAGATGGACAGATTTGAAGATGACATAAGAGCTGTGAGGGCTAGCTAATACACTAGATGGGTCAGGATGCAGGGATGGGGCAAATTTAAAATGAAACCTAACAGGGATAAATATGAGTTTAAAAAAAGGATTAAAAGAGGCTTAAAGTGGAGGTAGAGTGACTAGACAGACAGCAGTTCATCTGAGAATGGTCTTGGTCTTAATGTAGTGCAAAATCAATAATAACAAAAATAGTTAACATTTATGTATCCCTTACTATGTGCTAAGCATGTTACAATGATTATCTTACTTGATCCCCACAATAACCCTGATACATAAGTGCTACTATTATTTTTATTTTCCAAAAGAGGAAATGGAGATATTCAGGAGTTAAGTGACTTTCCCAGGGTCACAAAGCTAGTAAGTTTCTGAGGTCATGTTTGAGCTCAGGTCTTCCTGATTCCAGGCTCCGCACGATATCCATTGGACTGCCTATCTATCCCTAATAACAATATGATATAGAAGCCAAGAAACCTAATCCCAATTTATAGTGCATAGTGACTTAGGACTGGAAAAATGACAGTACTCCTGTATTCTACCCTATTCAGACCACATCTGGAGCATTGTGTTCAGTTCTGGGTGCTGCACTTTGGGGAGGAGATTGATGAACTGTATCTAGAGTGACAAAGGGGCTCATGTTCATGTCATATGAAGATCAGTTGTGAGAACTAGGAATTTAAGGGCATATGTAGCCTGGAAAAAAAAAAAAAAAGATTTGTCAGTAGAAGCATAGAGGAGGGTTATGCTAGGTCTTTGTGATTATCTGAAAGTTTGTTAAGTGGAAAAGAGATTACACTCATTCTGCTTGACTGCATACCTCAGAACTAGGAGTAAAAGGCAGAAATTAAAGCCAACTCAGGTTTACTATCAGGAAAAAAGTCTTAATGATTAAAAGCTATCCACAAATGGAATGGACTACTATAGAGGGCTAGGGAAAGGGCTTGTGAGAGCCACTGTTAAATTTTCAGTGTGATAATTGACAACTCAAAAGTCAACAAACCAGGACTTAAGTTATTGTTGATTGTCTAGAATTAAGAAAATGTTAGTAATGCATATTAAACTTAAAACTGTATGTGCATACATCCTTCTCCTTTCCTCCCCCGATCTGTTTTTAAATAATTACCAGCACACCTCTGTATTGTTCTATAAACATTACTTAAGGTCAGCAGGAATGTAGAAGACAGCTCAGGGAATGAAATTGTCACTGACCTGGAGGCCTGGTGACTGTGGGATAATATTAATAATAACAACAATTGGCGTTTATATGGTGGTTTAAGGTTTGTAAACTGAGTTGCATTGATTACCTTATTTGATCATCACAACACCCCAGTATTCCTCCTTGCTAGATGTGTCAAAGCAATGGCTTTTGTAACTACTTCTCAAGGATATTGTAGAGAGAATTCTTATTCAGATGTGGGTTGTAGTAACTAACCACTGACGTCTCTTCATATCTGAGATGAGATGTGATTCTGTGTATATGTACATGTAGCAAGCAGAGTCTAATTGGAGTCAGCCATCCTAGTTATGGTCACTGTCTTTATTTGATGGTCAGGTGAATACTACCTTCACCTTGTGTACGCATGGGTTTTGTTTCATTATTTGGTTCGGAGATAGATGTGTGTGTGTGTGTGTGTGTGTGTGTGTGTGTGTGTGTGTGGTCCTTGTGATGTAGTCTGCCTTGCCTGTGCGTCAGGAGGATAGGCTTTCCTCATGGAAAGTTTTTACTGAAGTGGAAATTTCCCCAAATTCCATATGCTTGCTAGGCTTCATTACATATCTCTTTTTCTCAAGAAAAATTATCTGTTTATTCAGGCAGGTTCAACCCTCCAAGAGTTGTGTTGTTCAGTAGAAAGTATGCTGGATTTGGAGTCAGAGTACTTGAGTTTAAATTCTTTGTCTGTGATCTCAGATAAGTCACTTGACTACTCTGGTCTCAGTTTCCTCATCTGTAAAATGGAGATTTTGGTTTAGATGGCTTTCAAGGGCTCTTTTACATCTACGATCCTATGAGCTTTGAACATCATCCATATGATCCCAAGTTAGGGCCTAAGAAAAGGAAACAGACATAACTCAAAATTCCTCCTCAGATGGAGAACAACTCTTCTCTGAACCAGAAAAGAATGGCAGCGGAGTTTTACAGAATACTGTTTTTAGTTTCACAGTCAGATAAGGGTCCAAAGAGTGGCACCTATCATACAATTGTAGGTTATATAAAGAGAAATGTGTTATCCAGAATAAGAAAGTTAACAGAACCATGATGCTTTGCACTGATCACTTCATATCTGGAGTATTATGTTTAGTTGTAGAGATCACGTTCTAGGAGGAATGTGAAATCCTGAAGATACTAGGAGAAAAAAAAGCAGCTAGGATGATGAGGGAGCTCCTGTCTATGTTCCTCTGGGATTGAACACTGAAGGAAATGGAAATATTTTGGTTACTGAAGAGGAGACATAGGGAAGACATAATTATTGTCAAAGGCCACCATTTTTTCAATCACCCAGGTTCTTAGCCTCAGTGTCATCCTCAACACTTTACCTTCCCTCACTGAACATATCCAACTGATTACCAAATCTTGTTATTTCTACCCTCATTTCTTGTCATTTCCTGTCATTCCTACCTCTTAAATAGGTCCCCTTCTCTTTACTTCAATAACCATCATCCTAATTCAGGCCCTTATCACCTGACACCAGAACTACTCCATTGGTTTTATAATTCATCTCATTACCTTCAGCTCACTCACTAATCCAATCTATCTTCCACACTGTTGCCAAAGAGATTTTCCTAAAGGTCTTAGGGTTTCAATAGAGGTCTCAGGTCATTCTTTCAGTAAGGTAGCATTCCTTTAAGTCACTGGTGTGCTAATGACTTTGCCTTCTACTGGGTTAGCACTGTTGTGATCCTGGACAGTAAATGAAGTTGAAAAATTTTGTAAATAGCCTGCTTCTCAGCAAGAATGGGTAGGGAAGGTCTGGTTGATTGATAAAGTTGCTATAAGGTTTAGTTTAATAAATGGAAATGTCTGCCCTATGCTAGTCCTGATTCAATCATCAGCAAAGGCCATTTACAGAAACTGTTTAATTAGACCTTCCACCCCCCTCTCCTACCCAGGTAAGCAGATTGATTTTTTTTTTTTGACTTCGTAAAAAGACCATTCTCTGCCTCATTTCTTATTTAGCCTCAATCACTGAACGAGTGTTGCCTCAGTCAAAGTGAGACCTGTTAAGAATCTTAGCTTAAAAAGGCCGAAGTCTCCCACTGCATCCAGGGCTGTCTCCAGACCTCCTGATCTATATCTCACCACTGAACCCAGATGGGTCTGGAGGAGAAATTGAGGGTGGTGACTTTGCTTGCACAGTCCTGCCTCACTTAAATCCAATTCACTTGCATGTTGTGGCATCACCTTCCTGATGTCATGGTCCTCTTCAAGAATGAAGGACAAATAACAAGAAGCAATGAGACTATTAGTTTACTAAGAGAAAGGTAGGGCAGTTCTTCTTTGACCAGAGAATCATAGGAAGCTGAACAGTGAGGATGATGTCCATATTCAATGTGTGGTAAAGAGTAGTTTACCAACAGTTTTCAACAGAGAGGCTGGCTAGCTTTTTTGATCCTCCCAAGTTGGGTCATCTCTATTTGGTTTCATTATTTCAGTGCAATAGTAAATTCACTGAAACATTGAATCACAGAATTTTAAAGGTGAAAAGGATGTTAGGAATCCTTACCCAACTTTTACTTTAAGAATGAGAAAATGGAGGCTTATAACCTGGAACGATGGTGCATTTTAATAATCCTTGCTCCTGGGGAGGCTGAAGTTGGTGGATCTCTTGAGCGTGGGAGTTCTGAGCTTCAATGAGCTAAGCTAATTGTATATCTTCACTAAGTCTGGCACCAATATGGGTCTAAGACCACAGGAGTGAGGGGCCATCAAACTGCCCTAAAACTGTCCAAGGTTGGCAACAGAGAAAGTCAAAGCTCCTATGCTTCCAGTAGTGGAATCAGGCCAAGAGTGGTTGCCAGCCAAGGGGAGATGGCGAGCCCTAGCCTCAAAAAGGGGGAAAAAAAAAAAGAAAACTTCCAGTCTTAGAAAGATTAAGTGTCTTGATTAAGTTTGCCCAGCCAGCTAGTGGCAGTCTTGAAATCTTAGACTTATATTTAAAATGAGCATTTAAAAAAATTGCATTCCAAACCAAATAAAAATGATTATAAGTCTGTCCGTTGTTTGGGTGACCACACTCTGCTTCTTTTTCTCCATTAGGAGAGAGTTGGCTCTTCTAAATCAAAACATTACATTCTGCTTATAAAATTTGATTTGTTTTCCTTTGGAGCATGGCTCCATTTGTCATTTCTAAGAAGGCCTCCCTAGATCTTCCCTGGTGCGGTGCAGTGGCCTTCAATATACCCTGCTATTTATTTTGGATTAAAATATAATTGCAGTGTAACCTTGCCTTAGGATATGCTGGTGTTCCAAGAAAAAAAAAGTCTCTATCTGTTGCAGCTGTTGGGGTGGGGTGGAGAGGGGGCGCCAACCCCTCCACTCTTTCTTCAGGGCTTGTGTCTATATGGAAGAGATTTAAAAAAAAATTTTTTTAAGGCTTTGAAGGAATGGAAAATTTCTGTGGTAGCTGATAGCAAATACAGAGAGCCTCATTTGCATATAGATGTTGCAGCTTGCAACTGTATAATCCCTGGAGAGAGGGCTTGTTGTTTCAATGTCTGGCCCTGGGCTGCCCAGCTCCTAATGAAAAACTAAATTGAAACTTTGCAAACGCTTTGCCTTGGACGTGGCAAGGCTTTTTAGAGCATCAATTCACATCTGAGAAATCACAGGCAGGCCAGGGCTGAATTTACCCTCACTTTTCAAAAACTAGGAAAAGGGGAGAGTGGCCCAAAGAGAATTTAGGACTGGGAAAAATCTTCATCCAGTCAATGGTGGCTTTGTGGACAGAAAACCTCCCAGGGCAGGTAGGACAGGCAGGTTTGGGATGATAGTAGAACTCCTCCTCCATAAGGCTTTTCCATTTACTAAGCACTTGTCTCACAACTCTGTAAAGGAGAGAAAGGCAAGTACCACTCAACCCATTTCATAGATGAGGAAATCAAACTTCAGAAATCTAAAACAGTGTGTCCATTTTCTCATAATAAATGTTGAAGCCAGGATTGGAATTTGGGTTCTATGGCCTTCAAAGCTAAAAATCTGGATTCTTCTCTTGTTGGTTCCTCCCCAGCCCCCCAAAACTCCTGCCAGAGACAAGAAGCATAAACATCAGGTTGCTTTCCCTTAAATTCTATTTTTTTTTTTTAAGCCAAAGGAAAACCAAGTTTATTAAAGCTTCACTGTCTTGGGTTGACTCTTAAGGAGCCTAAGCATTTGTAACGCTTGAATTCACAAGTGGGCCAGATAGAATCTCAGCTAGACAGAGTTTGAGCTGGATTGAATCTGAGTGCCTTCATAGAGGCAAGATGGAACTTAAATACAGAGAAGACTGTAGGAGGGATCTGGGGGTAGTCTGGTAGTCTAGAGTGACAGGAGGAGTGGTTTAGGGAGGGTCTTGAGGAGAAGTCCAAGAAGCACCTCAGTGGGACTGGTCAAGAGTTGGAAACAGCTGGAGGCAATCTGGAGATATCAGACAATGGAGGGCCTGGATCAGAAGCAGATGTCACCAGGTAGTCTGGGGTCCCAGGGATGGTCTTGATAGATCAAACCCAAGGAGTATCCTGATAGGAGTGGTCAGCAGTCTGGGGAATGGGGTTTTGATAGGATCAAGGGTGGGGAGTGCAACAGAGACTCGGGCACAGTGATAATGAAAAGCCCATGGACTTCCAGAGACTGCCAGAACAAATGGGAAGATTAGATTTGAGTAAGGAAGGCCAGATTAAGTGGGAAGATTCAAGGGGAGCTCAAGGAGGCTCCCAGAGTCCAAACCCCATCAGAATAACAAGGTCACCAAACCTAATGTTTCCAGAAAGAGGCTCAGTGCTTCCACTACTCTGATACTCTTTTTTTTTTTCATTTTTAACACAGTTCATATCATATAAAACAATTCCAACCTTTGGTTAGGTGATATTTCTTTTAAAGCATTTACAATATAGACCACAAACAAATTTTTTTTAACATTATCCAACCAAGACACAAATAATAACGATGTATGCTAACTTCATAAAACCTTGACCTAATTGTCTCCACATTATTACTAAGATTTAGAGGACCCTAACTTATTGTTGTCGGTCTAAAGTCCTAAGCCTAATAGCTTAATTTTAGACTTGACCTCGGATGTTCCCCTACCAACAATCTGTAATTTAAGTGATCTGGTATTAAGCTTGCAAACCTTTTGACTATAAGAAATTGCCACTAAGACTAGGGATATTGCAGGGAAAAAAATATCTCCCCAACTTCATGTCAGTTCCAGGCAGGAGTAGATTATCAACTTACATTCAGTGAGGCTTAGAGTCTGCCAGGTGTCAGTGGGGAAATTGAATCAGGAGAATTCTACCTCAGCCCAGGCTGAACAGTCTCTTCCACCCTTCCCATGAGGTTACCTTTTTCAGTTCCTACCAGCATCTCACAGGCTTACTGGCATCATGAATTAGAGGCTCAGACCGCCTTTCTTGCTATCCATACCTGCAATTAGGCTCAGAGCAACAGTCACTTAATAGTCCCATAGCATTTTAAAATAGTAAGTTCCAGTGACCAGGTTTCAGATAAGACTATAATTTCACATTGGCTAAGGAACATCTTTTGAGGCAAGTCTTAAGTGACTTACATACTTTTCTATATGTGTTCTAGTTCCTGCTTGGATAACAATCATAAAATCAAATTTACCATTAAAACCTTAACTTTTCCATCAATGCCAAATTTTACCCAAAGTTACTTGCCTCTAGGAGATTTAGACTAAAATTCAATTCCCCAATCTAAAGATGTCTCTGATTTAGTCTCAGTAACTAATTCAGTCAATTGTTTTAATACTAATTGCTTTTACATCACTTTGAAACATGTCCAATTTTTCTCTCCATCTCTCCCCTCCCCCCACACCCTAATTCCTTGTATTCTGATTACCCCTTCCCTCAATGAGCCCTCCCTTCTATCACACCCCACCCTTCCCTTATCCCCATCTTCTCTCTTTTCTTGTAGGGCAAGATAAGTTTCTATATCCCATTACCTGTGTTTTTTATTTCCTGGGTACATGCAATAATAATTCTCAACATTCATTTCTAATACTTTGAATTCCACCTTCTTTCTCTCCTTCCCTCCCTTCCCATCTCCATTGAGAAGGCAAGCAATTCAATACAGACTAAATGCATGTCATTTTGCAGAAGACCTCCATAATAATCATGTTGTGTAATACTAACTATATTGCCCTCTATCCTACTCTATCCCCCCTTATTTTTTTATTCCCTTATTTGACCTTGTCCCTTCCCAAAAGTGTTTATTTCTAGTTACTCCCTTCTCCCATTTGCCCCCCTTCTATCATTCCCCTCACCCCACTTATTGCTCCTCCCCTCCTTTCCTCTAGTATAAGATATATTCTCATATCAAATTTAGTGAGCATGTTATTCTCCCCTTAAGCCATATGTGGAGAGAGTAGCTTCACTTTTCCCCTCTCCTCTTCTCCCTTTTCTCCTCCATTGAACAAGATTTTTCTTTATCTTTTATGAGTCATAGCCTGCCCCATTCCATTTCTCCTCCCACTGTTTTCCTCCCTCACCCCTTAATTTTTATTTTATATATATGTTTTTTGTGGATATCATCTCTTCTGATTCAACACAGCCTGTACTCTCTGTCTATATGTGTGTGTGTGTGTGTGTGTGTGTGTGTGTGTGTGTGCACAATTCCTCCACCTACCCAAATACTGAGAAAAGTCTCAAGAGTTATAAATATTTTCTTTCCATGTAGGAATGTAAACAGTTCAGCTTTAGAAAGTCTTTTACGATTTCTCTTTCCTGTTTACCTTTTCAAGCTTCTGTTAATTCTTGTGTTTGAAAGTCAAATTTTCTATACAGTTCTGATCTTTCAACATGAATGCTTGAAAGTCCTCTGTATCATTGAATGACCATTTGTTCCCTTAAAGTATTATACTCAATTTTTCTGGGTAGGTGATTCTTGATTTTGATCCCAGTTCCTTTGACTTCTGGAATATCCTGTTCCAAGCCCTTCGATCCCTTAATGTTGAAGCTGCCAGATTCGGTGTTTTCTTGATTGTATTTCCACAATACTTGAATTATTTCTTTCTAGCTGCTTGCAGTATTTTCTCCTTGACCTTGGAACTCTGAAATTTGGACACAATATTTCTAGGAATATTTGGCCACAATATTCCCTCTTTTTGGGTCTTTTCCAGGAGGTGATCAGTGGATTCTTTCAATATTTATTTTGCCCTCTGGTTCTAGAATATCAGGACAGTTTTCCTTGATAATTTCATGGAAGATAATGTCTGGGCTCTTTTTTTTTGATCATAGCTTTCAGGTAGTCCCATAATTTTTATATTGTCTCTCCTGGATCTCTTTTCCAGGTCAGTTGTTTTTCCAATGAGATGTTTCACATTATCTTCTATTTTTTCAAACTTTTCATTGTTTTCTAACTGCTCAGTTTATCTCACAGTCATTCATTTCCTTGAACTCAGTTCTCTCTTTCAGAGAACTGTTTTGTTCAGTGAGCTTTTGAACTTTCTCCTCCATTTGGCTAATTCTGCTTTTTAATGCCTCCTTCTCTTCATTGGCTTTTTGGACCTCTTTTTCCAATTGAGTTAGCCTCTTTTTGAAGGTGTTATTTTCCTCAGCATTTTTTTTTTTGGTTCTCCTTTAGCAAGCTGCTAACTTGCTAACTGAGCTCAGTTTAATTTCACTTTGGAGGCCTTGGAGACAGAAGTTTTAACTTCCTGTGACAGTAAGCATTGTTCTTCCTCATCTGAAAGGATGGGAGGAGACACCTGTTCACCAAGAAAGTAACCTTCTGTGGTCTTATTTTTTTTTCCCTTTTTTGGGCATTTTCCCAGAAAGTTACTTGACTTCTGAATCCTTTGTCAAGAGATTAGACTCACCTGGTTGGTTCCCCTGGGCTTTGGGTGGGGGCCTCCCTTAAATTCTAATACAAAATTATGAAGGTAAGAGTATGGCAAGCTAGAAAGTTGGGAATTCCAACAATATTTGCTAAGTGTCCAATGTCCACAAGGCCTGTGCTTAATGGAGGTATAAAAATAAACTATCAGCATCCTGCCCTGAAGCAACCTATCATCTAGAGGGGAGGAGAAGCTTCTGAGAGAGGGTTTTGTGATTCCAGCATTGTAGGAAATTTGTGGTGTAGGAACTGCCAACCCCAATGCAGATCATAGCCCTTTTATTACCTACTATAGGGATTCTTAATCTGAGATCCATGGAATACTCCATAGATACATTTCAAGGAGCCCATGAATTTGAAAGGGAAAAAATACATCTTTATTTTGACTAACCTCTAAGTGAAACTGGCATTTCCTTCAATTATAAATTTGAAAAATATTCTTTGAAGATTTTATCAGATTGCCCTGCCCCCCCACATACACCTAACCAAAGAAAAAGCTATGGCAAATTCTGACAAAATCCTGGGGAATTGTCAGACACACCTATGGATTATGTGACTTTCAGCTAGTGCAGGTCAGAGGATATGTTTGAACTCTGGCATTTCTGCCTACCAAACTCAGCACTATCCTTAACATCATGCTACTTTTAGAAGAGGAAAGAAGAAAGAAGCATAGAAATAAATGTAATACAAATTAGAGTTTGATAAGTGCTTAGGAAAGATATCAATAAAGTGCTCTGAGAGATTAGAAATGGAGAGGAGTTAGACTGGAAAGACAGAAGACATATTTTGCAGGCTCCATATTAGCCAAGCCCCATCAGAAAAACAGTAATCAATTTAGAAGCTAAAGACTTTTCAGATTGAACATTTCCCTGCACTTGACCGTGGGCTAAGCAGATAAGGACAGCTTGGAAAACAAGATAATGTTGAAGAAAAAGAGATTACAAAAAGGTTAAAAGATTGGCTGGGGGATAAGAAGAAGAGGCAAGAGGAAAATAGGGGGAAAGGTTAGAAACTGAAACTGGGCAAGGAAGATAAATCAAATGAGAAGTAAGAGAACAGGAGAGAGTCATAGGAGGAACAGGAAGGATTGAAAAAAGAGGTTGGGCAAGATAGGAGGAAAGGGCAATGCAAAGGGAATTGAAAGCTCATGTGAAGAAGAGGAAAGAAGAAAAAGAAGTGACAATAAGAATGAAAGAAGATGGAAAAAAAAGGTGGTACCATCCAACCAAATGGCTGGTTAAATTGACAAGATACTGATACATTTTCATTTTCTTAACAGCACAGAAAAAAAAAGTTTAACATCTAATTATTTGGAATAATTAGTTAAAATGGGAAGTCATCCAGTGGTGAGCTGCCCTTTCCCACAGGTGACATCCCTGTCAGCAGCCTTGTGATGGCATCTGTCCCCCAAGGGTTAGTGTTATTCCACTTTGACTGGCACTTTATTCCAAATGCTCTTGAGTTCCCAGCCATGGTTTTTTATAGCGGGGCATGCATTACAGTTTGAGTCAGTCAGAAGCCTTGAGTTCAAGGCCTGGCACTAATACTTACTGGCTGGTGATGCATAACAAATGACTTTATCCTTTTTCCTTCTTTTTCTTCATCTGCAAAGTGTGGATAACACGTGTCACTTATTTGAGAGGGAGAAGATAACATGCTTTGAAAGCCTTCAAGTGCTACAGAAAGCATTATGATAGAAATAAGTATGATGAAAAGGTCACTGGATTTAGAATCAGAAGACCTAGGTCTATATCCTGGGCTCTGAAACTAATTGTCCTAACCTAAGCTAGCAAGTTGCATCACCAGAGGGTAGTTGACTACTTTTACTTCCCCTAGGGTTCTGGTTGTCAGTGAGATCTTGCATGGCTTGGAAGGATCTCCCTGTCTCTTGTCACCCAGGTACTTCCATCTTAGGATGTTCCTTTCACCTAAGATCAGAAAGAATAAACACAAAGGACAAAAGAAATAAAGGTGCCTGACCTTAATGAACACATGGTGATTGGTTAGGTTGATAGGGGTCACTATCCTCCCTAACTCAGTGGAGAGCAATGCCTCCTTACTTGAAACCTGCCAGAGTAAAGAGCAAGAGATCTGTTCATACCACTGTATGTACACTCAGTTCTGGCTCAGCAGTCAAATAAAAAGCCTTTCCTAACCACAAAGTAATCTAATAGAAAATGATAGAGCAGTGGTGTCAGACTTAAATAGAAATGGATCCCTGCAGGCTGCTTGCTGGCCTGAGGTTTGATACCTCTGTTAGAGGATCCTTGCATGTGCTCTAATGGGAGGGGAAGGGCCTTCCTAAATGCATAGGCAGAAGCAGGCTCCCCCAGCCCCACATAGACTGGAATCAGGCTGGGCATATGCACATGCTTTAAGGACTGGTGAGACCCCCTGCCCCCTTACAAAAGTATTTGATAGAAGCAGATATGGAATCTGCAGATCTGAGTGTGGGTCCTGGCTCAGTGTTTTTTAGAATAAAAGGCAGTATTCTCCTGTGTGTTCAGACTATGTTTGGAGAATAGGCTTTGGTTCTGAGCACCATATTTTAAAAACATTGACAGGCTTGGAGTATGTTCAGACGATAACTTGAACTGGAGACCATGGCACTAGAATGAGCTAAAGAAACTTGGGGTAAAAAAGACTTAGGGACCTCAGAATTCTGGTTCAACCAGTATTTTCCCAGCTCAAGGAGGTGGGTGATCCAATATGGACTTTAAGCAGAGACTGAATGATGACTTGTTGGGGATATTATAGAGGAGATTTTCAGCTAGGTATAGGTTAGAATAGATGGTCTATGCAGGCCTTTCCAAAGCTCTGATTCTGAGATCATCTGAAACCATAAAGTGTTACAGAAATGTGTTATCATGATCAGGTGTAGTAAAAATTGATCTGCTGAAAAAGACCCTTGAATTTTTTCTCCCTGTAGGATTAGTTCCTTTCAGCCTGAGGAACCAATACTAGTATTTCCTCTAATTATGGTCCAGATTGCAATCTTTCAGATTTGATATCTATGCTTTGGTAGGAAGTAGAAACATATTAGCTAACATATCACAAGACTGAATGAAAGAATTGAATTTTGTTAAGTGAACACACTGAATAACTGGGAGAAATGGAATAGTAGCTACTTGTGAATCATTCAACTGAGTACAGAGCATTTCTGTCTTTTAATATTTTATTTTTTCCTAATTACATGTGAAAACAATTTCTAACATTTGTTTTTGTTTTGAGTTCCAAGTTCTTTTCCTCCTTTCCTCCTCAACCCCTCCCTGAGACCATAATATGACAGAGATTTTACATGTGCTATCATGTAAAAACATTTCCATATTAGTCATTTTGTAGAAGAAGATGAACAAAGAGAAGGAAGGAAAGAAAGAAAGCTAAAAATAGTAGCTTCAGCCTGTATTCAAACACTATCAGTTCTATATCTGGAGATGGATAGCATTTTTCATCATGAGTCCTTTGGGAATTGTCTTGGATCTTTACATTGCTGAGAATAGTTAAGTCATTCACTGTCCTTCATTGCACAATATTGGTGTTACTGTAATCAGTGTTCTCCTGGTTCAGCTCCCTTTACTTTGCATTGGTTCATGTAAGTCTATCCAGGTTTTTCTGAAACCATTCTTCTTGTCATTTCTTATAACACAATAATATTCCATCACGATTATATGCATACAGTTTGTTTAGCCATTCCCTAATTGATGAGCATCCCCTCAATTTTCAATTCTTTGACCTTATAGAAAGATCTGCTATAAATATTGTTGTACAAATAGGTCCTTTCCCTCTCTCCCATTTTTAAAAAAGATCTCTTTGGGATACAGATCTATCAGTGGTATTCCTGGATCAAAGGGTACGTACAATTTTATAGCCCTTTGGACACAGTTTCAAATTGCTCTTCAGAATGGTTGGTTCAGCTCACAACTTCACTAACAGTGCTTTAGTGTTCCAGTTTCCCCACATCCCCTCCAACATCTATAATTTTCCTTTTTTGTCATATTAGCCAATCTGATAGGTGTGAGATGATACCTCAGAGTAGGTACAGAATATTTCAGTGACAAAATAATATTCTATTTTTAATGATTTATTTAAAACTGAATATACACTATCAATTCAATTCATTGTTTGCTTAGTAAAAATTCATACTTTTAAATTAATTAAAGTACTCAAAATATCATCCCAATTAAATGCAACCTCTGTGAAAGCAGGGACTTTTTCCTTTCTGTCTTTGTGCCCTTAGTGTGTAGGACAATGTCTGGTACATAGTAGGTGTTTAACAAATGCTTGTTAAATAAATGAGTCATGACATCTTTTCAGTCACTCCCTTTAAGTTCCTGTAGGAATTCATTATTTGTCCACTCGTTCTCATTTCTTCTTCAGTGACCAGATTTAGTGTGTGAGTCATTTTTCTGGTTTTGTTTCCTCATCCCCTCCTATTGCATTCTTTCATAAAGGTCTTCCCAGATTTCTTTGTATTCCTCATACTTGTCAGGTTTAATGGCATCGTGTTGTTTTATTACCTTATTGTACCATGATGTATTAAGCCACTCCCCTATTTGAGGGCATTTAGGTTGCTTCCAATAACAAAGCCCCTTTTAGTATAAAAATAAATGATTTCTCCTACAGTTGCAAGAAAAAAAAAATGGCAGCTCAGGGTCACTGGTTATTTTCAACTGAAATAAACACAAATCCAAGTAGAAAAGTTTGAGGTCTGCAGTCCCTCCTGTCATTCATGCGGCCGTGGCTTTTAAAAGGATACTAGAGAAGAGAACAAGGATAGAATGTAAACTAAGCAATTATTCAGAATTTAATAATTTGCAACTTCTAAGACAGATTCATCACTGTCATTAGCCCATCTGTCTCTAGTTAGCACACAATGTGGGCAGGGGTCCTATTTCAACCTAAGAAACATGTATGTGCCTACCGTGTGCCAGGCACTGTGCTGGGTTCTGGGGATACAAAATACAAAGACAAAACAATCCCTAGTCTCAAGGAGCTTCAATTTTTCTGGAAGTGTGATATATACTACTCTCAGAACTAGTGAGAATTATTGAATTTTAGAAAGGCAGGAAATATCTGTATAGTTAATAGCTACACATAGGATTGATAAAGTCTCTGTCTAGGTAATACTAGATCAGTAGTGGCTTAGGGGACTGGGGATCCCCTTTCCACTGGACACTAGGCTATGCATTCAAACTAGGTTTTGTTCTAGGGGAGCCTGGCTTCTAAAAAGAGGGTTCAGTCCTTTTCTCATTGTACCCTTCTGGCTCTTTATGCCCAGGGAAAATCAACTAAAGTCTAGCTATGACTCATGTCCAATATCTCTCCAAAAAAGCATTTGAAAGTTATTTAATGTACAACGTACATCAGAAATAGAACAGCTATTTCCTCCACACAAAAGCAATGGTCAAAACATTAAAAAACCCCTAAGTACTCACTAAAAAAAAAAAGTCTTAAAATGTAACCTAGTAACCCATAACTCCTATTACATTTTTCAAGGTGTTGATAGTTAAAAGATCAAAATGTCAAACATTTTCTGGGACTGGGAAACAGTCATTTCACTTTCACCTCAGTTCTCTATTATCTGAATATCTCCCTCAAAGTTCATCTCTTCTGGAAAATGAGCATATAGGTTATATTGGTTTTACTGTGGATGATCATCTTTTATGAAACAGGCAGACTTGCAGAAAACTTCTCCTCAAAGTCAGCTCTGAAGCTCTGAACCTCTCCAAATCATCAGTTTGCCTCTAATAAGAGAAGTTCATCTCAAGATTGCAAAATTGACATTTAGAGAAAGAAATACAAAGCAGAAGAGGCCAGGGACTGGAGGTATATAGACTTGGGTTTGCCAAAGCAAAACATATACCTGCCATTATATTCAGAAAGAGAGAGAGGGAGAGAGAGAGAGAGAGAGAGAGAGAGAGAGAGAGAGAGAGAGAGAGAGAGAGAGAGAGAGAGAGACAGACAGACAGACAGACAGACAGACAGAGACAGAGAGACAGAGACAGAGACAGACAGACAGACAGACAGACAGAAAGACCCTATTCACCTTTCAAACATGACAGCTCCACACAGTCCTTACATGCTCAGTGGAGGAAAGAGAACATGTCATAGGATGGTGCCACTTTTCTTTTTACATCCCCTTAACGGGTTATTCTTAGTAAATTGGTGGCCAGTCCTCTCCGATTCAGCCTACTACCCTTGCAGCCATCATGAAGATCAAGGATTTGCTATGTCATCCCAAAATCTTTTAGCTCTGAGCATGTATCTCCAGAAAAGTTCAGAGTAATTTAGCTCAGTTCCACACATTTACCCGGTAGGGTGTGCTCCAGCCAGAGTAGATCAGGGTGTGGTGTAGGATGATTACCTCCGTTGAACTCTTCCCTTATTAAATAATTTCTATTCTCAGTAAATCAACTGTAGTGCATTTGGCACATTTGCCAATATTTACAATTCTGAATATTTCTCTGAGGAACTAGAGGGGGCTTAAGTATTGTTCTTTTAAGTGTCTCCCTCTCACTCATTACACTAAAGAGGCTTATCAAAGTCCATATGGCATAGCTCTTATCCCACATAATCAGTCCTTAGGTATAAGAGTTCACACCTACCAACATCTCAAAGCTATTTAGTGCTGAAGCAGTTGGGGAGCAGAGCTCAGTTCCAGAGGGGTGTGTTCTAACCAGAGCCAATTGAGACGGAGCAGAAATCCTGATTACCTCCCATTATATCTATATCAATCCACCAAACCACTTATTAAGTGATTACTATAGGGCAACTGGGTGGTGCAGTGGATAGAGCATTGGCTCTAAAACTTTAATGATTTGAGTTCAAATTTGACCTCAGATACTTACTAGCTGTGTATCTTTGGGCAAATCATTTAACCCCTATTTACCTCAATTTCCCATTTGTAAAATGGGGATAGAATGGAGAAGAAAATGGCAAACCACTCCAGTATGTTAGGCAAGAAAACCCCAATGAAGAATCAGTCATATGACTGAAGAACAACTGAAATGCTATCAAGAGAAACCCAGCATGTGAGGCAGGGGTGTAGAGTGGGAGCACAGACAAGAGTCACAGACTGGGCAGATATGAATAGGTTGCAATATGCATCACTGAAGACAAAGCTCACATCAATAAGATCACAATTCCATTGTACTATTGTGGTAAGTCATTTTATTGTTAAGGATACATGTAGTAGTAGTAGTATGCATAGGAATATGATCTAAGTAGGAAGCAAAGTAGTGCAGTGGAAAGAGATTCTCCTTTGTAGTAGGACTGAAAGAATCTCATTTCAAATCATGCCTGTTTTTTGTTTGTTTTTACTGCATGTGTAATCTTGGGCAACTCCTCAAATCTTTCTAGGACTCAGTTCTTAAAAAGAGGGGCTTGGCCTAATGACCTCTAACATTTTTCCAGTTCGAAGTCTATGATCCCAAGTATGCATGTCCACTTTGTTATTTGACAGTATCCCCCACACTACGATCCAAGGATATCTTAATCATCAGTGTGCTGGCTTATACCTTTTTTGTCTATGGTCCTCATCCCAACAGGTGAGCTCCACTGCAGTTGAATTTTTTCCTACTATGTAAAAAATGTGGTTGCTTCTGATGAAATGGATACTTGCAATGTTATCTTCTTGCAAAGAAAGCTGACTGACAAGAAGGCAGAAGGAGGTTTCTCCCAGATGTTTGAATGAATGTTGGACTAAAATCACTCACTGCTTTGAAGCATGTAATGTTCTGTCTGAGTTTATGAAATGTGGATTTGCTTGTTTTCAAAACCATTTACTCCTATTGTTTTGGACTCTCTGTGCCGTGGAACCAAAGCCAGTGTCATGCTTGGTCTTTAATTTAGTGTCTTGGTCTAGTTCAGGATTTTCTTGTCCCACCTGGTTGTATTTGGTTCAGAATACAGCACTAACATCAACTTTATCCTTAAGTAAAAGCAAATAATAATTCCTCAGACTTTAAGGTTTACCAGGCAGTTTTCTTCAAGCAATTATATATATGTGTGTGTGTGTATGTGTGTGTGTGTGTGTGTGTGTGTATGCATGCCTACACATGTGCATCAATACCAATTTGAAAGGTTATATAAAAATTTCCTTCCAATAAGGAAGGTTCCAGATGTGGTATTTTAGGGAAAGGGCACCTTGCCACTCTGTGAGAGGAATGGCCCATGAAAAATCAGGGTTTTTAAAAAAGTTTTTCTATACCACTATAAACATGTTGACTGCTCATGATGATGCAAAGAGCATACTCAAAGACAAACATATGTGATCACACTAAGAAGGTGGGATAGTTTATCTGTGGAATTACTACCTGGAGCCCTAATGATGATCCTCTGTCCCTCTATAAAGTTTTCAATAGGCAGCATAGAAAAAGCAGAAAATATTTGTTTAAGCAATTGCTGTACTATGTGGGTTGTAAGGTAGAAAAGTAAGGCTCTCTTTCTGGCAAAGGGGAGTAACTCCAGGGTTGGGGAGAAGGTGCTCTGCTGTGTGCATGTGTGTGTGTGTGTGCATGAGTGTGTGCACGCGTGCGTGCATGTGTGTGTGTGTTTCTGGGAATATCTCCTTTATCAGGCTTTATCAAACTGCCTGAGGGCACAAAATTTCCCTTGCTTGGTTGGTTGTTGTCCTTTGTCTTCCAAGAGGACCAAAATGACATCACTATGATAAAGCAAAATTCCAGTGTGTCTGACTGTGGCTGATCAGACCAATACGAGCTTGGAATTCTCTAGTCCATGTGAATAGTTGGGGTGGATATCCCAAATTTGCGCATCCTACGTTTATTTTACACTGTCTCAATTCTGCTTTGCTCAAAGAGCACAGCACCCTTTCTGATGTGGGCATGCCATGCTGAGCAGTCCTGTGCCATTGTCTATCATGCTTCACAGTCAAATCTAAAGTTCTTGAGAGAGTACCTTGAGAGTGTCCTTGTATTATTTCTTCTGGCCACCATGTTATCACCTGCCCCATGTGAGTTCTCCATAAAACAGTCTTTTTGGCAAGTGTACATTTTGCATTCGAACAACATGGCCAGCCCATCAGAGTTGTGCTCTCTGAAGTATAGTTTGAATACTTGGCAGTTCAACTCAAGCAAGGTCTTCAGTGTCTGGTACTTTATCCTACCAGGTGATCCTCAGAATCTTAAGACAGTTCAAATGGAAGCAATTCAGTTTCCGGGCATGGCACTGGCAGACTGTCCATATTTCACAAGCATATAACAATGATGTCAGCATTACAGTTTTGTAGACCTTCAGTTTGGTAGTCAGTCTAATACCTCTTCTCTCCCAAACTTTTCTTCAGAGTCTTCAAACACTGAGCTGTCTCTGGCAACCACATTGTCAATGTGTACATCCCTGGAAAGTACACTACCAAGGTAAGCGAACTTATCCACAGCATTCAGAACTTCTCCATTTGCTGTAACTGATGTTTTCACGTATGGATGGTATGGTGGTGGCTGATGGAGCACCTGTGTTTTCTTGGTGTTAGTTGTTAGGTCAAAATTAGCACAAACATTAGAGAATTGAACCATATTTTGTTGCCTCTCAACTTCAGAGGCTGCATTGAGTGCACAATCATCTGCAAACAGAAAACCATGCACCAACACTCCCTCCACTTTGGTCTTGACTTGTCACCTTCAAATTGAAGAACTTACCATCAGTACAGTAATTGACTTTGATGCCATGTTCATCCTCACTGAAAGCATTTGACAACATGGCTGAAAACATCATGCTAAAAAGCATGGGAGCAAGCACACAGCCCTGTTCCACTCTATTGATGTGAATTTCCCTAACAAAAAGTTTGATGATGGTGATGACTGTGACTCGTACTAGGTCATAGGATCCTAGGATTTAGACTGATGTAATCTAGTCTAAGGATCTCACTTCATAGATTAGGAAACTGAGTAAAAGAGAAGTGAGCAGACTTAACCAAAGTCACTAGAGATTAAGCAGTGAAAATCTGACTCCAAAATTATTCCTTGTCTTTTATTATCATGCATGACACACCCATAAGGATTTCTGGTTGCTCATTTTAATAAGGAGTCAAATAGACTTTAAGAGCCACTTGCCTCCAACCCTTCTTGGGGACCAGAGCCAACCTGGTAAAGGAAAAACCTCTTTTTTCCTGGGGTGTTTCTACAGGACTTATCCCTTAGTTCTTCATGACAAGGTGGTCTTTCAAGCTTTTTTCAATATGGCAGATAAATCCTGGCTTAACCTATGTGCTTGGTTTGCAATGAAATTCTGACTCATAGCGGTGAACCCTTAGACTCCACATCACCTTCATACCTTTCCTGAACCCTCCCTGCCCCAGCTACTTTGGATTTAACAACCTTGTTCGTATTTTGTGTATGAAGGATGGCCCATAAGTTTTGATGCAATGTTAGCTCTGTATTTATTTTGTATGTATATATATGTTCACATGATATCTTTACCAATACCTCCTTAAGGGCAGGGACTATTTCATTTTTCTTATATTTCTAGCATAGTACCTGATAAATGGTAGGTGTTTAATGAATGTTTATTCCTAGATTTTTAATACCACATATTAACATTTTCCTAATGCTTTATCTATATTACATTACCTCCTTTGAACCTCAATTCAGTTTGGTGACTTAGGTGCTATGACTGCCATTTTATAAATGGAGAAACACAGGCCAGAAGAGTAGGTAGTTTCCTAAGGTCACATGGCTAGCAAGCCTCTGAGGGAATACTTCAACCCTGGACTTCTAAGTCCAATGCTGTCCACAAAGCTACACAGACTCTCAATCCTGTGCTATCGGTTATCTGCCAGTGGGGTGAAGAATGACAAAGCTTATGATCAAGTTTCTATCTGCCCACAGGAATCTTATGGAGCTGTAGGACCATGTAGGTAGAACTTGAGAGTACAGACAACATTAAAAATAGCAACCCCTTCCTTATTTATCTAACAACCCAATAGGAAGGACAAAATAGATCAGGTTGTCATCACTGTCTGTATTAAGGATTTATTGATGCCACGGTTATCAGCATAAATAGGAAGGACAAAGGTGGATCTGGCTCAGGGATGAAACTGTCCCTTGGGAGAAGGAATGGGGTCAACCAAGAAAAAGTCCCATTAAGGGTCTCCTATTGCCTCTAGGAGAAAAGGAAAACTCCTCAGCATGGCATTTAAAATCAATCAATAAGCATGTGGTTAAGTTCCTACTATGTGCCAGCACTATGTTAATATGTTGTAGTGGATAGGTCAATGAATTGGGAATCAGGAAGATCTGGAAGACCAAAATTTTAATAGCTGTGTGACCTTGGGTAAGTCACTCAACTTCTCTGGGGCTCAGAGTTGTACTTTCTGGCCTCTAAGTTCCCTCCCTTAGGGAGTCTAACACTCAGTCCAACACCTCCTTCTGTAGCATACATCCTTACAAGTCCTTCTTATAGTCTTTCCCATTTTGGAATTCTTTCTTTAAGACTTAGCCTAGATGCTACCTCCCCTAGAGCTCCCAGGTGTTAGAATAACCTTTCATTAAAAAACCTCTCTAATTTACTTTCTCATTGAACATGTTATGCTGTGCAGGAGAACATGATTCTTTTAGGAGCTATGGATAGGGGTCTATTTTCTTTTTATCTTTATTTTCCTAGTTCCTATCACATTGAAACACACATGGAAATTTGTGACTTCATCAGGAAGGGGAACTCACAGTATGAAAGCTCCCTGCATTTAGACAGATCACAATCCATCTAAGGCTTCAGTATATCATACAAATCATGAATTTAGAGCTACTTATAGACCTTAGAGGTCATCTGGTCTGATCCCTTCATTTAACACATAAGGAATTGAAGTCCAGAGAGGCTTTGTCTTGCCTGTAGTTATATAGCTATTAAATTTCTGACTTGGGATTTGAACTCAGGTCTTTCTGACTCCAGATCCAGCAGTCTCAACTACATCCTGTAGTCCCTGAAGATATACCTTGAATCAAGTGGGCACACAATCAAAGTTTGTTGAATTGAAAATGTTCTGAATGACCTAGAGCTTGAATTAGAAAGAAGTGAGATGTCCATCTTTGTCAAAATTAGGTACAGAAATGGATCTAGCATTCTTTGTCTCTGGAGAATATGAGATGATTTGGAATGAAATAACATATTCCATATTATTTAAGGGCTGCTGAGAGGGCAGGTTATGAAAAGATTAGCATGGGCACAGGTGTCTTTTATAAGCTTTCCATCCATTCTTCCAGCAGTTTTCTCTCACTCTTTATGCTCTAGCCTTTGCTGGCTCATTTTGATCAGTTTGAGTTAGAAAATGGGTTTCATCTTGTTATTTTCTATTTTGCTTCTCTGGTGTGGGGCATGAGTACCAAGATGCAAAAGCTCCTTTTTTGCAAGCTTCAGGAACAACAAACAATTGCTGCCACCTACACACTTGGCCTCCGTGAACAGCTTTCTTCCTTACAATTAAGCCAAAGAGTCCAGATGCCCAGGCTTCCTCTGTTCATCAAGGCAGTTGTCAATTTAAAGAGAGAGAAAATGCAAATGGAGCTATCCTTTCTATAGAGGCCCTCAATTAGAAAAGCAAGAATAAAAGGCCAGTCTTAAAAAAACTTTTTTAAAGTTACCAAGTAGAAATACCATTTTTTGCATGTCTATTAGATTGTGGGATGAAAAGATTGTTGTAGAGAATTTCCTGGGTCCTGTGGGTGCTGATGTTCTAGTTCTGTAAGCTTCAGCATTGTGCACTGTAGAGTTCTTAATGATTTTACATGGTGCGACCCTTTGGGTTTATTTGTTGGCATTCCTGACCCTGTCCTAAACTTGGCAATAGCTTCAGAGAAAAGTAATCAACTTCTGGTACTCTGAAAAGAGCCAGGAGCATTCTGACTTAAAAAAAAAAAAAAGAAAAACAGAGGTTTTCAGAAATATTTGATGACTTAATTCATCGGGATCAAAGAATAGGGAGTATTGACCAAGCTATGTACATGAGACACAAGGATTGCTGTTGTGGCATTGATTGTTGGTTCTGAAATTTAATGATGATAGCGGTGACCCACTTGGGAGCCTATCTCTTCAAAGATTAAAAGTTGTTAAGGAATAGCCATAAACATCAACTGACTTGAGAAAAATACCTCTATTTTTAGGGTCTAGAATGATAAGATTTCTTCATTCCTGCTCTATTCAATCCAAATATTTGTTAAACCCCTAACGTGTACAGGGCAGTTAGTATACTGCTCTCCCTAAATGGGGTCCCCAGCTTCCAAACAAGCCCCCAAAGTAGAAAGGGATGATGGGGTATGAAAACAGCCTATTTTATCTGAGAGTAAAAAGGTGCAAAGAACTTACGGGAGCCTCTGAACAGATACAGAAGCATCCAAAACACTCAAGTAGCCCATCTACTACCCTTAGGAGGGAAATGCATTTGTTGTTGTTGCCAAGTAAACCTTTTGACCTGCCAAGACTTCATCTATTCCACAGAATTCTGCATGGTTCCCTGTCTTGGGAGATTACTGAACCAGCAATCTCCTTCCCATTGAACCCATCAAAGCAATGCATTGCCTTTACTTTCCCAGTAGGACACTACGTAAGAGTTTTCTCCAAAGATCATATTGTATTGATAAATCCCTTTTGTTACCTAGAGAAAAGGGTTCTTAACCTGGGGTCTGTGAACTAGATTAAATTTGTTTTTCTTTGACTATTGTATTTCAGCATACTTGTTTTCCCCAAGATCACGTGAACATGACAGTTATATAGTTATGCATAACCTTCATCATGTCGTACAGTAGGAAAGGTGGGATTGGATTCAAATCTAGGTTCTCTGACTTCAAATCTCGTGTTCTCACTGCCTTCCCTGAGTAGTACTGAGGATATATCAACATTATTCAAATGTTTGACTCCGTGGAGCCTTTTAACCTGACGTGTGTGCTTTTGATTCCAATTAAATAAGTCTCTCTAAAAAAGCAATAAGAATCACAAGAACTGAGATCACTTAGAAGTGACAATGGCATCACTGCTCCACCATTAGTGAAAGCCGCTAATGGGGGGATGGCTCTCTGAGATTCACGGGATAATTTTTTTTTCTTTTACTGACTTTCAGGTAATGGATGTTCTTTTTTCATCTTCTTTTAAAAACCTAGCCCTAAAAATGTTCAGTGACAAATTCATGTGTTATGGAGTTAGAATGATAAGTACCCTCTGGGGAAACAGATGCTGAAATATACTTATATCAATCAATCAATAGGGATTTATTAAGTGTTTACTATAGGTCAGTTTCTGTGCTAGGTAATAGGGAAACAAAGGCAATAGAAAAAATATTCCCTACCCTCAAAGAGCTTACATTCTAATAGGGGAGACAGTGTGTGTGTGTACAAAATTGTAAAATGCTTAGCAGTCTCTGGAACATAGTAAGTTTATGGGGGCAGGAGTTAATCTGGACATACTTAATCAAACCATCTCCACTCCTCAGACCATTTGATGAAATTACAAGAAAAGGGACAGGTAATGGGAAAAAAAAAGAGTTAACATCTTAGAGTAAAAAGAAAGTTTTTTATTTTGTTACCTGTTTTCAGATATGACGTGGAATTCTAGGGCAGTCAGCTACTGACTCTGCCAGATTAGCAATGCTATTAGTGTATCTTTATAACAAAATAAAATTAAGATGCTCCCCAAGAGCCAGTAGGGAGAGCCTTGAAGAATTTGACCCTTAGCATCAGAGAACAGTCAGCTAGGAACCCAAAGAATTAGACCCTGTCAGTCAAGAGTAAGACAATGGACTTGGCGTTGGAAGACCTAGGTTTAAATCCTAGCTCTCACACTATACCAGGAGTTGGATGCCTGTGGCCTTGAGGCCATATGTGGCCTTCTAGGTCCTCAAGTGTGGCCCTTTGATGGAGTGCAAACTTCACAGAACAAATCTTGGCCTCGAGGCCACATATGGCTCTTTGACTGAGTCAAGTTTGGTAGTGCTTCATGAAATATAATGTTATATATACACGAGTTATTCTTCACCTTGTACACTAGTAATATAGTATGCTACAGTATACTTCGTATACCATAGTAATATCATTACCTAGGTTAAGGAGAAAACTGACTGCCTATTACCATGGATATAGCAGTGGCAAGGGCTCTGTATGACCATATATAAATGAGTTGTCAGCACACCATATGGCTCCCAAAGGGGTAAGAACTAGGTGTCCTTTGTGACCTTTGGGCAAGTTACTTCTCTCTAGTTCTCAGTTTCTTTATTTATAAAGAGGGGTTTTGATGGATGTGACAACCTCAGAAATCTCTTCTAGCTCTAAGTACTATGATACTCAGATGAGCATTGATAATTTATAGGTAATTTTACCGCTTTAATGAGGTGCTTGCCTATGTCTGTTTCATGCCTAGACCCTACCCCCTCACTTCTGCTTCTTAGAATCTGTAACTGTCCTTTTTAAAATTGTTATGTACCTCCTCCTCTGAGTCCTTCACTCTGCAGAAACAGAACTGTCTGATAACAATAAGAGTAACTCCAGTTTCTAGAATGTCTGAAAGTTAACAAGGCTCTTTTCTTACAACAACGCTGTCATGGAGATAACACAAGTGCTGTTATTACTCCCATTTTACATATGGAGATATGTCCTCACTGTGACACAGCTATTAAGTGACAGAGTTGAATTCAAGTCCCTTGTCTTTAAGACTAGACCTTATTCAACAATGACTGCCCAGTATCTGAAAATTGGGTTTTCTTAACTATTGAATATTAACAGTGATACTTAAAGTTTCTGAGCAACTTTAATTAAATTTGCTGTCTAATGAGTTTTATATTAATCCCTGCAAGGTAGAGGGAAAATGAGAAGGTTCAATCCTTGTATCAGGAGAGGCTAAGACACAGAAGTTTAATTCAGTTCAATGCTACAAATATTTATTAAGTAGATGTTGTATGAAAGACACTAGTTTAAGCATTGGAGATAAAATGAGACAATATGGATAAAGCTATTATTATTATCAATAATATTATTACATAATAATATTAATAATTACTTGTATTACTACCAATAATAATAATAAATAGTCCTTGCCTTCAAGTAGTTTACATTCTAAGTGGTCGAAAGACATAGCATTTTAATTAATAAGTAAATACAAAGTTGTGTTGTGTTTGTCCTTTGTTGCAGAAAAAGACCGTGCCATCCGAGAAATGATGACATGACTTGCACTTGACTTTGTTTTGAGTGAGGGAGGGCTGTGAAGGTCACCAGCCTCACTTCTCCTCCAGAGCCATCTGAATCCACTGACCTGATATTCCTCAGGATGACTGGAGATGACCCAGGATGCACTGGGAGACCTTGGGCCCTTTAGGCCAAGGTCTATTCAGGTATTCACTTAGGGTGAGTTAATGCCCATTCATTAGGCCTGTTTAAGAAGTAGCCAGGGGGCGGTCGCTTTAATGAGGCAAAGAAAAATGAAGATTCCAGGCTGGGAGGGAACCAGCAACAGTTACTATTGATAATCACTCTGAAGCCAGGAGGGTCCAGAAGAGAGCCCTTAGGCAGGTGCCTAGTGTTGTCTAATGTATGAGTTTCATAGTGCAGTAGATTTAGGGTTTTGAGAAAGGAAAGGAAAGGAAAGGAAAAGGGAAAGGGGAAGGGAAGGGAAAGAGAAAGGGGAAGGAAAGGAATCTAACCAGTAAAATACAGAGCTGAGCCATAAAGGAAGAGGGGGTATCCAAGATATACAAATGAAATAGGAGGGCATTCTAAGCATTGGGGATAGCCTGAGCAAGGGCATGGAGAGGGGAGATCATGGTTTGAGCTCAGTGAACAGCCAGTGGGTCACTTTGCCACAAGCTCTTTGAGAAACTTCTAGAAGGAATGCCTTTTGCCTCTTTTTGTATCCTTAGTGGAAGATGGAGAAGCATAGGGCCTAGGACTGAATAAATGTTTATTGATTAAACAATTGATTTTGTGAGGGGAAATACTATGAAATAAGTCTGGAAAGATAAGCAGGAATTGAATTTGAATTCTTCAAATGCTAGAGAAATTTATTTTATCTCAGAGGCAACACTATAGCTTTTTGAGTGATGTGGTCAGACCTGAGTTTTAGGAATCTTAATTTGGCAGTGTTTGTAAAAACAGAGAGACTGGAATAAAGGAGATCTATCAGGAAGTTATTGTAATCAATCCTGGTGAGAGGTGCTGATGGACTAAAGTAGGGTCATAATTGTATGAGTGAAGAGAGGGAAACAGATAAGAGGTGTTGTAGAGACAGAATTAAGAAGCTTTAACAACTGATTGTATATGGTGATTATTAAAGAAGGGAAAGGTAAAAGGACTCAGGTTATAAACCTTAGTAATTAGAAGGTTGATGATGCTTTTAATAGAAACAGGAAGTTTGGAGGAGGAGTATTTGTTTGTTTTCTCTTGGTGGTGATGGTTTGGACATGTTGACTTTGAGATATGAATGGAGCTGTCCAGCTAGCATTAGGTGATATAGAACTAAAAAAAATCAAGGAAATAATTAACACTGGATATATAGATTTGGGAAATTGAGTCACTTCATAAAATTGCCATTGGTGGTTTCATGTCAAAGTCTATCTGCTACGCTGTAGTATAAAATCTTACTGATTCTTACTGTGCCTGCTCATAGTCTCAATGGCTCCTTTATCCTAGAGCTATCTTGTCTCACAGTGTTGGCATTGATCCTAGCCTTGGTTGATCTATTATATGATGACAGCTGGCAGTACAAGATTCAGGACAGAAAATGCACTTTTCATTTCCCTTTAGAATTAGCCTGGGAGGGGCCAGACTTTTGGGGGAGTTGACGGGAACCCTGAGAACTAAGGAGTTGGAAAGGAGAAGGAAGACTTATTAATGGGAAATATGGAAGATTATAGAAAAATAAAGCTAGATTGGCTGGAACCAATGATTTAAAAAAGTTTTTCAAAGATTTTAAAGTTTTTCATCTCACAGTCCTCAATGGCCATCATTTCAGCTCAGTAAACATTTATTAAGTACTTCCATTTGCCTATGCTTGGTTAGGTCTGGGGAATATAAATATTAAGAAAAAGTCTTGACTTAATAGAAACTATAGTTTAATTGGAGGGTGGGGGATATGACATTTCAAAGCCATTCCACTTTGTTAAGAAATGTGCCTACAGGTTGTTATGATGGTGCTGTAGTGGTGTGTGTATAAATATTATATTCCTAATGAGATTAGTTTAATTGTACACATTGGAAATATATGTATGAAAAATACATGTTGCCTAAATTATGTGTATATTTGTACAGATGGCCCATGGAATTCATCTCTCAAAATACACGCAATATATGCATACATATACATGCTTACACTCATACATTTATACATGTCTGTACACACATATGGGGATAGGGTCTAGATCCATGATTTCATATGTATAGGGAACTCTTTTTAACATAGGTTGGCATCTCCTCTGAAACTTAGAGTCTTAGTTGTTTAGAGCACTTAGAGGTTAAGTGACTTGTCCAGATTCACACACTTAGCATCTATTAGAGACGGAACTGGAAGATTAGGTCTTCTTGGTTTCATGGCCAGCTATCTAGTCTCTCTCTCTCTCTGTATAGATATCTATATATGTCTCTATATATCTATATATACATATCTACATATACCCACACATATGTCTACATATACACACACAAACACACACTCACACATATGCATTTGAACAATGTGGCCAGCCTATCAGAGTTGCCCTCTCTGAAGCATAGTTTGATTGCTTGGCAGTTTAGTTCAAGTAAGGACCTCAGTGTCTGGTACCTTATCCTGTCAGTTGATCTTCAGAATCTTTCTAAGACAATTCAAATGGAAGCAATTCAGTTTCCTGGCATGGCGTTGGTAGACTCTTCTCATTTCACAGCCATACAACAATGAGGTCAGCACAATGGCTCTGTAGACCTTCTGTTCGGTAGTCAGTCTAATACCTCCTCTCTCATACTTTCCTCCGGAGCCTCCCAAACATTGAACTAGCTCTGGCAATGCATGTGTCAGCCTCATCATCAATGTGTACATCCCTGGAAAGTACACTACCAAGGTAAGTGAACTTATCCATAGCCTTCAGAACTTCTCCATTTGCTGTAACCGATGTTTCCACGTAGGGGTGGTATGGTGGTGGTTGATGGAGCACCTGTGTCTTCTTGGTGTTAGTTGTTAGGCCAAAATTAGCACAAACATTAGAGAAATGAACCATATTTTATTGCCTCTTAACTTCAGAGGCTGCATTGAGTGCCCAATCATCTGCAAACAGAAAACCATGCACCAACACTCCCTCCACTTTGGTCTTGGCTTGTAACCTTTTCAAATTGGAGAATTTGCCATCAGTGTGGTAGCTGACCTTGATGCCATCTTCATCCTCATTGAAAGCTTTTGACAACATGGCTGAAAACATCATGCTAAAAAGCATGGGAGCAAGCACACAGCCCTGTTTCACTCCATTGGTGATTGGAAAGGCACTAGAGTATTGTCTACTATCCAGAGCCTGGACAAACATGCTATCATGAAACTGACCCACAATACTGATGAACTTCTCTGGGCAACCAAATTTTGACGAAATTTTCCATAAGCTTTCATGACTAACAGTGTCAAAGGCCTTGGTCAGATAGACAAATGTTGTGTACAGACCTCTGTTCTGCTCCTGGCATTTCTCCTGGAGTTGTTGAACTGTAAACACCATATCGACTGTTCCTTGGCTCTTTCTGAAGCCACTTTAGTGGAAAGAAACATCACTTTAGTGGCTGAATGGAGGACAGATTGGAGTGGGGAGAGCAGGTATTACACTAATCCAGGAATGAGGTGATAAGAGCCTGCATTGGACTGTTGGTAGTGTCAGAGGAGAGAAAGGGACTTAATTTGACTGTCCTTGGCAACATCTTAGATATAGGGATGGGGGAGGAGATAGTGAGAAATTCAGAATGACTCCTAGGTTTCTAACCTAAGGGCTTGGAAGGGTAATGTTGTCCTTAACAGTAATAGGGAAGCTGGATTTTGGAGAAAGACAATGAATTCAATTTTTGACATTTTTTAGGTTTTATATTTTTAACCTTAATTTTTAAAATTTTGAGTTCCAAATTCTCTTTCTCCCTCCATCCCCTTCTCTGCTCATTGAGAAGGCAATCAATATGATTCCCATTATACTTATTAAGTCATATAAATAATATTTCCACATTAACTGTGTTGCAAAAAAATACAAACACAAACAAAAGAAAAATAAAATGAAAAAATATCCTTCAATCTGCACTCAGAATTCATCAGTTCTCTCTCTGAAGCATTTTTCATCATGAGGCCTTTGGCATTGTCATGGATTAATTATATTGATCAGAGTAGCTTAATCTTTCATAGTTGATTATCATTACAACATTGTTGTTACTGTGCACAGTGATTTCCTGGTTCCACTCACTTCACCTTGCATCAGTTCATAGAAGTCTTTCTGGGTTTTTCTGAAACCATCTCCTTCATCATTTCTTATTCCATCACAGTCATATACCACAAATTGTGCACTGACATATTGAGTTTAAGATATGTACTGGACATTCAATTTGAAATATCTGGAAGACATTTGGAGATGCCAGATTAGAGGTCAACAGAGAGCCTAGGGCAGGATAGGTATAGAGATAATAATTAAATACATGGGAGCTGATGAAATAACCAAATGAAGTAGTATAGAAAGAGAAGAGGGTCCGGGATGGGACCCTGAGGAATGCCTACAATTTGAGGGCATGGCCTTTAGAGGAAGATTCAGCAAAGAGACAGAGAAAGGAGGAGAACTAGGAGAGAGTGGTGCTCAGAAAACCTAAAGAGAAGAGATTATCAAAGAGGAGAGAGTGATCAGTAGTGTTAAATGCTGCAGAAGGGTCAAGGAGAATGAGGACTGAGAAAGGTCATTGGATTTGGCAACTTAGAGATCATTATTAACATTAGAGAGGACTGTTTTGGTGAATATCTTTCTGACTCCAAGGACGACCCCTCTATCATTGCTCTTGTGCCTAGGATTGTGGCAGGTCATTAACATAAGGATCTATGGCTAAAGTGTCTTGGGGATGATAGTCAACTATGTAAAATTTCACTGGCATTGAATCCTATTATAATTAATATACGAGTTATTATGCTATAGTCCACTTTGCTTTGTGTCAAAATTGGATACCAAAAGTGAAGAATAATGACATGAAGAAAACAGGAACAATGTTTTATTTTTAAAAATTAATTTCTTTAATATCTTTGATTTTATATAACTTTGATTTCCTTTGTAGGTATATTAAGTCCCTTTTTTCTCAGGGAGCCATTCTGAGTAACAAAAATAAAAAACAAAGAGAAGGGAAAAAAACACAGAGTTCTGCAAACAGCCAATATATCAAACTGAATCCACCAATATATGCGATATTTCTGCATTCATGATGCTTAGAGGCTCAGTGGATTAGAGAACTGGACCTGGAGTCAGGAAGACCTGGGTTCAAATTTTACCTCAGATACTCACTTAGCAAGTTTCTTAACCTCTATTTGCCTCAGTTTTTTGAAATGCAAAATGGGCATGATAATAGCACCTACTTCACAGGTTTATTGTGAGGATCAAATAGATAATATTTATAAGGCAGTTAGCACAGCATCTGGCACATAATAGATACTGAATAAGTACTTTCTCCTTCTCCCCTCTCCAGTGAATGAGGGAGAGGGGGTATGCATTTTTATCATCTATTCTTCAGAGACAGATCTGGTTATTATAATTACACAGCAGAAAATGGTATTTTATTATAATAATGTATATTTGAGGTTTGAGGAAATTATACTTTGCTGGGCTCTCATTTCTCATTGCGAGGTAATCTTTCATAACATCCTTATTGAAAGTGAATGTCTTAGGAATGTATTGAGGGCTCTGTCTAGTCTGTGGTCTGGGAACTAATGGAAGAAACTAGAGCCTGAGGCTGCCAGACCTTCATTCTCAATGAATGAGGCCAGATGACATCAGAGCCTTTAAGATACAATACACTTTGCAAAAAAAAAAAAAGCTTTTCCAAGGTCTGTCTAGTATCCTATAGTATTACTCCTGTAGATTCTTTCTCCCTTTTAGAAAATATGTCTTATCTTTTATCATTCTTTTCCTTTTGAGAAACTATCAATTAGTCTCCCTGGGACTGTGACAGCAGTAGTATGAACTAGGAGCTGTCTGAGCAGCTGAGGAGGATGAAAAGTTAGAAGGTGGAAAATGGTTTCTTTTCCTGTCGATGTAACAGAAGTTGACCCTATATTGCAGGAGAAAGGAGCACCTGCTTCTCCTGGGACTTCCATTTTAGATAGCTTTTCAGTGTATATAATTCTTGCCTTGGCCAGTTATCTTTTAGTCATACCCATAACTTGGCAGGGCCTCTTTTCATATTAAATGATATCAGTAACGATAATTGCATTTGTGCAGTGTTGCCTTGTACAAGTTGCCTTGTGCAGAGAGACAGTGTAGCATAGTGGATTGTGTTAAATGTGGATCCAGGAAGACCTGAGCTCAAATTTCATCTCTGATACTTATTATTTGTAAAACCTTGAGCAATCAACCTCTCTGAACCTCAGTTTCCTTATCTTCAAAACAGGTATAATAATGCCTGTCATAGTTATCCTGCAGGATTCCTGTGAGCTAAGGTTTGCAAAGAACTTTGTAACCTTTAAAGCACTAAATATGAATATACATTATTATTAGGTGTTCCATAAATATTTTTTAGACCCAGTTTTCCTACTGACTATATAACTTTAGGCAAATCACAATCCAAAATTTTTCAGAGGTAAATGAGGTATAGTTTAAAGAAATATGGATTTAGAAGTCTTTCTGGGTTTGAGTCCTAATTACTGGGGCCTTGAGCCTCATCAAATTTTAGTTGCCTCATCTGTAAAATAGTAGAATAATACTTTCATTCCATTTAATAGGATTTTTGTGAAGAAAAGTGCATAACAAATTATAAAGCTTTAAGATATTTTGTTCAGTCATTTTCAGTTACATCTGACCCTTCCTGATCCCATTTGAGTTTTTCTTGGCAAAAAAACTGGAGTGGTTTGCCATTTCCTTCTCCAGCTCATTTTACAGATGAGGAAACTGTGGCAAACAAGATTAAGTGACTTACAGTCACATAGTAAGTGTCTGAGGTCAGATTTGAACTTAGGAAGATGAATCTCTCTGATTCCAGGGCTGGCACTCTATCCACTGTGCCACCTAGAGTTAAAATAGCTGGAGTGGTAGATGTGGACTCAAACCAGTCTTATTCCAAGGACATAGTTTTTTTATTATCATTATTATTTTATTTGTTTTCAGTGTTCTACAATCACTTCCATATATCTTAAATTTTCCCCTTCCTCCCCCTCTTCCCCCCACCTCCTCACCCTCTCCCTGAGATGGCATACAGTTTTATATAGGTTCTATGCATACATTCCTATTAAATACATTTTCACCTTAGTCATGTTGCATAGAAGAATTAAAATGAATGGGAGAAATCATAAAACAAACCAAAACATAATATAAAAGAAAATGATCTGGTTCATTCTGCGATGGAATTTTGTAGTTCTTTCCCTGGATGTGGAAGGCATTTTGCCTTAAGAGACCATTGGGAATTATTTAAGCCAAGGACATAGTTTCTTAACACATTTAATGTTATAAACGATAAGCTGATCACCTGAAATCACATCACTACAAAGAATGACTCTCCAACTTCTCCATTCACCCTCAGTTAACTTTCCCCTTGGACTGGAGGACTAGAGAGTAGAACAATGAACCCCTCTGAAAGCCTTCCTTTATAGAGGACTCTCACAACCTTCCTGTCATTTCATTTGCCTTCAGCAGCTCTGCTGAGCTTTGACTTCACAGAACGACATACCCCTGTTTCTCCCCATACCTTTTTCAGCTTAGTTTTTTGTATTGTCTTCTCGCATTAGAGATAAAGTTCCCTAAGTGAGAAAGGCAGGGAAGGTGTATGTCTTTTGTTCCTTTGACCTAGCAAGGAAATCAAGGGAGTACATGAGCTCATCAATTACCCGTTGTCATTCCTGTCACATGACCACTTCATCCTTTTTGTTCATGAATTTCTTCAATGGTATCCCTTCCATTTAATTCCTTGTTTTTAGTGTGCTATATAACCTGCTCATTCCCACTGTGTACTTCTCCATTGCCTTTTGGGGGATCTTAATTTCTTTGGAGACTGTAGTGTTTTGTAACTCACAGACATATAATATCACTGGGAGAATGTTGAAAAGTAGGCCTTTGTTTCAGGGAGAAACATGGAGTTGTTAAAAAAGAACTTAGCAACTTTCCAAAAGCAATCTTGCCTGTTCTCTTCTTCCTGCTCAATTTTGAGTCCAGATCATTGTCTTTTTATAGTATCAGTCCAAGCTACATATACTGATCAATGAACTCAAGAATTTGCCCATCCAACTGAATGTTGTAGTCAGGACAATTGGAATTTTTCATCCCCTTGATTCATTCTGAGTGGAGAGTAGGGTCAACTTTTTTTTGGAATGATTGTTGATTTGATTTAGGAGGTTCTGTAATATTCTGAGGCTTGATGTAACCAGTGCAGTCATATGCAAACAGTAGCATCTGGAAGCTCTGCCCATCTATAGAAAATTCCACTTTGGCTTGGACTCTGTTCTGGATGTCCTCCATGACAGCAGTGAACACCTTTGTGAACATATGTCTCCTTGTTTTATGCCTCACTTGATATTAATAACCTGAGGGCTTTCCAACAAGGTTATTTTCTGTTGTATCTTTTAAGGAATCTTGTATAATTTCAACATATGCAGAGGAGAGACCTTGTTGGAGATGAGTGTGCAATGTGGTACCCAGCTCTACCGAGCCAAGTATGTTGTCAGCAAACAATAAGTTGAGTGGATCTTTCATTGTCTATATCTTTTAAGATGTTGAATAGTGACAAAGATAAGCAAAAACTGCTTGTTCTTTTCTGTTACCCTCTCACATCAAGGATACCCTTAATGCACATATAGATAAGTGTCATGAAATGGAGGGATAGCAGGGAGTGGGGTTCTGATCAATTAATTTCGCTTGCACCCGCCAAGCCCAGATGATGAAATCACCTAAGGGGGCAGACAATAGAGAGACAAGGTGTTGATATGTTTAAACAAAGTGCAAATAGGAGCCCACGTCCTGCTTTCCCTTGACAAAGCATGAAGAAGTTTCCCATTGAAACTGGGACAGCTGGCTATTACCTAACTGAATAATGACTGCGCTTCTGGTGGTGTTTTTGTATAGGAGTTCCCTGTGTCTTCTCAGTAGGGATTTGTTGTTGTCATGTCTGGCTCTTCATGACTCTATTTGGGGTTTTCTTGACAAAGAGACTGGAGGGATTTGCCCTTTCCTTCTCCAATTCATTTTACAGATGAGGAACTGAGCAATTGGTTAAGTGACTTGCCCAGCATGACACAGCTAGTAAGTGAGGCTTGTGTTCCTGATTTCAAGTTCTATCCACTGCACCACCTAGCTGTGGGATTAGTTTTCCCTAAACAGACATCTACCAAGTCAGAGTGGCCCCAACTCTACATGGATGGGATATTTTATTACCTTAGATGACCAGAAAGCTGGGTCAAGGGAAGCAGGAGCCACTCAAGTCCCAGGGACAGTTTTGACTATTAAAGGAAAGATAAAGGTAAATGTGCTGGTGGTAGCTTGTGAATTGTAGCTTTAGTAGTGAAGACCCACAAAGTAACCTTGAACCTGGGAAACCCAACCTACAGTTAAATTTAGGAACTGTAAAATAGTTGCACGTAAATGAGAAAGTATGGGTCAGTAGTTACTGATATTCTCTCAGTTGTCTTTTTGGGATAATATTAAGGTTGGAGACTTTTCCCCCCATTCCTTGAAAATCTTCTTTAGATGCTTTGAGAATTGATCCCCTTATACCCTCAAAGCTGTAATGTCTGCAGAGACCTCCTTCATATATACTTGGTGTAATCTAGCTGTTTTTCCCATCTTTGTTTTTTTCCATATAATTTCTGCTTTCTTTGTAAACCCATGTTGATTGTGATTTTAGGTTCCATTTATTGAGAGTGAAAAGAGTTTGTTACAAATATATTTTCAGATCTTTTCCATCTTTCATCTATTTGTTGTCCTTGCAGTTTTAGTCTTAAGTGTATTGGGGATGATTTTGCTTAGTTGGGTCTTTCTCCAAATTTCTTTAAAATTGTTTTTACCTTCTGTGTTTCTTGTTGTTTTACAAGAATATTACTGGTAACCTTCCAATATTCTAATGAAGACTTTTCAAATGAGCTTATATTCCTAACAAATGCTGCCCTTGGCTCCCATCTCCTTCTACTTGTCAAGGAAATCAAGCACTTTTCTCATTGAGGCAGTTTCCAGACTTTTTGGTTTTACTGTTATATCAACTGTTTTACCTCAGTTAAACTTCCTATAAAATTGTACTCAATGTCAATGTCCTTTCCTTGATCAATATCCTATTTTTCAGTATTCCAGCTGTCATACCTAACTTTCTTCATCTATGGCTGGCTTTCTTCTGTTGCCAATGGGTCACATTCCTTGGAGTCACCTCCACTGACTTTAAATTCTCTCTTCATCCTGCTGGATGCCATGTCTCCTGTTGGACAAATAGTCTTGTTGTAAAATGCTTTGGCTAATGAAACATGGAGGAGAGAGAAATTCCTTTTTGAAGGGAGATATTATGTCAGATCCTTCTCTAATAAAGGGTAAGACAAGGAGAAGAAAAATATTTTGTTGTCATATTCTGTATATTTAAAGATTTTTCCATGTGGCAGCAAAAAGGCATGATACACAGATGTTATCTGATTGACAAAATGCCACAATGGGCCAAATGTAATTTCTCTGCTTTCTCCTACCTGTGTACTGACACTAGTTGCAAATAACTTGTTGTAGTTGCTTGTTAGGGGACTAGGCCATGGACATGTGGTCTTGTGGTTTCATTACTTTACTTTAATTCCTTATTTACCCCCATTCTCCAAGTTCTATTCCAATCACATTATTTCAATACACACTGCTTTTGAATTGAGTTTTTTGTCTATTGTCTCTAACACTATTGCCATCCCTCCTAATACCTTTGTCTGCCTCCCTTTCAGGATTTTGCCAGCACAGAGTACTCTAGACTCCCTTTTGTGAATACCCCTTACATCTCCTTGTGCCTCCATTTTCCCTCCAGCCTTCATGCCTATTTTTTCCTTAGGTATCGATTTGATCATGTATGACCCTCTTCTGCTCAAAAATCTTCAATGGCTCTCTGTAGTCCAATGAATTTAATGAAGTTAATATCCCTTGGCCTACCATTTGAGACCTTGCATTCACCATCTGGTACGACCCTACCTTTTCAGTTTCATTTCATATTACAGCCTTCAACAAACTCTATGCACTACTTAAACTGAATAATTTTCAGACCCTTCTTTTTCTATTTTTAATAACTGAATTGCTACCAGATATCTAAAATCTACTTATTTTAGATCATGTACATTTATACCATTATAAAATAAATTTATGCTAATTAGCAATTAAAAATCCAAATCAAATGACATCTCCAGGAAGCCTTCCTTGATCTTGATAGTTGGTTATAACTGGATCCCCCTACCTTAGACCTCAATTTGCTCTTGGTTTTATAATTTATAAAATACATTTTTTAGGTGAGGTTGTAGCTATCTGTTTTTGTGTCTAATCTTTCTGGATTCTGAAGTCCTTGAGGACTGAGTCCATTATGCAGCCCAATTTTGTATGTGCCAAGGACAGTGTTCTTCATAGAGTAGGTAACTAACCAGTATTTGTTGTTTCTGCATACAACCTTGGACTTCTTATGGGTCAGGTTTGAAGTTCCCCTTCAGTAACAGCAAGTTAGAAGTAGCAATAGCTCCTGAACGGATCCTGAAGGGGAAGACTGCAGAGGAGGGAAACTTGGCATAGGTGTCCCCTCTAAATCAGGATAACAGCAGAGGATGCATGGGGAAATGGAAAAATCATCTGTCTGGGGGATTTATGTCAAAGTGTCAAGAAGGAAAAGTAAACAGAACACATAACTTTTTTTTTTAATCAAAAATTGTCTGCATTCCAGGCTCAATTCCTGCCCTCAGCATCTAGAAGGATGACCAGTGGCAAACAGTGGCAACATATCATTCTTTATTTTAATGGAGTCTGAAATAAAGCTGGCTCTAGGTGAGCAGAGTGTAATAAATTCATAAACATATAAAAATAAAATGGGATTTTATATTTTAACATTTACTTCTATCCTTGAGCATTAGAATGGCTTTAAATTTCAATCCATGTGGAGAACTCAGAGGAGCAGATGCAACTGGGAATATTTCATCAGTGTGCAAGGATTGAATTATAAGAGCCATCACCTGATAGCATAACTCAGGCCTAAAGAATTCAGGTACAAAGAAGCCAGGGTTGGCCATGGTGCAAGGTGGCAGCTTTTCTCAGTAGGGTCTTATGAGTAAGAAAGGGCTTTCTTTTTGGTCTTATAGCTACTTCAGTTGGGGTTCCTGGGAGAAATTCAAGTCTCCTCATCTGTAAAATGAGAGGGTTGGAATAGATGACCTTTGAGATTCATTTCAGCCCCAAAACATATGAGCCTATGACCTCAGTGCAAAAAAGAGTCACTCTGGCCATATGTTTTATTACTTTCCCTGGCTCTTTTAGAGTAACTAATAGTGAGAACCTTGCTTAACAAGGCAGGCTAAAGTGAGTTTGGGGCATTAGAGGTTGGCAAGAGAAGGAAATAAGCATTTACATAGCATCTACTATGTGCCAGGTTCTGTGCAAAGTGCCTTACAAATGTCTCATTTGATCCTCACAAACCTCCTGTGAGGCTGGCGATGTTATTTAATCCCCTTTTACAGTGGAGGGTTTCACCATAGAGAGTAAATGTCTGATGCCAGATCTGAATTCAGGTTATCCTGAATTCTAGGCCTAGCACTCTATCCACTATAACACCTAGCTGCCTCATTACAGCTTTATCCAGTGCCCCTCAGATCATACATATAGTAGGTAAATGGACATGAATTTTAGGAAAGGAATGAAAAAAATGTCAATATAAAATTGGCATCATGGATTGATGTGGTGCAAGATCATAGGATTTAAGGTTAGGAGGGACAGGATCAAAGAAACTCTGAGTCATAAGAACCTTCAGAGCCATTGGACAGGATAGAACTAGAGGTCAAATCCCACCTCAGATACTCATTAACTGGGAAACTCTGGGCAAACCATTTGATCTCTCCTAGATGCCATATCCCCATCTACACAGGATGAAAATACCCATAACACTTACTTCACAAGATTATTGTGAAGGCCAGATGAAATAACGTATGTAAAGCACTTTGCAAACATTAAGGAATATGTCAATATCAGAGATCATCATCATGACTTAGTCCAGCTCATACTTGAAAAATAATTCTTTCTATACCATATCCTAAAAGCAGTCAGCTAGCCTCTGCTTGAAGTCTGCAATGCAGACTCCACTATGTAGCAGAGACAGGTCTAATCACTAATTAAAAATATCTTTCTTCATGTTGTGCCCAAATTTGCCCATCTGCAACTGATATTCATTCCAACCATTTTTCTGCCCTTTGGAGAAGACCAGAACAAGTCCCATCCCACTTTTCCACGATAACTGCACAAATATTTCAAGGCTACATCATGCCCTTCCAAGTTGTGTCTCCAGGTTAACCATTTCTCATTTCTTTAGGTGCTCCACATCTAGCATGACCTGGAGGACCTTACCTTTCTGGTCCTCCCTCTCTTTCAGATACTGTCCAGTGTATCCATTCCTCTAGACCTGTCATTTTATATATATAGAAAAAATGAAGCCAAGAGAAAAAATAGCTTTTCTAAAGTCAGATAGCAAGTAAGTTGCAGAACTAGAATTAAAGTCCAAGTTTTCTGATGCAATTTTCTTTCCCTTGCTATCCTTTCCTTTCTTACATTTAAAAAAATGTAGGTTTTTATATGACAATGATTATGGAATGTATCTTCCGCCAAGCCTTTCCTTCTTACACAAAGAAGCTTCCTTTATGGCAAAGATAAGCAAAGGGACAGACTTGAGGGTTTGCTAGAAGGTAAGTGACCAAGCTAGGGTCATGCAATTAGTTTGCATGAGAGGTAGGGCTTCTTGGAACTCTGGGCAACTCTCTAACCATTATACCACACTAACTCTCCTTCTGAAGAAATATAATTCAGTAAATCCAACCAATGCATCAGTCGCTGACAATATGCGAAATACAGAGTAGAAGATGTATTTTTTCTCAGTTCTTACTTTGGGGTCACATTTGATCACTATAATTTCAAGGTGTTTTGCTTCTCTTTATTTTATTGTTCATATTATTATGGTCATTATATATATTGTTTTCCTCCTCCTGGTCATGTCACTGCATCAATTTATACATCTTCCCCTGTTTCTCTGGACTGTTCAGCTAGATGGCTCAGTGGATAGAGTTCTGGGCCTGGAGTCAGGAAGACCTGAGTTCAAATGCAGCTTCAGATGTTTACTAGCTCTGTGATCCTGGGCAAATCACTTACCCTATGTTTGCCTCAGTTTCCTCAGGGGACAATAACACAATGTAGCTCTCAAGGTTGTTGTGAGGATAAAATAAGAATATAGGGCATTTTGCAAACAGTTAAGCATTATATAAGTCCTATTTTTATTATTAATTCTCTTAAAATTCTAGACTGTTTTCTTCAAAGTAATTATGTTGTGTAATTCTGTAAAGTAATCTCTTAATAGCTTGACTGGCATAGCACTAAATCTGTAAATTAATTTAGGATCCACATTTGATTTTATTTGTGCAACCCAACCATGAGCACTTAATATCCCTCAATTATTTAAATCACAATTTTTAAAAGTGTGATTTCTAATTGTACTTATATAACAAGTGTTTTTGATAGATTGGTGCTCTAGCTCATGTGATTTAAAAATATGATCATATTGATTGTTTTCCTAACTTTGAACCATCTTTGCATCTCTGGAATATGTTCAACTTATACATAGAGGATGATTTTTTGGCTAAATTGTTGTAGTCCTTTTGGCAGGATTTAATTTTAAAATTTTGCCTCGTTATTAGTACATAGTTTGCTTTGCTTTATTAGGTTTAGGAACCCTGTTTGTCTCGTTGCTACTATGTGTTCTTTTCCAGAGAGGCCCAATGACATCGTAGGATGATGTCTTGACTTAAGTGAGACAGGGCGGAACAAAGCTGTTAGCCTCACTCTCTTTTCCAGAGTCACTGAAGCTCAATGGCTGGACAAAACCCAAGAAGACTGGCAGCGGTCCAGGATGCAGTGACTGACCTTGACATCTTGGTATGACCAAGGTCTCAACGGTCCACAGTGCCTGCTTCAGATGCCTTCGTGGAAGTTGGAACAGATTGTTTTCATCTCCCCATTCTCCCTTGGGAAGTCTTCACATGCTTAGGGTAGACATACCCCTAACTCACCACAGGTTTGAGGTCTGCTGGCTACCCTCAACCTGGTTGCTGAGATGCTGTTCCCAGAGCACTTCTTGGAGACACAGGTAAGAGCTGAGTGGTGGGTGGACACCAAAGGCAGATGAGCGGCCCTCACACCAGAGGTGGCAGTCCTCCTCCAGCAACTACAGTACTTTTCCTTCATGTTTTTTTTAAATAATAATTTGTGTAGTTTAGCTGTTAATTTCTCTTCAAGTATTCGACAGAACCTGAAAAACCTAACTTTTCTGTTGATCTTTCATGGCTTATTTAATTTCAATTTATGAGTTAGGTTTAAGATCTCTATTTTTATGTTCTATTAATGTGGATATTTTTACACTTTTGTAATTATTCATCCATTTCCTCTAAATTCTCAGTTTTGCTAATATTTAATTGTAAATAAGAGGTTCAGTAATTACTTGTATTTCTTTTCTGTTTGTTGTTAAAACAACTTTAACTCATTCATTTTTTATTTTGATAATTTTACCTCTCACACACATACCCCACCCCCACTCCCCACCCCAGAATTAGCCAACATTTACTTTAAAAAAAAAATTTGAGTCCTTCATCTGAACTCTGACACTACACATTCTACTTCAAGCTTGAAAACGAGAGAGAGAAAACCCACATGATCATAGCAGCTTACATATAGTAAAGTTGTTTTAAACACTATCTGTTATAGTCTCAGCAACTCCATGAGGGAAGTAGTAGAGACAGTGCAGGCTCTCAGGTCTGTAGCACCTGTGCCTCTGACACACATTGGTGGTGGGAACTTGGGCAGATCACTGACAGTCTCAATGCTCTAAACAACTCTGTTAAGAGAATAAATTGTGGAAAAGGTGTTGGCCTATATTGATAGAGGGAATTCTCTGTACTCAGGAAACCATAGGGCCAGACTCCATTCCGTATTTGTCAAACAAAGAAAATGATCCCCAAAAGTTATGTGACTTGCCCAAGGTCATGCAACTAATAAACGTCAGAACTGGAATTCATTTTTGTCTCCTGATTCTAGGTGCAGCACTGCCCCTCCTGAGTGACTTTGCCAGGGTTTATAGGTAGGAAAAGAATCCAGTCCTCTGGTTCCCAGTTAATGATAATAGGTAACATTTAGATAGTGCTTACTATGTATCAGGCACTGGGCAAAGTGCTTTAAAATTATCGTCTCATTTGATCCTCACTATACTGGTAGTTAGGTACTATTATTATCCCCAATTACAGAGAAGGAAACTGAGGCAAATGGAGGTTGAATTGGAAGTTGGATTTGAGCTCATAACTTCCTGACTCCAGACCCCATGCTCTCTCCACTATACCAGGTAGCTACCACTAATTCCATGTTCTTTCCACTTCAACATCCAGCACCAGCCCCCTTTCTTTTCCTTCTGTGGCTTTTTGAAAAGAACTTTTTTTAGACATGCATCTATGGTAAAATCTACAGTAATTAGGCACCACTAGTGATTTAAAAAAAGCAAGATGGAATCATGCCCCTAAAAGTTGCTGCTCCTTAACGTATTTCGTTTTCAGTATAATTTTTCTCAAAGTATTCTCTGGGCATGATTCCTGGAGTAAATGGAAGAGAAGTACTAAGGGAGGAAGATGAAAAGTTCAGTGGTAGGCGCATTGTATTTTAAAAATGTAAAACTGAATGATGTTTTTAAAAATGCACATGTGGTGGTAAGAGGAGACTGGAGTGGAGACTGTGTGGCCAGTGGGGAAGGATTCTTATATTCACCTTCTATATTATAGCAACCTATAAGGGTCACTGATAGGGCATTTTTTAAGAGTCAGTGCCAGTGAAAGTGGCCTTGATTTCTCATAAGGACAAATTGCAACTTCTCTGAATCCCTACTATTGATTTATCAATGAAAATAGCATTCCTCTGAGCGCTGAGCATTTTTTGCCAAATGCTGGCCACGATGAGTCCATTTTTTCCCCCATTTCATCCTTTCTCTGATCATGGAGAAGCACATGGACTCCAGTAAAAGAAAATGAGGCCAGAGGGACTGGAAGCCAGTGGGTCTCTGATACTTTTGGCATGAAGAAAGAGAAGAGTTATTGTTGTAATCCTGCCTTACACAGTGTTTCAGCTCTGCCAGCTCTTGATGTGAGGGACCTGTCAAATTCATAAAGGAGCAACCCTGGCATCTTACCTTTGCAGGGTTTTTCCTCATTACTATAAGCTAGAAGATTCCTTTTCTCTCCCCACTGGCTTCTGTTCTCCTATTCTCTCCTTTTTTCTCCAAGGTATTTACCAAGGGGATAGAATTGGGAGTCTAATTCAGGCATTCATGGTCCAAACCAGTGCATTTCCCTCTCTTTTTTTTTTTCTATTTGTGTAGTTTATTGTCATTTGAGGCCGACTGTGTGTGTGTAGTGAGCAGGGCATTGATTTTAGATTAAGAGCACATAAGTGAGTCCTGGTTCCAACACTCACCTGCTGTGTGGCCCTGGGTAGGTCAAGTTGCTTGGCTGTCTCAATTTCCTCAATTATAACATAGGCATTAAAAAAAAAATAGTCAGACCACCAATTCACAGGGTTGTTGTGAAAGAGACAATTTGTAAATCTTAAGGCACAATACAAATGTGAGTTATTCTTATGTCAAGAATGTAAAACAAGTAGGTGGCTATTTTATCAGAGATTCAAAAGAATAAGTGCATGAGGAAATACATCAAGTACAGATTAGAAACTTGACTTAAGGGAAACAAATGGTTTGCACAAAGCCAGGCAGTAAATAAGGAGCCAGATCAGGATTTTTCTACTCCGTACCTCCCTTCAAACTCATCAGCTCATCTATTCCCTCAAACTCTGCCAGAAAGTAATTTAGAATTAGCATTTAACTGCTGAAAATATCACCACCACCAAAACTAAAACAACAGCAAACATGGCTTTGTAGAGCTACAATACTTGATATAGTGACAGGAGCATTGGATATGGTGCCAAAAAGGTTAAGGTTCAAATCCTGGCCCTGGTACTTATTTCCCGTGTGATCCTGGACAAATCGCCTTGGTCTCCTCATTTGGATTGGACTAGCTGACCTCCAAAATCCCTTTCGTTTCTAGATACTATACTCATCTGACCTCCTCCAGTCTGACCAGGAAAACAAAACTTACAATGGGCAAAGCCGTGGGTTTTGACCATAGTGTCAAAAGACATGTTTCTTGCAAGGCTTATGGAATTCCACATTTGGGTATTGTCCCTGTCTGTGCTTTTGTGGCTGGCAAGGTGCTAATGTTTTTAAATGTATGTTTTCCATTTTAGTCCTGCTATATACATAGACAGAATAGAATCATAGACATGGATTATTAGATCAGGCAGGGCCCTTAGAGGGCATCTTGGTCTAATCACCCTTTATAGGAAACTGAGACCCAGGGAGATTTCAGTGATTTACCCTCATTCAACAAGAGGAAGCTGCCCTTTAATGGTACTTGGAGCTTGCAAGATCAAAGAATTAAAGTTATAATCTAAGAAAATACTGCCCATGGTGTTGGGCAAAATTCACTGAAACACTCAGATGTTTTCAATGAGGGATAATAAAATAAGAGGAATTTTGTAATATGCTGTTTATTTTTAATGGACAGAAGAAAATGACTATAGGAAAACAACACCTGGGAAAGTAGAGAAAATAAGACAGCATCTATCTACACTTGGTGAACCAGGAGGATGTGATGGTTGAGTCCCTATCAGTGACCTTTGAAAAACCATGGACAGTGGGAGAGATGCTACAACACTGAAAAAGGGTGAACATTGTGCCATATTTCACAAAAGGGAAGAGGATGGAGCCTGAAAAACACAGGTTAGTGAGCTTGACTTCAATTCCTGAACAAATTCTAGAAGTTATGAAAGGGATGATCAGGGAACAGAACGGAAGTAGTGATCCCTTAAAGCCAGCATGGATTCAGCAAAAATAGACCATGGTTGACCAACCTCATTTCCTTTTCAGATAGGTTTACCACTAGACTGGTAGATCAGAGGAATACTACTCATAATGTTTACCAAGATTTGAGTAAAACATTAAATTAAGTTTCTTGGACTATTTTTGAGGAAAAGATGGAGAGGTGTTTATTAGGTGACAGTATAGTGCTAGGTGAATGAATTTAAAACTGGTTAAGTAGCCATACTTACAGGGTAGTAATTAATCATTGGAATCATTTTGGAAGGAGGAATCCAGTAGAGTGCCCAAGGGATCTGTCATTGACCTTAATGCTTTTAACGTTTAAAAACTACTCTGTCCCTCTTTACTTTCTTTCTTTTAAAAACTTTTGTATTTTTAACAATTTTACAAATGACTCAAATCAAGGTATAGATGGTATGCTAGCAAATTTGCAGATGACATTCAACAAGGAGGGATAGTTAACATGTTGGGTTGAAAAAATCAGCAAACAACACACTTTTTTCCCCAATAACTCATTTTTTTTTTCTGTTCCAAATTCTCTTCTCCCCCAACCCATTAAGAAGGCAAATATGTATAGTCAGGCAAAATAAATTCCTGCATTTGTAGTGTCCAAAAGTGGAAAAAGAAAAGAGAAGAAAATATGTTTAAGTTGGGTCTTTGAGACTATCAGGTTTCTGTCTGGGGGAGAATAGCTTGTTTCTTCATGAGTCTTTTGGAATTATGAGTGGTTATTGTGTTGATCAGAGTTACTAAATCTTTCATAGTTGATTGATAATTTATAATATTGCTGTAAATTGGCTAAATTTTTCTCCTAGTTCTCATCACTTCACTTCACATTAGTTCATACATGTCTTCCCAGGTTTTCTGGAAACTTTCATCATTTCACACAGTGTAATAGCATTCTTTCACATTCGTCTGCCATAACTTGTTCAGAAATTCCCCAACTAATGGGCAGTTTCCAATTCTTTGCCATCACTAAAAAAAAAAAGAAAAACATTTTTATATGTGCAGATCCTTTCTTCTTTCTTTGATCTCTTTGGGATATAGACCTAGTTGTGGTTTCACTGGATCAAAGGTTACACACAATTTAATAGCATTTTCAGCATAATTCTAAACTGATTTCCAGAATAGTTGGATTGACAGAGTGCATCATGAAGGGGGCCACTGAACTGTAGATAAGGATCCCTGTGGACTACATATTGACTTAGAAAACCACATATTACCATTATCCATGTTCTAGTGTATTTTTATTTAATTTGTTAAATATTTCCCAGTTACATTTTAATCTGGTTTGACTGCACTTGGGAGTATGGGAGGTAGTGTATATGAAATCTCTCCTTCAGTATATCCATTTTCCCCCATTTCCCCCAGCATTTGTCATTTTCCTTTTTTTGTCATCTTAATTTGATGGATGTAAGGTGGTACCCCAGACTTGTGTTAATCATCAATTCTTTAATATTAGGGATTTAGGATATTTTTATATGACTATTAATAGTTTGAATTTCTTTCTCTGAAAATTGCCGGTTTCTATGCTTTCATTACTTATCAGTTGAGAAATGACTCTTATTCTTGTAAATTTGATTCAGTGCCTATATATCATAGAAATAAGACTCTTGTCTCAGAGGAACTGATGCAAAGATTACACTGTCCCATCCTACCCCCAGTTTCCTGCTTCTCTTCTAACTTTAACTAAATCTGTTTCACTTGTGCAAAGACTTTTTAAATATATATAATTGGAATTATCCATTTTACCTCCTGTGAATCTATCTCTTGTTTGGTCATAAACTCTTCCTTTATCCATAGATCTGATGTGTAATTTTGTCCGTTTCACTAATTTGCTTATGAAGACACCCTTTATGTCAGCATCATATGCTTCTTTTAAGCTTATTTTGATATATCATATGCCAAGTTTAGTCTATGCCTAGTTTCTGGAGTTCCCAACAGTTTTTATCAAATAGTGAGTTTTCAACCCAATAGTCTTTGATTCAGTCTATTGTATGCCCAATCTGTTCCTCTTATTGGTTTTTCTCTTCCTTGATGAGTACCAGATTTTTTTTAAAGCAATTATAACTTTGTAGTATATTTTGAGATCTGGTCCCTTTCCTTTTGTCTGTCTTTTTCATTGAATCCCTGCATATTCTTGACCTTTTGTTTTTCTAAATGAGTGTTATTATTTATCATTTTTATAAAGCAATTCTTTGGTAGTCTAAATGGTATGGCACTGAATAAGTAAATTAATTTAGGTAGTATTGTTACTTTTATTATACTGACTTAAGCCTACCCCTGAGCAATTATATTTCCCCCATTATTTAAATCTATTTATATTTGTGTGAAGACTGTTTTGTAATTTTGTTTGTACAGTTTTTGTACGTGTGCTGGGAAGTAAACTTGGGGTTATAGATTTCAGATTTGTGGAGACTAATAGGCATATTTGAAGAAAGGATTCCTGTTGGTTTTTGTTGGTAATATTCAAAATACTGAGGTTGTTAATTGTTTAGATTACTTTTTAGTTGATTCACTAGGGTTTTCTAGGTAAATCTTCATATAGTGTGCAAAAAATGACAGTTTTGTTTCCTATTTGTCTTATTTATTCCTTCAATTTTTTTCTTGTTTTCTTGCTATAACTAGCATTTCTAGTACATATTGAACAGTAATGGTGACACTGGATATCCTTACTTTACCCTTGATCTTGCTGGAAAGGCTTCTAGCTTATCCTCATTACAGATAATTCTTGCCATTGGTTTCACATTGATACTGTTTATCATTTTATCTATTTACTTGTATGCTTTCCAGTGGTTTTTTTTTTAAAGCAGGAATCAATATTGTTTTTTGTCAAAAGCCTTTTATGCATTATTGAAATAATCATATTATTATTCATTATCGCTTTCCTAATATTTCCTAATACTGAAACAACCCTACCTTTCTATTATTAATCCAAGCTGGCCATACAAGATGATCTTTATGAAGAATTACTATACTTTCCTTTCTAGTATTTTATTTAAATTTTTTGCATCAGTATTCATTAGGAAAATTGGTTGATAATTTTCTTTCTCGTTTGACTCTTCCTGGTTTAAGTGTCTGGATGATATTTGTGTCATAGAAGGAATTTGATAGGATTCGGTTATCTATTTTTTCAAATTTTGTAGTATTGGAATTATTTTATTTTAATATTTGGTAGAATTCTCTTGTAAATACATCTGGTCCTGTTTTGGTTCCTTTGGGAATTCATTTACACCTTACTCAATTTGTTTTCCTAAGAAAGTGTTATTTAAATATTCATTCATTTCATTTAGATAATCAGTTTTATTGAAACTTAGATGAAATAGTTTCTAATTGCTTTTATTTCTTCATTTGTTGTAAATTCACCTTTAAAAATTTTTGAGACTGGTAATTTGGTTTTCTTCTTTCTTTAAAAAAAATCAAATTAGCTTATGATGCATCTAATTTAATTTCTTTAATTACATTTTTGTTGATATCTCTTTTGACTTTTAGAATTTCTTTTTTTTTTGTGCTTAATAGAGTTAATTGTTGTTTTTCTTGTTCTTTTAGTTGCCTGCCCAGTTCACTGATTTGTTCTCTCTTCTTTATTGATATAGGTGTAATTCCTATAAATTTTGAGATGTCTCATTGTTATGTATCTTTAATGAAATTATTATTCGTTTTTATGATTTGTAATTTGGCCCAATCATTCTTTAGGCTTGGATTATTTAGTTTCTAATACATTTTTAATCTATGCTTCAAAGGCCTTTATCGAATATAATTTTTTATTGGTTGGTAATCAGAAAAAGATACATTTAATTCTGCTTTTCTACATTTGTTTGGGAGGTTTTTATGCCTTAACATATGGTCAGTTTTTTGTGTAGATACCATAAATAGTTGAGAATACATATAGTCCTTTCTATTCCATTCAGCATTCTCTAGAAGTCTGTAATATTTAACTTTTTAAAAATTCTATTCATCTCCTTAACTTCTTTCTTATTCATTTTATGGTTAGCTATATCTAGGTCCAAGAGAGGATAAATTAAGTTCCTCTATTATAGTTTTACTGTCTATTTTTTCTTGTAGCTCATTTAACTTTCACTTTAAGAATTTAGGTGCTGTACCATTTGGTGAATATATATTCAGTTCTGATGTTAATTCATTGTGTATGGTTCATTTTAGTATATACTACATATGTAGTTTCCCTGTTATCTTTTAATTAGGTCTATTTTTGTTTTCGCTTTGTCTGAGATCATGATTGCCAACTCTGTCTATTTTTTTTTTTTTTACTACATTCTGTTTTAGCTCCTTATCTTTATCTTTCTGTTTCTGGTTTCTGCTCTCCTCTTCTGTTTTGTAGGTGAGTTCATCCCATTAACTGTTATGATTGCTAACTGTGTATTTTCCTCCTTTTTTAAGAGTCTGTTTTATTCTACTTCTTATGTCTCCCCTCTTTTCCTTCTATTTCCCTGTGGGATAAGATGAATTTCTATACCCAACTATTTATATATAGTCTTCCCTCTTTTAACTTAGATGAGAAAATATAAAGCTCTTGACAGGCTAGAACATTGGGCTAAATCTAAGTAAGTAAAATTTATCAAGGGTAAATACCAAGTTTTGGTCTTGGGTCAGAGAATCAACTCCACAAGTACAAGATAAAGGAAACATGGCTAGATGGCAGTTTGCTTATTGTTAGTGAACCAAAAACTCAGTATAACTCTACAATGTGATACAGCATACAAAATTATTAATGTAATTTTAGACTTCTTTCAAAGAGGTAGTGAGGTGGAGGAATGGATAGAATGCTGGGCCTGGAATCAGAAAGACCTGAGCTCAAATGTGACTTCAGACATTAGCCACATAAACCTGGGCAACTCACTTAGTTTCTGTCTGCCTCACTTAAATTTCCTCAACTGTAAAATGAGACCAAAAATAGCATCTATTTCAAAAGGTTGTTGTAAGAATCAAATTTTTGTAAAAGGTTTAGCAAGTGATCACACATAATAGACCTTTAATAAATGTTTGTTCCCCCTCCCTCCTGCTAGTCAAATTGTATCTCAAATAGTGGGTTCAGTTCTGAACAGCCCATTTTGGAAGGATCTTAATAATTATGCTGGAGAATATAGAGGAGCAGCTAGGTGGTTCCGTGGATAGAGGCCTATGCCTAAAGTCAGGAAAACTCATCTTCCTGAATTCAAATCCGACCTCAGACACTAGCTAGACAAAGTCAATTAACCCTCTAGGCCTCAGTTTCCTCATTTGTAAAATGAGCTGGGGAAAGAAATGGCAAACTACTCCAGTATCTTTGCCAAGAAAACCCCAGATAGGGTCATAAAGAGTTGGATATGACTGAAAATGACAGAACAACAAAATCTAGAGGAGGGTGACAATGAAGGTGATTATTGAAGCAACTGGGTCAGGGGTGGGGAACCTGCAGCCTCGAGACTAAATGTGACCTTCTAGGTTCATGAGTGTGGCCTTTTGACTAAGTCTAAGTTTTATGGAACAAATCCTTTTATTAGGGATTTGTTCTGTGAAGTTTGAATTTAGTCAAATGACCACACTTGAGGACTTTGAGGGCCACAGATTCCCTACCCCTGAACTAGGTCATTTAACTTGAAGAGGAGATTTAGGGGTGTGATATAAGAGCTTTTTCAAGGGCTCTCATGATGAAGAAGGATTAGACTTCTACCTAGCACCAGAGGACTAAATAAACAGAAGGCACAGAGAGAAAGATGAAGGGCTGGTATGAGGAAAACCTTCATAACAACTGGAGATATTGCAAAGTAGGCTACCTGGTGAAGGAATGGATTCTTCCTTATTAAAGTTCCACCAAGGACTTGTTAGATATATTGTAGAGAATAGTCTTCTGGGATGGTTTGGAATAGACTGATAACTTCTGAGATTCCTTCCAGTCTAGAAATCTGAGATCCTGTGATTCTGTAGCTTAATGTGGGGCAGTGAATGAATGTTTATAAAGTTAACTCAGATAATTGATTTAAAGGTGCAAGGACAATACCACACTATCCTTTACTGAGTATCTATTTTAAATTGAAATTTCCAGGGAAGTCTTTAACATTTATAATTAAGGATCATAGATCTGGAAGGGATTTTAGAAGTCTTCTAGTCTGGTGATGTCAATCTCAAGAAATGAAGGCCACTAAAACATATGACTGCATAGTGGCTTAGAAAACCATATGTTATCATTTTATTCCATTGTATTTATAGTTATTTTATTACATATTTCCCAATTATGTTTTAATCTGGTTTGGACTGCATTCAAGAGCATGTGGGCTACATAGAATCCTCATGGTTGACCCATCCGATCTAGACCAAGACTCATTTTAGAGATGAAGAAACAAAGGCTCAGGGAGAGCTAATGACTTTCTCAAGATTGTACAAGTGGTGGAGCTATAATTCAAATCTAGGTCATAGGTTTGAACTAGACAGGACCTCAGGGATTAGCTCACCAAACCCCCTTGTTTTACAGGTAGAAAACTAAGGCTCAGAAAGATTGACTTTGCTCAAGATAATATAGGTAGTAAATGGTAGAATCATATTGTAATAAACCCATGGCATTTAGCTTCAAATTCAGTATTTCCTCCTTATTTCCTTCACCTCCAACCCCCCACCCAACTCCCTATCAAATCACAAGTCAGACAGCCAAATCAAACGTGGCATTTGAATAGCAGTTGTAGGTCTTATGTGCTGGGGAAACAAAAGAAAAGTTCTATATTTGTCATGTATATTCCTTAAGGGCATGGAGGGTGTATCATATATCGCCACAATTCTCCTAATCTCTAGCTAACGACATTGTTCATGGTAAATCCTTGCTAAATGTTTGTTAAAATAGATTTCTAAATGTATTTTTACACAACAACCACTCATGACATGTATGTTAGACGATATTATTATTATATTAGATGTTAGTGTTTACTTTCTCCTATGCCAACAAATAATTTCCTATTAGAAAGAATATATTTTAAAACTTGGAATGGATCTGTGATTTCATCAATGTGTACTTACTTCAACAATTCCAATCACAATCCATCCAGGGCATTTCATTCCATTCTACTCTCGAGCCTGTCTTTCTTTGAAACGCATGAAATACAGAACATTTTTTGAAAAATAAGATTTATGCTCTTTCTCCTTCCAAAAGGATTTAAGGTAGCAAGAGCTGGTGATAATCCTGAGGAAAAGATCAAAATAGGAAGAATTACTTGAGGATTTATTTAATCTCTATCTTTGGAATTGGTTCTTAAAATCATAGATTTGGAGCTGGAAGCAACTTTAGAGGTCATCTAGTCCAACATTCTTGTCTTACAGATGAGGAAACTGAGACTCAAACAGGTCATGTCAGTACATGACAGAGTTGGAGTTCTAACCAAAGTCCTCTGAATTCACATCCTATTTCCTTTCCATTACACCATACTGCCTCTTTCTTTTGGTCCATATTAGTTACCTCTGGCCATTATAGTTCTTTGAAGAGAAAAAATATCAGAATCTTTGAAATTCTGAACTGGTCTTAATATGCAAATTTTAAGTGAAAATTTCTATACAATTCATTCATTCAAAAATTATTTTTGAGAACCTACTGTCTCTAAAAGATATCTATGTAGAATATTAAAATATATAAAAAAAAGCAGTGAAGACCAATTGTGACGTCCAAGGGTTGAGGCTCAGGGGGTTCCTGAACTAGCTCTGACTTAGGAGAGCTGATTATTTAATTTTCAGTGTGAGAATTTACATGTCAGAAATTGTTACAAATCAAATGATTTATTGCTTTGTTTAGGCTTAAGAAAGTGCTAATAATGCAGATTAAACTTGTATGTGTACATACTTTTTTTTTTCCTGAAGCTTCATTGTTAAACACTTTGCTGTATTGCTCTAAAAATATTGCTTGAGTTCAGTAATAGTGCCGTGGAAAGCTTAGGGAATGAAGTTGTCACCAGATTGAAATCTAGTGACTTCAGGTTAATAATAATAACTGACACTGATAGAGTTTTAAGGTTTGCAAAGTACATTGGAACCTCCCAACTCCCCTGGCTGACGGTAGAGTTTGTCTCTTAACTCTTGGGAGAGAGGAGATAGGCAATAGTTGGTGAATAAGGCATACATTTTCAGACATGGCCAGCTAGAGGATTTATTTAACCTCCCTATAATTTATTGTTTCTAAGGAAGGGTTCACTTATAGAGAGCATAGTGAGTTTTTTTTTTAAAAAGTATCAGTTAAACATTTTAATAGTAAAAAAGGGGAAAGAAGACCACAGGGGCAGGTTTCGGTTCAAACTCCGGCTCTCCCACTTAAGAATTTATGATTTGAAGAAAGTTACCTAACTCCTCAGGGTTATCAGTTTCCTCATCTACAAATTGATTTCTTACTCTAAGATTCCTGAGACTGTCATTTTATAGAGAAGCTTATGTTTGTAACAAGCTGATCCTACTTTTTGGATAAAGTCTTTTTCAAAGTCATATTTTGGAAGGCAGTAATATTTTGTATGGACAGATTGGTTCTACCTTCAAAACTATCCGAAGATTCTTTACCTGGGGTCTGTAAACTCTTTAAAAAAAATCTTTTGAGAGCTCCGAACCCACAACCCATAGAACAGCTACAAAGAAGTAACTCACGGCGAATTCTGCACCCAGAGGCCACAGAACATTGGAGCGAGGGAGATTTCTGTTCCGGAGAGACCTGCAAACCTCTCGTAAAAGGTCCTTCGTGCTGCGGACTGGGCGCCGGGACTGGGAGCTGAGTACAGCCCTGCCGTGGCTGCGGCACCGAGAGGAACAGATCCGAGCGGGCTTCAGGGACGGGATCTCCAGCGGCCGCACAAGTACCTCCACCCACAGGTGACGGGGGTTGGTGAGAGAGTCCCTTTGGCGGGTCGAGGGGGGAGTGGGGTGCCCCCATGGCTCGGGCCCCCTCGGGAGACAGAAGCTGAGGGGCAGCGGCAGACCAGGGCTCTCCAAGCAGGCAGGAGCCTGGATCCATTGTTGAAGGTCTGTGCATAAACTCCCTGAGGGAACTGAGCCTGAGAGGCAGCCCTGCCCTCACCTGAGCATCTGAATTTAATCTCACACTGAATAGCAGCCCTGCCCCCGCCCAAAGCCCTGAGGCTGGAAGCAGCATTTGAATCTCAGACCCCAAACACTGGCTGGGAGGATCAGGAGGTGAGGTGGGTGTGAGGAAAATATTCAGAGGTCAAGTCACTGGCTGGGAAAATGCCCAGAAAAGGGAAAAGAAATAAGACTATAGAAGGTTACTTTCTTGGTGAACAGGCATTTCCTCCCTTCCTTTCTGATGAGGAAGAGCAATGCTTACCATCAGGCAAAGATACAGAAATCAAGGCTTCTGTGTCCCAGCCCACTCAATGGGCACAGGCCATGGAAGAGCTCAAAAAGAATTTTGAAAATCAAGTTAGAGAGGTGGAGGAAAAGCTGGGAAGAGAAATGAGAGACATGAAGTCAAAGCATGAACAGCAAATCAGCTCCCTGCTAAAGGAGACCCAAAAAAATGTTGAAGAAAATAACACCTTGAAAACTAGCCTAACTCAATTGGCAAAAGAGGTTCAAAAAGCCAATGAGGAGAAGAATGCTTTCAAAAGCAGAATTAGCCAAATGGAAAAGGAGATTCAAAAGCTCACTGAAGAAAATAGTTCTTTCAAAATTAGAATGGAACAGATGGAGGCTAATGACTTTATGAGAAACCAAGAAATCACAAAACAAAACCAAAAGAATGAAAAAATGGAAGATAATGTGAAATATCTCATTGGAAAAACAACTGACCTGGAAAATAGAGCCAGGAGAGACAATTTAAAAATTGTGGGCCTACCTGAAAGCCATGATCAGAAAAAGAGCCTAGACATCATCTTTCATGAAATTATCAATGAAAACTGCCCTGAGATTCTAGAACCAGAGGGCAAAATAAATATTCAAGGAATCCACAGAACACCACATGAAAGAGATCCAAAAAGAGAAACTCCTAGGAACATTGTGGCCAAATTCCAGAGTTCCCAGGTCAAGGAGAAAATATTGCAAGCAGCTAGAAAGAAACAATTCAAGTATTGTGGAAATACAATCAGGATAACACAAGATCTAGCAGCTTCTACATTAAGGGATCGAAGGGCATGGAATAGGATATTCCAGAAGTCAAAGGAACTAGGACTAAAACCAAGAATCACCTACCCAGCAAAACTGAGTATAATACTTCAGGGGAAAAATTGGTCTTTCAATGAAATAGAGGATTTTCAAGCATTCTTGATGAAAAGACCAGAGCTGAAAAGAAAATTTGACTTCCAAACACAAGAATGAAGAGAACCATGAAAAGGTGAACAGCAAAGAGAAGTCATAAGGGACTTACTAAAGTTGAACTGTTTACATTCCTACATGGAAAGACAATATTTGTAACTCTTGAAACATTTCAGTATCTGGGTACTGGGTGGGATTACACACACACACATGCACACACGCACACACACATAGAGACAGAGTGCACAGAGTGATTTGAAGAGGATGGGATCATATCTTAAAAAAAAATGAAATCAAGCAGTGAGAGAGAAAGATATTGGGAGGAGAAAGGGAGAATTGAATGGGGCAAATTATCTCTCAGAGGCAAGCAAAAGACTCATTAGTGGAGGGATAAAGAGGGGAGGTGAGAGAAAAACATGAAGTCTACTCTCATCACATTCCACTAAAGGAAAGAATAAAATGCCTACTCATTTTGGTATGAAAACCTATCTTACAATACAGGAAAGTGGAGGATAAGGGGATAAGCAGAGTGGGGGGGGATGATAGAAGGGAGGGCATGGGGAGGAGAGTGCAATTTGAGGTAAACACTCATGGGGAGGGATAGGATCAAAAGAGAATAGAAGTAATGGGGGACAGGATAGGATGGAGGGAAATATAGTTAGTCCTATACAACACAACTATTATGGAAGTCATTTGCAAAACTACACAGATTTGGCCTATATTGAATTGCTTGCCTTCCAAAGGGAAGGGGTGGAGAGGGAGGGAGCTAAAGAAGTTGGAACTCAAAGTGTTAGGATCAACTGTAATGTTCTTACCACTAGGAAATAAGAAATACAGGTAAAGGGGTATAGAAAGCTATCTGGCCCTACAGGACAAAAGAGAAGACAGAGACAAGGGCAGAGAGGGATGATAGAAGAGAGAGCAGATTGGTCATAGGGGCAATTAGAATGCTTGGCGTTTGGGGGGGGAGGGGAGAAAAGGGGAAAAATTTGAAACCCAAAATTTTGTGAAAATGAATGTTAAAAGCTAAATAAAAAATTAAAAAAAAAAAAATCTTTTGATAACTGCATTTCAATATAATTGGTTTTTTTGTAATACTTTGCATTTTATGAATTCAAAATTATTCTAAGTTGGGATCCAAAGGCTTCACCAGACAGCCAAAGGGATCTATGGCACAAAAAGGGTTAAGAAACCCTGCTCTAGTAAAACTGAAATATTCCTATTACTCTTAGAGAAGAATTGTAGATGCAGCACAGACAATAACCAGTCAAAAGCACAGTGATTTACAGAGCCCCTACATTGCTAGTAGTGTCCAGAAGCATTGCAGCACCATGAGTAGCAATAAGATATACCATGGTGAGCCATGAAAATGGCATTATTTTCCATAAAACCCTGCCATTCCCTTCGGTTCAGTTGGAACCCTCAGTAGGAGTGATGTTTTGTGATGCAAATTTCATTGATCTCCCTGCAGGATCCAACAGAGCCTGAAATTCCACCCAGGGACTTTGACGTTGCTAACGGGACCACTGAAAATCCACATCCATCATGGCCCTAGCACATCTGAATACAAACGCTTTCAGAGAAGTGCTGAGTGATGGTGTGTTTCAAATATAGGGCCCTTTAGTGCTCTAACAGTCTGGAGGGGAGGGGTGATGTGCCAAAATGCCACAACAGACTCAACAATCGGTGTGTCAGTTGAGAGAAATTATCTCTGGGAGTGTGTTTATCAGAGAATGCTCAGAAAGCCTTGACCCCTCAGCTGTTAATCTGATGTGCAAAGTGAGTCCAGTGGTCAAAGAAAAGACAAAATTTCTGTGCCTTTGATTTATCGACTTGCATTCAAGAAGATCTAGATTTAAGTTCAGGGTTCTGTCATTAACTTGCTGGGTGAGGTTGGGCCAGTCGCAACATTTTGAGCCTCAGTTTTCTCATTTGTAAAATGAGAATGATATTTGTACTCCTATGTCTCAGGGAGGTCATAAATAACACTGCTTTTTAACCTTAAAGTACTGTATGAATATGATTGATCATCATTATTATTACCAAGATCTGATTTATTCATTCTGTATAGCTAACCCAGACATAATAACAAATTCTAGTCCCTCAGTGACTAGGTTTACATAGCATTTTCCTTAACACAACCCTGTGTGGTAGATAATAGTTAGCATTTATACAGCTCTTTAAGATTTGGAAAGTACTTTACATATATAATCTCACTTGAGATAGTAAAAATACCATCTCTGTTTTGCAGATGAGGAAACTAAGTTTTAGGGGAGTTAAGTGACTTATCAAGTGTGACACAGCTGATAAATGTTGAACTGAGTCCAGACTTAAAATCTAGATCTCCTGAAATAGACTGAATTCCTTGAGAGCAAGGACTGTCTTTTCTCTTTCTTTCTATTGCCAACACTTAACTCAGTGTGTTGCATGTTTTTAACCAATTTTTTTTTTTTTGGTTTGAGTTGGATTGAATTAAATTGAGGGTAGGTTTACAGAAAGGAAATTAGGGGGTGAAATGTGTGTTCATCCTTCATTGCTGAAGAAGACCATGCCATCAGAGAAATGATGACGTGACTTGCACTTGACTTTGTTTTGAGTGAGGGAGGGCTGTGCAGGTTACCAGCCTCACTTCTCCTCCAGAGCCATCTGAATCCAGTGACCAGATATTCATCAGGATGACTGGAGATGACCCAGGATGAGGCAATTGGTGTTAAGTGACTTGCCCAAGATCACACAGCCAGTGAGTGTCAAGTGTCTGAGGTGAGATTTGAACTCAGATCCTCCTGACTTCTGCACTGGTGCTCTAACCACTGCACCACCTAGGGGGTAGCAACAAGGGATAGGCAACTAAACCTGTGATTTCGCTGGCAGAGAGAATTTCCTCCACCAAAGCAGGTCAGTGTCTTCCTTGCAATTTACAGTCTTAGAAAGTTTCCTGGAGCATTGAGATATTAAGGGACTTGTCCAGGGTCACACAGCTAGCATGCATCAGAGGTGACAGCTGAATCCAGCTCTTCCTGGCTTGGCAGCCAGCTATCTACCCAGTTACACCTGAGATGTCAATAATAAAGTTTCAGTTACTAAACGAAGACCATTATGAGCACAGAAAACCTTTTAAACAAATCTACGTAAGAAAAAAGTAAAAATAGTCATTTAGATTATTTAGAAAAATAGGACATTTTCTAGAACATATCTAGAAAGATATTCTAGGAAAAATCATTTAGAAGAATGGATGATAGAAAAAAACATTCAGAAAAATGGATGAGATCATAGATTTTTAGGACTAGAAGGATTTAATATAATATCTATTTCAACCTCTTTATTTTACAGATGATTATTGAATGTAGGCCTACGGAGATTATTTGCCCAAAATTGAATAGCAAATTGAGGACCAGAATGACAGTTCTCTGACCCTAATCCCAATGTAGTACTGCCTAGATAATGAAAAGCCCCCTTCCAGTATGATTATGATTTCAATAAAACAGATACCAAGTGAAAATGTAAACAGCGATAAAAATCTTGGGTTATTGCCTTTTAGTTTTATCTTCCAATTATTTTCTTCTTCCCTTTGACCTTTTCTAGCATTAAGGGGAACCCCTTTTTGGCATGTGATTAGAATAACAGAATGCTGAAGTCTGTCTTTAAGATTTCCCTGCCTACCAGTTGTTGTTCAGTCATGTAGAGCATACTGTCCATGAGATTTTCTTGGCAAAAATAGTTGAGTGGTACACCATTTCCTTCTCCAATGGTATATCACCAAGACAATAATCACAGTGCTGAGGGTTACCATGAATAAGCCAGCGTAGTTCTGAATCACAAAGTATAACAGACTCTCCATATAGAAGGCAGAATAAAAAGCATTTATTTAGACACAAGAAATCCAATTCCCAACACCAGAAAGCCAAATCCATCATAGTAACCAAGAAGTCAACACACATTATCACTTCAGGGGACAACGCCATTCCCAAGCCTTCTCACAAGCAAACATTCACCAACACTAGTTTACTAACTTCCTCCCGGCTCTGTTCCACCCTTCATATTCTACCCATTCTGCAAGTTCCTCCCACCACATGTGATTTAGGCTTCCATATGATTTAAGCAGATCACATGAGCCTATTGAGAGGTGGGAAAGATCTTCAAATAAAGCAAAAATACATCAAAAATACAAATGGATTAAGGCAAACAGAGGTTAAGTGACTTGTGCAGAGTCACACAGCTAGCTTCTGAAGCAGCATTTGAACTGAGATCTTCCTGACTCCAGGTCCAGGGCTATATGCACTGAGTCACCCAGCTGCAAACTCTGCCCACTAGTAGCACTTTCCAAATGGGGAAACTAGGACGCAGAAACATCAGGCAACTTGTCCAGGCTTATGAAACTAATTTAGGTAATGAAAAGCTAAGAGGATAGAGATTTAGTGAAGGGCTTTTAAAAAGGAGCAAATAGCAAGGGGTGGGGTTTGGAGAATCCAGAGAATACAAAGAAAGAAGCAATGTATTTTAATGGATGCAGTCAATCATTAAGCATTTTTTTAAACTATTTTCTCTAGTCAACTACTCTGCTAAGTACTGGAGCTAGAAAGAAAGATAAAAAAACAGTCCCAGATGATCTTAGTCTAATATGAAAGAGGAGGACAAAAACCAGGGCAGAGGCTGTGTGACACTGGACAAGTTCCATTCCTTTTCTGGATCTCAGTTTTCCTCATCTGTAAAAGGGGGTTGGATAGACCAGGGATAGGGAACCTGTGGCCTCGAGCCCACATGTGGCCCTCTAGGTCCTCAAATGCAGCTCTTTGACCAAATCCAAACTGAATCTGGAATTTGTTATGTGAAACTTGGACTCAGTCAAAGGGTCACACTTGAGGACCTAGAGGGCCACATGTGGCCTTGAGGCTGCAGGTTCCCCAACCCTGGCCTAAATGGTCTCCTAGGATCCTTCGATGAGTGAGTCCTGGGAGAGGGTGTGGGGAGCAATGGTAGCTTTTATGTGTCAAATACCTTCCAAATACAAAGCATCTGATGTGAAGAAGGGCTCCATTGTAGACCCACATGCCAGCAAGCCAGTTATTTACAAATATTATCAGGCAAGCCCAGAACCTGTTTCCCAGTCAGATCTAGTTGCTGAGGATTCTCTCCTTCCCTGCAGACTTAAACAATGAGACTTAAACTTTCCTGTACTGAGCTCTGTCTGTGCTTAATGGATCTTTTCATCTACTACAAAATTGTCTACAAGCCACTAAAACCTGCATAGCAACTTTAAGTATACCTGGCATCATTAATAGTCACACAACTGCACATGCACTGAAAGAGAAGCATGTCTTAAAAACAAACCCACAGAGTCCTGAGATGCTGCCCTGGGCTTTTGAAGATGATAACGTAGAGACTATTATTAACTGTCTTTGCGGCAGTGGCTGAAAATAGCAGTGTATCAGCAGACTGGGAATCTGGGGGGTTGTCTCAGGGCCAGGTTTGGCTACCCCATACTCCTCTTCCCTCTGATTCTGGAAGATGGACAGTGACTCAGAAAGCACCCAATGGAGGCAAGGAGGGGGAGGACAAGGAAGTTCTTACAGGGACATTTAATCAGTCTGTAAAACCTCCCCACCATCACCCAGTCAAGGCATAGAACTACTCAAAGATTCATAGGTTCCCATGGGGTGCAGCTCAAAACCCAGGAGTCTTGTTGCAGGCCATATATACTTACTATGATAAGAGCAAATATTTGGAACACAGAGTCTGTGTTCAGCAGTGGTTCCAACCAGCCTGTTCCTCTTTTCCTTCACTCTTTCATCTACATGGGGACCATAAGAATCTTGGTTTAGGCCAAAAATAAAATAGCAACAACATGAGGCCCACACAATATTTGTGAAGGTTCTTTTGGGGAATAAAAAAAGATTTGGGACCTAGGATCCTCATAAAGGAATTGTACAGGAATTTCAAAGACTTTTTAACCTTAAATCAGAAGCTTAGGACAGGACAATGGGTCCTTTTTAGCACATGTGTGTGTGTGTTCGTCCTTCGTTGCTGAAGAAGACCATGCCATAAAGAAATGATGACATGACTTGCACTTGACTTTGTTTTGAGCGAGGGAGGGCCGTGCAGGTCACCAGCCTCACTTCTCCTCTAGCAGGAGAAGGAGATTGAAAGACAGATTAAATACTCTTCTTAGCTGAGCAGCTAGTCTAGGTTCCAAATATACCTTGCTGTTGATGTCAAAAGCTCTCCTGGAGAGAAAGGGTATCCTAAACTGATACATACCTTGTCCCAATAGGCAAAGACTCAGAGTAGGAAGGATGAATTTAGGAATTTAGAATTCCAGCCTCCCTAAAAGAGCTGAATCTTAAACTTTTGCACTCTAAATTAAAAGAGGTGGTAGAACCCACTCTTATGGGGAAGAGGTAGCACCTCAGCTGAGGGTACTGGCTGAAACCAGAAGCTGAGAGAGCAGAGAAAAGCTTCCTAATGACTTGCACCAAACCTCTGCCCAGCCACATGCCTCATACTTATATACAAGGAGAACAGGGTGATACCATTTACTGGAAGATATCAATGCCACTTCATTGTTGAAGGCTTAAATGGTTACTCTGTTCTATAAGTCTTAGCCATACACATTCCTTAGCCATACCTGTTCACGTGTGCCCCTCCACATATCCTGGCCACACTAGTTTCCTCTTTTCATGTCTCCCTGAATATGTTCATTTTTCCATTGATGTGTATTTTTGTAGAAAAATGTGACATGGGCTTGCAGGAAAAAAGTTCTATAATAATAATTTTTTATTTTTACTATACTATGTCATTAAATACCTTTGCTTTGTATACCTTCCAATTGACTTGCAAAAGCATCAGTAATGGCTCATGAACTTTGGTTCTGAATGAATGCAGACTCAGAAAGCCCCTTGAAACTAGTGTAGATTTTCTGGATGTCCTAAAGGAAGGGGTAGGTGCAGGGGTGGGGGAGAATCCCCAGAAGTTATACGTAAAATATTAAACTTAGAAGAGACTTTAAGAATCACCATTCATTGGCTATTAGATATACTATGGCTGGAAAAAAGCTCAGAGCTAGAAGGGACCTTCAAGATCATCTAGACAATAAGTTCCTCCTATAACATAGCCAACAAATGGATATACAGCTAGAAGACTGTTAGTCAAGGGGACCCACTACCTCCTGTGGCAGCCCAGTCTAGTTTGGGAGCTCCAATAGTGTCAAGAAGTTTTCCCTTACATAGAATCTTCATTTGTGAAATCTTCTATCCTTTGCTTTTCGTTTTGTTCTGAGTCCAAGCAATATGAGTCTTGTCCACCTTCATTTGAAAACTTTGGAAAAACTTGAAGCTGTCACGCATTGCCCCAAGCCTAAGTCTTTGCTTTTTCATACTAAACATCCTGAGCTGTTTCCTTGGTACTATCCACTTATTTCTGTAACAAGTATAATGATCAGTTTCTTCTCCAGAATACTTTAACTTCATATTGCAGTTTATGACTTGCTGTATGGTGTCAGATAAGTCTGTTAACCTTTCTGTGGTACCTTATAAAAATAGCAAGTCTCTCCCAGGACTTTCCAGCGAGGAGAGACCTTAAAGACTAAACCTTTTATTTTACTGAAGATCAAACTGAGGCCCAGAGAGGGTACAAAGGATCGCAAATTTAGAGCCCATGAAGGCTGGTCTCCTCATTTTAGAGATGAGCAAACTGATATTCAGTGATTTTCCCTTGGTCACACAGCTAGTAAGAACCTGAGGCAGTATTTAAACACACATCTTCCTGACTCTAAGATAAATACTGCCCCACTCACCTCCAGACTGACTTACTTTTGCCCAAGGTTACAGGGTGAGGCATAGGATCCAGATCCCCTTATACCTAATCCAACCTATGCTACAACCCTCATTCCATCTCCCACATACACACCAATCAGATTGCCTTTTTATCTGCTCCTTTCCCCAGTTGCCTTCCATGCTCATTTTATATATAAAACAAAAAGGGTACGTCTAGCCTTGCAAACCTCTTATCCTGCAAAAATCCAGTGTCTTTGCTCTGAAAGGGCCTCGCTGTACCTAATTAGAATGTCCACCTTGGCCCCTCTCAGCGGCTGTTGTCATCTAGAGCTCTATGGTGAGGCCATGTGCTTGGAGCCATGCTACAGTGCTTCCCGAGGACATTTCTTCTGCCCTCCTTGCCCGAGGTCATCCCACTTCAACTTACCATATGGCAGCAGCTCAGTCATCCTGCTGCTGGGCCTCCTTTCTACACATGGCCAGCAGAGTAGTGTTTCAGCCAGTTGGCAAGGCTTCCCTGCCTTGCTGTTTAGTGTTCAAGTTAGTTTTCTAAGGGATGCTGAGTCTCTCCTCTACTAAAGGCTTTCTAGGGTGTCCTTCCAGAGCTGAAAAGGATTTGAATAAAATCTAAATAGGGAATGGGTGGCTGGTGTAGTATCAGAGGATTTGGGGACTGAAGGAAACTTACAGACAACTAAATCCAGCCCCTTGATTTTAGAGATGAAAAAGCTGTGGCCGAGAGAGGTTGTGATATGCCAAAGGTCACACCACCTATAGACCAACTTAATGTAAATCTCTTCATGAGATGATTGGCCTGGTGCAATTTTTTTTTTTTTTGGACACACCATCTCATAAAACCAGGATATAGTGGGGATGGTAGCTGTATCAGTGAATGAACAGTAGGTAGCACAGATATTATTATGCCCATTTTACAAATGAGGAAACTAGGACTCACATGTTAAGTGATTTGCATAGGATTATATACCGATGAGTGCTCGAACTGGGATTTGAACTCACCACATTATTATAACTAAATGATATTAAAAGCCCAAACAATTGTGAGGGGGAAAGGAATGTCAGAGAACAAGAGGAGTTGTTTCTGATATAAAGAAGGAATTTTGTTGACCCATAGGCCCAGTGCTTCTATGCTCACAATAATTGAAATTAGGAATATCCTTTTACGATGCATGAGCATCTTAGGAGATTTTTGGTCTGAAAGCTTTTTTGCAGGGCGGGACAAAGAGTATAGTGGTAATATTGTCTCCCATGTTGATATATTTTTCTTTTACTTAATAAGGAAGAGGGCTAATGGGAAAAGATACGACTTGTCAGTTCACCTCTCTTGCCTCTCTGAAGACGTTACCCAAACAAATTAATAGGCCTGGTGAGTTGGAAATCTTAAATGAGATGAAGTTCTTTATGACTTTTCAGCTTTTCTTTTTTCTTCTGTTGCTTCTAAATGTAATCCTGTCACAGGGGATTTTCAAACACAATCTACTGCGTAGGGGATGAACTCAAGTATCTCACTGATGATCAAATCCAGAGTAAACTTGTGAAGGGACATCTTTGAACAAGGGTCATTTTCATTTTGCCTTTCCCAAGGGCTCAGATGGCTGTTTCAGAGTAGCGGCCCTCTGAAAACTGGGCCCGATGGCTGCCACTGGAGAGTAGAAAGTGATCAGTGGAAACTGTTCAGCCGTGAATGATGGCCAAAACCCAGAAGTGGCAACTCAGCCTTTCATTATACCTTCATCCTTTAAGGCCCAGTTCAAACAATGCCTCTTCTAGGGAAATAACAGAATCTCGGATTTGAAAGAAACTCACAGACCATCTTGTCTGAACCATACTTAAGCAATAATGTTTATTATTATTTATGTAAAATTTGAAAAAATTTGAAAACCCTATATATAGGGTGTCTCCAAAGTCCTAATGTGGTTTTAAGCTTTCTTGGCTTAATGTAAGCTTTTCTAGCTTAAAATTGCATTAGGACTTTTGGGATACCCTCTGTATACACACACATACAGTCACTTTATACATGTTTGTCAAGAAAGCCTCAAAATAACTGGGAGGTTTTGTGGTCATTGTCTCTAGTTTACAGATGAACAAACTGAGGCAAGAGGCTTCTTGATGATAACAGGGATTTCAGAGCTTCCTGACTTAAACCTCAGCACTCTGGCTACTATTCTATGATGACTGTCCTGAGACTTTGTCTCATCTAAATTTTGTCTCTTCTCCAGTGCATAATTCAGTGTTCTACATACAGCAGGTGTTTAATAAGTGTGTTGGTTGTCTGATTGATCAATTACTGGCACTAAGTTTGAATCTGATCTGCTGAAAGATTTTTTTAAAGATTCACTGCAGGGATAAATAATACGACTTTGGTCACTAGTCAATCCACCATTTTGGATAGAAGGTGGGGGCATTAATTCATTCAATGTATTGCCATTCAGTTTCAAAAAAAATTGTCACCTGCTTGCCCATTTTTGACCTAAAAATACACTCATGGGAGATGGGGCTGAGGAAAAAACAGCTTCTCATACTTCATAGGACAAGGCAGATTTAAAGATGCCACCCATCCTTAGTCTATCAGTTAAGACTCTAGGAAGAGGTGTATCTTATTTATAGCAATAGTGAGATGATCTATTGTATGTAAACCTTGCCTGAATAATAAGGTATGCTACCTGGCCAGGCACATACCTTCCAGATTCAACAGAGAATCTCTTGTGACTCATAAAACTTAAGGGCTTAAACCCACTCCTGGCAATTAATATAGGAACAAATGACAGTACCAGAAGAATCTTAGGAGGATTCTCTATGGACTTTGAAGACTTAGCAAAGAAAATGAGACTTGGTTTTCACTACTGCTATAGACTGAAGATATTATGATTAGAAGGGAAAGTGGGATATTGAAAGTGTGTAGTAATCCTAAAGAGAGTGTGGGAGAACAGGATTTGCTTTCTGAGCCATCGTGTAAGGACAGAAGTCTCTTGGTCAGGGATGGAGCATTCTTAACCTAGCCAGGACAAATGTATTTGCCTAGAGGATTGGTCAAGTCGAACAGCAGGTCTTTAAGTAATAGTCCCCAGATACTGCTGCCCTTAGAGCAAAGAAAGTAGTTAGATGAACATGAATAGAAAAGACATTCAGTAAATCATATAAGACAGTGATAGAAAAGATGACACTTGTGATCTCAGAGGGGAACATTAGTGCCTAGAGTATGGATAGTGGCTGGAGATTATATTATATAAACCTGGCCTCATGGGTGTCATTCAAATGATCCGGGGAAAAGTCCTAGACTTGAAGTTAGGAGTGATGTAGATCTGAGTCTGACCATTAGAACTTACTAGCTGTGTGACCCTGGGTGAGTCACTTAGCCTATTTGCTTCTGTTTTCTTTTCTGTAAAATAAACATAATAACAACTGTAGCCCCTAGCAAGTAGGATTGTTATGAAGATCAAATAATGTATACAAAGTACTTCATAAAAATAATCAAAGATAATGATAACTAGCATTTATTTAGCAAGGTTTGCAAAGTTATATTATCTCATTGGAATCTCACCGCATTCCTGTGAGGCATGTATTTTTACTATATACTGTTTTTATAGATGAAGGAACTGTGGCTGAAACTTGCCCAGGGTTTACATAGGTAGAAAGTATCTGAAGCAGGATTTGAAACCAAGAGAGAGATTTGCAAGAAATGCACATTTAAAATGGAAAAATATTCTAGAAGGGATTAGAAGGCTGCATTTTACATGAAAATGACTAACCATAAGGGGACCTAGCTGGCATAAGCCATAGATCCACATGGGACTGGGTATCAGTAAAATACCTCTTTGTAACATACTCTTTATAACATACTCTCTTTATAACATACTCTCTTTATAACATACTCTCACTCATGGGTACCTATTCTGTCAATTCTCAGAGCTGTCTGTGCCTCGATACCTGATATTACTAGAACTGTTTTATTTTTTTCTTTGCTCATACCCTACATCTGACCAAAGTCAAGACTTCTGCCCCAAGATAAATGACATTTGCTCTTCTGCAGAAACATACATTTCAACTGGAATGAGCCCCTAGATTCATAGGGTTTGATTTTCCTGTATGGATTGGCCAACACTTAGTCATTTCTCATGACTGGATCTTCTGCAATGTTTACTCCTCATTGGGGAATTTTTTAATGTTGTAAACTGACTGATGCAAGACAGTGATTCTTGATAATTCACCCTGATTGAAATTATATAAAAAGTCTGTAAGCATACATACAGGCTTTTTGCAGTCTATATAGTCACCTCCTTAGGTCACCTCCTCTTAGATGGTCAGTCCCCAAATGTGTCTAAGAAATCTCTCAGATGATAAATTCTTCAATGACATCTGTGCTGCTATATAGTCCAGATTTTGGAAACCCTAGGACATGGGACTGACAGCTTGACTGATGCTGCATGTCTTCTTTCTTTATATCCTTCACCAAATAAATAGCCTGATCTGTCCTTCTTTTGGTGGGCGTAGCAGGATTGTCCTTGGCTCAAACTCCAACATTGGATAAATATCAGCTGTGTCTATATGAAGAAAGAATTGGTATCAAATGTGATCTCAACTATTGGTATAGGGTAGTCGTGGTAAGGCTTAATGCTCATAAGATGCAATTTAATTAGCATCTTTCAGTAAAAGTTCCCCATTTGGGTTAATAAGATAATTGTATAAGTTATGAGATAGCCATGGGTAGATGGCTTAGAATCAAGAAGACTCATCTTCATGAGTTCAAATCTGTCCTCAGACACTTACTAACTGTATGACCCTGGTCACTTAGTTTTACCTCAGTTTCCTCATCTGTGAAATGAACTGCAGAAGGAAGTGACAAACCATTCCAATATCTTTGCCACAAAAACCCCAAATGGGGTCACAAGGAGTTGAACATAACTCAAACAACTAAACAACATAAACAGACATGTCTGGAAAGTAATTCACATGAAAAGACTAGGAATGTAACAGCTTGAAAGCTTACTATGGGTACCAATGTAAAGTGGTAGCAAACAAAATAAAAACTACTGCCATTTTAGGTTGCATTAGTAGAAGTATCATTTCCAGAGCAGCAGAAGTATGTGAAAACAGTTCCTTCTTAATTTGTTCTAGACAGATCACATCTGTTGTGCTCAGTCCTGAGTCCTTTAGAAGGTATAAGGAAAAACCTGAAGGTATAAGGACAATGAGGATAGTGGGTAGACTTAAACCCATAACAAATGAGGATTGATGGGAGGAACTGAGGAGGTTGAAAGTGAAATGACTGTTGTCAAGTATTTTTAAAAATTGTCATGGGCAATTGACTTATTCGGTTTAACACTGGAGGTAGGGCTAGGACAAATGCACTGAAGCTACTGAAAGATTGATCTGAGCTCCTTGTGATGGAAAACTTCCTAACAATTAGGGATATCCAGAAAACCACTGGGTTGCCTTAGAGTATGATGAATTCCTGATCTCTGGTGGTCTTTCAGCAGAGATGAAATAACTGCTTGTTCAGAATATTATAGAGGACATTAACACTTTGGATAAAGGTTGAATGTCACGACCTCTGAGATCTCTAATAGCTCTGATGGTTGTTCCAATCCTATCAGGCTAACTCCTTTTAGAGTATAAGCTCCTTGAGGATGTCATTCATCTTTGTACCTCACAAAAGTACTGCAGCAATAAGTACCCCAGCATACACAGAAGGGCATGCTGCACAGGTTCTTAGATTTGCTTTTCTAAAAGGAAAGCAACTTTTGAGGGGTCATCAATTACTTTAATCAAACACACATACCAACAGAGAAAATGCAAGCAGCACCAACAGACAGGGCTTCCAACTGTCTGACCATAGGCAATACGTACATCATTATCGGAGAGAGAAACACCAGCAGCTGAGTTGTCAAAGCTGGAGGGGGCTTCTTAAAACAGCTGCTCAGAGTCACATCTGGCACACAAACCTTCTTCCAAAAACTAAGCCCCAAGGCTAAACCTCACCTCAGAGTATATATACTCTTTTCAGTGCCAGAGGGAACGACCCCTTGTGACTCCGTGCCTAATCAGCAAACAGTGTGGGCCCTCATACAAAACAAGCCTCATCCAATCAAGTCTCCCTCAGTAGCCCCACCGAGGCCTATCAATGGACAGGGAAGATTTTTGACTCCCATTACAAGTACCCAGAATAGTGTCTTGCTCATTATAAGTATTCAATGAGCATTTGTAGAATGAGTAAATGTCAAATAACACTATATGAATGTAAGGAATATTATGATTCTTAGCAATTATTATTAATTTTCCACCTCCAAGTCAACTTTCTTCAGATCCCTCATTACAGAACTATAAAGTTTGGAAGCTATGTCATTGGAATGCAAGCCCCGGCTCATCTGTCAAACTAGGGAAAAAAAATTAATACGGGCCCAGAGATACTGTATATCAGCTGTCCAAAGACCAATCTAGCTATGGTTCATCACCATAACACTAGGCACCCTGTATTTATTTAATTTTGGCCAAAGTAGCTCATGAGGATTATCTATTTAAGCACGGAAGAATTTCAGCTTATTAGTGAAGATAGTGGCCAAGCTGATGAAATCAAGGATTTTTAAAGTATTACAATACTATAACTAAGACCAAAGTCTCAGGCACATACAATGATTTGCTACTTCTGGACAGACAGCTGTGACCAAGTGTGTCACATCAGATCCACAAAAATGAATATGAAGAGTTAGAGAGAGATCTATGCTTTGAGTGTGTTGGGAGGACCTTGAGAGCGCAGTCTACACTAATTCCCTCTGCTTCTCAATCTTCTGCAGTAAGATTTATGACCTTGTCATTCAATTGAAATTGATCTTTCCAAAGTGACCGATGATCCCTGCATTTCCAAATCTAATACATCTTTTCTAAATCCCTTTCCTACTTTGCCTTTCTAGATTTTCATGATTCTGCTCTGTTTGGAAGTTAATCCTACTTGTCTGAGCTTATCATCCTGTCAAGTGAGATAATATTTGTAAGGTGCTTAGCTCAGTGTCTGGCACATAGTAGGGACTTTATAAATGCTTATTTCTTTCCATTCCCCTTTTCTTTCCTGCATTTTCTTCCTGTTCATGATCATTAACCATGGAATAAGCCCTCCTCCCCCCAGTTTTTTGTCCTGGGCTCTGTTAACTACTATGTTATCTCATTTGGTGACATCATCTCTATGTATTTGCTGCTTAGATTTCTTTATCCAGCCCTAATCTCTCTCCTGTCCTTCCAGTCTCATATAGACAACCAATTGTTGGACAGCTTTAACTGAATGTCCCATAGATATGTCTATGTCCCATAGATATCTCAAATTCTGTATGTCCAAAACAGAACTCATTATCTTTTCCCCCAAACTTCCCTATTACTATCCAGGGCATCATCAAACTCATGGTTACCCAGAATCACAACCCTGATGTTATCTTTAACATCTCATTTGCACTCACCCTGTAGAAGCAATTTGTTACTGTCTTGTCATTTCTGTCTTCATATCTCCTATACATCCTCTTCTCTCTTCTCACAGAGCCATCACCCTGATGAGAGTCTTCATAACATCGTACTTGGGTTATGGAAATAGCCTTCTATTTGGTCTCCCTGCCTCAAATCTCTCCTTACCTAGTTCATCCTTCACTTAGCTGCCAAAGTGATCTCCTAATGTGAAGATCTGACCGTGTCACCCTCCACACCCTCTTCCACTAAAAACACTCTAGTGGCTGCCTGTTAGCTCCATAATCAAATAGAAAACCCTCTGTTTGGTCCTTAAAACCCTTCACAACCTGGTCCCTTCCTACATTTCCGGTATTTTTACATTTTACTCCCCTTCGATAACACTGTGATGATCAAGCATCCAATGGTCTTTTTGCTGTTCCTGGAAACCAGCCCTAAAGACATACATTCTTGTGCCTTTAACTCTGCCTTTCTGTTGGCTCTTCCCCATCCCTGGAATGCCATTCCTTCAGACTTCCCTGTCCTCCTAATTCAGATTAAATCTCACCTGCTTCAAGAGGCTACTCATTTTACCCCATTAGCCACCACCTCTCACCCACTCATGGCTGATGCCTTCTCTCTGAGATTACCTCCCTTTATATACTGTATGTATCTTGCATGTACATAGTGTTTACATACTGTCCCTTCCCTTAGAACATGAACTCCTTCGAGTGCAGGGACAGTGTTTTTGCCTTTCTTTAGAATCCCAGAAAGTTAGCACAGTGTCTGGCATGTAAGTGTTTAATGACTGACATACTGTTAGGAGGATTTAATTGGCCTTGCAAGAAAACAGTACAGTAATTATTTTTAATATTTCAAAAGCCAGACAATCAGAATTAGTTAAAACAATGAATTATATAACCTGCTGACCAATGGACATTACAACATCTTATTTGCACTTTATGGCAGACATTATTCATATTAGTAAAGAGAAAGGCTTACGTATGTGTTTTAATGGCTGCAGTAAGTCATAGGAGTTGGTCCCTGACACTCATTGCTAGCAATTAGATATTTGCCAACTTCAGCTCTAAGTTTAAAGAAAAATGCTTTAAGGGTTAGGGAAATCAGGGGTATGTAAGAATATACAAAATACATTTGATATTTTTACATCGGATAGAAACCATTCATTATTAATTCCAATATCCTGTGCCTGCTTTTGTTGGTTTTTTTTTTTTTTTTTACTTTGAAGATAAGTCTAGCTTCAGTTCTTTGATAGATCTGTGATCTCACTAGTGAGGACAATTCTTCCACCAGTTCATATCATAGTCATCTATTCATATTCTCTCTCCCTCCCCCTCCCTCTCCCTTCCAATTTTCTAGTCATATGTCCTCATTGATGTTTTTATATGCTTCTTGATCTTGTCACCTTTGGCAATATATGCTATAGTCCACTTGTCTCTTTGAATTATACCCTTGGGTCACCTGAGAGTTTGATTTTTCTGAGCATAGTGGTCCATGACTCAAAGTCACATTATGTCCCTAGGAGAATTTGTCTATTTGTTTGTTTAACTGAACTTGTGATCTTGATGATATAGGAAGCATAGTAAGGAACTCCCTCTATGAATGCAAAAGGGACCCTGCTCTTCAACTTTTGATTTTACAGAGTTGTTGGGAGATTGAGATATTAGCTGATCAGTATATGTCAAAGGTGGCACATAAGCCTATGGCTTCTTACTCCAAGGCCAACTATTTACTACACCATGCTGTCTATCACTAGGAGAATATTAAAGTTGAAAAAGAAATGATTGTTTTTTTCTAAATTTTTAAAATTGTACTAAATGCAATTAATCACTAAGTATTTGTGATGGACCATGTATTATGCTAGGAACTAGGTGTACAAATACAAGCAATGAAGCAATTTCTGTTCACAAGGAGCCTTCTCAACCCAATATCCTTTCTCTTTTCAACTCTTACCTCAGATCACTGTGTACTTAAGCAGTTCAATGGACCACCAATCCAACTGTATGCCATAATCGGAAAACTAGGCATTCCTCTTTTACATTATTTTTTCCAGTGTGAATAGCTAGGTGGTTTCTTTGGAATGACCATGGATCACATTGAGGAAGCCCTGTAGTATGCTGAGTCTCTGTTTAGTGAATGCAATATCCTCTGCAAAGATGAATATCTAAAGAAGGCCATAGCAGTGAGTGGAGCCATCATCCACCATCATGTAGTTTGAATTTATATAAGACATCTTCCGGACCCTAACACCTTAATGAGAACCTGCCTCCCTTTGGAATAGCACTTGATGTTAATACTCAGAGGATTGTTAGACAAACTTATTTCCATGTTTTTTCCACATTCTTAATTTTATACACACACACACACACACACACACACACATGCTTTTGAATTAGCTGGCTTTGTATCATCCAGTAACTTTATTTAAGAACATCTAAGTCAGCTGAGAAAATCACTCATGATGAGCATGCACTTGCTATTGTGAATAAATTGATGTTTCTACAACAGATTTTACTACTTACAAAAAATAAAACCTTCCAAACACATGGTCTTGAACATTGTGGTTAAAATCAATAACATTATGAATGGAATTCTAGGGTTTTAAGTGACCGTTCTTGAATTTGCTTATCTTTCTTAATGAGAATTTTAGGCAACAGAGAATTTGAACTTTTCCAGTTGTTCTAGGAGAGATATGTAGAAGAATGGAGAACCTTCCATGGTCTCCACAAAATTCCATCCTACAACTGAAGCTTGCATTCAAGTTAGTCTTATGCAGATTCATGGACCCAAGAGCTGAAAGCTTAAATGTGTGTCTGGCTTTGGTATTTCCTGATCATATCTGTGACGTGTTCAGGAAAATGATATAGTGGTTCATTAGGGTCGATGGTTCAGCTGCCGTAAGAGTGCCTTGAGGGATGCAGATGTCTTCTACGTGACCTCTAGGAAGGGTGAAAAGAACAGCTGTGTGGCAAGCTGTTCTGCTTCCTCATTTGCTCCCCAGTATCAACCCATAGAGGGCCACCCTCATCTGCAATATGACAGAGGCCCTTGGACCCAGAAGCCAAAGAATGGACTAGAGAGACACTTGGAATTAGTTATACTTATGATAAAAAATGGAGAAAAAAATTTTAGGGTTACTTTCTGTTAACTAGAAGCGATAGAGCAAAGGTGTTAATAAAAGTTCACAATTCATTGTATTCAATTCATTGTAATTTGAAATGAGCGAAAGGAAAACAAAAAGCAACACATGAATCAGAATTGCTGACACACAGTCACAGAATCATGGAAACTTAGAATTGGAAAAGATCTCAGAGACTATGGATCTTAACCCATTGCTGAATACGAGTTGCCTCTACAACATGACAAGCAAGCAGTAATGTAGTCTCTGCTTGACGATAACCCTAATTAATAGAAACTTTTTCCTTCTAGAGCAAGTCTTTACCAAGCTACCTTAATATTAATACCTTTCTTTGGAGATTACCTCTGATTTATCATGTACCTATATCGTTTTTACAAACTTGTTGCTATGTTGTCTCCTCCAGTGGACCATGAGCTCCTTGAAATCAGATACTCTTTTTTTTTTGGACATTTTTTGTATCCCCAGAACAGTGTCTAGTACACAGAAAGCACTTGATAAATTCTAGTTGACTGACTGACTTACATCTACATCTTCGATAGTTTTCCATTGCCTTCAGGATAAAGCTTCAAACCTAAGGTTAGTCTAGTATTCAAGGATATCAGCAATCTGACCCTAATTTACTTTTCCTAGCCCAATTTCCACATGCCACCTTCATAAGTCTTCCTTTCTATCCATATTGGTCTATTTATGTCTAACCAACATATTTTATACTTTCTTACTTATTTCTTTCCCCTCATTTTCTTATATTTAAATCCTCTGAAACTCAGTTCAAATGTCCACCTCCTCCATGATCCAGCTCAAATCCCAGTTCCCCCTTTAAGCTTTGCTTTACCACCTTATCTCATGTGATCTTTCCTTTCTCTGACCATCTAATTTATTCATTTGGCATTTAAACACATTCATACTGTTCACAAAATACTCCTTGTAAATTCCTCTACACCTCTACAGCTCACACTACCTCTTTCTAGAATGAATTTCTTTACAATGTCCCTTGTTCCATGCTATAGATGAAATGGTGACTTTTCCCCCAAGTTCTCATGAAGATTAGTTATAGAAATAATTAACTCTCAAAAATTAGTATTTAGCAAATCCTCCTTCAAATCTGGAGGTTTAGTAGAAATGGATATAATATATAAACATATGATTGTTGTGGAGTTTAGAAATGTATTTCCCAATCCTGGCTGTATCAAAGACTCAGATTGTTCTTTTAGGATCTATTCAGGCTTTAGACCACTAGACTTTAGAGGATGTGGTGTGGTATAATGAAAATGACTTGTCATTTACTTCCCCACGTGACTTCAATCTCATTGCACCTCAAATTCATGATCTATAAAACGTGGGAATTGTCTGAGATGATATCTAAAGTTCATCGCACCTCCATCTCTTATAATGCCATAAGGCTGCAAGAGTTACTATTACCAATACCTTAGATTGACTTCTCAAGATCACTCTACGGTGATGATTTGGGTAGTACTTAACCTGATGTGTGAAAACTTAGATTTAGTAGAGTGCTGTCAACTGATGGGAACATACCATAAGCCTAGAGGTGAAAAGTGTAATGGAAAAGAAACTAAAGGAGAGGATACATTCATGTGCGACGTTCTTTTTTCCTAGGATTCTGTGAAAAGCTTGGTGATTTAAACCTAGGTTTTAACTTTAGTTTGGCTGCTAATAATGAATACTGTGACTGGGCAAATCACTTCATCTCTCTGGCCTCAGTTTTGGCATCTATAGGGATGCTGAAGAAGAGGGAGTCATACTACAACTCAAGTTTCTTCCACTTTTGACAATCTATGATTCTACGACTTTTTCTTTTTTCCTACCACAACTTAGTATAATGAAATTTGTTGAGTGAGAATTTCCACTCCTGTTATAAGCTCTGACTAAGAAAATTATTTTGGAATGAAACTTGGCACAACATAGTCTTGGACTGCCAGTAATTTATTGTAGAATATTTCAAAGCGATAACTTTTAACGTTCACTAACAAAGGCATGCCTATTTTTGCTTAGAGGGATGCTATTGTTTGAGGGGGGAAAATCAAATTTAAGGCAGTTGTGCATCTGGAACTTCTAATATCAATATAAAAACAATGGCTTTGGCCCCTTTCCCCAACTTATACAGGCTGCGAAAATGAACGCACATATGGGATACTCTTCACACTCAAAAAAGTTAAAACTGGTAGCAAATGAAACTGTTGCTGTGAAGTTAAGACTTTTTCTTTGGATGGGGGAGAAAAAACTAAAGAATTTTTACAGCACATCAATCTTTCAAAGAGAAACTTTTCCTTCTGTTCTTATAACTTCCTTTTAGGTCATTTTATTGATTGATTTGTGTTCAATTTGTGCTTTTATTAGTGGAAGCTCCCTCTACCTGATACCAATCAGCAGCTCATTTGTGACAGAGATTCAGCGACTTTCCCAGTCACAGAGCTTGTAGGTATAAGAGATATGACTTCAATAAACATTTATTAAACCCTGAGTATGGGCCATGAATCATACTAGGCACCCAATATACAAAGACAAAGGTAAAACAGTCCCTACTTTCAAAATGGGTACATGTACACTGAGAACTAAATAAAAAATACAGACAAACAAAACCCAGTGATTCAGAGAGGGTGGAGAAGAACTAAAGGAATTGAGAAAGCTCCCCTGGTTAAGCTTGAGTCTCAGCTTGAATGGAGACTTCAAAGGTTTTGGAGGGTACCAACGGTTGGATTGGAGAAGGGAGGGCATTCCAGGCATAGAAGAAGCCTCTGAAAAGTCACAGAGGTTGGAGAGGTTTAGAAAACATCAAATAGGTCATTTTGGCTAGAAAATAGAATGTATCCAGGAGATTAATGTATAAACAGCTTGGAAAGATAGATTTAAACCATATTACAAAGGGTTTTAGATGTTACACAGAGGAGTTTGTATTTTATCCTAGAGGCAAAAATTTTTTGGGTGGAGTAAGAATTCCTAAACCCAAGACCAGCCCTTTTCTCAGTACATCAAGATATTTCTCATGTCACATTTAACAGTGAGTAATTTGTTGCCAAGGCCAGACACCTAGATGCCAATTTTCTAATCTTATAGGTGAGTCACAGATGGAACAACATCCTCAATGGCTACGTTCATTCACTGATTCATGTTCAGATATGGAGTCTTGTCAATTCTACCTCCACAGCATACCAGCATTTTCCCACTTCTGTCTGCTTACATGGCTATAACCTTAGTTCAGGCCCTTGATATCTGATCTATGACAATAGGTTCTAACAGGTCTCCCACCCTACCTCCCTCACATAGCAACCAAAATCACCATCTTAAGGCACAAGTCTTCCCACATCCATTCCCAACTCAAACATTTCCAATAGAACTCTCTTAGATTGACATCTAAAGTGCTTCACAACCCCAATCCAATCTGATTTCATACTACTCTGTTTCATCAACTCTACATTTTAGCCAAACTGGACTAATTACTGTTCTCAGATCTTGTCTTATGCTCTTTCACTTCCATGAAATTGTGCAGACCATCCCTATGATGTACTCTTTCCCCTGTGCCTATGGAAATTCTTCCCACCAGAGTCATTGCTTCCTCCATGACATCTTCCTTAAATCTGAAAACACTCTTCCTCCTCAAATTTTACCCCTATGACATTCTATCTTGTATCATACTTACTTGTCAAATACCCTCTATCAGACTGTAAGCTGACTGGAAACAGGAAGAGGGAATCTGCTACGAACAGCTCTAATTGTTGTGCTAAAATCTCCCCTCTGTACTTTGTATGAATTAATTTTAGCTTTGTCCTGGACTACTACAAAAAGACCAGTCTTTATGGAAAGAGGAAGATCAATCCAGTGGCAGTGATGGACTGAAAAGGAGAAAGACTGGAGGTCAGCAGGCAAGTTAAGAACCTCTTGTAACTGGTGTGGTGGAAGGTGATAAGTCCGTGAAACCAGTCCTGTCAATGAAAGTGGAAAGAAAGGGACAGGTTTCAAAAGATACCATAAAAGAATGATGAACAGTAATCAATTGGTGACTGATTGCTAAGGGAATAAAGGGAAGGGGGAGCAGGAGAGTTAGAATTCATAGGTGACTTAGAGGTATTGAACTTGGTAGCCTGGAAAATAAGGAAGTCCAAAGTAAGAGCTAATTTGGGGGGGCGGTGGCAGATGCTGATTCTAGTTTTCGATGTTGAATCTAATGTGACAGTGAGATATTGCCCTGGAATGTGACAGCAAGATGTTTGCAGTGGCTAGAGAGACCATGGTCAGAGTTGTCTCTGGGAGTTTCTCCACATAGAGGTGATAGTTAACAGCTCTAGGAATGGAGGCTGAAATAGAAATAAATTAGGTCGGATAAATCCATTTAATCAGAGCTATAAATAGGATGAGCCTTTGCCAAAATTTAAAGGGTACTTATCCCAACAGATGATAGATTTAGAGATGGAAGGAACTTTAGACATTATCTGGTTTGAGCCCCTCATTTTACAAACTAGGAAACTGCAGATACCAGAGCAAGCTCAAGTGACTTGCTTCCAGGCCACTGAGCTAGAAAGTGGCAAAGTCAAAATCTGAACTCATTCTCTGACTCCAAATCTCACACACTTTTCCCTATGCCAAGCTGCCTTCTTCACCATTGATACATTTGAACCTCACGCCTAGTTAGAAGGAGTAACTAGTTAAAACAGGAAGCCACCAGATGTTCTCAGCTACTCCCCCCCAACTCCCACCCAAGCCATGTAAGCAGATAAGGTGATCCTGAATATGTAAGGTAGTTCTTTACTTCCAATCCATCACCCTGCCTTGACCTATTTCCTCTCCAAGACCTCCCCAGAAGCTGCCTTGTGATGCTTCAGTGTGTCCCCATTTTCTTCCCCTACCTTGTCCCCCCAGCTAAACTGTTGGTGAGTTTTATGCTGCTTGCCTTAGGAGCAGAAATTGCCAGTTAAGACTCAACATTCTGTTTCTGTATATGGGCTCAGGTTGAGAACTGGGGCCACGTGGGTAGAATCTGGGCTGGGATTCAGTGATGCTTGCAGTAATAACAACAAACTATAAGGCACCTCTCATAGTGTGCCATCTGAGTCTTCAATTTCCAAGTCCTTCTTCTCAAATCCAGTTTGAAAAAACCTCAATACCAACTGTCACTGAATTAGGAGTCCTGCGGTGGGTCTTCTCCCTGACTGCTCCCACACAGTCTGGAGCCTTTCTCTGCCGAAAAGTGAGAAATTGGAACAAATCTACCTCTGATCAAAGGATCAAATCACATTATGTGATACTTTCCCTTGACCTGGTATGGGCCAAACATTTCTATTTCAAAAGTGGTTTTTGACTTACTGATATTTCAGACTGAACAGCAAAAGCACTGTATAGATTGGATGGAATTGCTAGCCCTCAAACAAACCCATTTTAGTGCAATGGTTATGGGATCATAGGGTTTGGAGCTGGAACGGATCTTTGAAATCTCTTCCCCCAATCTCCTCATTATTTGCAAATGAGGAAACTAAGATTCTAGGGAAGGAATGAGACTTAACTAAGATTACACAGCTGATAAGTAACCCAGTTGCTATTTAAGTTCATATCCTCTGATTCCAAATCCAATTCTCTTTCCACAGTGTCATATTTGCCCAGATATGTGAAGAATTATGAGATACTTCAGTTCGGGCCACATCCCACTCCCCAATCCACTAATTTTGGGGTGGAGAACCTGCAGCCTCCAGGCTAGGTCCTTGGATGCAGCCTTTTGACTGAGTCCAGGTTTGACAGAACAAATCCTTTTATTAAGGGGGTTTGTTCTGTGGAGTCTGGGTTGGTTCAAAGAGCCACACTTGAGGACCTAGAGGGTCATGTGTGTCCTCGCGGCTGTAGGTTCCCCACTCCTTCATTACTCTTTTAGGCTAATGAACATGCATGTGCAGAAGAAAAAGAAAAGTAGCTAATGTCTGCAACGTGCTAATAGTATTCCAAAGCTTTATCCCTGGAGAAAATAAAACTGAGACTCTCTTGGGCCCTCCTCAAGTTTCTCTTTCCAACTGTACAGTCAAATATGGATTCTTAACTGGCAGATTAGACAGGCACTGTCTAGACTAGACTCAATAGCAAAATGGCCACCTTGTAATGTTCTGGATGAGAGAAGCTCTTTTTGCAAATGAAATTTAAGCTTTATTGATACCTGTTCGGTTTATGTAACTATCAATTGTCATCAATTAGAGCAGGTCCTCTCTCTTTACACCTGGACTATTATGTTTGGTCTCCTTGCCTTAAGTCTTTCCCCACTTCAATCCATTCTTAACTCAGCTGTCAAAGTATATGTTTGACCACACTATGTCCCCTGCTTAATAAATTCCAGTGGCTCCCTGTTATTTCCAGGTGTAGCCTCAGAACCTATGGAACACTATCCTTATCAATGGAGATGAAAATACTGTCCTATGTGAGGGTCAGAGCAGAGTTATTGATAGTATAAGAGTTTCAGTTCTCAACCAGTTTCCCTCTAGGGAGTCTTTGAGAGTAAATTCCCTTTTGGGATACTCCAAGTGAGTCTTCTTTGAACATAAAGTTGAGTTGGCTCCTAGATTTGAGAGAGAAGATGGAGGAAACCCACCCCACTTCAGGTCACTGAAGGAAAAGATTCTGGAAAGACACGAGAGGAATGAGGAGCTTCCATCATATTCCTATTCCCAACTTGCTACTCTAGAGACTTTGGGGAGTTTCCACTTGCCTGAGATCCAGGACATTCTTTCTTGGTTGAGCTGTTATCTTGCTCCTGATGGAAGACCTTCCCTCTGTATTGTCTATAGTTATTCTCCTATGTGTACCTTCTCTCATTTGTTTTGTTAGAATTTGGATAAATGGGCTTCTTTACTATTCTCTTTGTGTGCTTATTACGGAACTGGTATTTGGTGGGAAAGGGTTCAAGTATTGGATATAGAGTCTAGGGTCCCCAAAATGAAGGAAACAAAGGATTAATGAAACCCAATCATATTCCTAGATGAACACTATTTAAGGAAGCATGTAGATAGACTTCTAGTCCAACTTTCTGAGGCAAGCAAGATGGCACCTGGCCCCAACCTCCTGCTTTACCTCCTGGCAAGAATGAAAGTCTCTTGGAGAAGGGTGGAGGGAGAAGAGACTAGGGATGTTAATTCTGTCTCCTTTCAAGGCACACTCAACAGCAGTTGTCTTACCACAAATGGGAACCCCTTTCTCTCTACACATAGGACTCTTTCCCCACACAAGATCAAATATAAAATCTGGTTTGGCTTTCAAAGCCCTACAAAACCAAGTCCCTTACTACCTTTGCCTTTGCTATTTCCCTCATACTATGCTCCATCTCCTGACTGTGTCTTTTAGTTGGCTGTCCCCCTTGTCTGGAATGTTCTCCCTCCTCTCCTTGACCTTCTCACTTCCCTGTCTTCTTTCAAGATGACCTCCATTCATCTCCAGTCATTCTGAGGAATATCAGATCACTGGATTCAGATGACTCTGGAGGAAAAGTAAGGCTGGTGACCTGCACAGCCCTCCCTCACTCAAAACAAAGTCCAGTGCAATTCATGTCATCATTTCTCTGATGGCATGGTCTTCTTCAGCAACGAAGGACAAACACAATCCAATCCTATGTTCTGCAGAAGAACCCCTCTCACACCTTCCTCACCCTACTTTGTGCCTTCTTCCTTCCCTCTAAGGTGACTTTCCATTTATACTGGATCTATCTTCTATGTAGATTTTCCTTGGTTTTGCCCTATTGGAATGTAACTCCTGGAGGGCTGGGACTGTGTTTTTCCTTTTTTTTTGTATCCCTAGCACTCAAAATAATACACTTACTAAATGCTAGTTCACCGACTGCCTTTTAGAGAGGCTTTTTTACTGTGTCCTAGGGATGAAGGTAGGGTGGAAAATTGCAACTCTCTTGGATCCTAGGATCTGACTGCCCCTTAATTCTAAAAGTTCTTATTTCTATGCTAATGGAGTGCTGTGGATGCTCTTTAAAGTGATACCCACTAAGTGCAATGGCACTTGCAGAGTATGACACACAGACTTCCCAACACTAGCTGAGGCATCTTGTTGATGTTCAATTGTATCTGATTCTTGGTGTCCCTATTTGGGGTTCTCTTGGCACAGAGACTGACTCTTTCTCCATTTTCTTCTCCAGCTCATTTTCTAGATGAGGAAACTAAGGAAACAGGGTTAAGTGACTTGTCCAGGGTCACAAAGCTATTTTGTATCTGAAGCCAGATTTAAACTCAGCAAAATGGATCTTCTTGACTCCAGGCCTGCCACTCTACCCACTATACCACCCAGCCATTCCAGCTTATAGCTACATGACTTTTTATCAATGAGCAAGTATTGACAAGGAGTAAGACCTCACTGTTCTTTCTCAAAAATTTTGTCTTTCCTAGTTTCATTCACTTATTCTTTATCTTAATTTTCAAAGATGTGTATTAGGAGAGAGGAGGAGTGAGAATTGTACAGAGTAAGGACTAGACCTCAGTGCCCTTCATTTCTTAGGTCTCCCCTCAAGCTTTTTTTTCTAACTGCCTAGTCAAATATGGATTCTTAGCTGGTTGGGTAGAATTTACTGTCTAGAAATAGCCTCAGTGGCAAAATGGGCACCTTGTAATATTCTCGAGAAGCTCTTTTTATAAATATTTTACTGATTGCAGTTTTATTGATGACTTTTGTGTTTATGTAACAGTCCACAACCATCAACTGGTCCAGGCCCTCCTCACTTCATACCTGGGCTCTACCTGGTTTAGGAAAAATGCAAAAAGGGTAGCTCTCCATCCCATCCCTCTTCCTTCTACACCCAGTGAAATAGAATCATAGTACTAAAAGCAACTTTAGAGACCACCTAGTCTACTCTTTTTCTTCCTCTCTCCCCCTGCCAATTGTGCGGATGAGCAAAGTGCACAGAGGACAAGTGCCTTGTTTATTCTGGCATGTAGAAAGTTATAGCAGTGAATTTCATTAAGAATTTTCCTGTCGAAGAATCTAATTTTTTGAGCCCTTGGATAGTCACTAGTCTGGAAGACTCATTTTACAGATTAAAAAAGGCCAGGAGAGGGAGTGACTCTTCTAAGAGCTCAGAGGTAATTAACAATAAAGGGAGGTATTGAACAGATACTTTCTAAGCAGAGCCATAAATAGGGATTTTTGGACCCAGCACAAACACCTTGTAATCTGCCTGCTGCTGTACTTGTTGTGTTGTCGAAGAAGACCCTGCCATCAGAGAAATAATGACATGACTTGCACTTGACCTTATTTTGAGTGAGGGAGGGCTATGCAGGTCACCAGCCTCACTTCTCCTCCAGAGCCATCTGAATCCAGTGACCAGATATTCATCAAGATGACTGGAGATGACCCAGTATGAGGCAATTGGGGTTAAGTGACTTGCCCAAGGTCACACAGCTAGTAGTGTCAAGGGTCTGAGGTGAGATTTGAACTCAGGCCCTCCTGACTCCTGCACTGGTGCTGTATCCACTGCACCACCTAGATGCCCTGCTGCTGCACTAGTGACTGCTGAGGAAGGTGATGCAGGAAAGAGAGGAGGAGGGAGGAAAGGGAGAAGTTTAGCTTGTTGTGGCCATTTAGGAGCCTATTTTAAATGATTATCCAGTGTTAACTCAGTGCTAACCTCCATTATTCTCTTTTCATGAAGGATTACAATTGATTTCCTAATTCTTTCAATGGTATACTTAATTTGGCATCTGGGCAGAGCTATGGTTGTCCCACCTTAGTTATTCTTGCCCTGGCTCTCAAAGCCTATGCCTTGATCACTACAGAAATTTCATTTCCCCATGATCAGGCAGAAATACATGGTTCTTCCTTAAAATCCCCCAGAATAATAGTAGCCTAGACTGTTTTCAAGCATGTACCCACAGGCCATATTGCAATTGGCAACACTCTGAATGTAGCCCATTCAGGTAAAAATATAATTGGGAAATATTTAACAAAATAAAAATATAATAGAACATAGATAATTTTAATATGTGGTTTTCTAAGTCAATATGTGGCCCACAGGGATCCTTATATATAGTTTAGTTGCCTGGGTTTCTATTTGAGCTTGACACCCAAGCCCTAGACTATCTTTACTGCAAGTATTTTTACCAGAGAAAAATCAAATAGTTTGATTTTAACTATTTCACACTGAGGCCTGAGACTTGGAAGCTAATTAAAGTAGAAGTCAATGCTCCTCCTCCCTCAATGTGAGGGCTAGGAAGAGGAGTTTTAGAGTAAATTATCTGCCTCAGAAAGGAGAGGAAGGGAAAACATACAAGATGACCTTCCTTCATTAAAGTGGCCTCACCCATCATAGAAGCAATCAATTTCAATAGCTATTTGAAATCACTTTGCTCATGTTCTAATGAAGATGTGAGGATATAAGAGAGATCCCAGGGGAGAACAAAACATACTCACTGTGGCATGAGTCAGTGGCAGAAGCCCCAGGGAATCGCACGCTCCTCACAGGTCATGATCATTTCAGATGTTCACACAATCAAGTGCCAGATGGGTGACCTCCAGTATATTTCATGTCATCAATTACAGCTATAGCCCTTCTTGCCCCCTTTTATTTCCCAGAGGAGAGTGAGACCTGGAGCCTGCTAAAGAATAGTAAAGAGAGGAACAGAGGGAAAAAAAGGAGAGAGAATGAGAAAATGAGAGGAAAGAGTGAGAAAAGGAGAATCAGAAAGTGAGAGTAAAGGGGGGAACAAATGGTAAAAGAAAAGGGAAGGTGGAGAGATGGCAAGAAAACAGAGATGAGGTGGTAGGAAAAATAATAGGAAGAGAAAAAAAGGAAAAGATAGGTCACATGTTTTAATATCACCACTGACTCTATGTAGTGTTTTTAATGTGTTCTTATTAACTCTGTGAGTGCAAGCATTTTTATATTATCATCTCCACTTGATGATCAAAGAGATGGTGACCCAAAGAGGTAAACTGACTTTCCCAAGGACATTTAGAATTTGAGGAGTATGGGTATGTAGCCCTGGGCCAGTGTCCCTTCCACCATATCTTGGGGGTTGGGGGTAGAGATGGAGAGAGAGAGAGAGAGAGAGAGAGAGAGAGAGAGAGAGAGAGAGAGAGAGAGAGAGAGAGAGAGAGAGTCCCTGCCCTCAAGGAGCTTATGTTCTTCTGGGGGTTACAACATGTACATATGTAAATAATTACCAGACAGTTTGAGTCAGGAGAGAGGCTTAACACTTGGAGGCATGAGAAGGCTTCTCAGAGGAGGACACAGGAGGCTGAATGGCAAATTTGGAGACCAGCTAGTTTGTCTGGGATGAAGAATATATGAAAGAGAGTAATATGAAATCGGGTCACAAAGGTAGGTTGAGGCTAAACTGTGGAGAGCTTTAAGTCTTATTCATGGACTTAATATTTTATCCCAGGGGCAATAGAAAATAGAATATAGTTGAGTAGAGGAATAACTTGGTCATATCTGTGTCTTGAGAAGATTTCTTTGGCAGATGTGTGGAGGGTGGAGTAGCAAATAATTTTCACTAAAGTTCCTTTTGGTGGAATTGTTTGTTAAAGGGGTCTCCTGTACTACAGCTTTGCCAATGGCATTCTATGTGAGTCCAGAGCATTAGAATAAAGAACTACCATAGAATTCCAGCATCAGAAGGGATCAAAATCATTTCAGCTTTTCATTTTACAGGTAAGAAAAGAGGGACCCAGATAAGGGGAGTGACATGTCAGTGATTCGTGGTGAGGCTGCTCATTGGGAGAAGAGGTAGGGAAAGATTCCTGTTTTCATGTCAGAGTAAAAGTTGGAAAATCAGACTGAAATTCAAAAAATAAAAGCTTTGTAGTTAATCCAAACTACAACATGAGGTGAGAAGGGGGAAGAGAGTAAAAAGATAATTAAACAATGTCTTTGGGTTTAACAGCCAAGAAGAGGCACCAGGTGAAGGGAAGGTGGTGGAGGGAGGAGGTTATATAACATATGAAGTCCTTCAACTTTTGACATTCAGTGATTCTATGAAGTGAAAGAGGCATTCCTTTTAGTCATTTCATCTTGGCTGGCTTCCTGTCTCTCTCAATGACATGACCTGTAGCTTTCTCCTCCACAATCATAATGTGGCACCTGGGCAGTTTTTTCTTTTTCTGTCTCATTTCCCTTCCTTTCATGTGTTAGCTTCCTTATTAGAATATAAGCTCCCTGAGGACAGGGACTGTCTTTCTTTTTGCTTGTACTTTATTCCCATGGCCTAACAGTGCCTGGCTCATAGCATGCTCTTAATAAATACTTGTTGCATGTCCAAATGACAGGTTTGAATTTTCTCCTACATCATATTATGTAGACCTCCCTCCTGCCCCAGCCATCACCAGTACCCCTAATTTCCCTATCCATTATGCCTAGGGTCCCATTTGTTCCTAATCATTTCAGGCTTCTTTCTTTCCCTAAACTCTCATACCCTTGCCTTGTTCTTGGGTAGATAGGCTAGAGTCAAACGTAGCCCCAGAGAGCATCCTGTTAATAAACACCTTCACTACTTCCTAGTCTGTTGTGAGGAAAGACATTTGTAACCCTTACGAGTACTTGGACATTGAACTTTTTCCTATGAAACAGAAACAATGATGCTATTACCTTGTAACTATTAATACTTCAGGTACAGAGAATTCCCTAAGTTGCATGTGTATACTACTGAGATGATTGAGAAAGCTATTTGTTGTGTCTGACCCTTCATGGCCCCATTTGGGACTTTCTTAGCAAAGATACTGGAATGTTTTGACATTTCCTTCTCCAGCTCATTTTACAGATGAGGAAACTGAGATAAACAGAGTTAAGTGACCTGGCCAGGGTCACACAGCTAGTAAGTGTCTGAGACTGGATTGGAGCTCATCTCTTCCTGAATCCAAGGCTGATGCTCTATCCAGCTGCTCTCTATGCCATTTAGGCCATTCTATATTATCATTTTTTCAGAAAAATGGAATTCACCACTTTAAGAAATCAAATAGAGAAATTTTATTTGAAGGGGGCCACCTGTGGAATACCATTGGTCAAACAATCCTCTATAGCAGACTGACTTCTATCAATCAACCACGTATTGATAAATAATAGGACGTTATCCTATTCTCTCACTTTTTAAAAATTTTCTTATTTTTATTCCCATGATCCTTATTTTAACTCTCAAAGGTATGAGATGAAGTGAGAATGTGGGTTGTATAGAGAGTGCCCACTCTTAAGAAAAAAATTTGAAAATCCATCATCCCATCCCCACCCCCTACTCCACCTAGTGAAAGTAGGACCTTAATTTTACCCCATAAAAAGTAGCTTATTTCAATTGAACAGTTTAGCAGCCACAGCAAAACAAAATCATAGTTACTTATATAGAGCTACAGTGGCAAATTGAATAGTGATTGCAATACAACTTTTCTTGCTTTAATGGCTGAGAAGTCATTGATCAAACCATCAAACTGAATGTGCTTTCCAATATCCCCGTCAATGATTTTGCAGTGCATGCCTGTTTGTACTCCAGTGTGCTCTATGACTTCTTTCTTTCCCTCCCTGCACACAAATTCAGAGGGCTACAAGTTCCATATCAAGTCAGTGGTGCGATACAGCACTAACAAAAAGCTAATGTAATTTTGGGCTGCATGAGAAGAGGCACCACTTCCAGGAATGAGGTGGTCCTAAATCTGTTATGCTCTGCCCTGACAGATGGCATCTGTATACCATTCAATCCCAGACACTAAATATTATGAAAGACATTGATAAATTAGATGGTGTCTAGAAGTGGATAGTCGGTATGGTCAAGGACCTGGAGTCCATGTCATAAGGCTCAGTTGAAGGAACTGGAGATATCCATCTCAGGGGGAAGGGGCAAGAAATGTCAACCATCTTAGATATATTCTATTTGGCCCCAGAAAAAAAGAATCAGGAACCATGTGTGGAAGTTACAAAAAGGCAAATTTAGGATCAAATTTTAGGTCAGGGAAAACTTCCTAATAATTAAAGCTATCCAAAAATGGAATGGGCTGCCTCTTTAGAGGGATTTGAGCAAAGGCCACATAGCCATTTGCCTTTTATGTTGTAGTAAAGCTTCTTCTTCATGTATGGGTTAACTTGTATGGCTGCTGAAATACCTTCTATTGCTAAAATTCTCAACATCTGCATCACCTATTTTGCACATCAATTAATAATCTAAGGAAATTATCTCCAACTTGTTTTCTTTCATTATTGTGTGCCTGAGAAAGGGTTATTGTCCATTAAAGGCTTTGAGGCTTCATAGTTATACTTATCACTTAGATCAGTGGCTTTCAGAATCTCTGGACTTCCCTGCCCTTTAATGGGGTCCACAAGGTCAAAACTATCTTCATAACAATATTAAGACATTATTTATCTATTAATGTACTCCACTCTCCAACTATATATCTACATTAGGCTGGATTTTCTTTGTGTACTTTAACCAAAACAATATATTCCAACAGATTGCATGCACAAGCAGATATGGGAATCTAGCTGTCTTTGTCAGACAGTAAAGAGATTTGGAAGAGAAAAGGTCCTCTTTTCACTATTTTAACAAAATAAAATATGTTATGCTAGCATGTAGTAGGTCTATTACTGTTATTTTCAATTAAATAAGCATTTAAAAAAATTGGTTTTAATTTCCAGTATGGTAAGTAATGCTAGACATGGCCCATATAAATGAAAGGTTTTAGGGGTCCTCAGCTTTCATTAAAATAAAAAGGGACCCTAAGACCAAAATTTTGAGAACTACTGACTGAAAATATCATAGGGTAATATATCTAGAAATGGTAGGGATCTCAGGTCATAGACTTATAGTTGGACAAGGCACTAGACCTTATATCCTATAAGCCAACTGCCAGATCTTGGATGCCACATGGATACATATGAGCATCTCATTTTAAAGATGAAGAAATAGGCTAGCAGAGGCTATTTGCCCTCTGGGCTTCCCAGGTAGTAAGTGGCAAAGCTTCAGTTTCTGACTCCAGATTCAACTTTCCACACATAGCTATTGTTTTGTGACTTGACTGATCACAAAATAAATATGGCTAAGCCATAGTGAGAATGAATTTCTAGCATTAAAAATAGTTGTTTATTTAAAGTAATATTGAAAACTGTCCCTTGTTAACTCTATTGCCAACTGTTACACCCTAGGGGGCTGCCTACCTTGCCTACTCCTCAAACTGAATCTCTGAATGTGGTGCCTTGAGCTCCTTAGAGGAATGGTATTACATGAATCTAGTCTAAAAATAAATTGCAAAGAAACGTGGCTTTGGGGAAATGTTTTTTTTTTCTTTCTTTCTTTCTTTTTCATTTTTTTTTAACATAGCAGCTGATCAAAGCAGCTACATTTAAATGAAATATAGACCTGATTTACATCCACATGAGGGACTGTGGTATAATGAGGCAATATGGTACGGCAAGGCGCTGTAGTTTAGTGGAAAGAGTTCTGTCCTTGGACATAGAAGACCTAAGATCCAAATCTATTAGCTGTGTGACCTTGGACAATATTCTTTCATCTTTATTCATGGTTTCGTTTTCTCATCGTTAAGATGTGGACAAAAAATATTCATTTATATCCCCCAAATATTTGAAGGGTTGTAAAGCACTTTGTATATATTATCCTTTTTTGATCCTTACAAGAATTCTATGAAGTATGTACTACTCATATTTTTATTTTATAGATGAGGAATCTGGAATATATTGACTTTAAGTGACTTGTTCAGAATCACATGTCTCCTAACTGAATGGGCTGAGATTTTAACATAGGTCTTTCAGACGCCAAGCTCAGGTGCTCTATGCACAAAACTACGTGCTCATAAAATAAGACTTGCAGTATATAGGGGGTGGGGGGCAGGATATTGTGGGAAAGCGCTTTCTAAACTTGGGAAGTAGCCTGTTCCCCAGCTAAGGGGTAAGGTTGCTGAGGTGCCAACGAATCCAAAAGTATAACCGTGGAGTACTGAAGGGGCTTTTATCACATGAACTTTAGCATGTACTTCATAGCACATATTCTTTTATCAGTCTTTGAAAGCCATAGATTTAGGTATTTGTTGAGTCTTGAGTATTGGGGTGCCATTCACATAAGTTGATAATACTAACAAGATCATGAATAGACCTCCCATGTGATGCAGCTAACTTGAATCAGGACAAAAGAAAGCCAGTTAGCTGGACCATACACCAACATGTAACTCAGAATCATGGAATCTCAGGATTGGAGGGGACCTGGGAGGTCATTTAGTCCTACTGTCCCTGATCAAGAATCTCTTCATCTACAACATACCTGACAAGTAAATACTGTTTCTCTTTTCGCCAGGAACTCTGAGGGTCTTCCCCTCCCAGTTTGAATGATCTTTCTTTCTCCTCTCCTGTCTCTCTTTCTTTTTTCTTTCTCTCTTTCTCTCTCTCTCTCTTTCTTTTTCCTTTCTTTCCTTTTCTTTCTTTCCTTTTCTTTCTTTCTTTCTCTCTCACTTTCTCTTTCTTTCTTTCTTTCTTTCTTTCTTTCTTTCTTTCTTTCTTTCTTTCTTTCTTTCTTTCTTTCTTTCTTTCTTTCTTTCTTTCTTTCTTTCTTTCTTCCTTCCTTCCTTCCTTCCTTCCTTCCTTCCTTCCTTCCTTCCTTCCTTCCTTCCTTCCTTCTTTCTTCATTAAAGGGCCATCCCTTGAGTAACTATTTAAAGAGACCTATTCACTGAATGGACTTTATCTCACTCAAAGTGACAACTTGAAAAGACCTTAACCTGAAAGGGCTAGGGTCTCCCACTGCATCCTGGGCCATCTCTAGTCACCCTGAAGAACATCTGGCCATTGGACCCAGTTGGCCCTGGAAAGAAAGTAAGGCTGGTGACCTTGCATAGCTTTGCCTCACTGAAATCCAAGTAAACTGTAAGTCATGTCATCATCTCCCTGATGTCATGGTCCTCTTCAAGAAAAAGGACAAATGCAATCTGTGAATGAGTAGCAGCTCCTCTCCTCTTCTTCCTTACCTGGGGGTGCTCTGCCCAGGGGAAGGTACACTTCCATGACCAAAAGCTTCATTTTTTCCTTTGGGTTTACTGGTTACATTTTTTTCTTAAATACCAAGCCTTAAACCCAATTCACTATGGAGCTCAGAGATTGGACAACAGGTCCCTGCCCTCCTAGTACAGAGTGAATCTAAATACTAAATACTGTTTCTCTTCTGGCCAGAGAAGGAAGGACAAATACAAACTAACAAGTTATATGCCTTTCCATCTCATTAAAATCTTATTTAAAATCTAGCCAAACCCAATTCTATGGGATTATTATCCTTTGTACTGGCTGTTTCTCTCTTAATCCTTTTAGAATGCTTTACTTCCTTCAGGACTAATCTCAACCACCACCTTTTTTTGCAGAGGGGTTTCCTGATTCCCCCAGTGGCTAGTGACTTTTCCTCTATTACTTTCAATCTGTTCAAAATCTGTACCTATTTATGAACCTGTGATCTCTCCCATTAGAATGTAAGCTCCTTGAGGTAGGGACTGTTTTAGTTTTTTTTTTTTTGATGTCTCAGTGGTTAGTAACGTGTAGCACATACTAAGTGTTTAATAAATACCTGTTGATTGATCAACTATTATTACCCAGTCCTGGACATGATGCTTCTTCTTAATCAAATTGAAGATGGCATTAGCTTTTGTGACTGTTATATTGTAATGTTGGCTTATATTAAGCTTCCATCCCTTTAAAGACTTTTTTAGGCTAACTGCTAACTAGCCAAGCCTCCTTCAACTTGGACTTGTGAAATTGATTGTTTAGACCCAGATGGAAGACTTTACATTTGTCCCCTTTAGTTTCATTTTATTGGATTTGCCCCAATCTGTTAAGGAAACTGACTGTCTTGCAATGTATCAACTGTCCTTCTTATCTTCATGTGATCTGCAGAATTAATAGATATACCATCTGTGCCTTTAACCAAGGTAATGACTAAAATGTCAAATCCCTAGGATGTTCCAATTGGGATGGCCTTCTGAGCTGACATCAAACCATTAATGGCTATTTTATCATTGTACCCAGTCAACCAGTTCCAATTCTATTTAACTGTACTGTTATCTAACCCACATGTCTCCATCTTGTCCACAAAAACATGATGAAAGTCTTTGTGAATCTCTTTACTAAAGCCTAGATAAACTGTGTATAGTTTTTCCTTGATCTGTCAACTTGGTGAAAAAAAAATAAATTCAATTAATATGACAGGGCTTATTCTTGATGAAGCTGCTGCCTCTTTGGGGGTCACCACTTCCCTTTAATACCTTTTAGAATTTTGTCAGGAATTGAACTGAAATTCACAGTCTGAGGGAGCTTTTAGGTCACCAAAGCCCCTACATGAATAGTAGTACAAAGCCCCGTTATGCAAGTCGTAATGTTAAAAACCAAGGCTATTTTTTCCCAGTATCTTTCATCAACCTTTCGTTCACCATCCTACAAGCTTGCTCATTTCCTAGAATGCTTAAAATAGCTCCAATGGAGAGAACAGGGAAGGCTACCATTTGCTAGGATAATGTTTCTTATGGTTTAGTGATAGGTTAACAGATTGTTAGTCACTAAATTGAGATACTTAACTAAGGCAAACTATTTTCACATTTGCAGAAGAATTCTCTGCAGTTAATGACCATCCTGGAACAAGATCCCTAACAACTGCAGACACTAAAGTCCTTCAGACAAGAGCTGGATGACTAATTAAGAAATGATGACCACTTGTTCCATCCATTTCTAAAGCATGCCTTCTGTATTCTAACCATAGTCTTTGTTGTTGCTGTACACACATTTCAGTCTGACTTTCTGTGACCACATTTGGGTCTTTCTTGACAAAGATATTGGAATGGTTTTACCATTTCCTTCTCCAGCTCATTTTACAGATGAAAAAACTGAGGCAAACAGGGTTAAATGATATGCCTAGGGTCACACAGCTAGCAAGTATTTGAGACAAGATTTAAACTCAGGAAGTCGAGTCTTCCTGACTCTAGGCCTGCCACTCTATCCATCGCACCACCTCACTGCCCTAGCCATCTTCCTTATCCTCCTCTTACTACTTCCCTCTTACAACATTTAACTCTTCCCCTGGGATGTTGGGCTCTTGTAGGTGAGCTTTCCTCTTACTTTGCATGGATCAAGGCCTCCTGGATATTTCTGAACAATGCCACCATGGTGTACCCCAATTCCAGCTCCCTTCCTGTGTTGTTTTTCCTCATTAGAATGTAAGCTGTTTTGGGGCAAGAACTGTATTTTTTACTGGTATTTGCATCCCCAGCCCTTAGCATAATACCTGGAACATTGTGAGCCCTTAGTAAATGCTTTATTATTCAATCATCTGCTTAATGAAAGGTCACTGGTTGAACTTTGAGGTCCTTCCCACTCTGAAACCCTGGAAGGTGATGAGAACCAGAACAATTTCTACTATATTATTATCTGTTCTTGATAGATCATTTCCTCAGTCTTCTACCAAGGAACAACTAACTATTAACCCAGGACCTATCTAGGGAAAATGTTTGCTTTATTGCTCTAAAATTTTTCCTGTTTTTATTAGTTTGGAAGGTAACAAAGACAGAATGTTTTGCCGAAATGGGCAAAGTCTTGAATACGAAAGGGAACAGATTTGATGAAAGCCAGCGTGAAGAGAAAATGGGCCAACGTAAATCACAGCAAACCCATAGAGCTGTAATGGCGACATCTTATCTACATCCAACTCACTAACACATCATTATTTAGATAACAAATAATGTGTTCTTGGATAGAGAGCCTCCAATTTGATTTCAGTTTCATAGTCTAAAAAAATAAGATAAGACTGCCAAATTTGCATCTCAGCTCCCTCATTTTCATTTCAGTCTTCATACTGGGAAGAATGCAGTTGAGTGAGTGAGAAGACATTTTCTTCTACCCTAGTTACTACACAATTACGTGGAGAGGAACAGGGAGTAAAAAGAAAATGAGTGCAAGTTATTGAGATGATAAAATCACATAAATATTTCCTCAAGACCTAAAAATATCTCCCTGTCTTCCCTTCCCTGGCCCCAGTGTAGACACAACAGGATAGATCTAATAGGTAAGAAGTACGCTAAGCATGCCTTGTTTTCTTCTGCTTTTGTTTTCTTTTGGTGGTTTCATGTCTTGAGATGGGTGGCGTGGAGTAAAAATGTTCATTTCTAAGAAAGTGTCAAATGACATGTTTCCTATTAAAACCAATTTAAACCAGCTGTAAGAATCTCCTAGGCACAAACTATGACTTAGCTCTTTCATTCAGAAACCAAATCAGCTATCAAAATCACCACAGAAGAGAATGCTGGTGAATTATGACTTCTGGGAGAATCTTTTGCTTTCTGGTTTTTTTTCTTGCCTTTCGTAGGTTGAAATTATTACTGCAGCAAAGATATTGACAAATGGATATAATCCCACCGTGCACCCACTGAGGTTCAATAAAATGCTTTTTATGAGAAGGTACTGGCATATATGAGCTATTTGAGTCCTTTCTGGGCCTCTGGGTATCTTTGGTCAGTTGCTTAATCTCTTCCAGAACACTGACTTTTTGACATGGACCCCACTAACCTATCTGCTCTCCATTTTTTACAGCAACCCTGCCTGAGCTCTCTGTTCCCATGAAAGCAGACCTCACTCTCACCTGAATTCCCTGTTAAGCCAATGTACAAGCTTCTTCCTGCCATCCCTGACTATAGTGATCTCTCTCCACAAGTATGGCCTTCTCTGGAAGATTCAGTTTCAAGTTCATTTAGGTCTTTAAAGCTTCTCAGGGAGCTTCAGTCGCTCTAGCTTGTTGATAACCATCTGTCTATTTCTATGCAGTTACAACTGGCCATATTCTGCATAAGAGAAAAGAAAATAAATTGTTTAGAACCTTAAAGATCATCTGGCTCAATTGCTAATTACACAAGTGAAAAAACCAAGGTCCAGAAGGGACATATCTTGTCCAAAGCCACATAAGCAACAGAGTTGTGTTTTGAACCAAGGTCTTCTGATCGTAATGCTCTCTAATACACTATTTTGTCAGCCCAGGAGACAGACATCTGTTGAATTTTTATGCTTCTATCCAATGTTCTTCATCAGATCAGAAGCTCCTTGAAGACAGGGGTGATATCTTCTGCTGCCTTCATCATTTCTGATTGTATAAAGTAAAATTCTTTGACCACAGTAGACATTCATAAATGTTGTAGAGAGCTTAAAACCCTTGAGTTTCTTTGTATAATTCTTTTCTTTTAAACTGGCTATAAATATGTAAACAGTACAACAAACAATAAAACAAAGATGTAAATAATTATTTATGATTTATCCTCTAAGATAAAGAGAACTTCTAATCATCACCTCTGGAAGCACAGACCCACCATTCAGATCTCTCAGGCTTTCACTTAAAATCTCTTCTCAACATTTTTCTTTATAATGTTTCTTTACAAAATAGGAGTTAAACTTAATTCCTTTGGGAAGTGTTTCCTCAGACTCTTTCTCCTTAACACTCAGTCAAGCTCCTTTATTCTCTTCTGTCTGTCTCCACAGTCTCTGATCAACTATTACAGTTAAACAGAATCCAGAATGCTAGTTAAACTGCCAATCTCAGAGATAGAAATTAAACTGTAATTCCTCAATATTCTATTCCTTTTTTCTTTTTAAATTTTGCTTTTTTCTCCTGAATTTAAACACCCCCAAGAGCACTTCTATATTTGCAGCAGAACACAAAATGCATTCCATATAAAATTGTGAATGTCCATTTCATATAGCTTGCTTTTGTAAAAAAAAAAAAAAAGTGTGTAACTTCAAATGTTTCTTTCAAAACTTTCCTGCTTATCTATGCTTTCTTTTGAAATTCCTTCTATTGTGTGTATCTTTAGAATATTACAATGGATTGATTTCTTTCCCTTCCTTCTTTCCTTCCTTCCTTCCTTCCTTCCTTCCTTCCTTCCTTCCTTCCTTCCTTCCTTCCTTCCTTCCTTCCCTCCCTCCTTCCTTCCTTCCTTCCTTCCTTCCTTCCTTCCTTCCTTCCTTCCTTCCTTCCTTCCTTCCTTCCTTCCTTCCTTCCTTCCTTCCTTCCTTCCTTCCTTCCTTCCTTCCTTCCTTCCTTCCTTCCTTTCTCTCCAGTCTCACCCAATGAAAAAGTGAAAGAAAACTTGTAAAACATAAGCACAGTCAAGCAAAATCAATCCAAACAGTAGTCATGTCCAAAAATGTATGTCTCCTTCTATGCCTTGGGTCCATTACCTTTCTGAGGAAATGGGTAACATAAGGTCCTTTGGAGACATTGAATTGATCTGATCATTGAACTGATCAGAATTCTTAAGTCTTACTTAGAGTTGTTTTGCTCTACAGTGTACAAATCGTTCTCCTGGTTCTGCTCTACTACTGCATGACAGTATCCAGGATTTTCTGGAATCACCTTTCATCCTTTCTTCAGGCATAATAATAGTCCATTACATTCATATACTATAATTTATTTCATCATTTTCCTGTTGACGGGCATCCTCTTATAATCTCGATCTTTGCTTTTCCCTTTTTCAGAATCAGGAACTTTCCATCCTGGTTCTTTACCCCTTCCCCATCCCTGCTAGTTTCTCTATTGGGTTTAGTATATATCTAAGGCAAACATTGTGTGTTTGACACTGTTTTTATCGATTTCAGAAAAGAATGAGGTTCATGTGATTTCCACCTTCACCCTGATTCCTTTCCTTTTTATTTATATATTCTTCTCACACTCTCCTCTTTCTCTCACCTTTCCATCACTGGGATCTTCCTCCTTTTACCTTTTCTTCTCTTTTTTGCCCCTCAGAATAGATTCAGTCTACCTCCAGGGCCTCTTTTATTTAGCTACCTTAGTATTCTTTAAGGACATTAAGGCTCTGACAGGACAAGTTTCTCCTATCCCAATAGAATGCTAGCACAATCTCATTGTACACCCCTTCCAATTGTTCAAATACACTTATCTTTCTAAGTTTGACTCTTGTGTTTGTGTCTCAAAGTTTCTACTCCGTTCTGATCTTTTAATTTTTAAAAATTCCTTAAAGTTTCATTTTTTTCTCTAGGACCACACTCAGCTTTTCAGGGTAAATTATTCTTGGTTGTAAGCTTATTTCTTTTACCTTTTGGTATATTTCTTTCTGGCTTTTCATAGAATCTGCTAACCTGATTGTGTATACTTGGTTCTTGAACTGCCTCTTTCTGTATTCTTACAGTATTTTTTTCTTTGATGTGGAAGCTCTTAATTTTTGCTGCTGCATTTCTGGGACTTTCTTTTTAGGGTTCTTTTCAAGAAATGATCAATGGATTCTTTCTGTCTTCAATTTGCCCTCTGGTTCTAATAAATGTAGCAGTTTTCATTGAACAGTTTTCATTTATGGTTTCTTCAAATGTGTTGTCCAGCCTTTTAAAAAATCATAGTTTTCAGAATATACAATGTTTCTTAAATTATCTCTTCTTAACCTATTTTCTAGATCCAGTTGTCTATATTATCAAGCTTCCTAAATGTTCTATTTTTTCAATTTTTTAATTTTGTTCTAATATTTCTTGCTGTCTCAGAGTTACTATTTTCTGTTTGATATTTTCTAATTTTCAGGGAATTGTTCCTTGGATAAAGTTTACCATTTGCTTTTCTAAGTTATTTGTTCTTCTTTCACTTTCTGCTTCTTATTTTATTTTTAAACCTGTGTAGTTTATTTGCCTCTGCTGGCATTGACTTTGTCATCTGGCTTCTGTGACATTTTGTGTAGTAATGGATTAGGAGGAGTCACTTATTGTGGTTTCTCATTGGATTTAATGATCATTATTTGGTCTGGTGTGACTTTTGAGGTATTTATTGGAGTAGGAATGTGGGAGCTAGGCTGTCTGCCTCTTTTCAGACCGCCCTCTTGTTTGGAAGTCATACACAAATTTGTTCTAAGAACAAGTTCCAACCTATTCTACGTTGTTTGCTAATTAAACAAAGTTCATAGTTTTATTGTTTTGAAAAATGACTCATTGTTTCATTAAAGAACTATTGTGTTTACTGTGCATAATGCTTTGTGCTAGATGCTTGGGAAGATACTGTGGCCATTCTTTTCCCACACCATCTAGAGAAGTCCAGCTCAAGAATCACAAAAATATCTCATTTGTTGTTGTTTAGTCATGTGATCCCATGGACCATAGTGTCTGTGAATGTTTCTTGGCAAAGATACAAGAGAGATTTGCATTTCTTCTTCCAGTTTATTAAGGCAAACAGAAGTTAAGTGACTTGCCCAAGGTCACACAGATAATAAATGTCTAAGGCTGGATTTGAAACTCAGGTTTTCCTGACCTCGCACTCTATCCATCCACTAAGCTACCTATCTGCCTCTTCTTTCTCATTTAGGATCACTCTAATGGCCACCAGGGGACTGATTATTTTTCTTTCTCCACTCCTAGAAATTTAATTATCCTCAACTGTCCCTTCCCTCACCCCCAACTGATATTTCTAAGCTTCAGGTTCCAGATTCTCTTTCTTTTTCTGTTTTACATTACTGCCTCCTCCTCTACTTTTGGATATCCTAACCATTCATCATCATCCTGGAAGGAAAACTCATCTGGAAAATTCCTTGCCCTCCCCAACACAGAGTGTTCATGATCTAGTGAAGGAGGATAGAAGAAGCAGGTTACTCTCTCCTCCTTCCCTCCCACCTTGCCAGGATTCAATACGAGTACCTAAAGAAGATTTCTGACTTCACAAAATAGAACCTAGGCTCTTTCCTTTTCGAGTCAGGCAGAAATATGAAGCAGCAGGCTGGGAAAAACAGCAATCCTAGGCAAAAGGAAATCAAAGAAGAAAGATCTTTCTGCTCTCCTCAAACCTTGGGAGAATGTAGTATACCCTTTGTAGAAAAGGTTGGAGAGAAATTATTTATCCAGAACCCCAGGCCTTGCCATCAACACTAGCCATGTACCTTAATGCCCTCTGAGCTTTACCATTAAGCCTGGAATTACATGCCCACAAAAGCATTATCTCCCCCATTAGCTTGCATGCTTTTGGAAGACAGAGTGCCTTGCTTTTGTATTTGTATCCCTAGCATTTAGCAGCACATGGCTTGGCCTATATTAGGTGCTTAATAAATGCCTGCAATCTGTTTATGTGCCCCTCCCTCCCTCCCTCTCCCCCCTCCTCTCTTTCTCTCTCTATGTCGCTATCTTTCCCTCTCCTCTCTCTTCCCTTCTCTACCCCCCTCTCCCCTTCCCTCCCTCTTTCTCTTTCCAGTGGTGGGGGTGGGGGAGGAATAGAAGAAGTTCACAATGATAACACAAATTAGGATATGATATATGCATAGAATTATAACATGTTACGGGGTCCAGGGACATTTCTGTGGAAGAGGTATCATTAAATCTAAGTCTTGAACAGTGGGGACAATGCTAACTTTCTATTTGCCTGTACCCTGACCCTCTTGTTAGTGTCCAGATAGGAGGACAGTTTACTAGACACATTCTACAGTGATCTTATTTTAAGAAATGAAAATTAGGACAGATAGTTTGACTATATATATATATATATATATATATATATATATATATATATATACATATATATGTATGCATTAAAAGTCCATTAAAAAACATTTTTCTTTTTTTTTTTGAAAGCAGTCAGGATTGTCCTAGGAAATTCAGGATTCTTGCAGTACCATCATCCCTGCCCCGCCCCCCTACCCCCCAATAACTTCATTGACTTCAAGGTGAGATGCTTTCACTTTCTTCCTGGTTGGCCTGGAGAAATACCTGTACTTTAAATAAATATTTTCTGCAGAATAAGTTTAATTTCAGAAAATGAAATATATCTTTCCAAACTTAATTACTTTCTCTGATTTAATGAATGCCCTGAAACTTTCTCTGCAGGACAAAAACCGACCAACCAAACAACAAAAAAGCCTATGGAAAATAAACTAGGAGTCAGTTTCTTCGGTATAAACCTTATCTCCGATTACTAGTAATCCCGATTTTCCTTCAGAGCCTTTCCTGATACCCACCAGGTATTAGTGTTTTCCATCATTTTACATTACTTTGTTAGTTTATATTTATATGTCTATATTCATGTTGTATCTTCACCTCCTACCCCCAAGTAGGAAACTAACTCCTTGAGGGAAAAGTTTATTTAATTAATGTTTTTTCTATCCTTAATACGTAGGGGAACCTTGAAAGAAGGCAAGGGAAAGGAGGGAAAGGAGAGAACAGAATAAGTATTTTTATGACACCTACTATGTGCCAATCACTATGCTAAACACTTTTATTTTAATTTTTACAAATATCTCACTCACTCTTCACAGCAGCCCTGCATGGCAAGTGCTATGGTTTCCCCCATTTTACAGCTGAGAAAACTGAGGCAGATGGAAGTTAAGTGACTTACCCAGGGTCCCTTGGCTTATAAGAATCTGAGGCTGGATTTGATTCCTGATTCTAGGACTTGCCCTCTATCCACTCTACCACCAACTTTTTCAACCTAGCAGGTTCTTAATCAATGTTTTAGAATTGAATCCATTTGACTTAAGTTAACCCATCTACTTTCCAAGGTGTACATGAGGTAGTAGTAGAAGGAACATTTGACTTAGAGCCAGAAAATCTGAGTTAAAAACCTTATTTGTCTACTTATTAGCTATGTGACCTTGGGTCATTCATTTTTCTACCCTGGGCCTCAGTTTTTCTTGACTGCAAGACTGAAGAAAATCTTTTAATAGCTACCACACAAGGTTGTTGGGGGAAAGTTTTGCTAACTCTGAAACATAATAGAAATAGGAAGCATTTATTAAAATAACTTCTAAAACTAAACTTCTTTCAGTTACATTGACTATTTTCAATTACTGCCATGTTACATGAAACAGGAATTCCCATGTGCATCCCAGGTTAAATATTAACAAATGAGGATGCAATTCAGTTTAGGACAAAGGAAGAAGGCACAGCCTCCATTGCCAGATTCATTACACATTCCTCTCCTTCATGCACATTACGTCCCAGGCAAACTGGTCAACTTAAAACATTTCGTCTTTAACCTCTGGGCATTGCACACACTGTCTCATATGTCTGGAACCTCATCAAGTCTCACCTTCAACATAAGGCCTCTTTGAATCCCCCTAGTTTCTAGTGCTCTTCTTTCAAATGTCATTTTATATTCATATAATCATATAGTGTGTGTATATATATATGTATTATATATATGCACATATATGTATGTCTACACACACAAAAATATCTGCTTTTTGCAGATGGAAAATGTTCATTTTTGTCTTTGTTGCTAGAACTGAAACATAGAATGGGACCTGGCATAGAGTAGATGAGTAATAAATGCTTACTAAATCAGTGAGTCAAAAAACACATTTAAGATTTAGCCTAATAGTAAGAATAAAGGTCATCTTACACCTGAGTTCAAAAAATCACTTTCACAAACTCAAGGTACAAAAGGCATAACTACATAGTTTTAAGTCTGAAAAAGATCTAGGAACTTTAAGTCATGTATTCAGTTTATATTAACGCTTTGGTATTTGATGAGAAGTCACTAGGGTTTTTTTAACGGAGCAATTGCTGGATCAGTTAGAGGAAAGGAAGAGAGAGGTAGCTAGATGGTATAGTGGATAAAGCCTGCTTCAGACACTTACTACCAGTGTGACCCTGGGCAAGTCATTTAACTTCTCTCATCCTCGTCTGCAACATGAGAATAGTAATAGTACTTATCTTACAGAGCTGTTGTGAGAATCAAATAAGATCCCATATCTAAAGTGCTTTGCAAGCTTTTAATCACTATATGAATACTAAGTAGAGAGGTGAAAATTGGGCATGGTGCCTTGCATACAGGAGGCGCCTAGTAAATGCTTGTGGACTTCTACTGACTTTGAGCATCAATGCCTCAGGTCAAATTGTGGCACTCCTTTTATGTCCCCTCAAAATGTTATTCAGTTTCTCTGGATCTCAGTTTCCTCCTTTTAAAATCAGAAGCCTGAATGAGATGACTGAACACCTCTAAGGTCAAAAGTCTAATGTCATGGCAGCTGATAGCTCTGGCTCTTCTTCCGTAGACTCAGAAGGTCTATCAAAGAATCATGGTGTCTTGGGGAGTGTGACCCAAGGTCACACAGCCAATGAGTGCAGTCTTCTGATTCCTTCTCCCAGGCTCTTTCTAGATAGCTCATCCATTCTGACTTCCAAAGGCAGCCATAGTGGGAAGCAGGGACCTCGAGTAACTGGTATGCCTAAACTGGTAATGAGTCTTAAGGTTCTTGGGCCTGATCCAAAGGACAGAGGGGGATGGCACATGATGATCATATGGAGGCTGGAGCATTAAAGAAAGCCAAGGAAAGCAAAGGAAAGTGGCTACAGTCAAGGTCTGGATTCTCAGAACCTCAGTTTCCTCCTCAATGAAATGAGCACAGTAATCTTATTGGAATTTCACTTTGTAAGTCATAAAGAAATGTGTTATAATTGTTGGATGATTACTATGACCCAAGTACAACAGGAAATTAAAAGTTTACTCATAGTAGCAGAAGGAGACAATAAAATTGGGAACATAGATGTTCCCATTAGAACATCCTATTGGTGGGATGTGTGGTCTTTTTTCTTAGGCTATTTGTAGCTTAGCGGGAAACTGAAAAGTCTCCCCTTATCCTACAGTACTCACACACTGCTGTGTAGGAAAAAGCCCAGAGGAAGGAGGTGGAGTAGAACTTTTCAGGTTCAGAATAATCACTTGCCAATTCCTGTCAATGAATGCTCCCTACTCAGTACATATGTCACATTTTGTCTCCTTCCCTCCTTTCTCATGACCATTGGTTTAGTTTGTGTCTTTTTTTCCTGTCACCTAGACTACTTTTAAAAGACTCTTAAATGGTCTCTCTACTTTTGGTCTCTTGACTGTATAATCCATTCTCTACACAGCTGCCAAATTCCTAAAACACTGGTCTGACCATGTCACTTCACTGCTCAAGAAGCTTCGTTGGCTCCCAGTTGCCTCTTTGATAAAATATAAATTCAGCCTGGCACTTAAAGTCCTTTATAAACTGGCTCCCTTTTCGGACTTATTTCACATTTGTGCTCCTCGCAAATTCCACATTCCCACCGAACAGGCTTAATTAGATGTTCTCTTGACCTCCATATCCCTTCTCCTGTTTTTGTGGCTTGCGTAGGTTGTTCCTGATTCCTGGAATGAGCCATCTCCTCACTGCAGCTTGTTAGACTCTTCCCTTGATGTCTTAGCTAATAAAGGGCAGATCCAGCATAAAACCTTTCTGGCCTATTCCCTCTTCCCCCCAATTGTTAAATTCACTTTTCCTCTTCGATTTCCTTATATTTACTTATAGATGGAAGTAAACATGCCTCCCACTAGGATGTTAAGTTTCTTGAGGTCAGAAGCGATTTCATTGTTTTTCCTTTGTATCCTTAGTACTTGTTAAAATATCTTAGATATAGTAGATGCTTAATTAATGTTTGTTGAATTCAGTTCGATGCTTATGGAACCTTAGCTTGCATATGGCTTCTCATCTAAGAGTCCTCCCCTTCCTCCCTCTTTCCCTCCTTCCCTCTTTCCCTCCCTCACTTCTCCCACCCAGGAGTTCTATCTGAGTTCTTTCTGTAGGGAGGGTGCATCTGAAAAGCCAATAGGATTAGAAGTGAATGGTATTCACCAGCAACTAATGAACTTTGTGTAAAGGGCATGTGGGTAAGGCAATTCACCCCTTATTTGGGGGGAGGAGAGACGAACTGAGGTGCAGGCTTAAGAAAGGAACTGCTTCAGGATATGAGAGACCACATGGTTAGAGATGGAGATAGAAAGATGCATATGGACTTGGAGAGAGGCCTAACATCTATGTAGCCCCTACAGGGAACCATATGCACAAAGGAACCAAAGCCAGATGGAGATGCTGAAATAGTAACAACTCCTTGCTCGGGTGGGGGGTTGGGGAGATGAGGGAGGAATCAAACTGCAGACTTTGCCCATTCTAGTACTTGAGGACTGACAGAACAGGGAGCCAGGTGCACCAAAGAACAAAAGAGCCATGCTGTAGAGGAGCATTCTGCATGGTGAATCAGGGATATTGATTGAATAGGTCCAGAAGGAAGGTGGCACTCAGCAGAACAGAGGATTGCTTTATTTACTTTAGAAAGGAGAGAGGAGTTTTCATGATGGTCAAGTGGTGCTGGTCTGAACGGAATCTGCTTTGTTTGGTTAAATATAACAAGAACAACTACCATTTATAGAGTGCTTCTAATTGCCAGGCACTGTGCTGAGTGCTTTACCATTATCGTCTCATTTGGTCTTCTCAACAACCCTGGGAGAAAGGTGTTGTTATTACTGTCATTTTATAAATGAGGAAACTGAGGCAAACAGAGCTTAAATGACTTGCCTGGTGTCACACAGCTACTATGTGTCTGAGTTCAGATTTGAACACAGGAGTTGCTGATTCCAGGCCATATGCTAAATTCACTGCATCATCTATATTTTATTTCTTATTAATTTAAGTGAATTCAAAGGAATGGAGGGGCCATTTGCAGTGAGTAAAATGAGCTAGATAATGATGTTTCCCCGGATGAAGGTAATAGAGAGATTTTGTGGGAGACATCCGTTCTCTCCCTCCTAATCCCACTTCTACCTGCCAAATTATACAAGACTTCACGTATAGGACAGACTGTATTTAACTCCAGAAAATAACACAGAAACAACTCATATCCAAACTCATATATAAGAAAAAATTTCCCTCAAGTTGTTTCCCTGTGTAGGCACTCCTTATAAGGGAAAAAAACAGATTTGCTAAACAATCAAGCAAACCTTACCTTTTCTAGTCATGAAGTCCTTGCAAATTACAGTACTACCCTGTCTAGGTAGTATACTAGTATAATACGACTCTCTGAAAAAGAGAGAATTTGAGGTGACATAGCCTTCCTTTCTGGTAGATCCCACCTTCCCTGAGAATGAACACAGGCCATCTGACAAAGAGCACCAGAAAAGGGATAGATCCATATTGCTCCTCCCTTTATGGCTCCCCAAAGTACTGATCATTCTCCACCTGAGCACCCAACTCCCTACCAGTCTGTTTCTCTATCTTGTGCTACTTCTTCCAGTCCTTGGAAGAATCTGTTTCTGGGGCCCCAGTACGTGTTTCATGCCTCCTTCCTGAGTATGTTGATATCTGATCCCCTGTTCACTTGTGTCTCTAGTTATTGCCAGTTGTTTAATACACATGATTGGGATGTGTAGATTCCATGAATGTATATACTCTCTCTCATCTCTATTCCAGCCGTCATTCCAATTTTCCCCTTTAAAGGCAAAAACCAAGGGCTAACTCAGACATATAAAACATCAGCAGTGAGGTATCAGCTCTTGGGTCTTTGATCATCGTTGATACAATTTTTCAAACTGGGGAATCACAGGATAATAGATTTAGACCTTGGAGGTTTTCTAGTTTGGCTGCATCATTTTACAGGTCAAATGACCAACTACTTACTGTCTAGTAAGAGTTTACATTCTTTAAGGGAAGAAAACAAGTTTACCTGTAAGTATGTGCAAAATATACAGATGAGGTAGAGGCAATAGCACTTGAAGGAACAGGAAAGCCCTCATGTAGGAGATGGTCTTCAAAGGAAACTGGCTTTCTGAGAATCAGAGGTAAGGAGGGAAGACATTCTAGCTACAGGGGACAGCAAGGACATAGACATGGAAGACGGAGCGTCCTATGAGAGGGACAGTAAGAAGTCCAGTTTGGATGGAGTACAAAGAGGACTAATCTGTGTTGGAAAGCCAGGTTGTATAAATATTTCAATGGGAAACAAACATTTCTATTAATTGTTTGGCTGCTTCAGTCACATCCTACTCTGTCACTCCACTTGGGGTTTTCTTGACAAAGATGCCAGAGTAGTTTGCCATTTTCTTCTCCAGATTACTTTTATAGAGGAAGAAGCTGAGGCAGATAAGGTTCAGTGATTCACCCAGGGTCACATAGCTGGATTTAAACTCTGAAAGATAAGTCTTCCTGATTCTAAACCCAGTGTCCTACCCACTATGCCCACCTAGCTGCTCTGTTTGTATTTGATCCTAGAGGTAATAAGAAGCCCTAGAGTTTAATGGGGAGGCAAATATATGGCTCAATGGATAGAATGCTGGACCTGTAGTCAAGAAGATATGAGTTCAGAGCTGGCCTCAGACTTACTGGGCTTACTGGGCAAGTGGCCCTGGGCAAGTCACTTAATCCACTTGAGAAAAAATAACAAACCATTCTAGTACTTTGCCAAGAAAACCCAATGGATGATATGGTCCATGGGGTCATGAAGAATCAGACATGACTGAATGACTAAACAACAAGAGAGTTTGATGAACAAGGGAGTAACATACTACAGGAATATTAATTCAGCAGCTATGCATAAGATGGCCTGAAAGTAGAAAGATAAAGCAAAGGGGTCAAATAAGATACCATTGCAATGGACCATGGGATGAGGGCCTTAATGAAGGTGGTAGCTGTGTACATGGAGAGAAGTGGAAGGATGTGAGAGAGATGACATAGAGCTGACAAGACGACAACTGACTGGGTATTATGGGGTAGAGTGAGAATAAAGTATAACTCAGGTTTTATATGTGTAGAAGCGGAAAAATGATGGTGAAACTGACAGAAAAAGGGAAGCTGGGAAGAGTAGTTAGTAGTACAGATAATGAGTTCTGTTTTAGACATATTGAATTTAAGATACCCATGGGATACCAACCTAGAAATGTCAAATAGGCAGTTGGTGATGGGGAAGTGGAGTTCAGAAGAGAGGCCAGGACAGGATATACCTATTTGGGAGACATCTATGTAGGGATGATAAACCAACACATGGCAGCTGATGAGACCACCAAGAGAGAATGCAGAAACAGGAAAGAAGGGGGCCTTTGTACCTCCACATTTAGGGGGTGCAATACAGATGAAGCTCCAGCAGAGGAGACTGTGAAGAAGTGGTCAGATATATGAGAAGAACCAAAAAAAAACCAGGACAAAACCCCAAGACACACGTATGTTAAGTGATTTGTCCTGGTTCAAAATCAGCATTCAAGACCCATTTGATTCTACAGCCAGAACTCTTTCCATTCCAAAAGTAGAGAGAATGAGCTGCCCAGGAGTGCCAACACATCCAGCCCATTTTCTATGTTACCTACGTCAAGGAATTTGTGTCAATGTCAGATTCAAGGGACATATCCATAAGGCAGGTACATAGCACACTGGATCATTGCTGTTTGTTCTTCATTCTGGAAGAGGACCATGACATCAGGAAAGTGATGCTATGACTAGCAAGTGAATTGGATTTAAGTGAGGCAGGGCTATGCAAAGCCACCAGCCTCACTTTCTCCTGGGAGCCATCTGGGTAATACTGGAGTTGGAATACATTTTCTAAGCTACCTGAACACCAGGAAAGTCATTTAAACTCTCACAGCCTCAGTTTCCTCATCTGCCATAATAAACATAATAATGACACCTACCTTACAGGGTTGTTATTTGGGGATCAAATCAGATAGCACATGTAAAGCATTTTTAAGACTTTAAATCCCACCGTATATCAGTAGGGCAACAAGGATATAATACTCAGATAAGTTCACAGCAAGCCAAGGAATTGACTAAAGAAAGAGAGAGAGGATGGCCTCTTTCTGGGGTGTGCCTGACTGGGCACGTGGCCACATTTCATAGACACATGAGACTACCTTAGGAAGCAAGCTATCCTGAAAGAGATAAATGTGCTTTGTTTTAAGGAACAGTTTAGGCAGCCAAGATAGGATCATGGCGATGTTATACATTTTGCTTCCTTGATAATCCTAGGAAGGATTAGGGTGGCAAGAGAGAACTGAGAATCTTTGAGAGAACTAAATGAATCAAAGAAAGCTGTCATGTCAGCCCATGTTACAGAGTGGTAGGATTTGGTGAATATCAAAGAGAGTGAATGAACCTGACCTTCAGATTACTTGCCTTGTATTTTTTGGTATGGGGATTGAAGTCAAATTCAAGTTTAGAGTGATGGCTACTGAGCAGCTAATTAATCTCACACAAAAAATACTTAACACTCAAATATGACTGGAAATCACTAAAGATTTCTAAACTGACTCCATATCTTAAAAGCCCTAAATCCTGTCATGACCTACTGGTTAAAGAGGAGGAATGAGGGCAAGGCACATAGGATCATCTGATTACTTTTCCTGGACACTAGGTGTATACAGCCATCCCACTGTGCTTAAGAAAGTGGGAGCAGGGGAACAGAGGGAATACTTTGTTATTTGTCTCTTTACCAATTTCTAGTTGTTCCACACCTTTACCTACATACTTCTAGATTCCTAGCAGGATGTCTAACCAGAGGAGAAGCTTTCTCTGGGTGATAGTCCATCCCTGATGGGGTAGAACATCTCATAGAACAGGGCGCCAAAATGTTTCTGTTGTTTGGGGGGTTAATTAGAACCATCTATAAATGAGAAAAGTACTGTTGGTTCTCTGGCCCTTTGTGTGCTCTCTCTCAGCCTCTATTCTGTCTCCTTTTGAAATTGACAGGCAACTTGCCATTGAAATTCACATCCCAGATAAGAGACTTGCTGCAATAGGAAGATAGCGGACATCAAGGCTCACAGACGATGGAAGTAACGACCAAATGGAAACTGCAGCCCTGTGTCCTGGCAGACAGAGATATGTCATTTATATTAAAATTTGGCTACATTTCTCAATTAGTAATTAAATAAATAAAGCCAGTCTATGTAATGAGGTGATGTAATATTCCTGTTCAGATCAGATTTGCATTATCAATCCTCTGTGGAACAGGTTTGTCATATTCTTACTGGGGAACATTATCTCTAACTTGGACTCTGTCAAGAGGAAGCATTTTTAATAGAATCTGGGAAATAGTGCATTTCACTTAGGGTTTTTTACTTTACACAAACCTCTGAAATAGATTGGGCCAGATAGCTAGTTACCAAATGAACAGAAGGGATTTTTTCTGGGAGGTGCTTTAACCCTTTCAGACCACAACGGTGCTTTGATAATTGAATGGATTCATAAATTCATTGGCACACAAACTCCCTTCAGTAGTCAGGATCTCAAACCATTCAAGCCTTATTATCCTGTGTAATTCTTGTTTGTGTCTTTCTGTAAATCTTCCAAAGTCCTTTCCTCCCTCTCCTTTTAAATATACACATTTAAATAGGCATGTATCTGTATATATGCAGGCACACATATATATGCATATATGTGTGTATATGAAGTGTATTCAATTTTAAACTTTAGTAGCTTACAACTGCACTAAGACTTTTGGGACACCCAGCATATGCATACATATTTGCACGCATATATGTACATATGTATGTATTTATGTACCTGTATTTATTTATTTCAAGGGTACCTATGTAGTTCTCAGGCTGCATAGCTGTTTCCATTCTTGTTACATGACGTGCACTTTTTCTTTTCTAGTCTGATATAGACCTGAAGATGTCTTTTATACTCCTGCCCATGCTCAGACATCATGGGACACTGCTATGATCCATTTATACCTCCCATTCATCTTTCCATTTCCCTTTGGGTCAGTGGTAATTATTATTCTTCTGAGATCATAGTATTACATGATTTTTAGACATACAGTAGTAGAAGAAGGTTGTCATTAAAAGATGAAGTTCTGTACCTAAGAGCTTGGGATCTCTAAAGACAATGGACAGTTTCCTAAGGGCAATTTCCACTTAATCTTTTCCTCCTGTTCAACTCTAGGTTCAGCTCAATATTATCTAACTATATAATGACTTTGTATATACATATACGCATTGTGCATATACACATAGAAAGCACCATTACATCTGACAGATACATATATTTATATATATTTGTACACTTATACAAATGAGAGTATGATATAACAAAAAAACCGACTTCAAAGCCAAGTAGATCTGGATTCCAGTTTCACTTCTAATAATGGCTGTGTATTCCAAGAGAATTCACTTATTTTCTCAGTATCCTAGGTAGCTACTTAAGAGTATGAATTGCAAAGAAAGTGCTGATTTGTATCAATAGAGAGTTCACTAACCTGGGAGTTCCTTATCCCATTGAAACCATTGGTCTAAAATATATTCATATTTATACAGGTATGTGTTTGTGTACATATGTAAGTCATGCAAGTGCAAATATATGGAATCTAGAGTTCTGTGGTTTTATTTGTATAAGAAACTCTGGTGCTGAAAAAAGTCCTTTTATTAATGTAGATTAGCAACTGTTCTGAAAGTCCTTTATGGTCAATAAATGGATTGAGTCACCTAGGGTAACAGCTAGAAGGTATCAGAGGAAGCACTTGATTTGTGTCTTTCTGAGTTCAAGGTACTTATATTTTATCTCTCCTCTTGCCTTCCTTCTCTCCTTCTACCATCATATATGTATGTACAAACACATACACATATCATACACATATGATAGATACGTATGAGTTTCCTCACCTATAACAGAATGTGTTGGACTAAATATGATTGATTTCCAATGACTTTTCAAGTGATAAAGCCTATGAGCCAGAGATTCTGTGCCTGTCAATAGGTTGCTGCCCAACCTACATGTCATATGGGGGACAAGATGTGTTGTTCTTCAGGTACTTCTTTTTTCTGTGATGTCAGTGGCAAGAACACTGAATTAAACATCAGACTTGAATTCTATCTCTCTCCCTTATTAGCTGTGTAACCTTCGTTTCTATGGGTTTGACTTTTCTGTGTGGTTAAACAGAGGGCTGAACTCAATGATCTTCAAAGGTCCTTTCTAACCTGGAAAGTTAAATAGGCCAATCTCTTTTGAGTGACCATGGATGTCGCTGAAGTGGCCCTGTCATGTTCCAGGGGAGGATGCAATCAGTACAATGTCATCCAGAAACAGGATTATATGGAGATACTTACCCTCCTCACAGTGGCACCTTTTACTGTATTACTATTGTTTCTGACTATCTGGGATAATAGTAGCTCATAGGATCATAGGAGTGGGAAAGTAAATAGTGCAGGGTTTTTTTCTATGAATAATTTTCTGTGGTAACAGGACAGCTTCTTTATCCCTCAATGAATATAGATTTGTTGTTTTTTCTTTTCTTTTCTTTTTAGCAAATGTGTCTCATTTAATGGTCCTTTTAAAACATAGCTCTTCAGTTTGATCATTTCCTTTTGATTTCAAATTAAGTTTAAAAGGTTAAACCCTCAGCACAAAGTCACATTTTAAAAGCCTCTTTTAACCTCTCTGCCGAGATATATTTTACTTCAATCTTAAAAAAAATTTCCATGACTTCATATCTCATTCTCACTTTATCAAGCTCTTAAAACACTCAAGAATATCTTTCGGATATTTCTAAATTCTGTTTCCAACATTTAAGTTCACTGTTCCATTATTTATGCAGCAGCACAAGTGATCTTTTCTTCCTTTTGGTTATGATGAGGCCAGTACCGTGTTACTCAGATAATTGTGTTTGTTTTATTCTTGGGACAAATTTGAAATCCATCAGTTGGGCTTGATAGATTTAACTTTTTTGTTTGTTTTTGTACTCCTAGTGTCTTTCAGATTCATAAAAGGCACTTACTATATGTCTTATGACAGAACCGTTATACTCTAATTACTGATTTCCCTAGTTCCCTTTAAGTCCAAACTAAAACTCCATATTTTACTGGAAGACTTACCCAATGCCTCTTAATTCTGGTGTGTTCTCTCTGTTAATGATTTCTTCTGTATCTTGTATCCTTTGCATATATTAGGGTGCTTATTGTCTCTCATTAGATTTTAAGCTCCTTGAGGGCACGGTCTGTCTTTTGTCTCTTTCTGTATCCCTAGCACTTAGCATACTGCCTGGCACATACTAGACACTTAATGTCTATTAACTGATTAATTGACAGGAATGGAAAGAGGATGCCATGAAAGAGACAAAGAGGCACCCACAGGGGTGAGAGGAGAACTGGGCAGTCTCCTGCTTCTGTCACAACCAAATGAAATCGAGACCTTTGTTTTCTTAATTGTATCTTATTAAATAATAAACTCAGAAATGGAATCATTCTCCTTTAATTCAGCTCCCATAATGTGTTGTTTTTCTCTTCCTCCTTAAGCCAGCAGTTATCAAGAGGACTTCTAATTTCCAATTTCAGCTCGGAAATACTTCAGGCTTTTGTATGCACTACACCTCTCTTTTGGCACAAGCATACAGAAGCTAGGGAGCTTCCAAGGGTGGGAAACTCAGTCACAAAAAGGTCTGTGGGAGATAAGAATAGCCTTGTAGTCTATCTTCTACTTGTGTTGTTGGCTTTCTCTGCTCACAAACCCCAGCTTTAATTACAGAGTGAAGAAGCTGGACTTAGTTCTTTCTCAGAAAAACTGACATTTCAGCTTCCCTATCCTTATTGATGTTGATGCCAGAGGACGAGAAGATGCAGAGTACAAAGAGGCTTTGTATTGCCTCTGGTGGAGGGAGAAAATCTCTTTTGTCTCACCAGTTTCTCAGTTTGGATGTGGAAATCATCAGAGACAGAGGGAATATCAAACGTGATATTTGTCATTCCTGCCCCCTCCCCCCCCATTCCTTCTGTGCCTATGTTTTAGAAAACATTATAAACCAATTGGCACTTTTTCCCCCTCCTCCATGGGGGAAACATCTAGTCAATAAAAACTATCATCTTTCTAATGAATGCTTCTGAAAAGATATTATGGAGAGTAATTATGTCTGCATTATTTAAGTATGCTCTGAAAGGCAGCTGATGATTTAACAGTGGAAAGGGGAAAGGGAGAAGGAACCCACTCATGCAGAGTAATGAATGACCTGCAGACCCTTCCAGTGAAAGCAATGCTAGAGAAATTAGCATTAATCTATTATGCTACACTTAAAAGGGGAGATAGTGCAGGGTCTTCAAGGGCTGAGGAGGTCCAGCAATTCTGTTCTCTTTACCAGTGTGGGTTTCATGAAACTCCTTAGAGAAAGATTACTTACAAGTCAGTAAACACCTGCTATTAGCTGGATAAAGAAAGATGGAGTCAAACAATGATGGGTAAATAGAAGATGATCTAGCCAAAGACAATCCTTAAGTACACAGGCACATGTAATCAACTGAGGCTATCCAAGGAGCTAAGGTTGAAGAACTGGCAGAAAGTGGGAGTAGGATTCCTGTGGAGAATAAGCCCTGGAGAGAAAGGGGTGAAGCATTTACAGAGAGGCTCAGACCCGAGGTTGAATGGCCTCTGGGAATACTTGATGTATTGTTATAGTATTACATGCCAAAGAAATTGGAGAGTGGCTTGCAGGAGGGCAGGCTGGGGTTGGGGAATCGGGCGAGCAGGGACTATTTCCTTGATTCTCAAAAATTCTCCTCTAGCACATTTATGTGTAAGCATCACTGTCTAAAATGGATAAGAGTAGGGAGCGGGAACAGATTTGAACTCCCAGAAAAAGAAACCTGTGGAGCTAAGAGGTGAAAAATCATTTGCTTGCAAACTTGTTTCTTGATGTCCTTTAAGAGAATTTAATGTTGGCAGATTGACATTAAGGTTACAAACCAAGAACTTACTCTGTCAGCTCAAGCCAGCTCATGGTATGCTCAAATCCTCATCTTTCTCCAGTGTGTGTGTGTGTGTGTGTGTGTGTGTGTGTGTGTGTGTGTGTGTGTGTGTGTGTGTTTGTGTGTGTGTGTGTGTGTGTGTATGTACAAGGCATACAGAATGTTTTAAATAACTCATGAAAATGGCAAAGTAAAATTACATATTTCAAAATATTTCAATATGAAGCAACCCAAAGGAGCAACACCATGGTTCTCCCATAGCAGCCTTTATTATCTGAGATTGTAGAAACATACTCAGGCCCTACGCAAAACAAACTGGACAAAAAGATCTACTGACCTTCGGAAATTATATTGACAACAATACTCAGGTAATCCTTGTTGGAAGACCTGGATTTAAATCCTGGTTCCACAACTTACTTACTACCTCTGTGACCTTGGGCAAGTCATTTCTTCCGAAATTTCAATTTCCTCAACTATAAAAACAAAAAGGTTAAGATACATTACCTCTGAGACCTGGTTCTAAATCTACAATAATTTTGGGTTTTATCTGTGGCAGTGGGTCATAGAATCTATGTTAGAAGGGATCATGTATCTAGGCCTAGAATGAACCTCACAGGGCGACTAATCTAACCCTCTTATTTTAAAGATGAGGAGACTTTTAATTTTGAATGCCTCTAGTTGTTAGGGAAATGTTCCTTACATTAAGCTAAAATCGGCCGGGGAATTTCCTCTTAGTTCTGCCCTTTGGAACCAAGAAGAGCTAATCCAATCCTTCTATATAACTTTAAGGACCTGAATACAGGTATCATGTCTCATTTATCTCTTCCTTTTAGCACTCAGTGACCAATAAGGCAGAAGAATAATAATTACCTTTCTAATTCATGAACCTATAGAGCACACACACATCCTTCATACTGGCAATCTTCCCAAAGCCTAATTTCCAATCCAACCCAGTATATTGAGCTTTTAGTCTGTGAACAGTAGGATTGTGGACCCAGGGAACAAAGTGGGGGAAACTCAAAACTAAGTAAGCACATGGTCTTTATCCTTATAGGATTTATAATCTAATAGAGGAAACTGAGTTGAGAGAAAAGAGGACCTGGAAACAAATCAAACTGACTTTGATAAACAAAACATGAGAAATGATGAATCAGACTGGACTAAAAATAATTCCTGTTTTGGGTAATTTGTTAACAGCTCTATCTGAAGCCCGGTGACATGGAAAGATATATAAACTCAGGAGTCCTGGGTTTGAGTTCTTGATCGACCATTTGCTGTGTGACCTTGGACCATTTGCTTCCCTTTCAGACACTCAGTTTCCTCTTTTATTCAATAAAAGGATTGGACTAGATAATCCAGAAGATCCCTTCTAGCTGTAACATTCTGCTATTCTCTTACATTTAGAAATACTGCTATATTTAGAGAATGCCAAATACTAGTAGGTGACTCTATCAGTTTTTCTGAGAGAATCTGAGTATGAGAAAAAAAATTGTTGACAGATTTGTCCAAAGTAATGAGGCTGAGGTAATGGTTCTAACAGAACTCAGAAAAGCTAGCTTTCTGGTCCTCCTTGTTGTCACCACAAATCTAGAAGGGTAAACTGTGACCTATCAAAATAAGTGCAAAATTCAGCGCTGAAAGACAGGACTCACTGTGACTTGGTTCAAGTAATCAGGATTCTCAATTCTTGGAACAGTTCCATGGGTCTAACTTTACAGATGCTACAGGACTATTATGATTACTCAACTCCCTGGGCTTCAGGCTATTAAAAAACCAACCACTGGTGGTATATAGTACACTCCAAGCAATTTTTTTCCCCTTAGAGGTGATGTGCTCATCAAGGCCAAAGTAGAGGGTCTGACTGATAGCCACTGATAACCAAGGACCAAAAAGTTGTGATGTCCAAATAGGCTGGCAGTGTAATCTTTCATGCTCAGGAACTCATTCTGAGACAATAGGTGTCTTTTCATTAGCAGATGCTCTAAGAAGCTATCTCTGAGGCAAAAACCCATCCAAGAACATGAGCTTTGTCACTAACGAATCCTCATTATAGACTGCAGGAAATGTAATTTAATGTATTTCCTAACTTCAACTGTCTGAGAGCCCATGGGTGCCACATTTTCTTGAACTTGGAACATTTTAGACCAATAACCAAGCCTACCAATTCTAATTGCTTGAATTGTATACATGCTCAGAGGAAATAATCATTCTACTATCTACCACTTTGATAGTCATGTACTTCACTTGGAGTCTAGAGACCCAAGTTCAAATCAGACTTGAGGAATTAACTAGCAGTGTGAGTATGAGAAAGTCAATTAAGTTATCGGAGCCTCAGTTGCCTCATGTGTATACCTTGTGGGGTTATTTGTGAGGAACATATTTTGTAAGCCTTAAACCTTTGTTCAAAGATGATTTATTTTAAACTATTCAGGTCATATGGTATAGAAAGTGAGGTGAATGGGGAAAGGCAGAGCAGAATGAGAAGAGGTTATTTTGACCCTAGACAAGCTTTAGGAGAAGACTCTGGGAAATGGAAGCTACAATTAAGCTCTAAACAGACCATGGCTTTAAAATACTTTACTTCACCTATTAGATAACTCTATTGGAATGCACATATTGTCAATATGATGTATGAGCAGAAAAGCATTCATCAGAAAACAATACTTCTTATACAAATGTCACCAACTGAGGAGCCACATGCTGTCATGCAAGCTGGGAAGGAGAGATGCATGGAAGCACTCAGTACGGACCTCCCGTGGTGAATTTAGAGGACATGGGACCTGACCTTTATTCCCCTTTGTGTGATCTGCAATCCCATGACACTGATTCACTTGCAGTTCCTTACATACAAGCCTCCATCTTTCATCGATGTGTCTTTGTACTGGCTGTCCCCCGTACCTGGACTGCTCTGCCCCATCACGACCCTGACTCTTTAGATTCCCTGACTTCCTTCAAGACTTGGCTCAAATCTCATATTCTGCATATTATTGGTTTCTGCAAGTGCTATCCCTTCCATCTGACCTTCCCTCTACTCAGTCCATATCATGTAGGTACCTAAGTATTTATATGCTATCTCCTTCATTAGAATATATACTTCCTGAAACCAGGGGCTCTGGGTTTTGTCTTTGGCTTAAACTTGTCCTTTTCTGGTATTCTCAACCCAAAAACACAGTTTCTGGTGTATAGTGAGTTCTTAATAAATGCTTATTGACTGGCTAGAGGATGAGCAGGTGTAGACAGGATGTATAACTGCATAGAATCCTCTTCTCCACGAGGATTCTCACAGACTCATTGGCGTATTGAAATACTTAAATTGTCTCCAAAATTCTGTAAATCGATGAGGAGAGATACTGTCCATTGAGAATACTACTACTAATAGGTAGTACTTAACTGTGCCTTACGGTTTGCAAAACACTTTAAAAATGTTATTTCATTTCATCCTCACGACAATTCTGAGAGATAGGTTATACTGTTATCCCATTTTATACATGAGGAAACTAAGGCAGACAGAGGTTAAATGACTTGCCCAAGGTCATACAGCTAGTAAGTACCTGAGGCCAGATTTGAACTCAGTTCTTCTTGACTCCAGCCCCAATGTTCTATCCAATGTACCACCTAGCTGTCCACAGTTACCTCTGTTCCTCAGTGAGGCTTTTCAATGACTATCTATACCTTTGAAATAAGTAACAGTATTAATAACAAGGGCTTTGCAGTATTGGGTAAAATAATTAAAAATTATTCCTGCTTAGTATAACTATCCTCTAGTGCAAGTCAATATAATTGAACTGTATTTGCCTTTAGCTTTCAGCAAGGAAATCAATGATTCCAGAAGTTAGTTCATAAGTTTATAGAATCAAAGAATTTCAGTGAGGAAAAAGAACTTATAGGTCATCTAAGTTAATTACAGATGAAAAAATGGAAATCCTGAAAAAGAGTGACTTGCCCAAGGTGATACAGGTGGTAAGTGGCTGAACAGCTAGGAAAATATGAACCATCTTCAGCTCCTGTGATAGGATGGATACATTGAACCAAAATATTCTGACTCTAAATTCAGTACTTTTCCCTTTACACCAAGCCGCCCATCAAATGACAACAGGATGCTCCCATTTAAATGGTGCATTATATCCAGATTAAACATTCAGGATATTCCTTATTTGGAATGCTAATCAGAATATTAGCTGCATGTGAAATCATGCTGGGCATGTGCAAAGATTAGAAGTGAGCCTAATTTCTATTTCACTGCATGAATTTTTTTTTCCTGAGAAGCTGTGAATTGTCTCTTGCTCTTGTAACACTTTTCTATGTGTTGAGGAATAAATGGAAGACCAGTCCTCCCACCCCACCCCACCCTCCAGCTAATAAAAATCAGAGCAAAAATAAATTTATCTAAGAATTGGGAGGGAGAATAAACAGCTTAAGTAATCAAGCAGTGTCCTGAGCAATACATCTAGCCCAAGTCTCCAAAGAGACTGCAGAAGACAGCAAATAGCTGAATTTCTTGAGGTTGCCCTCAGAACCATTATGATAACAATAACTGACATTTATCCAGTGCTTTACATACATTAAAATCATTTAAGCATTATAACTCCTAGGGAGATACTACTGGCATTTCTATCCCACTTTGTAGATCAAGAAACTGAGACTGGATGAGGTTCAGTGATTTGGTCATGAACACAATATTAGATGTCACAGGTTGGATTTGAAATCAGGTCTTGACTCCATGTTGAGCACTATCGCACAAATTCCAATGGGATTTATCAAAGCCTGGTTTTTTCCAGAGTTTTATTACTGATTGGTCAATAATAGGTCCCAGTGAAAGCCTCACTTGCTCTTTGTTTGGTTTTTGATGGCAATTGTTTTTCTTCTGGACAGAAACTCCAAAGGTCTTCCCCTCCCAGATCGATTCTTTTGTGAAGGCAAACTAGGTCGTCTTTTTCCTCAATTCTTATTTAGCTTTCAACTACTGAATGGCTATTTCCTCAAACCAACTGGAACCTAGGAAAAACCTTAGTTTAAAAATTCGAGGGCTTCCAACTGCATCTGAGGCCATCGCCAGTCATCCCAACCTATGTCTTGTCACTGGACCCTGAAGACTCTGGGGGAGAGAGTGAGGCTGATGACTGCACAGCTCTGCCTCCCTTAAATCCAATTCATTTGCAATTCAAGACATCACGCTCCTGATGTCATCGATCCTCTTTGAGAATGAAAGACAACCAAGAATCCCATGACACAGATTTAAAAATTCTGCGTCAAGAGATTATTTCTACTGAGTCTCATGACCTAGCACACTGTAAAAATAAGGCAAATGAAGCATGGATCAAGCTCTGTAGGATGGCAAAGCTATCTTTGGAATCTTAAAATATCTCAATACTCATTTAGGGAGAAAAAAAGGAGAAAATCCCCACAATAACATATTAGCCATACTTCCGAAGAACAAAACCGTATTCTACTGCATAGTATAGTTTGTAAATTTATTAGTGAATTTCCAGCATTTTTTCAAAGTAATGAACTCTTGCTCCCAGGGAAGCCTGTCTTGCCCCTTCAGAGACTCATGGATATGGAGAGAAAAATTTCCTGGAAGAATGAGAAGCAATTTGGAGGATATTTAGTGATGTTTGCTTCTCAGAAATCTATTAATTAAAGAGAATGACTTGCAACTGTTACTGTGTTAAAGACCTTGGCAAGCAGGAGAGTGCAATTAATTTCTGCTGTATCGTACACAAAAAATAAACTGTTCATAGGTGGGTGTCTGCATACACATAATGTAGGGCCCTTCTTCATACTTCTGCAATTAACGTTTTCCAGAAATTTGCCCCCGTTTTTTCCTCCAGGGATCTTGGAAACTTTCTGTGTTGTAAAAATATAGTTTTCATAATTTGTACTTTGGGTTTTCAGAAATGCTTGATAAACAACTCTATTGATTTGTGTGAAGATAATTAGCCCTAAGGAGCCAGGATAGATGTTATAGATGCTCTTATTAAGGCATGTCACTTTCTTTAAAAATAAACTTTACTTACGAGAATAGCTATAAATGCCTTAGTAAAAATTCACATTGACTTCTAGGTCACCTAACCTAGAATGAGATTAAGAGTAAGATTAAGGACTGGACTAGGAGTGGGGAACCTGTGGCCTTGAAGCCATATGTGGCCCTGTAGGTCCTCAAGTGTGGCCCTTTGACTGAATCCAAATTTCAAATATTCTGTGAAGTTTGGATTCAGTCAAAGGGCCGCACTTGAGGACCTAGAGGGCTACATGTGGCCTCAAAGTTACAGGTTCCCTGCTCCTGGACTAGACACTTTCTCTGATCCTTATGACCTCTGAAACTTCTCAAAAATTGGAATTAAGTGCAAGAGATAAAGAAATTTTAGCTGTGTCCACAGTGTAAGACACCAAGAACCCAGGTCTTCCCAATTCTAGAGTCTTCCATCTTTATTTTGCCATAATGTCTACCCTTGGAGAAATGACATGCAATTGTGAACAAGACCTGGAATTAAAGAAAGAAGACTTGGGTTTGTGTTCTGAATTAGCCATTTATTAGTTGTGTATTTTTTTGTAAGTCATTTAACCCTTCATTCTCAGTTTTCTCAACTGCAAAATGGGAACGATATGAAAAATATGAACACTTGCTCTACTGATGCAAAAGAGACAGCTTGGTGGAGTAGAAAGAAAATTGTATGGAATCTGGAAGACCAGTGCTCAAATCCTGGCTTTGTTACTTGTTACTTGTAAGACATTGAGCAAGTCAATAAACATCTTTAGGCCTCATAGTATTAGGTAATATATAATATGCCCCATTTTCTTTATTTGTAAAATGAAAGGGTTGACTTAGGACTCAGGGAAAGGGACCTGTGGCCTCAAGGCCACATGTGGCCCATTAGGTCATGAAGTACGGCCCTTTGACTGAATCCAAACTTCACATAACAAATCCCCTTAATAAAAGGATTTGTTCTGTAAAACCTGGACTCAGTCAAAAGGCTGCACCCAAAGATCTAGCTGGCCGCATGTGGCCTGGAGGTTACAGGTTTCCTACTCCTGGCTTAAGTGATCCCATCCAATTCTAAAAGTTCTATTATTCTGAGCAAACTGTTTTGTAAACTAGAAAAATGTGATATAAATTGGTCTGGTTATTTTTTATTTGCTCACAGCAAAATCTGAAAGAACAGAAAGAATCAATAAGTCCAATTGGCTACAGCTGATAAATATGACTGGAAAATATGGGAATGGGCCATGGTGAATTGGATCCAATGAAGAAAATCATGGATATAGAGAAAAGTTAGAGATGTAGTGGAATTGAGTGGTTCTCTGCTCTAGCTTCTTTATTTTAGTGATGTAACAATAGGAGCCAAAAACACTGAAAATAAATAAATAAGAAAATAGGAGCAAAATTATTTGTGTCCTAACAACATCAATATGATGCTTCAAGGACTACAAAACGCCTTCCTTACAACAATGTTACCTGGATGGGAACACAAGCAGCATTATCTCCATTTCACAAATGAGGAAACTGGGACTCACAGAGATCTAGTACATTTGGATGCTTAGCTAGTAAATGTCTGAACCAGGTCTCTGATCCAGGTCTTCCAAATTTCATGACTTTTCCACTACACTATGGAATATTTTAAAGAATATCAGGCCTGAATCTGAACTTATATGTCATATGGTTGAATATCCTTGTTGTATATACATAGAAGTTGAGTCTCCATCAAGAGGAATGACTTACTCAAGGTTACAGTGGAATCTAGTGGAGAAGACAGAACTTGAACTCAGGATGCTTTGAATTATGGTATAGTTCTCTTTCTACAGCCTTCCTTCATTCTGGATTAAAGATCGTTTGACTGCATTGACTTTTTTTTTTCCATTTCACATTTATGAGCTTGTAGACTATGAAACTCTTCAGTATTTTCCACAGGAGCTATTCCCATGTCCTATCCTTTTGTAGCTGATTTTCTGAACCCAAAAGTAAGACTTGCTGTTCTCCCTAAGAAATTTCACCATATTGAGTTCAACCTATCATTCAAACCTATTGAGATAATTTAGGATCCCCATTCTATCATTCACAAAATTAGCTCTCTCTTCTAGCTTTGAATCATCTGAAAAAATGAAAAGCATGACAATGATGTCTTCATTCATGGATTTGATAAAAATGATGAACAGAATGAAGCTGAGGACAGATGCCTTGGAACTTCACTAGGGACCTTCCTCCAGATTTTTCTCTATCCATCTTTCATTGTCTTCAGTCATTGAAGCAATTATGAATACACCACATTGTACTATTACTCAACCCGTATCTTTCCATTTTGCCCACAAGAGTATTATGAACTGCTTTGTCAGATACCTTGATGAAATCCAGACATTTCAGATTTCCATCATTCCCCTCATCTGTCAGTCTCGAACTAGTTCAAGAAAGGACACATGCTTGGCCTGGTATGGTTTGTTCTTAATGAACATTACTAGTTACTTTGCCATTATACCCCAAGGACCAGGGAGCTTGCCATCTTCCCCGGCTCTGAAAACTCCTAAACAAGTTGACTCCCCCATTAGAATGTTAGCTCCATGAGAGCAGGGACTGTCTTGCTTTCCTATTTGTATTCTCAGTTCTTAGCACAATGTTTTACATTTAGTAGGCATGGAAGAAACACTTCTTCATTCATTCATTCATTAATCCATACACATTAACTCTAAATTTCTCAAACTGCTGTCAAGGCTGCCCCTTTAGACTTTTCAAACTCATTGTCAGTCTCCTTGGTCTTCCTCATTTGTTTTGTCACCCTTACAACTTACTCAATAGCCATCTAGTTTCTTTTTGGTACTCTACCCTACCATCTTCCGATTAATCCATTGTTTCAGCTGCCTTTAAAATTCAATTCAAAATTCATGAAACCAGGACCATAGCAAGTTGTCCACCCTTGCCATGTCATGTTAATTTATGTATTTTAGTTTTATCTTATTTTTACATGCTGGAGTAGTTAGCAACATATTGCTCCTTATATTTGAGTAATTATGGATATGTTTATATGATTCTGAGATTCAGAAACTTGTATACCACAACTGCTTCAACTGGTCTCTCTGCTGGGAATATACTCTCCCTTTATCTCTTTCTGGAGAAATTCTACCTATATAGTCTAGTAAAAAGAAGCTGGATTTCAGAGTCAGATGAGACTCTCTTTGGCACTTAATTACCTTTGCAACTCTGGGCAAATCACTTACTATCTTGTATCCTCAGTTTCCTTTACTATAAAATGGGGAGAATAAAATCCCTAGTATCTACTTCATGTAGTGATGAAGAGAATGAAACTGGATAAATCAAAAACAATTCAATGAGATATGTAAAGTTCTTTGCCAACACTGGAATCATTCTGGAAAACAATTTGGAATTATGCAAGGAGTCACTATATTTTCATATATTTTGACTTAAAGAACCTGCAATAGGGCATATGCTTCCATGAAGGTTATTTTCAGAAATAAAAACCTGATACACACTAAAATATTCACAACAACACTTTTTGTGTTATCAACCTAGAATCAAAATGAATACCCATCCGCTGGGAAGTGGCTTAACAAATTATAGTAAATTAATATAATGGAATTGTGTCATGAGAAATGGTGACTGCAAGGAATTTGAGGAACAATGGAAGACTTGTAGGAACTAACACAAATGAAATAAGTAATCAAATACACAATAATTACAGCGATGAAAGTCATCAGGGCATTAAACTAAGTCAGATGCAGAGTCACTGTCATGACCCATGTTGGCCTTGGATACACACTTCCCTCCTTTCAGCAGAAGGAGGGGAAGGGCAACCATGGCTATGGAATTCTGTGTAGTAGACTCTCAGAGTACTTGCGTCAGTTGATTTTGTTTAACAATTTTGTTTACTCCAGGGGAAGGCTCAATACCAGTAGAAGGGAGACATTTGGAAATGACCCAAAACAAAAGGAATCATTACAAAGTACTTCATAAAGAAAAGTCCAATCAAAACAAATCAATATGACAAAAACCAAACAACCCTTAAAATGCTGTAGAAAATGTTCTCTATCCATCTTTTCAGGCTCAATTCAGAATTCAACTCCTCCCTGAATTCTTTCTTTATCTTCAGTGGAAAGTAATTGCTTTCTACTATAGACTTGCCTGTATGTCTCCTGTGGTATCTATTATATTCTCTCTTATATAATAGGTTTGTTTGTTTGTTTGTTTTTTGGTCACATGTTTTATTTCTTCTAATAGTAGATTCTAAGTTTTCTAAGGGGAAAAACCACATTTATAGGGACAGTTAAGTGGAACAGTAGATTAAGAACCACACCTGGAGTCAGGAAGAATTCAGTTCCAATTTGATTTCAGGCACTTGCTAGCTGTTTGACCCTAGGCACTTAATTTCTATTTGCCTCAGTTTCCTCATCAGTAAAGTGGGGATTATAATAACCCTTTCAGAGTTCTGCAAAGACCAAATGAGATAAAAGTTGTACAGTCCTTAGCATGGTGCCTAGAACATGGGTACACGTTAGCTATTATTATTGCTGTCACTATTATTATACATATATGTATACTCCCAAATTGCTTAGCATAGAGCCTTGTACATAATAGAACTCAATCAGTATTCATTAAATGAATGAGTTCACCCATTCATTATTTTGGAGATAAATCTCATCCTTAGACACTAGCATCAATATTTCACAGAGAAAATGGTTAAAATTAAAGTTCTAATTAGGGCAGCTTGTTCATTTTCGATAGAGAAGTCTAGGTCATTGGACTGGCTTGATGCAGTAAGAAGTAAGTGAAAAGTAAAAAAATCCAGGATCTAGTTCTGTCTCTGTCATCATGTGTTTAAGTCATTCAAAATATCTGAGCCTCAGTTTCCTCACCTTTTAAATGGGAATAATATTTTCTGTATCTGTCTCTGCTGAGTTGTTGGGAAGAAGAGCTGAAGTAATAAATGAGGTAGCAATATAAAGTGATAGACTAGGAATGAAGAGAAATGGGTTTCCCATTACTGGAAATCTTTAAAAAAAAAAGACTAAATGATCACTTGTCAGAGTTGCTTTAGGAATGAATATTGGTTGAGTATTGGTTGGAACAGATGACTTCTGAGGACTCTCACTACACTGATAATATATGACTTTGTGATTCCGCTTCCAGTTCTACCTAGATCACTTATGACTGGCAATACACAACTTCTTTGGACTTTAGTGTCCTCATTTGAGAATGAGGGAATTGAACAATTTATCCATTTGAGAGCCATCCCATGCACAAAGTACCTCTTATTTAAAAAGTAGGGGGAAGTCCCTTCAGGTTCTAACGTACTGTGATTCCTCACAGATGATCCATATCCATCAAACATATATTGAGTATATTTGATGCTAGGTGTGGGGTGAAATACAAAAAATAAATAAGACAGTCATAGAATTTTAGACTTGGATGGGACTTCAGTGACCATCTGGTCCAACAGGTAGCCAAAATTAACATCTACAACAGAGGTGTCAAATCTTACAAAGCCTACAAAATTCCTGAATGCTTCCAGAATCAGAGTAAAGTATAATTGGGAAATATTTAAGAAAATAAATTAAAATGCAATGAAATATAGATAATGTTAATACATAGTTTTCTAAATCAATAAGTGGACCATGGTGACCTTTACATACATTTTAGTGGCCTCTATTTCTATTCGAGTTTGATACCATAACTGACAATCTCTAGTGAGGGGGAAACCAATACTTCTCAAGAAGCAGCCACATTGGGATTTTGGAGACCTTCATTGATCAGGAAATTCTTTCTAATATCAAGATTAAATCTACTTTTCTCCAAACTTTCACCTACTGCTGCCTTTGGGGATAAAAGAGAAAAAGCTGAATCCATCTTTGCTGGGTAATAATAACCCTTCAAATGCTTGCAAACAGCTAAAATATCCACCCTAAATATTTTCTTCTCCAGGCTAAACATCCACAGTTCCTTCAAGAATTCTTCACAAGCCTGAATACCTCTCTTCTGAACTCACTCCAGTTTATCAAGGTCCTTCCTAAATGTAGCAACCAGAATTGAATACAATATTCCACATATGGTCCGACTGGGTGAGACACAATATCTTGGATTATCTCCTCATGCTAGTGTCAGGTGTGCTCACATTCATGGCCGTATCCACCAGACCCACCACCCAAATGCCCTCAACCAAATACAATGTCCATAACAAATCATGGCTAATCTCAGGCAACTCCCCTGAGTAACCAGACAACAGCTTCAATCCTTTGAAGCTGCTAGATATAGAAGACTAAAAAATTAAGGAGAAATAAACAAATCGACAATGTTTGACAGAGAAGTCTAGGTCAGGTATTAGTATCTCAGATATCTAAAGCTCTACAAAGGACAATCTGGATTAAAAATCTGAGTTCATAACCATAATTTCTTCTTGAGAGGCTGTAGAATTGAGTGAAAAGCACCTTGGACTTGGGTTGACAAAGATTTGACTTTCTGATCTGCCATTTTCTTATTCACTGTGCAACCTTGGACAAATGGCTGAAACCCTGGAGTATAATTTCTTCTTCTGAACAAATGGGGAGCAAGCTATTTGAACTCTTTACTTCAGAGGGCTGCTCTGAGAAAAGCACTGTGTAAAACTCGAGTATCATAAAAATATGAGTTAATATAATCTCAAATGCTGCCAATTGTTTTATCATCTATCCACTCATCTAACAAACACTCACTTAATAAGTGTCCTTTCTACTTGATGCTGGGAACCTGGGATATAAAGTTTAGCTCTCCCTCTTGGACAAAATGAAGGGAATTTCGAAAAAAAAATCAACTACAGAATTTTGTAGAACTGAATGAACATTTAAAAAAATATGTGGATGGGGAAGACAGAGAATTCCATTCACAAACTATATTACAGATATACCTCTCAGTATAAAATATATGTAGTCCTAAAAAGCTACAGACAAATTGAGTTTTTATAAATAGCAGTTAAATTACACTAGGAAAACTCATTAATTAAAACAATTATGGAAATGTATATAATAATTTATAATGTGACTTTATATTCCCCAATTTATCAGTTTTTATGGTTGTGTTTTTCAGTATGATTATTTTTTTCTTTGAGCAGTCCACTTACATTACTAACTCAATTGATAGGATTAATACGTTCTCTTCTCCAGGCCTTAACTATAAATATACTAAGGAGTAAAATTATTTTTAAATCATTTGCTGACAAAATATTTGATACTAATATAAACATTTGATGCTTACATGGATCAGGTGGAGTATTTGTAGTAAGTTTGTAGTTTTAGTAGGAGTGTTATGACTTTCCGCATTTTACTTGACATGTGAAGAACTTTAATAGTGGGGGGGAGGCAGGCTGGCTGGCACCCATAAAGTTCAGTTTGAAGGCTTCTAGGAAGACACTAATGCCCCTGAGTCTCTCTTCCATATGCTTCCTAATGCCAGAAATCTTTCTGTGGCTCTTGGAAGAACTCAGAGTTTCAATATCTTTAGAAACAAAAATCATCCTGGAAATATATAAAATAATAGTCATTAGAGCATTAAGGAAATTGATTTTAGATCCTTTCTTCAGCAAAGATTTTGACTTGGTGGCATTAGACCTAGAGGAAAGGAGAGGGAAGAGGTCTCTGGGGATGAAGGTAGAAGATGCAGAATGAATAAACAGAAAAAATTGGCTTAAGATTGTGTTGATTGGCAGAATTAGATTTGTGAAAATTGTCTGTTCTGTTGAAAAAGCTATATACAGAAGAATAAAATCTGATGAGACAACTGCTGATCAAGGGTCTACAAATAAAAACTTGCTGAACACAAAGTTCAAAGGATTTAATCTTAACGGACATATTGCACAGGCAGAATAATTGAACCCATTCCTGTTTGGCTTATCCAAGGTCTAACCACTTTCTAACCACATAAGTCTATCCTTAAATGCCGTCAAACAGAAGCAAGGCTCTCTAACCAAGGCCTGCAAGGTAAACTCCATAGCATTCAGGCTCAACAAAATCCTAAATGCACTTTGAATACTCTCATAGATAACTTGGTGAATTTAAAAAAAGAGATAGAAAAAAATGCTCCAGAAATTGTGTGATCCCTGTGTCAGATGTGGATCACTGAAATCTGGGACTTGTCTGGAAAAAAAAAATCACCTCACTAGCTAGCTTTCCGTTTTTGTTGCTCAGTCATGTCTGACTCTTTGTGATTCTGTCTGAGCTTTTCTTGGTAAAGATACTGGAATGGTTTGCCTTTTCCTTCTCCAGCTCATTTTACATATGAGGAAACCAAGGCAAACAGGGTTTAAGTGACTTTCTCAAGGTCACTCAACTGGTAAGTGTCTGAGGTTGAATTTGAACCCAAGTCTTCCTGACTGCAGGCCTGGCACTCTATCCACTACACCACCTAATTGCCATTTATCCTCTTATAGATTCTCCATAGAGGATCAGTAGAATGCTCAGGGAGCCCTTGGGCCCTTCTTCTGGACACCAAGCTAGCATTCATGCTATTCATTGTTAGCCTTCCTTCTTATTACATACTCCTTTCCTGAACATACTTTTCCTTACTGACATTCCTTATACTACTTCTTGTATGAAGGTGTCATTGAATTTATCCTGCTTGTTTGTAGAATGGTTAAACGAATTTTGGTGCCTGAACATAAGGGATCATTATTACTACACCAAAAGAAATGATGAATATGAAGATTACCGAGAAGCACTGGAAGAGTTAACAGAGAGTGGAGCCAAGAAAACAACATGTGCAATGATTATAGCAACATAAAAGTAAAGAGCAACAGAATGAAGCTGACTGCTGAGTCACCATAATGACCAAAAAGAGAAGATTTGAGAAAAATACACCTCCTTCCATTCAGAGGTTGGGGACTCTGGGTATGGAATATTGTGCAGTGTCAAACACAGTTGGTTCATTGAAATGCTTTTCCCCCTCCTTTTTCATTTTAAATCTTTCTGACAAAAAAATGGCTTGCTAGGTGGAGAAGATGAGGAAGGATATTTTGAAAATGAAAAAATGCAGTTAAGAAAGAGACCTAATATGTGGCAGCCTGCTCGAGCCCTACTATGCATCTTCCATTACCCTTTGGTTTCTTTGTCATGTTGATTCTTTGGCAATGGTGCTGTTCCACAATTTGCAACCATAAAGCACTGTCCAGATGGCATTTGTGTTTAAACACAGGCTTTTGTGCTAGGGAGTAGCTGAAGTTCACTGAAACCTAAGTTCCAACTCTAATTCAATCCATTCTTTCTCCTATTCAATTCTGCACCCAACTCATTTTCCATCCATGTGCAGTACTTATTTCAGATTTCATAGATACTTAAAAACTAATTCAATGAACTGCCCTCTATCTGCATCCAATAGACTGGACAATAGGCATTTAAAAATCCATTTCATTTTTCCTTTGTCGCTAATGTCTTTTGAGTAATCATAGATTGCAATGAGGAGGCCCTGGAATGTTTAGAGGGTTGATGTGGTAGTCATAATCTCAAGCACAAACAGGAGCCTCCTCAGGACCTATCCATCTTTAGGGAATACTCATCTTTTTAATTCTATGAAGGATAGTCTCCATGACAGTAGGAAAAATCTTTGGCTACTAGCATACGTCTTGCTTTATGCGTTGCTTGATGTTAATAATCAGTGTCTGTTGAAAAACTATCTCTATATAGTGGTGGGGGATTAGTGGGAGTGTGCTGCTGCAGTCTGCTATGTGGAAGGAGCTGGGGTATCTGCTTCCAGAAAGAGATGATGATGAGTAATGGAAGCTACATTTGCAGCTCTGCATGTAGATATCTGACAACTGGTGACTTTGCACAGCCCTGCCTCTCTCAAATCAAAGTCAATTGAAAGTCATGTCATCTTCTCCCTGATGCATGGTCCTCTTCAAGAAGGAAGGACAAACCAAACCACAACCATCTTGCTAACCACCTGATGGAAATATAGACTGTGGGTTGCCTGTACTCAGCCAGGACCTGGCTATTGGCTGATACTTTTTCTTCCTAGATGCAATTCATGTAAGAAAGACAATGTTGTTAGGGAAAAGGCCTCAGGCCCTCCCGTTCCAAGACCAACATATGGTCCTTGAATATAGTCCTCTCTTCTTTGCTCTTTTACATTGATTCTTTCCTGTTTTAGGTGAAGGAAATTGTAGGACCTTGTGAATGAATTATCAGGGTCCATGCTAGAATTTGCTGGAAGCCCAATGCTGAGGAATGGAGTCTAGAGTGACTCCAGTCCATCAGGAGCAGAGATGCTGAATTCTGAGTTGAACTTGGTGAAGTAAATTTTATGTAGAATCTAGGTTAAATTTGAGTGCTCTTCTCAGTGATCTAGGGGAGAGTGTGCCCTGACGTGTTGAGTAGAAAAGTTTGTACTTCTGTCCTTGCTTTATCTTCACAGTGAAAAAGAAAAATGGTAAAATCTACTTGATTTTAAGAGGTCAACTGTGTATGTGAGGAAACACATTGCATTGTGGGCTCAAGCTGAAAGCATTAGATAAGGACACCACAAAATCTATAGAGATACCTGTAGAATCCAAAAGGTTGATATAGCTCTGCCTTGCTCTGGAAGAGTCAGGCCAAAGCAGTTGCTCCTCCTGTAGTTGTATTTTTCTAGGAATGTTGCATAATCTAGCATGCTCTGAATATGTCTACTGACAATTTCTATCTATATCTCATCCCCATACCTTTGTATGAACTGACCCCCATACTTGGAATGCACTCCCTTCTCACCTCCATCTTTCAGAATCCCTGGTTTCCTCTAAAATTGAGTTCAGGTACCTTCCTCAATCCCCTAGGTGCTAGTCTACTTACCCCCCTAAGCCTTACCATATTAACTTGTATTTACTTTGTACAAATTTATCTATGCAGATTGTCTAATCTAATAGAATATAAACTTCCTGAGGGCAGGGATTAGCATAGTGGTACTTGACCAGTGCTTAATAAATTTTTGATTATATATATTGTTGATTGATATATCCTGCTGCTTCTTTACTTAAGCCAATATGGCTCCTGCACCTGAATCTCAGCCTCCATGGCCCAACTCTGGGCAATGTTTGGTTATAACTGCTCAATGAAAATGCATTCTCTTTCATGAAAATACATTATTCAAAACTGAAAGACACTGTGGGTGGTGGAAACCCAGAGTTAGAATTGAGACATGCACTAACTGAATATTCCTAAATTCCCTTAGCCTATTTAAAATATTCTCTTTCATTAGTTTCATCAGAATTGATCAGTGTCTAGCATTAGGACTACAGTTATGTAATTTTGTACAAATACGATTGATTAAGCCAACTTTTATATTATTGCTAATTTAAAAAAACATTTTGAATTGCTAACAAGCAATTCGCTACTGTTATCAATAATAAATTCATATAGTCCATATACATATGCATTTTTGATCACATGACCCACCAGTAAAGGAAACTGGGATACTACTATTGGGATTCATAAGATTTCAAACCACCTTATTTTTCAAATGAAAAAACAGACCTGTTCAGATTAAGTGACTTGCTCGTGGACAAACAGCTATGACGTATTGAGGCAAGTATTTGAACCTAGGATTCAACTCAATTATTAACCTCTTAATTAGTCTCTCTTTAATTATTATGTTATCTGGAGAAAAGACACTGTTCATCTTGAAAGTCAGTGTGTTTGACCTGGAGCATGGAAACCCTAAGTTCAGCTTCCAACAAACTATTTTCACACTTAACCATCAGAAAGTCATTTCATCTCCAGTTCCTCATCTGTAAAATGGGAACAGGTGAGCTAATGGCACAGTGGATAGAGTATGAGGCCTGGAGTCAGGAAGACCTGAGTTTAAATCTAGCCTCAGACCCTTACTAGCTGTATGGTGTTGGGTAAATCACTGTTGTCCTCAGTTTCCTCACTTATAAAATAACTGGAGGAGGAAATGGCAAGCCACTCCAGCATCTTTGCCAAAAAAAACCCAAAAACAAAACACCAAAAACCAACCCAAATGGGGTCACAAAGAATTGGACACTACTGAACAGCAAAAAAAATGGGGATAATACTAATACTTTCAGAAGCTACTTCATAGGCTTGCTATGTGACTCAAATAAGCACTTTGCAAATTTTAGCACGTTGTAGAGGTGATAATTATTGCAATACAACAGAACTTTTTGGTTTTGTTTTAACTTCTAGGACTTCATTTTTGCTTTCTTTGATTAATATCTTTCTTTTCCATGATTAATATCTCATTGTGTCTATACGCTCTTTTGAAAAGTTTGCAAAACTACTTGTGCAATGGAGCTGAGACAGGGAGAAACTCATAATTCTATTTTTAAATTTTTCCTAATGTTTATTAAAATTTTAAATTGAATAATTTTTAAAATTAAAATTTTAATTTTTCTTATTGAGTTTTCAACATGATAGTTGTGCATATGGACTGAAAAATTCATTTCCCCATCAATTGTCCTGGGTTAATTTCTACTAATAGTAACCATTGTCTTTATCATTACTGGAAATAAAGGGGGAGGGGAACGAACTTTAAAAATATCTTACGGGATGGAGACAAGATAGCAGAGTAAAGGCAGGGACTCATTTGAGCTTTCTCCCAAACCCCTCCAAATACCTGCAAAAAATTACTCTAAACAAATTCTAGAGCAGCAGAATCCACAAAAAGACAGAGTGAAACAAATTTTCAGCCCAAGACAACCTAGAAGGTTGAAAGAAAAGATCTATTGTACTGAGCTCAGAAAAGAACATAGTCCTTACGATGACTGCATGCCAGCAGAGACCAGGCCACAGCAAACCCAGAGAAGACCTCAGGGGACTGGATCATAGGCAACTGTGGTGGTTTCCAGACTTCTCAACCCACAAGAGACAACTGTTATCTATCAGACCTGGGTGAGAAAGGACCACAGTCCATCATGGCCCCAGCAAGTCCTGGGGCAGCAGCTGTGGTGGTGGTGACACCAGTGGCCACATCTAGAGCTCTCAGCCCACAGATGGTAAAGGGATCAAACAATTGATCAGAAGGAGATTACAAGGGTCTCTTTGCAGGCTTCAAGGCAGGATTCTGTTGCTTTGTCCATACTTGGGTCTGTGGTGAGGAAGACCACTGGCATTGGAAAGCTTGTGGGAGCAGTGGAGAGGAAACCCTCTTCACAATTCCAGGGCAGAAAAAAGTCCTTGTGGTCACTCAAAGACCAGAGCACAGGCCAAGAGAATAGTAAATAAGTCTCCTTAGATCATACCACCTTAGAAACTTGAAAATTTACAGGTCCTAGAAGTATCTCTGAAAACAGCTGCACAGAACCCCTGAAGCTTGGGACAGTATGCCTTCCACACTCAGAACTCAGAAGAAGACCAAAAGTTAAGGTTCCTACATCCAAAACCTTCAAGAAAAGTATGAATTGGTCTCAACAGGTCAAAACAAGTAAGAGAAGTAAAGGAAAAATTGGGAAGAGAAATGAGAGTGATGCAAGACACTCAAGAAAACCAAATCAACAGTTTGCTAAAGGTGACCCCCAAAATACTGAAGAAAATAATACCTTAAAATATATACTAACCCAAAAGGTAAAAGAGATCCAAAAAGCCAATGAGGAGAAAAATATCTTAAAAAGCTGAACTGGCCAAATGGAAAAGGAGGTCTAAAAGCTCACTGAAGAAAATAATTCCTTAAAAATTAGAATGGAGCAAATGGGAAGCTAATAACTCTATGAGAAATCAAGAATTTATAAAACAAAGCCAAAAGAATGAAAAAAATAGAAGACAATGTGAAATATCTCATTGGAAAAACAACTAACCTGGAAAATAGATCCAGGAGAATTTTAAAATTATTGGATTACCTGAAATACATGATCAAAAAAAGAGCCTAGATATCATCTTTCAAGAAATGATTAAGGAAAACTGACCTGGTATTTTATAACCAGAGGATAAAATAGAAATGGAAAGAATCCACTGATCACCTCCTGAAGGAGAGCCTAAAAGGAAAATTCCCAAGAATATTGTAGTCAAATTCCAGAGTTCCCAGGTCAAGAAGAAAATATTACAAGCAGCCAGAAAGAAATAATTCAAGTATTGTGGAAACACAATCAGGATAACACAAGATTTAGCAATTTCTATATTAAGGGATTGGAAGGTGTAGAACATGATATTCTGGAGGTCAAAGGAGGTAGGATTAAAACCAGGAATCATCTATCCAGCAAAACTGAGTGTAATCAATGAAGGGGGAAAATTAATATTCAATGTTGTAGAGCAATTTAATGCATTCTTGAGAAAAAAACAAGAGCTAAAGAAAAAAATTTTACTTTCAATATAAGATTCAAGAGCAGCATGAAAAAGTAAACAGGAAAAAGAAATCGTAAGGGACTTATTAAAGTTGAACTGTTTACATTACTATGTGGAAAGATATTTGTAACTCATGAGACCTTTTCCTTTCTTAGGGTAGTTGAAGGGAAAATATATATGTGTGTGTGTGTGTGTGTGTGTTTGTGTGTGTGTATGGATAGAGGGCACAGGGTGAGTTGAATATGAAGGGATGATATTTAAAAAAATAAAATGAAGGGGTGAGAGAGGAATATACTGGGAGAAGGAGAAAAGGAGAGGTAGAATGCGGTAAGTTATCTCACATAAAAGAGGCAAGAAAAAGCTTTTACAGTGGAGGGGAAGAGGGAGGAAGTGAAAGGAAATGAATGAACCTTACTCTCATTGGAATTGGCTTAAGGAGGGAATAACATACACACTCAATTAGGTACAGAAATCTATCTTACCCTACAGGAAAGTAGGGGGAAGGGGATAAGAAAGGGACTAGGGATGATGGAAGGGAAGGCAGATTGGGGGAGGGAGTAATCAGAAGCAAACACTTTTGAGGAGGGACAGGGTGAAAAGAAACAACATAACTATATGAAAGTGTTTTGCATGACTGCACATGTATAACATATCAAATTGCTTACCTTCTCAATGAGGGTGAGTGGGGAGGGAGGACAGGATAGAATTTGGAACCCAATGTTTTAAAAATGAATGTTAAAAGTTGTTTTTACAGTCAACTGAGAAATAAAATACACAGGCAGTGGGGTATAGGAATCTATCTTGCCCTACAGGAAAATAGAAGGGAAGAGCATAAGAGAAAGGGGGGGGGGGGAGGTGTGTAGGTAATGGAATGGAGGGCAGATTGGGTAAAGGGGTAATTAGAATACATGCAGTTGTGGGGAGAGGGGAAAGATGGAGAGAAAATTTGGAACTCAAAATCATTTGGAAGTGAATGTTGAAAACTAAAAATAAATTTAAAAAAATTTTTAAAATACCTTTCAAGGCTATGTTTTAGGAGACTGTATTTTTCAAATATTTGTTGTCAAAGGATTTGATTTCTATTCAGAAGTCAGATATTGATAGGATCTTACATTTGAGAAATAGAATCTTATATTTGCTACTTGTAAAAAATAGCAAGATCTTTTACAAATTCATTTTATTCAAATCCAGGTCAAAAATGGAATTATTTAAGCAACACAGACTTTATATATGAGGTCGTGTAATATTATTTGAGGGTCATGAGAAAAATTCTTTCCTTCCCCCCAATATCACTTTCTTCAACTATTTCAGGTGAAGTTCCACTATTAGATATTGATTTCTAAACATTATCCTTAAAAAGTCACCTATTCTTATCAAAATGCAAATATTCTTGGCAGGTATAGTACCACAGTTTAGGGTTTCAGGAGAGGAAAGATACTGAATACCCCTGTGCTTCAAAATCCGTTTTCTGCACCAGGATCCAGCTCATGAGCACTGTGATTGTCCATCTCTTTTTTGGATTCTCAGGTTCCAGATTTCTGCTGGAAAGGAAGTATACCACTTTTCCTCTCTTCCACTTTCCTCTTTTCTCCTTCCCAGATTCATTTTACTGTCTTTGGTGTCTTAAAAGGAGATTTACTACAGAATGATAAATAGGAAACATATAAGGTGAAAGGCCTTGTAGGGGAAAGATATTAACAGATAAAAGGGATCAGGTGTGCAAGTCATAAAATTTTTATAGCTTAATCTAAGCCCTAAGCACCAGTTTCAGAAAACCAGGCCTCACTGTTTCTTAGCTTTCTCTTTTCTCCTGAAGTATGTTTGACCTCAAATTAGGAAGTCCTGGATCCAACTCCCATTTCTGCCACCTTTTGCTTGCCTGTGTTCAACATCGGCTCATTTTTCATAGTAGAGTTATAGATCTTAGGGACTGTTTGGCCCTACTCTTTTACTTTACAGGTAAGAATGATGATGAGGTATGAGGTACCTGAAGTTACACAGGAAGTTAGTAATGAGGTTGAGATTTGAGTATCCAGCTGCCTTGATTCCAAATCCACTGTTTTCCCCTATAGTGTCTACCTCTTTCCATTTATTCTGCTGGCAAGGCTGCCAGGGTTTCAACCCTCTGGAATTTGTCCAACCCCTAATTATGACTTAAGACAGATATATTCTCTTTAAGTCCCCCTGCCTATTCATTTTCATATTATACTCCACTGAAATCTACCAAATAGGGCAAGAGGAAGTCCTTTCCTATTCTACTTTTGACCCTCAGGCAAGAGATGTTTTTTCCTAACTCAATTCCTTGTGCTACCTTCCCCTCTGATTTCTATTTTGTAGCTCTTTTGGAGATTCCCATGCCCTTTCCCTCAGAGGTTTACATTACTTTATTTCCAGTTATCCTCTGTTTCTGGTCTACCCGAAGCAAATTCTACCAGCTGAAGTTTTTCCAATTTTGGCTTTGTGTTTGGTGAAATTGTTTCTGCCACATATGCCCACATATTCTCTGAATATGAGTACTGTGCTAGTTACTATATGGAGCCTTCCTTCTAGGATGAATTTTCCTCAGTCTTGAGGTCTATGTCCTTTGAGCTATTTTCTCCGAAGAAGCAGCTTCCTTTAAGGGAAGATGAAACTGGTAAAATAGATTCTTGATCCCAGGACACATTCTTATTAGCAGTGATGGGATAAATTCATAATAGCATGATCCTTAATGTGGCATAGGAAAACTAGTCAAGTTCTGTATATTGTACAACTGTATATTACAGAATTTCAAAGTTGGAAGAGACTGAACTGACCATCTAGTCCAACTGACACCTATAAAGGAATCCGCTGTAAAACATACTTGAAAACTGGTCACATAGCATGTTTGAAGACCTATAATGATATGGAACCAACTGCCGTGCAAGGCATTCCATTCCATTTTGATATAGTACTCATTGTTAGGAAGTTTTTCCTTACATTAAGCCTAAATGTGCCTTGACAAAGGCACCCCCAATGTTCCTAGTGCTGCCCTTTGGAGTTTAGTAGGCCAAGTTTAACTTCTCTTCCTTTTAAATATATGAAGACAGCTTCAAGCATGTACAAGTTCTCTTCTTTTTTCCAGGTTACATTTTTCCACTCCCTTCAACCAATAAGCATATGATCTGAACCTACGAAGCTTCACCACTCTGACTGTGCTTGCCCCACTGCTCTTCAGCTTATCAATGCCATTCCTAAGATATGTTGTCTAGAACTAAACATAATATTCAAGACGTGGTCTCACCGGAGCAGAGTATAATGGAATCTATTTAATCTTGTAAGTTATGTTTCTTCTAATACAGTCTAGATTTCAGTCATTTTTTGTTGGCTGCCATATCATACTATTTATTGATACACCATAATAAAATCCCTTGATTTTACCATCTGCTTCCTAGCTATGTATGTCCCCCCCCACCATGTTTGATTTGTGACAATGATTTTTTTTAACCTGTGTGTCTTTGCAATTATTTTGCAAATAATAATCCTTATTAAATTCCATCTTATTCTATTCCGTCCATGGCTCTCCCTTGTCAAGTCCTTTTTAAAATCCTGACTACTATGCAGTATAATATGTAACCCTCCCAGATTTGAATAATTTTGAATCATTGTCAATATTGCAAATTTGATGTATATATACATATATGTGTACATGCATGCATGTATGTATGTGTTTATTTCTAGGTCAGTATTGACTCAGAATAATTTAGTTCTTTCAGGTTCAAAATGTAAAAAATGAGATTCTCAGAGATCACATAAAAATAAAAGGAGATTAACAATAACAAGGAAAAGCTATCCAATAAGAAGATAGCAATAATTCATTTGGTTACAGTTTCCCCTTTCTGTATTTGCTACATTGTTACAGCAAGGTGTGTCAAGCCTGAGGAATCTCTCTGACTTAAGTAACAGGAAGCTTTCTGAGTAGGTCATGTCTTGTTCCTTAGATAATTGTCTCGAGGACAGTTTCATTATCTTTTAAGCAAAAAGCAGTCTAGTGTGCCCAGAGTACATGTTGCTCCTATAACATTCCAACTCTTTAGGAAGGGGCTAAAGATCTTCGAGGGGACCTTCTACTAGTTACCTGGCATTAGGGCCATTAATGGACAATAGTAACCTTGGAAATATGAGAAGCCTGGCATAAGGGTCCTAGAGGAGCAAGTTAGTGCAGCAAGTAGGAAGACAAGAAGCAAAGAATTTTCCAAAAATTCTGTCCGTTGGTCCCCTAAACCTTCTCTGGGAAGGATATGTTATTGAATATGGGGTACTAAATTAGCAACAACGTAGAGGGGGCTCATCAGTTCTGGCTTATAGTAAGCAAGGGCTTTGGTTGCCCTGATGAGTGTATCAATACATTTGCCTTTGCCCACTTTTACTAAACCTTATACTGATAATGCCCTCTCTTCCAGGGCCTAAGCACTGCCTTGTTCACTTCCTGTGTCCCCTTTGCTGGTATCTACTGGCCAAGTAGTCACCAGTTGGTTCACAACCTTGATTACAACAAAAAATGTTCATATAGAATGACTCGGGCAACTCAGAAAGACAGAGAAAGAGATGAAACAGACATGAAGAGAGGAGAGGATGGAGGAAGAAACAGAGAGAGGGAAAGAAACGTACAGACATGGGGAAGGAGGAAGAGAGAGAGTGAATTGACAATCTTTTGGGACCATTACTCTCTAAGATTATAAGTTTCAGAAGAATAACAGATCTGCATTGGTTAAAGGATTTTCTACGAGAGTTTCCAATGGAAATGAAATCACAGGTCTGAACCAAAAAGAGAGAAATAGTTGGGGGAAATGCTTATATAAACACGTATGTTCCCATGTATACAATAGCATAATCACAGAATGTTAGTCGTACAACAGACCTTATTCCAACACTATTGTTTTACAGGCAAAGATTATAAAAATATAGAATTTATTAACCTTTGTTATATTGTAGAATGCAAAGTGATCCAGCAGTTTGGAGGCCTATATTTTAGCCCTAGTGCTTCTTACGATTCTGTATGTAACTTTGAATAAGTGACTTTGGACTGATACCCCTTTACTGGGCCTTAGTTTCATCCTTCCAAAACAGGGATACAAATACCTGCCTTGTCTATACTAATAAGAAAATGAATGCGAAAGAGCTTTGTTAAGACGAAAGCTATAGGAAACATATTCTCATTGTCATTCTATTTGTTCACTCCTCAAATCCAGAGCTAATCAAACTATACAATACCAAAAATGCCTCTCAGGGCAACTTACAAAGTGTTTATTAAGTCTGATCTTTATTCTCTGTTTTTCCAGGTTTGGGAAATTCTTGTTAGTGATTTGTTTTTTGCTGATACCGAGGAAGCTTCAGGAGGACCTTCTACCATCAAAGAGACTTTGAAGGACTTACATGGAAAGATAGAAAATCCTTCAGCCAAAACAATTCAGTTATTCAGGAGAACTCAGATTATCTTCAGATTCCAATGTCCTTAAAGAAAGGACTCTTTCCCAAGGCTTGAAGTACTCTGTGGAGAAGCAGAGAGGTAAGCCAGATGAGGATGTGGCCTGCAGAGGCAGAGAAATCTTACATATGCCTACATGGCAGGCAGACATGAGGCAGAACCAGAAGCTGGTGAGAATAAATTCCAGTCAATAGCTCTTTCTTTTTTTTTCACCCCAGTATAGAGCACTAAGGCTATTTCCACATAGAGTTAAAATTTCAGTCTTGTTCTTTAGCAACATCCTCTCAAACCAACTTGGAAGAAGGCAGGTAAGGGAAGAAAGAGATAACTGCATGTGAGTACTAATTATATCATCTTCTTTATCGTGTTTGAATATTTATTTGCATTTTTTCATTGCCTGACACTGTTAATAAACTAAGTAGCCATTACCAATGACTTTTTCTAAGTCCATAAATCCACAGTTCAGGATTGAAAGAGGGGAAACTAGATCTTGGAGGAAGAAACGTTACTGATTTAACTTCGGAGTGGAGGGCAAATTCAAGAGAACATTTCTGTATTTTTGGTTATTTCTAGAGCTTGCCACCCCTAGGATGTCTTTAAACAGAGAGAGAGAGAAAGAGCGAGAAGGAGAGAGGGAACAGGAAAAAGAATGAGGAGGTGGAGAGAGGAAAAAGGGAAAATGGAAGAAGAAAGGGGAAGAGGGAAGAGAGAAGAGGTAAGAGGGAGGGGAAGAGGAAGAGAATAAGGAGACAAACTAGTAGCAGAGAGAGGTGAGGGTTGATGTTATCCCTGGTTGCTCTTAAAACTGCTCAGACCCTGCATCGCTCACTCACACACCACATTTGCTACAATTGCTATGTTTGAATTTCTTCATGATCAAATAAGGTAATGAAGGGATAGAATTTTGCAAACCATAAAGTGGCATATAAATGTTAGCTATTATTATCATCATTCTGATTAGATCTGGATTGAGCCATACCCAGTTTCTGGCAACCTCAAAAACCAGCCTGATTGTATCCTTTTATTTTGTAAACTCTGAAAAGACAAAGGCACTTATTAAACTTACTCCATCCATCCTACACCTATCACCAAGCTTCCTGTCAGGGGCTGTATGACATGCAACTATTGTCTGATTTCTTTTTTAACCTCCCCCAGGTAGCCCTCAGTGTGGCAGTTTTGTTTCATTTCCTGCTTCTATTTTTTTGGCTTTCTTTCTTACCACAACTGTTTGGTAACCTTAAAAATGTGTTCAATGTGAAAAGTTCTAATATTATTTAATTTGCCCAGCGATGAATATATTTTCCCTTCATCAAGTCACATTGACTTAAAGCCCAGAAAATGCATTTTTATTCATGTTCCTGCTAATTGCAAGCCCCCTGGTAATCTGCCAAGGATAATGACGTGCGCCACTTTTGATCAGTATTCGGCTATAAAACAACTTGTTCAGCCCCTTGCTGAGAGCAAAGGAACTTATTAAACAGATTACAACACACTTACCATATGTGGAGAACCAAACCGTGCTGCGATCAGAGAGGGTGATAATATTATGATTCATTTTCAGCTTTCCAAAACAAAGAACAGCACGTTCTTATTTACTCCTATTTTTCCTTTGCATCCTAAGCACCTTGTCTCAAGCTGAGAATTGACTTAGATAAACAGCTCTCATGTGCCTCTCCTTTTCATAGGAAATTAATATTAATACCTAGACAAATTAATCTGTAGGCTGTTCTGATTTGGGACTTTGGGGGAGGAGTTATCCTGGCTACTTCACAAACATTTGAAGCCAGTTATCTATTGCTTATTTGAATATGAAATAAACAAAAGCCAGTTTTGTTAGTCATTGATCCAAGGAGGCTACTTCCCTGATCACAGACAGTAGTCCAATTATGTTTATATAGTCGGAGAGTCCTAATGAGTGTTGAACATTTAGAAAAGGAAAACTTTTTATTCCTATCGAGTTATGATCTTTACTAGTCTGTAAGCCCTATGAGGATAGAAATCATGACTTAATTAGATTTTATATCATCCTTGCCCCATACCCACTATAGTAATCTGCAAGCAGGAAGAGTTTAATAATAGATTATTGAATCAAACTGAGAACTTTATCCAGTGGTATTCCACCTTTGTGCCTCCCTATGGTCTGTACTCTTTGTAAAGAGGAAGGATGTGGTAAAATTCAATTCAATAAGTATTATTGAGTGTCTTTCATGTTTATAGCATAGTAATAGATGCTGAAGATTATAGAAAAATGAATATGGCACAGTTCCTTCCCTCAGGGAATGGGAAATGGGCTAAAGGACTCTCCTTCCAAATTGCTACTTCACTAATTCCTGTTGTGCTAACATAATGTTTGGGATACAAACAGATCCTGTTGATACCTTCCCCATACTTACATTCACTCTTCAGTCCAGTCTTACTACACCCCAGTCTCTCCCTTTCCTTACCTGTCTCTTCCCAGCCTGTTCCTTTGCTAACAAACTCCCACCATCATATATCTATTCTTCAATTCTCCCTATTCACAGTGACTGAAGCCTGGCTTTCTGCTGAAGATTTGAAGTCCTTTTCACTCTTCCATAGAGGTCTAAGCCTTCTCTAACTCTAGCTGCTTCCACCAGCCAACCCCAATCTCATAAGGTTTCCATGAGCATGCTCCTGCTTCCCTCTGCCATCTCCACATTTTTCCTCTGCCACTAGTTCTTGACAAACTCTTCTCTTTTTAAATCTGTGCCATCCAACTATCTTACCTTTTCCTAATTCTCCTGTCTGTCCATTACCAGCTTATCTGAACAATCTATCATCTCTCCCTTAAATTTCCCCTCTGCCTCTTCCCCCACCATCATACTTCCATACTTCAATAGCCATACAGGATGTTGAAGCTCTGGGGAAAAGGTCCAGGTACTCCAACCTAGTTCTAGTTCTGGTAAGAAGAAAACCATGAGAATGTCGTTTCACAGAAACCAAAGGAAGAGAATCACAGAGAGGTTCAGACATTTCCAAGGGCCACAGCTGGGTCTAGAGTCAGGAAGACTCCTCTTTCTGAGTTCAGATCTAGACTTACTTACTACCTATGTGGGCAAATCACTTAACCCTGTTTGCCTTGGTTTCCTCATTTGCAAGATGAGTTGGAGAAGGAAATGGCAAACTACTTCAGTATCTTTGCCAAGAAAACCCCAAATGGGGTCATGAAGAGTCAGACATGACTGAAAACATTACTGCAAACAACAACCCGTAGCTAAGTAAGAAGTCTTTAGTGATCTGGGAAGTATCCTAAAGCCCAAGGAACAGTGGAATTGAAGACTTGGGTTCATGCCCTCCTTCTATTAGTTACTAATCATTTAAATTTAGACAACTCATTTAATCTCACTGAACTTCAGTTTCTTCCTCTTTAAAATTGGAATGACAATCTGTTTCCTACCAGCCCCAGAGAGGGTCTGTGAAAAAAGCATTTTGCAAACACTTAGCACTATAGAGATCTGGGTTGCTTTTGTATTACATAAAGTCTAGTTAATGAGAAGAAGGGCACATTGTTACTTCTGAATAATGATGACAAGTCATCTCTTAGTGCCATTCTCTGGGTCGTGGATTAATCATGCCATTCATTCAGTCTATTTTCCTATACTGGCTGCCCTGAAGCCATGTTCTTTTTCATTAGTCGCTCCAGAAGAGGTCTTGTAAAGACAGAAGTAGCAAAACTCCAAACTCAAATTGTTTCCCAGTTCTTATGTACAATAGAAAAGATGGAAAGCAATGGACACTGGGAGTTTCTGTGTCAGAATATGTCTGGAGTTGCTTTTCAGCAGTTGGCATTTTCTCCTTCCTCTCCTGCTGCATGAGCTAATCTAGTTCTCCCCACCTTCAGGTACAAGGTCAGCCTCTCCTGGAGATTCACTCTCAAAGAGGAAAAGGAATTAAACCTGCAATTTCATTGACCTGGGGAAGTCAGAGATGAGGAAATTTCCTCTGCAAATGTAGGTCAGTTTATCATTTACCTTACATCATGATACCCTCAGTTTCCTTTTCTCCCTTCCATTCCAGTCATCTTTATTTATTTTCAAAGTTTTATTGTTTTTTTTAAAACAACATAAACAATTCTTTCCTAATATTTTTACCACAGAACTTTATCTTGTCCTAGAGAAGAAGTTAAATAAAGCCAACTGATGCAACAAACTGTATGTGGCAGTTTATGCAAAGTAGAACACCTTTGTTACCTCACCCCTCTACTGAGAGACATAATAACCTTAGTTTTCCTGCAGAGACCAGATAGGTCAGTGTCTTGACCCCAGATCCTTGTTCTTTGTCTATGCCAGGGGTGGGGAAACTATGGGTTCGAGGTCACATGTAACCCTCTAGGTCTTCAAGTGTGGCCCTTTGACTGAATCCAAACTTCACAGAACAAATTGGATTTGCCACCCGTGGCCCTGGCTCAGACTGCTGTTGGTTAGAACTACCCCTTTATAAGAAAAAGAGGTCATTGGCAGGATTAACGCTTTGTTCTCCCTGCTACTTCTCTCTTTCAGATCAACAGAAGAGAGAATAGATGATCTAAGAATGAATCTCAGCAGGGGGTGGGGTGGAGGGAGTTGGTGCAAAAGTATTATTTTCCTGAAGGATTATACCAAAGCTAGGTACCTTTTTCCTCTATATCTGTAGAGCCATAAATATAAGTAATATTTAAGCTATTAAAATTTATAAGCCAAACTCAAGGTTCAGGCAGAACAAACCACAGAGGTATGTGCAAGCCCAGCAATTGTGGGGCCAAGGCATTGCTTGTGTACAGGATTCTTGGCATCCCTCCGGCTTAGCACATGCACGTTGATTAACTGAGTGAATTATATTCAGGACTGCCTTTGATGCTGGCCATTGATACTGGTCACTAATCTCAAGCACAGCAAGGTGAGTTATGGTAACCGTGTTTCAGGTGGGAAGTTTAAGTAGGACCAGAAGATCCAGAATTTTCCATCTGTTGGATGAAGTTACTTGGTCTGTTTATTAAATTTATGGGTGATGTACAGTTGGGAAGTACAGCTAACACACTGAATGATGGAACTGGAATTCAAAAAGATCTTCATAGATTGAAATGATAAAATGAAATTTCAAAGGGACAAATATAAAGTGGAACACTGTGGTTAAATATATCAACCTCACAAATATGAGATTTGCCCCTGGGTCCCAGATGAGATCATCTCATCCTAGTCAGTCAGTCACCTAAAATGGATTGTGTCTACAATATGCCAGGCATTGTGCTAAGTGCTGAGGATGCAAAGAAATAGTTTCCACTCTTAAAAAGCTCACAACGTGTAATTAGGGAGACAACAAGTAAACAGTTGTGTACTTACAAGAAAAATAAAGGATAAATTGGAGGTGATATCAGAAGGAAGGCACCAAGATTAGGGAAGAATAGGAAAGGCTTCTTGTAGAATTTGGGACTTTAGTGGAGACATGAAATAAGCCAGGGAAGCTAGGAGGCAGAGATGAGGAGGGAGAGCATTTCACTTAATCCCAGGCTGCCAAAGGACTTGGAGCAGGGAGATGGAGAGCAATGAGGACAGTATCACTGGATTATTGAGTATCTGAAGGGAATAAGGAAGATTGAAGAGGTAGGAAAGAGTCAGTCTGTAAGGGGCTTTAGAAGAGAAATAGGATTTCATATTTCATTCTGAAGGTAATAGGAAGCCTCTGGAGTTTACTGAATGGAGGATGGGGATGATGGGGTCAGACCTGTGTTTTAGGAAGAGCAATTTGACAGCCGAGGATAAATTTGAGAGGGAAGAAACTTGGGACAAGGAAACCAACCAGCAAGCCTGTGCTCAAGACTGGGCATGAGGGGGCGAAGGTCTGTTATCCTAAATAACAGCAATTAATCGGACAGGTATCTGGGAGTTTTAACATACTGCTGGCTCAATATGAATCAACAATACGATCTGACAACCACAGAGTTGATGTGATTATTAGAATCATTGTTTGCATTTATCCTTCATTGCCAAAGAAGACCATGCCATCAGCTGACTTTGTTTTGAGTGAGGGAGGGCTGTGCAGGTCACCAGCCTCACTTCTCCTCCAGAGCCATCTGAATCCAGGGACAAGATATTCATCAGGATGACTGGAAATGACCCAGGATGAGGCAATTGGGGTTAAGTGACTTGCCCAAAGTCACACAGCTGTGAGTGTCAAGTGTCTGAGGTGAGATTTGAACTCAGATCCTCTTGGCTCCTGCATTGGTGCTCTATCCTCTACACCACCTATCTGCCCCCATTAGGATATAGTCTCCTTGAAGGCAAGAATTGTTTTTACATTTCTTTGTATCTCAAGCATTTAGCACAATGACTGGCATATAGTTTTTAATAAATGATTTCTGACCTACCAACTAGTGAAGATACTGACTACCCTAAGAAAGCCCAGATGTGCTCATTCTTCTCTGATTCTGCCTTCTGCTATTTGTGCCTCTGTGTTCACCTCTCTTCTTTGCTCTCTACAAAATAATTCCTGAAAGTACTCACTGTTGCAGAAATTTTGAATTTTAGACGTGGAAGATGATAGAGATTGGATCACCCAACCCTCTCATTTTACCAGTGAGGAAACAAATAACGATTGTATTTATCCTGGTTTGGCAAGCAAAGTTTTGATAAGTGGGTTTCCTCAGCCAATGTGATCCATAAGCAATGTTTAGCTTTGTTTTTTTGCTTCCAATAGGATGTAGGATCTTCTGTCTTCTTAAACTACTCAGAGTGATCTGCCTAGTCAATAACCGCTCCTGACAAGTACCCCTAAGGGTCTTGCTTCAGGTATTGAGAAGAACACATGTTAACCCCAGCTGTCAAAGGAAGCGGCTGCCTTTTCAGCCTAGAGTATGCAGACTTGAAAAAACAAACAACCTAGGTTAGTTTGTCTTTAATTAAAATCTGAAGCCAAGGTTCCATGGCTCTGGCAAGAGCTTTCCAACTAAAAATCTGCCTTTCATAGATTTGTCTTGCTCCAACTTGTCTCACAGCAAGCCTCTTAAACTGCTGCCATGCAATCCTAAGTAGATCTTTCAAAGCCAGGAAGAAAAAGAATTAAAGGCCACAGCGACCAAAAGGTCTTTTCAGTTCACTGAATCATGCTAACTTGAGAATCATTACTGAAGGGAACAATTTGACTTTTTGTTATTCAGTTGTTTCTGTCTCTTCATGACCCCATGTGGGGTTTTCTTGACTGAAAGTGGTTTGCCATTTCCTTCTCCAGTTCATTTTACAGATGAAGAAATTGAGGCAGACAGGTTAAGTGACCTGCTCGGGGTCACATAGCTAGTAAGTGACTGAGGTCAGATTGGAATTCAAGGAGTCTTCCTGACTCCAAGCCCAGTACTCTTTCTCCTGTGCCACATAGCTGCCCAACAATTGGGCAATTATCAGCAAATAATCAGTGACATCAGGTAGGCTGTTGGCCCCAGTCCTCAAATGTCCCACATTGGTCATAGACTCCACTTCCTGTACCTTAAGCCCAAGTTTACCTCTGGCTCTGTGGAGCAGCCAAGTGGTATAGGGACCTGAGTCAGGTCCCTATAGTCAGGAAAACTTAAGCTCAAATCTGTTTCAGATACTTTTAAATTCTGTGACTCCTGGCAAGATTCTTAACCTTAGTTTGTTCATCGATAAAATGAAGATAATAGCATCTATTTGTCAGGGTTATTGTATGGATGTGGTAAGAAAATATTAGAAGGTCCAGTATGTTGGACTCACGTCTTCATATTCTCATTGCTAAAACAAGCGTTTGCTTCTGTTTTATCTATCATGGGGAATGAGCCTCATCCTGAGCAGGAGAGAGTACAAATGTTCACTCGGGAATCAAAATGCAAGATAGAAGAGAAAAGGAGAGGAAAGGGAGAGAGAGAGCGTTTTCAAGCCTTTAGTAAGTTCAGATCAATAGACCCAGGTGAACAGTATCTCCAGCAGACTGTAAGGCCCTTGAGGCCAAGACCATTTTATTTTTGCAAAAGTCAAACACAGGAAGAGAAGCCAAGATAGCGAAGTAGAAAGACGCACATACACATAGCTCCGAACCCACAAACCACAGAACGGCAGAGGGGACTAACCCAGGGCGAATTCTGCACCCAGAGACCACGGAATATTGGAGCAAGGGAGATTTCTGTTCCGGAGAGACCTGCAAACCTCTCGCGGGGGGACCTTTGCGCCGGGGACTGGGCGCCGGGGCGGGAAGAGGAGAGCAGCCCTGCCTCGGCAGTGACACCATGGGAAAGAGATCTGAGAGGGCTGCGGAACGGAGTCTCCAGCGGCCACGCGGGTCCCCCCACCCACAGAGGGACCTGCAAACCTCTCGCAAAAGGTCCGTCGCGCTACAGACATGGTGCCCAGCCCGGACCTGCGGTGGCGACGGCGGCCACGGCTCCGAGAGACAAAGTTCTGAGAGGGATCCGGAGGCGGGATCTTCAGCAGCTGCACGGGCCCCCCACCAACAGGTGACTGACGGGGGTAGGTGAGAAAGTCTCTTTGGTGGGTTGAGAGGGGAGTGAGGTGCCCCCATGGCTCGGGCCCCCCCGGGAGTGGGGGCTGAGAGGCGGCTGCGGACAGGGGCTCCCCAAACGGACGGGAGCCTGGATCCATTGTGGAAGGTCTATGCATAAACCTCCTGAGGGAATTGAGCCAGAGAGGCGGCCCTGCCCCTGACCTCAGCACCTGAACTTAATTCTCACAATGAATAGCAGCCCTGCCCCTGCCAAAAGTCCTAAGGCGGGAAGCAGCATTTGAATCTCAGTCCCCAAACGCTGGCTGGGAGGACCAGGAGGTGAGGTGGGTGTGAGGAGAACATTCAGAGGTCAGGCCACTAGGTGGGGACAATGCCAAGAAAAGGGAAAAGAAATAAAACTATTGAAGGGTACTTTATCGGAGAAAAGACACTTCCTCCCTTCCTTTCTGATGGGGAGGAACAATGCTTGCCATCAGGCAAAGACACAGAAATCGAGGATTCTGTGTCCCAGCCCACCCAATGGGCTCGGGCCATGGAAGAGCTCAAGAGGAATTTTGAAAATCAAGTTAGAGAGATGGAGGAAAGACTGGGAAGGGAAATGAGAGGGATAAGGGAGAAGGATGAAAAACAGATCAGCTCCCTGCTAAAGGAGAACCAAAAAAATCTTGAAGAAATTGGCACCTTGAGAACTAGCCTAACTCAGCTGGCAAGGGAGGTGCAAGGGGCCAATGAGGAGAAGAATGCTTTCAAAAGCATAATTAACCAAATGGAAAAGGAGATTCAAAAGCTTACTGAAGAAAATAGATCTCTCAAATCTGGAATGGTACGGATGGACGCTAAGGACTTTTCGAGAAAGACAGATATCTCAGAACATACTGCACAGATTCGAAAAATGGAAGATAATGTGAAATATCTTATTGGAAAAACAACTGACCTGGAAAATAGAATCAGGAGAGACAATGTAAAAATTCTGGGACTACCTGAAAACCATGATCAAAAGAAGAGCCTAGACATCATCCTCCACGAAATTATCAAGGAAAACTGCCCTGAGATTCTAGAACCAGAAGGCAAAATAAATATTCAAGGAATCCGCAGAACACCGCATGAAAGAGATCCAAAAAGAGAAACTCCTAGGAGCATTGTGGCCAAATTCCAGAATTCCCAGGTGAAGGAGAAAATATTGCAAGCAGCTAGAAAGAAACAATTCAAGTATTGTGGAAATACAATCAGGATAGTACAAGATCTGGCACCTTTTACATTGAGGGATAGAAGGGAATGGAATAGGATATTCCAGAAGTCAAAGGAACTAGGACTGAAGCCAAGAATCACCTACCCAGCAAAACTGAGTATAATACTTCAGGAGAAAAAATGGTCTTTCAATGAAATAGAAGACTTTCAAATTTTCCTGATGAAAAGACCAGAGCTGGAAAGAAAATTTGACTTTCTAACACAACAATGAAGAGAACCATGAAAAGGCGAACAGCAAAGAGAAATCATAAGGGACTTACTAAAGTTGAACTGTTTACATTCCTACATGGAAAGACAATATTTATAACTCTTGAAACATTTCAGTATCTGAGCACTGGGTGGGAGTACACACACACACATGCACACACGCACACATACATAGAGACAGAGTGCACAGAGTGAATTGAAGAGGATGGGATCATATACTAAAAAAAAAAAATGAAATCAAGCAGTGAGAGAGAAATATTGGGAGGAGAAAGGGAGAAGTTATATGGGGCAAATTATCTCTCATAAAAGAGGCAAGCAAAAGACTTACTAGTGGTGGGATAAAGAGGGGAGGCAAGAGAAAAACATGAGATCTACTCTCATCACATTCCACTAAAGGAAAGAATATAATGCACACTCATTCTGATAGGAAAACCTATCTCATAATACAGGAGAGTGGGGGACAGGGGCACAAGCAGGATGGGGGGGAGGATAGAGGGGAGGGCATGGGGAGGAGAATGCAATACGAGGTCAACACACATGGGGAGGGAAAGGACCATAAGAAAATAGAAGTAATGGGGGACAGCACAGGATGGAGGGAAATATAATTAGTCTTATACAACACAACTAGTATGAAAATCATTTGCAAAACTAAACAGATATGGCCTATATTGAACTGCCTGTCTTCCAAGGGGAAGGGGTAGAGAGGGAGGGAGCTAAAGAAGTTGGAACTCAAAGTGTTAGGACCAAATGTAAAGTTCTTACCACGGGGTAACAAGAAACACAGGTTAAGGGGTCAAGAAAGCTAACCGGTCCTACAGGACAAAAGAGAAGACGGAGACAAGGGCAGGGAGGGAGGATAGAGGAGAGAGCAGATAGGTCACAGGGGCAATTAGAAAACTTGGGTCTGGGGGGGGGAGGGGGAAAAAAAGGGGAGAAAATTTGTAACCCAAAATTGTGTGAAAATAAATGTTAAAAGTTTAATAAAAAAAAAAAAGTCAAACAGATTCTTGCAAATAGTAGTTACTTCATAAACATTTGTTGAATTAAATAACATCCCAGGAGTATCAAATAATTGGAAGGTTGAAAAATCGCAGTGATTAGATGAGGTCCTACGTGGCTAGGTCAAGGCAAATGCTCGGTTGAGTTTCTAAAACTGGAAAAAAAGAGTCTCAAACACAGGGCGGTGAGTTTAACATTGATTCCTGGCAACATTTTAAAACGTATTATTAAAGAGATGGTTTCTGAGCATTTGGAGAGAGGAGTAGGAATAATTATAAGATATCATGAAATTCATAAAAAACTAGTCATGTCCAACTACCCTTATTTCTTTTTTGTACTGGGTTCTTAGAGGAGCAGCTCTGGCAAATGACAGAGCACATTTGGATTTCAGTAAGGGACTTAAAATCTCTCAGGTTATATTTGGGGTCAAGACAGAGAAATGTAGATAGTATCATAGTATAATTTGGTAGATTCAGATGGTTAAATAACCTGTTCTGAAGAGTATTGAGTACTGGATTGATATTACCTAAAAGAAGGCCACCCTAGATTGTGTCTGGTTTTGACCCAGTTTTGTTGTGAATTTTATCAATGTCTTGGATCAAAGCAAAAATGTCATGCTTCTCAAATGTGCAGATACAGAAGGATGGAATGACAGAATGAAATATAAAAGGAAAGAGAAAACAAGGGGAGGGAGGGAAGGAAAGAAGTATTTATTAAGGACTTACTATGTGCCAGGCATAAATACATGCAAAAAAAAAAAAAGTTCCTACCCACAAGGTATATATGGGCTAACGAGAGAGAGGGAACACACAAAAGGGAAGAAAGAAGTGGTGGTGGGAGGGGCCAGACCTGGAAATGTCAGATGAAATGTCAGATGACAGAACTGGAATTTCAATAGTTTTGAATAAGAGGTCAAATTGAATAAGCTGAAATAGGAATGAATATATACCCTACATTCAGGTTCAAAAAATCAATAGCAAAAGAATTGAATGAAAAAGGTTTAATTAGAACAAAATTTGTATGAAAAAGACCTGGATGTTTTAATGATCTGCAAGTTCAATAGGAGCTAAAAGGGTGACATGAGAGTCCAAAAGAGCTAACTGGAATTCAGGTTGTTTTAATAGTGTCCAGAAAGAAGGAGGCAATAGTTCTGTTTTATTCTTTCTTGGTCAGATCACATCTGGAAGAATTTTATTCTGTTCTGGGAACTACATCTAAGGAAGAAAACTGAGAAGCTGGAATATTTCTGTGGTATGTGATCAGGATGGTGAGGGGACTTGACACAATGCCTTAAAAAGGTCGGTTGAACGAACTGAGGATGTTTGTTCCCCAAAATAAGATGCTTAGGGAGGACCTGATTGCTACCTTCAAATATCTAAAGGGTTAACATATACAATGAGGATTAGCCTCTCTCTTCTTGGCTCCACAGAGAAAAATTGGAGCTTTAGCTAGAAGCCAGTTTAAGGAAAATTCTCTAACAAATAAAATGGTCCCCAAATGGAATGGGTTGCAGTGGGAGGTAGTGAGTTTACTATTGATGGAGATCTTATAGCTCAATCTAGAGGGCTTCTTTATCAGGTGTGTGGTAGAGGTGATTCCCATTTGGAATAGATTGGACTTGATAAAACCTATAAAGTCCTTTTCAGTTCCGAGAATCTCCAACTTTGAGTTTCTGTGCAATAGATTTCAAAAAAATGTGGCTATACAGTTTACATAATTAATGTGATCAACAGGCTAGTAACCCAGGCATACCTGGCATAGCTCTGAGAATATAGTAAATAAGTATTTCTGTAATTAATATAACCCACTGGAAAATGTGTTCATGCGTTCCAACAACTGGATATTTGGTCATCTTCTAAAAGGTCTAAGCACTCAGATCAAGAATTGTCCTACAAAGATGGTGGCATGATTTACCTAGATAAGCAATATTTTCTTTTCTCAATGACACAGTTCATTTTTATGTGCCTTAAGCAGCTTCTATAAAGGGAATAATTTTTTCTTTGTCTTCACTGAGGACCTGTCTCATGAATGAGAACTCTACAATGATCAAAAGAATCGCCAAGGTCGTGTGCTTTTTAAAAATCTATATTCAGGATGGGTCATAAAAATAATACCATTAAATTTGGGGCTAGATTTTTGACCCAGAAATCCAAACTCAGCTTCCTGATGCTAATCATAAAGTGATGGAAAAATTTATAGGAAATTTGCTCTAGTAATAGTGGAACTTAATGGCTTCTTATGGCTACTACTCTGGTTCATATTCTTTCTTTTATTTTTTAAAAAATAAATCTACTGACACATTCTGTTTTCATATTGTAGTAATTTGTGGACATTTTATCCTCTAACTACCAATCCTAGAATTAAAATTGTTAAATAAAAACAGCCAGTTCTCTGATTTTATATGACAGTGACATTGATGGGTAACATTTGGCCCCCTAGCCCCACTTTCAACTCTTTCCACAGGAGGAGAACCAAGCATATTTGTTGTCTCTTTTCTATGGTCCTTATCATTTCATTGAGAGGGTTTTTTCAATGATTATGGATCAAAGGGATGTTGTGCCACTTTTGATTTTTATAACTACTTAAGCAACATTAAGAAGAGAAATACTTTTGCCTGTTTCTTAGGTCTTAAAATCATAGGATTTCATATTCAAAGCATCCTTAGAGATAATCTAGTCTAATGTGCTAATTTATCAGGTGAGGAAACAGAGATCCAGAGAAGGAAAATTATTTGGCTGAAGTAAATAGAGGAGTCAGGATTTGAACCATGGTCCTCAGTTTATACATCTTATTCTTTTTCTACTAACAAGTAGCTGTCTAATTTCCCTAGGGATATTCTGTTCCAGTAAAGGCTATATAGTTACTGACCCAGAGCCCTAACCCAGTATGCTGCACATGGAGCCCACTTTACTTTGCAACTCAATAGAATTTCTAGGACAAGGAATACCAGATGGCAGAGCTAAGAACATAGTCTACAAAAGTATTATTATAAAAATAATCAGCTGAGAAGTACAGAAGCAGCGGTGTCAGACTCAAATAGAAACATATCTGTCATAGCATATTGACTTAGAAAACCACAAATTAACATTATCTATGTTCTCTTTCACTTTTATTTGGCTCCTGCTCTGGGGGTTTTGCAGGCTATATATATTCGGCTACCATGAGTTTTGACACCTCTATTGTAGAGAATATGATTTCACCATATCTATTGTTTACTGATTACAAAAAAAAAAAAGTCATTGGCCTGGCAAAGGACACACACTTGAAGTCTCTCCTTAAGCCAGATATATCTATTACATATAAGTTAGAAATCACATAAGATTCTATGACAAATGTGGTCATGAAAATAATATTTCACAACTGATGATGAGTATCCCTTGAATATCAACGTTAAGGAGGGCATAAAACAGGGAAGCATCCTCCAATGTCTGTGCAAAGTTCAAAAAGAAGATGGAGTCGTTGTTGATAGAAGACTCCTCTAAAGGATCCCATTTTCTGATGGCTTGCTGATGGCCCATCATTGCCATGCACAGGAAAAATAAAGCAGGTGGGAAACAGAACATATATGGGCAAAATTTATGACACAGGTATAGACATTACTGCATTAATCCTTTTGTATACCCAGGATGGGAGCAACTAAAGGATGGTGAGTTTAGTCCATTTTTCAGTAAGAGGAAGACAAGAATTGTCTCTCTTTTTCCTTGTCCTTGTTATCACCAGAGTTTAGCAGTGCCTGGTATATAGTAAGTACTTAATAACTGCTCATTTTCTACTAGGTTAATTGTTAGGAGAATCTTACCTCTTGGAAGGGGATTAAGTTCTCCATTCTCACATTCAGAGGCTCATTGAACCCCAACCCTGGCATCCCAGGGACAATTTTATTTAGAGCTCTCATCTAGAGTTTCCCTCTAAAGAGGAAGGTAGCAAAGGTGTACTTTCACAAAATGAATTGGATATAGTGCAGATCATTTGTTTCTACATGAAAAGCAATGCTCTCCTTAAAGGAATCATGACACAGGTTAACAGAATTGTTTTTATTTTATTCTGAACTTAAGAAATATGTAATAAAATGACTCTTTCTATATACAAAGTAGAAGGATTTTCCTTCTCTACCTCTCACTGGAATCATATCTTGTTGCCTGGAAAGCTCCAGACAAAAGGCTGCTGTTAAAAGTTGTCTTCTCTTTTAAAAAGTCACTGGAGGACAGCTAGATAGTGCAGTGGATAGAACACCAGCCCTGAAGTCAGGAGGACTTGAATTTGAATTTGTGATCCTGGGCAAGTCCCTTAACCCTGATTGCCTTTAAAAGCAAAACAAAAACAAATGAACAAGTCACATGAGTCCTCATCTCCTTTAGCCCATCAGTCCAGTTAGGAGACTTTGTGCACTGATTCATACCTGGCCTTACATCAGAGACCCAAATTCTTTTGTTGTCAACCAAAATAGGCAAAAAATATCTGTGCATGCCCTATTCATCCCTCATTTCACACACAAAAAAAAATATGGATAACATTTTCTAATTCTTTGCCACCACAAAAAAGGGCTGCTATAAATATTTTTGTATACGTAGATCCTTTTCCTTTTTTATGATCTCTTTGGGATACATACCTCTAGTGGTATTGCTGGATCAAAGAGTATGCATGGTTATTTTTGCCCTTTGGTCAAAGTTTTGCTGTCTTCAATTGTTGGATCAGTTCACAACTACACCAACAATGCAACAGTATTCCAATTTTCCCACATCTTTTCCAACATTTATCATTTCCCTTTTTTGTCACATTAGCCAGTCTAATAGGTATAAGGTGGTACCTCAGATTTGGAAAACCTGGATTATTTAGTACAAAGAGTAGTCATCGAAAAGGTGACAAAACTGTATTCACATATGAGACCTGATGACAGCTACTTGCCAAGAGTAGGAAAATAGAATTTGACAGGAAGCAAAAAGAATTTTATTTGGATTAAAGTGTGAACTTCATGACCCTAATGGAGATCATTACACTTAGGGAAACACAGATGGAAAAAAAAAATGATAGAAATTCTTTATTGAGAGAACCAAAATATTGGAAGAGATATGTAGAAGTTAGATTCCAAAATCCAAGATTTGAATCTGGGCTTTAACTCCTAAGCTGTGTGAACTTAGTTAAGTCACATTTATTATTTACAATCCATCTCCTTTTCTGTAAAATGAAGCGGCTGAATCAGGTGATCTCAAAAATGGATTTTACCTTTGAGATTCTATGAGTCTGTGGGATTTGCTTCTGGAGGTAGGGGATAACCTTTGATACTGAGGATCCTGTAATTAGAAGGTATTGTGTGAGATTTCAAATCTGCACTGCACCAAATTCTTCCCTTCTTTCTTCCTGCCTTTCTCCCTCCTTTCTTCCATCTTGCTTCCTTCTTTCCTTCCTTTAAATTTAAGGTGAAGAGATTTCCAGAACACCTGTACTACAAGCCTATGAAGACAGCCACTTTGGGACAATATTGTTGAATAGCATGTCCTATTCACACATTTTCTGGGAAAGCCACAGGGTTTTCCACATTGTGAGGAAAAGATTTTGATCTTTCGGACGAAGCTGAGTTGTACAGGCTCCAGCAGACACTCAAAGCAGGCCTACTCTATAATGGAAAAAAAATGGAGCTGAGATGACTGTGGTGTAATTCAGTGTTACAGGGCCGTAACTGCACTTAGGAGTTTGTAGACAGTGTGTTTTAACTGTATGGCTTTTATTTTCTCTAAAGAGCAATTTGGGGGAATGGCAAGTTGGCATTTGCAAGGGGTTAAAAGAAAAAGAAAATTGTTACCCTGCTGCGAATTTGTTCGTGTGCCTGTTTTATGTTTCCAAATAGCAGCCTGTGGCTTTATTCAATATAATTGTGAACTGTGTTTATAAGAGGTTAAGAGAGAAGTTTCTTAATTTAAAAAGTATGTGAGAGTCTCCAGACAGAAGCCGCACTTTCCAGGGCAAATTTTGGTCTTTTAGAGTACGGTGGATTTTCTGCTATAGATTGGATCTCTCTCCATTACACAGAGATTGTTTTAGAAATCTAGCCACAATATGCTTGCTATATATTGATAATACCATTGGAAAGAAAAAGAATGAGCAAAAGCACCCTGTTCTATAGAATTTCCCTACAATAGGGATAATTCTATGACCATTCAGTTTATGTGGTAAATAAAACATTTTCAAGAGATTCAGTTGGGATTTTTTTTTAACCACTTACTCTCAACTAACCTTATTCTTACTCTACAAGGACATAAAAGACTCAAGATTTTGCTGACTTTTACTTTAGTATCAGAGACTACAAAGGCTTCTGGGAAACCTAAAGTATAGTACATGTTTCTGTAATGCTATATTGTTGCTTCAAGGTTCATGGTTTCATCCCTGTAGGTCCAACTTTTACCAACATAGCTGACAGCCCCCTATAAAATCAATGAAAAAAAATCAAGAGACATCAATCAAACTTCAAAACAAAATAAACTGTATTGTTTTTAATGCTGGGATGAGTATGGGAGGATGGGGAAATAGAATAGGGAAGTCCATGGCAACTGTGATGCTCCCTATGTCCTTTTCAGTTTTAATACTAAGTAGGCAAGCATTTCATTCTTCCTAGCAGGAGTGATTTACACGGCCTCAGGCCACATCATTTAGAGGTATTTTTATTTGTTGCAGCATAAGGAGTTCAATGAGTATTCACAGACTCAGCCCTTTTTGTGCTTAACTACCACTTTTAGAGTCAGTGGCCAGAAAGGGGCTGCTTGTCTGGATTGGTCAGACTTTTGTTAGCTTATATCGGAGCCAACTCTGAAATTTGCTCATAGTGTGGGAACTACCTCCAGGCCCAAACCGAGATTTCCTACTTGAAAATGGCAGCATATCCACAAGATCTTTCCTTCTTGCATTGTGTTCCAGGGCAGGAAATATCCCAAGGATATTTCCTTAGGATCTCCTTTGTATTTTTCCTAGTCTAGGAAGGAAATTATTGGATACCAGAAAAAGATCCAGGAACTTCAACCAAATTGGAGACAAGTTGGGCAAATATGCTTGGTTTTTTTTTTCCAGACTTAAAATTCTGAAATTCCTTGATTTATCTTCAGACTTTTCTTAGATACAATGTGGATATCAGGTATAGTAGAGTTATTTTCTCTAATGCAGAAAATACTTCAAATGCAAAAAAACTCAGAGGTGTGAATTAATAGAGAAACCAAAGGTCTCAAATAGCTCATCCCACACATTGTACTCCAGGGGAAGCTGTACAAGGTTATAGAACTACTGAGTATTGTTTCACACATACATCTGCCCCGACCTTCATTCTTCAGCACAACCAAAGATTAGAAGAGCAAGTTTGTATAATGACAAAGAGGTCACAAAAGAGAAGAACCCAAAAGAGAGTGGGAGGAGTCTTTTTCATAGCTCTTTATAGATTGTAGAGGGGGAAAGTTCCTCAAATAAATCTTCATTCTCCATGACTCTCAGTCACCAATAGTCTTTGATGACATTTCCAAGTCATGGGGACCAAAATACATATATAGTGTATATATGCACTATATACAAAATACAATATAGTGTTACTGTGTCTTCCCAGCATCCCAATGACATCTCATATCCTTCAGCAAAAGGCCAGAGCACATGACCAATTCCACAGAAAATATCGCTTTCTGACAAAGGCCCATGCCCCAGGATTAGGGACCCTCCAGGACAGAAGGAACATGTGGAGTAGTTGTAACTACTTATGACCATGTGTTCTTCAAGGAAGTCTATACAAGCAAACCAAAGGTTACATCTTAGATTGTTCATTGAGAAGCTTTTCTGGAAGAGACCCTGTTATTCACTTTTGGGGGACACTGTAAACACGAACCATGCATAACTTTTGTTTTAGAAATATCCCTAGAAACATTGTATTTAGTAACAACAACACTGAGCGATGACCAACTTTGATAGACTTTGCTCTGCACAGCAATATAACGATCTAAGACAATTCTAAAGGATTCATGATGGAAAATGCTGTCTACATCCAGAGAAAGACCTATGGATTCTCAATGCACATCGAAGCACGCTACTTTCTCTCTCTTTTTTGTTCTGTTTTGTCTTTCTTGTGGTTTTTTCCTTTTGTCCTGATTCTCTTTTCACAACATGACTAATGTGGGAAAATGCTTAATATGACTGTACATGTGCAATACATCAGATTGCATACTTTCTTCAGGAGGGAGGTGGGGAAGGAGGGGGAAAATGTAGAACTCAAAAATCTTATCAAAGTGATTGGTGAAAGCTAAAAATAAATAAAGGAATTTTGAAAAAAAAGAAATTTCCTTAGAGTTGACCCTAGGATAAGAGTAGTAAGCCAGAACAACACACCTCACTCCCACAACTCCCTGACCTTTGGGGTCATATTCCCCTCCACCACCCATGATAAATCCAGGTTGGTGTGAGCCCTCAAACATTTTTCAAGCACCCACTATGTGTCATCACATTGACAATACCCCTTTCAGGAAGATTTATTATGTACCACAAAAGTGATACAGAGTGAGTAGGCATTGATAGGCTATAACCTTATTACCAAATCAATTGAATCACATATCCATTTGAACAAATGCCAGGCATCGATAGCTTGAAATGCAAAGACCAACATAGCAGCCTCAGAGAACTTCCATTCAGATACTATATTCTTTGTAGATGCAGAAGAAAGGGATGAATGATTGAGCTGAGTCCTTCCGGGTCTGAGACCCTCCTAAGACTTCGAAGAATTTCCCTAAGAAATGTATTGCTTTCTAATACCTACATTTATGAAGTAGCCCATTCACATGCAGTCATGATCAAAATCTATCAATTGCATCCACCAGGGCTGCCTATTTCCCCTCCTGGCTCCCACTGCCCTACCACAGTCCTTTACTAAAATGGCCAGAGGGATTCAAAAGGAGAAAACAGATGGAGGAATCAGAGACTACTATAAATTTCTAAACTTCTTATTATGTCTAACAAGCAATTTTCTCTTTTACTTTCGACTCCCTGCAACTGGTAGAACAATTTGGCCTTGTTACCTGGGGTTCCCAGTGGGTACATTACCTTCCTTCCCTGCAGGGCCACTCTATTAAATGTGTCTCTGCATATGAGTATAAATGAGTATCTCTAGACAGAGAATTATCACTGTGGACAAGCCTGTGGGCTATTCTGACAGAGTATCTATGTGATGGTTGGGTCAGAGAAACCAATTTTACCTTCCTCCAAGAATATAGTGTGCCAAAACCCTGGGGCCCTTCAGAAGGTTGCGGGGATGGTCATCTCCAAGATTTCAGCAGTATCCTTAGCAAGAGAGTAGGGTTCACTCATATTCTACCAATATCAACTTAAATTGTTCCAGAATTTTGCTTCACATTTTTAGTATTTCATAGCCTATTCATAGAGTTAGAAAGAACTTTAAAAGTCATCAAGTTCAACCTCCATTTTACAGATGAGGTCAAGAGATAAGTGATTTGCCTGGAGTTATAGCAGATCTGTGATTTGAACCGAAACCCTCTTACTCCAAATTCAGTGTTCTTTTTTTACTGCACCTTATGCTTCTCAAAAAGACTCCTTAAAAAATTCCTATTTTTACATAATGGAAACATCTTAAACTTTTCAGATTCCCTTCACATATGCATTTTTAGCAATGGGCTTTCTTTTTTTATTTTTTCTTGTAGGAAGCAACTTCCCTCTGCAACCTCTTTCCCCTTCACGATTTATCCCTGCAGGTCAATCTGCCCATCTCTCCATCTCAAAAGCCCGCAGCTGCTTTCTCCGACCTTAAACTGGCTGCCCTCTGAGTTTCTACAGTCCTCCCTACCTGCCATCTGCCAGAGAAGCAATGGCAAAACCTGACAAGAAGAAAACTATTGCCAGATTAAAAGGGAAAACAAACTGACTGTTGCTTTGTGAAACTAATCTTCCCCAATTTGGAAAACAAACCTGAGGGGCAAGAATCTTCCTGAGGCATCCTCGGCCATCACTTAGAGTTACTGATGATCTGATGACCAAGTTGAAGAAGTTTGGCATAGTGTGGCGGCTAAACTTCTGGTCTTGGAGTGAGAAAGACCTAAGATCTCCAGATGTTTACTAGCTGTATGACACTGGCAAGTCATTTAACCCCTCCCATACTCATTTTTCTCACCTATAAAATGAGTATATAACAACACCTGCCTCACACAGTTATTATGAGTCTCAAGATAAATTAAGCACTGTGCAAATGTTATAGAGCAGCCAGGTGGTGTAGTGGATAGAGCACCAGGGCTGGAGTCGGGAAAATCTGAGCTCAGTTCTGGCCTCAGACGTTTACTAGCTATGTGACCATGGTCAAATCACTTAACCCCTCTTTGTCTCAATTCCTCATCTATAAAATAGGGACACATTGAAGAAGGAAATGGCAAATCATTCCAGTATCTTTGCCAATAAAACTCTGTGGCATCATGTAAAGTCGGACACTACTACTGAATGATTGAATAACAAACTTTATTGGACAACATAAAAAGTTAATTTCTACTTCTAGTACAATTAGCAGAGTTTAATAGATAGAGTGCTAGATTTGGAGTAATGAAGACCTAAGTTCAAATCTTGCCTCTGACAGTTGCTGGCTGTTTGACTCCTGCACAGGTCACTTGACCTCTACATGTCCCAGGCAACTTCCTACAATTTAGCTACCAAGTTATAGAAAGGTTAGGACCTGTATTGATTGAGGAAGTTTCCACACTGGTAGTAGCAGTTTCTCACATTGAAGACATCATTGGGTCTTTGAGTGTCTGAGTATTTCCATGGTCCATTATAATTAATCTCTTTTAAAAATGTTGGAAGCATCCTGATATAGTGGAAAGAACACTGGATTTGGAATCAAAGGACCTGAGTTCAAGTCCTGTCTCTGCTACGTACTATGTGACCTCGACCATTAAGAGCAACATCCACAAAAATAAAAGCTAACATTTATATAGCACTTGAGGCTTTGCCAAGAGCCTCGCATGGCATCTCATTTGATCTTCACAACAATCCTTTAAGGTAGGTGCTATTTTTAATCCCCATTTCACAAATGATGAAACTGAGGCCAAGAGAGATGAAAGGACTTGTTGAATGTCAGATAGCTAGGGAATGTCTGAGGCAGGATTGAACTCAAGTCTTCTTGAAGTCACTTAAACTCTGCAGGTCTCAGTTTTCTGATTTGTAAATTGAAGGGATTGGACTAGATAACTTCTAAGGCCCCTTCCAGTCCCACATCTATAATCTTTGAAGTATATGTTTCCCAAAGTGCACAAAGAGAAATGGAATGACCCAATCTTGTCCTCTTCTAGAAAAAGTTGAATTGAGTCTCTCACTCTCCCTGGACTCCACTCCACGGTGAGCATGGAATGTTTTTCTATCTATAGAGCAGCACTCCTGACATTTTCTCATACCAAAATAGGTAATAAATAGAAGGGCGAAGAAGGGAGGAAAACAAGCATTCGTTAAGTGCCTACTAACTTTACTAACACTTTACTAACAACTCTGGGAGTTGGTGCTCTTATTATCTCTATTTTACAGTTGAGGAAACCAAGGCATACAGACATTAAGTGCCTTGCTAAGGGTCCCCTGGCTATTAAGTACCTGAGAAAATGGGAATGTTGGTTTAAGGAATGCGAACTTTTTAAGGGAGTACTGATATAGTGCTGTTTGGGCTGGTTTTTTCTCCCCCTTCCAACATCTGATCTGAACTGCTGATTGATTTTTAGTTGTGAGTTCATTAAAATCAAAATCCCTACTGTTATTTCAGGTTTCCAAGGAAGGAGGCAGGACTGAGGTGAATCATGTCAAGTTCTGTCATAACTCACAGCCCAGAAAGCTGAACACCTTGGCACTCCGGATTCCTCCTCTTCCCTCCACCTCACTTGATCACTGGGTTGTTTGGCCCCATTAAAGGCTGTTGGAAAATAAAGGAGGTAGCAAAAGCCCACAGAAATGGAAATGATGTGTCACAAATACAGATGCTTTGCCACAAAGAAAGCAGTGGCCCAAATGTATGATATGTATGGATTATGGATTGTATACTTTGAAGGTCCTTTCCCTACACATGTGCTTGCATAATGCGGGAAAAGGTAATTGAATAAGAAATTAATAGAATTAATAGAACCCTAAGAGAAGTGGGAATCTAAAACTCTCTTAATATTTAGAAACTTGGTCTTGGATTTAGAGCTTTAAGGGATCTTCAGGGTCATCTAATCTAAGATCCTAGCACTTGTTTCATTTCTGACTTATCTTAAGAATATGATCATGAAAATGCATAATTAAATTCTAATGTGGGGTTGAATACATTGTTGCAGATTCGGAAATAGGATAAGAAGACTTAGAGCTAGAAAGGTTCTTAGAGATAATCTATTCCATCCCCCTTATTTTACAGATGAGGAAACTAGAGTTTATAGGAATGATATATTTTTTGCATATTTTTACAGATATAACCTAATGTTTAAAAGTTATACCTCTAGACTAACCCAGACACATGTTCATTTCAGAAAGCTTCTCAAGAATTAAATATAATCTCTTTGATTTAGGCCTTTACCCAGAATCTTTCTGGGGAGAATCAGAACCTGGCTTGTTTTAGCTCTTCCCAGGGTATTAGACTCTTCTTTGTTAAAATAACTCAAGGCACTTAAACAGTGGCTATCTGTTTTAGGACAATGATGAACATAATTGAGACTAGTACCTTAACTGCTTTAATAAATCAATAGAAAGTATATCTCACTTCCAGGTAAGCATCATTACCTATCATTCTCCAGAATCATTCCATCTCAGTTCCCTCAAAACTCATGACACTAATTGGAAGAATCTAAGAGAAATCCCTATAGGTAGGGTGCCATGTTTGATATGGCTTGTTGAAGGATAATTCAGGGCAGCTAGGTGGTGCAGTGGATAAAATGCCAGGCCTGAAGTCAGAAAGACTCTTGGGTTCAAGTCTGATGTCAGTCATTTACTAGCTGTGTGATCTAAGCAAGTCACTTAACCCTGTTTACCTCAGTTTCCTCATTTGTAAAATGATCTGGAAAAGGAAATGTATCTTTCAGTATCTTTGTCAAGAAAACCCCAGCAGGGGTCATGAAGAGTTGAACATGACTTAAACAACTGAACAATAACAAATCTAAATCGACTGCCTTTAGCCTAACTCTCAGTGGGGGAGTGCCCTGCATTCACCACTGCTGTTGTCATAACCTTTAGGTTTAAAGTCCCATCATTTCTGTTGGCCCTGTTCTGTAGCCACTATCTTCAGTAAGATTTTGCCATTTCAAGGCCTGGTTCAGGTATATCTAGTCACTTAATTTCAACCACAAATATCTCTCCTCCTTCTTCCCCTGCCTCCACCCCATGCTTAGATATTTTGTGGCTTTTCTTATTCTCCCTATGTCCTAGAGGTCTTCTTGCATGTAGCTTGCCTTTTTTCCCCTCCCATGAGCCCCTACTAAATGTCTTTGGCTCACAGCATTTGGAGAAATGAAGCCTTTTTCCCGCATGGCTGCAGGAGAACACTGTTTTCTTCCCTAGGGATGGGGAAAAGAGGAGGGGTTGTTTCTAATGCATACACTACTTGAGAGGTAGCAAGTAGTGAGGCTGGGGTTTGAACCCCAGTTCTCTCACTCCAAACAAGATCTCACTTCAAAGTCTGAACAATCTCAAATTAGCCTCTCATTCAAAACATTACCCAAGGAAGACATTTCCAAATGAACTGCCCAACAACTAGGGCACAAGCCTAGCAAACAGAAGTTTGACAGTACCAGTGCTGGATGAGACAAACAGCACTGGTTTTGGAGTCCGAAGAAATAATTTCAATTGTTTACTCTGGAACTAAACTGCTAAGTAGTCTCCCAGGGTTGCACCCTAATCATGACTATGGCTCCCTACCCCCTCCCGCAACCAATCCATTGCCAATGTCTGTCGATTTCACACTTGCAATATTTCTCAAATACACCCCTTTCTCTCCTCTCATACCAGGCTATCACCTTCTGGCATCTGGACTACTGCAATAGCTTGTTGGTGGGTCTCCCTACCATTAGGCCCTCCCTGCTCCAGTCTGTCTTTCACTTAGCTGATAAAGTGATTTTCTTAAAGTACAGAGTTCAGATCATGTTCCCCCCCTACACACACACACACACACACATTTGATAAGCTCCACTGACTCCCTAACATCTCCACAACCAAATACAAAACCCTCTATTTGGTTTTCAAAGCCCTTCATAACATAGCCTCCCCTACCTTTTTTTTTTTTTTTTTAGTGTTCTCTAACATATACTCTTTAATCAACGACAAGGACTGCTTTACTGTCCCATAAGGCAAAGAATCCATCTTTCAACTCTGGGCATTTTCTCTGGCTATCTATCCCCCATGACTGGAATGTTCTCCCTCCTCTGCTCTCTTACAGACTGCCCTGGCTTCTTTTAAGTCCCAAGTTAAACTATGTCCTTTACAGAAAGCCTTTCAGAATCTCTCTTAATTCTAGTGCCTTCCCTCTTCCTATTTATTTCCTATTTATCCTCCAGCTTATTTGAACACAATTGTTTGCAGTTGTCTGCCCCATAGCACTGTTAGTGCCCCAATGGCAGGGACTATCATTTGCCTCTTTTTGTATCCTCAGCACCTAGCACAGTTTCAGGCACACAATGAGTACCTAATAAATGCTTATCGACAGACCAACATTGGGTAAATTGTATCATCCCTCTGGGGTTCCATTTCCTTCTCTAAAAAATGAGGCGTTCAGACTATTTCCACATCTTGATCCTGGGCATGGAATCTTTTGAACTTTCAAGTCTCTTAACTTGAAAAACAGATACAAAATGCTTGCATTCCCACAGGCCTGTTTATTGCATTCAGATCTATTAGACAATGTGTATTTGAGGCCTCTGGGGGAAATAATGACAACGTACCTTGGGCAACCATTCTTCTTTTCAAAATGTTTGTTTTATCATTTCATCCCCACTGCAAATCTTTGAGGGAAACCAGAATGGATACAATTTTCTCCACCGTATGGGCAAACTAATATACAGCGTCCTGCTTGGGGTCACCCAAGTAGTTAACTGCAGGTCCTGGAAGACAGCCTACAGCTCTCTTCTGCATCACTATTCATCAGACGTCCTAAAATCAAGCATAGGGATGTGGACAAAGGGCCTCCAAGAACTTAGGCTGAGCTTATGGGAAGCTGAGCTCAAAAAACAATTAAGCAGTTTCATGGAAATCATGACCCATGTGTACCGTAATCCTTTAGGCTTTCAGATTTAATGATGTACTGCTTTGTATTTTATATATGGATTTGCTTTATATTAAATAATACAAAAGGCAATGATGCATTAAGGATCAATGATTTTATTGAGGAGGGAATTTTCTTCTACTCTCACAAATCCCAAGCTCTCTTTAATTCTTAAAGGACTGCCTGAAAGGAAAGTTTGTTATTATAGATATAGAGTCTCCCTTAGGGTTAAGAAGTCCTGGGTTCAGATCCCATCTCTGATATATACTTACTATGAAGATCTGGACAGCCATTCAACCTTTCAGTGCCTCAGGTGAGTCTCTAAGAACTTTTCTTCCAGGGAATGGACCGATCTGCACTGATAGAGGGATTCCACTCAATGGAAGTACCCTACACCAGTGAAATTTAAGTTCTGGTTTCATATAAATACACACAATGTATAATATAATGATAGTGTATCTATAACAAAATGTATCCCCATCATGGCGTGGTGAATAGAGAGCTGGCCATGGAACCAGGAAGACAGGTTTACATCCTCTTTTTGACATATATTGGCTTCATAGACATGCTCAAGTCACTGAAAGGGAGCCTTAGGCAACTCCCTAAGAAATTAGAAGCTGACAGTAGCAATGTGGCCTAAGACAAGACTTGGACTTGGAGTCAGGAGAGTTGGCTTCAGTTGTTCACCTTACTTATCACCAGTTATGCAACATTAGGCAAATTGTGTCATCTTATTGCAGAAAAAATGCCAGGTGGTAGTTACCTCACCTGGGAGTTTCTTATATCAATGAAATTACAAGTCTAGTACCTTTCCCTACAATGATATTAGTAATTCTGAAAAGGACGTCATGGCCATTCTGTTCACAGACAAAATTATCAGAGGCAAATAAAAGCTGGAGAAAAAAAACTAAAACGAAAGGCACACTAGAGATTTGACTTCTTAGCATAGAAGGAGTGTAAGTCAAGTTCATCTTATGCTTTATATTAGTGAAACATATAGCCCAAAGCTCAGAGAGAGTAAGGGCTCAATAAATGTTTATTGATGCTGAAGATGATGAAGTATAGCAGGGAGAGAGAGGCATGGAAATTCAAGGTCTTTAAGAAATAAAACGTAATCATCAAAACTTATTACTATCAATAATTCACAACGTAAACCCATCCAAAGACCAGTTGGCCAAAATCTACTCCACAAAGGTTGTGATGGAATATGTCATTTTGCCATGGAAGCGATTATATGATAGATTTAAAACTTGTAGAGACCTTAAAGGCTGTAGAGTTCAACCCCATCTCGTTTTACAAATGAAGAAAATGACAGCTCTGACAGGTATTATTAAGTTGTAAGGCCCATGGATGAACCCAGTCCTTTGCATACAAAGACTTACCTAGATAAGATCAGAGAAGCTCATCCCTGGCATTTTGAAGTTTAGATGATGTTTGGGTGTGGATGGGGCACAGCAACTCAGAGAGTTGACCTGCGTGGAGAGTTTGGCATCTGCTTGAATGGAGGCAGCATTCTTAGCAAAAGGATTGAGGCATCCAGCATAGTGTAGCAGAAAGAGTACTGAATATGGAATCACAGGACTAATTCAAACTCTAACTGTGGTACAACTAATATGACCTTATTAAAGGTAAATTACCCCCTTTGGGTCTTAGTTTCCTCCTCTGTAAAATGAGGGATTGGACTAAATGATCCCTTTTTAACTCTAAATCTGTGTTCCTTTCGCATTATTTTTAAAATAGCTTGAATAACAGTGGTGATAATGGACATTTTTGCTTCATCCCAGATCTTATTGAAAAAAGCTCCAAATTTATCCTCATTACAGTAATATTTGCTCTTGGTTTTAGATAGATACTACTTATTTTTAAAAAGGCTCCAATTATTCCTGGGCTTTCTCGTGTTTTTAACAGGAATGGATGTTGTAGTTTGTTAATGGCTTTTTCTGCGTCTATTGAGAAAATCATATGATTTTTGTTATTTTTGTTACTGATGTGGTCAATTATGTCAATAGTTTTCCTAATATTGAACCAGCATTCCTGGAATAAATCCTACCTGGTCAGAGTGTGGGATGTGATTTTTGTTGGCTTTGTTATTGATATGGTCTTTTTATTTTATTTTTTGTAAGAAGCCAAAGTTTATTTTCCATCAGCATTTTTCCAACACTATTAGAGAATCTGGGGTAAAACTGAAGACCACTTTGTGGTAGTTGCTACCCACTCAGTATCCTGAGCAGTGTGAGTCACAGACCAGTCTTCAGTAGCTGACTGAGCACTCCAGTCTTCAGTAGGAAAATGCTGAATGGGCAGAGGTGGCATCTGTACTCAGTCAGACCAATCAGCCACTTCTGGTTGAGTAGCAGTGAATTCTGGGGTAGGTGTAGTCTACTCGCCCTGAAACTCCTCCTTTTTCACTGCCTTCTCAGCTGTGGCCTGTTCTTCCTTTCAATCTTCTCTGGATCCCTGTAGAAGTAAAGATCAGGCATAGCTTCCCATGGGTGTTCATGTACCACCCATACACAGGACTTCCCGTATGCCAACATCCACCACATCAGACCCAGTGAGTGAACACCCTTGCTGTTACATGGAATGGCAATGCCCACATAGTGGAGTGGGGAGTCTGTGTTGCGCAGTGCAATAGCTGGGAGGTTAATATGTGATGCTTCCGTCAGAGGCTAGTCATCTGCCCAAAGATTAGTGACCACCAAGAGGCAGGCTCCCCGAAAGCTGCCTGGATCTGGTTACTGAGGGTGCCTGGTGTGAAATGTCCAGCAACAGATGTGGCACCAGTGGCAGCAGCAAATTTCAAAACAGCTCACTGACCAGTGTTCCTGGATGAGACGATGGGTTTTCAACGACAACCATGGCACAAGCTGCCAGCAGAAGCTTTTCCCAAGTTCTCTTCAAATTGACATAGATGTCATCTCTTTCTTTTGTAGATATACTATTCCATCTGGAAGTCCAAACTGGTACCATCCAAATGGGTTCCTGCAGCTAGGAATTTGAAGACACCCTCCCTCATCTGCAAGACATCTAGGTCTCCAGATATTGTGACCATTTCCCTTTAAAGTCACAACAGAAACCGAGGACAACACCATATGGAACCCTCTTCTAGGCAGTATGGAAAGGATTCATTCAATAACTGCTTCAACTGAGCAGTCATGAGAATGTCATATGTTATAGGATTATAACCTTTGAGTTGAAGGGAACCTCACAAGTCATCAAGTCCAGTCTTAATTTTTGCCATTAAGGAAGCAAAGAGTTTATTAACTGCTGTGCCCAAGATAGAAACTGGCAGGTGCTGAATTTGAACACAATTCTTCTAATCTTAACTTCATAAAAACAGACACTGGATTGCATTTCAACCCACAATTTGCCATAGTGTCTGGCACATCACGGGGCCTAATAAGTGTTTATTCAATTAAATGGAATTTTATTCTTTTTTTCAAAGGGTGGGTTGTTTTTTAACAACCTCCTTGGAGCCAGCTGGCCTATTAGCCTCCTTCCCTCTGCTCAGTTTTACTTGCCTATACCTACCTATTTTCTTGAAAATCCAAATATGAAACAGCTGTGAGAGCATCCGAAGGAGGCAGGAGGAACATAGAACAGCCAAAAGGAAAAAAGCAAAGACAGAGAAGCAAAGTCCATAAAACCCAAAGCAGGCAAGAGACAGAAACTGAGATCAGGAAAACCATTGAGGCAGTGATTTCTCTTTGACAGAATATTAAAAACAAAGTTGCCCTAAGTCAGAAGGGAAGGAAGCGAACTTTTCTTCTGTAACATCCCACTTTTGGAATTTGGTTTCTGAATGGAAACTAATTAGAAATACTATATCAGCTTTCTACCATGGCAATAGAGAAGCAGGAGTTAACAACTCAACAGTTAGCTTGTCTTTCCTTTAAAAAAAAAAAAAAAAGCAAAACGTAATTTACTTTTACTTAATTGCCTTATTTCACCCTCACTGTGTTTATTAATAATAAATATCTGTTCATTTTTAAATGACATGGATCACCAATTTCCAGCCCTGCTGAGGTCATTCAACATGACAAATGTCAGGGGCTGGAATTTGGGAGCCATTGTGCAGCCATTCACATTTACAGCTAAATCAGTTTATGAGGCAATCTCTAGCACACCTGTAGCGTACCAGTTATTTACATGGTAGGGGAATGCAAGCCCTATTTTCCACTGTGGCTTGCCTAGGAGTCTAACTTAATGAACTTTAAAAACAAACACATTTCTCTGCCTTTTAATATTTCCTGGGCCCCCTGTTCCTTTCCCATCTGGTTCTACAATGAATGTGACCAAGACTAATTGATCTATTTCCAGTTTCCAGAAAATACCCCAATGAATGTAGAATGCCACCTTTTTAACAATGTTAAATGGTAGAAAACTGGCCGAGTGAAGGACATTTACTGCTCCCTGCAAGTGAAAAGTGTAAATGGTATTGATCTGCTATGAAGGGTTTACAGTAGAGAAACATTCAGCACATTATTTAAAGTGTGAATATCTTTTTGATTTACTTTTGGACTTTATCCAAACATTTGTAACACAGTTTTGCCCCTTTCTTTGCTGTGTTTTTCCCCCACTCCATGTTTTGCCACAAGCAACACCAGTTCTGCCCTACAGATGAGACTATTCCTGTTGCATGATGAAAGGCTGAAATCTCAAGAAAGAAAAGGGAAATAACCAAAGGAAAGATTAGGTAGATTTCCTCTAACATTGGCAAGGACCATGAAGACAGAGAGGGCAGCCTCCATGCATCAAAGTCAGCACCAATCCACCAAGAGGCATAGCCAAAGACTTTGGAAGGCAAAGTCTTCCAAATGGTCAACCTCCATGTTTCTGATTATGCTCATCTGGAAACCCTTGAAGGGACAGCCACAGGATCACAAACTTGGCAGGAATGTAAAAGATACTTTGCTGGCCTTCATGAGACACGTTGAAACATTCAAAAGAGAAAGCTGGCAATGGGGAGGGGCAAGACAGGATAATGTTGGGTAGAACTGGAACTAGAAATTTTGGCTTTCAGGGAGTATAGGGATAGGGAGGAAGAGGATACCTCAGGGAGAGACCTTGAGTATTGAGAAGTCTGCCTCTGGAGGAAGAAGCAGAATGGAGTTAAGCTAGGGGGCTCACCTGGAATGCTAAGATACCTCAGGATCCTGACTCCCACAATGCTCCTACTTGTTAGCATGATTCTTTCCCTCCCCCAAAAAGATTACTTTGTATCTATTTTGTATATGGCTTCCATATTGTTCCCTATCCGATAAGCTTACAAGCCATTTGAGGGCAGGGGCTATTTCATTGTTGTTTTTGAATTCCCAGCACTTAGCATGGTGTCTTGACACGTAGGAGTTACTTAATAAATGGTTACTGAATTGAATTAAGTTGGGTTACTTTATATGTAGATTTCACATATGGTCAGGAGCAGTAATGCTGGAGGAATTGCTTTTATTACCCTACCCTTAAACTACCCTAGTTCCAATTCTCTTTGCAAAATCTAAAACAGGGACTGAAGATGAGGGGAATAAAAAACTGTGGCATCAGAAGGTTAGTATGTAATAGTGGCGAGAACAATGTACATGGAACTGGAAAATCTAAATTAGCAAACAGCTCTTCTACTTATTAACTATGTGTGACCTGTCTCCCATTGGGTCCTCAATCTCCTCATCCGTAAAAGGAATGGTTTAAACTAGATGTTTTCCTCAGGTTCCCTTCCATTTGTAGTATTCTATAGCTCTGATAGAATTTTGAAGTACTGTTTTCCTTTTTTAGACCAAGTCAATGGAAAATGAAGTAGACTTTCAGACTCACATTCACATGTCATATTCCTTTTCTTTTTTCAAAATAAGAGTAAATAGGAAGCCAAATTATATATGTGTATATATTCAAATATATTAAATTAATATAATTACACATAATATAATAAATTAATATAATTAAATTAATATAATTATAATTATTAATATAATTACATAATTATATTAAATTAATATAATTAATATATGTCATTATAATATCCTATAATCATTTTATTATATAGCATAATATAATGTAAAATATTATATTAAATCCATATACATAAATAAAAAATCTGCATCCAAGGGAAACTTTAGGACAAAAAATTATTTTGCTTCACCCTTTAGAATGACACGCACTGTAATTTGGAAAATCACTCTTTGAGAAGAAAATAGTTGGTACATATAATTCAATATATCATCGGGTCAGTGATCTCACAGAAGCAGATACTCTCTCCATTAGTACAAAAAATGACCTAACCTTGATTTCTCATCCTGTATGATCCTTGTCTTTACATAGATTCTCAATAAAATGAAGGCATCTTTTGGTCTTTTTGATATTCTGTGAGTGTGAATACAGCTTCAGGCTATCCATTTTTTTTAACTCATTCTATATGACCAGATGACCTTTTCTAATCATGTGATTCTTTTAAGCTGTCTTTCAACCCCATATCATATAACTGTCAATGTCATCCCCCTTCTTACACCTTCCATGTGATTTTCCTCTGACTTTGGTCACCTCTGACCTTTGGTCACCTTTTTTAAGATCATAGATCACAGATTTCGATCATAGATTCAGATCATAGAACCTTAGAGGTCATCAAATGAAAGTGCTTCATTTTATAAATAAGGAGATTTAAAGGTCAAATGGCATGGCCCAAGTCATGCACATAGTAAATGGCAGAATCAGAATTTGAAGCCAAGACCCCTCAACTCTAATTCCAACATTCATTCACCTCATCATGGTATTCTACAGTCATAGAATATCAAGGGGAGAATGCTAGTACTACAAAAAGTGTGTGTGTCTGTGTGTGTGTATATGTGTGTGTGTGAGTGACAGATCAGGAATATTGAAAGTACTGAGGACTTTTGCAAATGTTATCCAGCCCTGTCTCCTCTTTCTATTCAGCTCCTGATCTAATGTGAAATGACAGTTCCACTTCCAGAAGACTTTACAATTTACAGAACACTTTCCCCATAGCTACACTGTGAGGTGTAGTTAAAAAAGATTTTAGAAGTCACCCAGTGCAGCATCCTGTCCCATGTGCCAATCCCTTAGACAATCTCTTAAATAGATGTCGTCAGGTCCCATTTGAACACTCTGAGTTGATGGGGACCTCGTCAATATGGACTTACTTGGCTTCCTCTTTAGAAGTGAAGAACTCTGCTGCACTTTTTGGAAAGGACCAAATCTGCATGAGATTCCAGTGTAAACTGATAATAAAAGAGATGAATTAGCATAACTGGCTGTTTCCGTTATGAAGATTAAATAGCCTTTTACTGCAGATGTTTGCCAAGGCAAACGCTCCCTAGTGGAAAACTCCAAGCAGTTAAGATAGATTTGATGAGGGTTTTAATTGCTGTTATGCAACTGGTAATGGAAAGTTTTTATTAAATGTCATGCAAGAGCCAATCAATAGTTTAGAAGAGAAAAGCTTCTTTCTTGCATCCACCTCAGGCTTCTGAGCAGGGGCTTATCAGCCAAGGCAGCATCAACAGTAGCTAATATTTACCCAGGGCCCCATATGCACACCTCTCTATCAGAAATATTAGGGGGATTTGTAGAAGATAGAATAGATCCAGTCCCTGCCCCGGGCCAGCTGATGACATAAAGGTAAACAGACTGTAAAGGTACTGTACAGGTAAAGAATACAAAAATGAAATGTAGATAGATGGGAATAAGCACATTCCATTGTCATAAAACCTAACAGAATGATTAGAATTCATGAAAAACATTGTTAAGATCATAGATATAGAGTCATAGTTACCCAGGGAGTAAATGTCAAAGCCAGGATTTGAACCAAAGTCTTCTGACTCTAAAAGCATCTCTTTCTGAAGTAAGCAATGAGAATTTGTAACATTTGTAAAGCACTTAGAGTTTTAGAGGCACTATGTAAATACTTATTCCCCTCCTTTTCTTTTCCCTATTTATAGGTACAAAAGGATTTACAGAATGACTCATCATAAGAGTCTTTTAAATAATAACCACCCAGAATGTATTTAAATAATTTTTCTTTTACAAAAATTGAATTTTTATACTTTTTGGACACTCTAGCATAAAATGAGGTATTTCTGGGAGCCTCTAGATGGTTTAGTGTACAATGTGCTGGATTTGGAGTCAGGAAGACCTGAGTTCACATTTGGCTTCAGACACTCACTCTCTGTATAGCCCTTGAGAAGTTACTTAACTTCTTTTTACCTTGATCTGTTGAAGAAGGAAATGGCAAATCACTCCAATATCTTTGTCAGGAAATTCCCATGTGTTTCGTGGGGTCACAAAGAGATGGACACAAATAAGCAACTGAACAAGAAGTATTCCTATATTTTGTTCATCTTTTAAACAACCAATTTATATATATATATAATGTTTATGAATGTTAAAATCAAATTTTCTTTAAAAATGAATGCTTTAAGTTTTCTCTAATCTCAATCTTGATCAGAACTACACCAGTTAATTAGTTCATCATTATAATGTTTCTATTATGGGATTACTATTGCTACTTATCCTTGCCAAATCCCAATCTTGGATGATTCACACTATCTGCCTCTCTTGTGCTTATCCATTGTTGAACAGTGCTGAAGGAAGCAATGCAACCACACTATCTGGGTCTGCTACAATTCTGTTATTTAATCTCAAATGGGCTTTCAGTGGAGCAAAGCAGTATTTTAACTCCTCCCTAATTCTCTGCATACTTTCCCGAAGTGGGTGATATGGCCCCCAGGGGGCACTGAAACAATCAAGGGGTGGCGGGGGGAGTTGAGGTGGGGTGATGGTGGTAGTAGCCTTGGGTGTAACTGAGGGAGGCATTGAATAAAAATGAGGTGGTAGAAGCATAAAGAAAGAAGAAAATTTTGAAACACTGATCATACCTGTTTCATCTGCTGTGTAACAGATAGGTGTAACAGAGCAGACATAGTGATTACATTATTTTCCAAATAAACTCACAAAATGAGAACTATAACTGATCAGCGGTCAATTCCACCAACAGGTCTTAACAAGCATCGGCAGGCAAGTGTGTCACACATTGTCAAGAAGTCCAGCATGCATTAACAGGAACATGTGCATGTAATGACTTGTTTACAATATGATACTATATGGTTACATGATGCAAATATTGCAACATCAAAATTTCAATGCAAGGAAAAAACCACTAATTTACAATGAATTATTAAATTTAAGATGCATCATTTAAATATATATATATTTGAAATGACACCAATTAAAAAAAAAAAAACAACTCTGAAGAAAGTAGATTTCCAAGGGTCCTTGAGTAATTTTTCTTTTGAAAAGGGGGTAGTAGGTCAGATGAGTTTGGAAATAGAGGTCTAGGGCATTCCTCAAAACAATGTTACTAAATGTTATCTTCTATCCATGTTTTCTATACTATTCCTTCTTCCACTTTCTCAGCAGAAGATCTCTGCTCATATCTGGGCTCCTTATATTTGCCCAAGAAAATAGGGGTCATTTTCCATAAATTCCCTCTTCTCCCATTCTCTATATCAAAAAGCTCCTCAACATCATTTCTCATTCTCTCCACCTTTATTCTGCTCTGATGAAGAGATAGCTTTTTCTTCAAAGTCAGTCCCTTAATCCCATCTCCTCCCTGCTCTGTGGACGGACTGCTCCCATGATTATTCCCCTCTCTTTGTAATTTCCATCCTCTATCTAATGACTCATTTCCTGCTGCCCACAAACTTTCTCTTTTAAAAATGCTTTAAATCTCTCATTTGAACAGCCTCTCAAATCATCATCCTATCTCTCTACTGCCTTTTATAGTCAAACTCTTAGAAAAAGCTGTCTGTACTTAGTACTTCCTCTTTCCTTTCACTCACTCTTTGTGTGACCCTGAACAAGTCACTTAACTTCTGTTTACCTTGATTCAGTGGAGAAGGGGGAAGTTTTCACATGCTTGGGGTTGACATCCTTCTTGCTCACTGAAGGGTTTGAGCAATTGTTGGGCAAGTCAATAGATTTCCCATCCTGGACCTCAAGTTTCCTCATGTTAAGTGAGGAGTGCGTGCAATGCTTCTTCCTCGTCACTACTGCCTTTTTCCTAGATATCATTTCGTTTATATTTTACATTTAATTTTCTATGTAAATTTTGTACTCAGCATTTTTAAAAATGATTGTTAAAATTTGTTTTTACAGGTAATTGAAAAAGAATACTATTAAAACTTTCTCCTGTGTGATGTCCCTTCCAATAGGAGACATCCCCCATCCATGCCCCAGCCTTTCTCATTGTTGTTATATCACCAGTGTCTAACACAGTGCAAGGCACACAACAGGTATTTGTTGCATTAAACTTTGCAGGCAGTGAATGGTTCTTAACTTTTTTTGTGTGTCATGGACCCTTCTGGCAATTTGGTGAAACCTACTCCCCATCTGGGAATATTTTTAAACATATAAAATAAATTACCTACAATTATAAGAGAAATTGACTACATTAAAAGATAGTTATCAAAAAGTGGTTTTTTAAAAAAAATTGATGAACCTCAGGTTAAGCACATATAGTGTGGTTGTGTGACTTCTGTAGAACATTTATCCATGTAATCAGTTCTATGGCCCTCTAGGATCTACACCTCAGTCGCTTGTAAGTACCAAATCCAGAGAAGTACACAAGCAAACCTATCTCCTAGAAATGGTAAATTAAGTCCCCAAATGAAGGGCCAGAGGAGAAGGAATTAAGTGGACCTCCCCTGGGACTTCTGCTCTTCTCTTGTTTCATTGCTGAAATGATGCGTTCAGGTACAGACAAATTACTGAAAATTATCTGACATTAGATTTTTTAAAGAGAAGGAGCCAAAAGCATGAAAAATAGGTTTTTCTTTTGAAATTACTTAATTTCTGTAGTGTTATAATAATCATGCTTTGCTTGAAGGGTGGATGATGGCCTGCTATATTATGTATGTTTGTTTCTCGTCTGCTCTTTAGACTCACAACGGCTCTTCAGATAATGTTGGCAACCTAATTATCATTACACAGATGTTCCTTGGTCAGATACCATTCATCTGTCTGGCTACTGAACATCTGATCTTTGCAGCTACTCACAGAGCAGTTAAAATGAGAAGAATATTTTGGCTTCTGCTTTTTTGACTCCTTGTGGGTGTCCTTTCCTTATATCTACTTAGATACCATGGATGTTTTCTGTACACAAGTTTACGTGTCTTCAGAAGGAATTACAGGAGGTGGGGGTGGTTTACAACATTAAAAGGCTCATGGAGAGTTCTACTTATATAGGGATAGAGGAGAAGGGTAAATAGGGTTGACCGAGGTGGAGAGAGTACAGGCAAATCTGGTTTCATCTCCTATTTCGTGACGCTATGAGGCCTCGGACAAGTCACGTAACCTCTAAGTACTTCTAGAAACTGCTAAGGGTATACCTGCTAAGTCACAGGTACAATTGCAATCTGCAACGGTGAAGGTTACTGCCATTCATTCAATCAATCATTATCCATTTATGAAGGCCTTATTATATCCTGACCACTGTGCTAGATCCTAGGATAAAAATTCAGAAACAAAACTATTCTTGCCCTTTATGAGTTTTCATTCTTTTGGGGAGAAGTCACATACATATATCATCTTCATCACAGTCAACATTTACTTATTGCTATAAGTTCGCTTAGCATGTGGAAATATGTTTAATAGGATTGTACAATGTGTAGCCTATATCAGATTGCATGCTGTCTTGGGGAGGTGAAAGGAGAGAGAGTGGGAAAATACTTAGAACTCAAAATATTATACAAGTGAATGTTGAAAACTAAAAATTAATTAATCAATAAAAAGAAAATTTGCATAACACTTGACAAATTTCATCACACCCTCCCTAGGTCAGTACTATTCTTATCACTATTTTACATTTGAGGAAATTGAGTCTGAGAAAGGTTAAGTGACTTGCTCAGGGTCACACAGTTAATAAGTGTCTGAGGCAGGATTTGAACTTGGGTCTTCCTGATTCCTGAATCAATCCACTGGGTCACTGGGCAGCCTCATATAGCATATACACATAAGAAGCATGTACAAGGTAATGAGGTGTAGAGAGAAGACTAGCACTGGAAGAGTTAAAAAAGACCTCACATAGGAGGGGAAATCAGAGATTCTAAAAGTAAGGATAGAGAACATTCCAGGTAAGTGGGGCAGCCTGTGCAAAGGAGCAGGCATGTTGTTTATGAGGAACAAGAAAGATAATTGGGAATTTTCCATGTTGGAAAGTTCTTTTGCTAACTAAAGGGAAGAGCCTTCCTGTCACTGCACATATCCACATTCACATAATATGAATGATAGAGCTGCCCTGCTGGTGAACCACATGATCTAATTCCTTGCTAAAGGACATGTGGGATATGGTGCTCCTCATTGGTCCTTGTGGCTGGGGTTTTTGCCAAAGATCATTGGTAAATGAACCAGAAAATGTTCCTATTTCCAAATCCATGGGTCAAAAGAAGAAACAAAAGGCTATTTTATACGCAGTTTCAACTTTGTATAAGAAGTCAAGCTTTATAGAGGGGACTCTAAATTTTATTCATATCTAAGTGTTATTTGAAAATTTTTTCCTGGAACTCAAGACTAGGTATAATGAACCAGAGACTATGAGAAAAAGCTTCTTTCAGTGGAATCAGGCTGTGCCAAGGCTCAACCCCCTTTGCCTGAGCGCAGAGCTAGTGCGTCTTGTTGGAGCAGACACTCTGATAGACACAGACAACCTATACGTATATCATATATACACGTGTGTTTATGGAATTTTTACAAATGTAATATTTATAAAACATGTTCACATATATATATATATATATACGTAGACACAGAAATGTATAGATATGTTATATATATGTGTGTGTATGTGTATATATGTGTATACATATATACACATACACACATTCATAATATATTCATAAGTGTTCCCTGACATGAGGGAGAAGGGAGGAGGAGGATACTACCAGGAGACTCTAACCATTTCCATTTCTCATCTCCTTATTGCCATCCTTACACCTCATCCTCTACAATCTCCATTCTATGACCTACTCCAAAATTATAAACCTATTTGAAAGCAAAAAAGCCCTCCCATTTTTGAAAACCATTTCAGTCAGGTATCTTGTTTTTCATAGATATGACCTCTCTTGAAATATAGGTTAGATATAATGTTATAGAAATCACCATCCTTTTTATATTATGATAATTTGCTGATAGGAACAGGGATGACCTTATTTAGAGATGGAGAAAAGCAGTCACACATGCAAAGTAATTTGAACGGTTCTGAAAAATTCATTCCCCCTCTCCTCACCTTCCACTAATACACAGAATTTGCCTTTGGTACTTCCCTCCTTTAGGTGAAAGTTCCATTTTACCCATGAGACATTTTGCCCTACGTGTTTCTTCCCGGATGTCCAACTAACCTTTCAAACTCAACATGTCTAAAATTGGATTCATTCTCTTCCCTGTTAAAGTATTTCTGTTCTGAGAATGATTGGTGCTTATTAATTCAATTATAACTAATTCATTCAATAAACATTTATCGATGAGACAGGCATATTTGAATGAAAATGCTGAGCAGTGTAAAGCAGAGACAGGAATAAACAGAGTAAGCTCCTGAACAGGCTAGCAGGAAAATATAAAGCAACATCCACCCATTCACTCATCCATCTATGGATGATATTTATTCATTCAATAAGTATTTATTGAGCATCTAGTATTTATAAGCAGGTGTATGCTGGTAAATGTTTAACAACCAGCTCTCTGTGCCTTCCCTCCCACCATGAACAGGACAGACTTTTAAGTTTAATCTTCATTATAAACATTTTCTCCATCACTTTTATAAGTTTAGACAATCAACAAAATATCAAAGCAAACCTGATTTGTAGCATCTGTTGATTTTTGAGGTATAAATTCTCACAATGGAAAGTGAACTCTTGGCTCACTCAAGTTGACTCTAGCATGCCCACATAAGACGCTAGAGATGGGGATGGGATGGGAGTGGGGGGACAAAGACGAATAGGACATGATCCGTGCCCACAAGGAACTTAAAATCTAGGTTCACAGAACTAGAACAAATTGAATTATACATTTTTTGAGGGATTTTTTTTTTGTCTTGTTGTGGGAGGTAAATTACCCTTCTCTGCCAAAGGGATCATTCTGTATAAATAAATAGGATCAGGGATACAGGATAAAAGTGCTCCCTTTTGAATAATGCTGAAGTAGCTGAGAAGTTACTAACATTTTGCAAGACCATTCCCAAAGAACAGCTAGCTGGGAATAGACTTCAAATGATGGTAGACAGAGTGGAGGGTACAGATGAGAAAAGGTAAGGTGAGGAGCAGGTACAGATAAAGAGAAGACAGGAGTGGGATGGAGAGCTTTTTTCTCTTGGTCCTTCCCCTGCATTCTTCCCCCCTAAATTTGAGTGCCCCCCAAACTTCTGTCAGTCCTCTTTTCTTCTCCCTCTGTGGTCTCTTCGTTGGCGGCCTTATTCACTATCACGGCCTCAGGTAAGGTAGCAATGCAAATGGCTCCCACATGTAGCTTTCTCCACCTAGATGTCCCTCTCAAGTCAGCAAACTTTTATTAAGGGCTTACTATGATTTAGGCATTAGCCCTTCATGGTGAACTGTGACCCAGAAATCCCAATACTGTGAAAATCCACATATTTGTCCTCCCTCAATTCCACCTCTCCCCCAGAATACTTGCTCTCTGAGCTCTAGGTTGCCCCTTGGGCATAAAATGCAACCCTTGAAAATGTGGGCTCTGACATGGGGCAGTGATTTGTGCAAGAAAGACTATACATGCTGTCCCCTTTTCATTTTCCATGGGACAGAGTATCACTTGAATCAGGAATCATAGATGGTCTGCAGTCTGTGTTGCAGTTTTTATTACATTATTCTCCAAAACTCATTCTTCTTTGGAACTTCCTTATTTCTATGTAGGAGGAGGGGCACACCACTGGCTTTTTAGTCTTCCATGTTCTTAACCTCCTCATTGGTCTTGACTCCTCACTCAACTGAGCCTGCTCCCTTCAAAGACCAGTGACCTCTTAATTGCCAAATCTGATGGCCTTTTCAGAATCTTTTCCCTTCTTAACCTCTCTGAAACATTTGGCCCTCTTGATCACCTTCTCCTCTCTACGATGCTGAAAATATGTATCATGCATAAAAACTCTCGTACACACACAAACTTGAAGACAAAATTTTTTCACCTGCTCATAAATGTGCCAAATGAAGAGAGCTTACCTGGGTTCTGCACCTTTTTATTAAAAACACAAAAATGCAGCACTTTGTTCTTGGTTTCTAGGACACACTGATAGATACCAGAGAACATATAAATTTGCTAGTTGAATTTCAACAGGAAACTTTACAAAATGGTAGATGGGATTGAAAATTATTATAGTAACCACAGACAATAACGTATTTCTATTTGGATCTTTGTTTGTAAGGTATCTTTTTCATCCATAACGATTATTTAATCAAAGTACTGGAAATAAACTGATTTAGACCTAGACCTCTGGGTTATCATATCACAAGTTGTTAAATGAAGATTTTATTTTTTTTTGGTAGCCATTGGGAGCTTTATTGACACAAAAGCAGTGGGCCTGAGATTTAACAAGGAGCTAAACAAAGGCAATGGTGTAGGAAAAGGACCAGGCTTATATAGGATGATTTTAGGGTTTCCTTTTGGGGGTTGGCGGTCTAGGGTAAGTCCTACAAGAAAAAGAACATAGGGTGAGGACTCTGAATGACACAAGATAAGGAAATCCCGTTCCCCAGGATGAGGAGTAGGGACAGGGAATAAGGGGAAATTGTAAGGAGAGACTTTAGGGCACCAAGGGCTCCACAAAGTCAATCAATATTATTTTAACTCCCCAGGCACTGTTTCTATCCACATTATTTACCCACTCAACCATTAGGTAGGAGAATTATTTCGAGGGGAAGAGGGGCTAAGGTCATTGTCTTCAGTAGCTGCTTCCTGCTGAACAGGGGTGCGGAGTCCGCTTCAGGGTCGAGAATAGGTTGGAGGGGAAGATTTTTTTCTAATGAAGCATATTTTATCGCATAGCTTTTACTAAAATCAAGAGAGTTATTAGATATTCAAGTCAGTGGGCTATAATTTCTGTTACAACTGTCCACCATTCATTGTTTATAGAATACTACGACTTGGTCTCCGTCTTATTTTATGTTCTTTTTTCACATTTTCGGCATTGATTACAACTTTTCATTTATGTTATGGTATGTGATAAATAGTTATTTCTACATTTGTTTATAAGTTTTTTGGAAAATGATTAATTTTTGCAAAGGTGTTATACGATATTTAAAGTTTTGTTGTTTTTCAGCCATGTCTAACTCTTCATGATCCCACTTGAGGTTTTCTTGGCAAAGATACTGAAGTGGTTTGTCATTTCCTTCTTTAGATCATTTTATAGATGAGGAAACTGAGGACAAAAGAGTTAAGTGACTTGCCCAGGGTCACACAGCTAAAGGTGTCTGAGGCCAGCTTTGGAAGACTTGTCTTCCTGACCCCAAGCCTGGCATTCTATCCACTGTGCCATTGAGTTGCCCCACTTAAAAATTAGGTATACTCAAGATTCCCATTCAATAATCACTTTTGATCTATCACAGTTTTTCTAATATTCTGTTGAAATGAGATTGTTTTCTTTATCTTTTTATTAGATTTGTCTAGATCGGAAGAGGCACAAGGAAATATGTTATTGTTACTATTATTAACTATGGCATCTTACTCAGCAGGCTGCTTTTTAAGGATTTAGATGCTATGCCATTCTGGCATAAATGTGTACTTAATGGTGTTTAATATTTTTTTATCCTTAAGTACAAATAATTTTTTTAACTTTTCTTATTTGTTTTTACTCTTGCCTTGTTTGAAATCATGATTGTGATTGCCAGTCCTGATTGTTAGATTTAGTTGAGTGTAATAATATTCTAACTCCTTTTTTATGTCTGTAGGCATTTTTGCGTTTTAAATATTTTTCTTTGATACAGGAAATTACTGAGTTATACTGTTTTAAATAACATTTCTGGTTCCTTTATTATCTTTCTAGCACATAATTTCTGCTTGTTTATTTAACCTTTTCTTTCTAGCCCCGGATAAGAGTGAGATTCATGATTGTCACCCTTCAAAACGCTCATAATTATGCTTGAATGACCTTTTTCTGTGGCATCTCAGTTACAAGAATTTACTCCTCTCTATTCCTTACCTTTTCTTCCCTGGGGTATTTCTATATTTGGTTTCAGTTTGTTTTTTTAAGTTTTTTGACTTTTTGAATTCTATTCCAAAGACCATCTCTTTGTTACTTCAATGATTCCTAAGGCATATCTCCAAAAATTTCTTTTCAAAATGTAAGCATTAGAACCCCACTTCTTTGTGTTTATCCTTTGAATTTGCATTTCAAACACTACTCATCTCTCCTTTCTTCAGTCAGACTACAGCATTCATCTCGGGCCACTAGGTGGTACAGTGGATAGAGTACTAGGTCTGAAGTCAGAAAGACTTATCTTCCTGAGTTCAAACCTGGCCTTAGACACTTCCTAGCTGTGTAACCCTGGGGCAATTCATTTAACCCTGTTGGTCTCAGCTTCCTCATCGGTAAAATGAACTGGAGAAAGAAATGGCAAAATGGCAAATTGCTCCTGTATCTTTGCCAAGAAAATCCCAAATGGGGTCATAAAGAGTCAGACATGACTGAAAAATGACTGAATAATCCTTGTTCCACTGTACCACACCTCATCCAGTCATATAAGTTAAATTCATATTTTTCCTTTTAGGATCATGCTCATCTTTTCAGGATGAGTTATTCTGGAGGCACAATCTATTTTTCTTTGTTTTATAATGATTCCAATATTTGTTTTCCTTTCTCTTTGTTGATCAGTACCCTTAGAATTCTGAATTCTTGAATTCTGAATGACTTCCCTTGGTATACAACATGTCTCTTCCTAGACTCTTGTAATATTTTCATGTTTACCATGATATATATTGTGATACAGGGATATGTAAAATTACATTGCACTTGAGTGTGAGGGATGAGATTAAAAAAAGAGGGATAAATAGTAGAAAACAGGGTGAAGAAAAATGCAGATAGCAATCATAACTGTGAATGTGAATGGGATGAACTCATCCATAAAATAGAAGCAGATAGCAAAATGGACTAGAAACCAGAATCCAACAATACATTATTTACAAGAAGAACATTTTAAACAGAGAGAGATACAGAGTTAAAAATCAGGATCTAAAGCAGAATCGATTATGTTTTAGCTAATATAAAAATGGCAGGGATAATAATCATGATCTCACACAAAGCAAAAACAAAAATAGATCTAAATAAAAGAGATAATCAGGGAAACTACATTTTGCTAACAGATAATGAAGTAATATTAATACTAAGCATATAAACAACAAATGTCATAGCATCCAAATTCTTAAAGGAAAAGTTAAATTAATTCAGGAGGAAATAGGCAGTAATACTATGCCAGACTGAGAACTAAACTTTCCCCTCTCAGAGCTAGATAAATTTAACGATAAAATAAATAAGAGATGAATAGAATCTTAGAAAAGTTAGGTATCATAGATATCTGGAGAAAACTGAATGGCAAATGAAAGGAATATATCTTTTCCTCACCTGTATGTGACACATTCATAAAAATTGACAATATATTACAGCATAAACCCCTCATATCCAAATGCAAAAAAAGCAGAAATATTAAATTCATCCTTTTCAAACCATAATGCAAAACAAACAAATTTATTTGAATTGTTCAAACAAACAAATCACAGAAACAATAATTTCATTAAAGAGAATGACAATGAGACAATAATCCAAAATTTGTGGGAGGTAGCCAAAGCAGGACTTAAAGGAAAATCTACCTCTTTTAATATATACATCAACAAAAAAGAAGATCAATGAATTTGCCATACAACTAAAAGGAACTAGAGAAAGAATAAAGTAAAAACCCCCAACTAAACACCAAAATCAAAATTGTGAAAAATCAAAAAAGAGATTAATAAAATTGAAAGGAAGAAAACCATTGAACTAATAAATAAAACTAGAAGTTGGTTTTATGGGAAAAAACAATAAAATAGATTAATTTAATTTTTTTTAAAAAAGAAAGAAAATCAAAAATGAAGAGTAAATGGAAAGATGAAATTAAAGTAATTATTAGGGGTTATTTTGCCCAATTATAAGCCAATAAAACTGACCATCTAAGTGAAATGGATAAATATTTATAGAAATATAAACTGTCCAGATTAAAAGAAGAGGAAATAGATTATTTAAATAACCCCATTTTAGAAAAAGAAATTGAACAAACCACCAATGGACTCCCTAAGAAAAAATCTCCATGACCAGATGGATTTACAAGAATTTTACCAAACATTTAAGGAACAATTAATCCCAATGCTTTATAAACTATTTTAAAAAAATACACATAGAAGAAATTCTGCCAAATTCCTTTAATGACATAAATACAGTTTTGCTACCCAAGTTAGGGAGAACCAAACTAAAGAAAATTATAGATCAATTTCTTTAATGACTATTAATGCAAACATTTTAAATAAAAGACTAGTAAGAGATTATAGCAATATATCCCAAAGATCCTATACTATGACCAGGTAAGATTTATACTGGAATGCAGGGCTGGTTCAATATTAGGAAAACTATCAGCATAATTGATAATACTAATAACAAAAACAACAAAAATCATATGATTTTATCATATGATGCAGAAAAAATAATTGACAAAATATGACATCCATTCCTATTAAAATCAATAGAAAACATAATTATTAATGAAGTTTTTCTTAAAATGATAAATAGTATCTAACTAAAAAGAAAAGTAAACAATCCATAATGGGGACACACTTGAAGTCTTCCCAACAGGATCAGGAGTAAAGCAAAGATGCTCATTGTCACCACTATTATTTAATATTGTGCTAGAAATGCTAGCTAAAGCAGTGAGAAGGAAAAAAAGTGAAAGAATTACAACAGGAAATGAACAAACAAAACTATCACTATTTGCAGATGATGTGACAATATACTTAGAAAATCCTAAAGAATCAACTAAAAAACTAGTTGAAGCAATTAACAATTTCAAAAAATGTTGCAAGATATAAAAGAAACTCACAGAAATCATCAAGATTTCTACATACTCTACTACCAAGAAACCCAACAGCAAGGGACAGAAAGAGAAATTTCACTTAAAGTAACTACAAATAACATGAAATACTCAGGAATCTACGTGGCAAGACAAACTCAAAGTTTCTATGAACATAATTACAAAATACTTTTCACAGAAATAAAGACAGATCTAAACAATTAGAGAATTATTAATTGCTCATGGATAGGCTGAGCTAATATAACAAAAATGTCAACTCTGCCTATGTTAATTTGCTTATTCAGTGGCATGCCAATCAAACTACCAAAGAATTATAGAGGTAGGAAAAGCAACAACACAATTCACCTAGAAGAACAAAAGGTCAAGAATATCCAGGCAACCAATGAAAAAATAATTGTTAAGGAAGGTGACCTAACAGTTCCAGATTTCAAACTGTATTACAAAGCAGTAATCACAAAACAAACTAGTACAGGCTAAGAAATAGAGTGTTGGATCAGTGAAATAGATTAGGTACACAATATACAGTAATAAATTACCATAGTAATTCTGTTTATGATAAACTCAATGATCCAAACTTTTGGGATAAGAATCTCCCATCTGACAAAAATTGTTGGGAAAACTGGAAAGTAGTTTGGCAAAAATTAGGCATAGATCAATATCTGAAGCCACTCTCATACCAAGATAAGATCAAAATGGATAAATGATGGGAAAATGTACCTGTCTGTACTATATATAAGGGAAGAGTTTATGACCAAACAAAAGATAGGATTATGGGAAGTAAAATAGATAATTTTGATTGCAGGAAATTGAAAATCTTTCTCACAAACAAAACTAATACAATGAAAATTAGAAAGAAAACAGGAAATTGTGGGGGAGGGAATTTTTTATGTTTCTCTGAGAAATGCCTCATGACTCAAATGTATAGAGAATGGAGCCAAATTTGTAAAAATAAGAGCCATTTGCCAACTGATAAATTGTCAAATTGTCAAAGAATATGATCAGGCAATTTTCAGAAGAAATCAAAACTGTTAATAGTCACGTGAAAAAATGTTCTAAATCATTACTGATTAGAGAAATTCAAATTAAAAGAATTATGAACTACTGCCTCACACTTATCAGATTGGCTAACTACATAAAAGGACAATGACAAATGCTAGAGGGGATGTAGAAAAATGGGAATATTAATTAATTGTTGGTGGAGTTGTGAACCAGTATAACCACTTGGAATTATGCCCAAAGAGCTATAAAATATAAATATGCTTTGACCTAGCAAAACCACTACTAGATTTGTATCCCAGAGGTCAAAGAAAAGGGAAAAGGATCTGTTTGTACAAAAATATTTATTGCAGCTCTTTTTTGTGGTGACAAAGAATTGGAAATTGAGGAGGCATCAATTTGGGAATGACTGAACAAGTTATTGTACATAAATGTGATGGAATACTGTTGTGTTGTAAGAAATGACGAGCAGAGAGGGTTTCAGAAAAACTTAGGAAAAATTATATGAACTGATATACACTAAAGTGAACAGAATCAGGAGGACATTCTACAAAATAACAGCAATAACGTAAGGATGATCAACGGTGAAAGACCTAGCTATTCTGATCAAGACAATGATCTAAGACAATTCCAAATTACCCATGATGAAAGATGCCATCCTCTTGTAGACAGAGAATTGATAAACTCTGAATGCAGAGTGAAGCATACTTTTTTCCATTTTATTCATTTTTGTTTTTATTTTGTGTGTTTTCTTTTGAGACATGGCTAACATGGAAATATATTTTGCATGACTTCACATGTACAAGGTGCTTGTCTTCTCAAAGAGCAGGGAGGGCAGGAGGAAGAAAATTTGGAACTCGTAATTTTTTAAAATGAGTTTTAATTGTTTTTATCATTTAATTTGGAAATTTTTGATGTAATAAATAAAAATAATTTAAAAACACTAAGGCCTAGGTTAACATAGTGACGTGATCAAAGTCACATAGATAGGGTTGCAAAACTTTAAAATGAAGAATGGGGACCATGTATTGGCCTGGCACTTCCTTGTTTGAGCTCTATAATCACCCTTTAAGATATTCAGAGTGTATATTACTTATTCCCTCTATAGATAAAAAGAAACTGATGTTGAGAGAAGCTGAAAATTTGGTCCAAATGACCTGACAATTAGGAGGAACAGCTGAGAATAGAACCCAGGTATTGTCACTTAGTCAAAGAGTACATAATAACAGTATTGATGGTCATGATGTCATTTATAGAGAGCACTTAGATTTACCAAGTACTTTTAAATATCTCATTCTGTCCTTAAAAATTCTTTTTGGGGTAGGTTCTATTGTATTCCCATTTTACATATGGGGAAACTGATGTTGACAAGTAAAGTAACTTCTTTTTAATTTTTTTCCTGTATGAAAGATGTATTTTTTTTCTTTTAATATAAAACTATGTCACTGCCAAAAAACAAAAAAGATCAGGATGGAGTTGATGACAAAGAAGTTAATATCGAGAACATTTCAGAATAACTTGAAGAAACTTGGGTGAAGTGATGCAAAGCAAAATGCGAAGATGCCAGAGAATGGCTTACATAATGCCCATGATAATATAATTAACACTAAGAAGAACAACAACATTAAAGACATTGGAATATTTATCAAAGCACTGACCCATTTCAGATTCAGAATACTGAAAGATAAAGATGCTCTTTCTTCTTGTGGGGAGAGATGTAGAAACTAAATGAAAAAGGAAGAATATCTATATTGTCAGACATGGGCAATGTGTAGATTTTTTTGCACACTATCTTTGCAGGAAAGACTATGTGGCATTGTGGATAAAGAGCTAACCTCAGTCAGCAAGACCTGTGTTCAAGTCCTACCTTTATCACTTACTGGCCAGGTGATTCCAGGATTAACATTTCAATGCTCCAATAAACAAAGACTCTAAGGTGAAATGAAGGTGGTAACTTACATCAGCATAAGTTGCTCATGAGGAACTCTATGCCAATGGAATTGCAGGTCCAACCTTTTATCTCCCTACTTCTTTTTTCCAAAGGAAAATTCTATTTGGGGATGGACCATTGGGAATGTCAGCAAGGTACACACATACACTAAAAGAAAGAAAATTTACAAAGAAAGATACGGTCATGCTTCCAGTGGTCACAAAACCTTTGACAAAATGAAATAGATCACAGGATGCTCCCATGACATCCTGTATCCCGCCCACCAAACTATTCATGAATAATCTTGGTTTATTACCAAGATGAATGTGACAACTGTGATATGACCTAACCCTAACCACTATAGCGTTACAGACGGCCCCCTGCTTCCTAGGTTACTAGTTTTACCTTGTTCATAAGTAATATTTGGCTGTAGGTATAAGTTCTATATTTTGTTCATCTTTTCTCCTCCTTTCACTTCAGGGATGTAATTTTTCATTTCAATAGAGGGAAAACATTCAATTGCCCACTCTAAACCTATGGGTACAAAGTTATCATGCCCCTTCCATGTGCATAGGCTCTCTGTGCTCTCACAACACTTATGCATTAGCAGCCAAAGCTATACATGTCTCAGAGAGAATACGCTATGAGTCAAGGTCTGGGTAGTTCTCAATTTCACTAGACAGTCCACCATAGAATATTATATAACAGAATATAACTACTTCTGCTGAAATCTATAAAGGTATCCTTTTTAGATAGCAAGAAGAAGTCCATGCAAATGAGATGACATGATTTTTTGATGATTCTTTATGCTCTTTATGGATTCTGCTCTAATAAAGGAAGTAGGGAACATTTCAATCTTTATTACCATTTGGTTATTTGTCTCTCTTGAAGGCTCATTGATCATGTGAATTACTCAAATCTGGAGTATCCATTTTACATATCCAAATAGCATTGACATGGAAGGATCTATTAGCTGAGTAGATGGATAATATGATGATGGTGGCAATAATTCATATTTCTGTAGCTTGTAGTTTTGCAAAGTGTTTGCTCAACCATATTCTTGGAAGAATGAGAATGCAAGTGGCATCTCTGTCTTGCAGATGATGGAGCTAGATCCAAAGAAATTAATTGACTTTCCTGGGTTTGGATATTATTAAGCATTAGTGACCAAAACTAGAATCCAGGTTTTATCTAACTGTAGGGTCCATACTATTTGGTTATCATTATAGGATAATGGAAAGAGCACTAGCCCTAGAATCAGAGGACCTGCATTCAGATCTTAGATCTGCCACTTACTACCTTTGTTACATTGGATAAGTTCCTTAATCTCTTCCCTAGAACTCCCTTTCCATATTTGTCAAATGAAGGGATGAAACAAAAAGTGTGAGGTCCTTTACAGCTCTAGAGCTATAACCTTATTTTCACTTCAAATATTTGTCCAACTAAATTGAACAATTCAATATAGATTTCTGAATTGTTGTTTATCAGTCCTCATGCTAGGCTTGAGTTTACAAAAACAAAAACCCCTGCTTTACAGTATACTAGTATAGAATTATAAGTAAAGATAATGAGATCAACCATCAGTTTTACTGGATTAATAATCTCTGTTCCTGGAAGACTTGGGTTCAAGCTTTGCTTCTGACATACCAGCTGGTCAAGTCATTTAACTTCTTAGGGGTTTAGGAAAACGTTCGAGATAGCAAATTGCAGGAAAAGGTACCAATCAGCATTAGCCGAAGGTGTGTACTGTGTTCATGAAATCACAGTCCAGATCCCATTTTTAAGTATATCTCATATCATTAAGGATATCTCATGTGTACCCATTTTTTTTTGTTACCTGAATTTCCACATTCAACTCCCTGGAATTTCTGTGGAAATAAACTTCTCAAACTCAAAACACACGTAGATCTCGCCCTCTCCGGATCTCCAGCTTACAACATGCATCTGATGCCTTGGGAGGGACATGATTGCTTGCTTCCAGCCTCAGGGCGGAAGAAAAGATGATTGAAGATTTTTTAAATATGAAAACAAGCTGAAACGCTCATAAACAACTCAGCGATGGGCCCAAGGTGGACAGATTCTTGGTAGGTAGCCTTAATTGGCGCAATCGTTTTTAGGTGTTCTAATGCACTCAAGTGAATTATGCACCACACTGCTTCTGAATGACATAGTCATTTCTGACTCCATTAATATGGAAGATTTCAGCCAAATGCTTTTAAACGATAGCTTCTCTTTATTTGTAATTTCAGACTCTATTGATTTCCTTCTGTTCCCTTCATTATGATTTCAATTGATTACCTAGGCAACTGCAATAACAATGATTGCATCTGACACTGTCTCAGATTCTTGAGATGGTATTTGAATAGGAATGGTATAATTTGGGGGAAAATGCCTGCAAGAACCTGCCATTAACAGTATACTTACTCTTTTCTTTTATTGACTAGTCTTTCTTTAGAGGAGGCTCTTGTTATGGAAGTAGGCCCTGTTAACAGGACAACAGTTGTAGTAGTAGTACAGATTTCGGGGGCTCTCCAGGAGGTAAAAGATTCTTATTACCAAAGAGAGGAGACGTATTTTTTGGTTGTGGTTTGGTGATGGTGCCAGCTCAGTGACTTGCCTTTCAGGTTGAAATACCAGCTGGGCTAGGCTTTCTGAGGGTGATTGAAACCTTAAGGCACCCAGAGTTCTTATTGTAGTCTTAGCCAAGGTCCTATAACGGATACCTCACAATGTCTTTATTAGGCTCTTAAAAAAATTTGCTTTATACTATTGTCACACCATGGAATTTAACATTCAAATATTCAAAGGCCTGCCTGAGGATCTCAAGCTGTGAATTTCCAGGGAACAATTTGGTCCCCCATTTCAGCTCAGCTGGCACCCTGTGAAAGACTTCTTTCTCGGGTAGTTTCATGGAGAAAATTGGCTATGCAACTGAGGTGTTTCTTTTTTTACCACTTTTTTTCTCTCTTCAGAGGGTGTTCTCATTCACACAGCTCCACATTTACCATGACTGTAGTTACATAAGCCTGCCAAGATGAGGGGACAGATTTTGTGAGGGCACACACAGAAACCCATTGACCCTATATTCAGGGAATGCACTTAATCAGTATTTACTGTGTTAATTGAATACCAACAGACTTTAGCTTTGTTTGGGTTTGGTTTATTTCTTGGTAAAACCACAACACATCAGATCCTTTAAAGGAAAAAAGTGGCATACTTTTCTTTGCTCTACAGTTTCCTTAGTAGCTAATGGTTCTGACAAAATAATGTTAGATGAGGTAAATGAGTAAGTAGGAATATCAATGAAGTTAAATACAAGGAAAGGGGGAAGGGGGAAGATTCTGACATATGATATGCATAGCTTTTGCAGAATCATCAAACTTGAAAAGTAACTCAAAGGTTTTCTGAGATCAAAAAATACTGAATTTTACTCTCTTGCCCATTTAGAGGTACCTTCTTGTTTTGCTGTGCTGAAAGATCATTTGATTTGAAAAGCTATCTCTTGTTTATGTAAAAGAATCAGAAAGTCAACACTGTCCTAAGCATAATCAGTTTTCAATTTGCCATTTCTTACCCAGACCCCAAATTGAGTGAGAGGTATTCTTATCTCAGTTTTGCAGACAGGGAAGGGCAGAATGTCCAGTCTGAGGGCATGCCAGTGGTCAGGTCAGACTACATCTGGAGCATTTTGTGTTCAAATGTAGCCACAACAGTTCAAGGGAGGACACTGATATGCCAGAGCAAGTCTGGAAAAAGGAGACCAGAATGGTGGGTGGAGTAGCAAACATGCCATATAAGGATTGGTGAAAGGAACTGATGACTTACCTGGAGAAAGAAAACTTTAACCATCATGGACCTATGGGGGCTGAAACCCTGATCCCTACTTTACTCTAGTTGAACTGATTTTCCCCAGGTGCTAAAATTCACAATTACAGCTTTGTGGAGGAGATATGTCATGGTGGGGGGAAATCAGAGCTCTCTTTAGGTATTTCAAGGGCTGCCAAGTGGAAGCCAGATTGGACTTATTCTTATTGATACCAGAGAGTAGGATTTGAAATAATGGGTGCAGAGAAGCAAATTTGGACTTCATATAAAGAAAAACCGCCTAGCCTAGCAGCTACCCCAAACCCTAGCATTGAAGTTACCCAAAACCGAAATGTTCTCCCTCAACAGGGAGTGAATTCTTCCTTGATGGAGGTCTTTCACCAGACCTTTTTTTTCTTCTTAGGGATGACTGTGGAAGTTTTTCCAGACAAGCAGTCTGCTACTCTTTTGTCAGGAAATCAAAGAACCTGAGAGCCCAAAAGAAGCGTCAGAAGCTAAATCATGACCAATATGCCTTCTACTAGAATCCCATAGGAGGAAGAGATGAGGGAATAAACATTTATATAGCAGTTACTGTGTGCTAGGCACAGTGCTAAGAAAATATTAAATCCTTACAACAACCCTGCGAGGTAGATCATATTATTATAATATCCATTTTGCAGCTGAGGAAACAGAGACAGAGGTTAAGTGACTTGCTTAAGATTGCACAGCTAGTAAGTGTCTAAGACTGAATTTGAATTCAGGACTTCCTGACTCTAGGCTTAGTGCCCACTGCATCATCGGCTGCCATAGTACTCTGGATATGGCCTGAAGGGAGCAAAGTATAGAGAAACTATCCACTATCTCATTCAGGATCCTGTGTACCAGCAATAGCATTAGCTTTTTGAGGTCACTATGTCATATTTTTAATGTACATTGAGCTTTCAATACACTAACCCCTCCAGATCTTTTTCACTGGAATTATTATATAGTCATATATACACTCTCTTTCTCTCTTGCTCTCTTTGCACACATACACACATGATATATTATATATATGTATATATATATATATATACATATAATATGCTTGGGTAGAGATTTTTAAGAATCTCAAGTGTAAAACTTTAGCTGTGTCCTTATTAAATTTCATCCAATTTGTCTTTGCTCATTATTCTAGCCTGTCAAGATATTTTTGGATCCAAATTCTATCATCCAACATGTTAGTTGTCCCTCTAAGCTCGTGAAAATTTGATGAGCATACCATCTATGCTTTCATCCAAGTCCCTGATAAAATGTGAAATACTATAATAGAAAGAATGATGGGTTTAGCAGCAGGGGCCCTGGGTTAGATTTCTTACTCTGCTTGTGTGATCTTGGACAAGTCACTTGACTACTTTAGGTCTCAGTTTCCTCATCTCAACATGAGAGGAAAAACTTGTATGCCCTTTTAGGTTTCTTGAACCTAAAGACAATTCTCCTTAGAAGAAAAGACAGAAGTAGGAGAAAAGTCAGTAGTTCTGTAGTCTTACTGTCATCCCTTATCAGCCTCCCAATAATGCTGAGCAGTACCCTTGTCCTCAAGTTGATTTTCTTCTTGGTCCAACATTGCTAACAGCAACCCCTTTTATAGCCTTTACAGAGGCGTGTTGTTGATTGAAAGTAGAGAATTCAGAAGAGAAAGGAGGTTTTGAGAAGTGAACATATGTCTGGGAAGATGGTGTATGAGAATAAGATTTGGATTTCTGGACCATAGCATAAAATATAGGAGTTATTTACTCCTGTTCATTCTGTGAACTGGACTTCAAAGGTTGGGTTTAAGGCTTGCCTTTGACACATACTGTGTGTCCATGGGAAAGTTACTTAATCTTTCAATGTTTCAGACAACTCTCAAAGGCTATACATATTTCAGAGAAGGAGCTGACTTACATTGATAGAGGAAATTTCTCTACATGGGAGTTACCTGTGCCAATAAAATAGCATTTTAAAATATTAATCCTTGGTTAATTGTCCCTATTTCCATATGAAATTGAATCAAAGAGTTCCCTGTGCAGCCACATGGGAATAACTTCTGCTTGTTAGAAGGAACTTCTCATCCCTCTTGGCCTAACTTTTCCTTTCTCTGAACCCTTTGAAATTATGCTTCATATAAATCAGGAGTTTATGTCAGACTATGCCTGGTTTTCCTCTTCTGTGTCAACTCAATAATGAGGTGTTCACTTGACCCCCAAGTTTCCTATAGTTTCTACTTCAAGAACCAATTAATTCTTGGTGGTGATCAGGTCCTCAATTGCAGTACCCTTTATCATTTCATTCTCTTATGAAAGGTGAAATAATCAAGTCAAATTTATCAACTGCTTTATTTTCTCAAAGAGAGACCAAAAAGAACAGCAGATGAAGTGCTGGGAATTCCTACTGAAAATATTATTCTTTGGGTTCTCAATGGACATGCTCCCTACACTACAATAACTTGCTTTCAGACGGTGATTGTGATTTATTTCCCAAACTCTTCTTCTATTTTTGTCTTCTACCTTGTTTGTAGTACATCCCCAAGAAAACATCACTCTTTTTCTCCTACCACTGACCCTCATTAAAGTGTTCCTGCAATTTCCCTGATCAAGTTCCTGGAGTTTCTGATTTGAACATACATTCATAATGTACAGTGCTATTCTCTTCTCCTCTTTTTTATTTATTCTGTTCCTTTAGATTTAACTACAGTTCTAGAAAAGCTAAACTCCAATACTTTCACAAGTCTTAGGGATATCTATGACGTCAAATTTGGCTGCTTACATTAGGATCTCCAGTCACTCTATTGATTGCCAGAAATGATGGCACTTGTATGTTGATATCTGAGTCCCTTGGTTTATTGCTATTAATCAAATAAAAAAGCATTTATTAAATGCCTACTGTATACTAGACGTTATGTTCATAGCCAGAGAGACAAAGAACACAATGAAAACAGCCGCTGTCTTCAAGGAGCGTATAAAACACATGTAAAAGCAAGTACAAATTTCTCTTCTTGGATATCGTCTCCTATGAATTAATGGTCTTTTCTTGTGTTATTCTTCCTCCTCTGTTTTTGTCAATTACTTCATGTGCTACCAAGATTGGTAAATCTATGTAGGTAGTTTTCTCCATCCTCAACCCTTTTTAGTTCAAAGCCCTATTAATTAGATTCACAGGTGAATGCTTTTTGTTTTTTTTTTTGTCCCTTGTTATGTTTTCACAGTGCCTTGTACCTAGTGTTTATTAAATGGATGTCGATTGATTATTCAGTGTATTTCATCTCTTGTCAAGAGTGAATCACTCCTATCTTTTTGCTATGGCCCAGAAATCCAAGACATCTAGGTGGCAGAGAGGAGAGAGTCCTGGGCCTGGAGTCAGAAAGACGAGTTCAAATTTGACCTTGTTTATTCATCCTTCGTTGCGAAGAAATGATGACATGACTTGAATTTGACTTTGTTTTGAGTGAGGGAGGGCTGTGCAGGTCACCAGCCTCACTTCTCCTCCAGAGCCATCTGAATCCAGCGACCAGATATTAATCAGGATGACTGGAGATGACCCAGGATGAGGCAATTGGGGTTAAGTGACTTGCCCAAGGTCACACAGCTAGTGAGTGTCAAGTGTCTGATATGAGATTTGAGCTCAGGTCCTCCTGACTCCTGCACTGGTGCTCTATCTACTGCACCACCTAGCTATCCCAAATCTGACCTTAGACACTTACTAGCTGTGTGACCCTGGGCTAGTTGCTTAAATCTGTTTGCCTTAGTTTCCTCATCTGTAAAGTGAATTGGAGAAGTAAATGATGAACCACTACAGTATCTTTGCCAAGATCCCTCCAAATGGGGTTGGATATGACTGTATGACAATAAAAAGAAATCCAGATCCTAATCTCATACACCATCTTCCAAGCCATGTGATCTCAAGATTTCCTTTCTTATGAATTCCCTACTTTCAATCAACAACACCACTCTCTAAAGGCTATGAAAGGGGTTGCTGTTAGCTAAACTGGAGGAAGAAGAGAACCAGCTACTTTCCATCAGCAATGGCAATGAAAATACCCCTAATATCCCTATCATCTTTAAGCCTAGGATTTCATGATGTCTACAGTGTGTGTTGGAGTTCTTCAGGGGTTATTGACAGTCCTCACATTAAGCATCAGAGGTAGATATGATTACTGTTTTTTTTAGCCAAACGTGTTTTTACTGGTTCCAGGATTCTCAGTGTCAGAATAACCATTGCCAGTATAGATAGATTTTACAATTTATAGGCTTAAAGTTGCCTGGGGGCATTAAGAGATTGCAGGGCTGGGAAACCTGCAGCCTTGAGGTCACATATGGCCCTCTAGGTCCTCAAGGGCAGCCCTTTGACCATCCAAACTTTACAGAACAAATCCTCTTAATAAAAGGTTGTGTTCTGTAAAATTTAGACTCAGTCAAAAGGCCACACTCAAGGACCTAGAAGGCCACATATGGCCGGGAGATTTCCCCAGGGAAATACAGTCAGTATGTGTTAGAGGTAGGATCTATATGGAGATCTACCAGCCTCCAAAGCAAGTCCTCTATTTATGATACCATATGGCCTATTGCAATGATCAATAAGTCTGAGAGTTCTCTGCAGCCTCTCTCATGTGTTTCAGATATATGCCACATGAAGATAGAAGGTCTCACTGTGGTTCGTAGAAGTTGTCCAGTAGCTGCCTTATTACTGTTTAGCCTCAAATCAGCAGTTCAGGAACTGTCTTTTACTTCTTTTGTATCCTCATAGCTTAGCTTAGAGAGGGGAAAGACATGCTAAGCAATGACCTGGGTCACTATGAATGGAATTTATAACATCTACCTCCCAGCTAAGTGTTGCTTCCCTTTCTCTGAGTTTATTCCACACACCATTTTGAATCCATTCAATAGACACGTGTAATGTCTCTAATAGCTAAAAGTTGTGCTTTCTTTCTGGATAAATAAAAGCTTTAGGGTATGAGCAACAGCAGGTAAAGAGAAAAAGAGGATGAGGAAATAAAAGGGAAAAAAAAAGTGGAGGTTGACAAATGTAGAATGTTCATTAAATCAGGCTCAACCCTAGGTTTCCCTTTCAGAGAAGTCTTTTCTTTTTACAGAACTATACAGTCTGCTTCTGATTTGATGTCCCACATCACTCATCCCTGCCAAAAGCTTAAGTCAGCATCTTCTGGATAAAAAATCTTCATGTTTACCATGTGTAAGCATGCCAATCATTCACCAGCCTCAATATTCAGACTTGCATTTCAGTTTAGTAATCACACTGCCAGCCGCCCAAAAAAATGGGTCTGGAGTAAACACAGGATGGATGACAGCCTAACAACACTTATCGGGGAGGCAAGGTGTAATTTTAAGCTCACAAGCCAGAGGTAAAAGTATCTTCCTCCTTTTTCCTCTCTAGGCCCTCCCTAAAAAGATCTTATTATCATGCAAGCCCTTACCATAGCCCAGGAAACATTAAGAAGAGAGGTTACAACAGCCCTGGAGCCCTGAAACATCTGGAGGAAAAAGTGCTGGGAGATCCGAAGACCCAGAGAAAGGGGATCCCTCCAGAGAAAGGTGATCCTGGGCCCCAGTCTTGGTTTTCTGGCTGTTTTTGCTGAATTCTTTTCCAAACTATAGAACTTTAAAATTGATGGAAGGTTTGGAGAAAAACAAAGCTCTGCACTTGCAAAGCTTTCTTTGAGAACAGAGGTGGTTCCATTTTAATTATAAACCCTGGAAATGAGTGTGAAATTGTGCCCAAGTCAAATGGAGCATTGGAAGGTTGGGTAGAGATGGAATCTTTCCCTGGGCTGCAATATCAGCTTTTATGCACTGAGACCATATGTTAGGGCTTCCTCCTATTTGTTACTATTTCAGAGGGCCTAAAATGGAACCTTGGTACTTTCTACCACCATCATTGCCCTCCTCACCTTCTGTGGGGTTTCTCATCCAAAGGTTTCATTCAATTGCATCTAATTCAAAAAAGTTTTTGTGACATACTTACTGTGTCCGAGAAATGCTGTTCTAGGAGATTGGGAAGATGTAAGGTTTAGCTGATATTCAGCTCAACTTCCCGAAGCTTAGTCTATTGAGGGGTGAGGGTACATATAAAGATAGCCAAGGGATTAGAACGCAGACGTGATTTCATTAGCATGGAAGCTCCTTGGGGAGGAAATATCTTCTCCCAATACAAGTCACTACCATCTCTGCAGCTACTAGTTCTAGAGTTGTGTAGAACATGAAGAAGTTAGATAATTTGCCTAGTATCTCCAACCAATATGTGCCAGGGGTATATCTATCCACACTGTCTCCTCTTTTAGATAAAATAGCATTGTTATTATTAAAGATAAGCACAGCTAAATGTTAACCAAGATCTTAGGAAGGAAAGGTTGACTGGGATGGGCAAGAGAGGCTTTGTGAAGATGGAGGCAAGCAAAAACAACTGAATTACATTGTACTTCAAGTTTTAAAAAGTCCTCTCTTCCCAGAAACTCTGAGTAGATGGTATCCATATTCCTGCTACTAAGCTTCTGTTGGGAAATGGGAAAAATGAAAGTGAGATAGAACATGTGACTGCCCCCTGGTTGCACAGCAAATTATAGGTCAGAGGCAGGCTTAGATCCCAAGACTTCTAATCCCAAATCCAACCTTGTTGTGCTACTCTCAATTTGAGCAGGTAAAAAGGTGAAGGAAGGACATTTCCTACATGTGAAATAGTTTGGATAAAGATAGGAGTGGTAAGAAAACACAAGGCATAGTCAAAGTAGTTCAGCTTGCCTGGAGAGGGGTGCATATGTGTGTGGGGTAACATCTTCATCGTTGTCATCATCCTCAACATTTCCTGTATGCCAGGAAAAAGAGACTAGCAAGGAAAAGACACACAATATTGTGGAGGGACTGTCCCTTTAGAACTGAGATTTTTCCATTTGATCCAAGTCCCTCCTTTGACAAAGGAGGAAACTGAAGCCTGAAAAGATGAAGTAACTTCCCCCAAGTCACACAGATAATAAGTGACAGAGCCAGAACTTGAGCCCAGGTCCTTTCACATCATATCCACTGTAGCATATGGACTGAGTAGAGCTTGAATTTTACCTGGTAGGTATGAGGAATCACTGATTTGGAGGGAGGGAAGGGAAGAGAAAAGAATGATGCTTGCATGGGCTTTGGATGAGTCAACTACCTTCATGTTGGTCCATTTCCTTCTGAGCCTTGGGGAGTTTTCTCAGGCCAGGGCTGTGACATATTTCCTTTCTTTGCTTCTTTCTCAAGGGCACCCTGAAAGCAATGCTCTTTTGTTCAGTGATTTTCTGCATCAGCAATTTCCTCATTTAGGGGCTGAAATGGATGTGCCTCACCTTGGAGAGTGAGAGTCTTGAATCTGTCCCCAAGGTTCAACATTGACTAGTAGTATGGCTTGAGGAATACATAAGGCAGGCAGGGAGACAGCTTTACAGAGGAAGGAGGGGTCAGTGAGAAGAGTGTTGATCCCAGTGACTAGTTAAGGCAAAGGCTTCCCAGAAAATGGAGAAACCAACCAAACTTTTCTGCCAGGGCTATAATGGAATAGGGTTGGGAAGGGTTTTTTGGTTTTATTTATTTATTTCTGCAGCTAAATCCTATGGAAAATGCGAAATCAGCAATGTGGCTTCTACTGTTTTCTTTTAGGCTTGTCAACGGGCATCTTTCATCTTAATGAAAGCTGCACTTGTAGGAATGCATTGTAAATCAAACTTAACCCAGATTCTAGTCAGGTGCCAAGACAGGCATGGCATGTCCTGTTTGTTGAGTAGCTGACAGACCAGAGCACTGAGGTTAAAGGGAAGCAGTCCCAGATGTGTCACTCAAATATTTGAAAGTTGAGAAACATTTATATCAGATTTTAAATCCCCAAATACTTAAGAACCATTTCATTGAATACAATTTAATTAGGATTTGTGGGAAACATCTAGTAATAGTCTTTGGGTATTTTTCAATTAGACAAAGAATAAACATTTATGTGTCAAGTATTGTGTTATGCACTGGGGATACAAAAAGAGGTCAAAGATAATCCCTGCCCTCAAGGAGCTTACAATCTAGTAGAGGAGACAATAGGCAGACATGTACAAAACAAGTTATATATACAATAAGGAAGAAATGACCACAGAGGGAAAACACTAGAAAAAAAGAGGGGATGGGGAAATATTCAAGTAAAAAATAAAATTCTAGTTGGGTCTGAAAGGAAACCAAGCTTGGGAGTCAGAGTAAAGAAGGAAGAGGGTTCTGGTATCAGAGACCACCAGAGAAAATGTCCAGAGCAGAAATATGGATTATTTCCTTCACAAAACAGGCAAGAGATCAGTGTCTCTAGATCAAAGACTACATGTTGGGAAGCAAGGAGTGAAAAAACTGGATGTGAGGGAATATTGCAAAAGTGAAATTGATTGGTCTTGGGAACAGATTGGATATGGGGGAGGAGGCACAGGTAAGACACAGTAAGGAGTACAGGATGATGCCTACGTGGCAAGCCAGAGAGGATGAAACTGCCATCTACAGTAGGGAAGATAAGAGCTGGAAGGGCTTGTGGGAAAGATAATGAGTTCCATTTTGGACATATGGTTTAAGATGTTTACTGGATATCCAATAGACATGTGAAAGATAGTTGGAGATGAGACTGGAAGTCAGGAGAGTCTGAGGCATTTTTCATGGAATTTTGTATTAATTGAATATTATGATTTTTTTACATTACTGTTATGATTTATGTTTATGTCACATCACTGCAATTCCCTTCTTGGAGCAGAATGACAGCTCATTTGTAGCTTATAACCTTGTCAAGGGAACTGAGAGGTTAAAGAACTGTCCCTTGGTCACCAAGCCAGGATGGGTCAGATCTGTGACTGCTCCACATTCTATTGTCTTAGAGGATCGCCTGGGAGATGAAGCGACTTACTCAGAGACATAACCGGTAGGTAGTAGAAGCAGGACCTGCCCCAAGTCTTGACTCCAAAACTGATCCTCTCTCTACTCTGCCATGCTGGTGTTCATTGTTACAATTATTTTATTAATAATACTTTCATAATAAAAATTTCTCAAGTGCCAATCACATGTAAGACATTGCGCTTTTAGGTGTCTTTTAATAGCCTAAAAAAGTAAATTTCTCTAGTATTACTACCTTCATTTTAGAAATAAAAAAACTGAGGCCTAGAGTGTTTAAAGGACTTGGTCTCAAATCTCCTGGTTCTATGGATGTTTCTTCTTCCAAAACACTAGTAAAGATTACTTCTGAACTGTGGGGAAATGTACAAAAAGCTTAGCTATATCTGAAGGTATTTGAAGAAGATCTTCTGGATACCCAAATCAATTCATATTGTCATGATTAGAAAATAATTGTTGAACCCTAGTAAGGCACTGTGGGGAATAACACTTCCTATCCTCATTAAGATTGTCATTAATAGACATTAAGTTCTATTCTAATTGAATTGGCCTTCTAATTCTCATAAAATATTTTGTTTTAGACATGTCATATTACTGGTGGATATTTTGTTGGGGGGGGGGAATCTCATTTCAAAGAGAACTCATTCCATCTTTGAACAAGCATTTTTAAGCACTGTCTATGTACTGGGATCATAAGGAGATTTACACACATATGTATACATGTATATACATACATACATATACATATAGATATAAAAAGAGAGAGAAAGAGGGAGGAGAGAAGTATAAAGGGAATGGGAGAGAGAGAGACAGAGTCAGAGAGACAGAGAGAAAAAGAGAGAGAATGAGAATTTATGTATCTTTATGTATGTCATTTCTTCCTAAAAGGATACAAGCACTTTGAGTTAAAGGACTTTTTTTTAAAGAAAAAAAAATTTTAAAAAATAGTTCCTCCAGAAGGTAAAGGATATAGAACTACAACCACGAATCACATACTAAGTGAAATTAAGCAAACACTTCAAGGGAAAAATTTCTCATTCAGTGAAATACAAAGATTTCAAGCTTTCATAAGAAGACGGCCAGAATTGAACAAGAAATTTGATCTCCAATATCAAAATCCAAGGGGAATCTAAAAAGGGAAAAGAAAACATAAGGGATTCAATTGAATTGATCTGTTTACACCCCTACACAGGAAGATAATACTTGTAATTTTTAAAATTTGGATCACTAATAGCACAGTCAGAAGAAATATACAGAGAGAGAGAGAGAGAGAGAGAGAGAGAGAGAGAGAGAGAGAGAGAGAGAGAGAGAGAGAGAGAGAGAGAGAGAGAGAGAGAGAGAGAGAGAGAGAGAGAGAGAAAGAGAGAGAGAGAATGAGAATAAGGTGAATTTGAGGAAATAACATAAAAAATTAATTAATGGATGAGAAAGAGGAGTACACTGGGTGCAGAAGGAAGGGAATGTTAAAATGGGGTAAATTATTTCACTTGAAGAAGTACAAAAAGCCTATTAAAGGAAGGGAAAGATGAGAGGGTGGGCAATGGGTGTACATTGAACCTTACTCTCATCAGTATTGGTTCAAAGAGGGAATAATATACATAATCAGTTGAATATAGAAATCTATCTTACCTGACAGGAAAGTTTGAGAGGACAAGATTAAGTAAAGGGAAGGGAGTGAGACTGACAGAAGAGAGGACAGATCAGGGGAGGAGGCAGACATAAGTAAAATACTGGTGAGGAGGGAGAAGGTGAAAGGAGAGATAGGACAAACGAAGAAAAATAGGAGGGAGGGAAATACACAGTAATCATAACTGAGAATGTGAATGGGATGAACTTTCCCATAAAATGGAAACATAGAGCAGAGTACAAAAAACAGAATCCTACAACACGTGGTTTACAAAAAACACACTTGAAGCAGAGAGACAAATAGAGCAAATGTAAGGGGCTAGAGCAGAATCTATAATGCTTCAGCTGAAGTAAAAAAGAATCAGGGGTAGCAATCCTGATGTCAGATAAAGCAAAGGCAAAAATAATCTAATTAAAAGAGATAAGGAAAGAAACTACATCTCGTTAAGGTAGTTTCTATGGTACTTAAAAGGTTAAAGGGTACAATAGACAATGAAGTAATATCAATACTAAACATATATGAATCAAGTGGCATAGCATCCAGATTCTTAAAGAAGTGAAGTGAGTTATAGGAACAAACAGATAGCAAAACTATATTGGTGGGGGACTTCAGCAGCCCCCTCTCAGAACCTGATAAATCCAACAATAAAATAAACAGGTAAGAAACTAAGGGGGTAAATAGAATATTAGAAAAATTAGATATGACAGATCTTTGGGGGAAACTGAATGGGAAGAGAAAGGAATATACCTTTTTCTCAGCAGCACATGGCACCTAGACAAAAAATTGATCATGTATTATGGCACGAAACCTCAAAATCAAATGTAGAAAGGCAGAAATATTAAATATATTATTTTCAGATCATGATGCAAAAGAATACATTCAACTAAGGGCAGTAGAAAGATAGATTAAAACTTAGTTGGAAACTAAATAATCTAATCCCAAAGAACAAGTAGGTCAAAGAACAAGTCATATAAACAATCAATGATGTCATTAAAGAGAATGACAACAACAAGATGTTATTCCAACATTTATGGGATGCAGCCAAAGCAGTACTTAGAGGAAAATTTATTTCTCTAAATTCTTACATCAACAAAATAAAGACAGAGCAGATCACTGAAATGGACATGCAACTAAAAAAATTAGAAAAGTTTCCCAGTTGAGCACCATATTGGAAATCCTGAAAATTAAGGGTGAGATTAGTAAAATTGGAAGTAAAAAAAAAAAGTTGATCTAATAAATAACATTAGGAGCAGGTTTTATGAAAAAAAAAAACCCTAGATACACCACTGGTTAATTTTCTTTTTTTTAAAAAGAAAACCAGATACCCAGTATCAAAAATGAAAAGGGTGAAATCACTACCAATGAAGAAGAAATTAAAGTAATCATTAGGAAATGTTTTCCCCAATTACATGCCAATAAATCTGATAATCTGAACAACAACAATGAATATTTATGAAAGTATAAATTACCTAAATTAATAGATCAGGAAACACAATACCTAAATAGCCCCTATTTTAGAAAAAGAAATTGAACAAAGCATCAGTGAACTCCCTAAGAAAAAATCCCCAGGGCCAGATGGGTACTCAAGTGAATTCTACCAAACATTTAAAGAACAATTAATTCCAATGCTATATAAACTATTTGGGAAAAATAGGTGAAATCCTACCAAACTCCTTTCATGACAAAAATATGATGCTGATATCTAAATCAGGAAGAGCTAAAACAGAGAAAGAAAATTATAGAACATTTTCCCCAGTGAATATTGATGAAAAAAATTTAAACAACATACTAGCAAGGTGATTACAGTGATATATCACAGGAATCATACGCTACAATCAGGTAGAATTTATACCAGAAATGCACGATCAGTTCAGTGTTAGGAAAACTACAACATAATTGACTATATCAGTAACAAAACCAAGAGAAATCATTTGATCATCTCAATAGATGCTGAAAAAGCTTTTGACAAAATACAGCACCCATTCCTATTAAAACACTAGAGAGCATAGGAATAAAAGGAGCATTCCTTAAAAATGATTAGCTGTATATACCTAAAAATATCAGCAAGCATTATCTGTAATGGGGATAAGATAGAAGCCTTCCCAATAAGATTGGGGTGAAGGACGTTATCACCACTACCATTCAATATAGTGCTAGAAATGTTAGTTATAACAATAAGAGAAGAGAAGAAAAAGAAATAGAAGGAATTAGAAAAAGCAATGAAGAAACATAACTATCACTCTTTGCAGATGATATGATGGTATACTTAGAGAATCCTAGAGTATCAACTAAAAACTACTTATACTAAATAATCAACAACTTTAGCAAAGTTGCAGGATATAAGATAAACCCACATAAATCATGCTCATTTCTTTATAAGAGCAACAAAGCCCAGCACAAGAGATAGAAAGAGAAATTGCACTTAAAATAACTACAGACAATATAAAACACTTGTGAGTCTACCTGCCAAGACAAACCTAGGAACTAAATGAACACAATTGCTCATGGGTAGGATGAGCTAATATATTAAAAAATAATTCTGCTTAAGTTAATTTACTTATTCATTGCCATACCAAACTACTGAAACATTACCTTGTAGAACTAGAAAAAATAATAACAAAATTAATCTAGAAAGGTGAAGAATATCAAGGGAATTAATGAAAAAAAAACAAAAGAAGGTAGCCTAGCAATACCAGATCTCAAACTATATTATAAAGCAGTAATCATCAAAACTATCTGGTACTGGTTAAGAAACAGAGTGGTGGATCAGTGGGATAGATGAAGTACACAAGGCACAATAGTAAATGGCCATAGTAACTTATTGTTTAATAAACCCCAAATCCCCAGACTTTGGGATAAGAATTCACTATTTGACAAAAACTGCTGGGAAAACTAGAAAGCAATAGGGCAAAAATTAGGTATAGACCAACATCTCACACCATGTACCAAGATAAGATCAAAATGGACACCTGATTTAGATGTAAAGATGTAAATTCAAAGAGTAAGGAATAGTCTACCTGTCAGATCTATGGGGAAGGGAAGAATTCATGACGAAAACAAGAGATAGAGAGCATTACAAAATGTAATTTAGATAATTCAGATTACATTAAAATAATAAGCTTTTGCATATACAAAACCAATGCAACCAAGATCAGAAGGAAAGCAGAAAGCTGGGGAAAAAATCTTTACAGCAAGTGTCCCTGATAAAGGCCTCAATTCTCAAAAGTATAGAGAGATGAGTTAAATTTATAAGAATACAAATCATTCTTCAATTGATAAATCTCAAAGAATATGAACAGGCAGTTTTCAGATGAAGGAATCAAAGCTATCTATAGGTATATGAAGAAGTGCTCTAAATCACTTTTGTTCAGAGAAATGCAAATTAAACAACTCTGAGGTACCACCTCACACCTCTCAGATTGACTAATATGACAAAAAAAAAAAAAGGAAAATGATAAATGTTGGAGAGGATGTGGGAAAATTGGGACACTAATACACTGTTGGCAGAGTTGTGAACTGATTTAACCATTTTGAAGAGTAATTTGGAACTATGCCCAAAGGGCAACCAAACTGTGCACATCCTTTGATCCAACAATCCTACTATTAGATCTGTATTCAAAGAGATCATAAAAAAAGGGAAAAAGGACCTATGTATGCCAAAATATTTATAGCAGCCCATTTCATTGTAGCAAAATAATGGAAATTGAGGGATGCTCACCAATTGGAGAATGGACAAACAAGCTATGGCATATGAATGTAATGGAATCCTATTGTGCAATAAGAAATGATAAACAGGCTGGTTTCAGAAAAACCTGCAAATATTTGTATGAACTGATACAAAGTGAAATGAGAAGAACCAGAAAAAAAAATATTGTACACAGTACCAATAACATTGTGTGATGATCAGCTATGAATGACTCAGCTCTTCTCAGCAACACAATGATCAAAGTACAAAAGACTGACGAAGAAAAATGCTATCCACATCCAGATAAAGAACTGATGGACTCTGAATATAGGTCAAAGTATACTCTCTCACTTTATTCTTTTTTGTGTTTTTTTCCTTTGATCTGTTTCTTTTTTCACAACTGTGACTAAAAGGGAAATATGTTTTACATGATAGCACATATATAACCTATATCAAATTGTCTACCATTTTTGGGAGAGGGGAGGGAAAAATGGGAAGGAGGGTGGGAGAAAAATTTGGAACTCAAAATCTTGTAAAAAATGAATGCTAAAAATTGTCTTGACTTGTAATGGGAAAAAATAAAATACTATTTTTAAAAAAGAAGAGAAAAAATTAAAAAGTGGCTCTTCCTTCTTTCAATTCCTACAGCTCATATTATGGGATCATAGGACTTACAGGTTAAACAGGCTTTAGAGATCATCTAATCCTCCACATCCAGGATTCTTAATGAAGAAATCCCTTTCTATTCAGATTTTGAACAGAGCTTCTCCTATGACAGTTTTTGACACTTTTTAAGAGTATATGACCCCTATTTCCTTCTTCACCTGATGCTGATGCTCAGAGGATACTTGAATACAATTATCTCCATGTTTATAGATCTTCAATAGAATATAGTATAATCATGGGAAATGTCATGTTTCCTTTAAAGCTGCAGTTTGTTCTACTGAATCAAAAAATAAGTTTTATCAGCAACAATAAATGCAGTAATATTTTATATTTTCTACACCACACAGACCCTTAAGATGTTTTCTCCTGCAGAAAAAAAATCTACAAAAACCTGTCATATTTTGGTAGAAAAAAATCTAAAAAACCTACCTGTTCCTTTCTCTTGTTTTCATCAGAGGTAACCATTCCAAGGATTTTTATATGGATGATAAAATAGAGAATTGGTCAATACCTAGCCCAAACCCATATAACTTAAAAAAAATATCACCAAAATTATTCAGAATAGCGTACTCTGGTGTTGTTCAAGCTTCCATTGGCAATGAAGCTAATTTGGTCTGTGGGACAATGGACCAATATCACTGGGTAAACTTTTCAAATGAGGTAGCTTCCCAGTTTTAGACTGTTACTAGGGATTTCTCCTCTTCTAAATCCCTACTATACTAGACAGAGGGACAGAGAGAGACTGTGTTGTTCATTTGTTTTTTAAGGATGTGAAAGAGTGGTGACTAATAGTTGGAAGTTAGATAAAGGGCAATATAAAAAGAAACCAATAGAGAAGGAGAGAATTTAGCCCATTCAAGCCACTAAGATCAAATTAGGAGACAGAAGTACCAGGAACACTGTAGAGGGCCGAGCTCTGGACCGTGGCCCCCTGGTGAGCCCGGAGACCCCCGGGGGTGGGAACCCGCCTTTGGGTGCTGGGAACGCCCCTTCCGGAGCTGAGCCCTGCCTCCAGGGTGGAACATGGGAGGAGCTACGGCAGGGTATATAAGGGGGAACACGGGCAGGTTGGGAGGACTGGGGTAAGCAATAAAGTGCAGTAAGCATCCTCCTGGGATGTACTGTTTGGTCATTCCCCTCCCCCACAGGAGGGGGCCGGAACCACTGGAAGACCAGTATAGCGGGTGGCTTACAGGAGAGGTAAGCTTCTAGGTGACGGCCCTGCAGCACACCACAAGAACACTCCTTCAGAGCAGAGTTACCAATGACATTAATAAATCCAAAGGTTTTGTATAAGATTGGCAACGTTCAGACAGGCATCTATACTTCAGGCCAATGCTTCTTTAATTATAGGCCTCGACCCCAATGTAGGGTCATGAAAAATTTGGCCTCAGTGAAAGATTTCTGAATGTGTGATGACCAGATATTAATTCAAAATGTTCCTGGCAGCTCTTGCCTGTGTTGCATTATGGAGCTTCACTATAGCCTTATTCTGAAAACAAGTATGTGCATTTTGCACTGCACATGCCATCATCCCATGCAATGCCAACGAATGCTGCCAAAATGCAAAAAGGGGTCACCGGTGGAAAAAGTTTAAGAAGTCTTGCCTTAGGCAAGCATCTGAAATGAACTGAGACCCTCTTTTGCCAGTTTGCTTAGAAAAAACGCATTACCCAGCTAAGGAGCCTCCAATACATTTCAATTATTGGACTAAGAGCTTCCATTTACTCCGCAGTTCACTTGCAGCAATCATGTCTATCAGGAGGGTCATCTGTCCCTCACTGTGAATAAATCTACAGTGCATTTGCTTTTTAAATGTCTATTTCTTAATACATAATAACTGTATAGCACTTGCATGCTAGCTACAGGGAGTGAAGAATATTGGCCTCTTCCTAAATGAGACTAACATTTGGAAATGGTCCCTGGAGTTGCTGTTTTACACATAACAAAAATACAGAAATTATAACATTTTACCACCTTTCATTTTTTTATTACTTCCAGCTAACCAAGGTATCTCTTCCTTTCCAAGGCATTCCCATCCTTTCCAAAAGTCATAGATAAATATGGAGCACATTTTGGGATCTGGAAGGCCAAAGTAATTGACCAAAGAAACAAAGTAATAGTAGTAGTAGCTGTTTTTTAAATGGAAGCCCATATACTTCTCTATAAGAACATTAAGGCAAAATGTTCTTTCTGCTCTGTTGGGTAGAATGAGGACCTGATATAAAGAGCATAATTCCATTACTAGATAGAAGTTGCTTAGTATAATGTACTTTGTCTGGAAATGGGTTTAAGAAACTAATAGAATTAGTTGATTATAATTAGGGTTGATGGGAATAGCAGACTGAGGTTAGTACAATATAAGATCTCACTGAATTAGGTGCTTTCTTACTGTCTCTGTCCTGTCCATAGTTGTTTGGGCAGGTATCTCCAGCTGGAATGGGTAATAGAGTTCACAATTCTTCATGTCACATCACTTCTAATGCACACTCACAGGCAAAGCAAGGTCATGGAAACATTTTATGTTTCTAAAGGGTTCAAAACTGAAGTTGTCATGTGTTTTCTCCCAGATTATAGTTTAAAGACTCCTTTCTTGACTTAAGTAGGGAACCTCCATGACTACTGTCAAGTAATAATGCCAGCAACAGATAAGCATTTAACAAATACTACTTAATATCCTAGAGCCATACACGATGTTGTAGGGGATGGGCACACCGAGTGCTGTAAGTGGTTTGGACCCTGCTCTTAGAATTTTGTCTCAGACAAAACTAACAGACATAAAGTAATTAAAGAGGAATGGAAAGCTTAACTATGTTACTGAATATAGGATAATCTGATGACATGTGGTGTGATGGAAAGGACACTGGAGTCCTAGTTTCAAACCTGGGGCTCTCTTACTAATTAGCTGCATGAATGGCAAGCAATCACTTCCCAGAAAGGCAGTACATCATTGTATAAAGAGCACTGAGTAGATCTGGAGTCATAAGACCTTGGACCAAATACCAGCTCTGCTTTTTAGGAACCTGTACAATCTTGGACAAATCATACAATCTATAGGTTTCAGGGTTCGTATCTGTCAAGTGAAGCAGTTAGACTAGAATATAGATTCTCAAAGTGTATTCCTGGGGTACTTGGAAGACCCCAAAACCTTTTAAGGGGGTCCAAGAGGTCAAAATTATTTTCATAATACAGTAGTACTATGATGTTTTGATTTCTAATACAGTCAATAGATACAACCCACATAAACAAAGGTTCTTTTGGAAGTCTTCAATTATTTTTAATTCTCAGGGCAGCTAGGTGGCAAAATGGATTGGATGCCAGCCTGGCATCAGGAAGACTCATCTTTCTGAGTTCAGATCTGGCTTCAGACACTTACTAATTGTATGACCCTGGACAAGTCATTTAATCCAATTTGTCTGAGTTTCTTCATCTATAAAATTAACTGGATAAGGATAAGGATACCACTCCAGTATCTTTGTCAAGAAAACCCCAAATGGGGTCACAAGAAGTTGGACACAACTGAAATGACTCAGAAAAGGTGGGGGAGAATTTTGAGATGAATAAGTTTGACCACTGAACTTGGTGTTCACCAAGATACCTTCCAACTTCAATATCCTATGCTTTTGTGATATCCAGAGAGGGAAAATCATGTGGCATGGAATAATTGGAGGTTTCATGGAGGAGATGGGATTTGAAGATTGTGTTGTTTAATCATGGGACATAGGGCAAATAAACTCTACTATAGAGCAATGAGGGAAAATTTTTAAATTTATTTTTGTTTTTCTTAATTTGACTCAATAAGGTAAGAGGTGGGTGAGAAGGTTTTAGAAAAGACAGAACAGCATAGGCAAACACAAGGGTTTGGGAACAAGTTTAAGGTAGCTGTGAGTCAGTCAGAGGTAGGTCTGATTAGATAAGGGGATGAATGTTGAGGAACAGTGAAAAGCAGAAATAGATATAAAAAGAAACCAATTAAAAGGGAGAGAAAGCAGATATTTCCAAGTAAGATAGATATGATAGGAACAGATTTTGGAGAACATAGAAATAGAAGACTTTGGCCATCAAATAATAGGCAGTAGAAAACCATTGTACTGAACACTATTAATGAACAGTTTTATTATAGACTCTGAAGCAGGAGAATCATGGTCTAATAAAAAGTGTTACTTTAGAAAGATGAGCCCTATGGTTATACACAAGAATTTGAAAAGGAACAGACAAGAGGCAAAAAGATTAGAAGAGATGAGACTAAGGTAGCAATCCAGAAGCAGGTCAATGATGACCAGCAGTTGGGAAGGGGGGATTCAGCAGGAACACAAATGACAAGAAAAATCTAACATATCTTGAAGGATAAATGGCAAAATTTGCTGACTGGGTATAAGGATTGAAGAAGTATGAAGAGTCAGCAATGACTCATATTTCTAGCCAAGAAACTAAAAGAAGGGTGAGTTAGAGGTGGAGAAGGGATAGATAGAAAACGGAGTGAGTAGAGAAAGGAAAAAAAGAGAAAAGGGAAGAGATGTTAAATGACTTACCTGTATTCACATACTAAGTGTGTATCAAATCTGGAATTTGAACTCAGGTCTTGTGACTTGAAATCCAGTGTTCTATACCGGGTCCAGTAGGCTATTAGGCATATAGAGCTGGAGAGCAGCTGATGGCAGGATGGTTACTGAGGGACCTTAGCACGTAGTAAAAAACTCTGTATATGGAATCAGAAGACCAAGTCTCTCAGCTTTGCTCCTTACAGAATGATCATTGGTATCCTTGCTACTTAAGCCTCAGTTTCCTCAAAATGAGTATAATAATGCTTATGCTGCCTGCCTCACAGGGCTGTTGGAAGAAAAGGGTTTTGTAAACTGTAAAGCACCTCTATGCATAAGCTTCAATCACTCCTAATAACAATATTAATTTGCTGCAATAAAAGGAGAGAATGGGACAGAGATTGTATCTTTTTACTTTTAATTTATGGAATAAAACAAACATCCTGAAGATTGTATCTTTGATTTTCTGGGTATCAGGAATTCCTAGCTGAGAAAACTCCCTTTTCCAATGCACGTGCTTTTTCCGCGATGTATGGTGTTAAGGAATTCCTCAGAGCACTGACAGGTAAGAAATTTGCCCAGAATCACAAAACCAGTATATGCCAGAGGCAAGACTGGAATCCAAGTCTTTTTGACTTTGAGACTGGCTCTGTACCAAAATCACATGGCTTCTCACTATTAACTATTGATAATAATAATAACATGCCAATTTGGCTTATTTCTCCTCAGTTATGAATTTATCCTTCTGTTCACCTCTAGGATTCATATGTGACCACAGATTGGCATTGCCTGGTATTCCTGGTAAAATTCCAGTGGCCGGTAATTCCTTGCCTTTTTACAGTATTTAGCAAAAGTATTAAGTGCTTGATAATTCAATTGAATAATGAGGATGACTTGGATAGCAAATTAATTTTCTCCATCGCCCGGCCCCTCCCCAGACAGGTCCCACCTGTGGCAAGTGACGGCAGAGATGTGGATTATCTGCACAGCCCCTAGGCCCAGGGCTCTGGGAAAACAGAACCTGCTAAAAGGTTGTGGGAGGCTCGCAATCTACTTAGTGAGGCATTCCTTTTTCATTTGCAAAGAAATTAGTTTAAAAATAGTCCAAACCATAGAACATTTTGGGGCTTCTTTATTGCCTTCCTCTCCACTCAGTACCATAAGTGCAAGCCATTAGAAAGATTCACTCCACCAGAGGACCGTGAAGAATATACTTCAGTGGAGTAAAATACCAGGTTGAATTGTTATGAGAGGATTTTCTATTTTTGTAAGTATTGCATTAGTGCCTCGGTGGCTTCTGTAGCAAGGAGAAGGTATTCTCTTGTTGCTTCCTCACAAGGAGAGTCTCAGGACTGGAGTCTGGCTTCTTGTACTTCTGTGGAGAGTTTACCTTTGGCCAACAGGATGGAATGATTAACCCAAAGGTGGCAACATGGACCCAAGATTCTAGTACAATGGGAGTTATTTGGATTCACAATCACCAGGGCAGTGCTAAACTTGTAAAGTAATCTTTCCATTGTTCCTGAGTCATAGGGCTAGGAAAGATGAGGCAGGATTTGAACACAAGTCTTCCTGACTCAAGCCAACTATCCCCTCCACTAGATCATGCTAACTGTCACACTGCCATTTCATTCAGTGTTTATATGGTCTATCCAAGGAGGAAAATGTGCCACCTAGTGCACACTTTAGTTGGCCTTGTTCCTCTAAAGCAGCTAGGTGGTGCAGCGGATATAATGTCTGGAGTCATTCCTGAGTTCAAATCTGGTCTCAGACAGTTACTAGCTGTGGACCTTGAGCAAGTCACTTAACCTTATTTGCCTCGATTTCCTCGCCTGTAATAGGAAATGGCAAAACGCTCTTTGCCAAGAAAATCCTAAATGGGGTCATGAAGAGTCAGACAATTGAAAAATGACTGAACAACTCTTTCTTCTAAAACCAACATGGCCTGTCATCTGAATACGAGAGTGATTCGGAAACCTTATGTCATAGATAATTGGAGTTGGAGGAGGCATTAGAGATAACTTAGTCCAACCCCTTCATTTAACAAGAGAAGAAACTTAGGTCCAAGTGTTAAAATGACTCATCTAAGGTTGCACACACAGGCACTAACGGACAGTCAAGGTTCAAACCAAAAATAGGCCTTCTAACTCTCGATTCAATGCTCTTTCCACTACACCACATATGATAGAGACCAATATTTTCCAGTCAGGTTAGGTTAGTACTTCCTTAAAAGGTATTGAAATTTTTCTTGAGACTTAAGTGACTCAGGAAACTAAAGGTCTGGATAATCAGTGTAGCTTCCTGGTAGCATACATACACACGCGCACATGCACACACACACACACACACATACATACACAACTTTTATGTATATAATATACAATAGTATATTAATTAGTTACATATATTTATACATACATATATATATGAGAAAGGCAGCACATAAGTTGTCAATAACTCCTCCCTCAAGCTTCTGACCCCACAAGAATGCTATTTATATCAATGAGACAATGCTCTAAACCTTGTTGAATATCCTTTCCCTACAATGATTAAATGCACCTTCTTCTGTTCATTTTTAGATGAACTAAGACTATTTCTTTTCGTCCTCATTCCAAATCTGAAGCACTAAACAAGTATGAATTTGGTATCTACTATTGATATTGGATTCATTTCAATTCAAGCAACATTTATTAAAGACCTACTATAGGCAAGAAATTGTATGGAGTTATGGGTATATAAAGACATTAATTCCCTCAAATATGTTATGTCCTACTGGGGTTAGGGAAGAGGAGGAGATATGACATATATAGGAATCAGTTACAAAAAAAAGGTAAATTGAATGGAGAAATAACATTAAAAACTGAAAGTATCGAGAAAAAGTTCAAGAGGAGACGGGGTATGAGCTGAGCCTTGAGGGAAAATGAGGACTCTGAAAATGAAGATGGAGAGTCTGCTAGGTATGGAGGCATCTATACAAATATAACAGACTGCTTCTAAACTGCTTCTGAAAAGATGACAATGTAAAAGCTTCTAGTCAAAATCAGCTTCCCTGACATAACACCCTAGCAAAGATAAGAAAGAATGAAACAAACATTCAATAAAACAAAAGAGACATACCAGAAAGAACCTAATCTTCTTCAGGATTTTCCAGAAGACAGCTAGAAGCTCCTGGATGTTCTAATTAGAAATATACTGAGGGAGAGGGAAACTGAGGCTGACGTGATTGCTGTCAAGTGGGACCAGGAGCCAAAATAATCTCCAGTTCGAGCTCGTTAGAATCCTATGAAGAAATAAGGTGAAAGCTATGAAAGTATTCTGAATATGATTTATTCAAGCTGCTATTTTCTTCAGTGATTTCTGTGCTTCCTTTACCAAGCTGTTGACTCTTTTTTCATACCACTTTTATTTATTTTCCTTATTTTCCCCTCTGCCTCATTTATTTGATTTTTAAAATCTTTACTGAGCTCTTCCAGAACCTGAGACAAGTTCACATTTTTCTTTTTTGCTTTGCATGCAGCTGCTTTGATCTCATTGTCTTCCAAGTTTGTGTTTTGATCTTCCCTGTCACCTTAGTAACTTTCTGTGGTCAGGTTATATTTTTTTTGGTGTTTTCTCATTTTTCCATGGTTTCTTCTTGACTTTTAATTTTATGTTAAAGTTGGGCTCTGATTCTAGGGTGGAGGAGGCACTGTCCTAAGCTTCAAAATTTTTTGTGCTGCTATTTTCAGAGCTGTTTCTGGGAGTTTGTAAGTTTCAGTTCTTCTAAAGTGGTATGATCTGAGGTGTGACCAATGTTCTCTTGGTCTGTGCTCTCATCTATGAGTGATCACAAGTGTTGCTTTCCAACCTGGAACTGTGACTGGAGTCCCTGCTCCTGCTAACCTTCTTTCTCTCCCTCATACTATGATCCAGGGGAGAGCAGGGACAATGCAACAGAGTCCTGCATCCCGTGTGAGTGAAGGATCTAATGCAATCTCCTTCTGACTAGTTTTCTGATACCCATACCATCTGTGGGCTGAGATTTCAGGAAGCCATGTATGTTGCACCTGATTTAGTCACTCCACAAGGCCTGCTGTTGGTTTGCTAGGGTGTGACCTGAGTAGGCACCTATATTGGACTGTGCTCCACCCTCCCTCCATGAGACAGACCTTTCTTGCCAACCTTTTATGTTGTCTTAGGCTAGAAAACTGTTTTATCCCATCCTTTTGTTGATTCTGCCACTCCAAAATTCATTTCGAGGCATTATTTTAATGATTGGAGGGGAATTTGGGAGAACTCAAGTGAGTCCCTGCTTTTACTCTATTATTTTGGCTTCCCACACTAAGGCACCATTTATGGAGTCATTAAATGATCCAGCCTTTCCAGAAAGCATTTGACCTATACCCCTAACTAAACTGTATACACTTTGATCCAGCAATATCATTATTAGACATGTCAAAGGTAGAGGGAAAGGACCTATATTTACAAAAACACTTATAAAACCATTTTAGTTGTAATAAAAAACTAGAAACAAGTTCCATCAACTGATAACTGACTAAACAATTTGTGATATAGGGATATAATGGAATATTATTGTACTGCAAGAAATTACTATAATGGATTCAGAGAAAGATAAAATAGTTCAGATAGCTCTAACTATTGCAAGACAAATATTTGCCTAGTAAGGCAAAGAAAAGCAAACCTAGAATTACAGAGGATCCTATGGATTTTCAAGAGAGCAGGAATCCACATCAAAATGTTTGAAAAAAAGAAATGAATTTATGGTCTGCATAGCAGAAACAATTGGCAGAATTGAAAAGTTTGAATCTATATTGTCAAGTCTTACCAAAAAAACATAAGAGAAGACAAAAGTTTGGGAATGGAAGTACAAAGAAGTGAAGGAACAATTTGGAACAAGAGAAGCAAAAAGCAGTAGCATTAAATGAAAAAATTATCTCCATACAATCCAAATGTATTGATCTCAAAGACATGATTTACAGAAACAAGGATGATAGGTCTCCTAGAAGAACAAGAAAAAAAAAACTTGAATTCCATTATGCAAGAAATGATACAAGAAATTTACCCAGAGCTTCTAAACTTATAAAACAAAAGTACAAATCAAAAGAATCCATACCTCTCCTCCAGAAGCAACAAGAAAACAGAACTTATGCTGCCAACTCCAAGACCCATGGCAGTTATTTTCAATAATTCCATTGACAAATAAATTCTGCAAGGTACTAGGAAAAAAACCCCCATGTATAAAGAAAAGGAAATTCAGATAACACAAGATTATTGTAAACTCACCATAAATTGCAAGAAAGAATGGAACAATGTATTCTGAAGAGCAAAGGAGCTCATGATGAAGCCAAGATGATCTTTCCTTCAACTCTGAGCCTAACAATAAATGGAAAAATAGATGAATGTTCAATAAAAATATATATTTGAATCTTATCTAAAAAGAAAAAAATAACTAGACCTGAAGACACTATTTGCTTTTAAAATACTCCAGAAAATAGAAATACAAGAAAGAAAAACAAACACCACCATCATCTATAACAACAAAATTACAATAGGCACTATTTTAAGAGATTTCTTTATAACCATACAGGAGGACACAAAGATGAAAGCAGAATTCTGATCAAAATGATGGCAGATAAACAGGCCTGAAACATAATTAAACCCCATGATACCTTGCCTATAGGTTTTTTATGTGTGAGAGACTAAAATACAGAATAGGAGTGCATGTAGAAGGGGAAAAGAGAGATAGAAAATAGAGGAGAAAATGTCAAAGTCAAACAGCGAAGGGAAAATAACTCCTATAGTTCCTCAAGAAGAAGAGAGCCCAGAGAAGAATGAGTTAGGAGACAAAGGAAGCAATTGAAAAAGAGAGAAATAAAGGAGAGAAATTTAATTTCAATGGTGAGGGAGTGACACTGATTAATGGTCCTAAGAGAGAAGAGATGTTGTACAAAGAGTGATAGGAGATTTTACAAAGAGATTTGGTACTTAGACAACTCATTCTGTTTTAAAAGAAAGAGAATCAGAGACCCTGGAAACAAAAGACATCCTGAAGAGTATGGACCCAAGGAAGAGATTTCAAGACAAATGGGAGGGGGGAGGCCAAGAGGAAGACAAAGGTCCATAGTGAACTGCTCCATTACGGATATAGGAAGATTTCAGTTAAGTGACAATATCTTATCACCTGCAGGAATTGGCATTTCTAAGAATGAAGCACAACAGAAAAAAGGAGTGAAGGGTCAAGACCACCAGAGCTATCACAGAAACAGAACTATAAGAGAGAACCTAAAACAAAAACCCTAAAAGTTTTAATTTCATGAGCAATACAGAGAAAGGGTATTGGACCCTAGAATCAGTGGAGGTAGGTGAAGATCTAACTTCTGATACTACTGATGTGATCTTGGAAAAGTCACTTAACCTCCTTGAGTCTCAGTTTCCCCATCTGTTAAATGAGGGGGTCCCTTTCAGCTCCAGAGCTGCGATCTAGTCTAGTCTCCTCATTTTATAGATGGGGAAACTTTAGAGGTCATCTAATCAAAACCCCTCATTTTTATATATGAAAAAACAGGAAGACTGGTAGAGGTGAAATAACTTGCTTAGGATCAACACTGTCATCCATGACTCCTGGTTCTAAATTGGGGATTTGTGAGCTATACCACTTCATTAAGGAAGTGGTGAAAAAATTTCTCCAGGCTATATGAGAGGTCCTGTAGCATCCTATATAGGTACAGGAACCCTGGGAGTGACAGCACACTCTACTCTGTACCTGGTTGATGCTTCCATTCCAGCCCTCACAGCTATCAATTGAGAAAACAACCTCTATGGAGAAGAGGTCACCACCAATTGCCATCCACAGGGCAGTCAAATCATGCTAGCTAAGTAGCAAGGCACCCTGAGGAAGAGACAGGAGGTAACTGATGCCAAGGGTCCCCTCTACCACCTTGACCACCATTTCCCCTCAGACTCTGATGGGGACAGTCCAGGACCCTGAACCCAAGAGTTTTAGGAATAGCATAGCTTCTATCCCACTGTCCTCAGACATCATCTTGGGAAGCAAGATGCCTGTGAAAATGTAATCTGGCTATTTCTCCTGACGGTGTTAAAACCATAGCTATTGAAGATCTAGAAAAGAAAGTCTTTGTACGACTCTTAGCCCCTGCTCCCCCAAGTTTTCAACTCTATCAAATGGTTCAACGGAAGAAATGAATATGATTTTGTCAGTGAAAATGACATTAAAGTAGAGGCACTGCTAGCTGCTTTGCTCCTTCACGTTAAGGACCACGGGATGTTTTCATCTGATTTGTAGCTGAAATCTTCCATAAGTGTTATCTCACAGATTAGAAGGTGAGGTCCTTAAGTGTCTTACATTTCTATTTATATCCCCATACAGTAAGCACTTAATGTTTTATTCATTTATTTCATCAACAACCCCCTCCCCTTCACTGTTTTTATCTCCCTCTCCCCACCAAATGCACATACAAAACACGTCAGCTCTTTATGGAGACGGCTGGAGCAAAAGAGCCCTCGTTGAACAATTCGAGGACCTGCCTTTTGACCCTGGCTTGTGTGTGACCTGGGCCAACTTGGTCGTTACTTCAACTTTATGCACTTTAGTTTCCTCATTTGTAAAATGAAGGGATTGGATTAAATGATCTCTAAAGTCTATTCTAGCTCTAAATCCTATGATTCTATAATCTTTCCTGGGCTATCAAAACAGACCAGCTGTTCTTCCAAGCAAATATAAAATGGAAAATGCTGTACTACCAATATAAATCATCATCATCCCAACATTCCCCCTGACTTGCGCCTACATACTCATACACCCAACACTTCCCCTATTTAATACCTAGATGTGCAAAAGCAAAACACGAAAGGCATTGGCCTGGATGACCTCTAAAGTCCTTTCAGTTCTAAGTCCCAAGATCCTGTAAGGCATTGGAATGACTACGCTTTCAATCAGATTATGTGTGTTCATGGGGGAGTAGCAGAGCAGTTAATCCAAAACATCAGATTATCCAAAGACCTTTGTTATTTGGCCTTGGCATATGTTATAGGGTTTTTTGTTTCTCCTTGTAGCAGCCATAGGAAATTTATGCTTTACTTGTGATAAAATTAAAATTCATTTACCTTCCATGAATAAATTATCAGTTGTCCAGAACCTTGGGAATAGTCAGTGATCAATTACATATTCCCAAATCTGCCTGTTCCTGGAATGCCTGACATCTACTTTCAGCTTGCCTTAGTCCCTTCTTAGTCTTAACTTCTCGATCAAGCTTTTCAGACAGCTATCACCATAGGTGAGAATAAATAATTCCCATCTACATAGTACATTATATTTTAGAAAGTACTTTGCTTACAACAGCTTCAAAAGGTAGGCAATGAAAGTATTACTCAGCGATATGCTGGTCAATGTTTAACAACGAGCTTCTCCCCCCCCCCCCAAAAAAAAGAAGCAGAATGCATTTTTATTATTATTATTAACATTTTCTCCATTATTTTTTAAAGTCTAGACAATCAATGAAACAGTAAATTTAGCCTTTGTAGCATTTGTCCATTTATGAGGTATAAATGATCCTATTAGATATTTAAAAATCAGCTCTCTCAAGGGATTATTAGCTCAGCCCTGGACACTATACAAATGAAGTGAGCTTCAGAGGGGTGAACCATCTTGTCTAGTCACTCAAATAGTAAGTGTTACAGCCATGATTTGAATCTAAGTCTTGACCCAAAGTCTAATGTTCTTTCCTCTCCACCACACCTTGTCTCTGCCCTCCTCTAAACTCATTGTATTTAATATTCATTTGACCCTTAACATGTGCTATGTTACATATTAATCTTTCTATGCACGTTCCAGGCTCTCTAACATTTGCACATAAAAATAAATAGATATCTCTAGAGAGGTTTTCATATCATCAGGACCCAATCCAATGTACTACCCATAGTATACTCCATAATTATTGCTTTTTGGTGCTGGATTTCAAAGGGATGATGAAAAGATAACTGGGAAACAATCTGGATAATGAGGAAAACTTCGTCTGGAGTCATAAATTTTTAATAGAATGTTAGCTCCTTAAAAGAAATTTTTTTTTTCATTTTTGAATCCTCAACATCTAGCCCGGTGCCTTGTACATAGTAGATTCTTAAGAAATGCTAATTGGATTGGATGCAACTTACTTTGTATATGCATTTAATGGATCATCTGTACACTGATCAATTTGTATACCAAGAATATATTGTACATCATAGTATGACTTAAAAATCACTGTATTTGGAATAAGATGTAGGTTGAAATCCCAGCCCTACTACTTATTCTTTATCATCTTTGACAATTCCCTTCCTCTTCTATAGGACTCAATTTCCTCATCCTTAAAATAGGAATCGGGGTAAGGTTTTAACTACAAGAAGATATCTTGCAATTCTCTACCAGCTCAAAATCCTACAGACCTGGCCCCAAAGTATTTATGAAAACTGAGTACCCATGGTTAGGCCACGATTTGGGAAAAAAAAACCCTTGACAAGCCTATTGGAAGTACTTTCTACATTAAATGCACATTGGCAAGGCTGTGAGAGATATTACTTTGGCTCCCAGAAGGAATAAGGAATATATGTTGCTTGCAAAGAATTCTCCATCTGCCTTATACAAGGTAAGCTAGTGGCCAGAAAATATTGCCAAGCAAGGATTACAGTAAGACAAGAAAATGGAAGCTTCCAAGAAAGTTAAGCTTTGAAGGGAAATGCAGCAGAAAATTGAAAACAATGGCAAGGATTTTGAACCACTGAGGCAAAGCCTATCTGTTAGAAAGGCAAAGTGTGAGTACCACTAATGGAAGATGTGCTGACCTGTAAGAGAGGAGACTTTGCTCTAGTCCTGACTCTGCCATTAATTCACTGTGTGATTACTTCTGAGAAAATTACTTCTCTTAGGGGCTCATTCTCTTTGCATGACCAAAAAAAAAAAAAAGAGGTTTATACATGATAATCTTCTAGTTCTAACATTCTGTTAAGGGTAGGAGGATTTCAGAGAGGTTTGAATGAAACTTTCTTCACCTCAGTCAAAAGTTATTCAGATGAAGATCGCTTTTTTATATCACATGGGGTGCCAAATGTACCCCACCTCCCCACCCAGGGAGCCTTCCCTCCTGATAAAGGAAATCCCTACCCCTATGTGCTGACTGTAATTGGCAGGGCATGCAGTATTCCACTTCAATCATCCCCCACTTTGCAACAAAAGGAGGGTTGTACATTTCTCTCTCTTTTCTCCTGAACCAAGTTTGGTCATTATAATTATGCAGCTTCCTGTTTTTGTTCTTTCTATTTATATTTTCACAGTCCTTGTGTCTATCAGCTCAGGGTTCTGTTTATTTCACTCTACATCAAATTCACTTAAGTCCTCTCCTATCACGTTGAATTCTTCATTGCCATAACTTCTAATGTCATAGTTCCATTGCATTCGTATGCCATATTTTTTAAGAAAAGTCATTCCCCAGTCAATAGTCTACTTTATTTCCTCTACTTTGATGTGACAAAAGGACTGCTTTTTATACTGTGGCATATATAGAACTTCCATTTTTGTCTTGACCTCCTTTGATATATTCTAAATAGTAGGTTCTCTGCAGCAAAGGGTATGGATGTTTGAGTTGCATTATAAGAACAATTCCAAGTTATTTTCCAGAATAATTGGACCAATCCACAGCTCCATAAACAATACATTAAATATCTTTCCCCAGTTCATCAAACTTATTACTGGGGTCTTGGAACAGTCTTTCAAATGGTTGTCAAATAGTTTGCAATTTGAATTTTGAGAATTGTGCATTTCTTTTGAACACATCCATTGGCTTTGGCCTTTCTAACCAATACTGTTTAGTAATGGCATCACTAGTAGCTCTGTGACATAGGGTGAGTCACTCAAGATCTTTTGAGTCTCATTTTCCTTCTTTATAACATCAATGAATTGGACTGAAGGATTTCAAAGGTCTCTCTCAGTTATAATTTTTCTTAAACCATTATAGTGAAACTCTCCATAAGATTTCAAAGCCCCATAATAAACCATTTGGCCATTCTCCTAAGATAAAAAGTGGATCATCAATGGAAACCCAGGCTTCTTTATGAGCCCCAGAATATTTCACTTCACTTTCCAGACCTAAATTCTGATGAGTTGCCCCAAATTCCAATTTGTTTTTCTCAGCGCATATGATTTGTTCCTATGGAGCTTTCCCAGGGTATACTTTTTTACTTAACATGTAATTAGGAAACTAATTAATAATATTAGTTTGACCTATGTTTTTTTCTTGAACAAATGAGAAATATCTCTTGGATCATGGAGAAGATCTATGAAAAGTAATTATATATGCATATTGTGTACATATGTATGTATAGACATACTTATTTTAATACTTCAGGGTTCTATAGGGCTTTTTTTGGTGCAAGTGCAGAAAATTCTCCACTCTCATTTACATGACCCATGAAAACTGGCCTACCTGTGATGTTTCATGAACCTAACAATTTGCCCCCCACTTCCATGTTTTTTTTTTTTCCAAATAGTTTCCATGTCTAGAATGTATATTCTCATCTTCTTCACCTCATAGAATTCTTAGACTCCTTCAAAATGCAGCTTTGGATTCTCCTTCTACAGGAGGCCATTTCTGATCTTACCCCTTAATTAACACACACACTGTCTTGAAATTACTTTACAAATACTTTGTATTTACCTCCTTTCTATACTTCCCCCCTCAAAAAATAGAATGTAAACACCTTAAGTACTAAAGCAACGTCTTTTTTGTGTGCTTGTATCTCCAGGAGAGTGGCTGGCACATAAGTAAACCACTTAGTAAATGTATGTTGAATTGAATTATAACCTCCTGGGTCTCATCAGATGGTCTTTGAGATTTGTTATAGCCAAAATATTCTTCACCCTGCTAAAGTGAATGAATTCAGGTAATAAATCTCTTCAATCTTAGCTAGTCGTATCCTTCACAGATATCCTGGACAGATAGAGAATCCATTGTTAGACTTCCTATACTTTGTATTCCTTTGGCATTGCCTTCAAGAATCCAGGGTCACCTCCAATGAGCCATAAGAAGGAGACTTTAGTGAAAATGCTCTAAGAAATGTGGTAGGTACAACTCATATGTGTCTATCACCCACATACACATGTATGCACATCTATGTATATGTATAGATATGCATATATATATGCACACATGTATTTAATGAAACCAAAAGGAACCAGCCATTGTCTCATAGACAAAAGACTCAAAATGGTTTCAAAGCTATAATTTAGGGGAGTTATGATTCATTTCATGGAAGATTTTTTAAAATGCAAAATTCTGTCAGGTTCATTGTCTGCCAAAATCATACTAGCAAACTATCAAAATGTGTTTTTAAGTATAAAAAAAAAAGATGAAAGTTTTTCAAAAGATTCTGGTCACCTTTCCTCTCATATCATTAAAGGTATGTCCTTACATTGTCTAACTCAAAGACACCAGATGATGATAATAGCAGTTGATATCTAGGATAAAAGAAAAAAAACACACCAAGGTTTTCAACAGATGCTGGCCATCTTTCCTTCCTTATCATGGGAAGTATAACCTTATACTATCTAAAACAAAGGCACCAGGTGATAACAATACTTGATATTTAGCTAGTTCTTCTAGGTATACAATATACTTTATAAACATTTTTTAAAGTGTATTTGATCCTATAATAACAACCCTGTGAGGTAGGCACGATGATGATCATCAAATATGAATGAGGAAATTGAGGCTCAGAGAGGGGCACTTGATAAGGGCCATAATGCTCCCAAATGTCTGAAGCAAAATTCCAATCCAGGTTTTCCAAGTTCAGTTCTCTGTGGTGATTAAAAAGTTTCAAGAGGGCGGAGCCAAGATGGCGAAGTAGAAAGACGCACATACACATAGCTCCGAACCCACAAACCACAGAACGGCTAGAGGGGACCAAGCCAGGGCGAATTCTGCACCCAGAGACCACGGAGTAATGGAGCGAGGGAGATTTCTGCTCCGGAGAGACCTGCGGACCTCTCGCGGGGGGTCCTTCGCACCGCGGACTGGGCGCCAGGACGGGGAGAGGAGTGCGGCCCTGCCGCGGCCGCGACACTGAGGGGAGGAGATCCGAGAGGGCTACGGGGACGGGATCTCCAGCGGCCATGCGGGTCCCCCCACCCACAGAGGGACCTGCAAACCTCTCGCAAAAGGTCCATCGCGCTGCAGACGCGGAACCCAGCCCGGACCTGCGGCGGCGGCGGCGGCCCTGAAAGGCACAGATCTGAGAGGGCTCCGGAGGCGGGATCTTCAGCGGCGGCACAAGCCCCCCCACCAACAGGTGACTGACGGGGGTGGGTGAGAGAGTCTCTTTGGCGGGTTGAGAGGGGAGTGGGGTGCCCCCATGGCTCGGGCCCCCCCGGGAGGTGGGGGCTGAGAGGCGGCTGCGGACGGGGGCTCCCCAAACGGGCAGGAGCCTGGATCCATTGTGGAAGGTCTGTGCATAAACCCCCAGAGGGAACTGTGCCTGAGAGGCGGCCCTGCCCCTGACCACCTGAACTTAATTCTCACACTGAATAGCAGCCCTGCCCTCGCCAAAAATCCTAAGGCAGGAAGCAGCATTTGAATCTCAGTCCCCAAACGCTGGCTGGGAGGACCAGGAGGCGAGGTGGGTGTGAGGAGAACATTCAGAGGTCAGGCCACTGGTTGGAGAAAATGCCAAGAAAAGGGAAAAGAAATAAAACTATTGAAGGGTACTTTATCGGAGAAAAGACACTTCCTCCCTTCCTTTCTGATGGGGAGGAACAATGCTTGCCATCAGGCAAAGACACAGAAATCGAGGATTCTGTGTTCCAGCCCACCCAATGGGCTCGGGCCATGGAAGAGCTCAAGAGGAATTTTGAAAATCAAGTTAGAGAGGTGGAGGAAAGACTGGGAAGGGAAATGAGAGGGATGAGGGAGAAGCATGAAAAGCAGATCAGCTCCCTGCTAAAGGAGAACCAAAAAAATCTTGAAGAAATTGGCACCTTGAGAACTAGCCTAACTCAGCTGGCAAGGGAGGTGCAAGGGGCCAATGAGGAGAAGAGTGCTTTCAAAAGCAGAATTAACCAAATGGAAAAGGAGATTCAAAAGCTCACTGAAGAAAATAGATCTTTCAAAACTGGAATGGTACGGATGGACGCTAAGGACTTTTCGAGAAAGACAGATATCTCAGAACATAGCGTGCAGATTCGAAAAATGGAAGATAATGTGAAATATCTTATTGGAAAAACAACTGACCTGGAAAACAGAATCAGGAGAGACAATGTAAAAATTCTGGGACTACCTGAAAACCATGATCAAAAGAAAAGCCTAGACATCATCTTCCATGAAATTATCAAGGAAAACTGCCCTGAGATTCTAGAACCAGAAGGCAAAATAAATATTCAAGGAATCCGCAGAATACCACATGAAAGAGATCCAAAAAGAGAAACTCCTGGGAGCATTGTGGCCAAATTCCAGAATTCCCAGGTGAAAGAGAAAATATTGCAAGCAGCTAGAAAGAAACAATTCAAGTATTGTGGAAATACAATCAGGATAGCACAAGATCTGGCACCCTCTACATTGAGGGATAGAAGGGAATGGAATAGGATATTCCAGAAGTCAAAGGAACTAGGACTGAAGCCAAGAATCACCTACCCAGCAAAACTGAGTATAATACTTCAGGAGAAAAAATGGTCTTTCAATGAAATAGAAGACTTTCAAATTTTCCTGATGAAAAGACCAGAGCTGGCAAGAAAATTTGACTTTGTAACACAAGAATGAATAGAACCATGAAAAGGCGAACAGCAAAGAGAAATCATAAGGGACTTACTAAAGTTGAACTGTTTACATTCCTACATGGAAAGACAATATTTATAACTCGTGAAACATTTCAGTATCTGGGCACTGGGTGGGAATACACACACACACACATGCACACACGCACACATACATAGAGACAGAGTGCACAGAGTGAATTGAAGAGGATGGGATCATATATTAAAAAAAAAAATGAAATCAAGCAGTGAGAGAGAAATATTGGGAGGAGAAAGGGAGAAGTTATATGGGGCAAATTATCTCTCATAAAAGAGGCAAGCAAAAGACTTATTAGTGGTGGGATAAAGAGGGGAGGCAAGAGAAAAACATGAGGTCTACTCTCATCACATTCCACTAAAGGAAAGAATATAATGCACACTCATTTTGATAGGAAAACCTATCTCATAATACAGGAGAGTGGGGGACAGGGGCACAAGCAGGGTGGGGGGGAGGATGGAGGGGAGGGCATGGGGAGGAGAATGCAATACGAGGTCGACACTCATGGGGAGGGAAAGGACCATAAGAAAATAGAAGTAAAGGGGGACAAGATAGGATGGAGGGAAATATAGTTAGTCTTATACAACACAACTAGTATGGAAATCATTTGCAAAACTAAACAGATATGGCCTATATTGAATTGCCTGTCTTTCAAGGGGAAGGGGTGGAGAGGGAGGGAGCTAAGGAGGTTGGAACTCAAAGTGTTAGGACCAAATGTAATGTTCTTACCACTGGGTAACAAGAAATACAGGTTAAGGGGTCAAGAAAGCTATCCGGTCCTACAGGACAAAAGAGAAGACGGAGACAAGGGCAGGGAGGGAGGATAGAGGAGAGAGCAGATAGGTCACAGGGGCAATTAGAAAGCTCAGGTTTGCGGGGGGAGGGGATAAAAGGGGAGAAAATTTGTAACCCAAATTTGTGTGAAAATAAATGTTAAAAATTAATTTTAAAAAATGGTAAAAAAAAAAAAGTTTCAAAAAACACAATTTCTGGGTAATTTGATCATTATACCAATAATGCCAGCATTCTAATGAAAGTATGGTCATTTGGCTGTCTCTCTTAGAGCAAAGATAATCGTGGAAGTGGGCTCACAATTTCTATGCCTTTTGAAGAAGAGGTGTTCCCCAATGTGGCCATCAGCTCTGATTGGTTAACAATTAATGAGAGTGAATGTTACAATGAGGGGCTGCACCTGAATTTTGCTTATGCCATTTACTTCTTAAGTTACCCCCAGCCTTGGGTAACCTATCCAAAGAATTTAATACCACTCATACCTGAGTAGAGTACAATGGCTGCCCCACCTGGGTGGGATCTGGATAGAGAAGGTTAGTTCAACCTTCGGAGATTGAGATCTTGAAATGAGTATAAAAGAAAAGGGGAAAAATCTGAATGTCCCCAAATGATTGGTTATTAATAATCATTTTTTTCAATTCTATCTCCTATACAATGCTTCCTCTAATAAGAGATCTAACAAGGTCTCACTCTAGGTAAAAGTTGTGAAATAACATAATGGGTTTGTATGTAGGAAACACTAGTCCTTTTTTATATTTACTATTGTACTTCACCATCCCTCTATTAGATTGTAGATGCTCCTTGGGGGCAGGGCTATAGTATAGTAGCACATGTTGTTCAGTTGTTTTAGTCATGTCTAACTCTTCGTGACCCCATTTTGGGGGTTTTCTTGGAAGAGATACTGAAATGGTTTGCTGTTTCCTTCTCTAGTTCATTTTAAAGATGAGGAAACTGGGGCAGAGTTAAATGACTTGTGCAGGGTCACACAGCTAGTAAGTGTTTAAGGCTGGATTTGAACTCATAAAGATGACTCTTCCTGATTCCAAGTCCAGTGCTCTATAGACTGTACAGTAAATACTAAATAGTAATTGTTTCTCTTTTGCCCAGGAACCCTGAGGGTCTTCCCCTCCCAGTTTGATTTTTTTTGTTGTTATTTGGACCATCCCTTGAGTAACTACTTACAGAAGCCTATTCATTGCATGGGTATATCTCACTCAAAGTGAGAATCTGATAAGACCTTAGCCTAAAATGTCCAGGGTCTCACCTTGCATCCTGGGCCATATCTAGTCATCCTGATGAATATCTGGCCACTGAGCACAGGTGGTTCTGGAAGAGAATGTGAGACTAGTGACCTTGCACAGCCCTCCCTCACTCAAATCAAAGTCAACTGCAAGTCATGTCATCACCTTGATGTCATGGTTCTCTTTGAGAACAAAGGACAAACACAACAACGACACTGTACAATTTAGCCACCTTAGTTGCACATGGCTAATGCTTAATAAATTCTTCTTGATTAATTGATCGACCATGCTGCTTCTCTGTTAAGTGAATTTCTTCTTACAGCCATTTGAAATCATAGACTATGTAGCCTAGCTCTGACTCAGCTATTGAAGTGATCCACCTAAAAAGCACACGTCCTGATCTTGTTACTCTACTGCTTGATAAACCAATGACTCCCTGGGACCTTCAGGGTAAAATAGAAAATATTCTCTCTTTGAAATTCAAAGCCTTTGCTAACCTCACCCTCCCATCACCTTCCAGTCTCTTTACATTACACATCGTCGCTCACCAACCTGATCCCTATACTACTAAAGTTGTCTGTGATCCAGTGACGCTGGCCTCATTGCAGTTCCCCAAGCAAGATATTCTATGTCCCAATTTTCACTGGTCTTCCATCCTACCTGGAATGCTTTCCCTCTTTATCTCTACCTCTTGACTTCCCGGGCTTTCTTCTGGTCACAGCTACAATTCTTCCTTTCCCTCAATTCTAGCCCCTTCCCTAGGTTGGCTATTTTCCACTTATTTGGCCTATACCTTGTCTGTACATGGTTGTTTTGTTATGTTGTCTCCCCCATTACATTATGAACTTCAGAGCAGGGATTTTCTTTTGCCTTTCATTGTATCCCCAACACTTAGCACAGGGCCTGGCACGTAGCTGGTGGCACTTCATAAATGTTTACTGAGTGACTTTCTATACCATTCTGGGGCAGCTAGGTAGTGCAGTGGAGAGAGTGCCAGGCCTGGAGTCAGGAAGACTCATCTTCCTGAGTTCAAATCTGGCCTCGGACACTTACTAGCTGTGTGATCCTGGGCAACTCATTTAACCCTATTTGCCTCTATTTCTGAAAAATGAGTTGGAGAAGAAAATGGCAAACCATTTCAATATCCTTGCAAGAAAATACCAAATGGGATTATGAAGAGTTGCAACTGTTGTTGTTGGATGTAACTGAAAAGAATGAACAAATGCAATTCTATTCCAGCACCCTGGTAAATATTTTATATGTACCTGTTGTTTCTTTAATTAAAAACACACATAAACCTACAAAAGAAATAAATCCATATCTGTAATAGAGAAACACGTGCTTGGGTAGATCTCTTTATTTCTGAAGCTGGACCCAAGGGCTCTGACACCAATGTCTATTTCAAATGAAAATTAGCAACTACAGGGAGCTGTGTTGGCATCTTCCCTCAGTGAGTGCATAGTCAGAAGGAGATATGTCATAAAGGTTCTGATAGAAGTTGGCTTAAATGCAGCCTGAAAACATCCCACTAGCAAGAGTCCTTTTCTACACTGAAAGGGAGCCAGAATCGTGAGAAACACCAGCCTCTTGCTGAAATGTGCCATTGTTCTGCAGAACTAGAATGGAAAGGAGAGGAGGAAAGCAAAGAATTGTAGGCCTTCTGAGAGGGATTGCTGAGGCTCTGTCGTGAAATTTCTAAGATGAGCAGATACATATCTACTCATAAATGACAATAAAACAGGCAGAGGATTGATTCAGCAGTCTAAGCAAATGCAGTAGCTGTTAAGGTGTATGAGGATTTAGAGGCAGAACTCCTTACAAATGTAGGCATTAGGCTACAAATTTATTCAGGAGAAAAACAAGTCAATCTGTAGATTATGTGACCTGAATTGTTTTCTCAGTACCGAACAGTGGGACTCACCATTATACTGATGAGTTTGAAAAAAATTCTGAGATGGTGGGGCACAAGTCACTTACTTCTAGGAACAAAGACGTAGAGCCCCCATAGCATATATAAAATCTAATGGTTTTTTGTTTGTGTATTTTGGAGATTCAATAAAAAGCTTAACAACTTAGAACACTGAACCACATATAAGGTACAATTTAATAGGAGCAATAGGTTTTACACTTCAGTCCAAAAATGTCAATTTCACAGCTATAAGATAGGGGAGGGTTGGCTAGAAAAATATTTGGTTTCAATGCAGGGTAAAGGGAATATGGTAACAAATTTGGAGTCAGGAAGTCTTAGGTTCAAATCCCACAATCAGACAGTAACTATGAGATACTAGGCAAATCATTAACTCTTCAACAAAACCAACAACTAAGTCTATAATTTTAAAATTAAATAGCCACTCTATATTGATAAAGGAGTGTCTTTACTGGATATTCCCCCAAATACTGATAAAAGCATAGGACCTCACTTCTTCCCCTCACCAAAGGAAAAAAATTGAAAACCAGAGAAAATATGCAATTAGAGTAGAATTCAGAGTTATTGTTATTGAATTAATTATTGTGACCAAATTGTTTTGGTCATGTCCAACTCTTTGTGACCCCATTTGGGGTTTTCTTGGCAAAGATATATGGTTTGACATTTCCCTCTCCAGCTCATTTTACAGATGAGGAAACTGAGGCAAACAGGGTGATGTGACTTGCCCAGGGTCACACAGCTAGTAAGTGTCTGAGGCCAAATTTGAACAATTTGAGCTTAGGAAAATGAGTTTTTCTGACATCAGGCCTGGCACTCTATCTACTGCATTACCTAGCTGGCTCAAATTCAGAGGACAGACAAAAAAAATTAGGCCTTAAAAATATGTGCATACACACAAACCTCTCCTTTGGTGTTGCTGGGAAAAGAAGCTTGGTGAATGTGAATGAATTTTGAAAAGTAAGCAACATATTTAGTAAAAACTGGTACAGGGTGTCAGCTCTAGAGTCAGCTACTTAAGATGAAGTAGAATCCATTTATGTTCATACATACAATTGTATTTTTTTTAATTGAAATGATCCCCCCAGTTTTTTTAGGCACACACACAAAAGAATGGTCCTATTGGCAAATATGTCTTTCTAGGTTATGTTGCTACCCAGCTCAACAAAGATGCTGCTATTCCATGGAAGTCAAAGGCAGTGAGGAAAAAATAGAGAGCTAATTCAGTAGAACACCGCTTCTCTCAAAGAGGCAATATTGGCCAATTGTGTTTGACTGCAACCATCTCCCAAGTGTGCCAATGAGAAAAAAGATGACGAAGGCTATTTTCAGAAGATGTTGGAACATTCCCTTGAAAATACAAATTGTGAAGGTTCTAGGAATAAAAATGGAAGGTTGTAGATTATCCAGAAATGCAATGTAACAGATAACTATTACATTGAATGCTTACTGATATTGTAGCTATGCAAATACAAGACAAGCGGTTATAAGGCTGTCACAGTTTATACTACCATGTTGTAAAATCAGGAGCCGAGAAACAACTACTCAGTCCTCAGATTTTAAGCTATTACCTTTTCAGAAGTGGGCTGTGTTCAAGGGTTGACCAGAGAAAGGGGTCATATATCTTTTGACACAAGGTAATATCATGTTCCCATCATCATGGGAGGAGGAAAGGATGCCAAAGGCTATTGACTTGAACCTCCTCATTTGACATCTGAGATGTTCAAGGGAGGGTATGTGATTTATCCAAAATCATTTACTCAGTAAGCACCGCAGATGGAATTTGACCCCAAGTCTTCTGACTCTACTGTCAGGGATCTGTTGTTGTGCACTACACTGATAAAAGGCAGGAACACGTAATGGAGAAGAAGCTGATTATGAAATCCGGGATAGTTGTGTTTAAGTCCCCACTCTGACATACCAGCAATTCGACGATAGGAAAGTTATCATTTGACTCTTTCTTGCCCTACAGGTAGCTAAGATTAGCTGTGTGACCTTGGGGATGTCACTTAACTTACAAGTACCTCTGGTTCCTTGGCTGGACTTCGTGGCCTCTAAACTCCATGGTTCTTACAGTGTAAAGCTATACTCCACTGAACCCAAATTATCAATGGATTGCTGATATGAGATGGTGGATAGTAATTTCTTACTTGGAATTTCCCCATGATTTCACAATGATATTAGACCTAAAACAATGACAATAACAAGAATACCACAAAGTCTCTAAGAACTAATCAGCTTGTGTAAAGAGGGCACATTTTTGAAGCAAAAGTTTAGTAGATGGGTAGGAAAATAAAATAAAACACAAATAATTCAGGACATAACGTGTCAAAATTATCCAGAAGAACTGTATAGAAAGAGGATACATAAAATATGTGACTCTCAGAATGGATATCACAGGTCATGCAGTTTAACTCCTACCTGAAATACAACTATCTGCTATTACAGTGAGAAGTTGCCTTTCAATGTCTGCTTGAACACCTGAGTGATGGATCGCTCACTCTCTTTTAGAAAGCCTGCTTTACTTTCTGATAGCACTAATTAAAAGAAGTTCTTCCATGTGCATATACATATATATACACACACATATGTATATAGGCATGTATATAAATATATGTATATATGCATATGTGTGTATGTATATGCACACATACCTACACACAAAATACTATACATGTACACGTACATACATATACATATATACCTATATACACATATACAAATACATATATTAGTTGTTCTATTAATCCAAATAGCCTGGTTTTAAAATTTGCTGAAATTAGCTTGTAAAAAGGAAAGTATGACTGTTGAAAAAAATTACCTTAGCCATTGTTTTCTTAATGTGTTCACTATGTAAACATGACACAGAGAAAAAGGAATGTCCTCCAAGGTACTTAACCTCCATCTCTAGGAGGCCTGAAGTAATCATGTTTAAAGGATTTGGGTATCCAAAGCCCTTGAGGGTAAAATAAAAAAAACTAAGAAGCCTAGCTTCATCATTGTGCTTACCAGAGTAGTTTGAGGTTATAACAAAAAATAAAAACTGAAGCATTTCAACCATACCTTGAAGCTGTTATTTTAATGGAAAAAAATAGAAGAGAGAATCTGGGAAATGGAGGGGAATGTGTAGGAGTGACCCTGAAATCACAAAGGCATTCTCAGTATAAAGAGAAGCATTTGTCATGAAGATGTTCAAGAGAAATACCAGTCCTGAAAGGAATGTATAAACACTAACAACATCTCAGATATGATATGGGACATCATGGTAGCAGAGGAATGTGCTTTGACAATTTTTTACACAATAGAGGAAGGAGGAAAAAAAAAAACTAAGAAAGACTAACACTTTCCAGTGATTTTTAAGTACTATCAAGTAGAATGCTAAGGGGGGACTTATTATTAGCCACTGAAATACTGGAAGGGATAAATGAGTGGTTTAAGAAACACTTTAAGAAATAAAAAATAAATCCTTTTAAAATTTTAGAATGAGGACAAAAGATTTTTGAAGACAACACACACACACACACACACACACACACACACACGTACTATGGCCATTTGGAAGCCACAAGAAGTGGTGACGCTGAAGGGACAATTCTTCCCTCACATTTTCCATCTAAACCAAAATCTTTGGCCTTAACAGCTGAAACCAAGTCATTTATTTAAAAAAAACTACAATAAAGGCAGTAGATATAAGGAATGTGGAAACTTACTTAACAATGAGAGCTAAAGATAACTGAAATTTTGCCATTGGGAACAATTTAGAACTGTTGATAGTGATAGAGAGTATTTGGCCTAAGGTAACTGATATGCAGAAAGAACAAGCTAATAGATACGAGTCCCAGAGCATATATGATAAAAAGTGCTAAGCTGATGTATCATTCTATAGAGCTTTTCTTTTACAAGCCAAAGTAAGACTAGTTGAGAGTCAGTGCGCATATCATTCATAATATCCTACTTACAGGAATTTTTAAAAATTTTTAAAAAAAGTATCCTGACCCTATGAACTCAGAAAAAGACTGAAGTTATTTTTATGCAAATAATGATGATGACGATAACCAAGAATCAGAGTCAGGTAATAGATGGAATGTCCACCTGACAGTCAAGGAGAGTTGGGCTGATACCTGCCTCTGACATAGACTGACTGTGTCCACACATAATTTTGTGTGACTATGACTAAGCCTTTTGACCTCTCATGCAATTCTAATACTAATAAGCCAGGAATGAGTTGTTGCTTTGCAAAGATGGAGAGAAATTTCTCCATAGGCAACTCACCATATCAATGAAATTACAATTCTGGACCAAGAATAAAAATGACTCACATTCTGATGGAACAAGGTTTACAAAACACTTTCCTCACAATAAACTTATGAAGCATGAAAGATAGATAATATTCTCTCCATCTTAGAGATGAGTGAGGAAAGTGAGATCCAGAGAAGTTAAGTCATTTTCCCAAGGTTATATAGCTAACACATATCAGAATCAAGACTCAAATTCAGGTCTTCTTATCCTAGAAACAATGATCTTTATGTTCAGTCACAAAGAGCATTCCCAATGCTGATGAAACCAGAGAGCATGATTTTCTATATGGCAGCATGATTAGCAAAGTCCCCAAAGTATCATCAGGGCAAATGCTGAGTCAAGAAGATTCATCTCCCTGAGTTCAACTCTGGCCTCAGACACTTATTAGCTGTATGGCCCTGGACAAGTCACTTAACCCTGTTTGCCTCAGTTCCTGAGATCTATAAAATGAGCTGGAGAAAGAAATGGCAAACCACTCTAGTATCTTTGCCAAGAAAACTCCAAATGGGGTCACAAAGAATCAGAAATGACTTAAAAATGAATAAAAAACAACAAATTATCATCGTCACGTTCACTAAATTTTTGCATCAAAAATGTTTTGTGATAGAACACCAACTTAAGAATGCAAAGAGTTGAGTTTTCATCAAAGTTCCTTCCACTCCTCAGTAGCTTAGGATCCTTGGGCAATTCACGTAACCAGGCTAGTCCTCAATTTTCTTAATTGTAAAATGGGAGACTTGCACTAAAAGAGCCCTAAGCTCCTTTCTATTTCTAAAATTCTATGGTTTTTGCCACAGAGTATGATAGTCAAACAGCAAGTTAGCAAGATGAGGACCCTGAACATTCTAATCATTAGTGATTTTACCAGGAAAAAAGAGTGATTGACAGGGTCAAAAAGAGGGTTTTCTTTCACTACCCAACCTCCTGTTTTACAGATGAGGAAACAGAACCAGCAAGATTAAGTGACTTTTTGGTAGTAACAGAGCTAGGACTTGAATCCTTGACTGTCAGATGGACATTCCATCTATTACCTGACTCTGATTCTTGGTTATCGTCATCATCATTATTTACATAAAAATAACTTCAGTCTTTTTCTGAGTTCATAGGGTCAGCATACTTTTTAAAAAAATTTTTAAAAATTCCTGTAAGTAGGATATTATGAATTTCATGAATCCATAGCTAATGCTTTTGATAATCTGAACTGCTCATTTAAAAAGAGTGTTGCTGTAACTAGGAAAGCAAAACTTGTTACTGCAGCCTATTCTAATATAGAAGATGGCTAAGTCCCCTACTTTTCCAGGAATGTTACCACAATCTCTAGTGATCAAAAAGGGAGCTATTCACTATACTGATGAATTTAATGAGTTTAAGTTGATTCAAGCAAATTCTTAGGTAATTGGGAGGGAGGGGTGTGGAATGACCAGCCCTGCAAAACATGGAAAAGAGAAGCAATGAATGGAATTTTCTTTGGATTCTTCATCTATTTTTCTTTCTGCCCACTTTGATTTCTTTGGAGCAGTCAAATCCTGATTTGGCAACTACTTGCCAGTATAATTGCCACCTCCTATGATAGGCATCATGCTTCCACTAATTTCTTTTCGTCCTCCACATACAGAAGCTCTAATATCCATCTTTCAAGTGGTATGAGTTTGAGATATGTATATATATTTTTTTCTGGATGTGATTGGTGGTTAGGATTTAGGCCTTCCATTTTTCTATCCATTTTCTATCCATAGGCATAGCAAAGGTCTTTTAAGATACTTGACTCACAGGCTCACAGGGCTGCTGATCTAGTGCTTTCTTTGCTTTACTAGATAAGGGAAGAAAAGGTAGGTATGATTTGGAGGAGAAGGAAAGTGAATGCTTCATTTATAAAAAGCCTGATTTGAAAATATTTCTTTTTGATCCTATCCAGAGGGTGCTGCTGCTGTCCCAAATTTCTAAGATAATATCAAAATCCTGAAATTATGTTAGATGGGAATTCAGAATCTCATTCTCTGTTAGTAATGTAAAATGCTGGGAGGCTTCTTGGAAGTTAGGTAACCTTTTGAAAATGTATGTTCCAAGCTTAGAGACTGTATATTGTGATGGGTTATTTGCAACTCATGAAATTTTATTTGCAATTCAACAATACAACAAAAATTTACACCTACTATGGGGAAAGCAATAGGCAATCTATCTTATTGGATAAAATAGTTGGCCTGAGGTCAGAAAGATCTAGGTCAAATTCCACCTCTGATAATGACTTACTGGCTATGTGACCCTAGGTAAATCATTTAACTTTTGTTTCTCAATTAATTCCTTGGGATATAGGTTAGAACTCATAGATGGGTTGCCACTGGTGGGAGGAATTCTCAAATTGGAGTTTCCTAGCATTATAACATAAGTCACATGTGCCTCCTTCTCTCCTCTTTCCTTGACACCACCTTGGTGCAGCCACTCTTCTCCTAATGCCTGGTTGGTCTCCCTGATTCAATCTCTCTCCATTCCAGTCCATCTTCCATTAAGCTGTCAAATGAATCTTTCTAAAATGCAGCTCTGTCAAGAGTGTGCATTCATGTAACATACATATCCTATTCAATAAACTCCAGTGGATTCCTATTACCTTCAGAATCAAATATATATCTTCTGTGTTCAAAGTCCTTCAGAATCTGTCTTCCTTTCTCCGTGTTATACTTCATATGCATGGACACACACACACACACACACACACACACACACACGTACACACACCTACTCTGCAATCCAGTGACTGGTCTCCTATTGTTTCCCATCTCCAGACTCCGGGTATTTTCACAGACTTTTATCCATGCCTGGAATACTACTTTTCTTCATTTCTGCCTCCTGGTTTTCCTGACTTCCTTCAGCACGCTAAACCTAAAATGTCAAATTCTATAGGAAGCATTTCCCCAATCCTTTTTAATTCTAATGCCTTCTCTCTCTCAATTATCTCCAACTCATCTTGCATATGGCTTGTTTGTACATAGGTGGTTGCATGTTGTCTTCCAGTTAGACTGTGAACTCCTTGTGGGCAGGGACTATGTTTTGTCTTTTTTTGCATCTCTAGCACTTATCACAGTGTCTGGCATATAGTAGGTACTTAATAAATGTTTATTGACTGACTCTATACTTTTCTCAACAATTAGTTGCCAAGTCTTATTTATTCTACTTCCATAGCATCTCTTGAATCTGTTTCCTTCTCTCCACTTATATAACCCCTATTTCAGTCATTCATCACTTCTCTTTCTAAGGCTATTGTGATGGTCTCTTAATTGGACACCCTTCAATTTATCCTCAACACAGCTGGCAAAATAACCTTTTTGAAGTGTAAATGGGAACACATCACTCCCTTGCTCAAGAGCAGCTTTCTATTCTAGGATAAAATACAAACTCACAAACTCCTTGATTTGGCACTGAAAGCCCTTTACATTCTGATTCTAATATAGCTATCTAGGATTATTTTACATTATTTCCTTTTATACATTCCATATTCCAGAGAAACAGATCTTTTTGATATTTTTTGAAATCAGTATTTATTTTTGTATCCCTATGCTTCTTGCATAGACTATCCCACATATCTAACATGCGTCTCTTCACCTCTACATTGGAGAATCCTTCCTTCAAGGTTCAGCTCACATCCTATCTATGGTCAGTCTCTTTCTCATCCACATGATCATTAATGGTCTCACATCTCTTGAAATAATCACACTTGTGTTTACGCAGTATATCCCCCCAGTGGTTTATAAGTTCCTTGGATATAGGGATAGTTTTCCCCTTTGTCTGTAAATCACTAGGTCAAGAACATGCACCTTCCATGTAGTAGGTGCTTAATCAATGCTAGTTTCTTTGATTGGGTTAGAGTCTTCAACTTAGAGGTTTTCATGAAAGTCAGCTATTAACTATAATTATCCTGTGAAACTTTATCTGCATTCCAAGAACATTCAGTCTCAAAAAAGGAAAAACCTGATTCCATTCTGTTCACCGAAGACTTCTCACTTGCTAAGTCATCCTGAAAGAGCCAGAGAGGAAGAACGAGAGGATAGCTCTTCTTGGCTCATTTGTTGTGTCTGTGCAACTAACAAAAAAAGAAATACTGCTAAGATAAGATAAAGGACTTACAGGGCAGACAGAGAGTTTTGGTATTGGGATAGGATTAGGACCCCACACTCTAAAGTTTGCAAGAGTGTTTTCCAATGGGAAATATATTAAACAAGGCCATATAGTAGTCATATGCTCTAATTGTCTTCTCTTCTATTTTACAGGAAAGGGTAAACTTCAAGATCACATAAATGCAGGCAATTGTTGACTATTAGTTGCATCTTTGTGAAGCAATACGACCAAAAGATCTCTGTGAGGAGATTGTGGTATCCTGGAAATAGTGCTAGATGTAGACCCACTTTAGAACTGGTTTCAAATCCCAGATTTGCTATTTATTACCTGCATCACCTTGAGCAAATCACTTAACCTTATGAGGCCTCAGTTTTCTTATCTGTAACATGACCAGATGACTTCCATGATACTTCCAGATCAAAGCCTATGCCTCTGGGGTCTGATGGAAAAGAGAAAGACAGAGTAGACAAGGAATAGGCAAAGATGTGAGGAGTTAGGTGTGTTCAGGCATGGGGTTAAGTGTTATACAGGAGCCTGCAAGGATAAACAAAGTTTAATTGGTCTCATCCTCCCACTTTGCTCTTTCATAGCTAAAATGCTAAATGGGGAATAAACATGTAGCAGATCCTCATATTATGAAATGTTCTAAGTTATTTTGTGTCTCCAGGACCACAAATAAGTGTGTGTTGGGAAATGGTAGTGCAACAAGAAATAACAAATTTCTATTTCTTTCCCAAATGTTCAAATCATCCCATGCAAAGAGATACACTGACCACTGCAACAAGCAATCTCCCAGTATAAATCTCTTCCTCTCACAAAGGACCATTGCTCTAGGCCTGGAAGGAGTCTTCAAGAATATCTAGTCCAGTGCCATCCTTTTAGAGAGAGAAGCCCAGGTTAAGTCACAGAGTTAGGACACCTCAGTGACAGGATTTGAACCCAGGTTCTCTAACTCTAGACCTATTGCTTTTTTTTCTCTGTGCTGTATTAACCCTATTGTCAGGAGCATGGATTTTTTTTTTTTTTTAAGTGTGGGGGGATAGAGACAAAGATCTATGCTCAAAGTGAGTTTCACTCAAGGCTTGACCAGATAAATACCAAACATACCAGGTTTGCACAACCCCTGTAGCCCACCAAAGGATTTAGGGAAACCCACGGAAAAATGTGGAGGAAGTGTAGTTTGGTGTGCCACAAGCAGTCCACAGACCACAGGTCATGCAGTCCTGGTTTAGAGGAAGAAGGGTTTATCTGGTCCAACTCACTCATTTTACAGGTGAGGAAATTGAGACCCAGAGGGATTCAATGTGGACTCAGTGATATACATGCAGTAAGTAACAGAGCCCGTATTCAAACCCAGATATTCTGGCTTTCAATCCAATACTATCTACCTCACCAAAATGCTGTTGACTTGCTAGCATTATATGATGATGTATTTAAGGAGAGAAGAAGCCTATTAAGCCTATGAAGGGTCAGTCTTTGAAAAAGGAATACCAGTCTTGTAGATCTTTGTTGGTTGGAAAGTGACTTGGAAAGCTAAATCATATCTCAGTCAAAATAAATATCAATTTACTTGGGCATTTCTATATTCTTAGACCACAAGGTTCAGAGCTAGCTTGCTAATTCTCTGCTTTCTTAGTGCAACTACAATTAAAGCACTGTGTTATAGCGGAAAGTTGGAGTCAGAAGGAAGATGTCTGAATACTTTGCTACTTATTAGCTGCGTGATCTCGGCTTAACCTCTTTAGAGCTGTTTCCTCATATGTACAATATGAGTGTTTTATGAGATAACTTCAATGTCCTTTCTAGATCGAAATCTATGGTCTTGTGAAAGTCATAACAGAACCATAAATTGATATTTTTCACTTTGGGAAAATGATACACAATAAAATGTACCCTTAAAACCATAGGAAATAAACTGCAGCTGGCATATTTGAATATTTGAGAATATTTGAGAGAATCAGAGGGAGACTGAAACTTGGGAGGGGCTCCCCTAGGGTGAAAAAACAGGTCATGTTTGAGCTAACTAGTCTTGCAAGATAGGTACTAAGCTCAGTGGTTTCATTCACTATCAGCCTCCTCTAAATTTGGGGGTGCCAGGGCAAAGTTCCATTGGCTTCATCCTACTTATGGCTCAGTTCACATACATTTTAAATTCCATCCCATCTTCTCTAGCAGATCTGCCTCTTAAAACATTCCTATTTTCTCGCTAATCTTCAATTTCTCCCTATATACTAACTTATTTCCTGCTGCCTGTTCTTAAAATAAAAAGTATTACTGTCTTGATCCTACCATACCTACTAGGTACCACCCTATATTCTCCTTCCCTTCTCAACTAAAGTCCTCAAAAAAGGCATCTCTAGACAATCCTTTCACTCTTTTTTAATGCTCTGCAATTTGACTTCCAACCTTCTCATTCAACTGAAACTTCTCTGTTTTCTTTACTGACAAATTTAATAGCTTATTTCAATCCTTATCCTTCTTGACCTCTCTAGAACATCTAATAGTGTCGATCACCTTTTTCTCTTGACTATTTTCTCTTCTCAAGGTTTTGGCAAAAATACTTTCTCCTGTTTTTCCTATTTGTCTAACCTTTTCTTTCCCAGTCTTCTTTGCTAGAAATGTCAAGTCTGTTCTTAGTCTTCTTCCCTTATTATTCTATACTTTGACTTGCTTAATGATCTCAAATGGATTAAATTATCATTCTCTAAAGATGGTGGATATATATTCCACTCTAATCCTCTCCTCACATCTAGTCTTATAAGAGCACTTGAATTTTAGACATCTCAGACTCAATATCTCTTCCTCCCCCCCCCTCAAATTACCAAATTCAACATATCCAGAATAGAACCCATTATCTTTTCCCCTAATCTCTACTTCTCAACTACCCTTTTACTATCAAGGGCACAACCATCCTTCCAGTCACCCAAGCTCACAACTTCTGTTTCATCTTCAACTCCTCTCTTAAACTCACTTTACATATCTAATCTTTAGCCTAGTTAATCATTTCTATCTTCACTGTGTTGTTTTCACCTTCTCTTATTTAGTCCCTGTTCTCTGGTTTCCCATGGCCAATATCCTGTAACAGGCTCTCATCCACCCATTACTACACTATTGCAATACCATTCCCTGAATCAAGTCTCTTTCCAATACAATTCATCATCAGCTGCCAAAGTGATTTTCCTGACCAAGTCACCATTTCTACTTAACCATCCCCAGTGGATCCTCTAGGATCAAACAGAGTAAACTAGTGTTTGACAAATGCAAGAATATCAATGACTAGGGCAAAGATACCCTATCTGATAAAAAACTTACAAGGAAAATTGAAAGTTGATTGGCAGAAATTAGGTTTAAACCAACACCTGAACCATAATAAACTACAAATGGATATGCAATCTAAAAATGAAAAGTCATAAAAAATTTTAAATTAGTGAATAACAGAGCATGCTCCCTTACACAATGACTGGGAAAACATCCTTAACTAAACAAGGCACAGAAGCAATGACAGCCTACAAAAGACATAAAATTGAAAAACTTTCACAAACAAAATCAATACCTCTAGAATTACAGGAAAAACAGTCAGCTGGGGGAAATTTTTGCAGTGAATTTCTTTGTCTGATGTACAATATATAGGAAATATCTATGCAAATATATACATACATACAGGTAATATACATATACTGGAGCTATACTCCAATAGATAGGTGTTTACCTGATTTGTATGGGAGGTTTTCAAGAAATATAGAGTATCAATAACCATATGAAAGACTGTTCCAAATCAGTGAGAGAAATGAAAATTAAAATCAGTCTGAAATTTCAAATCACAACCTTTGAATTGGTAAAAATGATCAATTTAAAAAATTTGAAAAGATAAATCTTGGTGGAACTATGGATTTGGCAAGTCATCCTGGAAAAAAAAATTGGAATTGTATTTAAAATGCTACCAAACAAAACCGGGCATATCTTTTGACTCAGTTATGCCATTGTAGATTATTTTAATCAAAGAAGTGAAAGGCAGAGATGTCCCATATGTACATGAATATTTCTTTCATTACTTTACGGAATAACAAAGAACTAGAAGGAAAGCAGGTGCCTATAAATTGGGAGATGACTGAACAAATTGTGATATATGAAGGGAATGGAGCAGTTTTTGCACTTTAAGAAGGGATGACGAGGCAGAACCAAGATGGGGGAGTGAGAGGAACTACTTACCTAAGCTCTAAGACATACTCCTTCAGATGCCTCTAAAAAGAGAATGTGAGCAAATTTTAGAGTGGTAGAATGCAATAGGAGACAGAGTGGGGAAGATTTCCAACTCAGGACAGATTGGAAGGTCAACAAGAAGGATCTGTTGCACAGGGCAGGAGGAGCTCACAGTGCATAGGCTGTACCAACGCAGACCTAGCCATTGCAAAGCGATGAAGGAAGCCCCGGGCAATCTGAGGCAGCAGCAGCACTGCATAATCTCAAACATATCAGCCCATGACAGGAGTCCAGTGGAACTGAGTGAAAGAGAATCCCAGAACCTCAAGTAACTGTACCAACAGATCTTGAGACTATCAGCCTGCAGATTAAATGTCTGTAAGTCACCTACTTGAACTTCCTGGAGCCAAGATGGTGGAATGATTGATAATGCTATACTCCCCCTCTTGTTGATCTTGAAAAACCCAGAGAATATTTCCTCAGGAAAAGTCTGGAAACAGTGAGATCAGCTGAAGGGGTAAATAATGTCTTAACCCCTGAGGCTAGGAAAATCACAAAGTGGTGGTGGGGAGCTCTTGCTATGACTGAAGGGGAACAGTGCATGACCAGAGTTGTCCCAGACAACCCCACCTCAGCAAACCGGGAGGAGATTCTGAGCCTCAGTGCGGGGGAAGGCTGCAATGGTCAACACCAGGATCCTAGGCCTGCTTCAGCACAGCCAGGAAAATCAGGAAGACACTGGTGCAAATGAGGTTCATCAACCACTGAGTCTGCCTGTGCTCAGAAGAGGAGACCTACTGTGGCAGGACCACCCCTGCTCTGCACTTAACACAGTTAGCTCCAGGGTAACTCTGGGGAAACTCAGAAAGACTTCACTTGGCCTCTGCTTTGGCACACCAGTGAGCTTAGCACCTGGCAAGCTACAGAATTCTAGCTTCTAGTTGAAAGAACCAGAGGCCACAACACACAAAGGCTCAAGTTCTAAGCAAAAGAACCATGGCACAGAGCCCCCTGTGACCCAGAAGCAGAGATCCAATTTAAAAGCCAGGAAAATGATGATCATCATGAGCAAGAAGGAATCTTGCTAAAGATAAGACCATAGAATCTTTCTATGGGGACAAGTACTAAAACATGAATACCAAAGAGGTCAGCATTGAGACTGTAAAGATGATACTTGTTTATCTTGAGAACTGTATATTTATAATGATATATAATGGATATACATAGAGGGAGTGGGTATAAATTAAATGATGCGATGAAAAAATGCAATTTAAAGATGTGAAGGGATTGTAATAGGAGATGTAAAAAGGAGGCAGAAAAAAGGTAAATTACATCACAGGAAGAGGCACAAAAACAAATTACAGTAAAAGGAAAGAGGGGAGGGAGATGAGCATTGTTTGAGATTTACTCTCATCTGATTTGGTTCAAAGCGGATACAACAAACTCAGTTAAGTATAGAAATTTAACTAGCTCTAAAGGCAGTAGGAGGGGAAAGAGGAAAGAAAAGGGAGGGGAGGCTAAAAGGGAGGGAAGAAGTAGTAAGGGAAAATGGTAGTAAAAGGGAGGTGGGCTGAAACAAGGGAGGGAAGACTGAAGGAGGTAGTGTTCAAAAATTAAAACTCTTGTGGAGGGGAAGGGAGAAGGGGGAACTAAAAACATAAACAGTGTAGCGGGGGAGAAGACAGGGAAATTACCAATATCAAAAATGAAAAAGTTGAACCCCTCCCCAACAAGGAGGAAATTAAAGCAATAATGAGAAATTACTTTGCCCAACTGTTTGCCCATAAATTTGACAATCCAGATGAGATGGATGAATATTTAAAAAAATATATAAATTGCCCAGATTAACAGAAGAGGAAGTTGGCTACTTAAATAACCCCATCTCAGAAGAAAAAAAAACAAAAAAACAACTGAAGAAGCCATCAATGAATTCTCTAGGAAAAAAATCTCCAGGGCCAGATGGATTTACAAGTGAATTCTATCAAACATCTAAAGAACAGTTAATTCCAATACTACATAGACTATTTGGGAAAAATGGTGAAGGAGTCCTACCAAATACTTTTTATGATACAAATATGATTCTGATACTTAAACCAGGAAGAGCCAAAACAGAGAAAGAAAATTGTAGACCAAGTTCTCTAATGAATATAAATGTAAAAATTTAAAAGAACACAGCAACTAATCATGAGAATAATGCATTATGATCAGGTAGATTTATACGAGAAATGCAGAGCTGATTCAATATTAGGAAAACTGTCAGCATTATTGATCATAGAAACAACAAAACTAACAGAAAACATATGATTATCTCAATAGATGCAGAAAAATATTTTGACAAAATACAACACCTATTTCTATTGAAAACACTGAAGAGCACAGGAATAAAATATATAAACAAATTCCATAAAATAATAAGCAATATCTACCTAAAAACATCAAGTATAAGGTAAGCTAAGGATGTGTAGCTTAAAAGAACTAAGGAAACATAGGTAGGACAGATTAAAAAAAAAGACTAAGATGATTGGTAAAATTTAGTATTAACATATAAAAACGTATCTACTAACCATCAGTCCTTTCCTCAAAGAACTGAAATATAGCTGCAATGTTATGATAAACACTATAGTTTAGATTGGGTGAGGGGATTATTTCCTTTATGTTAATGTCTAAATAATGAGAAAGGAAATCAGGATGCCAAACATTGAATTTTTCTCTAGTAGTGAACAGCTTTATTAAGATACTTTGCAAAATACAACATGATAATGGGTTGATTGGGCATTTACAAGGATTTTCCACCATTGTTAGTTAGATGATTCCAATTCAGTGATGATAAACTCTCATTGCCCCATCTCATTTTAATAGGACCCATTTGCAATTTTAGTGAATATGAAGAGACACTTGGCAGCATAGGTTGTCTTAATGGACACACCACTTTAAGCTAAACCTTCCCCATCTGTTCTGCAAACTAATTACCAATGCATAAAACACATAATTCACAATTACATCATAAAATAAGATCTACATTATTTAAACTCATTTCTGAGCTTTGGAATCAGCACAGTTTTGCATCTGTTATGGGACTGGGCTGTTTATTCACTTTCAAAAAATCAGCCAAAAAAGAGAACACCTTCTAAATTGGGAATTTCCCTTTAATTAGGGACATTTTTACAAGGCAAAGAGATATTTTGCCACCAGAAATGTTATGATTGCCTCTTATTATTCAATGCTATTTATTTTCAGGCATAATCCTTTCTATGGGACAAACTACAATATGGTAATATGAAAAGAACTATTGGTTTGGAATTGGAGAATTTGGCACCACTCTTTACTTGCTGCATCAGCATAGCATAACACCTAAACTCTCTGAGCCTGTTTGCTCATCTGTAAAATGAGGTAGTTGAGCAAGATGATATTGAAGGCTTCACATCCTATTATTTATTGAGAAGAGTTCTAGCTTTAAAATCAGAAGAGACCTAGGGTTTAATCCCGTCTTTCACACTTCCTAATTATGTGATCATAGGCAAGTCATATAATCTCTCTGGGCCTTAGTTGTAATTGTAAAAGTATAATAGTAAACTCATTGGGTCTTTGAGAGTAACATATGTAATAATATAGGCAAAGTGTTGTGTTTGTTATTATTATTTATAGTATAATGAGAGTAGAGCTGGAATCATGTAGGGCAAAATATAACCCTTTTTATAATATGTGCCTTATCTATAGTTGTCCAGGTAACATGTCCATTGCCTTTTGTATATGTTGAACCATGTGATGTTGAACTTTCTCTTTTTTGTATCTAGCCTGGTGACTCAAAGAACATCTTTTTATGATAACCATTTAAGACACGGGCAAAATATCTTAGAATTATGAATGCCCTTCAGATAGTTAAAAAATTCCAATTCAAAGAAACCCTGAAAGCATTTCCTTTCTTTTCACGCGGAACAATTCCACTGCACCCAAATGGGGCTGCAGAATGTTGCCCCCAGGACCTGGCTGCTTCACCAGAGTGGAAATGTTGTTATAACTGATTTTATATCATTCTGCTTTCAGTAACCTAGAAAAGCAACTAGCTTGAAACTACAGTATACAAAGCAAACGGTGAACATTCAACGATTCTTTCTTTTGATGATTCACTCACTCATTCAACAAAGATTTATTGAGCATCATTATTACTAAACTTCTTCAACGTGTCCAATATCGTGATAGGTACTCTGGAGAATAAAACAGAAGAATAAGATATCTTTTTGTCTTTGTATACTATTTCTGGATTTAGAGAGAGGCTGCATGAGGCATTCTAAAGAATGCTAGGAATAAGAGACCAGCTGAGAGACTGAGGATCTACATAGGCATGGACAAGTAACTTAACCCTCCTGAGTTTATCCTCTCCTATGAAAAGGGGCATCGTGATACTGGCACTGTCTTCTTCACAAAACAAGTGCGTGAATTGCTCTGTAAACCTTAAAATTTTATGAAAGAGAGCTGTTTTCATGTTACTCTTCCTTGTGAATAAACTCTAGAAATGGAAACACTATGTCTCCAGGGTGAGTTGGCAGAGGAAGAACAGGGAAAGAGGTCCTGGTAGCAGCATGTCAATGCCACCATTGTGACTAAAAGTGGCATGTTATTGAAGTTGGGAGTAGGGCAGATTTCTGAATGTAAAAAAGCTTAATGGAGAATCAGACAGCTTGGTATCAAAAGCCAAGCTTCAGAGAAAAGTGCTTCTAGGGTGACAGTAGCAAAGAATGCCAAGATAAGGGATATATACTAGATTTGAACCCATTTGTAGTATATTTCAGTCAATAATCATTTATTAAACATCCACTATGTGCCAGGTACTATGCTAAGCCACTAGGGATACAAAAAATGGAAAAAGACAGTTTCTGTTCTAAAGAAATTTACAGTGGCTAGAAGGCACATGAAAACAATCATATGCATATACATTGGAGATAATTAATAGAGGAAAGGCATTAGCTTTGGAGCAGGAGCATAGGAAAGGCTTTTTGTAGAAGGTGAAATTTTAGCCAGGCTTTGAAAGGAACCCAGAACCAAAGATGACCAAGGAGAGAATTCCAGGCATGGGGGCCAGCAAGTGAAAATACCCAGTCAGTCTTTGGGAAAAGGACTCAGCAGCTCCATGCCTAGATTCCTCATCTGTCCAATGAAGGAATGGGATCAGCTAATCACTAACATCACTTTTAACTCTCAGTCCTATGCCCCCATGAATTCTATGGCCAAAGGGACTGTGTTTTGGAAGGCTATTTTCTTAAGTTTCCTGAGAAGCTGAGGCTGAAGATTTTTCTACCAGTAATCACAGAATCATAGAATATCAGATGTGGAAGGACTTCAGCAGCTCACTCACATTCTGAAAAGAATCTCCTCTTCAACAAATCCAATACATGGTCCACCAGACTTTGGCTGAAGGCCTACAGGGAGGGGGAACCCATTCTCCTGAGGCAACCCATTCCTATTTTGGATAACTCAAATTGTTAACAAGGTGTTCCCTCTGCACCCACATATAAAACTTAAATTTGCTTCTTTGCAACTTCTATATGCTGATCCTAGATCAATCTTCAAGAGTCAGTCAGAAGTATAATCCCTCTTTTATATGACAGACTTCCAAAAACTTCACAAAACTATTGTTCCTGGACTCCAGTTCCATACCCCCACCTCAGTCTTCTTTTCTATGCACTCAACAGGACCAGCTCTTCAACTAATTTTCTTCTGGCAAGAAAGAAATCAAGCACCTTCATCATCCTGGTTCATTTTCCCTAGACAATTTCCAGCTTTTCAATGTCTTTCCTAAAATGTAGTGCTCAGAACCAAACATAATGCTTGCGACCAGTAGGACTGTCACCCCTTTATTCCTGGAAACTACACTGCTCTATTTTAAGCTGCCACATCACACTGTTGACCGATATTAAGCTTGCCATCCACTAAAATCCTGAGATTGTTTTCATCAGACAGACTGTTGTCTAGCCATGCCTCCCACATAATTTACTTGTGAAGCTGGTTTTTTAACATAACTGTAAAACATTTATCCTGAATAAATTTCATCTTATTAGATTTAGCTCAATGTTCCAGCTTATCGCCATCTTAATCCATTATCCTGGAACCTTAAAAACATTGCCTTTGCAATAGAGATCAGCAATTGTTCTATCTCCAGTTTTCTTCCTTGATGTGCCTTACTTAGCAACTCCCCCTTTTTCTTTCTAGTTCCTTTCATGCCAACCAACCCCTTCAAATACTACATAGGTGTAATGTTTGGGGTTACTGTATACAATCACCGAGATTTATCTCCAATTAGAGGTCCCCTATTTCAAAAAGCATTGAATTTAGCTATCTATATAGATATCAAATGGAATTTTGAGATTAGGAACTTTTAGTTTTTAATCTTTTTTATCCCAGTCCCTAGTACAGGGAAGAATGGCTTAGAGAAGGGAGAAGACGAATGGTGAAAAACTAATTTAGACATCTTTAATATCTTCTAGTCTAACCTCTTCCTTTTCAAAATGGGAAAAATGCAGGAAGACTGAGGTTATATTATATTGTATTAGAAATAGTGACATCACTGTGAGAAGTGGTATAAAAGACATTATCTACCAAATGTAGAATCAGAAAAGGACAGTTGTGTATGAAAGTAAGAATGAGGCATAACCAATGGCAGTCCTGATTGTTGCATTAGTACTCATAAGATTTTGAAAAACCCGGAGATAGACGAATAGTTCAGTTGGTTAGAATTAGTGACTGATCCACACTTTGATATTTTAACTTGGGACTCACTTAAGTTACCCGTGAGTTATCCTCATGGAACTCTTGTCCAATGTTGAGATGATTAAGACTTAGAACTAAGCCATTCAGATAGAGCATCTTTAGGGTTCTTTCATCAATGACCTAAATGCAGGAATTACTCTATGAAAAGCATCACCTCTATCAAAGAAGGACTCTCCCCTCTAGAAGGATAAATATAAACTTAATCTCAGCAAGTTAGAGGTGCCTTCAGTCAAGTATCCCTTTCATTCAGTCTCCCTAGCCTTGTAGGGATCCATACTCCAGGAAGTTGTACCTAAATAACAACTAATACTTTCTCAGTTGTCACACAGGCTCATCATTTTCTAATCATTCTTTTTTTCTGAGTCACACCACTGATCACTCAAATCCATCACTAACTCCTGCTCACACTCTATTTTCTGTGCTCATTCTACTTGTCTCCTAGTCACCTACTCCACTGACGGCTTACTTCAGAAAACTGTCTCAACTACTCCTTTATCAACCAGGGGTTAGAGAAGGGGGTAAGGAATAATTATGAACCTCCTTTGAACTGTTTTCTTCTTAGACTCCCAGTTACTCACCCTTCAGAATCTCTCAGTTAGTTCCCCTATTGAGGATTTACCAAATAAAATGGACAAGAGTCTTACTGGATAACACAGCATGAATGAGTTGTGATCTCCACAAGAGGAGAGAATAATCACATTGATGAGATCATGAAGCTATTGAAGTTTTGAATTATAAGGTAACATAAAACAACTTCAAACTAATGCTCACATTGAACACAGAGATGCAGAGGCAAAGGAGAATAGAGGATTGATCCAAGTCGTGAAATAAATCAGAAGAGACTGCTCAAAGAAAGATGATCTTTGAGTACAGTTTAAATGCATGGGAAAATTGGGGGCAGGGGGAGAGACTTTAGTCTTTTAGGCATCCAAGAGTAGAAAAGCAAGTGCTGGGATGGAAATAGATGAGTTATGTGCCTTTGAGAATGAAAAGCCAGTTCCTTTGGCCAGAATTTGTTCATATATTAATGACTAAAAGCAAACAAACACATTTATTAACAACCAACTGCTATGCTTACTATGGGAATACAAATATGAAAGGCAAGATAGTCCTTGCCTTCAAGGAAACTGAATTCTAAAATAAGAAGACAATACCTACTAGAGATTCAAAATAAGAGAGAAACATTTTGGTCTGGAGAGTCATGGGTTTGGGGAAGGAGCCATAGGTCAATTGATTGACACATCCTTTATGAGAATATCAGTATTTACTTGATTATTTTTGCCCCAGAGCAATAAAATAGAAAGTGAGGGGAAGATCCTATGTGGACCTATATTTTGAGTACTGACTGCACACTTTTGTGGGTGAGAAGCAAATAGAGGAATAAGTTCCTGGAGCGTTAAACAAAGGGGCAAGTTTCCAAGCAGGGACTGTCATTTTAGCAATAATGATATTGATGGCTTGGCTAATTTATTTATTAGCCAGTATTTAAAAGAGGAATGAGAATTGATTGGTCTGTCATCATCACCTCATCCATTAGCTGCATGGTGCCTTATAAGGCAAAGGGCAGTCTATTTCTAATTTCAGTTTGCTTTGTGTGGTTCAGATCGGTTCATTTTATAGTGCATGTTCACAATTTTCTCTAAGTGCTTCACTCATCAATGGAGTTTGATGAAAAAGAAAAGCCATAACTGTTTATGTGCCTTCATTAGTTAACTCAGGGACTGAAAGGACAAGTCAGTATTAGAGACCAGTTAATTCAACTCTAATTTAAATCTCTATCCACGGGATGTTACTGCCTAGAAGTCCTCATTTGATAAGCTTCAGTTTCCTATCATATTAGTGGAAAGAACACTAAATTGAGTGTCAGACACTTACATTCAAATTCTGGTTCTTTCACTTACTACTTGTGTAAATTTGGTCCAATAATTTCCTTTCTCTAAGCCTCAGTTTCTTCATCTGTAAAACAGAGGAAACCTGTGGGAAACAGTGAGAAGAATAAGAATGAGAGCTCTAGGGTTTGAAAACAGGGTCTTCCAGTTACTGGGAGTGTGGAGATCAATTTCCTCATCTCTACAATAAAGAGGTTGCCCTAGGTTATCTCTAAGGTTCTTTCTAGCTTTAGGTCTATGTTCCTATGATGGGAAAAGATGAGACAAGATAATCTCCACATGTCTCTTCTAGTTCTAAATCTATGATCCCCTTTTATGGGTGATATCGAAGTATGAACAATGTTAATCATTTTTCTAATGTGTTAATGTTGACAATGTCCTGTCAATAGCTACAGAACACCAGAAGAAATTATTTGTCATTAATATCTTATTTAGTCATCAACAAGTCTACTTGTTCCAGGCACTGTGTTAAATTCTGGAGATATAGAGCCAAAAATGACACCATTTTTGACCTTTAGGAGTTTACATTGCATTATGGGAAGTTTACATTCTTTGAGGAGGACAGAAAACTAGACTATAAATCATTGGATCATAGACTTGGAGCTGGAAGGAATAATAAAGGTCATGCATTCCAGCTTCCCCATTTTATACAAGAGGGAGGGACTTAAGAAAAAGAAGCAAAATGTTTTGCTCAAAGTCACACAGGTGGAAAAGGAATGAAATGGAAAAGGCAGAATTCAAAGCCAGATCATCTTATTCTAGATTGAGCATTCTTTTCTCTTCACCATGCTGCCTTGTTGTTCTGTAACAGAGTATGGCCAATAACTTGCTTTGTTAGTTCTATACCAAAATACTAACCTGGAAACAAGTTATACTGTGGGAGCTAGGAGGCTTGAAGATGCCAATGGATGGTCTCTCACTGTTAAAGAATCATCCATTATTGCACTGAATAACATTCATTCATTTAACTCCTTTCAGCAAACATATCTATTGCTTTACAAATCATAGATCATTGCATAAATGTTAGGTATTATTAGAGAGATGCAAGATCAAGTACAATGAGACGTCAGAGAGAGAAGGTACTTAATGGGTAGAGGTGATTAATCTTACAGAAGGTCAAAATGAATTTGTCTCTAAAATATGGACAGGAATTCCACAGGTAGGAAAAGGAGGTATATAGAATGGTGTGAGGGAAGGTGCGGAGACCCAAAAGTATGAAGCACATTTCAGAGAAAAATATGGCTGATTTCCATGTAGATTTTGTGAAAGGTAATAACAAAGCTGACATTTTTCTGTCTCTATCTGATCATTCATCTTGGTATTCCTAGCACACAGGAAGTGCTTAAAAATGCTTGTTGAATTGAATTGAAATTTAGGATGGTATCATATTTTAGAGAATCAGGAGTTCCAGTTAAAGGAATTTGCACTTTACTTGGTGGGCAATAGGAATAATAGGAAGGTTTCAGAGCAAAGGAGTGATCCACAGGTCTAACTTCCTGCCTCCAGTGTCACTAGGCCCAGTTCCATTTTGACACTATTCAGCTGTGAACAACTTTATGCCTAACAAAGGTTATTCTGACAGCCACATGACACATGTTTTGGAAGGAAGAGAGATTGAAGTCAAAGTACGGAGACCTATTAGGCTGTCATAATATCTATACTATTAAAATCCCTGGGTATCGTCTTTCTTGCTAGTAGACACAGAAGCTGCATTAGATATCCTATTTCCCTTGGACACAAATACCATGAGAAAATAATGAAAGCTCAAAATTATCTTTTAAAGGAAAATTAGTGTGGTCTCTTTAAAAACAAATCTCTCTTTCCCAGAAGGTTACTATGTCATTCTGTAGAGAAGCAGGGTATGATTGTATCAATATTAATAAGCTCACTGAAGTGCCCCCAACTCCAGTGCAATTTTGACACTGTGCAACCTGACTAATAAAATAAAAACTCATTTTAAAAATAATTTACCTCCTGGAGACCTTAAAATGGATTTACTAATGAAAAAACCCTAACATGAATCTTTCCTCTCTGATAGGCGAATCAAATGGCATTACAGACCATACGGCTAAGATGAAACATACTAAATTGCCAATGTCTCTCTTTAGAAGAAATTTGCCACATTTTTTCATCCAAGTTTATAATACGAGCATCTTCAAAGTACACTAAATAGTAGAGGCGAGATTGCAGAAGAAAGTGTCTTATTCTAGGTGGGATCACTTGGGGAGTTCAACTTGTTAGAACACAGAATTATAGATGCTAAGATCATGAGATCATAGATTTCAAGTCAGAAGAGACTTCAAAGACCAATTAACTCCAAACCTCTCATTTCAGAGATAGGAAAACAGAGGCCAAAAGAAAAGGGCCTAAGGTCACAAAGGCAATAAATGGGAAGATTAGGATCTGAACTCAGTTCTCCTGAACCAGAATTAATACAGCATAACCCAGAGGATATCAACAAGGCACAGAAAGAGAAAAATAAGAAAAATGTCATTGTTCAATTAAATCCAATTCTTCATGATCCCATCCGGGGTTTTCTTGGCAAAGATACAGGAGTAGTTTACCATCTCCTTCTCCAGCACATTTTACAGATAAGAAAACTGAGGCAAATAGGGTTAAGTCACTTATAGTTCCATCTCTTTTTTTTTTTTTTTTTGGATGGCTCCTCATCCTCCTTCCATCTCTTAATTTAGGTTTTGGCCAAGGTTTTATTCTTGCTTTCTTCTCTTTTTAAACTCTCTACCTTGGTGATCTTATCTACCCTCCATGACTTTACCACCTCTATGTGGATGACTTTTCAATCTCTATTCAGACTCCAACTATTCCCAAATTTCCGATTATCTTCTAAACATCTCTATCTGAATATCCCGCCAGCATCTTTAACTCATCTTGCTCCAAACTGAACTCCTAGTCACAGAGGCTCACATGATTTGAAGTTGGACAGGAACTTTAAAATCATTTAATTAATGTAACATTACATTAATATAACCCTCTTATTTTAAAGATGAAGAAACTGAAGCCCCCAAAATTTAAATGATGCACCCAAGTGATCTACAAAAAGATAAACATAAACTAAGATATCTATGTCTACCTATCTATATGCACACACACACACATATGTACGTAATAGGATTAAAACTGAGGCACTTCCCTTAAATTTAATGCCCTTTCCATTCTACTACTCTGATTCATTTGTTTTTTGATGGGAACAAAACGAAATTTGACATTAGTAATATTTTACATAAATAATTAGAAACCTATCATAGAATTGGAAAACATGGCAGAAATTATTCAGTACAAGCTATACCTGAATTAGAACCCAAGATAGTAACCTAGTTCCGCTGAAGATCTCTAGTAAAGGGAAATGAGATATTTCTTGAGTCAGTCAGTTCACCCTTGAACTTCTTTAAATATTAATGTTGGGGGGGGGGAATGTTTGTCCTCTGTATATTGAGACAAAATCTATTGGTTCCTATCATCTGCCCATTGCTCTAGATCTTAGACTTTAGAGCCAAATCAAATAAGTTGAATTTCAGTCCTTCCTTTCATATAACAGGTCTTTAGATATTTGATAAGAATTTTCTCCTCAGAGACTATCAGCCCATAGATTAAAGGTTTGACATCACCTACTTGAACTTTAGGGAGCCAAGATGGTGGAGTAAACTGTAAGTGCTCTCTCTCTCTCTTCCCTCGTTGACCTTGAAAAACCCAGAAAATACTTCCCTAGGAAAAATCCTGGAATGGTGGGATCAGCCAAAATGGTAAACAGGCTCTCATCTTGGGAGATTGTCAAGGAGAGTCCTTCTTGTTGTAGCTGAAGGATACCAGTGCAGGACCAGAGCTGTCCCAGACAGCTCAACTTCAGCTAACTAGGAGGAGATCCTGAGCTCCAGGGGGATGGAGCCTGTAAGTACCAATGCCAGGACCCCAGGGGTGCCTTAATACAGCCAGGGGAATTGGGCAGACACCAGTGCAGAAAAGGATTCACCAGCCACTGAGCCTGAGCACAGGGGAGGAGGAGGAGACCTGTTGCGGTCACCCCCCAACCACACACCTCAGGCAATGAGCTTCAGGGTAACCCCAGGGAAACTCAGAAAGGCTTCACCTGAACTCTGCCTTGTCACACCAGCCAGCTCAGCACCAGGTAAGTTGCAGCATTCTAGCTTCTAGCTGAAAGAACCACAAGCCACAACACACAAAGCCCCAAGTTCTCAGCATAACAAACATGAGACAGAGGCTCCTGCACCCTAGAAGCAGAGATTCACTTTAAAATCCAGGAAAAAGGCAAATACCTCAAGCAAAAAATAAACCAGAACAATAAAGATCATAGAATATTACTATGGAGACAAAGACGAAAACACAAATACAGAAGAGGTCAGCATTGAGACTGTACTCACACCTGAAATCTCAAAAGGGAATATGAACTGGTCTCAAGCCCAAAGAACATTCTTGGAAGAGATCAAGAATTTTAAAAACAAAATTAGAGAGGTAGAAGAAAAATTAGCCAATGATTTTTAAAATATGAAAAAAAAGAATTCACTGAAGAATGAAAAAGGAAAATTGGGCAAATAGATAAGGAGATACAAAACTTAACTGGAAAAATTGGACAAATGGAAAAGGAAATGCAAAAGTTAACTGAATAAAACAATTTATTAATAATTAAAATTGGGCAAGTAGATGCTAATGACTCTATGAGACATCAAAGATCAGTCAAACAGAATCTAAAGAACGAAAAAATAGAAGAAAATGTAAAATACCTCATTAGAAAAACAATTGACTTGGAAAATAGATCCAAGGGAGAAAAATCTAAGAATTATTGGTCTATGGGAAAGCCATGATGAAAAAAAGAGCCTAGACAATATCTTCCAAGAAATTATCAAGGAAAACTGACCTAAGGTCCTAGATCCAGAGGGCAAAATTATCATCTAAAGAATCCACCAATGACCTCCTGAAAGATATGCCAAATTGAAAACACCAAGGAATATTTTTGCCAAGTTCAAGAACTATCAAGTTAAGAAGAAAATACAGCAAGCATCCAGAAAGAAACAATTCAAATATTGAAGAACTACAGTCAGGATCACACAGGACCTTACAGCTTCTGCATTAAAAGACTGGAGGGATTGGAATATGATATTCTGTAAGGCAAAGGAGTTACAACCAAGGATCAATTACCCAGCTAAATTGAGCATAATATTTCAGGCAAGGAGATGAATGTTCAATGAAATAAGAGACTTCCAGACCTTCCTGATAAAAAGGTCAGAGGTTCAATGGAAAATATGGATCTCCAAATATAAGACTCAAGAGAGGCATAAAAAGGTTAATGGGGGGAAAAGCCTGTTATTCAATATGAGTAAATTGTTTATATCCCTATAATGGAGGATGATATTTGTTAATCTTGAGAACTGTATAGTTATCATGACATTTAAAAAGGATATACATAGATAGAAGGAGTGGGTATAAATTAACTGATGTGATGATAAAAAAAGGGATTTAAGGGTGTGAATAGGAGAATAGAAAAGGAGGAGGCAGAAAAAGGTAAATTATATCACAGGAAGAGGTGCAAAAAACATAGTAGAGGGAAAGAGGGGAGGGAGATGAGCACTGTTTGTGACTTACGCTCATCTGATTTGGTTTAAGGGGGGAACAACACACTCAGTTAAGAATAGAAATCTATTTTGTCCTATAGGCAGTAAGAGGAGAAAAGAGAAAGAAAAGGGAAGAGAGGTTAAAAGGGAGGGAAGAAGTGGTAAGGGAAAAGGGTAATAAAAGGGAAGCGGGCTGATAGAAGGAAGGGAAAACTGAGGGAGGCAGTGGTCAAAAATAAAACTATTGTGGATGGGAAGGGAGAAGGGAGAAACAAAAGCATAAACAGGGGGAAAGAGGATGGAGAGAAAGACATAGACTGTAATCATAACTGTGAATGTGAATGGGATTAAACTCTACCATAAAACAGAGGCAGATAGAAGAATGGATTAAAATCCATAATCCAACGATGTTATTTTCAAGAAACATATTTGAAACAGGGAAATACACACAGGGTAAAGGCAAAAGGTTGGAGCAGAATATATTGTGCTTCAGCTGATATAAAAAAGCAGGGGTAGCAATCCTAATTTCAGAAAAAGCAAAAGCAGAAATAGATGTAATCAAAAGAGATAAGGAAGGAAACTATATCCTGCTAAAAGGCACCATAGACAATGAAGCAATATCATTACTAAACATATATGCACCAAGTGGTATGGCATCCAAATTCTTAGAGGAGAAGTTAAAGGAGTTTCAGGAAGAAACAGACAGCAAAACTATACTAGTGGGGGACCTCAACCTCCCCCTCTCTGAACTTGATAAATCTAACCTCAAAATAATATGAAGAAAGAAGTTAAGAAAGTGACTAGAACTCTGGATAAAGTAGATATGATAGATCTATGGAGAAAATTGAATGGGTATGGAAAGGAATATACTTTTCTCTCAGTGGTACATGGAACATATACAAAAATTGACCATATATTAGGGCATAAAAACCCTCAAAATCCAGTGCAGAAAAGCAGAGATAATCAATGCATCCTTTTCAGATCACAATGCAGTAAAAATTACATGTAAAAAAGGCCATGGAAAGATAGACTAAAAATTAATTGAAAACTAAAATAACATAATCCTAAAGAATGAGTGGGTTAAACAAAAAATCGTAGAAACAATCAACAACTTCATTGAAGAGAATGACAATAATGAGACAACTTAGAAACTTATGGGATACTGTGAAAGCAGTTCTTAGGGGAAGTTTTATATTATTGAATGCCTACATGAATAAAATAGAGAGAGAGAACATCAATGGATTGAGCATGTAGCTGAAAAAGCTAGAAAAAGAACAAATTGAAAAACTCCCAAATAAATACCAAATTAGAAGGACTGAAAAACAAAGGAGAGATTAATAAAATTAAAATTAAGAAAACTGTTGTACTAACAAATAAAACTAAGAGTTGGTTTTAAGGAAAAACCAATAAAACTGATAAATCTTTACTCAATTTGATTTTAAAAAAGGAAGAAAACTAAATTGTCAATATCAAAAATGAAAAGGGTGAATTCACATCCAATGAGGAAGAAACTAAAATCATAATTATTTACCTGTGTGCTCAAAAATTTGACAATCTAAATGAAAAGGATGAATATTTTAAAAATACATGAATTGCCCAGACCAACAGAAGAGGAAGTTAAATACTTTAAAAACCCCATTTCAGAAAAAGAAATTGAACAAGCCATCAATGGACTCCCTACAAAAAAATCTCCAGGGCCAGGTGGATTTACAAGAGAATTCTATCAAACATTTAAAGAACAGTTAATTCCAATACTATATAGACTATTTGGGAAAATCGGTGAAGAAGGAGTTCTACTAAATTCTCTTTATGATGCAAATATAGTTCTCATACCTAAACCAGGAAAAGCCAAAACAGAGAAAGAAAATTACAGACCTATTTCCCTAATGAATATAGATGTAAAATTTTTAAATAAGACACTAGCAAAAAGATTAGAGCAACTTATCACAAGAATAATACATTATGATGAGGTAGAATTTATACCAAGAATGCAGGGTTGGTTCAATATTTGGAAAACTATCAGCGTTATTGATCACATCAACAATAAAACTACCAAAAACCACATGATTATCTCAACAGATGCAGAAAAATTTTGACAAAATGTAACACCCATTCCTACTGAAAACACTGGAGAGCACAGGAATAAATGGAGCCTTCCTTAAAATAATAAGCAGTATCTACCTAAAACTGTCAACAAGCATTATATGCAATGGGATAAGCTAGAGGCATTTTCAATAAGATCAGGTGTAAAACAAGGATGTCCATTATAACCACTGTTATTCAATATGGTACTAGAAATGTTAGCTTTAGCAATGAGAGAAGAAAAAGAAATCAAAAGAATTAGAATAGGCAAAGAAGAAACTAAGTTATCACTCTTTGCACATGATATGATATTATATACTTAGAGAATCCTAGAGAATCAAGTAAGTAACAACTTAAAATAATAAATGACTTTGGCAAAGTTACAGGTTACAAAACAAACACACATAAATCATTTACATTTCTGTATATTACCAACAAAGCCCAACAGCAAGAGCTAGAAAGAGAAATTTCATTTAAAGCTATGGTAGACACTAAAATATCTGGGAGTCTACCTGCCAAAACAAACCCAGGGACTATATGAACACAATTACAAGACACTTTTCACACAAATAAAGTCAGATCTAAGTAAGTGGGAAAGCATCAGTTTCTCGTGGGTAGGCTGAGGTATTATAATAAAAATGACAATTCTGCCTAAATTAATTTACTTATTCAGTGCCATACCAATCAAACTACCAGAACATTGTTTTCTAGAGCTAGAAAAAATAATATCAAAATTAATCTGAAAGAACAAAAGATCCAGAATATCAAGGGAATTAATGAAAAGAAATGCTAGAGAAGGTGGCCTAGCCCTACCAGATCTGAAATTGTATTATAAAGCAGCAATCATCAAAACCACTCGGTACTGGCTAAGAAATAGAGGGGAAGATCAATGTAATAGGTAAGGTACTCAAGACACAGTAGTCAATAAATATAGCAGTATACTCTTTGATAAACCCAAGAACTCCAACTTCTGGGATAAGAATTCACTGCATGACAAAAATTGTACACAAGATAAAGTCCGAATGGATACATGATATAGGTATAAAGACTGATACTATAAACAAATTAGGGGAGCAAGGGATAGTGTATTTGTCAGATTTTAGAAGAATGGAGAAATTCATGACCAAACAAGAGATAGAGAACATTATGAAGTAGAAAATGGATAATTTTGATTGCATTAAATTGAAAAGTTTTGCACAATCAAATCAATGAAACCAAGATTAGGAAGGAAGCAGAAAACTGTGAAAGAAATTTTACACTAGTGTCTGTAATAAAGGCCTCATTTCTAAAATATATGGAGAACTGAGTCAAATGTACAAGAATACAAGTCATTCTCCAATTGACAAATGGTCAAAGGATATGAGCAGGCAGTTTTCAGAGGAAGAAATTAAAGATACCTACAGTTATATGAAAAAATGTTTTATATCACTATTGATTAGAGAGATGCAAATCAAAACAACTGTGAAGTACCACTTCACATCTATCAGATTGGCTAACATGACAAAACACGAAGATGATAAAAGCTGGAGACAATATGGAAGAGTTGGAACACTAATTCATTGTTGGTGGAACTGTGAGCTGATGCAGCCATTCTGGAAAGCAATTTGGAATTATGCCCAAAGGGCTACAAATATGAGCATACCATTTGACCCAGCAGCAATGTCACTTCTAGGACTGTATCTCAAAGAGATCTTAAAAATGGGAAAAGGTTCGATATGTATAAAAATATTTGTAGCCATTCTGTTTGTGGTGGCCAAGAACTAGAAATTTAGGGAATGCCTATCAATTGAGGAATAGCTGAACAAGTTGTGGTATATGAATGTAATGGAGTACTATTGTGCTATAAGAAATGATGAACAGGAGGACTTCAGAAAAGTGTGGAAAATCTTATATGAACTGATGCTGAGTGAAATGAGCAGAACCCGGAGAACATTATACCCAGCAACACTCACACTCTGCAAGGACTGTTTCTGATAGACTTCACCCTTCACAGCAATGCAAGGACCTAAAACATTCCCAAAGGACTCTTGAGGCAAAATGCCATTCATATCCAGAGAAAGAACTATGAAATTAGAATACAGAATAAAATAGTCTATTTTCTCTTGTGTTATGTTTTGGTTTGGTTTTTCTCATGGTTTCTCCCATTCATTTTAATTCTTCTATGCAACATGACTAATGTGAAAATGTGTTTAATAAGAATATAGATGTAGAACCCATATAAGACTGCATGCTGTCTTGGGGAGGGTGGGGGGAAGGAAGTGGAGAAAATTCAAGATTTATGGAAGTTATTGTTGAAAACTGAAAACAAATAAATTTATTTTTAAAAAAGTTTTCTCTTCTCTGAGCTAAACACCCCCAATTGCTTCAACCTATCCTCACACAGTATATGTGAGCCATCTCATCAATCCATATATCTACTTCAAGATTTACTCCATCTTGTCTTCCACTGTACCCTAAACATGGCCTGATCATAGGGCAGAGTACTGTGGAACTACCTCCCTTATTCTGAACCACAGACCTCTCTTATATGCAAACCAGGAACATTTTTGACAGGAGCATCCCACTGTTGACTCATATTAAAGTCCCAGACCACAAAAATACCTGAGATTTTTCCATAACAATTGTTATGTAGCCATGCACCTCTCCAATATCCTAAATTTTTGAAACTGGTTTTTGAACTCCAGAGTTAAACTTTGCATTTATTCATATTATACTTGGTTTTATCTGATTTGACCAGTTATTCTAGCTTGTAAGAATATTTTGGAATTCTTACTCTTTCCTGGTGGTTCAAATGTTCCTCCAAGCTTCTCATCATCCTCATTCAACACATTCAAGCTATGTCTTCATCCAAACCACTGATAAAATATTAGACAACACAGAACCAACTATATCTCACTGAAGTATCTGACTAAAGAAATCCCTTCAAGTAGACATCATCCTCATTAATGACTGCTCTTTGCAGTCATTTCCAAGTCCACCTAACAGTCCTGTCATTAAGCCCATATTCCTTCATCTTATCTACAAGCATAAAAAAAAGACTTTGACTTGAAGCTAAAGAAATTACATCTATCACCTTCCCCCGACCTACCAGTTTGACTATCAAAAAAAAAAAAAGAAAGAAAGAAATGAGGTTAGTTTGGGGTAATTCCATGATAAAGCTACTATGGCTGTTAGTGATCATTATGGTTTCTAAGTGTTCATAAAGCACTTCCAAAAGACCTAAGTAGTCCTTTCCTAGGATACTGCTGGCCCAAAAGCCAAAATGATTCATGTGATCAAAGTGGGGAGTCAAATGGATTTTTCCCATGGTATCACTGGTCTGAAATTCATGTAGAATAAGTTAGGAAGTAAGGTCCCTTTGGTTGACCAGAAGAGATAGGACAGAGACAGGATGCCAGGCAAGGTGTCCTTTGTGCTTGAAGAGGACCAAAATAATGTCACAATGTTGAGGTCAATGTATATTGTATTCCACTATGGCTGATCAGATCAACATAAGCTCAGAAGACTCACAGCTCAGGCACAAATAGTCTATGTCAACATTTTGGATGGAAATATCTCTAAATTTGTGCATCTTACATTTCTTTTGAGCTACTACAATTCTGCCTTGCTCATAGAGCACAGTACTGTCCCAATTGACACCAAAGTTCTTCAGAGACACTTTGAGAGTGTCCTTGCTTTGCTTTTTGTGACTACCATGTAAGCACTTGCCCTGTGTAAGTTCTCTACAAAATGGTCTTTTAGGCAAACAAACGTTTGGCATTTGAACAATGTGGCCAGCCTATTGGAGCTGACCTCTCTGAAGCAGAATTTGAATGTTTGGCAGTGCAGTTTGAGAAAGGAACTCAGTGTCTGGTTAGTCAGCAACTATCTTGCCAGGTGACCTTCAGAATCTTCCTGAGACAATTCAAATGGAAGTTCAATTTTCTGGCATGGCTCTGGTTGACTATCCAGGCTTCGTAGGCATAAAACAATGAAGTCAGCACAATGGTGACCTTCAGTTTGGCATGTAGTTTGGCATGGAGCTCTCCCACACTTTCTTTTGGAATCTCCCAAACACTGAGCTAGCTCTGGCAATTTACGTTATCAATTTCATCATCTATGTTTACATCCCTGGAAAATATGCTGTCAAAGTAAATGAACCTATCCATAGCATTCAAAATGTCTCCATTTGCTATGAACAATGGTTCTATGTATGATGGTGTGGTGGTGACTGGTGGAGAACCTGTTTTCTTGGTGTTAATTGTTGAGCCATAATTACTACAAGTGGCAAAGAACTGATCCAAACTCTGTTGCAGTCTCAGAGGCTGTACTGAGTACAGAAATAGTAATGAGTTCCTGGATTATATCTGGAACTATAAGATTGTGTGATGGTCATAGAACCATGTTCTGAGACATTAGGACCTGAAGGGAAATGGAATAATGGATACTAGTTCTTTGGAATGTATCCCGAGAGAATGTATAGAGCAGCTAACACTTGGAAAGTTTCTGGAGCCTATAAAAATGCAAGAGACAAGAAGCTGATTAGTTTTTCTCACGAGTTTTATGGAGACTATGATTGAATGCCTAGGGGGTGGAGGAAAGAAATGGGCCCTGAGTATCTTAGGAGAGTGTTCCTTGGTTCTTTTTGAGGTAGTGTACTACAATGGTATATAGGCTTTGTAAAGGCAGGCTATGATTCCCTTGCTGATTAAGAATGGAAATATATTTCTCTTCTCTCTCTTTTTAAAAAATATTTTTAGTTTTCAACATGCACCTTTATAATTTTTGAGCTTTAAATTTTTTCCTCCTCCCAAAGATGGCATGCAATCTGATATATTCTATCCATGTACAATCATATTAAACATATTTCCACATTAGTCATGTTGTAAAGAAGAATTAGAACTAAAGGGAAAAAAACACTAGAAAGAAAAAAAAGGAAAATAGTATGCTTTTGATCTACATTCAGAGTTCTTTCTCTGAATATGGACAGCATTTTCCATCATGAGTCTTTTGGAATAGTCTTAGATCATTGCATTGCTGAGAAGAGCTAAGTCTATCAAAGATGGTTATCACACAGGGTTGCTGTTACCATGTACAACGTTTTCCTAGTTCTGCTCACTTCACTCAGAATCAGTTCACGCTAGGCTTACCAGGTTTTTCAGAAGTCCTCCTGCTTATCATTTCTTATGGAACACTGATATTCCATTATATTCATATACCACAACTTGTTCAGTCATTCCCCAATTAATGGGCATTCCCTCAATTTCAAAGTCTTGGCCAACACAAAAACAGCTGCTATAAATATTTTTGTACATTTGGATCCTTTTCCCGTTTTTATGGTCTCTTTGGGATACAGACCTAGAAATAGTATTGCTGGATCAAAGGGTATGCGCAGTTCCACATTGTTCTCCAGAATGGTTGGATCAATTCACAACTCTACCAACAATGCATTAGTGTTCCAATTTTCCTACATCTTCTCCAACATTTTATCATTTTCCTGTTTTGTCATGCTAGCCAATCAGATAGGTATGGTATCTCGAAGTCATTTTGATTTGCATTTCTCTAATCATGAGAGATCTAGAACTTTTTTTCATACTATAAATTTCTTCCTCTGAAAACTGTCTGTTCATATGCTTTGACTATTTATCAATTGGGGAATGATATATTCCTATAGAGTTGACTTTCTCTTCTGTACATGACTTTCCAATAAAGTTGTAATATGCTTAAATGCTTACTGGTCATTTTATGCTTACTAGGGAACAGACATATGTTTCATAAAAGCAAAAGTCATTTTAAATTTTGTCTTCAGATTTCCATCATCTGGAACAGTGCCTTTTATACAGTAGGGACTTTATAAATGTCTGCTGAATGGAACAGAATTGAACTTAAACCTAGAGTGGAGATCTGTTGTTGTTCCTTCATAGTTCTCAAAAAAGACCAATGATATCAGGAGGGTGATGTCTTGACTTGTAAGTGAATTGGATTTAAGTGAGGCAGGACTGTGTAAAGTCATCAGCTTCCTCTCTCCTCCAGTTATTGGAGTCCAGTGGCAAGTCTTAAGTGAAGATGATTGGAGATGGCCCTGGATACAGTGGGGAACCTTGGGCTTTTTAAGCTTCAGGTCTTTCTCGGGTTTCAGTTTGTCTGAAAGCAAGGCTCATTTAATAATTAAAGGTTAGGTAAGAATGGGGGCAAAAGATAGCCAAGTTTGCCAAAAGGATGGATCTGAGAGGGGAAAAACTCTCAGTCTTTTACTCAATCATTAAAGGCAGAATGATTTGGATTTAAAGGCAAAGTTAAGTAGCTATTTTTGAATCACAATGGATTTTATTTAACAAAGTCTGGTTCCCCTCCTTACCGCCCCAACTATGTTTCAAGAAATCATAAATGAAAACTACATGATATAAGAGAGTTAATTGTCCCATAGTGGAAATCTAGAAACAGACTAAATGAAGGTGTTCCTAGGACCTGAGCCCATGATAGAGTAAAATGAATCACTGAGTTGTAACTGATAATTTCTCAAGAATGAACCCCATCCACAGAGGCTAGAGCTACAGCTTTGAGACAGGTTGACAAGATTTCCACGTAGGTAGTACATCAGAAAAAGAAATAGTGCTGGCTTTATATGGTGGCTGCTTTCCTAAGTGTTCACTAACCAGGCCCTTAATAATATATCTTAGAATTGAAGATGATCTCACTAGTCTCTGATTTGTTTACTACACCCTCTTCCCTTTTTGACAAGGGTAGAGGTGTCTGCCCTTCTTCAGGTATGGGACACCTTTCTGTTTCTCCAAAACATCGCCAGTGGCTAAAAGATCAAATTTGCCATTTTCTTCCTTTTCTAATGAAAGTTTCCTTTCCCTCCTTCTTTACTCATTCCCTATCTTTTTTCTTCTTTTTTTCATAGCTCCTATTGAAAGTCTTTTTTCTTCTTTCAAGGCTCCACTAAAGAAGCACTTCCATGAAGCCTTCCTTGATTTACTCAGTGGAAAATAATGCCTCTATCATCCCATATTCTTATAGGGCTTTGCCTAGACCTCTCCTTTACACCTTTCATGTGTAGATGTTTTGCCTTTCTCATCCTTGAGGATTGGGATGGTTTTGATTTTTTCATTTGTTACTATCATCCAGCACAACACTACATGCACATGAATTATAGATGTTTGGTAAATGTTTCTTTAATGGAATTATTGAATTGATGGGCTTTGTGCTTGTTTTATTTTGTTCTGTCTTATTTACTTGTGGCTTTCAAATCTATGTGAGTCAGTTAAATAGTTCTAGATATTTCTGCTAAATATATAAATAGTACTTCTGGGAGCTCTTTAAGAAAAGATTAAACAGCAATCAGTCCTAGATATGTTCTTCATTCCCTTGCCTGAAGACCACTTATGATACTCAATAACTGTCTGAATTGTTTTCCAGTTCCACGTTCCATAATCCTGTGAACTGAAAATTTTCTCTAGCTCTGATACACCAGAATTCTCATACATCTTAGGTTTGCTGAAGAAATTGACGGAATGGTGAGATTTTAGAATTAGAAGGATTCTCAGAGGCCAGCTCATCCAACTCCTTAATTGTACTGATAAAGAAACCAAGGCCCAGAGAAGTGAAGTCTTTTGCCTGGACATGGTATGGAGGTCGCAAAGTAAGTACATAGGTCTCAATGCTGGTAGCATGGCTACAAATTAAATTCACGCCCCCTGATACCCTGTCCAGAGCTCTTTCCACTGCACCATTTTCTCTCAATTTGTCTTTTTCACCATAAAAAGATGAACATGTTATTAGCCCCCAGCCACTGCTGCCTACCCTCTCAACCACACCTTGAGATTATTTTGTGTGTATATACAGGAAACAAGATTTGGGTACTGAAGGGGACCATCAAAGGACAAACTCCATGAACTCCTTCATTTCGTGATGAGGAAACAGGCCCAGAGAAGTTGTGACTTGCCTATATCCCCATAACTATTAAGTGACAAACCCAGAATTTTCACTCAGATTCTGACTTCAAATAGTACACTTTCTACTGTACTATGATGTCTATCAATATACTGTTTCCCCCATTAAGAAGTAAATTATGTGAGAGCGGGGCCTATTCCATTCCTGTTTTGATATCAATCAATTAAATAAAAAACTTTTCTTAAGTGCCTCTGGTGCCACGAACTGTGTCCAGTGCTAGGGATACAAAACAGGGCAAAAGACTATCATTGCCTTCAAGAAACATATAATCTAATGAATCAGCCCCTAACACAGGGCCTGGTATATAATGGGCACTTACATGTTTATTGATTCATTCATGGGACCAGATTCTAGAATAAATTAGACTTGGAATCAGAAGGCATGATTTCCAATTTAGCTGTGACACCTTTTAACCTTGAGCAAGCAACTTCCTTTGTGTGAACCTTGGTTTCCTCATTTGTAAAATCTATAAAAACAAATACAGAAACAAAACCAAACAACAAACCTTTCCTATCTGCCTCTGAGTTTTTGTGGGGAGCAAGTCATGGTAAAGCAGGTAACGCAATTTTGTGAAGTGTGTAAATGAAGCTCGAATTAGGGACTAAGCTTGTGATATCAGTAGTCTAGGGGGTTTCCAGATTAGGAAACTCCCTTATTCAGTGCAGGTGAGCACCCTCTTTATCATTTATTGTCTTAGAGACTTGCCTGGAGTCATAACAGCCAGTATGGAACAGAAATAGGACTGGAACTTGGCTCTTTCTGGCAGCAAGGCTAGCTCTCTATTCACCATGCCCTACTACCTCTAAGACATAAAGGATTCTAAGTATTATAGTTAAGAAAATTCAGAATTTTAATTTCAAACAACTTAAGCCAGGCTCTCATATTTGAAAGAGTTGAAAGATTTAGGTTCATACCCCAGCAAATCACTTGACCTCTAGATTGCCTCATGATGAATAATCAGACTTAGAGTATCTAACAGCACTGTAGGGAAAAGGAACAACACTTTGTAAAATTAAATTAAGGTAATGAACATTATTAATACCTTATATAAATATATTGATATGCATTTTTTGATCCAGACCTATGATATCATTAGCATAGGGAACTCCCATAATGAAACTCTTTCTGGCCTTATAGTCTTAGAGAGTTGTCAGGGGCAATAAGAAGGGCAGTGATTTGCTCGTGGTCATAAGGCCAGTAAACCAGTAAGACCATCCTGGGTCATCTCCAGTCATCCTGATGCATATCTGGTCACTGGATTCAGATGGCTCTGGAGGAGAAGTGAGGCTGGTGACCTGCACAGCCCTCCCTCACTCAAAACAAAGTCAAGTACAAGTCATGTCATTATTTCTCTGATGGCATGGTCTTCTTTGGCAAGGAAGGATGAACACACACAAGGCCAGTAAGTGTCAGAGGCAGGAATTGCATCTGGGTCTTCCTGACTCCAAGGAATAGTCTATTTTCTCTTCTTCTCTCTGTCTCCCAAATATTACATAATAATAATTAGGTCCATAACAAGTTATTTAATCTCCCTAGACCTCAGTTTGCCTATTAGTAAAATGAACAAGTCCTAATAGACCCAATCCAACAAATATTTAATGTGACTACTATATGCCAGGTGCTGTGTTAAGCACTGGGGATACATATAAAGTCCCTACCCTATATCAAGTCCCTACCCTCAAGGAACTTAAAATCTAATAGGGGGAGATAACACATAAAAGAGGCAGGAAAGTGGGGGAAGGGGGAAACCAGAGTATATGTGACATTTTGTTCTGTGTGGTTGAAACCAGGCAGAGTACCACTCTTTCTTGCTATACCACTAATATTAACTAGTCCAGTCCAATCCATTCCAATAAACATTTATTATGCATCTTCTATATTCACCTTCTACTGTGCCAAGAGCTGGGGATACAATTAATAAAAAGATACATAGGTCTTACCCTCAAACAGCTTACAATCTAGGGAGGGAGACAAACACAAAAGGAGGTAGGGAAAGGGATGAGGGAGAAGATCAAGGGGTACCTGGCACAGAGGTGGAGGCATCTTGTTCTGTGTAGTGAAAACAAGGCGGAACAGGAGATACAGACTGGAGTAAGTCCCAAAGCCCTGCTTCTACTCTGTAGAAAGGAAGGCTTTGGGAAGAGTTTGGGATTCCTCTCTCCAGCCCTCCAATCAGCATGGAGCCAGTCTGAGGGTGGTGGTATCAATCAAGTAAACTGTGTAGTGATGAGATTAAAGGGGATGAATTTAACCTGGGAGGGGCATGTTGCATTGAAACCTGGCAAAGCCCCAGATGCAAAGTGACCTCTGAGGACTCTTCCAACTCTAGGTCTTTGATCCTATTACCTTTTGTCAGACCAGTCTGACATATTCCTGCACTTAATGTTTGGCTCAGGAACAAAAAAATATATAGGTCTTAGATCTCATCTAATCCAAATCCTTCATTTTACAAATGAGAAAATTGAATCCCAGACAGAGGAGTGACCTGAACAGTTAGGCCTGGGTCTTCTGGCTCCAAATCCAGGGGTCTCCCCACACCTGCACTCAGCTGCTAAAACTCCTATGAAAACCAATCCTGCTCCAATCTAGTCCAGGCTTGACAGCCAATTAATAGCAAGGAAGCTGCTAGACACCAGGCCTGCTCTTCTCCATGACATATGGGCTTCTCATTATGTACTCTGTGCCTTTCACCTTAATTGGATATTCCCCTCCCCTTCTCTGTAGCCTTTGTGCTTGACAGTCTGACGTAAATGCTGTCCAGGCTACTTTCAAATTCACTAATGGAGGCATTAGCACCTGCATGGGCTTTGTATTTTTTTTTCCTTCTTTTCTCTTAAAGAGCCATGAAAAGCCCACTTTCAAACTTATGATTAATTTCCCTGGGAAGGAAATAGAGTGGACTCAGTGAGCAGCTCCACTGAGAAGTTCACTTCTGACCCTTCCCAATGACTGCTGGAAAAGTTTTGCTTTTCCTCAACGAAATCAATGTTTGGAACCAAAGCGAGTCCACCCTGGCTGCTTCTCTGGCCTCTTTTGAAAACTTCATCGATGGCAGTTTTCTTAAAGTTCAAAGGTGAGGGAAGTTACTGTGTGGGGCCCTGTCCTCTGTGCGATGAGCAGCCGGGATGCTGAGCTGCAGGTTAGCTAACCTCTTCCATCTTCTTCTTCTTATTGAATATGTCTCTCTTTTGATCTGTTTCTCGCTTAGCTTGCCCTTTATGCTACACTCTCTACTTCTAGATCAATGAGCGGTGATTGTACTTCGGCTTGTACTACTAATTGCTAGACCAGGGGCCTAGGGAGCTCGGTGGACTTGCCCCCTCCCTCAGAAAGCTTTTCACTTCAGGGATGACTTTCGTAATAGCAGCCAGGCTTCAGAACCAAGTGGAAGGGTCACATGAAACAGTGTTCTGGTCATGAGAAATATGATCAGCCTGGAGTGAACAAAACCTTTCTACAATGGAGGATGCTCCTAAAAAGGGAGCTGAGGGACCATTACTGGACATCATAGAGTTATAGATTTAGAGTTAGAAGGGACCTTAAAGGTCATCTAGCCTTAATTGTTTCTTTCTTTTCTTTCTTTTATTCTAAACTTAAGAAATAGAACAAGCATTTCCATAATAGAGTAGAAGAGAAAAAAGATTTCATATGAAACTGCAAATCTGTTATACATAGCTTGCTGTTTAAAAAATATATACGTACAAAATAAAGTTATCATGTAACTGTCTTTTTATTCCTGTTTTCTTTCCTCCCTGCCCCCCCCAGAGATGGCTAATATTAAATAAAAATATGTATGTATACGTAAAATTGTTTTATACATATTTCTATTTATCAGTACTTTCTCTGGATATAGACAGCACCTTCCTTCACAGGTCCTTTGTAGTTCATTTGACTATTTGTAGCAGTCAAATTATTATATTATGATTAGTATTATGTTAGTTCAAAGTCGTTCTTTAAACAATATTGCTGTTACCGTATTCAATGTTCAGTTTGTTTTTCATTATTTCATACAAGTCTATCCATGTTTTTCCTAAGATCTTTGAGATCATCATTTCTCATAATACAATCCATCACAATCATATGCCACAACTTGTTCAGCCATTCCCCAATTGACAGACATCCCCACAATTTCCGGTTCCTTGCCAACACAAAGAGAGCTGCTATAAATATTTTAGGACATACAGATTCTTTTCTGTTTTCCCTAATCATCTTGAAAATAGACCTTATATTGGTATTACTGGATCAAAGGGTATAGGTAGCTTAATAACTCTTTGGGCATAATTCTATAATATTATGGATAAGGAAACTGAGGCCCAGAGAGTTAGAATAATTTACCTTAGGTCAAACAGATAGCAAAGTGGGAGAAATAAGATTTAGTCCTCAGAGTAAGTCTGGTTTGGTCTTCATAAGGTCTAAAGTTGAGAGTTAGAAAGCATCAATTCCTTTCATTGTACAGCTGAGAAAACTGAGGTCCAAGAGAGTAAAGTGACTTGCTCAAGGTTCACCTAAAAGCAATATTCAAACCCAAGTCCTTTGGTTCCAAAGCCAGTGCTCTTTCCACAGTGTTGTATTATGGCATCACCAGAGAACTGGCATAAATCATGTTGATTTAGAATGGAAGGGGATCATAAAATTCAGAGCTGGAAGGGACCTTAGAACACATTTAGTACAACTAGATCCTTGCACAGATGACAAAGCCAGTCATAACTCACCTAATGTCACACAGATAGCATGTGGCAGAGTCAAAATTCAAACCTTGATTCAGATTTATCTGAGTAATCTCAGTGATCTTTCTCCTTCTCCATAATGCCCTCCTACTACTTTCCTTGTATGAACCTCAGTTTCCTTATTTGTAAAATGAAGATAATAATACCTGTTCTGCCTAACTTGCAGGGTTATCACAAGAGTTAGCCGAGATAACTTAGATGCAAACATTGTGAAATATGAATCACTCGCTAGATCTAATAGGATATTACGTGGACCACGATCAACCTCCCAGCAGATTTTAAGTTACCTTTCCAGTGACTAATTGACCAAGCTTCCTCCCCTCCCCCAAACCCACCCTCCGATTCTGGAATTTCTCTGAAGCATTCTGAAATTACAGTATATTTGTTTTGGAGACCTCATGCTGTTCCCACTCCCAGTGATTTCCATTAATGATGTGTATCTGTCCATTTATGAATTAATCACACATGATTGAGCAATGAGCTCAGATAATATCTGCTGGCTTTCACATTTCCCTAATGAAATATTCATGGAGACAACACCATTATAAATCATAGTAACACTATTGATTTTTTTCTATCACATTCTCAGAATGAACTATTAATTTTTTTTAACATGGATCAGACAAACACAACATGATGAAGAGATTGATGTACTCTGATTCTATGCCTTTCTGTCTTTGCTTGAACCTTCAATTTATACTGGGGCAGACACAATTTCACATGGTAAGGCATGTATTTCCTGGCCACATAGATTTCTTTTTATTCTAGACTTATTCCAAACTGCTTTCTGATTTTAAAAATCCTTGATCTCACTAGCATTTTTTTACCCAAAGATCCTAATTTGTCACATCTATATCCCTTACAGCACTGCATGAGTAACCATTCTAAAGTACTGTGATATTATACCTTCACCTAAAAAAACCTTTAATGACTCCCCATTGCCTCACTAATACACTCCTGAACCTACTTCAAGGCCCTCCACAACCTGGCCCCAGTCTGCCTGTCCAGCTTTCTGTCATATCCTTGCCCACCACAATCTCCTCTCCAATCAAGTCAAACTCTTTCTTGTTCCCACGTTATCCTTCATTGCAGTTGCTCACAGCGTTCTCTGGGCTTCCCTTTCTTTCCCACCTCAGCCTCTTTCTTCAAGGTGTCACTCAAGTGTTGCCTCTCCATGAAGACTTCCTTTTACTTCCCTCTCCATCTTTCACCTAAAAGTAACCTCATAATCTAGGTCTGACCTGAGCCACTAACTCCGTGCGACTTTACCCAAGTCACAACCATTGGGGGTTTCATTTTTCTCATTTGTAGGATGCTAGTGCTAAACTTTAGCTCTAAGGGTTTTTCAGCCTTAAATCTATACTGTTCCTCCCTTAATTTTCCATAACCTTGGTCTTTACCCCCTTTTTTTGTACAAACTTGACTCTATTAGAGTTATTTATGTCATTGTCTACTGTACTCGGATTAAAAATTGCTTAAGGTTAATGTCACTTGTTGAGCAAACGATGAATGGGGAATTCAAGGTATCCAAGTGGCATAACGAACAGAGTGCCAGACTTGAATTTAAGAAGAGTCAAGTTCAAATCCTGCTTCAGACACTTACTAGCTTTGTGACCCTAGGCAAGTCACTTAACCTCTTAGCTTTAGAGGAGGATAGCACCTGTCTCACAGGGTACTTATTGGAATCAAATGAGATAAGATATTCAAAGTACTATAAAAATGTTAAGTATCATTACTACAATTCTTTGATGATGCACTGATAAGTTGCATGAAAAGCATCTGTTTTGGCCTACAAGTAAGCATTACTTACTAGAAATGGTACATTGAAAAGGCACAGCTAAAGAAAAATGTATCCAATATCATGGCAGATGAGACTGATCCCAAACTATCTGCATTGTAGCAGTAGGCCTCCAAAGCAATGCTGTCAATGGAACTGCCACCTCAGAATAAAGGTATTTTGCATGTGACGTAGGGTAAAGGCAGAGTTGAGATGGCTGAGGACCAAAACCCTTTGGACTCCTCATGAGTTCCTCTCCTACATCCTCCTGAGTCACAGCCAGGATGCTGGACCATTCACAAGGTACGGGGGATGATGAAAGAAATCAAAGTTTGCCCAGCAATTGAAAGGGGGCAAAGCATGACCTGCAGCTGCTTTTCTTGGCATCCTCTAAGACAGCCCTTTTTCAGTAGGCCTGTGTAAGGCCACATGGAGCCAATCAAGGGCAGTTGGAAGCCAGTCCCTGTGTTTCATGTCCTTGATTGGTCATGACCAAAATGTGTGCCCTCTTAGATCCAGTTTTGTTGAATGTGTGTGTGTGTGTGTGTGTGTGTGTAGATGTAAGTTTGTGTGTATCTAGAAGTGTGTATATATCTATCTACATACACACATATATTCATTCTCCTATTCACTCATTCATTCATTTGTTTGTTTATTTATTTATGTGTTCATTGTTTTATTTTCCCTAGTAGCTGGTCAACTTTTAGTCATTTGGCCAGACTAACAAAGAACACTAGCCTGGGATTTTGGTTCCACATTTTAGACCTAGTCCCAGCTCTTCCACTGACTATTATTATGACCTTAATCTAAGCATTGGACCTTCCTAAACTTATCACATTTTCTAAAATGTATTTATTTTTCAGGCATTTATAGTCTGTTTATCCCTTTCCCTGTTCCCCTTATAATTAAAAAAAAAAAATCCTTATTATAAATATACATAGCCCAGCAAAACAAATTCGCATATTGGCCATGCCTGAAAATCATTGCTTCTGCTTCCAGTTAAAGTTCATCAGCCGATTTGTGATTTGCCATTGCACTAATCAGAGTGCTAAAGTCTTTCTAAGTTGTCTTTCTCAATAATGTAGTCATTTTGTACATCCTTCTACTCACCTCACTCTGCATCAGTTTTTAGAGGTCTCCCCAGTTTGGGACCACACTGAAACTATTACTGAAACTGTCCATTTAATTGTTTCTTAGGGCACAATCATATTCTATTACATTCACACAGAACAATTTGTTCAGCTGTTCCCATATAGGACATCAGTGCCTTAGTTTCTAAGCTTGTGCTATATGAAAAAGAGCTGATATAAAATTGTCTGTACATATAGATCCTTTCCCCCTTTCTTTAAACTCCACCACATCTATAATATAGAAGAAAAAGTGCTTGTTGGGTCTTCTTCACCAAAGCTATGATGAGGGGCAGATGAGATTATGAGGAATCACTTGGAAAACTGTTAAGATGCTAGCCCCATCTAGGATAGTACCAACATTAGGGCAATGGTGATAATTTATACAAACATATACCAACATGGCATATCCACAATCCCAGGCTGTATTTTCTTCTGTCTCCTTAGATTCTCTTCCTGGCACCCTCTAGTTCCACCTCACCCACTTATCCATCCCCCTACCACAGACTTTCACTAGGGACCATTGCCTTGGTAATGTTCCCATCCTCAGCCAGTAAGAGCTATGGAAACCAATTTTGTAGGAAAGAAGAATTTTCATGTCACTAGACTCCCTTTCCTACACTTTCCTTCCTCCCTCTCACTCTGACCTTTTAGCTTGCCATTGTCCTCATATTTTTATATTTTCCTCTTCTATCAAAATCTTTCAGGGAGACTCACACTCTAGTAGGGTTTTAATACAACAATGACTACAACAAAAACCCTGTAAAACACAGTAATATTATGAGAATGGAGAGTTAAAGCTACAAAAGTTCTAATAGAGGCCTGAAGAGCAAGGAGGTGATTGAACAAGGACATAATCTAATGTAAGGTCTATATAGTCTAAGTTTCCTTTTGGCTATTAGATTGTATTAGGGTAGGAAAGGATTTGGTGAACTCATTCTCACAAAGACAGACAACCATTGCTTACTGTATGAATTTGTCAAATAACGTTTTTATTTTAATTGAAAACAAAAATCTTGGAGGGTCAGAGCCAAGATGGCAGAGTAAAAGGACAGACCTACTCTAGCTCTACTTTATAACCCAAATAATACTTGTAAAAATGACTTAAAACAAATTCTAGAGCAGCAGAAGTCACAAAACAACAGAGTGAAAGAGATTTTCAGCTCAAGACAGTCTGGAAGGCTGACAGGAAAGGTCTATCACATTGGACTCAGAGTGCAGCCCAGCCTTGGCCACGCTACACTGACAGGACTGGAGCAAGCTTCAGGGCACAGAATCATGGGTAGCAGCTGCAGCTCCCAGATTTCTCAACCCAGAAACACTGAAGACAGCTTCAAAGGTCAGTAAGAAAGCTCTTTCACCTGGGTGAGAAGGGAGCCCAGTCTGGCCTCAGTCCAGACCCCAGAGCAGGATCAGTCACTGCAGCAGCAACATCCACTTTTGGAGCCCTCGGCCTAAAGACCTTGGGGGAATCAAGCAGCTGATCTGGGTTTCAGTCCTGAGAGGTGGTCCTGAGGTGAGAAGGAGTACTGGTGTGGTGGAGCTGATAGAGGTTCTGGAGAAGGAATCCTGCTCACAGATCAGAGCACAAACCAAGAGAGGAGTAAACTCCTCTCCCTTGATTGTGCCACCTTGGAGGAACTGAGAACTTACAGGTCCCTAAAATATACCCTCCACTTGACAAAGGACTGAAAAGTCAAGTGACTAACGGGGAAAATGCCCCCCAAAAAGGGGAAAAAATAAGACTATAGAAGGTTACTTTCTTGGTAAACAGGTATTTTCTTCTATCCTTTTGAATGAGGAAAAGCAAAGCTTACCATCAGAGGAAGATATCAAAGTCAAGACTTCTACATCCAAAACCTCCAAAATAAATATGAAATGGTCTCAGGCCATGGAAGAGCTCAAAAAAGATTTTGAAAATCAAATAAGAGAGGTGAGGGAAAAATTGGGTAGAGAAATTAGAGCAATGCGAGAAAATCATGAAAAGTGAGTCAATACCTTGCTAAAGGAGACCCAAAAAAATACTGATGAAAATAACAACTTTAAAAATAGACTAACCCAAATGGCAAATGAAGTTCAAAAAGCCAATGAGGAGAATGCTTTAAAAAGCAGAATGGGCCAAATGGAAAAGGAGGTTCAAAAGCTCACTGAAGAAAATAGTTTTTTAAAAATTAGAATGGAGCAGATGGAAGCTAATGACTTTATGAGAAACCAAGAAATTACAAAACAAAACCAGAAGAATGAAAAAAAATTGAAGACAATGGGAAATATCTCATTGGAAAATCAACTGACCTGGAAAATAAATCTAGGAGAGATAATTTAAAAATTATTGGTCTACCTGAAAACCAGGATCAAAAAAAGAGCCTAGACATCATCTTCCAAGAAATTATCAAGGAAAACCACCTTGATATTCTAGAACCAGAGGGTAAAATAGAAATAGAAAGCATTCACCAATCACCTCCTGAAAGAGATCTCAAGATCCTAGGAATACTGTAGCCAAATTCCAGAGTTTCCAGTTCAAGGAGAAAACATTACAAGCAACCAGAAAGAAACAACTAAAGTATTGTAGAAATACAATCAGGATAACACAGGATTTAGCAGTTTCTACTCTAAGAGATTGAAGGATTTAGAATATGATATTCCAGAGGTCAAAGGAGATAGGATAAAAACCAAGAATCACCTACCCATCAAAACTGAGTATAATACTTCAGGAAAAAAAAATGGAATTTCAATGAAATAGAGGACTTCCAAGCATTCTTGTTGAAAAGAGCAGAGCTGAATAGAAAATTTGACTTTCAAATACAAGAATCAAGAGAAACATGAAAAGGTATATAGGAGAGAAAAGTCTTAAGGAACTCATTAAAGTTGAACTATTTACATTCCTACATGGAAAGATGTTATTCATAACTCATGAGACCTTTCTCAGTATTAGAGTAGTTAGAGGGAATATATATATGTAGGTGGATATGGGTATGTATGTATGTATGTATTATATATGTATATATGTGTATGTATATGTTATATAACGTATATAATAGACATATAACAGAGCACAAGGTGTATATATGCATATAAACATACATACACACACGTACATATACATACTTAGACACATAGACAAAGGGCACAGGGTGAGTTGAATATGAAGGGAGAATACTTAAAAACAAATTTACTGTTGAATAGAATGCACTAAGAGTAAGAGAAAGAGAGAGGTAGAATGTAGCAAATCATCTCACATAAAAGAAGGAAGAAAGAGCTTTTACAATAGAAGCAAAGAGGGGTGGAGAAGAAAGGAAATAATTGAGCCTTACTCTCATGGAATTTGGCTTAAGGAGGGAATAATACATATTCAATAAACAATCTATCTTACCCTGGAGGAAGGCAAGGGGGAAGGGGATAGGAGAGGGAAGATAATAGAAGGGACAGCAAACTGGGAAAAGGGATAATCAGAAGCAAACACTATTGTGGGAGGACAGGTCAAGGGAGAGAATGGAATAAATGAAGGGCAAGATAGGACAGAGGTAAATGTGGTTAGTCTTTTACAACATAACTATTATGGAAGTGCTTTGCATTGTTACATATGTATGACCTATATTGAATTGCTTGTTTTCTCAATTAGGGTGAGTGGGGAGGGAGGGAGAGAATATGGAACTCAAAGCTTTAAGAATGAATGTTAAAAATTGTTTTAGCATGCAACTGAAAATTAAACTATACAAGCAATGAAGTATAGAAATCTATTCTGCCCTACAGGAAAATAGAGGGGAAGGGGGATGGAAGAGGGGTGGGTAATAGAAGGGAGGATAGACTGAAGGAAGGCGTGGATGGGATATATGCTATCCTGGGGTGGGGGGTGGGGAGAGATGGGGAGAAAATTTTGAATTGAAATCCTTGTACAAGTGAATATTAAGAACTGAAAATCAATAAGTTATATATTAAAAAAAGAAAACAAAAATCTTAAACTGAAGGAATGAAACTAACCATGGAATTACACATTCAATAGAAAGCATATTGTTTTTGGAGAGGACCAAGGTTTGAATCTTGTCTGTAACTTTTAGCATCTTTGTGACCTTAAGGAAGTACATTAACCAACCTGGCCCTCTATTTCCTCATCTGCAAAAGGAAGGTTTTGAATTATTTTTGTGGTTGTTTAGTCTTTTTTCAATTGTATCCAACCCTTCATGACCCCATCTGAGGTTTTCTTGGCAAAGATACAGGTGTGGTTTGTTATTTCCTTCTCCAGCTCATTTTAAAGATGAGGAAACTGAGGCAAACAGGGTTAAATAACTTTCCCAGGGTCATGCAGCTAGTATATGAGTCCAGACTTCAGTTCAAGTCAGTTCCTGACTCCAGGCCTGGCACTCCATGGTGCCACCTGGGAACCCTTTTGGACTATATGGTCTCTGAATTCCCTCACAGCTCAAATTATATGATCTTATTATTCTATCATGTAGGCCAAAAATCTGTGTAACTCTAAGTGATTCAGTTAAAATTCCTGGGTCTCAGTTTATTCATCATAAAATATGAGGGTTGTACTAAATGATTCCCCCAAATCTCTTTCATTTCTACATCTGCAAGCCAAGCATTAATTCTTCCTAGCAAGAAAATAATGAATGTTTTAGTGTGTATTTTGAGAAGGAGGAGAGAGGTCCTAACAACCCTGAAATTATGCCATGGAGAGTATAGTAGGGTATAACACAGCAGACTGGGGGTCATATTCTAATTCTGCTCCCTACTACCCATGTGACCTTGGACAAATGATGTCACCTTTCTGGGTCCTAGTTCATTACTTTAGATCACCTCCAAGCTTCCTTCCAACTTCCACCTCCTGGAAGACCAGACCCTCTGCCATTGTCTAAGGATGGTCCAGCCCCACCCCCTACATGTCTGGGTCACTTTCCCCCAGTTATTTAATGAGTGCTCAGGGAATGCCAGCTCATACGAACATTAGCATAAGCAAAATATAATTAGGAAAATCAGTATACTGGAAGTAATCACAGAGGTTTTTCAAAACTATCTCCGTCCTTACGCAGAGGATGGAGGTCTCCATTGCTGTGGAGTATCAGTGCCATGTTCCCCTCCATTAGCACTAATAGTAGAGTGTAAACTGGATTTTGAAAGACTGTCATTTCCATTGTTTGTCTGATCTCCAGAGTACCTGAACAAAGCACTTCACTTTGCCAGACTGGGCTGCTTAGTGTGATTTTTTTACAGATGCAATAATAATGAGATAGTTTCAAATGAATTGCGAAGAAAGAGACACCTACATTAATCCAGCCTTTATTATTTTGGTTTTGAAATGAACTTCTCAGATATTTCAGGTGAATGAATACCCAGGAAATATTCCACCTGGTGAAGAAATCAGTGGTGAAAGGTGATTGAATCATGCACTGCCATCCTAGTTTCTGTGGCCTTGACAAGCCCAGTATGGGGCTGCCAAGAAAAAGGAAAATGTGTCATGGAAATGATTATTCTGAGCACCACTCAGGGAGAAATACAGGGATGGGGCTTGCGGATGACCACGTCAGTCTGCCATACACGTGGTAAGAACTCTAGAAATGGACACAAAAATAAGGCACAGGATTTGCTCAGACAGATGAAAAAGAATTGTCTACCTTGTAGTGTTACCAGAAAAAGCAGTAGTGAAACTTGGCTCCCTCCATCTACCTACCACCTATACTGCACAGATGATATTTCATTTCTCACCTCCACACCTTTGCCAAAGTTTTCCCTCATCACTCCCTCTTCACCTCTGCCTCTTAAAGTCCATGCTTTTTCCAGCCTTGGTTTAAAGGTCACATCCTACAAGGGCTTTTCCTGATTCTTCTAGCTGAAATGACTCCTTGAAATTATTTTGTATTTCTCAATTACAAACGTCTCTGCTTGGCATTGATGGTCATTCACAAACTCCTTCCAACCTCTTTTTCTCCATCCTTATTACACAATATGCTCTTTCAGGTGCTACATGGTCAAGTCAAACTGATATTCTTGCTATCCCTTGCCCATGAGGCTTCATCTCCCACCCCCTTGTCTTTGCCACATGCCTGCCACACATGCTTGTTTTCACTTCCACCACTTAGAATCTCTTATTTCTTTCAAAGCTCAGCTCAGTCACTTTCTACAAGAAGCCTTTACTGGATGCTCAAGTTAGCAGGGTCACCTATCAAAGTCACTTTGTATATATTTTGTATTTGTCATATAGAGAGTTAGTGTTTGTATAAGTCTCTTTGATAGAGCATAAACTTGAGATCAAGGAGGGTTTTCACTTTGCTATTGGCTTCCCAAAGTGCCTGGCACATAGTTATTATTCAACAGATACTCATTGGCTGACTGCTCATTGATTGACTGCAATTTCAAATCCTGTTCCTCCAATGTATCATTATGGTGCAGAAGGGAAGCTAGGTTTTTTAAGACCATGCCAAAAAGAATGTAAGCTCTAGCATGTCCTACCAAACAATTAATAAGCATTTATTAAGCACCAATTGCATGTCAAAGATTGTGCTAGGTACTTGGGATATAAATAAAAAAGTAAGACTTTCACTTGACTTTGTTTTGAGCGAGGGAGGGCCGTGCAGGTCACCAGACTCACTTCTCTTCCAGAGCCATCTGAATCAAGTGACCAGATATTCATCAGGATGACTGGAGATCATCCAGAATGAGGCAACTGGGGTTAAGTGACTTGCTCAAGGTCACACAGTTAGTGAGTGTCAAGTGTCTAAGGTGAGATTTGAACTCAGGTCCTTCTGACTCCTGCACTATCCTACAAGGTGCTCTATCCACTGCACCACCTAGCTGCCAAAGTCAAAGTCAAGTGCAAGAGCATTAAGTAAAAGTCACCAAAAGATCATTTTTGGCTTGACCTCAGGAAAGACTTCCGAACAATGAGAGGTGTCCAAAAGTAGACTAGGCTGTTTGCAGGAGAGGTGAGTTCCCTAACCTTGGGGGTCTTCAAGGTGAGACTGGATGGTCACTGGTTAGAAATGTTATCATGAGGATTCCCTCTATACAAATGTTGGACTAGATCTCTAGGGATGTCACTTGCAACTCTCAGATACAGGGATGCTATGAAAGGTTTGTTGAATTGAATTTCTGTCTTATCAGCCTAAACTGTTAAAACTTACAGGTAAACAACCTAGACTAGTTAGAGTCTCGCCTTGGGACTGAAGAGAGAAATGATTAGTCCCTGTAAAAAGAAAATGAAACTCAGTAAGGAATATCCAATGTCTCATATGCTTTTCCCCTATAAATGATGGGAAGACATATCTCTTCCCCTTCCCATTTTTCTTATAATGGAAGACTTTCAGATTTAACTCAATGAATATTTTTTTTGAGAAATAAGCCAGGATCTTGACTTGATTTAATTTTATAAAAAGAAATACCACATCCATCCTCCTTTATCAATTTTACCTGGGTCAAATTTGAGAGAAACATCTCTCATTTCTTTTCTTTGTCCTCTTAAACATTATTGGTAAGAAAATAATAGCCCACCAAAAGTTAAAAAAAAAACCCTAACCCCAAAAGAGACATCAGATGACTGCTCTTTTTTAAAAAACTATTTCCTGAAAAGCTATAAAACTAAACATAATTATTTTCCTCTCCCTCCCCCGCAATTCATGATTTCATCAGTATAGAGAGTTCGGAATGAGAAACTTTCTCTACCAATGTAGGTTGGTACTTTCATTTTTTCTTAGTGTGTTAGAGAGTTGCCCAGAGCAATCAAAAGTTCGGTGACATGCCCAGTGTCACACAATCAGTACACACCAGAAGAAGGACTTCCTGACCTCAAGGCTGGCCCTCTCTGGGTCTAGTGTGCTATTCCATACTTAAAGTTGGTGAAATTAATAATTCATCTTCTCCGAAGCTCATATTTCTGCCGTACTTGAAGTTTTACAAAGTGCTTTCCTCACAACAATCCTTCAAGTGCAGTAGTGAAGATATTATTGCTGCTTTACAAGTAGGGAGACTGAGGTACAGAGGTTAAGTCATGTGACTGAGGTCACGCAAGTAGTAAATAGGAAAGCAGAAATTCAAACACAATACTTGCTAGATAATGTCCAAAGAAGGTTGCCCAGCCCAGTGAGGGGACTTGAAATTATGGTTTAGGAAGAAAGGTTGAAAAAACTAAGGATGCTTAGTCTGGAGAAGCATAGACTTGTGGGAAGGGGTAACAGGTACATACGTGGGACACATTAACTGCTGTTCACACATCGTTGAAAGTCTGTGATGTGGAAGAAAGATTAGATGTATTTTACTTGGAGAAATTAGAACTATTTGTTAGAAGTTACATGGAGCAGGGGCAGAACATCTTGGCTATCAGAGTAGAAAGAAGGTGGATGATCAACCCTTGTGGGGGGAGGGGAATATTACAGTGAGAATTCATGGTTGAGACTGGAGTTGACTTAAATGGCCCTTAGGAGTCTAGGATTTTTGAGTCTAAGCCAAATGCTATTTCTAAGCATAAGACATATCTGGTCTTTTTATTTCAGATTGACTTCATCTATTCTTTTCCTGAGTTTGGATTTGGGTGATGGGGGGGAGAAGGAAAAAGATCCCCAGGAAAAAAAATGTGGATATAGTCCACCATTTCTTTTGTTTCTATGCTCCAATCTTGCAACTCATATCTGTCTATGAACCTAATGGACAATATTGCTTATGTTGACTTCACGGATTTCGAGATTTTACTGCTTTACAATGCTTTTCATTGATTGACATCAAAAGGGGCCCAGACTTCCCTGGCAGACCCGAGGTGCTCCTGTTCTCTGAAAAATCTGCCACCTACCAGCTCTTTCTTCTCCCAAGGGACAGTCCGTCGTTCTTTGGAAAGCGCTTTAAGCTTCCTCAGAGAAAATCAAGCCCTGTCTAAGCATTACAAACCATTTGTGTTATTATAACATTCTCACCTGGAGACTGATGCAAAGGTTTCAGCCTGGGCCTGAATCAGGACTTCAATGTTGCTCTGTTAAAGTTTACAAGATCAGAAAAACAGTCATTCTTATTTGGAAATAAAGTGGTCTCCTTCTAACGTATGGATATATTTTAAAATGGTATTTTCCCTGATCTAGAACCAGATATGAAAAAAAAAAAAAGATAGGATATTTGTGGTGCAAAAAAGACTAATGGGGCAGCTAAGTGGTGCTGTGGCTAGAGCACCAGACCTGGAGTCAAGACCTGAGTTCAAATCCAACCTCAGATACTTACTAGCTTTGTGACCCTGTTTGCTTCGTTATATTCATCTATAAAATGATCTGGCATAGGAAATAGCAAACTATTCCAGTATCTTTGCCACGTAAATTTCAGATGGGCTCAAGAAGCTGAACATGACTGAAATGATGCAATAGCAACAAAAATAATGGCTCTCAAGTAGGAAGCCCTGAATTCAAATCCCACCTCTGACCTAAGTGACCTTACGTAAGTCACTTACACTTGTAAGGCCCCATTTTCCTCACTTGTAATATGAGAGGAGTTGGTTTAGATGTCCTCCAAGCTTCCTTCAAGCTCTAAATCTGTAATCCTGTGATCTCTTTCTTTTCACCCAGCAGTGCTCCTCCAAACTCTGGTATGGCCTAGCAAAGACAGATGTCTCCACTCAAGGGGAGTAAGGATTTATTGAGCATCACCTGTGTGCCAAGCTTTTTGTTATTAGTTTGAGAAAACAAGAGCCACTGTCCTCAAGCAACTCACCCTCTCTCTGCCTCTGTGTGTCTTCTTCCTTATCCCTACATGTTTCTGGCCTGAAAGAGCTATGTAAAGGAAGAGAAAAATAAAGAAAAGATGACCCTCAGGGTTGTCATAATACACTTTAACTGGGAATAAAAAAAAAAACTGCCCTGGAAAGTAGATCATATAATTCATGTACACACAGTTCAAATGTGAGTACTGAACACATATCCATAACTCTTGGTAGAGGAATAGCTCACATTTCTGTAGTACAGGGATTCTTGCCCCTTTGGGTGTGGGTATGTGTCCTGTTCTTTGTTAACACGGTTAAGTCCAATGATCCCCTTCTCAAAATAATATTTCTAAGTACATAAAATAAAATATGTAAGATTAAAAAGAAAACCGATTACATTAAAATATAAATGTAACTTTTTTTGGCCCACACAAGTTTATTGACCTCCCCAGAATTCTATTCATAGATGAACTCTTGGCTATAGCCCTTTTCCATTTTAAAAGCACTTTCCTTGTCTAGAGAATGCATGTGTTTTAATACTGCTTCTACAGGACTATCAGTACCAGAATGCTTTCTGTTTGGTTTCAGTGACTAAGAGGCAGTCTTTAAGATCCCATTCCTTCTGTGAAATCTTATGATCTAGCCAATACTGTCCTATTTGTCGTTTCTCCCATGACTCTCCATCTCCCCTATCTATGACTTCCCACTGGCTACCCCCCATGCCCAAAAATAGTCTCTCTCCAAACCTGCAACTCTTAGTATCATCACTTGATTTCCATTAAGACTAAGCTCAAATGTCAACACCTACAGGAGGGCCACTCCTGGTCCTCCTTCCCCTAGCTTCTAGAACCTCCCCTTTTAAGGTTAACCTTCATCTTCTCTGTAAAAAATCTGTACCTATTTATTTATATGCAAACACCTCCCCCCCCCACTCCCCATCAGAATGTAAACTCCTGGAAATTAGGGACTGCTTTGCCTAACTTTATGTCCTCAGCATATGCTAAGTACTTAATAATAAATGCTTATTGATTTGGTTGTTTAACTGCAGACATGATCTAAGATGCAGCTGTGGTACCTGCTGGGATTGAAAGAGGAAAAAAAATGAACAAAAGGACACAGACTTGGAAGCAACAATGGAAGACAGGTTGGCATGGTCCTGTCCCTACATGTGTTACTGTTTCCTGGTCTTGGGATTAAATGAATAATCATTCCCATGATCCTGGGAGGTCATTTATATGACCTTCATATTGTTTGGCACGGAAGGGGTCAATATAGTGAAGGGAGCCAGTGTATATACCAAGGACACATCGCTGGAGCAATCTGACTAAGGTAGAGAAACATAATATCTCACTTAACACTAGCTGTTGCAACAGTTGTACTCAGGTGTGGCTGGTTGCCTGATTCTCATAGAAAGCAGTTGTTTATGGCATCATCACCATGTCCTGGCATTTACAGTGGTGTAAGAGGGGTGGTTTATGTTGAGTAAGCCTTTGTATCTTGGGACCTGTAAAGTGAAGGGAGAGAGGGGAAGAGATTAGGGGGAGAGAAACAGACAGAAAGATATTGTGGAGGAGGTGGTGGAGTAGTTATGAAGATATTTTTTGCAATCTCTGTTACTGTGGCTGTTCCTACAGATATTGCTAGTTTTTAAATAACCTAATTAAACTGTTTTACTAGGCATTTAAGGTCTGAGTGAATGTTAACAACCTGGGTCTATAAGAGGGAGTAACCATTGCCAGTGGCTGACAGAGGCCAGAAGATCAGAGTGATGGGAGATTGGCAAGTCTCTTAACCCTGTTTGCCTCAGTTTCCTCATCTGTAAATTGAGCTGGTGAGGAAATGAAAAACCACTCCACTATCTACGCCAAGAAAACCTCAAGTGGAGTCACAAAGCATCAGGCATGACTGAAAATGTCTGAACACAGATGTATCAATCCCCTTCCTCCAACCCCATGTAACTTCTAACCAATACTTCTGATTTTCTCCAGGTAGAATAAATCTAATCTTTCCTCCATATCACAGCCCTTCAGATATTTGTTAACAGCAATGAATCTCTCCCATACACAAGATACTTCAACCCCCCAATTCTTCTCTGGGGTAAGTACTTTTTAACTGTCCCATGTTCAGTTATATATAGTACATCTGTTATATTTTCATCTTTCAGATGAACATAGTGTAAGAATTATCTCCCTTTTCCAGATGAAGAGATGGAACCTGAGAGAGGCAGTGTGCTCACATAGATAATTAGTTGAAGAACTGAGACCTGTCCATAGTACCAGAGTGATGCTCAAAGACTTTGATATTCCTCTCAAAAATGATCAATGAAATTCATCACTAGACTCACCCTTCAATACACATATGCACTTCCATTAATACAACGACCACAACAGGGTCACAGCATAGCACTCTAAGGTGATCATGAATACCAGTCACAGGGTAACACATAGTGTCTCAGGCGCTGATCTCTTCCGTGGCCTCTGTGTGTTGTGGCCATGAAGGCCACAAATCTATAGCCACATAACTGATGACTGAAAATTAGTTCTACAATGCAGCATACTGGATTGGGTACTAGATTTGGAGTCTGGAAGTTATTGATTAGAATTCCACTTCAGATATTTACTGTCTGTGAGATCTTGAGTAAGACATTTAACATTACTGAGACTCAATTTCTATATCTCTAAAAGGGGAATAATCATAGCACATACCTCAGGTGTTTGTCATAAGTATCAAATGAAATGGTGTCTATATGGCACTCTATGAAAAGGAGCATGAAACAGTGAATAGAAAGCTGACTTAGGAGGCAGGACTACCCAAAGCCCCATCACGGACATTATACTGGCTGTGAGACCTGAGCTCTCTGGTGTTCTCAACAATTCTCTAAAACTATAAATTTCAGAGAAGATACCAACCTGCATTAGTAGAGAAAGTTCTTCCCCACACAAAGGAAATTACAACTTTGTGGTCTGGCCCTATAAATGTCAGCTATAAGTAATTTTTTTGTAAGGACAGATTTTGTAAAATATGAAAGACAGTGCTCCTGACCAGGCAAGACTTATAACTGCACTCTTCAACTAAGCTGATTTACAGATTTGTTTTGTTTTGTTTTGCTACCCCAAAAGACAATTAAATTAGCTAGGTCAAAAGCCCATTTGAAGCAGAGAACTCTGTTATAAAATAAAAAATTTGTACAAAGCTCTCCTTCCCAGCCCTGCACACACATGAAATTGATGGAGAGCCTCTTTAAGATTTGTTAAAATTCAGCAAGGATTAATGGCCTTCATGTGGAAGCATATTATTCAGAAGGGGAAGGCAGAGTTGAAAATACTTCACCCATGTAAATGAGAAGCAGCTTCATTGTTTCGTCGTAGATATTGTGGTTTTTATAAAATCAATAAAGGAGAACTTGGGGAAAAACTGCTCCCAGAGTGGCATATTCCGACAGCTCCACAATGGTAAGTAATTTGCTCAGTCGAAGCCGGAGCAGTCAATAAGTCAAGATGTGGCTTTAGCAGCGATTCAGAATAAACACTGGATTTCTTCATTAACTGATCAAATACAAAGTTCAAATGAAACGACGGGGCTCTTTTGTGCTGCAAGAAATAATGGATTTCAACAAACATCTTCAGGTTTTCGAGGCAGCTCCCAGCACAGAGGTTAAGGCACTTGCTTTTCTTTTCTAGTACGGGTGAATAACGCTGGCATGTTCACAAAGAGCTACGGCTTCCAATTGGACTCTTGTCTGACTTGGAAGACAAGAACTCATGTCCCCTTGCTGAGATCTGATGAGTGCCTTTGCACTTCGACATTTGGCATTTCCTGGGCTGGGGATCTGATCATGGGTTAATATCTATATTCTCTATCTTATGTGAATTCCATGGCCTCAAAAAAGGGACTTAACAGTTTTTAGGTTGTTGGTTTTCAGTAGTTTCAGTCACGTCTGTCTCTTCATGACCCCATTTGGAGTTTTCTTGGCAAAGATACTGGAGTGGTTTGCCATTTCCTTCTCCAGTACATTTTACAGATGAGGAAACCGAGGCAAGCAGAGTTAAGTAACTTGCCCAGGGTCAAACAGCTAGTACGTGTCTGAGACTGGATTTGAACTCAGGTCTTGACTCCAGGTCCAGTGCTCTAGCCACTGCGTCACCTAACTGGCACTCTTTAGGTCATTGTACCTCATTTTACTCATCTAAATCTTCCTGATGCAATAGACATTGTTTTCTGTCAAGTAGAGTTCTCTGAAAAAAATTCAGAAAAACTTTTCTGTCTCTGAAGTTCTACTCTGACAGCTGTTATCTGTTTGTTTTCATTGTTTTGTTTTGAAAATTCCTATGGAGTCAGCCACAGGATCCAGGGTAAAACTCCTATCCCTAGTCCTTCCTCTGGACAGGAATAAGACCCTTAGTCCTTACACCTTTCAGGTAAAGAATGTTGACTGGTATGTAGGTTCATAGAGACAGGACTAGAAGGGACCTCAGAAGCTTTCTAGTTCAACTCAGTATTGTACAGAAAAGTAAACTGAGGTCCAGAGGGATTAAATAACATTCTCAAGGTTTTATATATAGATCTACATTTCCATATGTACACACAGATGTTTTCTCTCTTTCTCTCTCTCTGGATATATATATATATATATGTATATATAAACACACTACACAATATTATATAGAATATAAATCTGTATATTCATATACACATATAGATCTATATCTAGTGTCAACAGCAGAATTTTAACCCCAGTCTTGTTTCCTCACCTTGACTCTAGAGTTATTCCATCTCTATCTGCCCAAAGAACATTACACTTATCCTTCAATTTGGAAAAGAAGGGAAGTCTTTAAGGAGGACACAACCTATGGGCAGAAGTTACTCTTCACAGCTCTCCAAATACGCTCTTTATGTTTTTAAACTCATTAAGGAACTTATTAGCTCTTGTTAACAGCACCAGGTGTGTGTATATTAACACAAGCTCATCTAATTGATCTGTATACCTGGCTTGAGCTCTCCTCACCAACTCCATTTCTGTTTATTGGATCTAACACTTGACCCCACAGGCATTTTCATCTTTCACAAGAGAAGGAAGATTGGGAGAATGTCTAACTTGTACTGAAGCGAGAATTTTCCTTTACAGCATCCTTCACAAATGGTCATCTCCAATGAAGAGATAATTTCCCTCAGTCTTAGGAGCTTAGGTCCCTCAGAACACCATTTTAATGTTTCATTTTGCCTAAAATTGAACATTAATTTTTTTAAAAACCTTCTTTATTTATTCATTCATTTAGGGCAAATGTTGTCTTCTAATACTTAGAAATAGTATTATGGAACCCAACAAAGTCAACAGATATTTATTGATAGTTATAAATATTCTGTACTTGAGTTGGAGTAACCTGATTGTATTTTGAAAAAGTTTCCCTTCCTATTTTTCAAATCCATTGTCTTCAAATTTTGCTCTTCCGCAACTTTGTAAAACCCACGTATATTACACAGGAAATTGAATCAATAAATTTCTGTTTCACTTACTCTTAACTCATCAAAACATCGTTAGAACTGTCCAATGTCTAGAGAAATTTTACAAGCTTTTGTGTTTGGGTATGTGCGTGTTTTCCACCTTTGAACCAATAAATCTTTTTCAGGCAGCTATAAACATGGCTGGCATGATGAAGTGGGCAGGAGACAATTCTAAACTGAGAAACACTCTACATGGGTCTAGTTGCTGTTGCCTATACTAAACATTCTAACTTCTATCTCCATGCTTTTGCACATGTTGCCCCATCCCCTACTCTCCCTTCTTACCTCCAGGTAGCAGAAATCTCAGCTCCTTCAAAGGTCAATGTATCACTTCCTACAGGAAGTTTATTCTAACCCTTTCACAGACTTGCTTCCTCTCTCTCTATAAATCACTTGTATGAGTCTTGCATTTAATTTTCTACATGAATGTGGTTTACCTCCCAATAGAGGGCAAGCTCCTAAGGGACCATTTTATTTTATTTTTGTATCTATCCCTAGCAACTAGAACAATGTCTGGCATATTGTAAGCACTTGATAAATGTGTAATGAATAACTTTTTGAACCCTAAAAAAAAACTGAGAGAATATGAACTTGCCAATCTTACTTGGTAAGATTCAAGGGCACAGACCCGGACACAATGGGCTAATTTTGTGTAAACAGCATTGCTGTGGTCCATAGAGCAAAGATTCTTTTACAGTCATCAGAAGGCCATGATGACCTGATTGAGACACAGCTTATAGCTGTAGTAGAAGAGCATTGCCAACAAAACACAAATATTCATTCTCTTTAGAAATGATTTGGAGGTAAATGTGTTGAAGGGTGGGGAGACACTGCAAAACAAAAAAGTAGGACAGGGTTCTACACGAGGAAAAAAAAATTGGAGTTCTGCTATTTGCTACTTATATGATAATGGCCAAGAATCTCCCTTTCTCTAGGCTTATGTTATCTCTTACATAAAAGGAGGTCATCAAACTAGGTGATCTCTGCAATCCTTTCTCGCTTTAAAGCAATTGATACATGAGGGGGTAAAAGAGGGGCTGCCAAACCAAGAGCAGGGATCCCAGGCATAAGCCCAAATGAAAATCAGAGAAAGCAGATACAAGGACAGATCTCAGCAAAACTCTGGTAGGGGGATTTTTAAACAGTGACTGCCACAGGATTTATTGGGCCCAAATCTCTTTGAATAGAGAGCTAATACTATCCATCATTCCTCAAAACAGCTGGCATTCCCATCTCAGAAGCCACATAGCACCCAAAATAGAGAAATGATGATCTTTATTTTTTTTTTGGAGTGAGAAGATTGAGAAAGCTTCCCAAAATGTTTGCTAAGATTTATAATGGAGACAATGTAGACTCTATGCACACTTCTATAAATATAGACATACACACATAAATGAAACATACAAGCTGTGTGACCTCAATCAAGTCACTTCACATCTTCCATTTATAAAATGGTGGACTTGTGCAAGATAATCTCTAAAGTTCCTTCCAGCTCCATATTTTAACTTAGCCATATGAAATAGTGGTAAAAAAAAATTCGGTGGGATTTTCCTTTAGATTTTGTACAAATTAATAATGGACCTCTATGCGTTTTTACTTTGAGGTCAAATCTAGGTAGGAAAGGATTATAAGAGGATATCAAATATAGCCCACTGACTTTATAGGTAAGGTAGTTAAGTCATTGAAGGGTTAAATGACTTGCCCAGGGTCACATAGTAAGAGTCTGGGGTAGGAATTAAATCCATGTGTTACAGGTATACTGTTAATATTTGTTGACTGAAAAATACACACACATACACACACACACACACAAATTACCAAAGCTACAAATGTCATCCCCAGTGATATGCACAACACAGGGGAACACAGACTCACAAGAAAAGCCATCCAGGTGACCAATCTCACCTAGGTCTCTCACCCTTGCTCCTGTCTGAATACTCAACTCCACGTCAGAGCACAAGAATCAGTTTAGAGACCATCAGCTGAGAGCCTGGGCTCCTCTTGCTTTTCATAAGCAGCCTGGCCTTGCCCTCAGAGACACAGATAGGCTAATGCCCCCATTAGGTAGGGTTATTGGCAGCAGCTACTGCTTTCCTTGAGGCTCAAACAGGCCTTGCCTTTCTGTGATAACAGTTCAGACGTAACCATAGACAACTTCTTTGGAGAAAAATCAGGAATTAAAATGCTAGATCAAATATGAGGTCTGATTAGTAACCACATTGGAGATCAGGTTGGACTTTCAACTAATGTTTCTACTAAGAAATACATCTCTGCTAGAAATGAATTAAAACATCAAGAAAAAATTCAAATTGGCAGTGCCTGGTGGAACTGAGTAGAAATCCTGACATAAATAAATAAGTGTATCTCTATTTAAAGGCTTTGAAATAGCATTCACAATGTGCCAGCAAAGATAGAAATTTATTTTCTGTTCACTCTGGCCTGAGAAACAACCTCACTGGGGAGTGGATGTTTTCCTATTTGACTGGGGGTGGGAGGCAGGGGCAGGAGTATGGCTCTTTTTTCCAGTTAGGATTTCTGAATGTAGCCCCTATTTAGAGTGAGTAAGAGATTCTGTTATACACCTTGACAATGCCAATGAGCTAACAGATTGCCTGTTGACTCAATGAATTATAGGTTTATGATGCCCTCAGCTAAGCTAAGATGCTGCAGTGGAGATCTTGGGTAAGGGTGGAGAAAGAAAGCTACAATCTGGGAAGGAGGGAAAGAAAAAAGAGGTAAGGGGAGAAAATGTTAGGTATTTGGGGCTTTTCTGCACCTTACTCTGTCAAGTTTATCTTTTCTGTTTTCCCCCTCAATCTTTTTTTTTCTCTTGTTGTTTGTGTAGTATTTTATTTTTCCCAAATTACATGCAAAAACAATTTTTAACATTCATTTTTAAAACTTTGAGTTCCAAATTCTCTCCCTGCCTCCCTCCCTCTCCCCACCCCATTGAGAAGTCAAGCAATTCTATATAGGTAATACATATGCAGTCGTGCAAAACGTATTTCCATTTTAGTCATGTGGTGAAAGAAAACACAGGCCAAAAAAAGGCCAAAAAAACCCTCAATCTCAAGAAAAATAAGTTGAAAAGGAAGTATACTTCAATCTGTATTCAGAGACTATCAGTTCTTCCTCTGGAGATGGATAGCATTTTTCATCATAAGTCCTTCAAAATTGTCTTGGACCATTGAATTATTAATGGTAGCTAAGTTATTCACAGCTGATCATCCTACAATATTGCTGTTACCTTATAAACAGTATATTTCACTTTGTATCAGTTCATGTAAGTCTTTCTAGGTTTTTCTGAGAGCATCCTGCTCATCATTTCTTATTATTACAATAATATTCCATCACAACCACATAGCATAATTTGTTCAGCCATTCCCCAGTTGATGGCCATCTTCTCAATTACCAAGTCAAAGGGTATGCATAGTTTTACAGCACTTTGGATGTAGTTCCAAATTGTTCTAAAGAATGGTTGGATCAATTTACAACTCTACCAACAGTGCATTAATGTCTCATTTTTCCCAAATCCCCTCCAACATTTGTCATTTACCTTTTCTGTCCTATTAGACAATTTAATAGGTAAGAAGTAGTACTTCAGAATTGTTTTGATTTGCATTTCTCCAATCAATTGTGATTTAGAGCATTTTTTATATGACTATAGATAGCTTTGATTATCAGAAGACTATTTCTATCTTTTGATCATTTATCAATTGGGGAATGGCTCTTCTTTTTTATAAACTTGACTCAATTCTCTCCATATTTGAGAAATGAGGCCTTTATCAGAGAAATTTACTTCAAAATTTTTTTCGCAGTTATAATTGCTAAATTATTTCACTTCATTCCATCCCTCCTTTATTCTATTCTCTCCTTTCATTCTCACCTTCCTCAAAAGTGTTTTGCTTCTGACTACTCCTTTCCCCCCTCTGTCCTCCCTTCTATCAACCTCCACCCTCACCTTTCTCTTATCTCCTTCCCCTCCTGCTTTTCTGTAGGGTAAGTAAGATTGATTTCTACACCCAGTTGAGTGTGTATGTCATTTCCCCTTTGAACCAATTCTGACAATCTCTCCTTCACACCCCGCATCTTCCCCTTAACTGTGAAAACTTTTTCTTGCCTCTTTTTATGTGAGATAATTTAACCCATTATACCTCTCCCTTTCCCTTTCTCCCAGTGCATTCCCCTTTCTCACCCCTTAATTTTATTTTTTTAGACATATTCATATCTCATCATATTTGATTCATAAGTGTATCTTTTGAATATACATACTCCTTCTCTGTTCTAATAATAAGAAAGTTTTTATGAGTTACAATTATCATCTTCCAATGTAGGAATGTAAACAGTTTAACTTTATTAAATCCCTTTTGATTTCCCTTTTCTGTTTACCTTTTGGTGCTTCTCTTGAGTCTTGTACCTAAAAGTCAAATTTTCTATTCATTTCTGGTGTTTTCATCAAGAATGCTTGAAAGTCCTCCATTTCATTGAATGTCCTTTTCTTTTTCACCTAAAGAATTATACTCAGATAGGTGATTCTCAGTTGTAATACTAGCTCCTTTGCCCTCTGGAATATCATATTCCAAGCCCTTTGGTCTTTAATGTAGAAGCTTCTAAATCTTGTGTTTTCTTGACTGTGACTCCACAATAATTGAAATTTTTCTTTCTGCAATATTTGCAATACATTGCAACATTTTCAATACACTGCAATATTTTCTCCTTGACTTGAGAGGTCTGGAATTTGGCTGTAACATGGAAGTTTTCATTTTGGCATGTCTTTCAGGAAATGATTGGTAGATTCTTTCAATTTCTCTCTTACCCTCTGGTTCTAGAATATTAGGGCAGTTTTCTTTGATAATTTCTTTAAGGATGATGTCTAAGCTCTTTTTTTCTATCATGACTTTCAGGCAAACCAATCATTTTTAAATGACCTCTCCTGGACCTATTTTCCAGGTCAGTTGTTTTTCCAATGAAATATTTCACATTGTCTTCTATTTTTTTTCATTTTTTTGGTTTTATTTTATTGTTTCTTGATTTCTCAAAATGCCATCAGCTTCCTTGTGCCCAATTCTAATTTTTAAGTAATTATTTTCTTCATTGAGCATTTGAACCTTCTTTTCCATTTGGCCAATTCTTTTTGTTAAGGTATTTTTTTCCCTCATTGACTTTCTGTACCTCTTTTACCTTTTGGCTTAGTTTGTTTTTAAGGTGCTATTTTCTTCAGTATTTTTTTGTATCTCCTTTGCCAAGCTATTGGCTCATTTTTCATGATGTCCTTACATCACTCTCATTTCTCTTCCCAATTTTCCTTCTACCTCTCTTAATTGATTTTCAAACCCCTTTTTGAGCTTTTCCATGGTCTGAGACCAATTCAGATTTTTCTTAGAGGCTTTGGTTGTTGGAGCTTTGACTTTGTTTTCTTCTGAGTGTGTTTTTATATTTTTCCTGTCACCATAGTAACTTTCTATAGTCAGAATTTTTTTCTTGATGTTACCTCATTTTTCCAGTCTATTTCTTAACTTTTAACTCTTTGTTTAATGGGGGCTCTGCTTTCAGGGTGGAGGATGTATTGTCCTAAGATTCAAGGGTTCTGTGTAGCTGCTTTCAGAGATACTTCTAGGAACCTGTAAGTTTTCAGTACTTCTAAGGTGGAATCCAAGGAAATGTGAGTATACTATTCTCCTGACTTATTCTTTGGTCTGTGAGTGACCACAAGTACTTTTCTCTGCCCTGGTCCTGTGATGAGAGTCCCTGCTCCACTGTAGTTGCAAACTCTGGTATGCTAGTGCTCCTCCTTATCCTGGGGAGGATTGTGACCCAGATGCAAGTATGGGCAAAGTAACAGAATCTTACCTCCAGTGTCGGCAAAGAGATCCTTGTAATTTCCTTCTGATCAGTTGTTTGACCCCCTTGCCATCTGTGAGCTGAGAGCTCCAGAAGCAACCACTGCTGTGGCTGATTCAATGACTCCCAAGACCTGCTGGACCTGGTCTGTGCTGATTCAGCCTGTGTTGGACTGTGTTCCGCTCTCACCCTGGCGTAAAAGACCTTTCCTGCCAACCTTCTAAGTTGTCTTTGCCTGGAAAATTATTTTACCTCATTGTTTTGTGGCTTTTGCCATTCCCTAGACTGTTTTATAGCATTATTTAAAGGTGTTTGTAGACATTTTGGGGAGAGCTTGAGTGAGTACCTGCCTTTTCTCTGTCATCTTGGCTCTGTTCTTGGCTTATGTTTTCTGACAAAGAAACTCATGTATTAACAGGGTCATACATTGGATAAGAACTAGACATGAGGATTCATTCACATATCATTCACTGATACTTGAGAAATGTAACAGTTGTTCATTAAGGTTTACTCTCGTCTTCTTGTTGTTTGGCCTTCGTTCTCAAAGAGTACCACAACATCAGGAAGGTGATGTCATGACTTGCATTAAGTGAGGGAGGACTCTGCAAAGTCATCAGCCTCACTTTTTCCTCTGGGGACTTGTATTATAAACAACATTGAGGGCCAATTCCCAGCAGCTCCCTTTAACAAAAATCTTTTTAACATGACTCTTTTCTCCAAGGGAGGCTATATGGCTATAAATCAAGGGACATCACAATCTCCAAGGCATCAAAATTGCAGGTGACCCACAGGGCAATGGAGAGATTTATACTGGGTGTAAATACACTGCAGGATATTACCCTCAGTGACTTGTGTACAAGAAATGGAGTAAAAGATGTTATTCACAATTGGGGCCTGCCGTCTAACTAGACTAGGGAACAAAAGATGGACCACTCATGCACTGCAGGGGCACCCACAGAATGTTAAGGACCTAGAGGAAGGTCCCCAACACATTAATTTACAAGAATACATAGACAAGAATCACATATGGTGAGACATAGAGTATATCATTAAAGAGATTAGAAAATCTATACACTCACAGATCCATTGAAATGCTGAAATATTGTTCCAGGAAAACAATATGGCCACCAAATATGATCTCAGAACAATAAAAATTGCAGATGGCCCTAAGGGTGATGGAAAGATGTGTGGAGGATAAATACACTGCTGTATATGACCAAGAATGACTTGTTTCTGAGAAGTGGTAATAAAGACATCACAAAGGGCATATTTTAGCCAGAAAAGTAGATGAATAAGTCATCAAGTGAGATTGAAGGTAGAGACGGATAGCCTCAAGAACTTCCAATGGTATCCACAAGGTTTTACAAGAGCCAAAGGAAGTCCTCCAGTGTATTAGGTAGAACCTCAATGGGAGATTTATGACAAGATATAGAAAGGAGCTATGAAGAATAAAAAAGCACATACTGGTTGTGGTCCTCACAAGCAGGAGTATGCACATTCGTAAAAGCACATTTCTACTGAAGTATCAAGTATGAACCAAGGCCTTCCCAAGGTCTGTGGACTTGCAGATTAAAGCCAAATATTTAATCAACCAATCTGTAAGCAATTTTTACATGTCTACTCTGTACCAGGCATTGTACTAGGTCCTGGGCATATAATGACAAAAAGGAAATAATGAAATAGCACCAGCCATCAAGGACCTTAGTATCTATCAGGGAGATGACATGTACTTTTACTCTGTATCTATCATGTATGTACCCATTTATTTAGATGCTTTTGTGTGCTCTCTCTGTCTCTCTGTCTCTGTCTCTGTCTCTCTCTCTCTCTCTTTCTCTCTCCCTTTTCCTCTCTCTCTCCCTCCTATTAGTATATAAGTTCCTTGAGGGCAGAGGCTTTTGGGGGGCTTTTTCTTCTTTTCTTTGTATCTTTAGTAGCACAGGACTTGTTGATTGATATAAGTATATAATTTAATTAAGGGCAGTGAGGCTTAAGTGACCTTGGAGTCAGGAAGAGCTGAGTTCAGGTGCGATCTTTTATATTTACTAGATCTGTAATGCTGGACAAGTCATTTAACTTTTCAGTCAATGAGGTGATTTTCTGTGACTATAGACTATAGAATCATTGCTGATCTGCATCAAGGGAGGGAATTATGCTTTAAGAATTTCCCAATTCTGGAATGTTAATAATTATTATTAATAATATAATAATTATATAATAATCACATTTCTGATAGCCTGTAACTGAAGATTTTTGTGTAGATTCAAAAAAAGCCATCTTATTTGGAGAATCAGAGTCAGGCAGAAAAGGGGTCATAGGAGGAAGGGAGAACGTAGAAGTACTCACGGGCTCCCTACCCAGAACACGTCTGGGGCAAGAGAAGACTCTCTAAGTCCTAAAAATGGAAAGTGGAAAGTTCTTACAACCAGACAGATTTCCTCTAGTATACTTAGTTCTTGGGCATCTATAGGAGTTCAGAAAAAGCCAAATGACAACACAGCAGAAATGTAGTAGCCTCTTCCCCTTTCCTTTCCCATTTTGATAACTTAGGAAAACAAAAGGTCCATCCCAAGAAAAAGACATGGAATGTGTGAAGCTGGTAACCCTCAGTAACAGAACAAAAAGCTGGGTGGAAAGGCTGCACTGGAGAGAGATTAGGAGGAACCAGAAGAGAAGAAAAAGACAATGGGTTTGTTTTTTGTCTTCTCCTTGCACCAAGGAAATGACAGTGAATGACTGGAGGACTCTACACAAACTGGCTGGACTCACCAGAAAAGCTGGTGAACATTGTTTTGTGTAATGGGAGTTGGCACATGCCCAGATCAACTAAAATGATGTAATCCAAGTAGAAGATACTGAAGATGTGCTCTTTGGAGACTGTGCTCTTTGGAGACTTTTGGAGCAACACAGAGATAGTCTATAGATCTTCTGTATGGTTGGTTGAAGCCTTTTCTTCCATTGACTGCATAACTGGAATTATCTGCTTGCGTCTAAAACAGTGTAAATGAGCATGTTGGGCAACAGCATTCCTATAGGAAAATGAAGGACCCCTTTACTCACACTAGATGGAAAGCAGAGAAGACACAAGGGCTGCCTCCATCTTACCTCCCCTGTAGGCCAAGCAGCCCCAAGACATTGCCCTGGCTTTTTCCTTTATCCTTTTCCAGTCTAGAAGTAGGGAGCAGAGCCTCCAACACAAGAGTTCAAGTCACGAGGAGTCAAGGAATCATGGTTGGGTGTTACAAACAGGTGCAAAGCTTTGAGAATCAGGTTGTTGGGTGTGTGCAGGCTAGCTGCCAAGCCTTGAGGAGCAAGGGTCTAAGGATGCTGCTGCAGGAGGGTTTAGACTTGATCCCTGCATAATAACAATAACAAGGATGATGACAGTGAGGATGATGATGAATAACATTTACACAGCACTTTAAAGTTTCCAAAGTGCTTTCCCAAGAACCTCAGGAGGAAGAATTATTATCTCTATTTATACAGGAGGAAACTGAGGCTAGGAGAAGTTAAGTGACTTGCCCAGAGTCACAGATATAAGGAATATCTGAGGCCAGATTTATACCTAGGTCTTCCTGACTCCAGACCCAGTGGTCTATACACCATACTACTCAGTTGCTTAGATATGTGGGAGATTGTGCCCACAAATGTTAAAGGAAAATGTTTGTAGATTTCTTCCTTCTGTGTCTTTGAAACAAATAACCCTTTGTAAAAGCTAATCTGATGTTAAGTGGTTTAATGGACCTAGGATCCCTAAAATAAGAACACTATAAGTGAGGGCTCAAGAAACTCCCCAACCACTTTAGTGTACTAAAAACCCAAGGGGATTAAAATGTAACTCAGAGAGTAAGGCTAGAAAAACCATTTTACGTATGCCTTGAAGACAGACAAGAATTTGGAGAAAGAAAGATAGATATAGAAAAACAGAAAGTGATGGAGATGAAGAGACAAAGACAGAGACAGACAGAGACATAGAGGAAGACAGAGAGAGATATAGGAAAAGAGTGATACCTCTGAAACCTCTGTCCCATCAGAAAACCAGAGAACCACAAACTCAGTCTTCAAAAATGATAAACAGCATGGGATTTACAGATAACTTTGAAACTAATGGTGGCTTATCTAAGTATAACAGGTAACTGGAGACAATGTATGCTGGTGAGCACAGGATATCTAGCTTCTCCCTACCTAACTCTGGGAACCATGAGGCTGTGACCATGCTTGGAAAAAAAAAAAAAACAACACAAAACAATTTCTTTTTCTTCTTATCCTAGAGGAAGGCAAACACTGAAACACATGAGAATTGAAAGTAATCAATTCAATTCCTACCAAATAAGAGGTGACTATTTGAGAACATGGTACCTATGAGAAACAAAGGACAGAAGATAGACACCTCCTACTATAGCTGCCACTGCTGTGAATATAAGCTCATAGGGCAACAAATGCCAAGACAAATAGGGCAATGAATGTAGCTGCTCCTTGGTTTCAAAAACGATGGTGGAACTCTTGCCACCCCACCTCTACTTTATGCTGGCTCTTTCATTGAGCCTACTTTCTATTGTATATTTCTTCTTTTAAGAAAAATCTATTTGTTTTCTCTACTGGCCACCTGTTCTAAAACAAATTTTAAAAGAATCTGATTTCTCTAAGCTATGTTCACGGTATTTAGATGTTTCCTGGGTGAGTGAGGGGAGTTTAAAAAAGAGTCTGAAGAAGAGACCATGTTTGCTCTGGGAACACACTGAGAAGTAATACCAGCTGGGAGGTAAGAGCTGGGGCTCAAAGTGAACTAAAGAGATTTTTTTAAACTCAAAGCTGATTATTACACTTCCCCAAAAGGAGGGAAAAGATTAAGCCACATAAGTCCGGACTACCATGGACTTCTCTAGGCAAAGGATGACCTCAGTAGTGGATTTGTAGGGAGGAGGCTGGTAAGGTAAAGAGAACCTTTCTAAGTCCTTCTCAGGTAGTTGGCCTCAAGCAACTGCCTTCCATCCCAGTGATTTACTCCTTAGTAAATTTCAAAGAAACTCCTCTTTCCCCAAGAGGAGCAGAAAGAGAAAGTCAAGGGAAATGCTTCCATACTGCAAAGATCCACGATTTTTCTTCTATGTTAGTAATACCTATATTGAAGTAGACTCCATACTTTAGTAGATAGCTTTCATGTGTTGTTTTGTTAGAGAAGAAAACAAAAACACCTGGTAGTCAACCAGAAGTTTGCCAGTTCTCTGGATTAGTCCAAAATATGATCAACTATCAAGGATTGATTGATTCCTCTCTGCCAGGTACTGTGCTACGATTCCAAAGACAAAAATGAAGCAGCCCCTTCCATCGAGAGGCTTATATTCTATTAGGAAGACAGCACAAAGTCCATTGTAACTAAGCCTGTATTCCAAACCCTTTGCTGATTGACAAGCCTTGCCAGAACTTCCTTGTTTGCATAAACTTGAAATGAATGAATGAATGAATGAATGAGCAAATGAATGAATGAATGAATGAATGAATGAAGAAAAACACTTGCCAAACACTGTTGCTAGGCACAAATAAAAAAAGTGAGAAAGTCCTTTCTCCTCTGGCAACACATTCTAAGAGGGTAGAGAAGAATGCATACAGAAGAGCAATAGTCTTAGAAAGGAATTTTGATCTGAGGCATCACAGGGATTTTGAGCAGAGACGCAATACAGTAGAATATAATGGTCTTTCCAACAGAGTTGGACTATTGATTTGATTTGTTCTCAAGAGGTCCAGAGAGAGGTTTGGGGGTTGGGAAAAGGAGGGTCAGTATACAGATGGCAGCACAGAGAGCAAGATGCTGAAAATTCCTAGTTACAGGATATAAGGCAGGACTTGACTGATTAGATATGGTGGGTTAGATGAGTTCACACTCTCTTCCCCACCAGTCATGACAGTTGAGGCCCAGGGAGGTATTTCAAAGCTAAGTAAGTCAACTAGGGTTGGGAGATGGAAAAAATCTCTAGACCTCCAAGCTGAAGTGTCCTTGCTCCAGGTGAAGAGGGGCACAGTAGGACAGATGATAAGATACTTGGGTAGGTCCTGATTTCCTGGTGATCCAAGGGAATTCTCCAACAGGATCACCAAAATAAGTTCTTAGGGAAGGAATTTAATGCAGAAATGACCAAATAAGAACTACAAGGGGAGAAATATAGTCAGATTTGGGAAATGTAACAATCTCTTCATGCCCTAGTTTTTTTATTTTAAAAAAATGAAGGCAAAAGGGTGGAAATCAAGACCTTGAAGGCTTTTTCCAGCACTAATTCCATGATCTTATTAATTCAATGATATAAAAACAAAAATGGAAAGTCCCTGACCAGATGGAGCTTACTTGTTAATGGGGGCAAGGCAATAGATAGCTAAGTAAATACACAATTCCTACAAGGTTAATGTAGACTGATTGCAGTAGGGAAAGAATACTGACAACTAGAGGAGATCAAAAAAAGACCTCATATAGGAGGGGAGCCTGAGCTATGCTTTGACCAGAAGCCAAGGCCATGGGCATTAGGGCCTCTGTTTAAAGAGGGAACTCAGAAGAGTTTTTTTCCCAACTTCTCACCAGCTATACTGCTTTGGACCTTCCTAGGACCACTCCATCGTGATTATGCTTATACCCCAAGAAGTTTAATAAATTAGGCACTATGGGATGATAAAGTTAAGTTCCCTATTAGTCCCTCCTTATACCATGCCTGCCTTTATTTCAATATCTTTCAGTTTTGCATCATGAGATTCTTAGTTTCTCTCATCAGTGCTAGGCTTTTTAATGTGTCTTAGTTCTGTACTTGTGATAATTGCCCATTTTATTCCCAGCACCTCATTAGCCATTTGTCTATAGTCACCAGGCTCTTTTGGGTTCTTGTGTTGTACACGGCTCGACCTATTAATGATACCAGCTCATTTTGTGGCATGTGTTACATCCTGAAGACATTTACTAAACAGCCGGCAAATCTGCTTTGGTAATCAGGTCAAGTAATTCTAGAAAATTTCCTTTATTGACTGATTCTATGGACTCATCATAGCCTCTTAGTGCTATTTTTTTTCTGACACAAAAGATAATTACTTCTATTACTGTCCTCAAATAACAATGGGTTTTTTCCCCTTAGTCTTTGTCTGGAACTGCCCATTAGCTCACTGACACCATGATTTCTACAATGTGTGGTCTTTTTTTTTCCTTACAAATTTATTTATCCCCTAATTTCAATTGGGTTGCAAGCATCTGGTTTTCAGTCCAGGTCAGCTCTTTCCCCATTCAGATTGTCATGGTTTTCAGTTTTCCACGCCTGATGTTCAGATTCAGACATCACAGACTTTATGTTAGGACACCAATTTGGGGGCATGAATCCAAAAGCAAGATCTAAAACCAACTTTGTTTTAAGTAATTGATCTGAGTTATATTCATTTCATCACACTTGCCCAGTGTCACAACCTACAGATATCTCAATCGATCAATCAATAAACATTTATTAAGGCCCTACTATGCACAAGACACTGCTAAATACTAATGTCTGAAGCTGCTAAGCACAGGTCATGCTTGTATTGATTCTTGGCAGATAGAATGCTAGTCAAAGCTGGTCAGAGTATATAAGAAAAGCTAGGAAAACTCACCAGAGAAAGAACTACTTAGGAAACCTCTGGCAACATAGCCCATGGTTTGCTAGTCAATAGGACTGGCCAACGGGCACTGTTCTGTAGCAATTAAGAGCAGAAGTCACAAGGAAGAGAGAGAAATTAATATGTTTCAATAAAAATGGTATTGTTACCAACAAGAGTGTGATGTATGCCTCTTTCTTTCAGAGCAATCATTTACCATTTATGCATAAAGTAACTATTGGTATCCCTGTGAGAAGAGAAGATGAAAGGGCTAGAGAAATAAGCTGCTGCTGCTTCTTTCTCCCTCTTCTACTTTTATTTCTTGTTCTGGGTACATCAATCAAATCAATATTTCTACTGCTGGTGGAAAGAGTGTTACTATCCACTGTCTTGTGCCTCTGTACATATTTCCTGGTATTTCTAAGACCAAACGCCCTTCCCTAACTGTGTTGTTGTTCAGTCTGTCAGTCAATCCAACTCTTCATGATTCCACTTAGGGTTTTCATGGCAAACAAACATTTCTCTCTCCAGATCATTTTACAATTGAGGAAAGGGAGGCAACTAGCCCAGGGTCACATAACTAGTAAGTGAGGTCATATTTGAACTCAGGTCTTCCTGACTCAAGGCCTGGAGCTCTATCCACTGCACCACCCAGCTGCCCTTAACTACCTTCCCTAACTCCCACTCCCCAATATGCATTGTCTTTCCACTGGATTGTAAACTCTTTGAGGACTGGCACTCTCACTTCCGTATTTGTATCCCCAGCACCTGGCACATTGGCTGGCACACATTGAGAATTCAATAAATGCTTTTTAACTCATTCATTCACCATAAAAAAATGATGACTATGAAGAATTCAGAAGAACTTGAAAAGATCTATATGACCTGAGAGAGTAAATAAAACCAAGAGAATCATTTATATGATGACCACCATAAAGGAAAGCAACATTAAAGGAATTCAGGGCACATTAATACAGTGGCCAATGATGATGAGACCTACTTCCTGCAATCAGTAAACATTGTCAGTAAACATTGAGTAAGTACCAGACACTATGTTAAGTGCTAGAGATACAGAGAGGTAAATGATAATCTCTGCTGTCTAGGAACTCACAGTCTAATAGAGGCACAGGATGCAAACAACAATACATAAAAATTACATATAGAATAAACTGTAAACAATCAACAGAGGGAATGCACTAGAGCTATGGGAGATTTTAAAAAAAGAGGATTTCTTGTAGAAGTTGGAATTTTAGCTTGGCCTAAAAGGAAACCAGGAGGCAGAAATGAAGAGAGAGAGAGAGAGAGAGAGAGAGAGAGAGAGAGAGAGAGAGAGAGAGAGAGAGAGAGAGAGACAGAGACAGAGAGAGAGAGAGACAGAGAGAGAGAGACAGAGAGAGAGAGAGAGAGAGAGAGAGAGAGAGGGAGACAGAGAGAAAGAGAGACAGAGAGCATTCTAGATATGAGGGACAGTCAGTGAAAATGCCTGGAGTGGGGAGATGGAACATGTTGTTCAAAGAAGACAGTGTCACTGAATGGAAGACTATGTTGTGGTGGTGGTGGGAGGAGGTGTAAAGTGTAAGAGTTCTTGCAAAGTTTGTGAGATGGCAGATTATAAATGACTTTGAACATCAGAGAATTTTTCATATGATCCTGGTAGTGGTAGGGAGTCCCTGCAGTTTATTGCGTGGGGGAAAGTGATATCATCAGACTTACATCTGACTTTAAGAAGATCAATTTGACAACTGAGGAGAGGGTGGACTGGAATGAGGAGAGATCTGCGTTATGCTGCCCAACCATCAGCTTATTTCCATATTCCAGTGAGGTAACAGAAGCTGCATGCGGGGAGGATGGGGTTAAAGTGTCAGAGAAGAGGAGGGACCTATGGAAAAGATATTACAAAGATAAATCAACGTGTTTTAGCAATAGATGTGACATAGGGTTGGGGGAGAGGGGAGAGAGAGTGAGGAATTGAGAATGATACTAAAGTTTTAAGCATGGATAAGAAGCATAGTTTTAGAAATGGCTAACATATTGACTTGGTTTACTTGGTTATACTTATTTGTTACAAGGGAGGGACAAACTGAATAGATGGAAAGTAACCTTAGGGAGGACGGAGGGCATTAGAAGGTGAGAGACCTAAGGATGTTTAGTCTTGGAAGAAGGGAAGAGTTAGGAGAGACAAGAGTACTGTCTTCATCTATCTGAAGGACTGTCATATGTGGATTTGCTTTGCTGGCTCCTAGCAAACAGTAATAAGATCAATGTGTGACAATAGATTTCATGTTCACTAAAAGGACAAATTGCTAAAAAAAATAACTGTCCCAAAGTGAAATGAGTTGTCTTGGGAGGCAGTGAACTTTTTGTTATTGGATTTCTTCAAGGATAGGTTGAATGACCACATGCCAGGAACTTAATAGAAGGACCCATGCTTCATATATAAGTTGGACCAGATGGTCTCTTCTTTCCTTTCCAACTTTCAGAATCTGTGGCTAAGATTTTAACTTCAAACCAGGCACCTATTAGAAAATCCAAACTCATGAGGGAGATTTAAACACGTAAATAAGACACTGTCTATATGCCACAGTTAATTGCCTCATTATTCTAGTCAAATGCCTCATAGTGGATGGTTGCAAAATGTTTCCAGATGTAATACTGGGTGGAATAAATCATCCGAGGTCCTTCTACCCTGCAGTGCAATTGGCATGTGTAAAGTGTTTGGACTCCATGAAGACAGGTTGTCATTGATTGGTACTCCTCAAAGTTATGATCAGAACAGTAACTTCTGCCACCCAGCATGTACAGACAGCTCCAATTATTACATGATTTTGGTCTAGGATGAAAGATTTTCCTATACATTTACCAGCATGCACCATCTGGCCTTGTTGGAACAGATTATTTGGCTTACCAATGAATTGTGTTCACTGTACATTAGCTGCCTTTCACTCATCAAAAAGATAGTGTTCTTTTAAAAGAAGACTAGTGGAAGAAATCTTAATCTCTACCTTCTGCCTATAAAAACTAGCTTTATCCTTCTGTATTTCTTGAAGCTACTGGAAGAAGACTTTAAGTCTTATTAAGAGTAGATTTGTTATGGTCTTAGTATCCCTAGAAAGTTTGATTAATTTCAGTTGCCCACAGGCAAGTCTTCATTTCCAACATTCACTTCAGGCCTATGTTCAATATGCCTGTTAAACTTACTGCTCCTTGGTCTATGGAGGACCACCCTTAGTTCACCACATGGAAGCTGTTTGAATATCTAACCTCCTTTTCCCTCACTGCCCATACTCTGTGGTTCTGTCTTTTCAACAACATTGGCTTTGCACTTAAGGAGTGGCTACGCTCCAGGACCCCACGGTTCTTGATGCTGTGGATAAGCCTAAGAACTAACCACATTTGTGGAACCAAAAGCTAAATGGGCAACTTGCCCAAGCTTTGGAAAATTCTACCACATCATGTTGAAAACAAATGCTCCTAGGACTGCTATCTATCTTGTGCTCATTTTTCTCATGAAAGTGCCCATTCAATTCAAATTGACATCTATTTAAACATTTATTGTTCCTAGGGAGAAGAATCCTAGTTTATTTGGGTTAACAATACCTTATATAATACAACACAACAAAGTATAATTAAATATCGTATAAGAAACATTTGTCAATGACAGTGTAGAACACTGTGCTAGGAGGTAAAAAAAAAAAAGTAGAGAATTTAGATCAAACATAGTGCCTTCCCTCTTAGAGTTTATAGTCTAATTGGAGAATAAGACAGCAATACCTACCTTAGACCAAACAAGTCAAGAAGTAATGTTACAAAACTGTACAAAACAATGTGTCATGTGTTGGTTGTTACCAGTTGGAAAGGGTAGTTGAAGCTGCCTGAAAGATTTTAGTCAGTCAATAAGCATTTATTAAGCTCTTAATATGTGGCAGGCATGGTGCTAAATGTTGGGGATACAAAGAAAGGCAAAGTCATAGTCCCTGCCTCCAAGGAGCTCACATTTTAATAGTGAAGAAGATATACAAATACGTAGGTACAAAAGAGGATGTGAACATCTAGACTGGAGGTCATCTGCAAGGGAAGGCACTAGCACTGGAGAGATACTGGGAAAGTCCTCCTACAGAGGGTGAGATTTAAAGAGTCTTGAATGAAGACAGGGAAGTGACAAGAGAGTAGCAAAGAAGGAGCAACCCAGGCCTGGTGGGCTAACAGTGCAAAGAAGGGAGATTCAAAGTTGTATGTGAGGAAAAGCAAATAGACCAAGAGCATGAAGTGTCAAAAGGGATGAAAAGGATAGGTGGTGAAGGACTTAAAATATAAAAAAGGGATTTTTTTTTTATCCTGAAGGCAATAGGGAGTCACTCGAGTTTATCAGGTACCCTAGTCAGACCTACACTATACGAAAATCATTTTGAGAGCTGAGTGGAAGATGAATTGGATTGGGGAAAGACTTGAGGCTGGAACACCTACCAGAAGACTATTGTAATACTGTAGGTGAGAGATGATGAAGTCAACTAATGGGATGGTGGGTATGGAAATGGAGAGAAAGAAATGTATACTAGAGATATTGTAAAGGTAGAAACAATAAAATGTGATAACATATTGGATGTGTTGGATGAGAGTGAAGAGTTGAAATTGACACCACAATTGAGAGTCAGGGGTGCCAGAAAGATGGTGGTATTCTTGACAAAAGAGAAAATATAGGAAGAGTTGTAGGGATAAGATTATGAGTTCTATTTTCAACATGTTGAATTTGAGATTCTTATATCTATGTCATTTCCTGGTAGCTACCCTTCTTGGACTAGACTCCACCATGATTGGGCCTCTAGGAAACTTCATCATCCTTCCAGATTACATTAGCTCTGGTACTCATATCTCATTTATTTTTAATAATTACAATTTTAGCATTTTTAGTATTTAGTACTTTTAGTAATTACTAAATAGTAATTGTTTTTCTTTTACCCAGGAACCGTGAGGGTCTTCCCCTCCCAGTTTGATTTTTTTTTTTTATTAAAGGGGGTATCCCTTGAGTAACTCCTTAAAGAAGTCTATTCATTGAATGGATATATCTCATTCAAAGTGAGAAATATGATAAGACCTTAGCCTGAAAGGGCTATAGTCTCACATTGTATCCTGGGCCATCTCCAGTTATCCTGATGAATAACAGGCCATTGGACCCAGATGGCTAAGGAAAAGAAAGTGAGGTTGGTGACTTGCACAGCCCTCCCTCACTCAAATCAAAGTCAGCTGCAAGTCATGACTTCATCTTGATGTTGTGGTCCTTTTTGAGAACGAAGGATAAATACAACACACCTCATTAATACCCTCAGTACCTTCTGCCCATCTGATCAGAGGGCAGAGCAAAGAACTCCCCCCAAAAGCATCCATTTAAAGAGGACTCATAGTCTGGCCAACTCTTCATTTCCTACCAGCAGTGCTCCTTGGACTGGATTCCAGCTACGATGCCTCCTGTGCTGGGCACCTTTATTTCCCTTCTGCTTTTCAGTTTCCTTTGGCATATTATCTTCTCCCATTAGATTGTAAGCTCCTTGAGGGTAGTTAATGACTTTCTTTTTCTAACCCCCAGTGCTTATCACAAAGCCTGGCACATAGCAAGTGCTTCATAAATATCAATTGACTCACTGACTCTGAGATATTCAGGAAGGCAGTTGGTGATGCAAAACTAGAATTCAGGAGAGATATTAGGGGTGGCTATGTAGATCCAGGAATCACTGGATCAACCAATGGAAAAAATGAAGTCAAAAAGCAAGATGATATAGAAGTGGGGGAAAAAAGAGGGTCCAGCACAGAACCTTGAGGGACACTCACAGTTCATCATCATGTCTTGGAGGATGACCCAGCAAAAGAGATTCAGAAGGAACAGTCAGACAAATAGAAAGAGAATCAGGAAAAAGTTGTGTCATGACAACTTAGAGAAGAGAGGGTTTTCAGGAGGAGTTGTTGACTGACAGTGTCAAACACTACAGTGAAGTCAAGGAGAAAGGCAATTGGATTCAACAGCTAAGAGATCACTGGTAACTTTGAAGAAAACAGTTTGGGTTGAATGATGAGGTTGGAAATGACTACAGAGAGTTTAGAAGCAAGTAAGAATAAATAAAGTAGAGGCATTTAGAATAGATGGCTTTCTCCAGAGGTTTACCCAAGAAATGGAAAAGAACTACAGGAAAATAGTGAGAGGCGATTGGTCTGATCAAATGAGGGTTTCTTAAGACTGAGGGAAATATGAATATATTTGTAAACATCCGAGTAGGAACTAGTTGACAAGAAAAGATTAAAGATTCAATAGTAAAGGAGAAGAATAGTGTAATCTTCTGGGAAAAGATGAGAGAGAAGAGGATCAAGGGTGCCTGCAGAGGGGCTTATTATATGAGAGTTGAACTGGACTTTAAAGGATGGGTAGGAATTCAAGTGGATAGAGGGTTGGTCCTAAAATAAGGAAGTCCCGATTTCAAATCTGACCTTAGACACCTTACTATCTGTGTGACCCTGAGAACATCACTTAACCCTGTTTGACTCATTTTTTCCTTTGTAAAATGAGCCAGAGAAGAAAATTGTAAACCACTTCAGTATCTTTGCCAAGAAAATGCCAAATAGGGTCACAAATGGTTGGACACATCTGAACAACAAGGAATTCAACTGCCCAAATGATGCTAGGTGACAGTTTGAATTCTGCCTGGACCTTTACTTATTTCAATAGTTCAAAGATCTATTATTTTGTTGGTCAATGTATGTCTTCTGATGTCACAGATTGGAACCCCTCTCTGCCTTGGTTGAGCATCTTTATGAGCTACTGTAGTAGAAAAAATAGATTCATCACCCCTTGTCCAACCTCTGGCTAATGAGTCTCTAGGACCTAAGACACAGCAGCAATTATCAAAACATTGATACAAATCTGAAAAGAGCTCCATAAGCCATTAGGTCCAAACCTGCCACTTTACAGGAAATCAACTCTGTTTAGTAAGCAAGGAAAGTATCATTATCACTATTTTATGGAAGGGGGAATGAAGGCTCACAGGTGTGTCTAACCCAAGAAGGCACAGCTAGCATACAAGTATTAGAATCAAAGACCCTTGGGAGTTCATTATAGTGCCCCCATCTTCACACTGTATGCTAGTACTTATCCTTGGGTCAAGTTGTTTTGTTCACCTATAGGGTTATACAGGAAGTACTAGAGTGCTGGACTTGGAGTCAGGACATCAGGGCAAATCCCAACTCAGACATTTACTTTCTGTGCTAACCTGGGGCAAGTCACGTAATATCTGAGAGTTTTCTCATCTGTAAAATGAGAATGAGAATAATACCCATCTCACAGGACTATTGTGAGGAACAAATGAGACAATAAATACAAAGTGCTTTACAAACCTTAAGCTGATATATAAATATCAGCTCTTCATATCTGTCTCTGTCTCTTTCTCTCTCTCCCTCCCCAGAAATAGCCATATAGTTATATAGATGTTATTTTATTGTTAGGTCATTCATAGATCCTGAGTGATTCAGCCCTTGAAAAGGAATATGCAGAACTCTAAAGACCATTTTTTAAAGGAGATTATTCCATTCTTTCAGTGCCAGATATTCTTCTTATATTTAAAATCATCTATGTCAATTGGCTAGAGCCCAGGGGTGGGGAACCTGTAGCCTTGAGGCTACATGTGGCCTTCTAGGTCCTCAAGTACAGCCCTTTGACTGAATCCAAACTTCATAGAACAAATCCCCTTAATAAAAGGCCACATGTGACCTTGGGGCCACAGGCTCCCCATCCCTGGGCTAGACCAAGATATTTTCCAGCAGGAGAAAAAATGGCAAAGGACAAGATTTTGGGGGAGAGGGAGTTAGGAGGAAGAGTATATATATGCAATACATTTCTTGGCACTAAAGGACATCATTAGTAATGCTGACTTGATTCCTTGACATTCTTTTGTTGAAAAAAAATTTTAACCCAAATTATTCCTTGCCCTTGTGGGCAGGATGAACATGAGGGACCCACACCTTAAAGGGACTCTTCCGTTACTGTGCTGACATGTGGCAATTCAGTGGAAAAAATGCTCATTACCTAGGAACCTGTCCTCAGCCCTGATATGACACAATTAGCACATATCACCACTGAATTTCTTGTGGAGACATCTTCATGGATCACAAACAGCCCAAATCAGTGCATTGAAATGAGCTAGGCTAATCTGTTTCTCATGGCAACCCAAGAACCAAAGTCAAATCTTTCCTATTTTTTTCCTTCCCCTTTTTTTTTTTCCAACAGGATGCCTAGCTTCCCCACTGACTGCACTATAGTCTCCTATATTCTTTCTGGCTGTTTCCTTGTATAAGAAGAGCTCTAAAACTCATCCTTCCAGTTTTACCACCTTCTCCGCAAAATGGATTTTGTTTTTTATTGCATTTTTCATGCTCAAGGTATCCCAAAGCAATTTACAGTAATGAGTTTCAAATCTGGGTTTGTGGTGGCTCTGCAGGCAATCATGTTAGCCATTATGCATTCAGCTCCAGCTTACACTCAGCCCTGAAATTAAAATCTGTTTTATCGAGAGAAGGGATGTCGATTGGGAGACTGAGGTAATTCGCTTTTCTTTTTTTTTCTTTCTCACCCCCTCCCATCACCTGCACAGTAAAGTACACCTGCACCAGCAACTGTCAGTTGGAGCTAATCTTGCCTGCTCTGAGGCCAGCACACAGAGATACTTGTTGATTTTTTTAATGGTTAGAATAAAATCCATGGAACTTCAATATGCAGGGTAGAGGGTTAACTCTGGTGTCAGGAAAACCCGGGTTCAAGTCTCACCTCTGACACATAACAGCTATGTGTTACCTCAAACAAGTCACCTCACCCCTCAATTCCCCATACAGTTTTCTAAGACCATAAATTATAGACGAGCCATTGTTTTGTGAAGAGGAAGTTTCCTCTCTGTGACTTCTCTATCCCAAAGAAATCACAGGTTTGGCTCAAAGTAAATTTTTAAAGTGCATCTGTGTGTTTGTCCTTCATTGCCATAGAAGACCATGGCAGAGAAATAATGACATGACTTGCACTTGACTTTGTTTTGAGTGAGGGAGGGCTGTGCAGGTCTCCATCCTCACTTCTCCTCCAGAGCCATCTGAATCTGGTGACCAATATTCATCAGGATGACTGGAGATGACCCAGGATGAGGCAATTGGGGTTAAGTGACTTGCCCAAGGTCACACAGCTAGTGAGTGTCAAGTGTCTGAGGTGAGATTTGAACTCAGGTCCTCCTGACTCCTGTACTGGTGCTCTGTCCACTGCATGGAGCTCCTTGGAAATGAGCCAATTCAAAGAATCAATCAGAGAAAAGACACCAATGTCACCGATTTCTGAAACTCTGGTTGTGAGCAACAGGACTGAGCAAGACTTTCAGGAAGACTAAAAGATATTCATGGAAGAAGGAAAAAGGGGAAAGGAGAAGAGAGAGGAGAGGGACAGAGAAGAAGGAGAGTAGTTATAGGCATACAGTGGAATAAGATCCAGTTGGAGGATTTCGATGTTCTGACTCATCTTTGGCTATCAAGAATCAAAAATTCCTAGAGTTAAAAGGGCCTTTAAAAGATCTTCTGTTCCTACAAAAATCCTTTATACAGTATATGATATTCTGTTTGAACCTATCTGCTGACGAAAAACTCACTACTTTACAAAGCTGATAGTTACATAGTTCTAATTGCTAAAATGTTCTTTCTTATTGTGGAACAATTTTTTTTCTTGCTTTAATTTTCCTTGTTGAAGGACTACCTTATAAAACAACATCAGATTATCTGATATGGGAATGTAGCACAATAGAAAGAGCTGGATTTTGAGACAAAGGACCTCTGTTTCCTGTGTGACCTTGGATAAGATGCTATACCTCTCTGAGATTTAGTTTTCAAATTTGTAAAATCATAGAACTGAACTAGACAAGTTCTAAGGTTCCTTCCAGGTCTCAGTCTATCATCCTATGATGCTATTTCCTCCCTTACTCGACATGAAGGAATAAGTTAAGTGGTGTCCTCTCTAGGTTAAATGCTGACTGTTGCTTTAACTATTTTTCATCTGATAACAGAAACAAAACCCAGAATTTAACTCTCTTTATCTGAAATGATCAAACTCGTCCCCAAGGAAGAGATGAGAAAATCTACCTTTTTCCCTTCATTTGAGAGATGGTTGATAATGGGTATGGAATAGCATGAAACTCTACTACATCTTGTCTCATATGCCTGAACTGTTTTCCTTGTTACGTCCTTTTTCTTTGTTACAAAGGATGACTAGATGCATAGGTGGAAGGTGGGAGGATATAAACATAGAGACATATATATTGTGAATACATTAAAAACATATATGTACACATACATATATGTATATTGTGATCAAGGTGATATAGAAGCAAGAGATACCAATACAAATATGTTTTTCTTTTTTAAATAATATTTTCCCCAATACATGTAAGAATAATTTATAACATTCTTTTTTATGTTTTGAGTTCTAAATTGTACCCCTCTCTCTTTGCCCTCTTTCCTCCCTGAGACAGTAGTCATTGTGATACATGTTATACATGTGTAATTATATAAAACATATTATCTTGTTAGTTATTTTTTGGAAGAAAATTGGAACCAAAAAAAATAAAGAAGGAAAGAAAGAAAGTAAAAAATAGTATGCTTCTCTCTGTAGTCAGATAGAATTTTTCATCATGAGTCCTTTGGGATTGTCTTGGATTATTTTATTGCTAAGAATAGCTAAGTCATTCACAGTTGTTCGTTATACAATGTTGCTATTACTATGTATGATATTCTGGTTCTGTCCACTTCATTCTGCATCAGTTCATGTAAATTTTTCTAGGTGTTTCTCAAATCATCCTGCTCATCATTTCTTATAGCACAATAATATTCTATTACAATCATATACCACAACTTGTTCAGCCATTCCCCAATTGATGGGCATCCTCTCAATCTCCAATTTTTAGCCACCACAGAAAAAGCTTCCATAAATATTTTTAGTACAAATATATTTTTCCATACTGTACCCAGAAACACACATAACAATCCAGAAATTACATTACATAAGAAGACAATAATGACCATATTACCCATTAATATGAATTTTCTTTTCTAATAATATTGGTAATAAACTAATAACTTTTTAAATAGTTGAGTTGCATTGTTATTCATATTGTACTTATTATTAACTAAGATTCCTAATTATTTTTTCATATAGACTATTGTCAAATCAGTGTACTCCTACACTTTACTTATGCAAGTGACATTTTAAACTCAACATGTAGATCCTTATATTTATCCCCATTAAAGCTCACTTTGTTGCTTTCTGAATTTATCATTTCAGTTTAGTGAGATATTTCTTGAATCCTGATTATGGTATCTAATACATTAGTTGTCTATCTTTCCTATCCTTTGTGTCTTCTCTAAATTCGATAAAAGTACCTCATGTCTTAATTAAAGTCAGTGATAAAAATGTTAATGTAAAGAGGGCTATTGTAATATTCTTATGTCATTGCATTAGAGATAGCATTCAAGGTTGGCATCAATCCATTAATCAAGCCCCTTTGGGCATAGTTGTTTTAAAAGTTATAAATCAATCAAACTAACTAACTTCATGTTACTCACAAGATAATTGTGACTTTGTCAAATTCCCTAACAGCAACAAGATATACCATATTTGGGCTATTGCCCCAATTAAACAGTCTAGTAATGTTTTGCAAAGAATAATATGAGATTAGTGTAGCATGATTTATTTTTCATGAACCCATGCTGGCTCAGAGATCACTCTTTGTTTTTCTCCCTAAGCACTCCCAGATCACTAAATTATCCAACTTACAAATTTAATAATAGCTTACATGCATACAGTACATTATGTATTTTGCAAAATGTTTTACATATTTTATCTCATTTTATCCTCACAACAAGGGAGGTGCAATTACTGTCAATCATTATTCTCCTTTTGTAGATGAAGAAACTAAGTTGAGTTACTTGTAACAATTAATGTGTTGGGAGAAGGAATCAAACTCTAATATCCTCAGACTCCCTGGCCAGCATTCTTTCCACTACATCACCCAGGCTCTTATTTTTTTCTCGGGTAGTGAAAGTCAAGTTGACTAGTTTAACTTCCACAATCTGGTAGCTACATGGTTTGGAAAATGAAGAGCCATCCCCTTGGTATTGAGTGGGAGAGGTGAAAAGAGTTGGGCAGGGGGAGCTATTTTCAAAAGTCACCATAAATTGCAATGATCATTTCTTTTGCCATTCCCTTTTCAATGAGCTGTTAATAAACAGGGGTGTAGGGAGTGTTCAGGGAGGACCAGTACCTTTGGTGTGATGGCTGTTGAGCCCTTTTCAGGGCTCTTTCCATCTTTGGTGTCCACCTGTTCTGCCTAACACTCACCTGTGGCTCTAAGAAGCGGAAGCAAGACCTCACCCTGGCAAATTGTTTTGGCAGATGGGCCAAACCAGGTTGAGGGTAACCAAGCGTTCTCAAACCCAATGGTGAGTTAGGGAGGTGTCTACCCCAAGCATATGAGGACTTCCTCTGGTGGATTGGGCAGATGAGAACAACTTGTTCCAATGGCCATGAAGGCAGCTGAAGCAGGTGAAGTAGAGCACTTAGAGCTTGGTTAGACATTGAAGATGCCAAGGTCATCGAGTGCATCCTGGGCCATTGCCAGTCATCTTGATTATGTCCTGCCACTGGACTATTATGACTCTGGAGGAGAGAGTAAAGCTGACAACTTTGTGCAATTCTGCCTCACTTAAATCCAATTTACACACGAATCAAAAGACATCACCCATACCATTTTACTATTATGCCTCAAAGTTCTGTGGTGACAGGCAAGTGATGAAGCAGCAGGTGTGGAAACGCTGGGAGCTGTAGTCACAACCCTGAATACAGGCAGCCTAGGTCATAGGGTCATTTCTCACTGGAAGCAGCAGTGGTACTCAGCAGCACCCTGGGTGTTTGAGCAGCCTTTTAAGGGTTGCACTACTCACCTCCTGGTATGAGGAAGGGGGCTAGAAAAAGTTCCCTAAAAATTGTCTGCTTACCCAACCCTGGCCTGATTACCGCAGCAGGTGGGGAATCCCACTCTGTGGTTGAAATACAAAAAAATATACAAAATGTACAAAAACATCTGCAAAGATGATTCCACTCACCATCAGCACATGGAACGTGTGCACACTTACAGTCAACACAAAATCCAGTAGACCTGAAAGACAAACTGCTCTTTTTGCAAGAGAACTCAAAAGCTATCGCATCCAAATAGCAACCCTGAGTGAAACAAGACTGACAAATGAAGGTCGCCTTACTGAAGTTGGAGTTGTATACACATTTTTCTGGAGTGACTCCAGTGAAGGGGAGCACTATGAAACTGGTGTAGATTTTGCAATCAAAACTAATCTATTCAACAAGCTGGTATGCCTGACCAAAGGAGTGAAAGCCAATGCGATTGCCGCTTGCAGGAAAACGTCATGCCACAGTCATCAATGCCTATGCTCCCACCATGAAGAACCCTGATAAGTTCAAAGAAAAATTTTATGAAGACCTAGAGACCCTTATCATCAATGTGCCAAAAGAGGACAAGTTTATAATTCTGAGTGACTTTAATGCTAGCGTAGGCTCAGACTACCAGACTTGGCAGGGAGTCCTAGGGAGAAATGGAGGTGGAAACAGCAACAGCAATGGTCGTTTACTGCTGAAGACTTGTGTATTGCATGCCCTCATCACCAACACTGTTTTCCATTTACCTAAATGCAATAAAACTTCAAGGATTCACCCTCACAGCAAACATTGGCATCTAATAGACTATGTGATTGTAAGGAAAAGAGACAGATAAGATGTGAGAGTAATGAAGACAATGTGTGGTGCAGAGTGCTGGACTAATCATAGACTTATCCTTTCCAAGCTAAATATGTGCATTCATCAAAAATGCCGCCCCCAAGGCAAAATGATTACCAGAAGAAATAATGTCAACAAGTTAGAGCTCTTCTCTGAGCATGAACAGTTTGTTGCTAACTTGGAGGGAAAGTGGAGCCAACATACAGTTGGCAACAGTGGAGCAGAAAAGGAGTGGGCAGCTTTCAGATTTTTGGTGTACAGCACTGCATTTGCTCATCTGGGTCAGAATACTCAGAAACACCTAGACTGGTTTGATGAAAATGATGGGGAAATTCAGAAGCTGCTAAATGAAAAATGAGAACTCCACAAGATTTAGCAGCAGGATAGTTAATCCATCTCTAAGAAGGCAGGATTTAACTCCATCAGAAGTAAAGTATAAGCAACACTTAGAGAGATACAGGATTCCTGGCTCAGTAAGAAGGCAGATGAAATTCAGTTTTATACTGATAGTAAAAATCCAAAGTGCTTTTATGATTCCCTGGAAGTTATTTATGAACCAAAAATCTATGGTGCATCACAACTCCTCAGTGCTGATGGAGCCATATTGATTAGTGATAAGGACACGATACTAGAGAGAAGGACTGAACACTTCCACAATGTACTCAACAGACCATCATCAATCAATGCTGAGACCATTGAACATTTACCTCAGGTTGAAGTCAATCCCTCTTTAACTGAACTTCCAACTGAAGAAGAGGTTTTGAGGGTCATTAGGTTCCTTTCATGTGGCAAAACACCTAGTACTGATTCTGTTCCAGCTGAGATGTATAAGGCAAGGAGACCATTGCTCATACAAAAGCTGACTGAAATTTTCCAGGTTATATGGCAAAAGGAGGTTATTCCCCAGGAGTTCTAGGATGCCTCCATGTTCCATCTCTATAAAGGTAAAGGAAATAGATTGTCCTGTGACAATCACAGGGGGATCTCTCTCTTAGTCATTGCTGGCAAGATTCTTGCTGGAGTCCTCCTTAATAGGATGATCCTTCACCTGGAAGATGGTCACATACCTGAGAGCCAGTGTGTCTTCAGAAAGGGCCAAGGAACAGTTGATATGGTGTTTGCTGCCTGACAACTCCAGGAGAAATGCCAAGAGCAAAACAGAGGTCTGTACACAACATTTGTAGATCTGACCAAGACCTGTGACACTGTTAGTTGTGAGGGCTTATGGAAAATTATGTCAAAATTTAGTTGCTCAGAGAAGTTCATCAGCATTGTCAGTCAATTTCATGATGTCATGTTTGCTTGGGTTCTGTATAGTGGAAAATGCACTTGTGCCTTCCCAGTCACCAATGGAGTGAAACAGGGATTTGTGCTGGCTCCCATGCTTTTTAGCATGATGTTTTCAACCATGTTGTCAATTGCTTTCAATGAGGATGAACAAGGCATCAAGGTCAACTACTGTACTGATGGTAAGTTCTTCAATTTGAAAGACTACAAGCCAAGACCAAAGTGAAGGGAGTGTTGGTGCATGATTTTCTGTTTGCAGATGATTGTGTACTCAGTGAAACCTCTGAAGCTGAGATGCAACAAAGTATGGATCAATTCTCTGCTGCCTGTGCTAATTTTGGCCTAATAATCAACACCAAGAAAACACAGGTACTCCGTCAGCCACCACTACAGCATCCTTACATGGAATCATTGGTTACAACAATTGGAGAAGTTTTGAATACTGTGGATAAGTTCACTTACCTTACTAGTGTACTTTCCAGGGATGTACACATTGACAATGTGGTTGATACATACATTTCCAGAGCTAGCTCAGTGTTTGGGAGGTTCTATAGGAAAGTATGGGAGAGAAGAGTTATTAGACTGACTACCAAATTTGAAGGTCTACAGAGCTGTTGTGCTGGCTTCATTGTTGTATGCCTGTGAAACATGGACAGTTTACCAATGCCATGCCAGGAAACTGAATCTCTTTCATTTGAACTGTCTTTGGAAAATGCTGAAGATTACATGGCAGGATAAGGTACCAGACACTGAGGTCCTTACTTAAACTAAACTGCCAAGCAGTCAAACTATGCTTCAGAGAGTGCAACTCTGATGGGCTGGCCATGTTGTTCAAATGCAAAATGTATGCTTGCCAAAAAGTCTGTTTTATGGAGAACTTGCATGGGGCAGGTGATCACATGGTTGACAGAAGAAGTGACACAAGGACACTCTCAAGGTCTGTCTCAAGAAGTTTGGAATTGATTGTGCAACATGGGAGACACTGGCACAGGACCACTCAGCATGGTGTGTCCACATCGGAAAGGGTGCTGTGCTCTTTGAGCAAAGCAGAATTCAGACAGTGCAAAGGAAATGGAGGATGTGCAAATTTGGAGTATCCACCCCAAATGTTCACATGGACTATCTGTGCCTAACCTGTGGTAGAGCATTCCGAGCTCATACTGGTCTGATCAGCCACAGTCGGACACACTGAAAATTCACTTTATCATGGTGATGTCATTCTGGTTCTCTTCGAGAAAGCAACCAACGAACCAATAAACAGCAGAAGAAAGAAAAGAAAGAAAGGAAGGAAAGAAAGAAAAAAGAGCGGAAGGAGAGATGAAGGGAGGAGAGTAAGAAGGAAGAATAGAGGAAAGGAAGAAATAAAGAAAAGAAGAAAGGATTTATGAAGTTCCTACTGTGTGCTAGGAACTACACTAAATGCTTTACAAATATTATTTCCTTTGATCCTTACAACAAGTCTGGAAGGTAGACACTATTATGACCCCCAGTTTTACAGTTAAGGAAGCTGAGATAAACAGATATTAAGTTACTTGTCTAGGGTCACACAGCTAGTAAGTCTTTGAGGCTGTATTTGAATTCAGGTCTCAGTGCTCTATTTGCTACACTACTTAGCTACCTCTTTCTAGAAAGAAAACTAGAAAGTATGGAATACATTCTGGAGGCAAAGATGGAGGTACAGGGGGAATAGGAACATGCAAACAGAATTGCCTCAGATCTTCACCTTTTTATCCCCAGTGCCAGAAGGAACCTATACTTTACCATCAGTATGTTCTCTGTCACAAGGATCTCAAAATCACAGATATCACAGTTGGAAGAGATGTTGGAGGCCATCTAATCCAACCTTACTTACTTTACCTTACAACCTTACCTTACTTACTTACCTTACTTAACAAGATCTCTTTTTGTAACATATACAAATGGTCACTCACCTTTTGCTTAATAATCTCTAGAGTAAGATAGTTGTTGAGTTGAATTAAGAGAGAGTAGTCACCCCTAGAAGGCTCCCTTTTGTTTGTTTCAGGATCAGCTCTTCATTGTTGGTAGAACTCAGGTCCAGAACAACCATTCCCCTCATTACATCCTCTGTCTTCTAAAAGATGAAATTACCATTGAAACAAGTCAAAACATATTCATCTCTTTGTCCCTTTTGATTGTCCTTAGCACAAGGGTATTCGAGTACCTCAGCTGTCCAGTAATAGGTAAACTTAGAAAGTCTTTTCTTTCCTTTCTTTTTTATATGGACACAGAGAAGTCAGGCATGAAAGAACATTTATGATAATCATCATAATCATATACCTAATTTTTCCCCCTTCTTTCAATGACCCCACGAATGGAAAAACAAATTAAATCAATGTCTAATAGGGTTTGAGCCTGATATCACTGAGAAACATAAGCCACAAAAGGGCTAGTGTCCAACAACTGTCATTTTTTAATTGATGTGTCATATCAGCTGTGCGAAAATGACATGATATCTAATGACACAGATTAAAGCTGATTTCTCTCTGAAATGTTCCCATACCCACTGCACAGTAATGAGTTGTGACTAGTGTCAATCTTTCCTTCCATTGCAGTTAGAGTACATGTCACTGGATTCACTCCAGCTGTGATGATGTCAGAAATATAAGGAACAATGCCACTGTTGATTGCCAATGGCCTTGAAAGTAAATGTGTACAGAGCCATATGGAACTTGCTATTGTATTAGATGCCAATTGGGGCAGATAACTAGTGTTTTTAGCAGTACAAAGTGGGTACTAAAAAAGGATGGCTTAATTTGCAGTATGATGAAAGCTATGACTGAAAAGCTAATCTTTGAGACAACCACCAGAGCAATTAAAAAAAGAAAATTCTCAACTCCTGCTATATTCCACCAGTACTAGCTGTCTTATGACTTTATGTAATTTAGGGATCCTTAGCCAGGGTTTGTGAACTTGTAACGAATACATATACACATATGTCACTAACCGAATGTTAACAAAACTGGCTTCCTTTGCAAATCTCATGTATTTTATCTTATACATTGAAAAACATTCTCAGAAGAAATTCACAGGCTTCACTAGATTGCCAAAGGGGTCCATGACACACAAAAAGAAAAAAGATTGAGAAATCTTGTTATAAAGCTTATCTATGCTCTCTGGCAGGTACAGATGGGTAGGTAAAGTCAATATGGTGAAATGGAAAGAGCACTAGATATGGCATGTTAGAAGACCTAGCTTCACATCTTAGCTCTGTTACTTCCTATATGTATGAATTTAAGCTTGGCTACTTGCTTTCCTTTGTTACCTTGTGACTGCAGGTGTGACAAAATCTCTTTGTCTTCAGTTTTTCCATCTGTAAAATAACATGGCGGTGGGGTAGATTTCTTTGGATATATCTGAGCTTCTGTGCATCTCATCAAAGTAGGTATCCCCCTCAGCTGGCTCAGAGTATAATGCATCCACACTCTCACACTTTTTCTGGGTAGCTATCATCCATGCTCTACTGTAAATAAAACTTCTTCAAAGGATCAGCTCAATGTCCTAACAACCTTCCTCTAGATGTCTTGAATTTGGGTCACTACCAGTGGAGCACTTAAACTCTCTAGCTTTAAATGCTACGAATTTCCTGCCAGCTAACTTCCCAACTGAGGTCAGAAGACTGATAAAAATATCATTTTTAATAATAATTAAAGAGCATTGAACTTGGTAAAACATGTTAAGCTGGTGAAAGTTATATTAGGGCTTCAAAATGTGCATTAATTTCAGGACTATTTACTATTACACAGTCTGTTATTTTTTTACCTCTTAAATTATTATAAATATTTCTACAGCTAATATATATACATATATTTTCCATAGAAGTATATAGACTATAGAAATATACACAACACATATGTATATATGTGTATATATGTAGGTTAAATAAAGATGTGTATTTACATTTATATACACATGTAGGTGTGTATGTACATGTATGTGTGTGTCTATATCTATGTTTATATATATGTATGCATGTATGTGTGTGTATATCACACAAGGCCACCAAACAAAAATTTATGCTTCCCAGAAACAACAAATTTCTTTTCTAATTCAGAACTTCATGAGATGTTTTATGAGAAAAGGAGAAAGAGAAAAGGAGAGGTACTAGTCTTAGAGATAGAAAGAGTTGGGTTCAGGTTGACCTCTGACATACAAACTGGCTATGTGACTGGTCAGGTCACTTTCCTCCCAGGCAAATAAGGCCTTAAGTTTCAGAATAGGTGATGATTTATATTGGTGTGGAGACTTTCTTTTTCCAGAGTTGCCTTTACCAATGAAATCCCAAGTCAGGTAAAAAAAAAATCAAAAGGGAAAAGAAAGGTGATGCAAGGAGATTAAAGTTGTATCTTAATGAGATTCCTGGATTGACTGCTTTGATAAAATTAGTTCAGCCAACCAGTCAGTTCCCTCAAATAGCACTCACAGTTGATTCCCTTCTCCCCCCATCAGTTGTTCAGAATGAATAAATCAACTTCATTGGGCCAGTCTATATAAGTGACTTTAGCCCAATTTTCATGCAGCCCTAGTGCCTGGACTTCTTTTGTAGACTTCCAAGCTTTACTTGAGGCATCATCTTCTGGGCTTTGAAATATATTTATAATCAGTACCAAAAGGTATAATCAAAGGGGAATAATTTAGAAGTTCCACTGTGTGTTTATTCTTGCTGCCATGCTCCACCAAGGCACAAGCTATGTTCATCATAGATTTGCATGAGTTGTTATGCTACAGCCTGAGATACAAGGGTGGATGTAGTCCCAGAAAATTTGCCTCCTTAGAACCTCTATCCAATCTTTTCTCCATAGCTGTCTTTACTGCCTTTCTCTTTGCATGTCTGCTTCTTTATAGATAAAATATGAAATGGTGTTCTCTAGTTGCATTTGAATAAGCAATTTCAGAACTGATATTTAGGAAAGATTTATTCAGGATTACTGGAACAAGCCATTATCATTTCCACCACATCTAAAGATTTTCAGTCTTCTCCATATTGTAAACCAGACGAGATGACCCCAAATATTTTGCATCCTCAATTCCTTGACTTCATTGTCCATAGCTGTTGTCTCAGTCAAAGTGTGTATGAAATGATCCAGTTCACCGCAAAGGATGAAATTGTAGCACTTGTGAAGGAAATTTACAGGCATTTGGAATGGTTAAGAAAGTTGAAATTTGGGGAGGAAAAAATTTAGGAGAACTCAGGTTGAAGGAAAATGCAGGATGGGAAAGATAAAGAGAAGATGGAGAAGGAGAGAGAAATGGAAAAGAATGGGGAGGAGGAAGAGAAGAAGGAAGTTGGTAATACAAGGGGAATGGAATAAGCATTTGTTAAGCACCTACTATCTGCCAGTACTGTGCTAAGTGTTTTAAAAACATTATCTCATTTGATCTTCACAGCAACCCTGGGAGGTCAGTGTTACCGTGATCTGCCATTTATAATTGAGGAAATTGAGGCTAACAGAAATTGAGTCTTTCCACCATCATTCATCTAGTAAGTGTCTCAGGCTGGATTTGAACTCAGGTCTTCCTGATTTTTAGTCAAGAAGTCTATCCACTATATCACCTAGTTGCCTCTAAGCATCAGCTCTATCAATTTATCCCAAGTGGATTGGATAGCATAGCCTTAGTAGTTGAAGGAATTAGATAAGGTCTCTTGAACTGGGGGGCTTTTGGCTGAACCTTGAAGGAAGCTTAGGATTCTCTTGAAGGTGAAGAAGGAGAACATTTCAGGCACAGGTGACAGTTTAGCTGAGGCACAGAATTGCGAAACAGAAACAGCAAATAGGCTGCTTTAAATAGAGTTTAATTTGTGAAGGGTAGTAATGTATGATAATCTTGGATAGGTAGACTGGACCTAGATTGAGAACGGTTTATATTGCCAACAGAGGCTATGAAGGTGTCCTCAGGAGAGAGAGTAAATAATAAAAACCAAGAAAAAAAGCAAAAGATGAGTCGCAGTGGTTAATAATTCCCTGTTGAATGGTACAGAGAAAACTATTTGTCAACCTGACAATAATGGTAGAAAGGGCTGCAAAGTCCTGGTCTTGACAGAGGAGTTCCAAAGACCTGTCAAATCAATGATTACTACCAGCTTCTGATGACTCTGTGGGTATAAAATGAGCTAGGAGCTCAAAATATGGCTAAAGATTATGAAGTCTGGAACAAAAACCTAAAGAGGTATTTTCTTTTTTTTATTATCATCTTACTGTATTTAAAATGAGGTCTTTAGAAAAGGAAGATAGGTTTGAAATATCATTAAAAACTTGTTGTTGGAGAATAGGATTTGGATTTTTGGATCATGGCTTAAAATGTAGGAATGTTGAACCTGGAGCTGAGGATAGAGAGTTCCTAAGAAGGGTTTGAAAAAAATATTTGCCCTAAATCATGCATATCTAATTAAAAGGTTTACAATAGATAAGTGACCAAAGGACATAAAAAGGAAGTTTTAAAGGAAGCAAATCAAAATATTATCAAAAAAATTAAAATGTCCCAAATCACTAACAATTAGACAAATGCAAATTAAAACAATGCTGATTTTCAACTTTCCAGCTATCAGTTTATCAAAGAAGAAGAAAGGGGAAATGACACTTTTTGAAAGAGCTGCAAGAAATGCATTTTTGGTGGAGCTGTGAATTGATCCAGTCATTCTAGAAAGCAGTTTAGGACTATTGTTATAAGAACAAACCCTAAAATCTGAAATAGTTTTAGAAAGGAATTTATTGGGTCATTTGGTAGAGGAGAGTAAGGGCACAAAGGAGGTGTGGCTCCCTTTCATTTCTGGAAGGTTTACATTCTATAGTATTTAGACAAGGGTACCTGCACAAGAGCCACACGTACAGTTAAGCACTTGCCTAAAGGATAAATTGAAAGCAAGTATATTGAGATTGGTATGAGCAACTGTAACCCAAAAAGAAGTTTGGGGTGGAACCCTCAGTAGTTTCTGGGTGTAGTAACCCCAAACAAAAATACATCAAGTAGTTCTGGAGCTTGGGGCAATTGGAAATATTTTGTAGCCTTTTATGACCTTCCTAGAGAGTTACTGGGGTCTAACAACATTCTAGATGTGGATTACCTTTAATCACGTAAAGTTGAACTTAAAGAATATAATATTTTTCCCTGAACAGCATAACAAATCCTTTCCCCTACAGAATCATGCCTCAAAAGTCACTAAACTGTGTTTATCCTTTGACCCAATGATACTGTAAGAAATTTTGACCCAAAGAAATCCAAGAAATAGAAGAAGGAGCCATAGGAACAAATACACACACACACACACGTATACACACACATACACACACACACACATTATATATATATATGTATATATATATATACATATATATATATATAGATTCTTTTTGTAGTGACAAAGAACTAGAACTCAAAGTGACTCTCATAATTTGAATAACTAGATAAATTTTGGTATATCAATACAATGCAATATTATCATGACACAAGAAATCATTTTTTAAAAAAGGACTGTTTTAGAGAAACTTGAGAAGGTTAGTATGAACTGATGCTAAGTAAAATTGACAAAACCAAGTGAATAAGTTATAGAGTAACAACAGCATTGTACAGACTAACAACTTTCAAAAATTTAAGAAATCTCATTGATGATCAACCAGGATTTCAGATGATAAAAGCATGATACCTACCTCTTAACAGAGAATTGATCAATTCAAACTGTATAATAAGGCATAATTTTTATATCTGGTGAAGAAAGTGGGGAATTTGTTTTACTTGACTATCCATTTTTTTGTTACGGAAGGTTTTTTGTTTGTTGTTTTTAATAAGGGAAGCAAAAGAAGGGGAGTGATAGGGTAGTCTCCCCCTCAAAAAAAAAATGAGGATTGTAAAGCATTTACCAAAAATCCAAAAAACCAGAATGCCACAAAAAATGACTGTCAAATAGGAAAACTTTGAAAACTACGAGTTGTTTGTTATACATTTAAAAAGAAAAGCAAACCATACATAAGTCACAGTATGATGTACCTTTCTCTTTTTCTGTTCTTTTATATATATGTTTAGTTTATTTAATATTTATTAAGTTCAAAATAAAAAAATTCTAAAACAAAATTTTAAAAAATGTAACCAAAGAATTTTAACTGAAGAGAAATTGGATGTGGGGTTGGGAGATGACCTATATAGCTTCATCATCTTAGATAGAGGAGAAGAAAATTGGAATTAGTGTACTTTTCACCTTAGATTTTGGTGGAGCAGATTTCAGTGAATTCACAGTAAAGACTAGTAAGATCTCATGGGCTAAAATTCTAAAAGGGAAGTCACCACAGGAGGGATGAAAAACTTTGAAGAATAAAATTATGAAGACAAAAAGAGAAATAATTCTGATGAGAAGCAAAAAGTGGGGAGTGGAGAGGGAGACACATTGCTAAAGAGGTGGCAAGTTCCCAAAAGATCTCAGATGTCTTTATTAAAGTCTTTATCCAGAACCAGAGAGGTCAAAGCCCCACTGTACTTTGTGCTGTAGTGCCAAGACCACATCTGAAGCACTGACTTCCAACAGGATAGTCACATTTTAAGTAGGACATTGATAAAGAGGAGAGTATTTGGAGAAGGGTGACCAGGATTTTGATCATGTCATTTGAGGTTCAGAAGAAGAAACCAGGGATATTTGAGAAGAGAATTAAGGGGTTACACAAAAAATATTTTCATGAATCTGAATGACTGTCATGTGGAAGAGGGATTACAGTTGTTCTATTTGATTCCAGATGGCAAAACTTGGATGAGTGAAAAATGATGAGTGGCAGACATAAGGTTTGTAAAAAGACAAACTTCCTAAGAGAGTCATTCAAAGGTGAAATGGGCTCCTTGAAACACTGGTGGGTTTTCTCTCAAAAAACCAGCCCTCATTCATACCATTTCTATTCATGGCAACCTGAGATTAAACTCAAATCTGTGGAAAAAGAAATTTTTGTTTAGGTATGAGTTAGACCAGAGAATCTCTGAGATATATCTCAATTCTGAGATCCTGAAATTAAAAGAACAATTTTGTTTACTTTAAGGCAAACAAAACCATAGCAGGCAGTTAGTTTTTGCAGATTCAAAACCAGTTCCAAGGGTTTTGTTCCAGAAAAGAAACAGAAGTATTATTTCTAGCCCTCTATTTTGACATTCAATGACCATGATACAGAAAACAGTGAAGCCATAGATATAGTTCTCTCTTCCTCTTTCATTTCTCTCTCTACCTGAAGTTTCAAATACAATAGCCAGCAACCAAAGAAAGTCCACAATCCTGCTGGCTCCCTTCAGTGATATTTATGTGTTTGTTTTTACTGGGATAATTGTCCAGTCTGGGGCTACTTGGGAGGTAAGGACTTCAATGGAAATAGAACACAAAGAAGAACTTTAGGGGTCTTTGTAGATGGAATGGTGCTTAACCATCCTTCATGGTTTTTTTATGATTTGTATTTTGTACTGTAAAGACTAAACTTCATTCAACTTCTTGCTGTATTTTTATAATTTAGAACCTGTGGTTTTTAAGAAGGAAACTAGGAGGCTGTGAAGTTGGTAGTGTAGAGGTAGACATGATTAATTTTTACAAAGTTTTTTTTTTTTTTTAATCTCATTGTTGGTTGTGAACTGTGGGACACTGAACTGGAGAGAAACAAAATGTCAGATGACCCAAAAGATGATGGAAAGATACATGGTAGGATTAGTAGGCTACTGAATATAACCAGTGGTAAATTGTATAAAAGAAAGAAGTGTATGACTGGTAAAGATACCTATGAGTTGGAAAGGAGGTTTATGGGACATAGCATAAGGACAATGGATAGCAGATGGACAGCTCAAGTGCTTCACTGCTACCCAGGAAACAAAGAAGGAGAGGAAGGCCTCTAGTGGAGAGATGGGCTAGACATGAGTTCAGTAAGATAGTTTCAGAATGTGTGGAAGGTCAAAGAGTAGTCTTTAATGTTTCTAGGTCGGTTTGGAAAGAAGTCTCTGGTAGAAGAGTACACATGGATCTGTGCATAGCCCCGGGCTATTTCAGATTTCAATCAATGGACAGAGGCTACAGAAACATTTGAATAAAGGAACAGATGTCATGCTTAACAAGTTTTCAGATGCAATAAACCAGGAAAGGATAACTAGTGTGTTGAATGACAGTTGAGTTCTACGAAGGTATCAATAGGCTATATGGGCTAAAATGAGTCACTCAGATAATTTTTTTCTTTTCTTTCTATTTCTTGGAGGATCCACAATTGTGATTTCATTACTACAGGAAACTCCTGCTGAGAAAATCCATGCTTTGTATATGCCAGTCGATCATTGTTCTGTAAAATAGACTTAGGGAGTTTCTTTGGCCACTAAAAGGTTATGACGATCAGGGTCACAGAGACAGCAAGTATCAGAGGTTGGATTTGAACCAACTAATCAATAAACATTTATTAAGGGTCTACCATATACCAGGCACTATACTAAGCTAGTTAGGTCTTCCTGACTCCAAGACCAGGTTTCTGTATACTATATCATTCTGCTAATAGGGATAAATGTAAAGTCTTACTAATTTAAAAAAAATTTAAGTACAAAATGGGGAGGAGGGACATGACTAGTTAGATATTCATCTAAAAAATGAGGTGGGAGGGGCATTTAATGTACAACAACACCAATATGAATCAACAATGTGATACAAAAGTAAAAAACTAAAACAAACACCCAAGTAATTAAAAAACAAACAACAAACCCAAATCCAAAAAACCCTGATGCAATAATGGGTTGGACTATGAGAGACATTAAGAAAGACATGATATTCAGGAGATTACAGAAGTGATACTGCTTCTATACTATTTTCCTGGTCAGGATATAGTTGTAGCATTATATTGCATTCTGGGTGCCACATTTTCAGGAAGGACATTCACAACCTTGAGAGCATCCAGAAGAGAGCAACTGGGATGGTTAAGAATCTTGAGGTCATGTCATATGGGCATCTTCTGAAAGAACTCTGGATGTTTAGCCTGAAGTTTTCTTCAATGATTGTATATGAAAAGCCGTCATAGAGAAGAAGGGCTAGACTAGACTTCTGCTTGGTCCAAGAAAGGAAAATGAATTGTATTAGTTGGAAGTTGAAAAAAAAACTCTCTCTATTTCTTGAGGAAAGGAAAGAGACAGAGAGAGACAGTTACAGAGACAAAAGAAAGAAAGGAAGAAAGAAAGAAAGAAAGAAAGAAAGAAAGAAAGAAAGAAAGAAAGAAAGAAAGAAAGAAAGAAAGAAAGAAAGAAAGGAAGGAAGGAAGGAAGGAAGGAAGGAAGGAAGGAAGGAAGGAAGGAAGGAAGGAAGGAAGGAAGGAAGGAAGGAAGGAAGGAAGGAAGGAAGGAAGGAAGGAAAGAAGGAAGGAAGGAAAGAAGGAAGAAAGGAAAGAAAAAAGGAAGGAAGATTACTGCAGAAAAAACGATTAGAGCTATCCCAAAGTGAAGTGGGCTGCATGCCAAGTTAATGAGATCCTTTTGACACAGGGTTTTCAAGTAAAGACAATAGATGGTTACTTCTTAGAAACAAAGATTTCTGTTCAAGTGTGAGTTGTTCTAGATGGCTCCTAAAGTCCTTTGTGACTCTGAGATCCTGTAAATCTCCCTGAAGGAAAGGGGTATAGCAATCATTTCCCCGTTTACAAGTAACACTCTCACAAATGAGATCACAGATCCATCCAAAAAATTAATGCTGGCCAAAAGAGTGAGATTGTGAAAGACAGTTCATTGGTGGAGAGAGGTCAAGTGAATCAATACTAATGAATAAAATACAAGTTCAAACTGACCTTGAGCAAATCTTATTAATGAAACAGCTGTCCCAATTGTTTTGTCCCCCAAAGAACATACTTCTTACTGCAATAAGGTCTTGCTTGCCTCTATTTTAAAGGCCTGACTAGTCTGACAATGCTTTCCATTTAGAGCACCTTTTATATTAATTGAGCTGTGCCTGTTAGGAGAAGCTGTAAGGTCCTACCTCCTTATATCCCAATATTCCTCCTGCAGTTTCAATTTGATCAAGTTTTCTTCATTTCCTGAGCTTGCCAGGCCTTGTTAATCACTGCCTCATGTCACCAGGAAGGGCTCTGAAGGGAGTGAGTGTGAATGGGGGGGAAGGGAGGAAGAAACAACCTCTCTACCTGTAGCTTATCAGGCATTCGGTATTGAGTTGCACGAGTCAAACATAAAGCAGAAGCATGATCTTAATCATTAGAATTGGTGATAATGGATGGAAAAGACTGCCTTAGATGTCTACAGTGACTACAACAATGCAAATGGAAGGAACAATAAAGTTAAATTAAATGCTGAATAATTGTAGTAACCAAGCTAGGGTCCAGAGAAGATTGAGAATATACCTCTCCTTCAATTTTTGCAGAATATTGCACATTCTGTCAGATTTGGTCGATGTGTTGATTTCATAGTTGCACTGATTTTTTTCTTTTGAAATGTTTGCTACAAGGAAGGCTCACTGAGAAAGGGATGTATTCAAGAAAAGAATGTGATATAAAAACAAAAGATCTCAATAAAATATAATAATAAAAGAAAGAAACAAATGTTGGATCATGACAGTGACTGAAACAATTTTGGGTTTTGGACATGATGGAATATTAATGTGCCACATGGAACTGCAGGTATGAATAACTTAATAAAACATAGGAAGACTTGTATGAACACATGTAGAGTAAAGGAAACTGAATCCAAAGAACAATATACAAAAGGATGGCAACAACGTAAATCAGTACAGAACCAGATGGCAACAATAGTCAGTTCCACTGGATGACACTATTTCCAAACGGGTGTAGGGTGTGTTCAGGGAGGACCAGAACCTTAGGTGTGATGGCTGCCAAGCCTTTTTCAGGGCTCTTTCCACCTTTGCTGTCCACCTGTTCTTCCTAACTCTCACCTGTGGCTCCAAGAAACGGCAGCATGCACAGCAACCACACCCTGGTAAATCATTTTGGCAGATGGGCCAAACCAGGTTGAGGATGACCAAGCATTCTCAAACCCATTGGTGAGTTAGCATGTGAAGACTTCATCTGGTGGAATGGGCAGATGAGAACAATTTGTTCCAATGGCCACGAAGGCAGACGAAGCAGGTGGTGTGCAGCACTTGGAGCTTGGTTAGACAACAAAGATGCCAAAGTCATCCACTGCATCCTGAGCCATCACCAGCCATCTTGACTCTGTCCTGACACTGGACTATGATGACTCTGGAGGAGAGAGTGTGACTGACAACTTTGTGCAACTCTGCCTCACTTAAATCCAATTTATGCACTAATCAGAAAACATCACTGTTTCCAAATGACTAAACAAACCATACATTCATCTGTCACATAAAAATGTGGAAAATGATGACAATAGAAAGTTATATGCACAATCTGTTGCCCTCTATTAGGCTTACATTTTTATGGGTGAGTATTATTGAAGGGAAAAATTATTTATTGAGAAATGATTGATGCATCAATACAGAATCGATAGACTCTTTTAGAGTACGAAAGGATGGAAAAAACTGATCTTCAAGACATTCAAAGAAATTAGGAAGAGAAAGCCTTTAACCAGATCTGGTATTAGGAGTAAACAAAGCAAGGAACTCCTGAGGACTATGATTTATACATTTATACAATTTATAATATGACTTTTAATAAAGTCACACTTGTAAAATATTTTAATGACAAAAAATTCTTTTGTCTGTACCACATCCACATTTATTTGATGTCAAGTCCCATCAAAGTCTTCAATGGACAGTACTTTCTCTTTTGAAGTGTTTCCTGTCTTTTGTCTCTTGTCTTTAAGTCACAGTCCCTCAAGCTACATACCTAAGCCACCCTGACTTAACTTACCATTGTAACCAATAAAAACGTTAAGCAAAACCAGCGAACACAGTCAAGATGCAGCATTCTTTGAATCTTAGGTCCCTTATCTCAATTAAGTGGAACAGCCTCCATTCTCTAGGGCCAACATGGGCATTATAATTAATCTGAATTTGTCTGTCTTTTAGTGCTGTTTTCATTTACATTAACATTCTCATTATGTTTACTGTTCTTCTGGCTCTGCTTACTTTTCTAGGTGCAACAAAGGATAGAATTCTGGCCTAGGAGTTGGGAAAACCTGAGTTCAAGTCCAGTCTCAGACTATGAGCAACTATGTGACCCTGGGCAAGTCATTTGATCTCTGTTTGTTTCAGTTTCCTCAACTGTAGAATGGGGGTAATAGCACCAATCTCTGAGAGTTATTCTAAGGATCAAATGAGGTGATATTTGTAAAGCACTTAGCATGAGTCCTAGCACACAGTAGGCATTTTAAAAATGTTTATTCCTTCCCCCTTCATTATGTTAAACAAGTCTTCCCATAACTTTCTAAATTTATTTTTGTCATTTTTGATGGTATAATATTCCATTATATTCACATACCACAATTTGCACAGCCAGCCAATGAATGCCTGCTATGTTTCTAGCCTTGCTATATGAAAACACAAGTATTATTTTTAAGAGATAACACTGTATTCCTACTTTCATGCTGTTCCTCCCCAATTCCGATAATTTGTCTAAAATGGATCATTGTCTTGTTCTGGCCCTGCCTTAAAGATTTCATCTTAATGTCCCAAAGATTCTGAATGAAATCAATGTTCTTATAGAAAGTAAGGGTGATGTCCTTCTCAGACCTTCTTTGCATGAGTAAGAACTAAATGTGATTTCAATTTTGATTCAATTTGAGAAACATTATTAAGCACATACTCAGTTGTAGTGGCATTACCAAAGAACTAATTAAAAAGCAGAATTCCCCATCACTGGAGGTCTTTAAAAGACAGATGAGATGATCTTTCTTAAGGATACTACGTAGAAGGTGGGGTGGGAATGAGGAGGATGGATTCCTACTAGGTACAGTTTGGCCTAGCTGACTTCTGAGGTTCTGTGATTCAGGAAACTTGTGTTTTTTCAGTCATGTTTTTTCCATTTACTTGGTATATGAATTTAGATAAGTTGCTAAACCTCTTTAAGACTCAGTTTTCTCATCTACAAAATGGGGTTAATCATACCTTATCCATCTATTTTGGTGGCTGAGAGGCTCACATGAGGTGATGTATGTGGAAGGGCCTTTGTGATTATGGGGCCTTATTACAAGCTGTAAGTTATTATAACCATAGCATGTTACACAACATAAGGAGGTATTACTGGCAGTTACCCTGCAAATAATGGAAACAGAACAGCCCTTGAGCCCAGCTGAGAGCTCAATTTTGACCAATATTGTCTTGTCACTTCTGCTAAGGCTCCCCTTTTGAAGGTTTGATTGTGCTTTTTCTATGAAGCAATAGTCTCTGTAGTTTCATTTGTTTATTCACATCTTCTCTTGATTGTGGCTGCTGTTCCTTCATTAATTATCTGGCAGCATGCACATAATTCTTGACTTTGGGCCTACTAAATGCTGGCCACACTGGGGTGCCTTCATTTTTGTCGGGACAGCCCCTCTCTCAAGGAATACTTGAAGATGAGAGATTAAATATCAAAGAAGAGAGGCTATGATGGAGAGGGGAGGGAAGATGGAGGGAATGGAGATTAAGGAAAGAAGCCTCCCTGTCCTGGATGGTAGCATTAAAGAGGAATCAGAGGACCAATTTCTGTTTGCCGATTTCTGAGCAGAGAATGAAGGCTGAAAGTATTTGCATAAATTATACAGAATCAGAAGCTCTCACAGTGCCTAGCAGTCCTTCCCAACTGAAATGGATGCCCAGGAAAAACAGGCAGCTTGCAAAATGCATTTGCATTTCAGATTAACAAGCAGGTCTATGCAAACCACTTCAGCTGGTCAAGGATTGCTGACAGTTTAGGTTGGTCAATTCACTGTCAAGGAGAATTTATTGTCATGAAATCTGTCCATTCTCCCGACGACGTTCCTCTGTCCCCCACCTCCATCATTATACCTTGATTTATGGTCATGCTTGGGATTTATAGATTCCTATGTAGAGCTGGGAATAATCTGATTTCAAATAAAATCACTGGGTAATTTGAGAAAAATCCTTCTTCCTTTCCAAGGTGCCTGGATATAAGTCCTGGATTCAGTTCTGTAAACCTCAAAGCATCATCTGGATGTACCCTGGCATAGTTCAGGAAGCCTGCTTTTTCAAGTTTGGAAATGTACTGAGCTCCTTCCCTTGACACCAGAATCAGCTGTTTGCATGCCCACTGGGCTTTCTTCATGTTTGTAGTATGAGTACTTTATCAATATGTCCTGTAAAATGCAAAGGAACTCTGGAAAGACTCTCATTCCCTATCCTGGTCTCTCCATCTCACCAAAGAATAAAGACTATTAGGAAAAGAAGGTCAGATCTAGGGATTCAGTTAGTTTCATTTCCATGCTGCATATGTTTAGAAATACTATTCACCTAATAATGACTTGTCCTTCTGTGGCATGTTACAGAGTCACACTGGAATGGCTTTTGTTTACAGTCAACCAAAAGACTGGGTTCACACTGAACAAAATTGGAAGAAATTGGGCCCTTCCCAGAAAGGGCGTGACACCTAACATTTTCAGGCCTCTGAACTCTGGATCTGACTAGGAACAAGGTCATTAGGACAAGGAAATTGGCTTTTCTCTAGGGAACATCTACTTTGGCTTTCTTCCTCTTCATTAAAAGATGCTGAGAATGAATGAATGAATGAGTGAATGAATGTACATTTATTGAGCCCTTCCAAGTGGGCACAAATATAAAGCAAAACAGCTTCTGCCCTCAAGAAACTTAAGGTTTGGTGAATTCTAGACAACGTTTGCACCTACAAATGGATACAAGGCAATTGTGAGAGGAAGAAACCAGCAGCTTAGAACATCAGGAAAGGCCTCACTGGGGAGAATGCCAGGCCTGGTGTCGGAAAGACTCATCTTCCTGCGTCCAAGTCTGACCTCTGACGCTAGCTGTGTCACCCTGGGCATGTCGCTTAACTTTGCCTTACTTTCCTTATCTGTAAGACAAATTGGAGAAGAAAATGGCAAACCACTTTGCCAAGAAAACTCTGAACGGGGTCCCAAAGAGTCAGACACAACTGAAGTGACTAAGCAAAAACATAAGATGGCATTTGGGTTGAACTTTAAAAGAAACTAGGGATTCTGAGAGATGGGGAGGTGAAGAGAGAGTGATTTCCAGGTAAGAAGGAAGGAGATAATAGTGTTATGTATGAGAAAGTCCCACTGTAGTTGGACTGCAGTATTTGTGGAAGGGAGTAATGTTAAAAAAGTGTGGCATTTTCTTTACCTTCCATTGCATTATTGTAATTTATGTACGTTGAGGCAGTTAGATGACTCAATGAAGAGAGCCCTGGGCTTGGAGTCAGGAAGACCTTAGTTCAAATCTGGTGTCAGACACTTACTAGCTATGTGACCTTGGGCAAGTCACTTAATCTCTATTTGCCTTAGTCCTCTGAGGAAGGAAATGATAAGCCACTCTAGTTTCTTAAACAAGAAAACCCCATAATGGGATCACAAAGAGTCAGACACAATTGATCGACTGAATAACAACAATTTATGTGCCTGGTCTTTCCCTATTCTTAATTTTTGCTCTTTGATAGCAGGGAGTAGATAGATAGATGGATAGATAGATAGATAGATAGATAGATAGATAGATAGATAGATAGATAGAAAGATAGATAGATGGATAGATGCATGGATGAATGGATGGATGGATAGATGGATGGATGGATGGATGGATGGATGGATGGATGGATGGATGGATGGATGGATGGATAGATGAAGAGACAGACAGACAGATAAATAGATAGATGATAAATGGATCCATATCTATATATTTGTATCCTCAGTGCCTGGTATGGAGCTGAGAATATAGTAGCTGCATTCTATTGAATTCCCAATAGAATCACCCATCTAAATGGAAGGAGATCTTGTATCAATGAAAACAGAAAATTTGGTCAATTCAAGGGGGGATATCAAGCAAACTAGGTTATTGTGTGTAGAGCAATCCTTCCCCTTCTCCACCACAAACGATCTGATATGTATATTTGACTGAGTTCTATGCTTCATCTGCCTATAGTGGTCTGTTGTGCCAGACTACAAAGAAAGACTGCTTCCTTACAGAGCAGCTGTGTATTTTAGGAGAGCCCCGGGCCTGAGTATGGGTTTAAACCCGGGCTTGACTCTTGTCATTAAATAGCTGCATGACTTTTGGCAAGCCACTTCTCAAATCACCATCATCAACACTATTTTTTTATTGCTTCTTTTAAACTAACATTTACCCAGTGGTTTAAGATTTTCAAAACTTTGAAAAAATACATTATCTATTTAGACTTCACAATAATCTCATATACTATAACTCTGCCCCATTTTATAGATTAAAAAACTGAGAACTCCAAAAGGTTACGTGATCTGTTAATGGTGAAATATCCACTATGTGCTAAAGGCAGGTTTTTAACCCAGGGCTTGCCAGATTCCAAATCCAGGACTCTTTCTATACTGTTATTTGAGCACACAATCTTAACCAAGTTCATACAATTAGTATGTAGCAGAGCCAGGACTTCAAACATTCCCCCTTTGAATTATCTGTGAAAGATGCTCTTATAACCTCTGCATAAACATTTCCAGTGACTTGGAGTTTAGTACTTGAAAAAGCTGCCAGTCTCATGGTTCTGTAGTTTTTTTCATCCCAATTAATTAAAGCTACAATTTCCTTAATCCACACAGAGTCACTGGATGATACACGTAGCATCACCATTTCTATGCTGAACGGTCATAGTAGACCAAGAACAGGTCTGTAATGGGAAAGGCTTGATGAGCAGAAGAAGGCACTGGGCATATAAAAAGTAGGGGTCAAGGGGACAGAAGAGGGGAAAGTGCTGATAATGTGGATAAAAGGTATAAAAAGAAGAGCCTTAAATCCAGAGAAGGTAAATTTTGCATTTTTTTCTTTTCCATTTTATCAAGGGCCAGCTCTGCTTGTGCTTCTGATGAGGTGAAAGGTGATCCTGTCCAGAGTCCCTGGAGCAGCTATGTGGCTCTGAGCAGCAGAGGCTGGCAGGAGGAAAAGGTTCTGTATCCTGTTACCAATTGCCTGAGCCATCCATTTCCACAGCGGATGTTCCTTATAAATTATAGGGTGGGAACAGGAATGTGGTTAGTGAAGAAGGGTCATGATGAGATCCTTTTTGCTGCTATTAAGGAAAATAAAACCTTGGTTAACCACATATTAAATAAGTCAGTGAAATGTTCCTGGTCACCCATCTAGTCAGAAGCTGAGTAAGGATTCGAACCCAGGTCTTTTGACTATAAATCCCAGGTTCTTTCACTTAGCCTGGGGGTAAGGGGAAAAGGGTTACCTCAGCTTCCTCATCTGCAAAGTGAGTGTGGGATGGGAGGGGTAGACTAAATAATCTTTAACATCCCTTATAGCTTGAAACCTATGATCTACTTCACTACACTGCCTCTTTTGAGGCAGGAAAATAATAGCTTGCATTCTGCAGAGGGTGTTTTAGGTTTTCTTAAAGTGTTTTAATATGGCATGAATTATCAATTTTGACATAGGTGTTTTAAGGTAACAATTAGAGCAACGAATTTCACCTTGATAGCACTTTAAAAGTTAAAGGGGCTTTTCTCATGTCATCTTCATATTTATAGTTTAGAGGGATAAGCATTCCCTCTTAGGCTTGAAGGTAATTTGTGGCTTTCAAAATCTTTGAACCAGAAGCAGAGATTGAGTCAAACCAAGGAGTTCTTAGAGGGACACACACAATTTATGTGACAAAAGCTGAGAGGAGGGAGGTGAGACATCATCTCCAGAGGTGAGCTGTAGAAGCACTGGGGAGGGGGGAGCCATTCTCTTTAGCCCTTACCAGGGCTTAATGAGTTGAGCCAGAAAGAATTAGCAGTATTGTATAATAGGTGAAAAAGAGGAACTGAAAGAGGGAAAGGCGAGAGGGAAAGCTGCAACAGAGAAAAGAAAGATTGAAGAGGATCCTCAGCCCTCCTCAGGCATTTCAGAACAGAAGACTGGGCTGAAGCTGCTGAATATACCTACCTTTACAGGCACTGCAAGAAGTATTCTCTCTCTCTCTCTCTCTCTCTCTCTCTCTCTCTCTCTCTCTCTCTCTCTCTCTCTCTCTTTCCACATACACACATACATGTATACATATATGCATATAATTTACATACATATATAAATATGTGGTTATATAGGTGTATATACACACACACATATTTGTGCATATGTATGTCTACTTTGTCTTCAATATTCCTTCCCCATATTCCAGTGACAGACATTGTCATATACTCTGGTCATTTCTTTTACTTAAATATATACTGCAACCTTTATCTCCAGATAAACACAAATTTAAACTAGGGAAGAAAGTCAAACTCTACTAAATGTTAAGGACTTTTCTAACTGGGAGCTCTGAGCTATTGTGATTATACTCCTAACTTTTAGTTTGATATTAATTCCATAGAAAAGCAGAGAAGGGACTATGTGGACATGAAGGGTAACTCTACTATCACTAGGCTGAAAAACAGCTGAGTGATAACAGGTAGCTGATTAAATTTCCAGTTATAAAGGGGATAAGGGAAGAAAAAGTAATGATGAACACCAGCCAGTCAATAATAACTTTTGCAGAAAACCCACAACCACTGATACTATACTCACAACAATACTGTGAGGTAGGTAATGGTATTACCCCCATTTTTTCAGACAAGAAAATTATGGCTCAGAAAAGTGAAGAGAAAAAAAGTAAAGAAAATAAGCACATAATTCCACAATAACTTTAATAGCACATGTTAGATCTAGGACTTCAACCCAGGTCTTCTGGTTCCAAGTCTGAGGCTCTTTCTACTATACCATACTATGCTATAATCATTCTTCTCCTACCAAGCCCCTCCCCAAAAAAGAAAGAAAGAAAGATCCAAGTACAATTAATTACTAATTTATTAAAGACAAATTCTCCTTATTTGGCCAGCTCCTGTTTCTACCATGAATCTTACCCATTTGACCATTTCCTTTTACTCTTAGACTTTAGAAATTTTGCTCTACCAATAAATCTTTATACCCATGATCATAATTCTATATTCTCCCACTTTTCCCTTCCCCTTTAACAAGGCTTCATAAACTATTCTTTGTATCCACATCTTGATCACTGGAACTGCTCTCCTTCCCATAGTCCTTGCCAACGTATTTGACCAGTTTTTTGCTATGGTGCAGAATTTGCAAATATAACATGCAGGGTGTGTAGGAGAGATCCACAGAGGAAAGACTACTACTGGAAACAGTATGATGATATATTAAGACCTTTGATTTAGAGGCAGATGACTTTATTTGTGTCTCAACCCTGACACCTCCTCACCTCATTTCTCTGGGCTGAAGTTTTTCATTTATTTAATCAGGGGATTTGATGAGGTAGCTTTTGCTATCTTTTCCACTTCTAAATCTTTGCTCTTAGTTTAAAACACACACACACACACACACACACACACACACACACACACACAGGAATCAAATTGAGAATGGGTGTGACTGGAGTGTAGTGAGACCACTTCTTATAGATGTCAATTCCTTCCATCTGGTCAATATTTCAAAAAGAGCTATGAGTAATCAGTCTGAACAGAACTATTCAAAAAACAAGGATATCAAATGAACAAACTCTTTTTAAGTCATCTCATTACTGATTTTCACATAAGCAACATGTTTAGTCATGCAACTACTGTGAGCACAGTGATTGTTCATCAAAAGAGCAAACGTATTGTAGTCATTGTTTTTGGATCGAGGGCTTTGTTGCTGAGTGGTAGTACTTGCACAGCACGGTAAGGCTTACAGAGATCACTGATTTGGAGCTACTGCAGACTTTAGACACCATTTAGTCCAGTTCCTTCATTTAATACATGAGGATGGAAGACTCGCAAATAAGAATAACTACAAGAAGAGGAGGAGGAAGAGGAGGATAAGGAGAAGAAAGAAAAAGAGGAAGAGAAGAAGGAGAAACGGAAGAATGAGAAGAGAAAAGGTGGAATTTGTTTAGGACTTCAAAGTTTGCAAAACACCGTATGTATCTTATCTCACTTGATCTTCAAAACAATCCTGTGAAAAAGTGCCATTATATCTCCATTTTATAGATAGGAAAGCTTAAGAGAGGTTACGTGTCCTCTCCATGATCCCATGGCTAATCGGTAACTAAGGCAGGATTTGAACACAAATATTGCTACTCAGTTTCCCAGTATTTTTATCCATCATGCCATCAAGCTGAAATGACTTGCCCAAAGTCACAGAGCATGTAGCAGATCTGGGTCTTGAAAAGAGAACCCTTGACTTCAAATCCAGCATGCTGTACTGTTGTCTCCTTCTCATTTTCTCATTGGCTTCTCATGAGAACTCCATGAAATACCAATCTTTAAATCTTCATTTTCACAGAATCTCAGAATTGGAAGGGCCCTCAGATGTCCAAACAGGGGACGCATGAGGGAAGAATTTCAAAGAACTTAAATTCTTTGTTAAATTGTTATTGATGAATATCACATACTTAATAAACAGCAAAGTAGAGTGGAAAGATTACTGATTATTGAGTCAGAGGATCTGAGTTCCAGTTCCACTTTTGATGCTTTACGACCTATGTGGCCATGAAAAAAATATCATTTAAATTCATTGGACCTCAGTTTCCTCATTGTGCAAAATGAGAGGTTTGGACTAGGTCCCTTTTTGCTCTACTTTTGGAGGACTAGGATTTGACTCTGCATCCAATGCTTGCTCCCTTCCCATATGGGGCCATCTCTCATCATTCTGATCTGTATCTTGCCACTGGCTCCAGATGGCTCCAGAGGAGAAAGTGAGGCTGGTAATTTTACATGCCCCTCCTCACTTAAATCCAATTCACTTGCAAGTCATAGCATCACCTTCCTGATGTCATGGTCCTCTTTGGGAAAGAAGGAAAAATAACAACAACCTTCCTGTTATCCTCTTACCATGCTGACTCTCTATTTAGATGTGGCTTTCCAGGAGCAGATCAAGGCACAAGGACTAAACATCAATCATTTTGAACTAAAAAACTAGATTTTTTTTTTAAAAAGAAAAAAATTTGAAGTCATTTTCTGCAATGGTTATCATGGTATCCATTGAGGGTACCCCACAACAGGAATTTAAAATGATAAAGGAAATGCTCTTGAGGGTGGGAGGTAAAATTCACATCTAGAAATTCTCAATCAACTTTGCAACCATAAAATAGCCATATATATATATATATATATATATATATATATATATATCTTAAGAACCTATATGGTCCTTTTTAAAGCTAGGGTTCATCCCAGACTCAATATAAGCATATTCAGCATTCTGATAAGCACATTTGGTCATAGGGCAAAATTTAATGCCCCGCATGCCTGCTACAGTTGCACTAAACAGAGATAGACTCATAAGGCTTGGAAATCTCATTATCCTAAGGAAAGGATAACTGAGGCAGTTTAAGGTCCTCCCCCAGAGTAGCCTCAAGTCCTTGCTGCTCACCCATAGCTCATGCAGCACACATGGATAGGGGCTATTACACCATAAAAGCCATACTCTGAAATAATAAAAATTACTTATCCCTAAAGAGGATTAAATATTTCCTCAAAGCTTAGAAGTTCAGACAGATGAAATTCTCTGAATTTGCATCACACATCCAAGCAATAACAGTTAACTGAAATGCAAACTATCAAAAACACATCGCTGAGCAACCCAGGAACTTTGCCATGGGCTACAACATTGCAGTGGGAGTTTATATTATAGATCACTCCTTCTTGACTCCTCTCATGGGGAGGGCTCTGACAAGCTCTCGACAATTCCCTTGGAGAGCAAAAGCTGTTTTCCCTTGAAGGAAATAAAAGAGATCAAGGGAAAGAGAGATCTTCTTTAGACCAATTCAGAGCCATACTTCCCTAGCCTTTACATTATCTTTATATTATCAATGGGATTTAATGACTTCGTAAGAGCTCAAAGGAATAGATCAGCTTTTTCCTAACATATAAAGGACCATATTGAGGGTGTAAATCATAGGAAATGTCCCATGGCTACACCCAGCATTATTATATAGGTGAAATTATTTAAAATGAACAGGTAGCACAACATGGAAGAAGAGACCTTAGTTGTGGAGTTAGAGGGACAGCTAGGTGGCATTGTAGATAGAGTAACACTTCTGGAGTCAGGAAGACCCAAATTCAAATACAACCTCAGATACTTACTAGCTGTGTGACCTTGGGCAAGTCACTTGACAATGTTTGCTTCAGTTTCCTCATCTGTAAAATGAATGAGAAAAGAAAATGGCAAACCATTCCAGTATCTGCCAAGAAAACTTGAAATGGGATCACAGTCAGATATGACTGAAATAACCGAAGAACAATGACAAAAATAAAAGTGTAATTTTTCCCCATCCAAGTCCATAGACCTCCTCAAATCTTTCCATGTGATCTCATGGGATGTGTAGACTACAGCTTCGGAACCCCTGAACTAGAGGACCTCTAAAGTCCTTTGACGATCCAAATACCATGATCCTATGAATAAGAAAGGAGAAGAGAAGCAATGATAAAACTGTACCATACAGCCTAAGGGGAAGGGAGGAGAAATGTTTTCCACTTTGCCTTGGTAAGTCAGGTTTGGGGCTCATTATATGCCAATAACAAGAATCTGAATTTTCAAAGTGCCTCACTTTGAATGCAGAGCTGGGACTCCATCTCTCCCAATATGGAGAGAGTCTCATCCGCCTGGGTTTGGGGCAGGGGTTACACATACATTATTTCATTTGATCCTCACAACTTTCCTATGAAAGTAGATGGGTCTAGCATAATGATCCCCAGTTTAGAGATAAAGTAACTGAGATTCAGGGTGGTGCAAACTTTGGACAAGGTCACAAAGCAAGAATTCTGATATCAAGGTCAATGATCTTTCCTTTACATCAGGCTGCAGCTTAGGTTTTTTTGCTTCCTTGTACTCCTGGATTTACCTCCTTGATTCACTACTAATTTAGTGGGGTTAAGAGGAGAACCCAGGGGCTTGAGCTGAAAATGCTATATAGTAGAGGTGGTGATTAGGTGTTCACATATTACTGATGCCCAGATGGAAGCTAGAGGATGCCAGTCCCTCAGGTAGAATTCCTTCTCTCTATCATGCTTAAAGACTATGTTTTATACATACTTTGGTCCCTGGCTCTATCTCAGTGTAGGGACCACCTGTTTTAAAAGTTTTCGTGATAGAATACATGATTGCTTGATAGAATATAAGCTACTTGAGAGTAATAATGGTTTAATTCTTTGCAATTGTATCTCTAGAACCTAGCATAGTGCCTGGTACATAGAAGGCACATAATGCATGCTTGTCGAAACAAGAAAATCTCAACTAAATGTGGTTATAACAATTGTGTCCAGCTCCAAAGAAGATATGAAGTGATGTTCTTTGAAGAAACGGGATACTGAGGGGCAGAGCTAAGATGGCGGAGTAGAAAGACGCACATACACATAGCGCCGAACCCACAACCCACAGAACCTCTACAGGGGAGTAACTCACGGCGAATTCTGCACCCAGAGGCCATGGAATATTGGAGCAAGGGAGATTTCTGTTCTGGAGGGACCTGCAAACCTCTCGCAGGGGTTCCTTCGCGCTGCAGACTGGGCGCTGGGACTGGGAGCTGAGGGCAGCCCTGCCGCGGCTGCGGCACCGAGAGGAAAAGATCCAAGCGGGCTTCAAGGATGGGATCTCCAGCGGCCACGCGGGTCCCTCCACCCACAGAGGGACCTACGAACCTCTGGCAAACGGTCCGTCGCGCTGCAGACACGGAGCCCAGCCCAGCCCAGACCTGCTGAGCCCACGGCACCAAGAGAAACAGACCCGAGCAGGCTTCAGGGATGGGATCTCCAGCGGCCGCACAAGTCCCTCCGCCCACAGGTGACGGGGGTTGGTGAGAGAGTCTCTTTGGCGGGTCGAGAGGGGAGTGGGGTGCCCCCATGATTCGGGCCCCCCCGGGAGGTAGAAGCTGAGAGGCGGCTGCAGACAGGGGCTCCCCAAGCAGGTGGGAGCCTGGATCCATTGTGGAAGGTCTGTGCATAAACCCCCTGAGGGAACTGAGCCTGAGAGGTGGCCCTGCCCTGACCTGACCACCTGAACTTAATTCTCACACTGAATAGCAGCCCTGCCCCCACCAAAAGCCCTAAGGCTGGAAGCAGCATTTGAATCTCAGACCCCAAACGCTGGCTGGGAGGATCAGGAGGCGAGGTGGGTGTGAGGAGAATATTCAGAGGTCCAGTCACTGGCTGGGAAAATGCCCAGAAAAGGGAAAAGAAATAAGACAATAGAAGGTTACTTTCTTGGAGAACAGACATTTCCTCCCTTCCTTTCTGATGAGGAAGAACAATGCTTACCATCAGGCAAAGACACAGAAATCAAGGCCTCTGTGTCCCAGCCCACCCAATGGGCTCAGGCCATGGAAGAGCTCAAAAAGAATTTTGAAAATCAAGTTAGACAGGTGGAGGAAAAACTGGGAAGAGAAATGAGAGAGATGAAAGAAAAGCATGAAAAGCAGATCAGCTCCCTGCTAAAGGAGACCCAAAAAAATGTTGAAGAAATTAACACCTTGAAAACTAGCCTAACTCAATTGGCAAAAAAGGCTCAAAAAGCCAATGAGGAGAAGAATGCTTTCAAAAGCAGAGTTAGCCAAATGGAAAAGGAGATTCAAAAGCTCACTGAAGAAAATAGTTCTTTCAAAACTAGAATGGCACAGATGGAGGCTAAGGACTTTGCGAGAAAGCATGATATCACAGAACAAAGAGAGAAGAATGGAAAAATGGAAGATAATGTGAAATATCTCATTGGAGAAACAACTGACCTGGAAAATAGATCCAGGAGAGACAATTTAAAAATTAGGGGACTACCTGAAAGCCATGATCAAAAGAAGAGCCTAGACATCATCTTTCATGAAATTATCAAGGAAAACTGCCCTGAGATTCTAGAACCACAGGGCAAAATAAATATTCAAGGAATCCACCTATCACCGCCTGAAAGAGATCCAAAAAGAGAAACTCCTAGGGACATTGTGGCCAAATTCCAGAGTTCCCAGGTCAAGGAGAAAATATTGCAAGCAGATAGAAAGAAACAATTCAAGTACTGTGGAAATACAATTAGGATAACACAAGATCTAGCAGCCTCTACATTAAGGAATCGAAGGGCATGGAATAGGATATTCCAGAAGTCAAAGGAACTAGGACTAAAACCAAGAATCACCTACCCAGCAAAACTGAGTAGAATACATCAGGGGAAAAATTGTTCTTTCAATGAAATAGAGGATTTTCAAGCATTCTTGATGAAAAGACCAGAGCTGAAAAGAAAATTTGACTTTCAAACACAAGAATGAAGAGAACCAGGAAAAGGTGAACAGCAAAGAGAAGTCGTAAGGGACTTACTAACGCTGAACTGTTTACATTCCTACATGGAAAGACAATATTTGTAACTCTTGAAATATCTCACTTTCTGGGTACTGGGTGGGATTACACACACACACATACACACACACACACACATACATAGAGACAGAAGGCACAGAGTGAATTGAAGAGGATGGGATCATATCTTAAAAAAAAAATGAAATCAAGCAGTGAGAGAGAAATATATGGGGAGGAGAAAGGGAGAAATTGAATGGGGCAAATTATCTCTCATAAAAGAGGCAAGCAAAAGACTTATTAGTGGAGGGATAAAGAGGGGAGGTGAGAGAAAAACATGAAGTCTACTCTCATCACATTCCAGTAAAGGAAAGAATAAAATGCACACTCATTTTGGTAGGAAAACCTATCCCACAATACAGGAAAGTGGGGAATAAGGGGACAAGCAGGGTGGGGGGGATGACAGAAGGGAGGGCATGGGGAGGAGAGTGCAATTCGAGGTCGACACTCATGGGGAGGGATAGGATTAAAAGAGAATAGAAGTAATGGGGGACAGGATAGGATGGAGGGAAATATAGTTAGTCCTATACAACACAACTATTAAGGAAATCATTTGCAAAACTACACAGATTTGGCTTATATTGAATTGCTTGCCTTCCAAAGGGAAGGGGTGGAGAGGGAGGGAGGTAAAGAAGGTGGAACTCAAAGTGTTAGGATCAACTGTCGAGTAATGTTCTTGCCACTAGGAAATAAGAAATACAGGTAAAGGGGTATAGAAAGCTATCTGGCCCTACAGGACAAAAGAGAAGACGGAGACAAGGGCAGAGAGGGATGATAGAAGAGAGAGTAGATTGGTCACAGGGGCAATTAGAATGCTTGGTGTTTGGGGGGGGAGGGGAGAAAAGGGGAGAAAATTTGTAACCCAAAATTTTGTGAAAATGAATGTTAAAAGTTAAATAAATAAATTTAATAAAAAAAAATAAAAAAAATAAAAGAAAAAAAGAAAAAAAAAAGAAAAAGAAAAAACCAAGCTGAGGTTTTGGGCTGTCCTAATGATTTGTCCTTTATTTAACGTCTTCACAAATATTTATTAAAGTTACTAGTGTACAAGGTTCCCATTTAGTTACAACTTCTTTTGCGACATAATATAGCTAGAGATGTGTCTGGCAAAGAGGCAATCTTGTCATGTGTTGAGAGCAGGGCCATATCTAGCAATTTTGTACCTGGGTTGGGGATGGGTGCTACCGTGGGCTACGTCTTGGAGAAGAAGGTTGGCCTGGAGTATTGGGAGATTTCTAGGCTGCTGAAGGACTGGTAACGGTTGGGGGCAGAGGTGGAAAGGGGTAGACAGAGAGGAGTAAACTCAGATTGGTGTTACCATGAAGTTCCTAGATTGTTGACAGGGAGGGATCAGGAACAGGTAGGGAAAGGCAGCATATTTTGTGACATAGCAAGGCTGCCACCTCTGGGGTTTTGGTGGGTGGGAAATAAAATGTGCCCCAGAATAGCGCTATCATTGAACTCTAAATTTCCTGCCTGGATTAAAGTCCCAGTGGCCTTACTCTAGTTACAACTATGAATGAGAGCGAGAGATAACAGATGTACAGTGTAAGTCTTATACAGGTACCTGTGAAATATTAAATGAATTTAAAGACTGCCTCTGATAAACCCAATGGAAAATCAACCAATAAGCATTTGTATTTGCTTCAATTCATTTTAAAAAATAATTTTAGTAGAAGGGAGGGCAGATTGGGAGATTGAAGATGGTCAGGGTGAAATGAGAAAGAGAAAAGGATAAATGGGATGAAAGGAAACGAGATGGAGGAATGTGAAAAAATATAGCAAGTTTATCCGATGAAGTCCTCATTTCTCAAATACATAGAGAATGGAGTCACATTTACAAAAATAAGAGCCATTCCCTAATTGATAAATGGCCAAAATATATGAACAGGAAGTTTTCAGATGAAGTAATCACAGTTATCTATAGTCATATGAAAATATACTCTAAATCACGATTGATTAGAGAAATGTCAATTAAAACAATTTGAAAGTACCACCCCACATTTATCTGATTGGCTAATATGACAGAAAAGGAAAGTGACAAATGTTGGAGGGAATGTGGGAAAATTGAGTAACTGATGCACTGTGGGTGGAGATGTGAATTAATTTAACCATTCTGAGGAGCAATTTGGAATTATGCCCAAAGGGTTATAAAACCATGCATACCCTTTGACCAAGCAATATCACCACTAGGTCTGTATCCAAAAGAGATAAAAAGCAAACAGGGAAAGCACCTATATGTATAAAATATTTATAACTGCTCTTTTTAGGGTGGCAAAGAATTGGAAATTGAGGAGATGCCAATCAATTAGGGAACAGCTAAACAACTGTGGTGTATGATTGTATGGAATACTTTAGTACTATAAGAAATGATAAGCAGGATGCTTTGAGAAAAACCTGGAAAGACTTACATGAACTGACATAAAGTGAAATGAACAAAACCAAAAGACCAATGTACATGGTAATAGCAGTATTATATGATGACCAAGTATAAATGACTTTGCTGTTCTTAGCAATACAAAGATCCAAGGCTATTCTGAAGGACTTATGACAAAAAATGCTGTCCATCTCCAGAGAAAGAACTGATGGAGTCTGAATGCAGATCAAAGCATGCTATTTTTTTCCTTTGTTTATTTTACTTTGTGTTTTTTGGTCTATGTTTTATTTCACAACATGACATTTACAACATAGAAATATTTTTCATGACTGCTCGTGTATAACCTATATCAAAATGCTTCGTCTTCTCAAACAGGGCAGAGGGGAAGGAGGGAGAAAATTTGAAATTCAAAATTTAAAAACAAAAGAATGTTAGAAATTGATTTTATATGTAATTAGGAAAAATTAAAATATTAAGTATAGGAATAAAAACAAAAATAAAATAACTTTATTTATATCTTTTGTTTTTATACCATCTGCATATTCCCCATTATTTCCTCCTCCCAGAGAGCCATCTCATAACCAAAAATGGAAAAGAGGAAAAAAGGGAGTTCAGCAAAAGCGATCCATACTTTAAAAAATGACATTATTTGTAGTGTTCTATATCCATGGTATCCCGTTTCTTTCTTTTTTTTTTATTTTTCATTTTTCTTTTTATTTAACTTTTAACATTCATTTTCACAAAATTTTGGGTTACAAATTTTCTCCCCTTTTCTCCCCTCCCCCCCCAAACACCAAGCATTCTAATTGCCCCTGTGACCAATCTACTCTCTCTTCTATCATCCCTCTCTGCCCTTGTCTCCGTCTTCTCTTTTGTCCTGTAGGGCCAGATAGCTTTCTATACCCCTTTACCTGTATTTCTTATTTCCTAGTGGCAAGAACATTACTCGACAGTTGATCCTAACACTTTGAGTTCCACCTTCTTTACCTCCCTCCCTCTCCACCCCTTCCCTTTGGAAGGCAAGCAATTCAATATAAGCCAAATCTGTGTAGTTTTGCAAATGATTTCCTTAATAGTTGTGTTGTATAGGACTAACTATATTTCCCTCCATCCTATCCTGTCCCCCATTACTTCTATTCTCTTTTAATCCTATCCCTCCCCATGAGTGTCGACCTCGAATTGCACTCTCCTCCCCATGCCCTCCCTTCTGTCATCCCCCCCACCCTGCTTGTCCCCTTATTCCCCACTTTCCTGTATTGTGGGATAGGTTTTCCTACCAAAATGAGTGTGCATTTTATTCTTTCCTTTACTGGAATGTGATGAGAGTAGACTTCATGTTTTTCTCTCACCTCCCCTCTTTATCCCTCCACTAATAAGTCTTTTGCTTGCCTCTTTTATGAGAGATAATTTGCCCCATTCAATTTCTCCCTTTCTCCTCCCCATATATTTCTCTCTCACTGCTTGATTTCATTTTTTTTTTAAGATATGATCCCATCCTCTTCAATTCACTCTGTGCCTTCTGTCTCTATGTATGTGTGTGTGTGTGTGTGTATGTGTGTGTGTGTAATCCCACCCAGTACCCAGAAAGTGAGATATTTCAAGAGTTACAAATATTGTCTTTCCATGTAGGAATGTAAACAGTTCAGCGTTAGTAAGTCCCTTACGACTTCTCTTTGCTGTTCACCTTTTCCTGGTTCTCTTCATTCTTGTGTTTGAAAGTCAAATTTTCTTTTCAGCTCTGGTCTTTTCATCAAGAATGCTTGAAAATCCTCTATTTCATTGAAAGAACAATTTTTCCCCTGATGTATTCTACTCAGTTTTGCTGGGTAGGTGATTCTTGGTTTTAGTCCTAGTTCCTTTGACTTCTGGAATATCCTATTCCATGCCCTTCGATTCCTTAATGTAGAGGCTGCTAGATCTTGTGTTATCCTAATTGTATTTCCACAGTACTTGAATTGTTTCTTTCTATCTGCTTGCAATATTTTCTCCTTGACCTGGGAACTCTGGAATTTGGCCACAATGTCCCTAGGAGTTTCTCTTTTTGGATCTCTTTCAGGCGGTGATAGGTGGATTCCTTGAATATTTATTTTGCCCTGTGGTTCTAGAATCTCAGGGCAGTTTTCCTTGATAATTTCATGAAAGATGATGTCTAGGCTCTTCTTTTGATCATGGCTTTCAGGTAGTCCCCTAATTTTTAAATTGTCTCTCCTGGATCTATTTTCCAGGTCAGTTGTTTCTCCAATGAGATATTTCACATTATCTTCCATTTTTCCATTCTTCTCTCTTTGTTCTGTGATATCATGCTTTCTCGCAAAGTCCTTAGCCTCCATCTGTGCCATTCTAGTTTTGAAAGAACTATTTTCTTCAGTGAGCTTTTGAATCTCCTTTTCCATTTGGCTAACTCTGCTTTTGAAAGCATTCTTCTCCTCATTGGCTTTTTGAGCCTTTTTTGCCAATTGAGTTAGGCTAGTTTTCAAGGTGTTAATTTCTTCAACATTTTTTTGGGTCTCCTTTAGCAGGGAGCTGATCTGCTTTTCATGCTTTTCTTTCATCTCTCTCATTTCTCTTCCCAGTTTTTCCTCCACCTGTCTAACTTGATTTTCAAAATTCTTTTTGAGCTCTTCCATGGCCTGAGCCCATTGGGTGGGCTGGGACACAGAGGCCTTGATTTCTGTGTCTTTGCCTGATGGTAAGCATTGTTCTTCCTCATCAGAAAGGAAGGGAGGAAATGTCTGTTCTCCAAGAAAGTAACCTTCTATTGTCTTATTTCTTTTCCCTTTTCTGGGCATTTTCCCAGCCAGTGACTGGACCTCTGAATATTCTCCTCACACCCACCTCGCCTCCTGATCCTCCCAGCCAGCGTTTGGGGTCTGAGATTCAAATGCTGCTTCCAGCCTTAGGGCTTTTGGTGGGGGCAGGGCTGCTATTCAGTGTGAGAATTAAGTTCAGGTGGTCAGGTCAGGGCAGGGCCACCTCTCAGGCTCAGTTCCCTCAGGGGGTTTATGCACAGACCTTCCACAATGGATCCAGGCTCCCGCCTGCTTGGGGAGCCCCTGTCTGCAGCCGCCTCTCAGCTTCTACCTCCCGGGGGGGCCCGAATCATGGGGGCACCCCACTCCCCTCTCGACCCGCCAAAGAGACTCTCTCACCAACCCCCGTCACCTGTGGGCGGAGGGACTTGTGCGGCCGCTGGAGATCCCATCCCTGAAGCCTGCTCGGATCTTTTCCTCTCGGTGCCGCAGCCGCAGCAGGGCTGCTCTGAGCTCCCAGTCCCAGCGCCCAGTCCACAGCGTCAAGGACCCCCCACGAGAGGTTTGCAGGTCCCTCCAGAACAGAAATCTCCCTTGCTCCAATATTCCATGGCCTCTGGGTGCAGAATTCGCCGTGAGTTACTTCCTTATAGCCGTTCTGTGGGTTGTGGGTTCGGTGCTATGTGTATGTGGGTCTTTCTCCTCCGCCATTTTGGCTCCGCCAGCTTGGTTTTTTCAAGGCTGAACTGTTTTTTTTTTTCTTATTGTTAATGAGGTGGCTAGGGTAGTATGCACAACTGACATGGGCTTTTCCCCCAAACACTATCTCACTGGAAGGCTTTCAGCTCCTAGCCACAGGACACAGTTCAGCCTAAGTTAAGAAGTCATTTTACAGGCTGGCAGGAGAGAAATTTTTGCTATATTTCCTGGCCTCAGAAACTCTGTGTATTTAAGCTTTGATGATTTCTTCTCCATATGGCCTCCGTGGTTAACCAAATTTTTATTTTCCTTTAATAGCAGCAAAAAAGATACTCTCATCTGACCCTTCCCAATGTTTATGTTCACCCTCTGTAATTCATTGGGAACATCCTCCATGGGAATGGCTGACTTGGGAATTAGTAATAGGATACAGAGCCTTTCTGCTCCCTCTGGTCTCTGTTACTCAGAGTCAAATGACTATTAGGTACCTTCTCTGAAAGGAATGGCACTCTGAGATTCAGGCACATGATCATATACTACTCTGTGGCTCAGGCTACTCATCTATAAAATGGGAATGATAATATCTGTAGTGCTTACCTCACAGAGGCATTCTGAGGAAAGCACTTTTCAAGTCTTATTGCACTATTGACATAGGGATTATTGTTTGAATCACAAAAGAAGGAAGCAACGTTACATTACCTGTCCACTCTAGACCCCAAAATATCCTATCTTAGAACCAGCTCCAGCCTGAGAGCTAACCTAGACGTGTATATAGCCCAGATGAATGAATATACATGGTCTTCCTGGCTCTACAGTTCAAGTAGTTAGCCACATAGCAAAAACTCAGTTGATCCTAGGAAGAAACTTTTTTTTAATGGTGCTCATATGAGTCTTCATGACACATAGCTTTGTTGTCACTTGTTGTTATTGCAAGAACAAACTTGCCAGCCAGGTGACAGGGAAGGGGCTAGAAAGGAAATGCCTTTCTACATACAAAGAGAAAGGGGTGGGGGGAGGTTTAATAAGTACAAGAAGGAAAGATGGAGAAACTATAAGTTCAATGAGCACGAGATCCAATCAGACTCTCCATTACTTGGCTGCCAGGGCAAACAGGAAATAGACTAAAACAATATGGGATAAAATAGAGAGGAATTGCTTCCTATAGAAGACTTGGTCAAGCTTTTGTTTCTATCCCATCAAATTTGTTCAAGGGTGACCTATAGGTGCTGCTGTTCTAGGGTTACAATTGGTACTGCAGCAATTGATCATTGAATACTGAGGCCATATTGAGAACAAGCTGAAAATCCACCTCCTTTTAGTTAGAAGCACAATGAGAATGGGGATTTCTTTGAGCACTGCTTTGATCTGCTTCTAGATTCAGGTTTAAGTAATGAGAGCCATCAGAGTAGGTGCTAGAAACATCAATAGCATAAGCTAGCAGCATATTGTATAGATCTATCTTCTTTTTTCCCCTGTCTGCTAAACCAACAGTGGATATTTGCTTTGTTTGGGGGAACAGATTGAATTCAAACCAACAATTATTTATTAAATGTCCACTACACACTGCTCTATGTTAAGTGCTGGGGACACAGAATGAGACAGCACTGCCCTCAAGGAATTTATGATCTAGTGGAAGGGATAAGACAAATACACAAGTAAGTAATGCAAAGCAAGCTATGATTAAGTACAAAGGAGATGTCCAAACAGAACTGCTTGGAGAGATTTTAGAAGAAAAAATTAACTAATGGCTGATGGTGTGGAAAAAAGAGGAAGAAAAAGAAATCAGAGGAGGAGGGGATGCCTGAATTATTGGTTCTGGAAGAAAGAATTTTGTGGAATCTAAAAGCAGAAGGAACCACAGAAATAATTTTGTCCAGCCACATTACTTACAAGATGAAGAAATTGAATCTTAAAGAAATTAAGTGATTCTCCCTAGAGAATGACATTTTCAAATTAATTCCTATTTGATTCATGAAAGTATATTAAAACTCAAATCTGATTTTAAAAACCATTTGTGAATAATTCTCCCAAATCCCTTAGTTTAAGTTTCCAAGGCCCAAGTCCACAGCTGGCTCCTTTCATGCCTTACTTAGGTGTTCCAATATCACAGTCTCTACAGAGCTGTTTCTTTTACGACAACTGCAAAATACTATTCCAACTTAAATTACTGTATTTGAACTGTGAGGCTTTGGGGGAATACAGTTATATTTATTTTTTTCTTAGACTTTTACTTGGAAGCTTAAACAAAGAAATGTCACTATATTTTGATCAATTTCACTGAAATCACAATATCTCAACTGTTCTAGTGAACAGTGAGACTGCTCCCTGTGTTTGGATTTGTAGTTAGATCTCTATAGCTGTTGCTAGCATACTCAAAGGATGGAAGATAACACCATCCTGGTGAGTTACAATGGCGAAAGCAGACATAAAATACTGAGTTCAAGTCTTACACACTTGCTGACTGGGAGATGCTGAGCACAGTGCCTGGGGCAACTCCCTAAGGCTATAAATTGCCAAGCTGCAGTTGATCTGTGTTGCTATAGGGAGTTTCTTTACCCAGAGTTCCCTACACCTATGAAATCTCAGGTATAGTTTCCATCTTGCACCACCCTGCCTACCCCTGTCTTTTATAATATTGAAGAAGAATTTTTCTAATTAAACAGGTGTTTCAGGAAGAATTCTGTGCAGAATGATCAAGTTTTAATATTAATAAACATGCTGGGTCTCTTTCCTTCCCCTTGACAGCCCTGTGCCAGATAAACACCATGAAAGGTAAGCAAATTTGGGTTAAATGTGAACAATGCAATGCTCTACCAGTGTTGCAATTTGGGAAAGCCATCATTTTGACCATTGTAAATCACTGATTATTCAGAGTTCACATTGCTCCATTTAGTTAGAGAGAGCAAAATCTCTCTGTGACTGCATGGTAGAGCTTGGATTATCATCGTTATAATGCCACATGCACAGGCTGATTATGCCCCATTTTCTACTTCCTGTTAAAATGAAACTAATAGGAGATTTGACCACCTCCCATTCTCCTCTGCCTGAGAAATAAAATGCATATGCGATAATAATAACCATTATTATGTTAGTGACAATTTGAGAATTAGACCACAATTTATGGTATTAGTGCCATGCCCCCCAAAATAGGGAGATATAGTGAAAAGAGTGCTGGGTTTGGAGGGAAAAGACTTGGATTCACGTCCTAGACCTAGATATATTGACTAGGGTGAACCAGGGTGGCTTGGAGCCTCTTTCTCTTTGTCCGTAAAATGGATCTGACAACATTTGCCCTGTTGACTTCATAGGTTATTGAAGGGTGAGTGAAAGGGATATAGCAATGGAAATTATCTTCATCATTATTATCACCACCACCATCATCATCCCTTAGAGATCCCTCTCGTCAACTTCCATTGCTTCACTTTCTTCTACTGCTGTGCTTACCTTATTGTTCCATTACTTATTGTACCTTATTGTACCATTACTGTTACCTCTTTTTTCAAGGCCTTCACTCTGGAAAAGGGATTTTAGGGGACAACTGAGCCCTAATTACCAATCAGAAACTTGAGATCTTTAAACGGTGAACAATAAAACACTTGGTTAGCTGACCTCGCTGAATAAAAAGGCAATTTTGTTTCCTTGAGGTGGGAATAGAAGTATTTTATATAAACTTGCAAGTAGATAAATTTGGGGAAAATTGTCCAGCACAGTATAAAATATGATTATAGAATTATAAAAAAAGGCTACAGAGGTCACCTAATCCAAACCCTCATTTTACAGATAAGGAACCTGAGGCCCAGAGAAGTTAAGTGACTGGCTCAAGGTCAGATAGCATTATATAAATAGTAGAGGCAGGTTTTAAACTCAAACCCTTGGACTTAAAATCCATTGATCTTCTCACTCTGTCATGCTATACATAGAAATATATTTCGAATATAGTTCTTATATTCTAAATTCTATAAATTGAGAATATAATTTTTAACAGTCCCAGTTCTACCTTCTCTGAAGTTCTGCATTTGTCATGGAATATTGTCCACTGTTTCTCACACTCCTAGCTGGATAACAGTGACAGTCACTACCAGTAACGTTGTGGATTTTTATATCTTGTCTGCATGGATATATATATATACATACACATAAAATGCTTAACATATAATATTTAACAATACATAATATTTCATCAATGTATGGCATGTATATGAATATTGTTAAATATAATCATATAATATACAATAATTCTATGGACGTATAAAACACAAAATATATAAGAATATACATATAAAGGTGAATCATATATACATACATATACACATATATGTATACCTATATGTATATATACACATACACATATATACACATACATACATACATATATGTCATCTTTACTGATATATTTAGGCAGTAGAAGGAGACCAGGATGCTAAGTAAACTGGTAAACTAGGTAAACTGTTAGTAAATTAAGCAAGCTATACTATCAGCTGAAGCAACTGTGGAAAATGGAAGACTTGGGAGAGACTCACCAGCTTTCTCTAAGTATTTAAAGGACTGTGTAGTGGATACTCCATCACATTTTGGGGGAAAAGGAATCCCCTGATATTGGACACTCTTCATGAGGAAACTACCTTTGCCAATAGAGATTGACAATGGCTCTGCATCTCATGGTCAGAGAGATTTGCCTTGAGTTTCAAGTGTTGAAATGACTTGCCCAGCGTTATACAACTGGTATATCTGGAGAGTGAGACTTGAGCCCAGGGCAACTGTCTAGCCACTACATTCTGTTTCCTCTCCACATTCTTTCTAAAGACATGAAAATGAGGGACTTTGGATGTTACTTCGTCCAACTGTCTACTTCATAGATTACCTAAGGCCTAAGGAGGTTACTTGACTTGCTCTAGATAACACAGGTGGCCTCTGACTCCAGTCCCTGTGCTTTTTACATTGTACCAAGTTAGCTCTTGAATGGAGTTCTTGAACGTGTAATGATTAGATTAAATGTCCTAAGAGTTGTTTTGAGTATATATATATATATATATATATATATATATATATATATATATATATATATATATATATATATACATCTGAGACTCTGTAATGCTACAATGTCTTTTCCTTCAGTTCCTCAATATTTTTCTTAAGGCACACTTTAATTATTATCCCTTGAGTCAGATGTACCTTAAAATGTTTTTAGCTTTCTAGCTCTCTTCAAGACTAATATTTATTTTTTTCCATCAGTAAGGAAACCTCACAGAAGGTTTGTAGCCCTATCTCCTCAATTTTCTCTTTCCTGGGGGAAAAATTATAGGTTATTAATAAGTTTTCCCCTGCAAAAGATTCAAAGAAATAAACTTCATTTTGAGAGAAACCATCACCACTTGTCTTTTCTTCTTGCTTTTGCAACAATATCCAGTGGTGTTGGTCCTTCAACCTTTCTTTCCCACGTTTCTGAATCCCTATTTCATATATTACATTCTATCAACTTCCAAAGCTATTTATATGTAAGTATTAATGAATCTGAACGAGAGGGATACACACACACACACACACACACACACACACACACACACACACACAAGAAGAAAACAGCTGTTACCTTTTAGCATATTACAATCCATTCTACTGTATCCAGACTGCTCATCTCTCTCCTTCTCCCACTACTCATTAAACATTGTTGTTGTTTTTATGCATTCCTTTAGGACTCTGCATCCTATCTCTTGTTTCTTACTGATGCTTAGTTTTCCCTAATAATGATTCTGATTTTCTATAGTACTTAGAAAATTTGAGTTTATAAGGTTCCTTCAAAATAATAGTACAAGTTAGGCAGGGAGACTATACTATAAAGTTAAAAACAATAAAAACGGCACTACTCTAAAAAGCTATAAACAATACTATAAGTTAGTCATTTGTAGAAATGTCAAGTGACCCACCCAAGGTCATATAATTTTTAGTGTCAGAGACTAAATTCAAACTCAGAATCCTTGACTCCAAGCTATTATGCAACCACTTTTATTGTAACAATATGATTGTAGGAATTACCTTTTTCTATAACTGCTTCTGTCCTCCACCTCTTTATTTCTCTGAACCAAGTAATTCATAAACTCTCACATTAGACAGTGAGAACCTTGAGGACAGAGACTGTCTTTTGCCTCCTTTGTATCCCCAACATTTATCCAAGGCCTGACACATAATAATTGCTTAATAGATTTATTACTGAATAGAACTATAGTTTTATTATTTATCGACTGAGGTAGAAATTTATTTATTTATTAGAATTTTTATTTTTATTTATTGATTTATTGACTGAGGTGGAAATCAATGAACTTCAGAAGCCACCTGCTTCAGCTTCCTTCTAACACAACTATAAAATATTGACAAATACTAAGTAATGCCAAATGTCCTCAGTGTAAGTGTTCGAAATGTCCCCAAAAGCCAAGTGTCTGTTTGAAAGCCTTTCAAAGGAGAGAGCCCACTGCTTCTTGAGGCAGCTATTACAATTTAGCATAGCACTGATTACTGAGAAACATTTCCTCATATTAAGCTCAAAGCTACCTCTGTTTCTTCCATCTACTTCTAATTCAATCCTTTATAGCCAAATAAAATAAATCTATGTCTTTCATAATGCAGTCATTAAAATATTTGAAGATGGCTATCCTCTCCTCATATCTTCATTTCTCCAAGTTAAACATCTCTAGTTTATTCACCATCATGGTTGCTCTCCATCTGAGACTTTCTAGCTTAACATCATTCTTAATATTTGGAACCCACAACCAAACAAAATACACCATATGTAGTCAGACCAGACCAGAGCACAATAAGACCACCATTTTATTTCACTAAGTATTTATTAAGACCCTACCATATGACTTATGTCTCTATTCATGCAGCCTAAAATAATATTCAGTGATGACTCATACTGGGAATTCAGTCCACTACAATCCCAATGTGTTATTCAGATGATCTGTGATTTATCCATGCTTCCCCTCTTATTAACTGGTACACAAACTAGGAGCCACCTAGAAGCTCTTCCTGACAATGACAGAAGAGAAAAAGTATTTCCTATTTAAAATCTAGAATGGAATGAAGTAGAGGGTCACTTGTAGAATACAGGAATGAGAGGATGGAGAGGTATTTAAGCACCTTTGCCTTTTCTCTAATACATTACGACACTAACTAACAAATTACAACACTATGTTTTGACACTAAACCCAAGGGAGAGCAGCTATGGTTCTGCTTAGGACTGGGAAACTAAATCAAGGTTAAGTTAGCAGTAACTGTTACTGATCAAGTTGGGTAATAAAAGGTATAAGCCTATACTGAGGAGTTTGTATTTATTTGAAGATTGTAGTGTGCAATAGTTGCATTTCTTATAAAGAAAATTGGAGAGTATTTGAATACTTGTGTTGTTAGCAAAAAGTTATTTTTTTCTAGGAAAAGCAAGAAAAAGTAAATGGCTTATTATTTGTTTATTGTTTATACATGATTATGAGAAGCTTATCCCATGGACTGTCATACAGGTACAGCTTGAAGCTTTCGAAGTTGTATATACAGGAATAGGAAGAAATATGGAGTATTCTTTAGAGTTTTCTTTTAAAAAAACAAATCTTATTAAGTGTGAGTCATATAACATTCATTTTAGTAAGGAAGAAAGGATTATAATTCAATCCAGTAATTGTGTGTGTGTGTGTGTATGTGTGTGTGTGTGTGTGTGTGTGTGTGTGTGTGTGTGTGTGTAGGCAGTATTTTTACAGGGAAATCCAGTGCCAATATAAGGGGCATGGGGGTAACTGAGGTTTATTGTGAAATGTTAAAGCCTGCAGCATACAACCCCAAATCATTTTCCTGAGACTAAAGAAGAATGAAAACTTCTTTCACCAGGATGATATGATCAGAATCATAGATTTGGAAGGAACCATAGACAATATCTAGTTAGACCTCTTCAATTTTTAGAGGAGGAAACTCAGAGATTTTCTCAGAGATGGAAAATTAATTGCCCAAGGTTACAAAGGTAATAAATGGAGAGCCTGGCTTTGAATGTAAGTTTTACACCTCCTAACACACTGGTTTATACTGGCTCTGCCAATGGATTTTTTGGTCTCACTCAAGGATATTTTCTCCACTGAAACAGATAGCAACCATCCATTTCTGCCTATCCTATGCTATTCTCATCCATATCTTGCCATAAATTCAACATGGAGTATCCACACATTATTCTGGATAGAGTCTTTCTTCATGTTCCCTTGGCATTGCAGGACTCAAGAACATGTGGTATGTCCATTGGGTGCCCTTTGCTTACACTACATAACCAGTTTACCTTTTTGTTTGTTTCTGGTCACAGATTTCTTTGACAATATTTTTCAAGTCATCCTTATTTTTATGTTATCTTCATTCCCATTGCAGTTTGGTCAGTTGTAACCTCTGCCTCTCTGGTGCTCTTTGGGTAATCCTTGAGTGAAATGATTACCAAAATGGCTCCACAGTCTATTTATTACATAGAGAAGGAGAATAGAAATTTACTTATTTACATAGGAAAAGGTAGGAAATATATTTGATGCAAGATTTCAGGTAATGTATATTTACTTACTAACATATAGCTTATTCAGTAGCAAATATCAAATTTAAATTTTCACCTCTGTTCCTTCAACTACTGCTTACCAAAGGCAGCCAGCTCATCATTAACTCCAAAGAGTTACCCTCCCTGTCCCTGGTTGCTTCCTAACATCCCCGATAAGCAGCTTAGCACTTTAGTATGCTTTGTTGGAATTCCTAGCCTTTCATTGCAGCAGCAACTTCTCTACTGTAATCTTCAGAGGGGAATTACATTGCACTCCCCTCGCAGAGACTACCTAGTTTTTGTAAGGCTGTTTTTCTCCTTTCTCCTATTCACTCGTCTACTACTAAGTGGTGCCAGCTTTCTCATTTGTGTAGACAATACTACTGTTTTTGCCATGCGTTATCTTTGGTCCTCATGTTAAAATTAAACATCACCACCTATGTATTGTCTCTTTTTCAGATACCTTTCCACTCCAACACTTTATGTGTTGAGGAGATGTTACAAAGAGTATTCCTGGTCACATAAGTGGTAACCTAAAATGCCCCTCTCCCCATTTGGAGATACTTTGCTTCTTGTGGTCCTGAGAAGAACAGAAATGGAAAAACTGACCAGGTTAACCAAATAACATGATTCACTTCTTTTATTTGGGTCACTTAGAAACCCAGGAGATTCATCATGGAAATCTCTTACAAGGAAATCTACAGACTTGACAGCAACATAGCATCCTGGTGTAACCAGTAGGCATCACTGTGAAACCAAGTGGACTGATTGGGTTGGAAACTTGCTCTTTACTACTCCTACCCTACCCTAGAAAGAGGGGTGAGGCTTATTCTACAGTACCATGCCTGTGTCCTTCATCTGGGTTGGCTGACTCAGGATATGACTTTCCCTTTGGTTACTGCCCTATTTCATTTCCTCTATCAGGCTGGAGAGTACCTAAGATGTCTGTAATTAAAATGGCCCTGTCTGGTTGTAAACCAAAAGAGAGATCATAATTTTAGTTTAGGAATAATGGGTCAAAAGCATGTGAATCCCCTTCTATGCTCTTATGAAGGGATTAAGAATACAGATTATTAATAAAAGTCATCACCATAAGATTCTCTCAATTATTCATCAGTTACCAAGCCTGCAGCTGGGAAAATCCCTAACATTGTGCCAGTGACATATGTTTAAATTATGTGCATTCAACTAGTCAATAGGAGTCTTCCATTTGTACTCTCTGCATAAAAATACATACCTGACTCAAAAGCAATTATTATCATTACCTAAAGATAGCCACTTTCAAAGTACTATTAGAATATCAAATAGCAACTTAAAAGTAACAGAGAACTTAGAGATTTAAAGATCTATCTTTTAGACATAAAAGGAGAGGGAAAAGAGGAGCTAGTCCAGCTATGGAAAGTTTCCTAATGATCAGGCATGTTCCACTCTGTTGCATGGGCACTATCTTGACTGCCCCCAGTAAATGAGACTATTAGCTCAAAGCTTGCCCTTTGTTCTTTCCCATTTCACCTCATTCAGACTTATCCCTCTCCCATCTCCTCCACACTGCAGGCTTATCTGAAGAGGTGGCCCTGCTTGCCTAAGCCTATCTTGCTACATGAATTCTGGACCCTAAGCTCTCCTAAATTCTCTAATAGACTCCTATAGGAATTACCGCCATTCTTTCTCTTATCTGTGTTGTCTTTCTATGTACTGGATCCACTCCTGCTGCCTACAAACATGCTTGTACCTTGTGTGTGTGTGCGTGCGTGTGCGTGGGTGTGTGTGTGTGTTCATCCTTCGTTGCCGATGAAGACCATCAGAGAACGCCCTCAGAGAAATGATGACATGACTTGCACTTGACTTTGTTTTGAGTGAGGAAGAGCTGTGCAGGTCACCAGCCTCACTTCTCCTCCACAGCCATCTGAATTCAGTGACCAGATATTCATCAGGATGACTGGAGATGATCCAGGATGAGGCAATTGGGGTTAAGTGACTTACCCAAGGTCACACAGCTAGTGAGTGTCAAGTGTCTGAAGTGAGATTTGAACTTGGGTCCTCCTGACTCCTGTGTACTGGTGCTCTATCCACTGCACCACCTAGCTGCCCTGTACCTTTTGTAGTCTTTAAAGAAACTCCAAACCTTGTTGATCCCACTATCATACTAGCTATCATCCTATAGCTCTTCTTTACTAAACTCCTGGACAAAGCTATCAGTGCTCTATTCCTCCACTTTCTCCCCTCTCATTTGCTTCTAAACCTTCTGCAATCTGGCTCCTATCATTCAGCTGAAATTGCTCTTTCCTTCTTGACTTCTCTGTAGACAGTGACACTGTCATTCATCATACTCTCTTATATATTCTTTGCTTTCTAGGTTTTTATGATATTCTAGCAGACCATACCTGTATCCTTCTCCTCTTACTTACCTGACCACTCCTCAGTTTCCTTTGCTTGATGTTCATCTAGGTCATGTCCACTAACTGTGGGTGTCCCTCAAGACTCCATCCTGAGGCCTCTTCTTTTTTCCCCTCTCTCCTGTATCACTCAGTAATCTCATCAGCCTCATTTGGCTTAATTATCATCTCTATGTCAGTGATCTAAATCACCTGCCCTAGTTTTTCCTCCTGAGCTACATAGTTCACATTACCAATTGTCCTTTGTACATGTTGAGTACTCATCTGAAATTCAACATACCCCTAAAAGAAAGTATTGTCTTTTCCCTCAAATCCTCCTCTCTTCCTGGCTTTCCTATTATTCTTGATGACACCATCAAGGTGTCACTTAGGCTCACAACCTTGGTGTCATCCTTGATTCCTCACTCTCACTCACTGTGTATATCCAATGCATTGACAAATTTGTCATCAAACATTCACAATACTGCTTATATATGATCTTTTCTCTCTACTCAGGACTTCATCATCTCTTACTTGAACTATTATAATAGCCTTCTAACTGATTTCCCTGCCTCAAGTCTCTTTCCACTCCAATCCACCTTCCATTTAAATGCCAAAAAGATTTTACTAAAGTATAGTTCTGACTAGGTCACATTCTGCTCAATGAGTTTTAGTGGCTCCTTAACTTTCAGGATCTTATATAAAGTCCCCTGCTTGGAATTTAAAGTTCTTCATAAAATTGTCCCTTCCTACTACTCCTTTACACACATTATATAACCTATCTACATTTGTCTACATATATCCCAACTCCTACCTTTGTCTGTCATGACTGGACGGCTCCTCCTCCTCACTGTCAACTTCCTCGAATCACCCAAGTTTCCTTGAGTTAGTTCAAAACTCAGCTCACATTCCACCTTCCATAGGACATCTTTCTTGATCCCTTTATGTTTTAGTTTCTTCACTTCTCAGATTACTTTTCTATCTACTTTACATATATTTTAGACGTGCCTAGTTGATTACATGTTATCTCTCCCCTTTTAGGACATAATCTCCTTGAAGGCAAGAACACTTTCTACATTTCTTTGTCTCTCAAGCACTTAGCACAATGCCTAGCATATAGCGTTTAATAAATGATTTCTGACCTACCAACTAGTGCAGATACTGACTACCCTAAGAAAGCCCAGATGTGCTCATTCTTCTCTGATTCTGCCTTCCACTCTCTGTGCCTCTGTGTTCACCTCTCTTCCTTGCTCTCTACAACGTAATTCCTGAAAGTACCCACTGTAGCAGAAATTTTGAATTTTAGACATGGAACATGATAGAGATTAGGTAATACAACCCTCTCATTTTACCAGTGAGGAAACAAATAATGATTATATTCATCCTGGTTTGGCAAGCAAAGTTTTGATAAGTGGGTTTCCTCAGCCAATGTGATCTGTAAGCAATGAAACCATCCCAGGTAAGGTCAGCCCACGCTATGATCTTGATTTTCTTTGCCAAGAAAACGACCAATTGCTATCCCTTTTGTCAAAATAATCTCCAAATAAAAGCTTCACTGACATTTATGATATGCAGTCTTAGTATATAAGCTAGGTGACATGGCTGATAGCATTTTCTAACTTTAAGAAAACCGAAAAAAAAAGAACAGCCACCAAACTTTCAAATCCAGACCTAGAAAAGACAGAGAGAGTGCCTTAGGGTTAGTTTTAATCAACCAATCCATCAAATATTTATTGATCGCCTGCTAACTGCAAGACATTGTACCAAGTGCTATTTACTACCTCTATGACCTCAGGCAAGCCATTTTATTTTTCTCGGACTGTTTATTCATCAGTAAAAAGTGGTTGTTTGATTATATTACTTTTAAGGCCCCTTCCAGCTCCAATTCCTACGATCTCTTAAGCACCACACAGAGCACAAAGAAGTTCAAAACTCAGACAATGCCTTCAAGGATTTTTCAGTATAGATGGGAAGGCAAGGCTCAAAGGAAACATAAGTTAAGGAACAATGAGATGTAACAAGGCAAAAAATAATTAATCATCAAATGAGTTGCCAAGCCTTCTTAAGACAAGAAGTCATTGGGAGCTAAAACAGGAAGTCTTTAGGAAGACTTCAAGGAGGCAGGATTTCAGCTGATCTTTGAAGAATGTGTAAGATGTGATTTTACAATCCATATCTCTACATCTGTGGTCAAAGAGAAGATGCAACCAGGAAGCAACAGGGTGAGCCATGAAGCAGGTACCACTTGGAAGGAAACAGGCAAGTAACGTAGCTAGAAAATATTCTAGTTTAATGTGGCTTATTTGCTTATCCAATGCTACAGAATCATTTTGGCAAAACTCATAGGAAAGAATTCCAGAATTTACAATTTGTGCCAATAATGAAGGAATAGACATTGCCTTTGTTCCAGTCCAGCTGCAGCAAATGCAGTAGATGTTGTTGCCAAGGAAGGGGAGCATTGCAATTAAAAGCTGAAACACTGATTTAAGCAAAAGAGTAGGGTGATTTGTTACAAGCGGCCCTGGAATACCAAATTTCTTCTCTCACACCAGCTCTTTGTCCCTGGTTACCAACTCCAATTCCACAGCCTAATCCTCATACAATCCATACCCCCCATTAACAAAGATGGATGCTAAGAACTCAAGGGTGTGCTAGGCCTATTGGAATACAAGGATATGATTCAGTTCTTGTCCTCCAGGAGTTTATAATCCAGTTGGAGAAATAGGAGATAGGATCATAGAATTTTAGAGCTGAATTCGTATTAATTAGTATTATCTTAGAGATAATATTATCCAATCTGATCATTTTGTAGAGGAGGAAACAGACCTAGTCAAGTAGAGTGAACTAAGGTCAAACAAATGATAAGTTGAAGAGACAGATTTAAAGTCAGCTCCTAGAATTCCAAATCCAGGGCTCTTTCCTCTTAAAGATAACTTTAGTCCTGGAACTCACACCACAGAGTTATCCTCTGTCCCTATCTCCCTCTGATTGGAGGATATAGGTATAAAGGCTCCTTCCAGAATCTCCATTTTTTTCCCACCAGTCTGGACTCCTCTGAATTTCTTCATCACGTCTCCATGCCAAATACCTTTTCTTCCCCCCAATCCCTGTTTTCAGCTTCCTTTCATGCATTGTCTTCCTCATTAGAATGTAGGCTCCTTAAGGGTAAGCAAAGTCTTTCTTTTTGCTTGGATTTATATTCTCAGTGCTTAGAACAGTGTGTGGCACATAGTAAGTAAGCTTAATAAATGCTTGTTGACTGACTGCAATATTTGTTGAATTTTTTCTTCTTTTAAAAAAATTCAGATGATACATTATTTTTATATCACCTCAATTCTTTAATCTATCTCTCTCTCCTCCACCTGTTGAATTCTGGAATTAAAGAAAGCTCCACCTGGATCTATGATTGTTGTCATTTGAGGAATGGTTCCACAATAAATTTTAAGTAATTGTTTTAGACATATAGAGCTTAATGACTTGGCCATAATCATAGAAGGATTTGAACCTAGGCCCAATCAAATTCAAGCTCAATATTCTATACATTGCACTACATTGGTCATATATAGGTTGAAATAGTCAAATACATCTTTGATCTCATGTTCCCTCTATTAATGTAGATTGCAAGTCACCCCCTGCCTACCCACACTGTATGTCTGATTCTTGGTCATATCTTCTAATGAATTTAGCCTAGAAGCATCAGCAAATATTCTGGAGATCTTTCTAAGTTTTTCTTGAGATCTATCCATTCTCCTGTTAATCACAAGGGTTATACAATGGTCAGTTATTCCTCATTCTCTCCATAGGAGTAGGCAATATTCTTTCTTTTTTTTTTTTTGATCACACATTTCCTTGCTGACATCTTTTACTCTAGTTATTTATAATTCTTTATTTGCTGTAGCCTGCTCACATCCATTCTGTGCCCTCTGAGTAATGATCTTTTTCAATTCTCCAGAGACTGCAGAGTTCCATGACTCACAACCATCCAACAACAAATGTGTTAACAGAAAATAAATAGCAGTTCAAGAGAGCTGATACTATGTGTCAAATGAGTGATATGGAAAACAAATATTATAGAAATTCAGAGAAGAAAAAGATAAAATCCTAGTCTGGAGGAGTGGAAGACATAAGAAGGAAAGTTACAAGCATAAGGTTTAATTCTGCCTTCCATCAAGATTGCTAAGTAATGGAAGGCTGACCTAGATGAGAGTTTCTCAAACGTATTTGGCCTATTGCCTCCTTTAAAAAAAATTACTCAGTGCCCCCATGGAAATCTATTTTCTTTAACTTTTTAAGGTTTTTTTTTTTTCAAATGATGCTTCTTAAATTTAATAATTTATTGTAAATTTATGGGGTTTTTTTCTGCATTGAAATTTTGATGATGTACCATTACACTATGTAACCATATAGTACTGTATTATAAACAAGTCATTACATGTACATATTCTTGCCTATGCATGCTGGACTTTCTGACCATGCACAACACACTTGCCTGCCAACACTTGCTTGTTAAGACCTGTCAGTAGACTAGATCACTGATCAGTTATAACTTGCATTTTGTATGTTTATTTAGAAAATAATGTAATCACTATGACTTTAACTCTGTTACACAACAGATGAAACAAATTTGAATGGCTTTCAAAACTTTCTTCTTTTCTTATGCTTCCACAGCCCCCTTATTTTTATTCAATGCCCCCAATTGCGCCAGAGGCTACCATGCACCCCATAACCCCTTCAATAATTACACTTCCCTTTCAGGCAGCTGTATCACCTACTTTGGGAACCTATGGGATGATTCCTAAAAATAATAACAAACAAAAACTTTGATGCTTTACTTTGAAGCCACCAAAGTCATTCACTTAATAGCAGCTTCTAAATCACACCAGCCCTTTCCATAAACCATACTTGAGCACTAAAAGGAAGATTTATTTCCAATTCAGGGGTCTCTGGAAGTAATCAATGCATTGATTGTCTTGTCATAAACCAAAGCCATCTGTGCAACACTGATATTATTTTCAGTGATCACAGCATCCAAAATATTTTGGGGAGATATTTAGCAATATACTGTATTTGAAGAGGGAAAAAAGAGGCAGAGAATCACTTCTCATGCAAAATTCTCCAATTTCTGTCCAAACCTAGAGAGAAGGATTTTTTCCCCCTTGATCCTTGCCTCAGGTCAAAATGAATCTCTCATTCACAGTCAATGGATCCCATTAAGTAAGCCTTACCATAGACAGCAAACATTCTCCAAGAATTCATAATGGTTACCTTACACATGAGGCCACTATTGAGCTATTGAGATTGCCTTCACAAGGATTAGTTCACCTAAATCATTTTGCACAAATAGGACCTAACTTTTATTGCCTATGCCATAAAATCTAACATGTTATTATTGCTTTGATTTACTCTACCTTGCTTTCCCATTAGATTGTAAACTACTTATACATAAAGGCATCTTGTCATACGTTTTCATCCTCTATTTATTCATTCATCCATCTATCCATCCTCATTAAAGTCCTACTGTAATGTTTCCTTATGATGTGAAGGTTCTTGAAGGCCAGGGTCCCTGAGCACAGTCTGGCAGATTGTATCAAGCTTTGTGTGTGGCTCCAAGGACAAAATAGGTCTTTGAGGACTGGCCTACCAAAGTCACCTGGTAGGCTGCAGGCTTATGAATTTTTCAGCCACAATGACTCTTCATCTACTAAGGATGGGTTCAGCTGCTTGATATCTGTCAGAGGACCAAGCACCTTCACCAACACCTGGATATACTGAAATATTCATTCGTTCATTCATCTAACATATCTTCATTAAGCCCTTGCTATGTACTGACCATTGAAGTAGTTAAGGAGCTAAGATTAGATACGGTCCCTGACTTCACGCAGCTCCCCATCTAACAGCTAGTTCAATGCTAGCCAGAAATTCTGTCTCAGGTGTCTTTCACTTATGGCTTTGTCTTTAAAAGACATTTATTTTTTAAAGTGGTATAATTCATTATTCTAAGCCAAGCTTTTATGTGCAGTATGGCTTATTATCCCAAGGCAGAACTCCCCAGCTAGCTCCAAGTGTTCCTAAGCTTTTATGACGTTTCCCCTTTTATCCCACTCTGCCCCTCTGACTTAATACCCACTTCCACTCCATGATTCACTGGGGTTTTGCAACAAATCCTTTGTGACAAGTCTGCAAATCCTCTCTGACTTACATAGGGGTAGTGGAGCTGAACTAACCTTACTGAATTTTGCCTTCAGCTGTGGTTTGGTTTTTCAGGTTATGAGGAAAATGTGTCCTGAAACAGAGAGCAGGAAGTATAAAATCATAGAGCACCAAACCTGTGAGAGTCCCTGGCCCCACCCCGGGGTGCTCAGAGCGATTCTCACTCAGACCAATGAAAGTGGCAGGTTTCTCTGAACTCCCGGGCCGACTTCACCCCAGAGAGCTCACAGCTTGATTTGCAGATGCCAATTTGGGCTCACAGTCCTGGCATGCACTGCGATTTCAAGACTTGGTAAATTAGATCGGGAACTCATAAATGGACAGTGAACACAGAGCATAAAATAGCAGATTTGTAATATACTGCTTCTTGCCTTCGCAGAGGCTGTTATGAGGATGGGCTGTGTGGCTGGAGCCTGAGGCTAGAAATTTAAAAGACCTTTCTATGCACAGCTATTGGGGAATCCCTGTTTATAAACATAGATCTATAGAAATACTTTGGGGCTTTTGCAGTCTCCTCAGACTACTTTAAAAAAAATTCACTTGTGAAACTACCACTCCAAAGGATAGGCTTTAAAAATTTGAAAACCAATCCTCCACAATAGCCCCTAAAAATGAAAAACTCAACAGCTGAATTAGATTTCTGAGAAATGCCAAGAGATTCAATGAAGAAGGGAGCTTCACACCTGTAGCAAGGCAGCCAGATTCCTTGCAACAGCTGGGGTGCTGTGGCTCAAACGCTAAACTTGGGGTAAGGAAGGCTTTAGTCTAAAGCCCTAGGTAAAGCTGTGTGATCCTGACAAGTCATTTAGCCTCAGCTTCAGTTTCCCCATCTGTATAGTCAAGATTATAAGACCTTTCACGGATCAAATGAGACAATGCATATAAAGTGATTTATAAACAATGTCAATTGTTTTTATTAGTCATAAGACTGCAAAACAATTTCTATGTTTTTAAGAACAAAGAATTGAAACAAAATGCTAAGAAACATAAAGTTAAGGATTAGAAAAGGAAACCTCGAACAATTACACATAGTAAAATAAAAAAGACCTTCTAAAGCGCTACGGGAAAGCCTCTGGATTTAAAAATATCTTAAGCCTAACAACCACCTTTTATTTACCGTTGTAACTTCCAAAGATTATAGCAAAGTGTCTTGCATCAAAAAAATGTTGGAAGGAATGAATGAATGAATGAATGAATGAACGGGTAGTATGGTATAGTAGAAAGTATAATACATTGGAATCAGAGGACTTGGGCTCATATTTTTGTTTTGAAAACATTCCACATGTGTGACCTTGGGACAAGGTCACCCTGTCTGAAATTGAATTTTCTCATCGTGAACATTTTCAGACTAGACAATTTCTAAGTTTCTTTCTATGACTAAGTCTTTTGACCAATGACCTGCATCTATGGTTTAACCACAATAGGGCACCCTCATATTGAAGAATCTTAAAATCTAGTAGGAAGGTGCAAATTAAACAAGCAGTACATCATAAAATAGCATAAAATTTAATGCTGAATTATGTGATATCATCTAAAAGTGCTACAGAAGTTTGAAGAAGGTAAAGATAAATGACAGATCAGTAAGGAGGACATGATGAACAAAATGGGAATTAGCCTGATTATTAAAGGATGGATAGAAGGAACAATGAAAGAAAGACATTTCAAGTTAGGGAGAAATATAACCAAAGGCAAAAATGAATCATTGTATCCCCAGGAGAAAGATAAGTTAGATTAAAGGAGGGGGTCTGTATCTGGAAATATTGAGAAGTAAGTTTGGCCTGATTAGAGATGGTCTTGAAAACCAAGTAAAGGAGTTTGCATTTTATTCTGTAGGCAACGGGGAGCCACTGAAGATTCCCATACTATGGTTAAAAACCATAAGTTCCCTTACTCTGCTTTACTTTCTTCAGTCTTCCCTTAAAACAACAACAGCAATTTCTTTTTCTGAATTTGTTCCATGCCTGTGCTATACTCATCCCATACCTTGATAGTAAACAAAACTAAATTAACTTTCTTGAGGTCCAGCATGGGTGCTTGAAAGTGTAACCCAAGGAGTAACCCAAACATCTAAAGAAGACAATTTAGTCCAAGGTTCACTAAGTACTTTCACCCTGACCATGCAATAGTGCTAAGCAATGACCACAGGAACAAGGATCAGGCCTAAGGCACAAGCAGGAAAGAAGGGGAAAAGGGACAGAAAAAAGAAAGGAAATAGAACAGAGGAAGAAGAATTTGATACAGGTGGGTGAAAGAGACACACACAAAATGGTTGTGAGTGATGGGAATTGACAGTGCCAACAAAATCTTCCTCAGGCACCTTTGGAGTCATTGGTTGTCTAGCCAATGTGACATATAGTACAGCACTGACATTCAGCTGTTTCCTCCATCCCCGATAGGGTACTTGGGCTTTGGCTCTGCTATCTTCGCACAAATATCCACAACCCTCTTCATGTGTTCTTTCCATCCATTAGTTTGTGTCAATCACAACTGAGGATGCATGCCCTTTGAATATTTATATTCAGGATGTTAATAGTTTTACAGAGATTCCCAAAGCGGGGGATATCAATGCCCTTGGGGGGAGCTTGAATGATCCGGGCATATGGTAGCACTCTCAGGTGCAATTGGGGGTCTTTGAATAAAAATAAGGGGGTGGTGAAAGCATAAGGAAAGAAGGGGAGATAAGAAAAATCTGAAAAGCTATAGGTTTTTCATCTATTGTGTAACAGCGTTAAAGTCATAATGATTACATTATTTTTCAAATAAACATACAAAATGCAAGTTAATGGCCAAGTCAACGACAGGGCTTAACAAGCAAGTGTTAGTGGATTGTCAGGAAGTCCAGCATGCATCTGCAGGAATATGTACATGTAATGACTTGCTTACAATACAATACTATATGGTTACATGAGGCAATATTACATCATCAAAATTTCAATACAGGAAAAACCCCACAAATTTACAATAAACCATTAAATTTAAGTTGCATAATGTTTTCTAAAATTATATATTTTTTTAAATGATGTATATATATTTAAAATGTTAAATGGTTAAAGACAGTAGATTTCCAGGGAGGTACTGAGTAATGTTTTTTAAAGGGAGCAGTAGGCCAAATGAGTTTGGGAACCTTTGGTTTAAGAATTATTCTAACCTTAAAAAGTTTTATTCACTTGTAGGTAAGAATCCAGGTGGAAAAGTGAGACAGATCCTAATGTTTTATTCATAGCCCTCCATTATTTCTTCTGCTGTATCACATGACTTCAACAAATATTCATTAAGGGTCTATGATGATCAATGACCTTCGAAAACAGGGTCTTTGTTACTTATATAACAGAGGCTTGTGGTACTCAGTGTGCCATGTTCACGCATGTGTCAGGTTTTTCATCTGGGTAGGACCAGAAGTAATAGGTATGTAATAGGTAAAATTGTAATGTAATTTTAAAGATGTAATAGGTAAAAGGGGATCTTAGAAGTTACCTCAATACTCCAATCCCCTCATTTTGCATATGAGGAAACTGGGGACCAGAAAGATTAAATAATTTGTCTATCATTATACAAGATAATTAGAGTTGAACTTCTGTTCAAGAAGCAGAGTTGGAATTCAGACTCAGATCTAATGACTGTCCTGTACTGTTTTTCAATATCTGATTATTTATATATTGTCTCCTTCATTAGAACATGAGCTTGTTGAGAGATATCAATGTTTTTATCCCCCCATTTTTTAAATCCCCAGTAATCAACACAGGATCTGTTGCATAGTAGCTACTTTAATAAATGCTTTTTTATTGACTCAATGTTTTTCCCACCACATCACCCTAACTTCCATCAGGCTACAGTCTCTCAGACCTACCTTCTTTCTGTTATTATTGAATTCCAGGGCTATTTATCACCCATGAGTCTCTCACACTGGACAAATCTCCTGTTTGTATCTAGCCCCTGAAAATCACATAGGCCTCATAAGGAAAAGTTTAACTAGATTACCAAAGACAGGGTGATACCAGAGACATCAATGCTCCCATTTCTACACAAACTCCCAAGTTGGAATCTAACCTTTCTCTCATATTCCCTTGGCTTCTGTGCCATGAGAAATATGGGCAAATGCTTCTGTCTCCCAATATGACAGGAGATGACTAGAACTCAGTTATTCACATCGATGTGCCAGGACAAGGACTGGGTGCTGAACTTCTTCATAAGATTCAAACACTTACAGGAATATCCGTCATAATATATTACCTCCTTGCTTTGCTAGACATGTAACAAGACATATAACTATAACAAGACAGTTGTAGTTCATCTGCACATACACATTACCTTATCAGTATGTCTATCAGTCCTGGCTTTGGGAAAAAGGACAATATAAATTTAATCATGCTGGTCCATCTTTCCTATTCTTCTCTTTCAACTTTCTAGACTTCTTGATCTTTCTTCTTTCATGAACCTACCATTGCAAGGAAAGTGGAGGAGAGAAGTAATGTCATGTGTGTGACTACTATGTAGACTAATAGGGACCTCATCGTTCCTCAAAGGTAATCCATCCATCTGCCTTACACATGATGTAGTAAAATTGAATGTAATTAAGTGGTGGTTCTGACTAACCTTGACTGATTCAGAAGGAGGCTTAATTCCAATGCTTATGAACAACTAGGACCTTGGAGACAAGCTTTAGTGAATTCAACAGAATTTTGGTCATTTATGATTATCTCATAGTCATAGAATAGGAGAATCTTGGAGCAAGAAGGAGCTTTAGAGGTCTAACCATCTGTTCATTAATAGCTGACATTCCTATTGCAACTTAAAATCACGGACCATTTTCTTTTCAAAAACCCTGTCCAGAAGGTGCATATTATGATTTCTAACTTAAAAAACAAGTAATCCCAAACTGTGAGGTGTTAAGACTTGTTCATGCTCTTACATCTAGTAGGTAGAAATTCTAGGACTCAAAGTCAGATAAATTAACTGCAACTCCAGGGTGTTTTCTATTATATACCACTGCCTCTCAAAGCAAGAAATAGCTATAAACCATCCTTGACAGATCTCTACTAAGAAGCATCAAGCAACAGGGATCTCACTGCCTCACCAAGCAACACATTGCATTTGGGTTAACTATAATTGTCAGAGATTTTGTACTGAACTGAAATCATCTTCCTTGTAACTTCTTTTTTTTTTTTTTGGTTCTACTTTCTAGAAATAACTCTCATTCATCTTTCACATGACATTCATTAAAATATTTGGAAGTGGGTTAAGAATGTGTTATCCTTCCCCTACCACATAACCACCCGTCTATCAAGTCTTTCATTTTTCAAGTAAAATATACCCAGCTCCTTTAAGCATTCCTTATATGATGCGGTTTCCAGATTCCTTGCCGTGCCAGTAATCTTCCTCTTGAGACCATCTTTGAAAATATGGTGCTTCTTTCAGATGAGATCACTATTATTAGTTTTATTTAATTGTTTTATTTAGTTATTTTATTTATCAGTTTTATTTAATTGTTCAAGTGTGTGTGTGTGTGTGTGTGTGTGTGTGTGTGCATCCAAGAGACTTTTTACAAAGTGGGAGTAAATGTCTGTAATATAAAAACCAGGCATATCAATACAAATTTTTAAAAATTAAAATGGAAACATTGTGCTTAGAAGCAAACACCATATTTGAGAAGTGGAATCTGACTAGCATGGAATACAATGAAACTATTATACTCAATGTCTTAAATATTATACTTTCATTAATTCAAGCTGAGTATCAGATTTTTATTGGTTCATATTGAACTTTTCAACAAAATCCTTTAGCCATTTCCATATGTTGTTAAGTTAGTTCTCTCCATCTTGTATTTGTACAGCTAATTTTTTTAAACTTGCTTCAAGTATTGTATGTATCTCTGTTAAATTTCACCTTGTTAGTTTCTTACCTATCAAGATCTTATTAGAACTTGAATCTTTCATCCCTGAATTCACTCTTTCCATCCCTCTCTGTTCATCTCTCTCTGTTTCTTTGTCCATCTCTCTGTCTTATTCTCCATGTATTTTGTGAAATCTATAGTATACTATACTTTTATCTGTCAATGGATAAAAATGTTGAATAACACTGAGCAAAGGATTTAGGCTTACAGATCTTGAATTAAAAAGGTTTCTTCAGGATTCATATGATGCAATTCAATTCAACAAGTATTTGTTAAATACATACTAAATTCTAGGCACTAGGCTAATTACTGGATCATTGATTTAGTGCAGGAGGGGACTTTATAAATAATATAAGCCATGATAGCAATAATGAACAACGAAGAACTGTGAATGACTTAGCTATTCTCAGCAATAAAATGATCCAAGACAATCCCAAAGGACTCTTGAGGAAACATGCTATCCATTTCCAGAGAAAGAACTGATATTGTCTGATTACAGACTGAAACATACTATTTTTCTTTTTCTTTCTTTCCTTCCTTTTTTCTTTCTTTATCTTCTTCCTTTCTTTTTTATTTCTTCCTTTCATTTTTCTTTCAGTCTTTTTGTACAAAATAACTAATATAGATATGATTGCATATATATAACCTATATCAGATTGCTTACTGTCTCAGGGAAAGGGACAGGAGGGAGAGAAGGAAGGACAGACAGAATTTAGAACTCAAAACTTAAAAACCAAATGTAAAAAAGTGCTTTAACATGTAAGGTGAAGTGTTTTTTAAAAGAAGAAAGAAATCATATAGTGCAAACTCCTCATTTTACAGATGAGAAAACTGAGGCCCAGAGACATTGTAAGTGCCCAAGGTCCTGCAGGTCATAGATCATAGGATTGTGGATCTAGAGGTGGAAGGAAACCTAAAAGTCATCTAGTTCAATCCCTTTATTTTATAGCCTAACTATTCAAAGTTCTTTATTATTATATCATCCTCCAACATTCATTGGATGTGGTAATTCAACCACCTTCACAGAGGAAAGAATACTGGCTTTGGAATCAGAGGAACTCTATTGACATCCTGTCTCTTTCCCATAACACTGTTATGAATGAACATTCAGTGGTGTGGTAGACAAGGTGACTAGTTTTCAATTCAGAGGGCTTCAGTTTGAAGCCCATATTTATCACCTTTGACCTTTGATAAATCAGACTCTGTTCTCTCATTTGTAACATGAGGGGTTGGACTAGATGACCTCCAAGGCTCATTCCTCCTCTAAACCTATAGGCCTATGATCTATGAATCCCTCTCAATGTACTCTCACACATGTATACATCTCCAACTTTTCTCATGACAGCTTCAGAATATCATAAGGAATTTCATTCATAGGATCATAGAATTTATAGCTGGAAGAATGTTTAGAACTTCTCTTCTCAATTCCCCCCACTCCAATTTACAGATGAAAGTACTGAGACTCAAAGAAGTCATTGTTAGACACCTAAAGTCAAACAGAAAGAAAGTAATCCAGTGTATCTGGAATGAGGAATGTATGAAGAAAAATGGGAGGTAACACTGGACAGGTAGATAAGTGTAAAATATAGCTAAAACAAGCTAAAAAGATTCTAGATAATAATATTAAAATAACTTACATTTCTATAATGAGTTAAAGTTTGCAAAACTATTTGCAAACTATCTCATTTGAGCCCCAGATCAGCCCTGGCAAGTTCCTATTCTACATTCTCTGGAGATGCCACAAGTTTCAATCTTCTTGAAGCTAAGAGTATTTAAATGACTTGCCCATGGTTAAAAAGCCAGAAAATTTGAGAATTAGGATTTGAACCTAGAACTTCCTTGTTCTAGGTCTATCTACTAAACTATACTTCTTCAAATCAAAATAATTAGGTTTTTCTCTTTCTTCTTTTCAAATTAATCAAGTCTCATTCACCAGAACTGGGGAGGAAGGAAAAAGTTTTGAAGGGAAGCTGGTAACACAAAGTCCTTAGCCCACAACTCTCCAATTTGGAGCCCCCAGGAAATGTTTCTGCAAATGCTTTCAGTGGTATGTTTTGCAGGAACACCTTCCAAAGCACAGACTCACAGTTCAAGGCTTATGCATAAACAAAGCCTTCCCTGTGCCTAATGTACATCATTCTGGGAGGAAATAGGGAACTTTTAAATTTGCCTAAATGTGGACTCTGTAATCTGTACAATTCTGTGAATAGCCTGAGCAACCTAGTGGGGCCAGAAGAAAGGGGAAGGGGAAGGAAAAAGGAACAAAAACTTGTTAAGTGCCTACTATGTGCCAGGCATTATGTTAAGTGTTTTACAAATATTATCTCATTTCATTTGAGAAACCAAGAAAATTGGCTTTCCAGTTCTGGGAGCCAAGATGGCGGAGTGATGAGTAATTGTTATCTCCCTCCCCTTGTTGACCTTGACCAGCCCAGAGAATGTCTCCCCCGGGAAAAACTCTGGAAGAGTGGGAGCAGCAGAATGGGTAAACAGACTCTTAGTCCGTGAGGCTAGAAAGATCACTAAGGAAGGTTCCACTTGCTGTGGCTAAAGGGGACCAGTGCAGGATCAGAGCTGGCCCAGATAGCCCTACCTCAACAAACCTGGAGAAGATCCTGAAACTCAGGGGGGTGAAGCCAGAAACTGCCTACACCAGAACCCCGAGCATGCCTCAGCATCCCAGGGGAATCAGGAAGACACTAGCACAGACAGCTGAGCTTGCTTATGCTCTACCTCAGAAAAGGAGCCTCCAGTGTCCAGACCACCCTTCCCCCACATTTAACGAGCTAGCTCCAGGGTAACCATGGGGAAAACCCCAAAAGACCTAGCCAGCCTCTGCTTTCAAACACCAGACAGTTCAGCACCCGGTAAGTTGTGGCATTTTATTTTCTAACTGGAAGAACCAGAGGCCACAACACACAAAGCCTCAAGTTTTAGGCACAAGAACAGTGGGACCGAGCTCCCTGTGCCACAGATGCAGAGATCTACCTTAAAAGCCAGGAAAAGGGTTATTATCACGAGTAAGAAGCAAAGCAGAAAAGACCATAGAACCTTTCTGTGGGGACAAGGACCAAAACACAAATACCAAAGAGGTCAGCACTGACACAGCATCTGAAACTTCAGAAAGGAATATGAACTGGTAGGAAACACAAAGAACCTTCTTGGAAGAGCTCAGGAAGGATTTTAAAACCCAAGTTAGAGAAATAGAGAAACCAAGAAGATTAACCCCTGATAATCAAATTGTCTGCAACAGTAAAAAGAGTTCTTAGACTCATGAATTAATTCAGGAAAAGGAAAATGTATTAATACTTATGGCACATATAATGTAATGAGATCAACTAGCCTATTAAACTTAACATTAGGTTGGAAGCTCTTTTAAGGAATGAATTATGTCATTTTCCATCTTCACACCCGTGGCATCCCATGCAGTATATTGAAGTTAGTAGGTAAGAATCAATAAATGTTTATTGAGCTGAAAATTAAATTAAATAAATTTAGTTTGGTCAAATTAACTCAGTTTGTATTCCTATGATTCACCTATCTTTCTTATGCAACTTAGTGAGGGTGTAGTCTTATGCAAAGTATTCGGGCAAAATATAATATTCAAATTTAATGATTTTTACAATAAACCTTACAATAATTTACATCTTTAAAAAATATCTTTCAATATTCTATAGGCACTCTTTCTGCTACACTGCTGTTTTGTCTGACTTGGCATTTTATTCAGAAGATTTTGATCCATATGCTTTAATTTTGATCATTAAACCACGCTTTCCCTACAATGGTTTATAGGCATCCCTTCAAAAAAGAGTTCATCTTTCCAAGTCTTGCCTATAAATAGCCCATAAATCTTCAATGGAGTTTAAATCAGGTAAGTTTCCAAGCTACTGAAGCACGTTTATCTCTATCTCTTGGATATACTTTTAAACCATTTTTTTAATGGTAAAATGGTTGCATTATTCCATCTGCATTTGGGAATTTCTATAATTCCCAAACAATTCTGCTTCTCAGTATATCAGTATCATATTTCATTTTTCCCTCAATGGGGATAACATTTCCAGGCCCACCAGAAGTAAAAACATCTCCCAAACATTTTTGGACGGATATTTTCAAGTCTGAGGCAGTTAAATATCACAGTGGATAGAGTGTTAGACTTTAGAAAGATTGGAATTCAAATCTGGCCTCAGAAATTTATAAGATGTGTAACCTGGGCAAGTTACTTAACCTTTTTCCCCCCTCAGTTTCCTCATCTAGAAAATGGGTATTATAATAATAGCACCTACCTCCCAGGATTATACTATGGACAATATGAGATAACATTTATATAATTAAAGGGCTACATTAATGTCATCTATGTTATTATTACTATTCTCATCATCACTTTTGTACCTAGATCTTATGCTCATATCTGAATATCTTCTAAAAATAATTTTGTATAGCCCTGAATAAACAAATAAGTTTCATCAGTAAAAATGATCTTCCAAAAAATCTTAAGTACTGAAATCTTTGTATCATCTTCCTATGGCATGTGTTTTTTCTTCATAGCAATATTTAACAGCTTTTTTTTTAACTGAGCTTCTCACTGTTCTTCCAAAATCAAGGAACTTATGCTGTTCTGTCAACGAATCAACAGCAACCCCTCAATCTGTCAGATTTCTCTGAGGATTAATTAGCCTACATTGTTACAAGAGTTTATCAGTTCTTAAGTTCGCTTTTCATTTTAACTGCACTTTCCTTTGTACTTTGTTGTGACCAATCTTGTTTCCTTGTGAGTTTGAATGATCTTTGAAATACTTTAACTGCTATAGTATCTCCAACAGTCACTGAAGTGTACTCTTTATAAGCTAGAATTTTTGTGCCATTTCCTTGAAAATTACAGGATTAGACACCCAAAAAGAGAGCAATGAACTATGTATTTGGTACAAATTCCAGAATTCAATTCACAGAAAAGCTACTAACGGGGGAAAATCGGTTCAATCTGATATCATCCAGTTGAGGACAAGTATTCTGAGTCAGCCCAGAGTCCAAAGAAGCAAATGTGATCATTCTCACAAAATTAAACAATACCAAAATAATTGCTTATCTCAGATAAATTGAACAGCACTATTACTTATTGGCATGATCTAGTGGTAAGAATGTTGAAGTTGGATTCAGAAATCTTGGGTTCAAATCCTCATTCTGACCCTTACTAGATGTGTAGCCATGGGCAAACCACCTAGCCTCTCTGGTTTTATTTCTTTGTCTTTAAAATGAAGATAATAATGTCTGGACTAGCTACTTCACGGGGTTGTTGTGAAGAAATAAAAAAACCCTGCAAAATATTAAAACTCCATAGAATTGTGGGCTATTATTACCTTTGAAACCAAATTGACAACTTATTCCTTGAGTTTTTTGACAGCTTTGTTATTGTTATGCTAATATCAGGATGACTCTGTAGAGTACTATGAAACACGAGAGTATCTTTCTATAAGCCAATTAATAATATTTCCTAGAGTGTAGAAACAATCAATCACCTTGGCAACTAACCAACAGTAAGCTTATTATAGGATAAGAAAAGATAAATAGTAGGAGATAGATTTCTTTTAAAAATTTGACAATATAACATAGCCTTCCATCAATCATGAAATGGTACATTTTGTCTTCAGTGTATCACTTTTTACTACATCTCCACCAATGCTCTTTAAGAGAAAGATGATAGCAATGAGGAAAAAGATTATCATGGAGATAGCTAATATTTATATATGGGCAGCCAGGTGGCAAAATGGATAGAGTGCCTGGCCTTAAGTCAAGAAGACTCATCTACCTGAATTCAAATCTGGCCTCAGACACTTATTAGGGGTGTGACTCTGAATAAGTCACTTAACTCTGTTTGCCTCAGTTTCCTTATCTGTAAAATGAGCTGGAGAAGGAAATGGCAAACCACTCTAGTATTTTTGCCAAGAAAACTTCAAATGGTGTCACAAAGAGTTGGACGTGACCGAAATGACTGAACAACTAAACAATTATACAGCACTTCAAGGGTTTGTAAAGTACTTTGCAAGTAGTATCTCATGTTATCCTCACAACAACCCTGAGAGGTAGGTGTTCTTATTATTTCTGTTTTCTAGATGAGGAAATGGAAGCAGCAAAGGTTAAGTGACTTACCCAAAATCACATAGTTAGTAAGTGTCTAAGGCTGGATTTGAACTCAGGGCTACTTTACTGCAGGTCCAGAGCTCCTATCTATTGTGCCACTTAGATGTCTATAAAGGTTGAAGAAGAAGAAAACGGGGGAGGGAGAACTAGATTATTCTGTTTCTTCACTTCTTCTGTCCTACCTCCCTTATCACACAGAATTTTGAAGAATCCCACAGTTTCAGAATTGGAAGGGTTCTCTGTGGTCTTTTCCAGTTGCACCTGAGTTGAAGTCACCTGTGTAACACTCCTGATTAGTGATCACCCAACTTCCTCTTAAAGATCCATGGTTGAGAGTTCACTGCCAATTATATCCATTGCACTTATAGAAAGCTCTAATTGTTAGAGCTAAAATCTCCCTCTCTTTAAATTCCATCTAATTTAATACCCAAAATGGAACCCAATACCCCAGATATGGTCTGACTGGGACCAAAACTCTTGCGTTTTGCTGTTCTCTATCTCTCTATAAAAACCTTCATCCAAACCTAGAACAGCTCAGGTAGTAAGTGCTAGGAAATGGTCTCATTTTCCCATAGAATTAGCTGTAGAAAGTTATCCTAGAATTTGGAGACAGACTGAGAAAGAGGGGGAGAGACAGACAGACAGACAGACAGACAGACACACACACACACACACACACACACACACAGAAAACTCACATTGCCTTGAAAGAAATATAGTTTAATGGCCTTGCAAATTAGAGTGCAAAACCTTAAAAGAAGGGAAAATAAAATCTGAGTAGCTTAGAAATTCTGGAGGGGACCCAGAATCTTCAAAGGTTTTCAGTCAGGGGCCAGGTGCTCCCAGCTCCAAATACAGAGTAGATTTTCAGTCCAGAATTTTCACAGCTCTTTTCATGTCTTTCATTAAAGGATTTGCACACGATAACAGCCAGCCCAGTTCCGTTCCTCGTTCCTCTCCCTTTTCTTTTGGGGGAGCATCTTATCAGGCAGCATTATCAGTTGAATATTCATTGGTCAAATTAGAATGCAGCCAAATGCTTTCCTGTTTAAAATGGCTCGGTGAATATAGCGATCATTTGTCAATGTCCCCTTCTGAATTGTTAGTGAGACAGACTTGCACACATTAGTGGAGACAGAAAATGAATAGTTTGAGTTGCTATGGTTACTGCCAGGCAAGGCTAGCTGTTTACAAGTTTCCTTGCCTCTTCCATATCACATATATATACACACACATACTTATATACATACATATACACATATACATATAAATACACACTCACATATAATATATATATTTATACATACATACATGTGTGCCTATATGTACACATATACATGCATGCACATATATACATATATGCACAATCCATGGACATGCTAATACTAGATGTATAATTATAGAGCTAGAATGGGCCTTGTAAATCATTTATTTTTGCAGATGAGGAAACTGACGCCTATGACGGTAAAGTGACATCCAAGGTCATATAGATAACATGGGTCAGAAGGGGGATTTGAACCAAGGTCCTCTTAATCCAGAGTCAGTATCCTTTCCATAGTATAATATATGACTAAAAGAGACCATATATATATATATATATATGATAGAACATAAAGGGATACCAACATGTCAGAACTAATATCCATCAGTTTTCAGATAATCATTAAATTATACTTCTATTTACATACAATCAGGATGGTTAATCAGATGGTCTCAGCAAAAAGGGAACCTAGACAAACCAGTTACACGTAGGAACAAGAGAATATAAACATCGCACATTGCTCAGTTACCACTTTGCTATGTTCATTAAACACATACCATTTTGATTGGGCAGTTAGGTCGTGCAGTGGATAGAGCACCAATGCAGGAGTCAGGAGGACCGGAGTTCAAATCTCACCTCAGACTCTTGACACTAGCTGTGTGACCGTGGGTAAGTCACTTAACCCCAATTGCCTCATCCTGGGTCATCTCCAGTCATCCTGATGAACATCTGGTCACTGGATTCAGATGGCTGTGGAGGAGAAGTGAGGCTGGTGACCTGCACAGCCCTCCCTCACTCAAAACAAAGTCAAGTGCAAGTCATATCATCATTTCTTTGATGGCATGGTCTTCTTCAGCAACGAAGGATGAACACACACATGCCATTTTGATCAGTGACCAATAAAAGTAGCAATCATCGGTTGAATAAACAAATCAACTGATTTACATAAGCTGCCACAAACACATGTGTAACATGATATGTAAGTAGGCCAGCCTATAGATAAGAATCAAACTACAGAGAAACTTAGAAAAGATACTTGTTTAGTAAATATAATGGAAGTAGGACCATGAAAAACAGTAGAAAGTGCTTAGTTTGTAGTTTCTGCTATAAAAATTTATGCCCTTATTCAAGGTGTATCATGCAAAAAATATAATGAAATAGACATTATTGCCCTCGATCTTTCTGCACTCCTTTTTCCCCCTCCCAGAAGTTTCTCTTAGAGTAGAACATGAACTAGAATTGGTGGGTCAAAGATAGAGAGAGAGTAATTTTGACTTGATGGGAGAGGAAACATCCTAATATCCAGATCTATCCACAGAAGAACAGGCCATTTCAAAGTGTAGACAACTCTCCTTCACTGAGAGATCTTCAGGCAAAAGTTGGTCTACCATTTATTAGTTGCACAACCTTGGGCAAGACACAAGACTTCTAGGGTAGGGATGATGGCATCAGAAGCTAGGGGAAGTCAGTAAAGGTCTCAGGTGACACTTGAGATGATCTTTGAAGGAATCTAGCACAGATCAGCATTTCCATGTGGAAAAACCCTTGAAGACCTGAGTTAGAAAACTGGTGTTGCCATCTGTTAGCTGTGTGAGCCTAGGCAAGTTATTTCACTTCTGGCCTTTCTTTTCCTATTCTGTAAATGGAATGAATAAGACAAGCTCATGTCTGAGATCTTGTCCGGCAACAGTAATTTGTGATTCTAGGGGACTTTGTCTAAATGTTCAGACCAGCTTAGTGATGCTCCTTGCCTATTCCAAGTAGCTCCCCTCCCTTTCTTTCTCCCTCTTTCCCATTCCGGTTATCCATAGAAACTTCATTCCATCCACTTTCCCTTCCTCTCTTTGTCAGGGAACAAGTTCATCCATTGATGTTTATCATGACAGCCTCTGCTAGGAAAGAAAGGCATTCCTGTCTTCATTCTCTGGGAGACGCACATCAGAGAAAGGAAGTTTGGATGCCACCTAATATATCAGGATTCTTACTAAAATGAAAGAGGAGCATCCCTCAGGATATAAAGATTTGCTAAAAAATAAAATGAGACAGTTTGGGGGGGTGAGGAAGAAAGCAGAGGAAGGAAAGGCAGAAGAAAGGGGAAGAGGGAAGAGGGGGGAGAGAGGAAGTGAGAGAGAGAATTACATAGTTATCATGGAGAATGTCTAAAACTGAAATAGAGGGAATGCAGCCATGAATGCAGAGGTTCTCTTTTAAAAGACATGAGTCTTGTCTACATGGGGCTTACACACTAGTTGAGGAGAAAATTCAAGTCAGTTTAATCAATCAATACGACCAAGCATTGTTCACTGTGCCGAATGCTGGGGAAGATGTGAAAATCAATTAGACATGGCTTCTCTGACCATGTGGAGGGACAATATGGAAGATGGGGTTGGGACAGGCACACAATGCATGCATTTAACCACACTAACACACTTTCTGGTGGGGCTTACTAAGTGCTTCACTCACAATGATACTGTGGTAGAGGTAGTAAAAACGTTTTATGCTTCATGGATAATATTTAGAGAAGGGAGCTAAGGAAGCCAAGCCTTAGACAAACAAATTGATTTGTTCATAGTCACACAGCCAGTAAGTGTTAGAGCTCAGATACGACCCCAGGTAACCTGACTCCAAGTCTAGTACATTTCTACAACCCTACACTGCCTTTCTTATGTGTCAAATATGATACAGGGAAACAGTCAGTCTATAAGTATTTATTAAGGGCCTACCATGTGCCAGATACTGTGTTAAGCACTAACACAAAGTTATCAGGGATAGTGGTATAGCCAAAATGGTAGATTAGAGGCAGCAACACAAAGTCTCCCAGCATCCTACTCCCAAGAACTTTTAAAATAATGGTTTAAATTGAATTTTGGAGTGGAAGAACCAACAAAAGATGAGGTTGAGACATTTTTCCAGCCTAAGGTGACTTAGGGCAGCAGGAAAGGACTGTGACGGGGTGGGTACCAGCCTATAATATAGCATGGCAGCAGTAATGGTGGGTTTTGGAGGTGACTGCAACAGCTGAAGCAGCTTCAGAAGATCTCAACACAGAGAGTTGGACAACTGGTCAGAAAGAGATTACAAGAAACCTTTTGCTGGAAGTGGGTACAAATGGTGCTGATTGGCAAATATATTGTTCATATACAGTTCTGGGTCACAATTTCCAGGACAGAGAGGAGCACTCACAAGGGAACAGGGGCTCTGATTGCAGTTCCAAGGCAAAGAGAAGGTTAGTACTCATGGCTGCAGGGGACTAGGGGCTCTTCCTAGGTAAAGAACAGAGCACAGACTAGGAAAGCAGTGACCTCTCCCCAGAGCACATCACCTTAGAAGCACTGAAAACTTGGAGACCCTCAGAATTAGCTCTGATAAAAGTAGCACACACAAAAAGCCTAAAGTTTGTGACAGTGCCTTCTCATCCCCAGTTCAAAGTCAAGAAATATGTTGGAAAATGAGCAAACAACAAAAAAAGAACTTGACCACAAAAAATTACTATGGTGGCAAAACACAAATTCAGAAGACAATATAAAAATAGCTACAAACAGAACCTCAAAGAAAAATGCTAATTGGGTACAATCCCAATAAGAATTCCTGGAAGAGTTTTTTTTTTTTTTTTTTTTGTTTTGTTTTTTGTTTAAGAGAGATGAGTGGTAGAGAACAAATTGAGAAAACATATGAGTGGGATGCAATAAAATTATAAAAAGAGTCAACAGTTTGGTAAAAGAAGAACAAAAAACTAAGACACCACATTTCAAGAAATTATAAGGGAAACTGCTCTCATTATCATAGATCCAAAGGGTAAAATAGAAATTAAAAAAAATAACCTTTTGAAAGAGAACCCCAAATGAAAACTCCCAGGAATATTATGATCAAATTTCAGAGCTCCCATGTCAAGAACAAAATATTGCAAACATCCCAAAAGAAACAATTCAAATATCATAGACCTACAGTTAGGATCACATAAGAATAGACAGCTTCCATAAGGAATGAAGGAATTAGGGTATGTATTCTGGAAGGCAAAGACATGAGCTAGGATTACAACTCAGAATAACCTACTCAGCAAAACCAAGTATCATCCTTCAGGGTAAAAAATGGACACCTCATGAAATAGGGAGCTTTCAAAAAATCCTAATGAAAAGATCAGAGACAAATAGAAATTTTAACATTCAAACATAAGACTTGCTTAAGAGAAGCAAGAAAAGGTAAACAAGAAAGAGAAAACATAAGAGACACAATAAAGTTAAAATGTTCACATTTCATTGTGGGAAGACAATACATGTAATTCCTAAGGACTTTAGAATTATTAGAGCAGTTAAAAGGAGTCTACATAGAGGGATGAGTGTAAATTGATTATGTTGGGAGGATCCAAAAACAAATAAAGGGATGAGAAATAGGGATGCATTGGGAGAAGGGAAAGGTAGAATAGAGAAAATTATCTCACACAAAAGATGCACATAAGGAAGAGCTTTTACAGTAGGGGGGAAATGGATGGGGGGGTAGGCAATGCATAAATATCACCCTTTGAAATTGGTTCAAAATGGAAAGAATATATGTGTGTGTATACATACATACATATACATACACACATGCTATACTTAGTTGGGTATATCTATCTTGCTCAAAAGGGAAATAGGAAGAGAAAGGGATAAGAGAAAGATGGGAGGCAGATGAAAAAAAAGGAGGGCAGATTAAGGGAGGTATGGGACAGGAGCAAAACAGACTTTGAAGAAGGATAGGATAAAAAGCAGAAAGAAGGAAAAAAAGAAGAAAAGTAATCATATCTGTAACTGTGAAAGTGAATGGGATGAGCTCACCTATAAAATGGAAGCAGATAGCAGAATAGATTAGAAACCAGAATCCAAAAATGTTATTTACAAGAGACACATTTAAAATGGAAAGATAAACACAGAGTTAAAATAACGGGCTAGACCAGAATCTATTATCCTTCAGTTGAAGTGAAAAATGCAGGGATAGCAATCATGATCTTAGACAAATCAAAAGCAAAATAACCCTAATTTATAGAGATAATCAGGAAAACTACATGTTGATAAAAGGCACTATAGACAATGAAACAACATCAGAAATTTTTATGGCAAGTTTATCTGATAAAGACTTCTTTGCTCAAATATATATATATATGTTGGTATACACACATACATGTATATGTATATATTTATATAGATATATGTACATATATATGCATATATATGGAACTGAGTTAAAATTACTAAAATGAGCTGTACCCAAATTTGTAAAGTGTCAAGGGATATGAATTGGCAATTTGCAGAAGACATCAAAGATATCTGTAGTCGTATGGGAAAAATGTTCTAATTCACATTGATGAGAGAAAGGCAAATAAAAAAAGAACCATTAGGTACCTTTAATAGGTACCATTTCGTACCTATTAAAAATAATAAATGATGAGGGAGGAGAGAAAATCAATACACTAATGAACTATTGGTGGAGTTGTGAACTGGTCCATCTATTTCTGGAGAACAATTTGGAATTATGTCCAAAAGGCCATCAAAGTGTGCATAGCCTTTGACTCAGAAATACCAGTACTAAGTTTGCATCCCAAAGAGATCAAAGGAAAAGAAAAAGAATCTATATGTACAAAAACATTTATAGAAACTTTTTTTTTCTTTTGTCAAAGAAGTGGAAATTGAGGGGATGCTCATCAATGAGAATGGTGGAATGATTTGTGGCACAAGATTGCAATGGAGTTGTTGTTGTTGTTCAGTCATTTCAGTTTTGCCCAACTTTCCATAACTCCATTTGGGGTTTTCTTGACAAAGATACTGGAGTGATTTGTTATTTCTTTTTCCAGTTCATTTTACAGATGAGGAAACTGAGGCAAGCAAAGTTAAATGACTTGCCCAGGGTCATACATCTAGTAAGTGTCTAAAGCCAGATTTGACCTCAGGAAAAATGAATATTCCTGACTTCAGTCCTGACACTCTTATCTACTGAGCCAACCTAGCTGCTCATGTGATGGAGTACTATTATATTATAAGAAATGACAAGGGGAATGGTTTCAGAAAAACGGGGGAAGACTTATTTGAACTGATGCAAAGTGGAGTGGGCAGATCCAGAAAATCATTGTACATTGTGATGATGATCAACTGTGAAACACAATGATGCAAGACAATTCCAATGGACTCATGATGAAAAATGCTACCCACCACCAGAGAAAAAACTGATGAACTCTGAGTGCAAAATGAAGTATAGTCTTTTCACTTGATTTTTCTTGATTTTTTTTGCAATATGTCTAATATGGAAATAAATTTTGCATGATTCATATGTATAATTGATATCTTTTTGCTTACCTTCTCAGTGGGTGAAAAAAGGGGAATAGGGAGAGAATTTGAAACTCAATTTATAAAAAAAGGAATATTAAAATAATTTCTTAAAAAGTTATCAGGAGATAGTATGATTTATTTGGGAGTTGAGAGTCTGGATCTGTTGTTTCATTGATGTGAGAAACTCCTAGAGTAGCAACACTCTCTTTTGGTTTTAAGTCATCTGTCTTAGAGGGGTGCCTGGGGCACTGAGAGGATATATTCTCTTGGCCTTGTGTACACACCCAGTATGCAATATTGGTCCAAGGTAGAACTTGAACTCGAGTCTTCCTGATTCTAAGGCCAGCCCTCAATTCACCTTTCCCAGAAGGTCCTGAATGCTCCCAATTTAAATAGAGAAGGTGTTTTGTCCAGGATTCATTTCCTGTTGATAAGAAGGAAGGAAAACTAAGACCCAAAGTTACACCAACTAATATCTCTCTTGAAGGATGTTGTAGGATTAAAATAATCCCACTTTAAATTAAAAAGTCAGATGCTCTTCCCTTGACATTACTGTTGTGTCATCACAGCCTTCATTTGCTTCCTGGTAGGATTACAACAAATATCAGATAGGATCAAAGTTGTTTTTTTCTGGCTTGCAAGTCTGAGAGATTGATGACAAGAAAGCACCGTTTTGCTCAGTGGAGGCCCTATTGACTAATGTTACTGCAGTGATCTGTTCATCCCCAGACAGGAGGTGATATTAAGAACCTGCCACCATAGTCATTAAGCACTCGAGACCTCTTTCAATGCCTAGGGATTGCCTTGGGGGCTGGTACATAAAGCTTTGTAATGAAGGGTGAAATTAACCAGGGTTAGCAGAGCTTTCTGGGTCCAATCCGGAGCTCTGTGCACAGTGTCTGGCCATTGGATAGGTCTCTAATGGCTCTTTGGCAAACTAGGCAGACCAAACCATTCCTTGAGGTATCTTCACTCTTATGGTATTTATGGCTAAACTGAACCAGCTGACATTCAGGATAGAAATGCCACCAGATCCTAAAGGTTTTGGAGAATAGGTCAAAGTTAGTAAGCTGGTCTCTAGTTATTACCCTTTTGCAAACAAGTAGATGGAAGAATCGTAAAATGTTCCCCAACTCTCTGTAATAATAATGATAGTAACAATATTTTTATATGGCTTTGAGGTTTACAAAGCACTTTATTATCTTCGTTGATCCTCACCAAAGCCCTGGGAGGGAGGTGTTCTTTTATCCCCATTTTACAGATGAAGAAACTAAGGCTTATGACAGTTAAGTGACTTAACCAGGGTCATACAACTCGTAAGTGTCTGAGAGAATATAGTCACAGAAAATTTGATCTTACCAACGCTTCTGAAAATCATTCTTTCTCCTGCTGCTAAGTCAGTCTAGACAAGACCAGGTATAGGTCCACAGGTTTAGTACCTAAAACCTTCTGGCAGAGAGCGGCAATTAATACTTGATATTTAGATAGCTCTTTCTTTATAATCTACAAGGCACTTTCCATACAATGGTCCTGTGAGATTACATGAATATTGTCACCACTTAGTGGGAAAAAAAAACTGTGCTCTGTTTTGTCCAAAGTCTCAGAGCTTATCAGCAGCACAGTTAGGACTAGATTTATTGGGCCAAGATCAAAATTCTACTTTAATGATTTTTCAGCTTAGTTTTCCAAGAAACCTCTGCAGGAGAGGAAGGTTGGCACAGTAGGGAAAGCAGCAGACCTATGAGTCAGAAGACTAGTTCAAATCATTGTTCAACAGCTTACTACCTTACATCCCCTGTCTGGGACACAATTTTCTCATCAGTAAAACTAGGGGACTGGTCTAGAATTTAGCACTTCCTAAACTGTGGGTTGCCACTCCATATGGGCAGGGAGGGGGGGTCACAAAAATTTTAGCAACAGTAAAAGGCTTCTGAATCTGAAATGATCAAAAATTAATTACAAATCAAATGCTAATGAGTTTCAGGTGTTTCTGGCAATGCATTGTGGGACTTCACCATAGCTATGGTTCTGACCACAAAGTATGCACACTTTGCACTGAGCATGCCCTCAGACCATAAAATGCTAATGAAAAACTGCTTAAACTCGAAGTGGAAAAAAGTTTAAGAAACTCTGGTCTAGATAAGCTCTAAAGTTATCCTATTCTGAGTGCAATGAGAAATACTATGAATGTCTTTGCTTTGGTCAAATGGTTGCATGTTGTCCTTGTCCAAAATATTATACAACATTTGAGAGCATGGCTGGTCCTAGGTGAAATTTTGAAGTAGGCAAAGTTTATCTTTGGTGCCGATTAGTTACTTCCAGCCAGTCCCCCTTCTTGGTGACCTTAAGTTGGTCAGCAAGCATTTATCAAGTCCTTTTTATATTCCAGATATGTCACTAGGTTCTGGGGATACAGAGAAAGATGAAAACACAGTACCTGTATTCAACAAGCTAATATTTTATGGAGAAGACAATATACAAATATCTAAGTACGTAAAATATATACACAGAACAAATGGAAAGGAAGCTCAGAGAGGAAAATACCAGCAGCTGAGGGCACTGGGAAAGGTTCCCTGAGGAAGATGAAATTTGATTTGAGGAGGGAGAATATTCAGGTATCGGGGACAGTCAGTGCAAAAACAGGGACTGAAGATTGACTATGACATTCAAGATGTAGGGTTAGGGTCTAGGTTAAGTTCTCTAGTCACTCAAGTATAGTTACATTTTCTACCTCGTGACTTTCTCCATCGAGGTTCTGATATACCTTGGTGAGAATAAGAAATTATATGGGAATTTATAGGAAGTTTTGTGGAAGCTGCAGATGACAGGTGAAGGCCACAGGATGACACTGAAAAAGTTTAGAAATTCAGAAATGCATAAAATACATTTATCATATTGTATAATATCAACTCAAATTTTACAATTAAATTACAAATAAAATGAAACAATCCAGACTTCTTCTCTGGTAGGAAGGGAAGGCAAAAAAATTTTATATGAATTTTCTAGATCTTGGGGGCACCACACCCCTCACTCCTGTGACACGGAAAGGATAATGGTAACTAACAAAATTTTCTGGCGCCAACCCCTTTTTCAGGTAAGATCATTTCCATTAAATCAATTAATCAGAGGTATGAATTAGGCACACACAACATTTAGACAACACCTTTGAACCAACTAATAAATCAATTAATCAGAGACATTAGAGATATGCTTTAAAGCTATTGGGTGAAATAGAATGATGTTGTACATGAGGTGGTTTGAATTGACTAAAGAAACTGTGCTATGCCTTGCTGGTTTTGAATTAAGATGCAGACCAGTTTGAGACCCAGGAGATTCCAGAACGTTACATAACAGGCAGATACTTCACTATATATATATATGTATATATGTATGTATGTATGTATGTATGTATGTATGTATGACCAGATAAAAGGATTTGGGAATCATCTACATAGAAATGATCATTGAACTCAAAGGACCTGGTAAGACCACCAAGTGAAATAGTACAGAGAGAAAGGAAACTGAGTCCAGGACAGATTATTAGGGATCCCCCTTGTTCCTAGAGTGCCCCCCTGCACTACTACCACCCCACACAACACAGCTTCTAATTTTGTTGTTCTCTGGTACATTCAAGAAAGAATTCACTGTGGATAAGGCAGGTATATTGGAATCCAAGGCTGTTGAGTGACTATATCCTTCCTCTGAATAAAGGCTACCTCTGATTCAGTGTCGTGAAACCAAATTTTACCCAGAATATGTTGTATTATTTATAGGACGACAGGTAAATATATCCATAGTATTTAGAGCTAGAAGGGACCACAGATGACTACTGCAGTGCTTTCTTTATACAGATGGGAAAACTGAAATCCAGAAAAGTCAAATTGTGGAAATAGAGACAGAGAGCAAATGAGGCCTTCTTTGCAGAGCAATGCTAACCATAAAAAAACCTGATAATTCAGGGACTGCTATCCAGTTGGAGAATTAGAATCTCCCTTTTTTCTTTCTGCCTGCTGGTAGGCCATTTCTCAGCTCATTAGCATCTTCACCAGAGGGTGGGCAAGAAAGAGAAAAAGATTTGAAACTCTTTTTAGTCAAACTGTTTTTTTCCTTCACAGTTCTCTTACAAGATTTGAAATGGAGAGAAGGCTAAATCTTATTTTTGGTAAATGTGGCATTTGGATGCACCATAAATTTTCATTATTTTTCCTTTTAAATCTAAAAAAATTAAATTCTTTTTAATTTTCATCTTTATTTTGTTGAAAGAAAATGTCTTTTCTTTCTTTTTTCTTTTTAATTCCATTCTTTTCTAGCCATGATTTATCAACTAGCCAATAATTGTTCACTAAGGGCTTACTAAGTACCAGGTACTACTGAAAAGCACTGGGGATACCAAGAAAAAGCAAAAACAAGGTCCCTCCCCTCAAAGAGCTTACATTCCAATGGGAGAGATCATATGTGTAAGTCGTGATATATAATAAAAATACCGAATAAAAGTAAGGTCACCTTAGAGGGGATAGGACTAGCAGTTGGGGTGACTAGGAAAGGCCTTTTGGAGGAAAATGACCTTGAGTAGAGTCTTTAAGGAAGCCAAGGATCCTGGGAAGGAGAGCATTCCAGGCATGGGGTACAGGAACCCAAGCATCTTGTGTATACAGGTAGGCAAGCATGGCTGTAGTGAGCAGAGAAAAGTAATGTGTAAGTAAACTGAAAGGAAAGGAAAGGGAAAGGTTGTGAAGAGCTTTAAATGCCAGATAATTTTATATTTGATTTTGGAGGTAAAAGGGAGCCATAGGAGTTTATTGGGGAGGAAGATTTCATGGTGTCAGATTTAGGCTTTTGGCAAATTATTGGAATTTGGAAGCTGAATGGAGGGAATCGAGACAGAGAGGCCAATGGGAAAGCTAGCACAAGAGTCAAGGGGACATCATGAGGTCCTAAATGGGTGGAGTGGCTGTGTGAATAGAGAGAAGGAAAATGTATGGGATGCTGTCGAGAAAGAAATTACAATATTTGGCAACACATTGTATATAGGAGGTGAGCAAGAGAGGTATCAGGTCTGATACTGTTTTAAGTATGGATGATTAGAAAGATGAAAGTGCCTTCAACAGTAATAAGGGAAGAGAAGACTAAGGCAGGGTGGTAGAGGAAGACAGTAAGTGATGTTTTGGGTTTCCTGAGTTTGAAATGCCTACAGGAAATTTGGATAAATTCAGATTACCTCAAAAGGACTTCAGATCATTCCCATGAGGCACTAAAACATGTAATTCAAATGGAACACAGACGTGAAAGTCCAATGACCTTGAATAAGTGTAACTGTTATTTTTCCATGCTTTCATTTTGCCTTGTTTTACACTAATATTCCACCCAAGGTTTATGGATCTAGGCCCAAATATCATATGGCAAAGAAGTGTGTCATGCAACACTTTTCCCCAGTGCTTTTTGACAACTTACACTTCTTTCTGCAAAAGATAAAGTCTATGACAAGTGCCTTTCATGTCTTTATTTCCAGAAGAAATCCAGTTAAATGGAAATTATTCTGACATATTCCCCTACAGGGTATCCGATCAGTAATTTGAATAACCTTTATGAAATGACATTATAGGATTTGCCAGGCCTCCTGAAAGGCTCTCAGTTATAGGAAGAAGTACCCAAACCCACTAAAAACCCAGAAGGGGAAACCAAAGTCAAAGACCACCATGTTACCAGTTTCATTTCTCAGATACATTTGAGTCCCTGGCTCCTGTTTCACATGGTATGAAGTGTGAATATCTGTTTCAGGTCAGTTTCAGCCTGTGTTCTCTGGGTCATAGGAACAACAGAAAGAAAGAGAAGCATGTCTCACTGAGTTACTTTGTTGCCATCAACAGTAACAGTACTCCAAGTATAACTTAACATTACCATTCCAGAGATATTTGGACCCAGAGAAAACATAAGAGCTAAAAAGTAATTGTTTCAATTCTGAAATAAAAATCTGTAGTTCAAAGACAAAGGCAATGGGAGATACTGTCTCACCACTCAGATTTCTCCCTCCTTTTCTCCTAGGATATGGCTCCTAATTGAGCAGAAGCCTCCCACATTCGAAGATACAAGGGGAAGAAGAATTGAAAAATGAAGGGGAAAGGAAAGAGTAAAAAAAACCCTCCTGCATCCTCCTTATAAAAGTCTCCAGTCAGATCTCCTAATCCTAAAGGCTTTAGTAGTAATTCTCAATTCCTTTCATTTTTGGAAATCTGAAATTAATGCCTACTCTTCCTTAGTGTCAGATAGACATAGATGTAAGCCAGTCTTTGAAATCTGTTTTCTTTGTACAAACTTCCCTCCAAGACTGTGAGTTGCCAAGAAGGGTATTAGGGGAATCTCCTTTCCCCACAGTCCCAAAGCCAATGAAATCACAGGTAATATCAAAATAAACAAACTGACATTCACCAAGGGCTTTAAAATTTCTAAGGCATTTTACACAATAACCCTGTGAGGTAGTATAAGGAAGCCCCAGTCAGTAGCACTCATATGCCTCCAACCCTTAGAATATCATGTCACCATGAGTAGACTGAACTCCCCTTGACACCTGTAATGTCTGAAGTCATTATTGATCTCTCCTGCGGAAACAACAGATTCTGTTTGACCAAGATGAAATGAAGTACAAGCCAGTCAGTACATGAGCTCTGGTTCCAGGACCCTACAACAAACAGTGACCTTATGAATCCCTTATCTATGAGTATTGCTAATAAAAAATGTGCTTCCATGATAACCTGATTTTCTCTTGGTGTATCTTTCTTTCTCTTTGCCTTCCACTAGTCTTCTAATCTAAAACTCTCACCATTGCATCAAGAAACCTTGACTTAGTACTTATCAATATTTTTCTTAGAGAAGGAAGAGACCAGGGGTTGGGAAGATGACACTAGGGACTGAAGAGCAGATGGCTTCCCTTTCCATGGGACACCAGATTTGAAATTACAGGAGAGGCTCTGAATCTCTTATTTCTCTAGTTCCCCCTCTCCACCCCCCCCCCACATACCCCAACATAAGCAGAAAAGAGAATGATGTTTAACAGGTAAATACCAAAGCTAAAAGTATCCCTATTTACAAATGAGGAAACTGAGATTCCCATAGATTGAGTGACTTGCCCATGGTCACATGGCAGTATTTGAAACCCACTCTTTCTGACCCCTAATTAAACTCCCTCACTATCTATCCACTGTACCTCACTGACTCAAATATGGCTAAGAGAATTTAATGGAATGCTTTTTGCATGTTTTCCCTTTTTAAAAAAAATCTAATTATATACTTCTGTCCTCAAGCAACATCATGAAAAAAGAAAGGGTGACTATCTCTCAAATTATAAGAAAATGGTATGTCTGGAAGTGGGGAGCTAGGAAGGAGGGCAATTTTTCTTCCATTATCTTAACTTGTGACTTCCTCCACATTGCCACTGTGAAACATCTCCATCCCCTCCTGTATCATTCCCCCTAGTTGTGGGGTCTCAGGTCCATGAAGCTCATCCACGAACCAAGAAAGAAAATAAGTAGCATCTGACCAATTTATATTAGCTATACCTTGACAACTTGTTCTGCCATGAAACTGTTTCCAGTTGTCCAAGTCCTTTGAGAAAGACCACTGCAAGGGAAATAATAATCACTAGAACTTCTATAACACTTACATATGTTATTTCATTTAATTTGTGCAACTCTGTGAGGTAAATGCTATTATTATCCCCATTTAACAGATGAAGAAAACTGAGGCTGAAAGAGGTTAAGTGACTTGCCCAGGATTACATAGTAGTAAGTGGCTGAGACAAGATTTGAACTGAAGTCTTCTTCACTCTATATCTAGCACTCTATCCAGTATGCCATTTAGCTGCCTAGAAATCCATCCTCAAGAAAATTTGTGGTCCCCTTCATGGGAGCAGGGCAAAGATAGCGCAAAAGAGAGAAAAACTTGGTCACCAAATAAGATTGCATAAGAATTTCTATAGAACTTGGCAGCATGATTCATTCTCTTTCTCTAAGGGAGATTTTAATTATACTAATAGAAAGCTAGTAATAAGAAAGGCTTACATCGCCTTGCTGCATTTTTTATGGGGTGATATCTTTTTTGTAGCTATTTTGAAATTGGATGGGGTAACATTCATCTGTAACTAGAGCCTGGTGAGCAGCCATAGGACATTCACATTTGAAGATGTTCAGAATGCTTGCAACCCAGCAGCTGCAATTAAGATTGGGACCTAGTCAGTAAGAAAAACTAGCTGCATAACAAGTTTACCACATGGCATGCTTGCCTTCCTCTTCCCTCCCATTGGAAGCCTCCTCAACAGTGGCCTTGTGATATTCCAGGATATCACCTCCCCCAATTCAGCTAAATTGCCCCACGGCATCAAAATGGCTAGTTATGGCTCTGGGTAAGAGGCTTTGTCAATTGACTGTAGGACTCATACATTATACAAAACTATTTATTTGTCTGCCATCAATGAGTGGATGATGTGAGCTCTGGACAGTAATTCTCTTGCTCTATCTGGCTCAGGATTATAGCTAACCTTTGCTTGCTGTCAGTGACCTTAATTACTTGTAATAAGCTATGAGAACATTCTAAGAATAAAACAAGCAAAGATTTCATCTTTCCTAATCTAAGTGAATATGGAAGAAATGGGAACTTCAGAAGAATAAGACTTTCTAAATGTATTTTTAATCAAACTTGGTAAATAATACCAGGCTCTGACTCCTCGCTAGCCATGAAGATTCTACTGCTGCTGGGGACTTTAAAGGAATTAGCTTTCCTATGAGAAACCATTCTTACCCCTAAAAATCTGACTTGGCTTTAAAATATAACTTCAATGTAAAATTTAGCCTGAAAAGACTTCATGTGGGAGCAAAGTTTGGGAGAACTGGATTTGGAGAGACTTGCTCATTGTTTGTTTTCTTAATGCCTCGCTGTAAGCAACACAGTTTTATAGTTGCAGATGAACTTCCACTCTTTTTGCAAATGGCTTTGATTTAATAATAACATTTTCCAAGTCACTGGCCCATAATGGGGATTATTGCCTATGGGTATTTAATACAGAAACATAGAAATTGGTCCACTTCACCATGCAAATAGCAGCCACAATCACATTAGGGGAGTGGAGGTGACATTATTTTAACAGTGGCATTGGTTTTCAATTCAGGAGTCTCAATCCTCTCCTGAGTTAAGATTCAGTCCAGTTCAGTAGTCAATGTGTCAATCTCTCCATCAGATGTGATTCTTGGAATTCCAGGTTTTGGAGGCTGGAGTCTACTTTACCATCGTGGTCCAGACAGTCTGAGAAAAGGTATCAAACGAAGCATGGGCAGAGATAATGAACTATAAACTTATCCAGAAACGACTCTACCAAACTACTTGAGGTTATTAACAAAGGCATTCTGAATTTGTTGTCTATGAACAAGAGTGGGCCATAGCAAAACTGTGAGATAGGCTGATGTAGTGAAAAGAGGGCTGGTTTTAGAGTCAGGAGAGACCTAAGTTTAAATTCCACCTTCAACGTTTACTAGTTGTTAACCATAAGCAAATCATTTAACATTGCAGATCCCCACTTTCCTCATCTGTAGATTGGGATCATAGATTTGTGTCTGCATTGAGCCTTAGAGTTCATGGAAGTCTAGCCCCATCATTTTACAGAAGAGCAAACAGAAGTCACAGAGATAAAGGACTTATCCAGAGTCATAGAGCTGGTAAGCTGTCAGAGGCAGAATTTATAACCAGGTTGTATCTATTTCTGTATTGTTCTATCTAATTAAGTAGTTGACTCTTAGAGACAGGAAGGAAGCAAACATTTATTTAGCATCTACTTTGTGCCAGGTACTGTGTTAAGCACTTTACAAACATTACCTCATTTGATCCACACAACATCTCTGGGAGGTTGGGGCTATCATTATGCTCATTTTACTGTTCAGAAAACTGAGGCAAAAAGAGATTAAGTGGTTTGCCCACATGTGGTGGGGTGTTAAGTCATTTTAGTCATGTTTGACTTTTTGTGACCCCATTTGGGATTTTCTTGGCAAAAATACTGGAGTTTCCTTCTCCAGTTTATTTTTCATAGATAACTGAAGCAAACAAGGTTAAGTAACCTGCCCAAGGTCACACAGCTAGTAAGTATATGAGGCCAGATTTGAATTCAGGAGGATGAGTCTTCCTAACTCCAGGCTCAGAGCTCTATCCAGTGCACCACCTAGATGCCTCTGGTTTGCCCATGTAGCTAGTAGGTATATGAGGTGAGATTTGAACTCAGGACTATCCTATCTCTGGACCCAGGACTCTACCCACTGTAACATCTAGCTACCTCTGGCATAGATTCTCAGATTAGGCTATATGGTCCCCTGGGGACTGCTGGAATGATGTGGGGTATGGTAATAACCTCAAGTGCAATTGGGGGGTGTTGAAAAAATAAGGGGGAAGTGGAATCATAAGGAAAGAAGAGAAGAAAATTTTAAAAAATCAATTTGTCCATGTTTTATCTGTTGTGTAAGAGAGATAAAATCTTAGTGATTACATTATTTTCCAAATAAAACACAAAATGCAAGTTGTAACCAATCAGTGGTCAAGTCTGCCAACAAGTCTTAACAAGCAAGTGTTGGCAGGTGAGCCTGTCATGCATTGTTGGGTAGTCCAGCACACAGTGGCAGGAATGTGTGTGTGTAATGATTTGTTTACAATACAATACTATATGCCATATAGTATATGATTATATGACACAATATTGCATCATCAAAATTTCAATGCAGGAAAACCTAACAAATTTACAATAAATTATTAAATATAAGATGTGCCATTTTTTAAAAAAAATTATATTTTTGAAATGATGCAAATTTAAAACAAAATTGTTAAAAGGTTAAAAAAAGTAAATTTCCAGGGGGCACACTGAGTAATTTTTTTTTTAAATGGTGGCGGTAGGCCAAATAAGTTTGAGAACCTCTGCAAAGTCTAGAGGACCACGTAGGGGAATAATACTTGAAGTATCAGCCTCAAAAGCAAAAGTTAGTATTTTAAATATTTCAACACTTCACATGTATATATCTTTATGTAAATCTATCTATCTCTCTGTCAGTCTGACTGTATGCATATACCAAGAGGATCAGAGAGGTTAGGTGTCCAACTTGAGGTGATACAGCTTGCAGATGCAGAGGACTGGTTAAGGAGATGCCATGTAGGTCCCAAGCAAAAGCTCCACTCCCTGTAACCTCATCAAACAGATCGTGCTTTCCTGCTAAACCCTCTGCATAAGCAGAGAAACCTGGCCTGGAAAGCAGTCTTAATGAATACAAGGTCTGTTCTCTTTCTCTAGCACCATGCTATCTTTTTGCTTTGTTCAGTTCAATTGATTGGTTTTCTCTGCTGGCCTTTACAAAAACAAAACACAACAAAATCCTCTGTCCTTCAAATCTTTGGGTTTCTTGGTATTTCTCCAACTTTCTGTCGTGACCACATCATTCTTTCTTCCTCTCCCTATCATCTTGACACATATCCTTTTCTTCCTCTATTACTGTCAGTAGGCTTCCAGTGCCTGGTATGGTTCTGTCCTATTCATAGGCTGTGGAAGCAGTTTTCCATTTGAAAAGAGAAACTCTGACTTCACAAAGCTCCTGGGCTACCTTTTAAGAAAAGAGAAGGTAACTTTAGAGTTCAAACACTTGCAAGAATCTGTGAGCAAAGCCCCTGGCACTGTCATTGGACTCAGCCAAGTAAGGTAGGCAATGTTTATTTTTCTCTTCTTGCCTGGTTTGAGGTGGAGGGAGAAGGAAATGGAAGAGATTTTACTTTATTACATGGCTTGGAATCTTTATCCCCATTGATAAAGGTGCCCTCCTCCTTGACTTTTCAAAGTTTCCCTTGTAATATGTGCATTCCTAGGCCTTAGAATTTGTTAGGAAGTTCCATCACCTATTTTCCTCCCTGAAACTCAACTGTTGTTCTTCTAATGATCCGAAACAATGGTTCTCTGTCCTCCATAGGGGTGGAACTGTAAAGCAGCAGGTATTGTCAGAGGTCTTTTCTAGCCCTAATTTGGATCCATGAAATTGTGGATCTATAAGAGGACCTGGTGTCCTCAACCCCACTCCCCCTTTCTGTATCACTTTCCTATCACCTCTCCCCTCCACCCACCATAACTAGAGGCAAATAGTACATTAAGGCTCTCCAAAACCATTCCTTTCAGTGATCCATCTAGGACCACCCTCAACTATATTTCAAGATTACCTTCTCTGCATCCCTTCCCTCAATCAAAGCTCTTCTCTCCCATCCTGATTTAGGTGTTAGTAGAAAAACTGATTAATATTCCATTTTTTTCATTCTTTTTTAAATGCCTAAGTACCTACTATGTGCCAGGTACTATGTTGGAGATACAAGAATGAAAACAAAACTATTCCTTCCCTGAAGTAGTTTACATTCACTTGGAAAGAAACAAAGAATAAGTAAATAAATACAGAGTAAACATCAAGTAATTTCCAGGGGGTGGAGGGTTATGGCACTATTGAATGGAAGATTAATACAGGTATTAAAGGAGATAACATGTTAAGTGCTTTTCAAAGCACTCAACAAAGATGATTGCTGTTGTTACTGTGTAGATGGAATTTAAGCTGAGTCTTAAAGGAAACAAGGGATTCTAAGATTCCACTGCTATTCAATCCTATTTTTTTTATTCTATATATTTTAAAAGAAGGGAATTTTCACAAAATGTAGTAGAAAAATGTAAAGCGATATATTAGAAATACATGTATATACATATGTGTGATAATAGCATTTATATATCATATTAAGGTTTGAAAAGCACTTTAAATGTGTTATCTCATTTGATCTTTATATCCAAGGAGGTGAGTGCTATTTTTTAAATAGTATTTTTTCCCCAGTTATATGTCAAGACAATTTTTAGCATTTACTTTTTACAAGATTTTGAGTTCCAAATTTTTCTTCCTTCTCCCTCCACTTCTCTCTTCCTAAAATGGTAGGCAATTTGATATAGGTTGCACATGTACTATCACATAAAACATATTTCCATATTAGTCATACTTGTGAAAGAAGAATGAGATCAAAAGGGGGAAAATCATGAAAAAGAATAAAGTAAGTGAAAAAAAGTATTCTTTGATCTGCATTCAGAATTCATCAGTTCTTTATCTGGATGTGGATAGCATTTTTCTTTATGAATCTTTGTACTTGTCTTGGATCATTGTGTTACTGAGAAGAGCCACGTCAATTACATCATCACACAATGTTATTGTTACGGGATACATTGTTTTCCTGGTTCTGCTCATTTCACTTTGCACTGGTTCATACAAGTCTTTCCAGATTTTTCTGAAATCTGTCTGTTCATCATTTCTTATTGCACAATAGTATTTATTGCATTCATATGCCAAACTTGTTCAGCTTTTCCCCAATTGATGGGTATCCCCTTAGTTGACAATATTTTACCACAATGAAAAGGGTTGCTATAATTATTTCTGCACATGTAGGTCATTTCCCGTTTTTTATGATTTGTTTGTTACAGACCTAGAAGTAATATTGTTGGATCAAAGAGTATACACAGTTTGGGTGCCCTTTGGGCATAGTTCCTAATTGCTCTCCAGAATGGTTGGATGAGGTCACTACTCTACCAATAGTGCATTCGTGTCTCAATTTTCCCATATCTTCTCCAACATTTATCATTTTCCTTTTTTGTCATATTAGCCAATCTTATAGGAGTAAGGTCCTATCTCTTTTAATTTGTATTTCTTTCATCAGAAGTGATTTAGAGCACTTCATATCTCTATAAATGGCTTTGAATTCTATAGATCTGAAAATTGTTTGTTCATATCCTTTGAGATTTATCTATTGGGGAATGGCTTGCATTCTTATAAATTTGACTCAGTTCTCTGTATATTTGAGGAAATGAGGCCTTTATTAGAGACATCAGTTGTAAAAATTATTTGCCAGTTTCCTGCTTTCCTTCTAATCTTGGTTGCATTGGTTTTGTTTGTTCAAAGGTTTTTAAATTTAATATAATTAGAATTATTTATTTGATATTTCACAATGTTCTCTATCTCTTGTTTGGTCATGAACCTGTAACTCACTTAACTTCTCCTTTAAGAATTTGGATGCTAAATTGGGGAATACAGAACTCAAAGTTTTAATAATGAATGTCAAAAATTATTTTTTCATGCAACTGGGAAATAAGATGTACAGGCAATGGAGTATAGAAATCTATTTTGCCATGTAGGAAAATAGAGGGGAGGGGATGAAAGAAGAAGGGTGTAATAAAAGGAAAGACAGACTGGAAAAAGGGGTGCATGAGGTACATGCTGTCCTAGGGTGGAGGGTAAGGAGAAATGGGGAAAAATTTTTAAATTCTAATTCTTGCGGAAGTAAATGTTGAAACGTGAAAAGTAAATAAATTATATATTTAAAAAACAATAAAAACATAATAAAACAATAATAAATAAACAATAATAAAACAGAAAAATAGAATTTGAATGCTATACCACTTGGTGCATGTATATTTAGTATTGGTATTATTTCATTGTTTATGGTTCCTTTTAGAAAGATGTAGTTTCCTTCCTTATCTCTTTTAATTAGGTTCATTTTTGGTTTTGCTTTGTCTGAGATCAGGATTACTACCTCTGATGTTATTTTTAACTTCAGCTGAAGCATAATAGATTCTGCCCCAGCTCCTTAGCTTTATTCTGTGTGTATTTCTTTACTTCCAGAATATCATGTTCTATGAGCTCCAATCTTTTAATCTTTTGACCTCTAATCTATGAACTCCAATCTTTTGTAGCTACTAAGTTGTGTGTAATCTTGAATGTGACTCCCCAATACTTAAATTGTTTCTTTCTGGCCACTTGCAGTATTTTTTTCTTGACCTGATACTTCTGTGATTTTGCTATAATATTGCTTGGAGTTTTTATTTTGGAATGTCATTCAGGAGGTGATCAGTGGAGTCTTTCAATGTCTATTTTGCTCTCTGGTTCCAGGATATCAGGGAAGATTTCCTAAATAATTTCTTGAAAGTTGTTGTCCAGGTCCTCCTTTTGATAATGGTTTTCATTTAGTCCAATGATTCTGACGTTGTCTCTCCTGGATTTATTTTCCAAGTTAGCTATTTTTCCAATGAGGTATTTTACATTTTCTTCTATTTTTGCACTTGTCCAATTCTAACTTTTAAGGAGTTGTTTTCCTCAGCTAGTTTTTGTACTTATTTTTCCATTTGGCCAATTATACTTTTTAAGGAGTTGTTTTCTTCAGCCTATTTTTGTATCTCCTTTTCCATTTGCCAATACTGCTTTTTAAGCAATTATTTTCTTTTTTCCAAGCTGTTGACTCTTTTTTCATATTTCTCTTTCATCACTCTCATTTCTTTTCCCAATTTTTCTTCTACCTTTCTTAAATGATTTTAAGCTCCTTTTTGAGATCTTCCATGAGATATTTCTGGGCTTGAAACCACTTCCCATTTTTCTATAGCATTTTGCCCACAGGTATTTTGAAATTGCTGTCCTCTTCTGAGTTTGTTTTTTGATCTTTCTTCACCAAAATAGTTTTCTATGGTCAGATTATTTTGTTGTTGGTGGTGGTGGTTTTAATCATCTTTTTTTGACCTTTTTTCTTTTTTTTTTTTTAACTTGAGTTCTACTCTCAGGGTAGAAGGGGCACTCTCTCAGGTTTCTTGTGCCAAGGGCTGCAGGCCCTGGCTATTTACCTGGTACTACACTGATGTTGTCTTGGGGCCCATGGGGGAACCCTCATGCCTGTGCTAGATGGTGGAGAGGGGGATGGCTCATGCTGCTAGAGGTCATAGGGCTCCAGCAGCTTACTTGGTGCTAAGCTAGGGTCCCAGAGCTGGTGTTTGGCAGTGTGTTTCCATGTTTCCCCAAGGTTACACTGAAGGATGCATTGATTTGGTCTCTGGCTTCTGCCTGGTTGCCAGGGCTATGCTGAAGCAATTGGTGGTTCTCAAAGCTGCACTCTGCCATTCCACTGACTATTTTGAGGCACGTTGGGGGTGCTGGTGTTAGTGTTTGCCAGCTCCACTACATTGGGGTTCAGGATCTCCCATTAGTTTGCTGAGATGGGGCTTGCTGCCAGTTTGCTGGGAGACTTTCTCTTCTTTCCCATGTGTCCTCCACAGAGTGTCTACTCAATTCTGCTATAAGTCTTCTAGGTGTTTTCATATTTTCTGTCTGTCATTTTGTATCCATTAATCTTGCTATAAGAGCAGCCTTCCTGGCCATGTATTTCCTGTATGATATATAGATTATACTGTTTCTTGGGCATTAATCACTAAGGTAAATATGTTGGAACCTACATATGCTTCCAGATATTTTCCACTGCCCTTCCAGTTACCCACAAATTTGAATATTTTGAGTGCAACTTCCCCAATAAAATGCAGTACATTCTCCTATTGGTCATTTCTGTTGTCAATTCATTGCTCACCTTTAGTGACTGTCCAAGATATGTGTGCTGATGGATTACTTAAAATTACTTAAAAACCCATCCAACTACCTGTCATAATATAGGCAAATGAATTCTTCATCTACATTATTTATCTCCCATAGGGATCATCAAGATGTCTTATAAATAGCTGTGGCTTCATTGAGGAGGTCCTGTTGCTTTCTAGAATTCAAAGTAATCAATAAAAAGGGGAACTAAAATGACTTCACCATCTATAGGGAATCCTTCTTTCCCTTGAACTTGATCAAGTAAATTGTCCATGGCAATGGCAAATATTTGGCAAGGATGTTGCCCTAGGTTATGCCTTACTTGATGCCAATAATTATAGGACCATTAAAATAAAGGTATGGCACAACTATGGTGGAACATATTTGTACTTCCTGCTACCGGGGAGGCCAAGGTTGGCAGATGATAGGAGCTCAAGTGTTCTGAGTTGCCACAGGACAAAAGCCATTTAGGTGTTTGCACTAAGTCCAGTACCAACATGATAAACCCCTAGGAACAGAGGGCTACCAGGCTACTTAATGAGTAGTAAAATGGCATAGGTCAAAAAGACTATGAATGACAACTTTACTTTCATCCTGAAAAAGATATACAGATTCAGTTTTGATAGATGACAGATAGATAGATAGATAGATAGATTAATATAAATAAGTAGATAGGCAAATTAATGAATGATATCAGATAAATTTTTTAAAATATCTTTCTGAGTCTATCAATAAATCTTTCCTGATCTTAAAACATGCATGGAAGCTATTTTGCTAAAGAAGGGTTTTTATAGCTTTTTCATATAGATTGCTTTTTTGTTTAGTAGTAACTGAAAAACAATAAATGAAGCGGTAGTTTACATTCTATACATCACTTAGTCAATTGTGCAACTGTGAGGCTATGTTTTACTATAGAAAGTCATCTATGGAAGCTTGTCTATTCCTTTCTCACTTGATCACCAAAGATACCCTTAATTTATATGCAATTATTCTTATAAATATTTTATAGAGTATGCATTTTATAAAGTTGGCATTGCTGGTCAAGAAGAAAGGAGAGAAACTACAGATGTTTCATTAGTGAATTTTTTTATCTGCTAAAAGAGTTAAATTCATTTCAATGAACAAGAACTTATTAACTATGCAGTATATGCCAGGTACTGAGCAGAGTGCTGAGGATATAAAAGCAAAAACAGTTTTTGCCTTTGAGAAGTAATACAGAAGTAGATAATTATAAGATGCATACAGAGTCAATGGAAGGTATTCTCAGAAGGAAGCCACTAGCTGCTGGGGTAGGGGTAGAGATGGTGGTGGTGGATACCCCAAAATGTCTCATGAAGAAGGTGGAATTTAAGCTGAGTTTTCAAGGAAGTCAGGAAAGCTAAGAGACAGAGGTAAGAAAGAAGGATATTCCAGATGTGGAAAACTGTCAAGACAAATGAGGGATACAGGAGCAGGAGTCACACGTTCAAGGACAAGCAATAAGGTAGTGAGCTAGCTTTTAGAGTACATGGAGGGAAGCAAAGTATAAGCCTGGAAGAGTAAGAAAGGACAAGATTGTGTAAAGAGCTTTAAATGCCAAAGGAATGTATTTATTTGTTTGTTGGATCAAACAAGTAGATCACATATTGTTAATAATCACAATATCTGGGAAGAAGAAATAGTGCAAAGATAAAATGCCAATGTCTTTCCCTTAATACTAATATCTATCGCTTAGATAACATTGAAAGGTATCAGTGTTTTCCATAAATTATCTAATTTGAACCTCACAATCATCCTATTAGATATTTTTCTCACTTCACATATGGGGAAACTGAGGCTCATATAATAATATGATTTGCTAATAATCAGTCATGCAGCTAATAAATATTGGAGGTAGAAGTTGAACCCAATTCCTCCTGTCTCTAAGTTCACCACTCTATCTTCTATACCAGACCCCTTTCCATCATGAAGGACACATAGGACATGTAAAGGATGTCACTGGTCCAAGCAGTTAGAAGGAGATAGAGCAAATGGACCCAAAAACCACATAAATGTAGATAAAATATAAAAGGAAACATAGCAAGACCTTGAGTAGATCTGAGTAGGATTGCATAGAATGGGAAGGTATAGACAGGTAGTGATCTATAGCAGAGGGATTATACATATCAAAAAAGAATTCAAATCGATTGAAATATCAAGACACATGGTTATAGTTCTTTGATCTTCAGTCAGCTTTGTATTTAAATGTGGTCTGATTTCATGATGAATAGAGAAAACATGAAAGGATATAATGAACTGATGAAGACTGAAGTAAGCAAACTCAAGAAACCAGTGCTCACAATGGCTGCAACAATGGAAATGGAAAGTACCACAAAACAATTGAAAGGGAATACTATAAAATTACAAGGAACATTGTCCCAAAGAAAAGCTACAAGAAGACATCTTCCCCCCCACCCCAGCTTTGCAGAGGGAGGTGGGTTGGCAACCTTGCATATATTTTTAGACTTTTTTCATGTATTGACTCCATGTATGGGTGTATGCATGTATTTTGTTCTTCTGCCTCTTTTTCTTTTCCTTTTTTTTTCTTTAAAACTGTTCCTTGTTATATGTGATGCTTCTTTGGGAGAATTTTAAGTGATTTAACAACCCAAAAAACCAATAAACATTTATTTTGTAAAAATACATGTGGGCTGATTCCTCATTCCTGAAGTCAGCATTCCTTATTCTTGAGGCCCAGTAATCTCCGGGGTGAAGAGATAGAATCTAGGACAGCAACCTGCCTTGTGTCACCATTGAAGAAGGTGGCTTTCTAGAATTCGACTCAAAGCTTTTGACTTAGCCCAAAGAACCTTATGTACCCTTAACCTACAGTTCTGGGCATCATCTTGTCATTTGTGGGCAGAGAGTAAATCCAGAGAAGTTTGCTTTTCTTTTGGTAGCTGAAACTTTTCTTATTTGAGAAAAGTCTGTCAGTTGCTTAACTAACACAGCTGGACGAAGGGAAGGTGTTAATGGAGCTGCATCTGCCTCAAATATGTTTTCTTGAAGCCATTTCCAAGAAGCCATGTGCAACTGAGATAAGGATATGAAAGATTTCTTGAAACTCAGAGGAGGTGATAAAGACCACAGCAAAGGACTTTTGTCTCTTAAGGGAGGGGGAACGGGAAGAAATGAAATGATGTCTTGCAATGCAGGAATCTCTTAAAAGTTTCCACTGACTAACTCCCACTCAGGGTTTTTCCTTTCCTCTCCACCCCACCCCCAAGGCATTCTTTAGAAGTGAGAATTTCCATTGCATTCTAATGAAGACAGTAAGGAATAGTTGCTTTGTCTGATTAAACACTGAAGTTTTTAATCATAGGATCATATGATTTACAGCTGAGAGGGACCTTGAGAGCTCCAAGCCCCCTGATTTGACAGATAAGGAAAATTAGGCCCAGATAGGTGGAGTGATCTGCCTAAGGTAAAACAGGTAACAAGTGTCAGAGTTGGGTTTCAAACTCAGATTTTCTGCATTGAAATACACTGCTCTTTCCACTAGCCCACAGAATTAGTGTTCCTAGGAAATGAAGAACATTGTATTTGTGGTATGAGTGGTGTAGAAAGGGCCAGTCATCAAGGGAAACTATGCCTGTGCTGAGCAGGATGGAACTAGGGAAAGGAGGGCATGGAGAGCAGCTAAGGGTATCCCCACCCTTTGATGTTTAAGATCAAAGAGAGTAAACATTGGAACTACTTTCAAAGACAGTCTGGATGAAATATGGATTTGACCCAGTGAACTGGATCATGATTCAGAGTTGGATAGGACCTCAAGGTCCTTCACCTCTTTTTGTGGACAAGGAAACAAACTCAGTGAGGTTAAGTGACTTGCCCAGGGAGACACAGCTAGTAAATGTCAGAGGTGGAATTTTAATCTTGGATCTTCCTGACTATAACCATGTCCAATACTTTATCCACTCTGCATCCCTGCCTGTCTTGTATGACAACTGGTATCTGAATTGCCCTTGCTAGGAAGGAAGTGGGAGAGAATTTAGATGCTCTGGAAGAAAAAAGAAATACCACTTTCTCCCTCCTGGAAGGTCAGGCTCTTCTTCTTCATTGAGAACATCTCAGGAGAAGAGCGAAGGCAGGGAAGAGGATTTTAGTGATGGATGGATCTCCGAGGAGGGGGAGGTTCAATGTGAACCAGCAGCCAAACGCTAAATATCTTTCTGCCCAGCACCTGGCCTTCTTGGCTCAGCTTAACTGGAACTGGTCATGCTGGCAGAGAGATCTGGCTGGAATCATCCCTGGAGAGCTCCGCCTGGGGTCAGGGGGCCTGCCTAGCAGTGGCCAAAACAAAATGTGCAAGGGTTGGGAACAAGAATATGACAGCACACAAAGTGAAAAATAGCAGCCGTGATTCCCCTCAGGACCCAGAGGTAGAAACTGCTTTTCTTCTAAGGGCAAGAAAAGACTGGAGATTGTTCCCTGATGTGAATCAGTCCATTCTAGCAAGATGATGGATTTGGTAAAATAGGAAGAAAAACCACTTGGCCCTGGATGCTCTGGATGGAGGCTGAGAGTCACTGTGTTCTGTGGCAGGCTAAGACTGTTGAGAGGATAGGGGTGACCGTGGGTGACCTAAAGGAGTCACATTGCAAATGGGAAGCAATGACCCTACTGTCTTAAGTTATTGAATTCAGGGCAAGTGTGGGGTAATGAAGGGAAAAAAGGATGACCTCAGTGTAACGTGGGAATGACATCTTTTTATACCTTAGGGCTGTATTAGCCTGAATATTTTTTTTTACATAGAGTAATTCTTCTTATTCTCTGTCCCTCTCTGAAAGGCCCCAAGTAACTGTCTGCTAAATTGTTTCCAAGGTGTGACTATATCCTCATAACATCTCCCTTTTTTTCCTATGAGAGAGAGAGAGAGAGAGAGAGAGAGAGAGAGAGAGAGAGAGAGAGAGAGAAGGAGAGAGATAAACAGATAGGCAGATTGACTGAAACAGAGAAACAAAGATAGACAAAAACAGAAACAGAGAGAGCCAAACCTTAAAACAACATTCAATTGATTCATCTCTCTGTCCGCCTCTGTCTCTCTGTGTCTCCGTCTCCGTCTCTGTCTCTTTCATTCCTCTTCTCCTCCCCACTCCCATATCAAAAGCCATGACCAGTGCCTACAGACATGCAGTTCATCTTCTTCAAGTCAAAGTTCTCTGGCAGCAGGGACACCCTGTGAGCCAGTAACAGAGGAGGAAGGGAACAGGATCTTCTGTTTCAAGTATGGATGATCATTTCTCCTGGGGTAATAGGCTCCCCTCAGAGAAAGAAATTACAAATAACCAGTAGTTCATATGGCAGAAAATTGCAAATTCTAAAGAAAATAAATATGTTCTTCCATTGTTAGAGTTTGCAATTGACTGGAAGGTAGGAGGGGGTATCATTAATAGGCAGCTTTCAAATAGAACAGTGTTGTTAAATTACATAATCAATTTAATGTTCTGGGTCAGTTGACAAAGAAATAGGTTCACTCATTGCTACATATTTAGAGCTTTCTCTATCTCATTCATGAGGGGTTTTTTTGTTTTTGTTTTTTTAACTTGGGTGGGTGGGGAAGCAGGGAAAGTTGAGATATCACGTTCTCCCATAAACATCAGAAACAGCTGTCCAGAGGATAACAAACTGACCTTTCTCAATTTGTATTGGAAAGTAGAACCTAGCGATCAGTGATGAGCAGACCATAGCAGGGCCAAGTCCCACCATGCCAAGCAGCGTTGTTGGCTTTTCAAAGGAGGCTACATCCTTTCTCCCAGAATCTGTAAAGGAGCCATAACCCTTGAGCATTCTGGTCATGGCAACCATATCCCAAGGGGGAAAACAGAACAGAGCAAAAGCCAGCTTCCTCCCTACAAATATGGCTCAGCTACGGTGTTACACAATTCTGACTTGGTTGATCATGTGACAGGTTATAAATGGAGAAGGGTGGATCATAGGAACTGTGTGGGGCTGCTTCTCCTGTGGAGTGCAGTTGCAGCTAACAACAATCATCACCACCTTCATATGCATTTTGTGGATAAGGAAACTGAGACTCAGAAAGGTGGAATAGCTTGCCAATTGTTAGCAAGTGCTTGAGCTAGGGTTCACAGAGCATGAGAGAGCATTCAGTCCAAACCCATGTTAAACTCCTCTCTACCATGTGCCCAACATGCATGTAATCATCCTACCTTTACCTGAAGACCATTAGTGAATAGATCATTGACTACAGCCCCCCACCCCTTTCCACTTTGAATATCCCTATATAAGTAATAAGTTTGAAACTTAAGATATCTGACCTTAGAAAACCCACTATGCCAGTCTTCCACTGTACCAATTTACCCACAGTCTTGGCCACACGATCCTCAGGTATTTTGTCAAAGCTAAGCTCAGTCAGCTAGGGTGGTCTACTTTTAAAGATTCTCATTGCTATGTATGTGCCAGGGGGTTTTCAGGTGGGAAATGTCATTTGTGGCTGCATATTTTATTTGAAATATCTTTTAAATGAGAATGATTTAGGTACTTAAGAATAATTGGAAGAAAATCAAAAGGTTTCATTAGACATATGTTAAATTTAAACCTAGAGCTAGGGCATACTAGAGATAGCTCATATGGTCTCATAAGAGCCAACTGTTCAATTTTGAAATTGAGCATTTTCACCCCAGAAACCGGCAAATGCTACAAATCAGGGCTTGATCTATTGTTTCATTGATTTCTAGACTTAAGTGATAGAAAATATCTTAACACTGCAGATTAGATTTAACAGTATGCTATGCATACTTCTTTTCAGAAAGCTGGTTGTTAAACATTGATCGGTATATCACTGCCTAGAGCCCTAAAAGCTTAATTGCTTGGTGATCATGGTGGCCAAAGCAACAATCATTATTGTCTAGTAAGGTCTTTAGGAAAAAGTTAGTGCTAGTTACCCAGTCATGGATTATCCACTTGGTGGATTATCCCAAGCAAAAGTTAGAAGGTAGAATGAATTCCCTTTGCTATCTTCTATCAGTTGTGTTCAAGAAATAACAGCTGTTTAAATATTAGCTCAATCAAACATAATTACGAATATAAGCCTGCTTATAGATAAGTCACAGAATGTCTTTCAAGTTTGCAGATCAGAGCAAAACAGCTCTTTTTTTTCCCCATTACTCCCCTGTCTCATTATAAAATCTAAACATACTATCCTACTTAGTCCTCACAAAACACATTCCATTTACCATCTCTATGCCTTTGAATTGGCTATCTCTCGTGCTTGAATGTATTCTCTCCTCACCTCCACTCATCAGCATTCCTTGTTTCCTTCAAAATTCAGCTCAAGAGTCATCTTCTTCATGAATCTTTCCCTTATCTGCCTTTACTCCCCCATCCTAGTTACTAATGTACACCTTCCAAAACTTTGCATAAATTCAGTTAATCAATACACTTTTGTTTGCCTACCATGCACCAAGAGCTGTGTTAGGTGCTAGGGATCTAAAGAGGAGCTCATGGTCTACTGGGAGAGACAACCTGCACACCACCATTCACAAGAAAGCTATATAGAGGCTAAATTGGAGATAATCAACAAAGGGAAAATACTAGCATTAAAGACTTTCTGTAGAAGGTGAGATTTCATGTATATTTTGTACATTCAAGTTGTCTCCCCCATCAGGATGAAAGCTTATTGTGGGCAGGGACTATTACCCTTATGTCTTTGTATTCCTGGGACTTAGAACAGTGTGAACCACAAGGTTAAACACTTAATGAATAATTGTTGGAGGCTTGATGTAAGATGAAAAAGGACGCACTTGGGAATCATGCAACAGCCACCATCAGAAGGGAACTGCAAATAGGACGTTGACTCAGAGCTGATTCTCTACAATCATACCACTGCCTAGCGTATGAGAAGGTATTCAGTAAATGCCTGTTGATTGGTCTGACCCAGTATGGCAAGTTGGGCATCTCTGTTTTCAAGAAACTTACAGTCTAAAAAAAAGATAAGCACCATTCAGAAGAGGCAACTTGAATAGTGGCAGAGACTAGGCCTCAGAGTCAGGAAGACCTGGTAAAAGTCCTGCCATTGATACATAGTAGTAATATCACCATTGGCAAGCCATTTAAACTCACAGTGTCCCTAGGGAGTTCTCTAAGACTATAAATTATAGGGAAGCTATCAATCTGCATGGGTAGAAGAAGTTGACTGCAGTGAGAAATCCCCTCTATCAGCAATATCACAGGTCTGGCCTTCCTCCTTTCCCTCTCCATTCCATACCACCAAATACAATATACAAATAGTTCCGTTAGAAACTAGTATGGAATAAGGACAAAAACGTGGTATAAACAAAAAGCTATGAGAGAAGACAGGGAGGGAGAATCACATTTGATTAGAGAAATTAAGGAAAGTTTCATGGAGGAAAAGGAATTTGGGTTGAACTTTGACTAGAGGGGGGCTGGTGCTTCAACTGTCAATGACAAAAGGGGAAGGAATTCCAGGTTTTTAGGAAACTTGAAGAACAGCACAGAGATAAAAAAGAGGGGCAAGTGGAGGAAAAGCATAGGGTGCAGGAAAAGAAATAAAGTGGGAAAAAAAGCTACAAAGGCAAGTTGGAATCAGATTTTGGCAGGTCTTGAGTGTCAGGCGAAGGCTACAGCTGAGAGGCAATTTATATTATTTTGAAGGAGTCTGGGGAGAGACAGGTCATTTGTCTAATGATTGTTGGCAACACCATGGTCTTCTCTCTCAAGAACATCTAGGGGATTACTCTCTCACTCCTGAAGCTTCAATTCTTCATAAATTCAGTTTTAATAAAGAATTATGAAAAAGTCATCTGCCTCCCTTTTTAGATTCCACTGTGAGAAACAGGAGGAAGACATCAACAAAAGCGGGATATTATGGGTCAACTGCTATTTCAGTACTGAATAAAATGGAAATAGTGCATGTATGTGTGCATGCATGCATCTGTGTGTGCGTGTGTGTGTGCAAGTGTGTGTGTATGTGTGTGTAAGAGAGACACATGAACAGTTCTGAAAATAGTGGCCCAGAGGTACTAACTTGACAGAAACAAGTATGAGAATTCAAACAGGCGTCACAGTTTACAGTGAAGGCTTTGCATACTGTCCTAAGTCACTTGTGAGTTCCATTTTTCAGGCCAAGTAACAGTCAGTCCTGGAGGTTTTAGTTTAATACGTACCATTCTTGAGCCAAAACCGAGTGGAAGGAACATTAGATTTGGAGTCAGGGGACCTGCGTTCAAATTCCAGTTCTGCTGTTTAATACTATGGCAAGGTATTTTAGCATCTCGGGATCTCCATTTTCTTATCTGTAAAGGGAAGAGTTTAGACTAGATGAAGTCTAAGACCCTTTTTAGTTTTAAATCCTATCAAAAAGCCAAAAGGAAAAAGTAATCCTAAGGACTATCAAATCTTATCAACCTTTCTACTTCTACCCTCTAGGACTTGTCATCTGCCTAGTAGCTATACCTAAAGGACCTCTAGATCCCAACATCCACCCCATTGCTGAATTCTATGAACTTTCATTATGATATTATTATCATGAACTTTTCATCAATCCTGTATCCTAGCCCCTTTATATTTATCTCCCTCAAGAATCATAGGATTTAGGATTGGAAGAAATCTCAGAACCTCTAATTTATGGATTATTAAAATTTCTTGTATGTGTTATGGACCCCTTTGAAAGTGCGATGAAGCCTGTGGACCCTTTCTTGGAATAATGTGGTCTTAAATGCATATAATAAAATATATAGGATCACAAAGGAAAGCAATTACATTGAAATACAGTCATCAAAATCTTTAAATGAATAAATGTATGGATGCCAAGGTAAGAATCCCTTAAGTCCTATCTTCTCACATCATATTTAAGAATGGGAATGTAAGCTTCTTGAAAACAAGGACTATCTTACTTTTCAAACTGTATTTCTTAGCACAGTATTTGGCACATTGAAGATCCTTAATATATGCTTTTTCATTCATTCATTCTTTCATTCATTCTTTCTTTCTTCTTGCTGAAGCCATAGCTTCTCCCCTTCTAGTCAAACAAGTTACTCCCTGAAAAGCTTTCTTCCATAAATATTAAGCCTGGGGATGGAGAGAAAAATTCATTCTTTACCTTTTCTCCTTCTAAGACCATGTTTCCTTCCCATGTTCTGATGGGGTCACAGTGAAGCCATTTCTTCAGTACATCATTTTTTTTTCCAGTGCTCATTTTCATAGAAACATATTTCACCCTCTGTATCTTAATGGAGAGTTTTTGTTAGTTATTGTGATCAAAAGTTTCATCACCCTCTAGACTTCTTTGTGATAAGCCTCTCTAAAATTAGCAAGAATGGTCCTGGGGCATTAAACACCTTTAACCATCCAGTCCATACTATGAAGTCTTTCCAGCTTGGTTCAATTTCCAGGCTTGGGCTCTACTGGCATAGCCTTTAAGAAATCAGAGATTCCCCTCCACGTCATGATAGTACACTGATAAAACACTTTAGAAGAGACATTTTCTGTAAGGCAGAAAATATTTCTTTAAATATAAATTCACATTCGTTTATCTATAATAATTTTTTAAAAAAATTTTCCCTTTAGATGCCTATCAGTTGGGGAATGACTGAACAACTTATGGTATATAAATGTGATGAAATGTTTTTAATTGTTATAGTTATTTGTCCTTTATTTTTGAAGTGTACCAATGACATCACAGAGTGCTGTTTTTGATTTGCATGTGAATTAGATTTAAGAGAGGCAGAGGTGCACAGAGTCATCAGCCTCACTTTTCTTCCAGCATCATTAAAGTTCAATGGCAAGACAAAAGTCAAGACAACTGACAATGACTGTCAATGAAGTGAATGAACTTAACATCGTTGATGTCTAGCCAAGCTCGTGCCTGCTTCAGCTGCCTTCGTGGTCATTGGAACAAATTATTCTCATCTGCCTATTCTGCCTGGGGAAGTCTTCACATATTTGGAGGTAGACATCCCCCAAATTCACCAAATGGCTTGAGGACTATTGGTTACCCTCAACCTGGTTTAGCGTGTCTACTGAGACAGTTTTACAAGAGTTTGGATGCTATGCATGCTACAGCTTAGAACCACAGATGAGAGTTGGGTGACAGTTGGACATCAAAGGTAAATGAGTAGCCCTGAAAAGGATTCAGCAAGCCCTCACACCAGCAGTGCTACCTATACCTACATACCTCATACACTCCATGCTACTATGTTGTAAGAAATGAAGAAGGGGATAGTTTCAGAAAAACCTGAAAAGATACATCAACTGATGCAAAATTAAGTGAGCAGAACCAGAACAATTTATACAGTAATAACAATATTATAAAAATTTGGAGGTTTTTGTGTTTATCCTTTGTTTTAGAAGAAGATCATGACATCAGAAAAATGATGACATGACTTGCACTTAACTTTGTTTTGAGTGAGGGAGGACTGTGCAAGGTCACCAGCCTCACTTCTCCTCCTGAGCCATCTGGATCCAGTGACCAGATATTCATCAAGATGACTAGAGATGGCCCAGGATGCAATGGGAGACCTTGACCTTTTTTGGCTAAGGCCTATTCATGTACTCACTTAGAGCGATAATCAACTGTGAAAGTCTTAGTAACTCTGATCAGTGATGATCCACCACAGTTCCAGAGATTCATGATATGAAATATTATCCATTTTCTGACAGAGAAAAGATATTCTCAGAGTGCAGACTAAAGCATGTTTTTTTCCTTTTGTTGTTCTTCTTGTCTCCCCATGCCACCCCCGCCCCCCAACAAACATGGCTAACATGGAAATGTTTTGTGTGACTTCATCTGTAGAATGGGCATCATATTTCTTGCCTTCTCATAAGCTGAGGTAGAGGGAGAAGAGAAGAGAATTTAGAACTGAAAAAAAAATAATATTTTAAAAAGTTTTCCTTCTAAAGTAGTGAAGACCTCTATGAACTGATGCATAGTAAAGAGTGCAGACTAGAATAATTTATAAAATGACTTTGAAAGACTTTAGAATTTTGATCAATGCAATGAAAAACCGCAAGTCCAGAGGACTGAAGAGGCTACCCACCTCCTGCCAGAGAGGTAATGAACCTAAAATGCAGAATAAGACAGGCAGTTTTAGAAAAGGCCAAGGTGAAAATTTGTTTTGCTGGACTATAGATATTTATTATAAAGGTTTTGTTTTTCTTTTTTATTATTTAATTAAGGAGGGCAGTGGGAGGGAGAGAGAATAAATGCTTGTAAAATAAGTAAATGATAACTGAGACGTTTCCTTTCTAGACCAGTTCCTCTCTCATTCCAGTGGTTTATTGTCATTTTAGTAATAGCATCAGAATTTGTGAAATGTCTACCCCAAGCAAAGGGGAAGAAACAGATGTGATGAGATCAGGAATCCCCCAAACAGAACAGTGCAGGGCTGATATAATTCTTGTTCCATATAATCCTTATTCTTTGACCACTGAAAAATTTCAGTGTCTGCCTTTCTAAGGTAAACTTGTTGGGTTGGTTTTTGTTTTTTTTTTTTTGTTATTGCTTTGGGTTGGCCTACCTATGACATACTTCATTGGAACATGTGTGATGCTAAGCTTATTTGAGCTCTCCCAGAGGAAGCTCAGACTGAAGACCTTATGATCTGAGATCAGAAAGCAATTCCTTATGGGACTTTTGGGTCTGTATACTTCCCTCTACCCTATAACAGGGTCTTGAGTCAAAGAGAATTGGTGACTGAACCAGGAAGAGAAGAACATCCTGAGAGAAGAACATCTTTAGGCAGTATTGGGGCATGGAGAGAGTCACTTCCCATACTCAGGACACCAGGAAAGAGAGGAAGAAATAAAATGAGAGTAGAGGTTATATCTCCCTTCAAAGGCTATTATGAATTTTTGATGATAAGAAATGACTCTCTGGGAGGGGAGGAGGAAAGATACAGGCTTCATAAAAACAAAAGAAATCAATACAAATCTATTTTAAAAAATAAAGTCTACTCTGTAGTAGCTTTGGCTGCTATAGTGTTCATCCCTCTTCAGTACCCAGGGACTAAGGGATCATTAAGGGGACTGCTTCATCATTCTAAAGCTCAAACTTTTCAGCTATGAGCCATATGCTTTCATGGGATGTATTCTAGCCAGAGCAGATCAAAGTTAGTAGGAGGGGGGAGGGGATAGAGGCAGGAGACAGGGCATTACCCCTATTTGATCATAAGGAGGTAGAGGAAAGAGATCAGAAGTCTTTAAACAGCCAAGTGTACGACAGCCTCGGGGAGATAAGCTTTGAGCTGCCCATTTACTGTTCCAGACCATGGAGACTCTCAAACCTGAGGCAGTCTTTAGACATGGCATTTGATGATGACTTTCATTTGGAAAGCACTTTGGTTTCCAAAGCCCTTTCATATCTTGTGTAAAATCTTGTCCATTCAAAAGGCAAGGAACCGGAAAAAACGGAATTAACTGAATTCAGACTATTCAATATCTTTATTAAAAGAACAATAGGGAATCTTGTCAACTCAGGAATGGAAGTTGCTTCACATTATGTGCTAATTTGAATAAACCAATATCAGTTTAATGAGGTTTTCCTGTATTTCCTAATTTATCCTCACAGAATTTTTATTGAAAATGTTTTCACAGAGACTCTCTAGGAAAGCAGATAGGATCAGGCTTTATCACCTCCATTTTATAAAGGGGGAATTCTAGGGTGGAGGGGTACAGTGTCTTTCCTGAAAACATAAACCAAGAAAATCTTAAATAACAGACCTTTCCATTTGTTTAGCACTCCTGATTTCTTGAAGTACTTTCTCAACCATTATCTCACTTAGCTCTTGGTGGGAGCAAAGTAAGTATGGGGATCATTATCCTTGTTGTACAGATGAGGAAACTGACACTCCAAGAACTTACATGACTTTAGTAGCTAGTCTGGCAGAATCAGGGCTAGGATTCACATCTTTTGGTATTCAATTCAGTGTTCCTTTCACTAGGCTATCCATTATTGGTATTCAGTCTCACTAAAACAAAGAAGAATGCCATCCTATAGGTGCTGAGGAAGCTACAAAGTTTAGATAAGATGGCATCTCTGCTACCAGGGGACTGAGTGTCCAGTAGAGGAACAAGAAAAAAGCCCAGATGTCTATGAAGGCAACATTATTTGACAAATGTATTGGAAGGAGTTGGAACAAAGAGGACCATTTGAGGTCCAGTGTGGGGAAAAGTCTTTCTCACCTGAGGGAATTGGGGAAGACTTCCTATTTCTAATAGAGCATTTTATTCACCCAGAAGTTCTAGCAGTCTAGCAAAGGACTAGCTCTCACTTAGCTTTTCTGTTGGAGTCACTTTACCCCTCTTCTTAAGGTCAGGCCTCTTCCTTTCTTGTTTTTCTCTTTGCTGGATGATTGTTTAGCCTGGCAGGTGTGTGATCGGATGCTTTCTGACAACGGTAGCAGAGGGCTAATGCTTCCATTCTGTTTGGTTAGGCAAGGTTCTTGGTCTGTGACAATCTGCAGAGAGCACACATTATCGCTCACAAGCCAGTGGAAAGGCAGGGAAGGAAAGAAATATTTTTCAGGCCAAGAGAGCTGAAAGATTCCTCCTGAATGGTGGTTAAAGGGCATCGAGGCCTGAAAAAAAGAAGGAGGGAGATGGAGCATTTAACCCTATGCTCTGTGCAAATAGCACATAGACTCCAGAGTCAACCAGGGCTCTTCCATTTACTATAGGTGTACTTGTATAATCTTATACGTGTCATTTATCCCTTCAGGGCCTTGGTTTCTTTTATCTGTAAAATGGTGCAGTTGCACTAAATGACCTTTAAAGTCCCTTTCAAGTCTATGATTCTTTAATTCTAAGGGACCATTTGGAAATTAACATATTCTACCTGGTATGATTATATAGCTTTTTATCTATATGAGCTGTCTCCCAAATTAAATTGGGAGGGTAAGAACTGTATTTTATTTGTCTTTTGTCCCCAAGGCCTATCACAGTACCCTGTAAGGAGTAAAAGTAGCTTCAATAAACAAATCAGTAAAGTGTAGGAGAGATAGCACCCTATTTTAAATCAGAGCATGATAGAATCTTGAGAATTAAGAAGGAAGGACCCACAGAGACCATCAAGTCCAACCCCTTTACTTTATAGTTAAGGAAACTGAGACACAGAGAGGTTAAGTGGAGTTAAGGGACCTTGTCCAAGGTCATACAAGTAGTGACAGAGGCCGTTTTTGCTTCCAAATGCAAAGCCTCTTGTACTTGCTACCTGTATGACCTTAAACAAATTACCTTAAACAAGTTAACCTCTATGGCCTTTAATTTCTTAATCCACACAATGAAGAAATTAGATGAGAGGACTTTAAAAGTCCAATTTTAGGTCCGGTAATCCTATTTGTTGATGATTACTATACCGATCCTACAAATAACCTGGTGTCCTAATTCATCGTCTTCCTCAACAACCATGTCCTCCATCTCTGTTCTACCTTAGTCTCACACAAATATGTACATTCCTTATGCCTCATCAACCCTCAAAATCATTTCACTTCCAAGATGCTGAACTCTAAAATTCTCTTCTGATCATAAACTGCTATACTTCTGCGTAAGCTTATAAGCCTCACTTTTCCTAATGCTTTTCATGTTTTTAGCATGATCGCCAGTCATGCGATCCCTTGTTCTACTCATCCATAACTTCTGATCTGGCCTTACTTTATCCTCTTTTCTGTCTTGGCCCCATAGCACACTAGTACATCGAGGAACTATACTCCTCTCACACATTTTTTAATCTTTCATCCTTCTGTAGAGTGGATAAAGTGCCAAGCCTAGAGTTGGAAAAACTTGAGTTCAGACTTCAGGTGCTTTACTAGCTGTGTGATTCTGGGCAAATCACTTCACCCTGTTTGCCTCAGTTTTCTCATCTGTAAAACGAGCTGGAGAAGGAAATGGCAAACCACTTCAATATCTTTGTCAAGATAACCCCAAATACAAGTCACAAAGAATAGGACACAACGAATAAGAAATATATAAAGCACTTACATTTACCCTTAAGTTCCCACTCTGACCCTAGTCCCATTTCTCGGACAATAACCTTTTCTTTTTCAGTACTAAGAAACTATAGGTTAACTGTCACAAGCTCCTTTATTTTCCCTCCTCCATCCTTCAAAACTTCTCTCTATATTCAGTCATCCTTTCTTCCTCCTCTCTGAACTCAGAGAATAAGGCAAATCTACTGGCCAAAGGTAACTTTCTTGTGTCCCATGTCACGTATCCTCCAATATCCTCTAAGACTTTAGTCCACTGAGCTTATCAGTCACTTATTGGCAGTACTAGGTATTTATTGAGTCCTTTGCTGCTACCTAAAAATATTTCAGGTGACTCCAATGCCTTTTAAAAAAACAACACTTTTCTTTTGCTTTCCTCCCACATTGCCTCAAGCTACCATATTATATCTCTTCTCCTCTTGCCTGCTAAATTTCTAGGAAAAATAGTTGCAACTCCTCAACACTTTTGCATTTTAACTTCTGAGTCCATTACTGCATCAAAACTGCTCTTTCGAAAAATCACCAATAATCTCATAACTGTAAATCCAATGGATTTTTCTCATGCCTCATCTTCCATGACCTTTCTATACTATTGACCACCCTTCTCCTACATATTCTCTCCTCCTGTGTCTACCACGACACTGTTCTCTCTTAGTTTTCCTCTTGCTTGTCAATGACTCTTTTCTAGTTTTCCTTCACTGGTTGATCATCTTTCTTCCTCCCTCTGAGTACAGGTATCTTTCAAGGCTCTGCTCTGGGCTCTTTTCACTCCTTATAGTATTTGTTTAAGTAATCCTATCCATAACCCTAGTTTTAGCAATCATCTCTAAACAGATTAATCCCAAATCTAGAGATCCAGCCTTAATCTCTTTCATATTTTCCTTTTTTCTATCTGTAGCTGCTTGCTAGCCACCTCCATCTGGATGTCTCACCAGTACCTTAAATTCAGCATGCCCCAAACTGAATTTATCATCTTCTTTACCTTGGAGACTCACTAAACCATAGCCAACTGCAGCTTTAGAGACACCCAGTTAGACATTAGTCTAGGAAAGTCTATGCTGGAATTCTACTGGGTACTCTGAGAGAGCAACAATCTAGATGTAAGAGCACCCATATTATCATGACAAAGGAGCAGTATACCTTCAATGCAACATAGGCCTGTCAATTTCATGTATAAGTTCTATGGCTTTTCAATGATGTGCGAGTAGCATTTTTGTTGTATTGTCCATCCTGGTTGTATTGGCATATCTTCAATGGTTCATGAACAGTCACGTGGTGCTTTTTATGCATCTTTATAAAGGGCCTTTTGAAGTCCCTAACAAATTGTATTGTAATTTGACACATGGACCAGATAATAGTACAGGAAGAAGAATTCAATGGCTGGACCACAAAGAGTGGTCATTAATGGTTTGATAACAACTGAGAAGGAAGTCTCCATTTATCAGCCCAGAGATCTGTGCTTGACTCTCTGATATTTAACAGGCTTAGCAGTGACTCAGAAAAAGATGTTCATGGCACAACTATCAAATGTACAGATGACAGAAGACTGGGTGGGGGGCACCGATGATACCTTGGATGACACAATTTGGATTTTTAAAAAAATCTCTAAACTTGAGCCCCAACACAGAAACCTGGGAATTACTTCTTATTCAACAGCTCAGAACTGCATACCTGAAGTACTCTTACCTATCAAATGAGAATAACCTCTTTGTCAGAGACCTTGCTAATCCACAAAGCTCCTCACTCTTCTTCAGGAAGCCGCAGAGGTCAATCCATACAAACTGTATATCCCTGCAATAACTGTCTTTCTCCCCTACCACTTTGATCCAAACCTTCCCAATATAATCTCTTCATAAGAGGAAAGGTAGTACATAGTCATGAAAGATCTATGTATTTCTGTGGCAATCTTTTCTCAGCTATGACCATAGCTAGACCTCAGTATTTGATGAGCTAAGTAAAGTCATGAAAGCAGATCCTATACAGTATAAATCCCTATTAGAAGGAAAAAATTTTTTAAGCGACTCACATGAAGATCAATTTTCTCCATTTTCAAGATATGTAAAAGATAGAAAAATTTCAAAGGAATAGAAGTAGAAAAATAGCAGTCATTATAGCTTTAAGGTTTATAACTATTATCACATTTTATCCCCAAAATAATCCTAGGAGGTAAGTATCACCATTTTACAAATAAGGAAACTGAAGCAGATTAAGCAATATGTCTAGCTTTATACAACTAATAAGTGTCTGAGGTCACATTTGAATTCAGATCTTCCTGATTCCAGGGCCACTATTTTATCTACTGCACCATTTAGCTGCTTCCTAAGTCACGGCTAGAAAAAGTGACTGAGAAGTCATCACCAACTACTGATCCTCTGAGTACTTTCTCTTTTCTAAAAAACATTGTGAGAATGTTTTGTGTGTACACATTGGGTTTTTCTGATGGAGATACAGTATGTGAAGAAGTAAGCATTTGGCAGATTTTCTAAAGTAGATAGCATCTTCACAATGATACAAATGGTTAAGAAATATTAATGAATGTAAGATCTAGCTGTATCAATTATTTGCTGATTGTCAAAAATTGCTTTGGACTTGAAAGGACAAATTGAGGTCCAAAAGGTTTCGCTCAAACGTATCTCCCAAACAAATGTTAAGATTATGTAAGATTGTGTGTTTGATGTGATCATGATCATAACTTTGTCAAATTCTCGGCTACATATCAAGATCAATGGAAAGAGAAAAGCAACCAAACTTCACCCAAGCTGCTCATCAGCATAGGTCCATGTGGAAAGATCCAAGAGGGAGCCTCAGTGTTCTTTGTTTCTCCCCATAGAAAAGCACTGAGTGCCACTAAAAGGTATGTTGTTTTTTTCTAATTTGCTATGGTTCATTAAGACAGTGCCTCTGCCTGATGGACCAAGTGACCAGTGCTTGGGTTCAAATTCCAAGGTGCTGGAAGTAATTCAAGAGACTTACAATGTTGGAGAGGTTGATTAAAAGTCAGAATTAGTTATAAATCAGCAGTCTTGATGTTTATTCTTTTAAGTTTTGAAGTGGCAGCCCCGTTCCTTATCACTAACCCTGAGTCTCAGTTTTCTGCACTTTGAAGTACGCAGGTACAAGGATATGCGGTAGACAATGTTATTTAGAAATATATTGGATGCCATAGAAACCCACTGAAAGGACAGAAGTTAATATCACAGGTTAGAAAAATACCAGTGGTATCTTTATGATACTTTCTGGGATAGTGTTGTGTAAGCCAGCATAGGGAGAGGAAAGAAACTAAGAGAAACTTATGACATGAAGGCAATTACTAACCTCATGTGTGGGTGGGGCCTTCAGAAGCTGAGGACAAATGTACATTCTTATCACTTTGGGAATTAAGGTCTCAGGTTTTCCTGTAATTCCTGCCCTGGGCTACTAATCTTCCGCAGCCTTATATAGACAACTTCATAAGTGGCAGGGTTGGTATTTCCAGATCAAAATATTATGCAATCACCTTCTTGAAGAAGAAAATCATAATATATTACTGATTCCTTTGGCAGTGATGATTCAACCATGGCTGTACTAGCACAATAATAGCCTGTAAGGAGAAAGTAGCCTTCATAGTAATCTATAAGTCCATTCATAAGAAAGAAATGGGAGCACCAGACTACTGTATAATAGAGCAAGTATGCAGTGCTAAAAGAGAGTTATGGACTTGGAGTTAGAAAAACTGTTTTCAAAGCTCTGCCATCTATGACCAGCAACAGATCACTTTATTCCTCTGAAACTCAGTTTTGTCATTTGCAAAATTGGAATGACAATACTTCTACTACCTACTTCACAAGACTATTCAATCAATCAGTTAGGCACCAAATATATAGTGCCAGGCACTATGCTAGGTACTAGGTACAAAGGTAATGCCATTGAAAGAGTGTTGGACTTGAAGTCAAGAAACTCATGAGTTCAAATCCCATCTTATATACCTACCAGGCATGTAACCCTGGGCAAGTCACTTAATAACTCTCAAATAAATTTCTTCATCTTTAAAATTAAGGTGATAATAGTACCTACCTCCCAGAATTATCATGAGGATCAAGGGAGATAATGGAGAGAAAGGATTTTGCAAACCTTGCTGGGATACTTCCTGTTCTACACTGGTCCCCTTCAGCCACAACAAGAGGGACCTTTCCTATTAAACCCCCTAGCCTCCCAAGCTAAAAGACTGCTGTATCCCATTTTTCTTCTGGCTCCACTATTCCAGGATTTTACCTGGGGCAATATTCTTTGGTTTTTTTTCAAGGTCAATAAGAGAGAAAGCTACTTACTGCTTACTCCACCATCTTGGCTTCCAGAAGTTTAAATAGGTCACTTTCAAACATTCAATCTGTAGGCTGATAGCCTCAGGAGTAACTGTTGTTGTTACCTCCTGCCCTGTGCAGTGCTGAGCTTCTCTCTCATCCAGTTCCAACAGAACCCCCTCTTGAGCTGAGAGATCTGGAAAGCACCACTGCTGCCAGTGATTTAGTCATCTGGGGTCTACTCTGGCTCTGCCACAGTCTTCTTATCCATGTCCTTCTACAAATCCTCTGTAGGTAGTCCTTCCAGTATGCTAGGTACCTTCCTCTATATCTCACAATATTTCATGGATATAGAAGAAGCAAGTGAGATATCCAGTGCCCTCACCAGGTGACTACACCTCACCCCTTGTTTTCTAGTTATGCATCTCTCTTAGGATGTCCTTTATGCTGCTTCTCTGACTCCAGTCCTGGCTGGCAAAGTGTTCAAGTCTAATCATATTGACCATGCAACTAAATTAAAACTTACCAAATAAAAATATAGCCTCCAGTCAAAGACCTCTAGAAGAAAATTGAGGAAGCATTCAATCAAGAAGCACTTATTAAGCTCCTACTGGCTAGCAGGAACTGTCCTAGGTCTTAGACTTACAAATGCAAAAATCCCTGCTCTCCTCGAGCCTATGTTCTACTACTAGATTTCTTATTCATAAGATAGTAGAATCATTATCAAATCATAATAGAGTACAAATTATTAACCTCTTTGTGTTTTGAACTTCTGATAGTCTGATGATTCCTATAGAACCCTTCTCAGAATAATGTTTTAAAACGTATAAAATAAAATACGTTGGATTACAAATGTTACCCAGGATTTAAGCTTGGTGTATTTGCATGAGACTCTTCTCATTGGTAAAGAGATTAATTAATTGTTTGATATTACGTGTCTTTTTGATGAAGTGGTTGGCATGAGAACTTTAGAGAAGAGTGATATTCTTCCTTTCTGCTTGGAGAGAAGACACAGGTGCTTTCAGGTCCTCTTTAGAGAGGACCCAAAGGAGAGAGAGAAAAGACTCTGAAAATCAGAGATATTCTGGGAGGCCAGCTGCCCCCCACATATTTGTCCTTTGAAGTTTGGCCTCCTCCTCTCTCTGTTTTTCCCCAAAGAGGGTCTGGAAGCATATGTCGCAAAGTAGTAAGAAAGAAGATTTCTTTTCTTCCAAGCTCTTGTACCAGTTGTTCCCCTCAAATGACAAGAAAAATCATTCTCTCTACAATGAGAATAATTTTATTCAAATACACCAGTCTTAAACTTGGGTTTCACCAAGAAAACCAATCATATTGAAATAACTATCAAATTAAACTATCCCTAAGTTGGCAATCCCTGCCTTAGAGTCTGTTGAATCCACCCACCCTCCCATTTTACAGATAAAGAAACTGAGACTCAGAGGGGTAAAGTGATTTGCTCTCATTCATGTAACCAGTTAGGGTAATATGAATCCAGGTATTACTGTAGACCCCAAGTCCAGCCCCCAGTCCGTAGTGGGATCGAACTCAAGTAGAAACAGATCCTTGTGGCTGCATATTGACTTCAAAACCACAGATGAACATTATCTAGGCTGTACTTGTATTTATTTTGTTAAACATTTCCCAGTTATATTTTAATCTGGTCCCTGCCTTACTCAAGAGTTTTGCTGGCCCTGGCTGTTAATAATTTGTTACTTTTGCATTAAACTACACTGCACCTCATCACTCTACAAGAAAGAATTATATAATGTACATATTTTGTAGGGCATCTTTCCTCATTCAAATGAACCCAGCTGGAGCCCACTGTCAACTTGTATATAGTCTGTTACCTCTAATGGCTCATGCTCTATGCCCAAGGCTAAGTTGACAAGAGAAAATCGCTCATGCAACAGCAACCAGAATGCTTATTCCAACACGCAAGCCACACCTAACTGGAGGTTGTTTGTCAAAAGCACTCAGTAATGGGAGTACGCCGCAGAGACACTTTAATTAGACAATATAAGGTTTCAGTTTGCATTAGCCTTGATTTTGGCTCCTGGCCATCACTTCTTCTCAGGCTAGGGTTTTTAATATTTGCCTGAGGTTTATAAAGCATTCACCTCTAAGGAAATTAAAATTAATTTCTTTCTAAGCTGCTTCATTCCAAGGCCAAATAGTGACCAAAAGGCTTTTCCATGAGCTAAAGGACCAAACTATTTTTGCCTCTGTTCACTAGGTTCATCAGCCCAGCTCAGTCCAGCCCAGACACTGAGTTGCCTTTAGAAAGAAGGCAGGAGTTTGCAAAGCATCAAGGACAAAGGCACACACAGCCCTCTCGGTCAGTAAAGGTTATATCAGCTATAAAGATCACATAGAAATAGTGCACCTCTTTAATGAGGCTATGTAGCATGTGAAGTTACAAATTCCCAACAGATGACAAGTTACAAATTGGGTGAGGTGCCTTTGGCCTGTTTGGTGAAGGAGGACGAAGGTCTGGAGAAGGGGTGCTATCCAGTACTAATTTCAGATTATGCTAATCTTGTCATAAAAGGCTCAGCCCAGGAAAATCAAAAGAGGTTTTTGGGCAAAGGAGTAAAATCGTGTCTCTTTGCCCCCAAGACTACTGAGTGCTTCACTCTATGTTCATTCAGATTCTGTTAGGAGCGATTCAGGAGTTACAACTCTACTGATCACCCCAAAAACGACAATCAAGGGTACCAGAAATCAGATCCTGACCATACAACAATCATTATGCCTGGACAAAACCATCAGAGATGCATGGACCAACCCATGCAACCATCCTTTGCTGTGTCTTCCCTCAGTTACTACTTGCAAAAAAACGGTCACCGGATCAAACATTTCATGTTAGAAAAAAACTCAGAGATCATCAACTCTGTCCCTATCACTTTATAGATGAGGAAATGGAGGCTTAGGGAAGATGACTTACTCAAGGTCACACAGGTAGGGTCAAAAGTGAAATCAGAAGCAGTTTTGTAGGAGGATTAGAGAAACATGCTACCTGTCACCATGAGTGTCATAGGGTTCAGAGAGAGTGGGCACATAGGGAATCTAGAATCTTCTTTACCCTCCGCATTTTACAGAGGAAGAAATTAATGACTAAGGAATTGTAAGAGACATAATTTAATTCAATAAACATTTATTATGTATAAGATATAAAGACAAGAAAAAAATGAAATAGTCCTTTCCTTCAGGACTCTCAAATTTCTAATAAACACAGATAAAGGAATGTAAGACAATTTTAGAAGGGAAAACATTGATAACTTGGGCAGGGGATAGTATCAGGATGGGCTTTGTGGAGGAGATAACAACTGAAATGAGCCTTTCAGGAAGAGGAAAAGAGGTAGAGATGAAGTTTTAATATGGAGGATGGCTTGTGCAAATGCATAGAGGTGGAAGTTGTAATACCGTAGAACTTGGCTGGAACAAAAAGTGTGTGAATAAAAGTTGTGGGATAAGTCAGTATAGTACAGTACATTGGCTTTGGAATCAGAGGTCCTGGGTTCAAATCTCACCTCTGCTACTTACACGTGTGACTTAGAGGAAGTCATTTGACTTCCTTGTTCCTCAATATTCTTATCTGTAAAGTAAAGGAGCTGGACTCTGAGATCCCATCCATCTCTAAATCTATGATCCCCTCATCCTACGATTCTTGCTACAGTGGGGTCAGATTGTATAAGGTCTTTAAATTCATATCTTAAACTAGAAATTATAGAAAGTCAAGGTTTTTGAGAAAAGGTGAATGGTCAGATTTTAGCAAAATTATTTTAGTGGCCGTATGGAGGATGTATTGAATAGACTGAAAGCAAATAGAATAGTTAGAATGCTAATATTATGGGTCTAAATGAGAGATGATAAAAGCCTGAATTAAGGTAGAGAGAGACATATAAGTGGAGAAAAGGAGATATGAGTGATAGAAAGATTTGGCAAATGAGTGGCTATGGAAGTAAAGGAGAGGAAGACTTATTTACAGATGCCATTTTATAAGCTTGGGAGAAGGGAAGATTTTCACATACCTTCAAAAGAAACCAGGAAGTGGGAGGTGGGATGGGATTCTGAGAAGAAAGAAAGATAAAATAAATTCTGTTTTAGAAATGCTTAGTTTATGATTTCTACAAGACATCAAAGTGGAGGTGGTCAATAGATAGTTGTCAACATGAGACAAGAATTCAAGTAAGAGAATGAAGTTTTATACATATATATATATATGTATAAAACTTGGAGTCATTTCACAAATTTTAATGAGAAAAGTACATTGCAAATCTTAATGTGATATATAAATATGAGTTACTGTTATTATTGAATGTCTGGGCAGTCATCATAATTCCACCCAAGGGAGCAGATTAGCTCACTAAGGGGGAAAATGTGAAAGAAAAAGAGAAGACTCAAGGTAGAATCATGGGGAACATCCACACCTAGGATAATGAAAATGAGTGATGACTCAAAAAGGAGATGGAGAAGGAATAGTCAGACACATAGGAGGAAAACCAGAAGAAATCAGCACCATAGAAGCCAAGGAAGGAGAGAGTTTCTAGGAGAAATGAATGGTTGATAGTACAAAAACTGCAGAGAAGAAATAGAGATAAAGGACTGATAAGAGGGCATAGAACTGAGCAGTTAGGGGTGGGATCAGAAGCCAGATTGGAAGGAGGGGAATGGTGTGCAGTGAAGAAGAGGAGACAATGAGTGGAGATGACTTCAGGAGCTTGACAGTGAAAGTGAAGAAAAATGCAGAATATGGGCTAGAAGGGCTGGCGTGGTCTAGTGAAAGGTGTTTTGTTTTGGGTTGTTTTTTTTTTTTTTTTTTATGGCTAGAGGAGATCTGTTCATCCCCACTAGATCTCGATCTATAGAACTTATATATATATATATATTTGCATGCTATCTCCCCAATCAAATGTAAATGCCTTGAAAATGTTTTTTGTCTTTCTTTGTATCTCCCTCACTTAACTCAGTCTCCCTTAACACAATGCCTTACCCATAGTAATTGCTTAATAAATACTTGTTGACCTGACCATGTTTTAAAGGAAATAATATATAGGAAGAGATAAAGAGAGAGGAAAGAGTGTTGGGACAAATTCTCACAAAATACCAGAGAGGACAGAATCAGGGGCACAAACAGAGGAGCTACCCTTGGCGAAGGAAGTGGGCCATTTCTATCCCAGTGAGAAAAGGAAAGGAGGAGAATGTAGGTGACAACACAGAGGAGGGATTTTGAGGTGTGGGATAGGGGAGATGAGGGAGGCCACCACAGATGACCTTTATTTTCTTTATTTTTTTTCAAGTAGGAGCCAATAACCTATACAGAGAGAAGTATGTGGTGAGAAGTGTGTTTGGAAGAGTCATTGCATTGTGTCATAATAAGTTAGTCAAAGAATAAAAGGATTGTGTACAGCTGTGAGGGACCACTTGCAATCAGATAATATGTTTTTATGGTAGATCCACTTGTGTGATCTCTTCCAGCCCTGTGTAGCAGCACAGAAGTGGGAGTGGATAAGCCAGGTGGTAGAAATGATTTAAGGTTGAGGTTTGTCAGAGTGACTGGTCAAGAATGCAGGACAACTAAATAAAAAGAAGACTATGTAGTTGAAATAATCAATTATTGGTTCAAGGCAGAAAAGTGAAGGCTGATCAGAGGTGACGGATAGGGAGAACAAAGATTTAGATGGAAGGCCCGAAGATCTCAGTAAGGATGAAGACTAGGTTTAGGAAGACTGAGGCAAAGTAAGAGATGAAAAGATTAATTATTTGATTAATTAATGGAAAGATGAATCTAAGATTAGAGGAGGAAGTTTAGACTTTAAGACTCCAGAGGCATAATTATTTAAAATCTACATCATGATCATTTCTACAGGTGGCTGAAGTGGAATAAAAATATAAATCATAAGAGTTGAGGAGGCTGATGAACTAGGAACCAAGGTATCTGAGGAGCTTCCAATACGTACTTTGAAGTCCCTAACTTTGAAGGGAGGAATCTGTATGCAGAAAAGGACTAGGATCAAGGTGCTGAATTCCTTTTGAAAGAAGAAGAAGTGACTTGGTGGTAAGTAGATCCAAAAAGGAGCTGGATGAGTGACATAGACTGACAGAGTGAGAGGTTGCAGAGTGATGGTGGGTGAAGGAGAACCAAAAAATAGTAGTGGGAAGCAAGGAATATATTGACCGGGGAGTATTGCATAGTACTGTAGAAACAACATTGGCTCTCAAGTTAGAGGACATGAGTTCAACCTCCATCTCTGATGTTTATTACCAGGGATTGCTCAAGACACTCTAACTCTTGTGTCTGTGCATTTTCAATGACTGTCTCACATGCCTGGAGTTCTCTCCCTGCTAATTCCTCTTGTATTTTTTTGTTTTTTGTTTTGTTTTTTGACTAAATAGATATTTCTAATCTAAATACAGCAGAGTTTGGATTAGTCAAGTCAAAAAGCATTTATTAAGTGCTTACAATGTGCAACGTAATGTTGCATTGGGAACAGAAAGAAAAACAAAGAACAAATCCAAACAAAATAGAAAATGTCTCTACTCTCAGGGAGCTCAAAATCTAAATGGTAAGACAACATGCCAGCCACTATAGACAAAAAGGACTTATATAGAATAAATTAGAGATAATAAAATCAACATCTGATGACCTCTCAAAGCAAAGGCATGAGCATTAAGGGGATTGCAAAAAGAGTCCTGGAGAAAGAGAAATTTTAATTAAGTTTTGAAGGAAGTCAGGGAGGTCAGGAGGCTGATATGAAAAGGGGAAACATTCCAGGCATAGGGAACAGCCATTGAAAATGCAAAGAGTTGGGTGATAGAAAAACAATAAAGGGGTCAGTGGCACTATGTTATAGAGTTACGTAGAACGGGTCAAATACAACAAGACTGGAAAGCAAAACAGAGCAGAATTTATTTGATTCTAGAGGTACAAGGAGACACCAGAGTACTGAAATTTATTGCTTAGAAGGGATTACATGTTCTGATCTGCACTTTCAGAGTTAGATTCCATTAGAATCCCAATCTGCTGATTCCTGTCCCAGGATTCCTTTTGAGTACTGGAGAATGATATGGTACATAATAACAAGAATAAACTCGATGGGAAGAACATATTTAGAGAAATTTATGCCTTTGTAATACCAGCTAATGTATACTTGAAAAACAGTAGAATGGATCACAAAAGAATTACAAACAAAAACCTATATAATGATCAAATACAAGGTCATCCCACCATCTATAGATGCTATAGAACAACTAATACTTTCTTTCTTTATTTATTTAATTAATTTATTTGTACTCAGTTTTCAACAATCACTACCATAAGTTTTACATTTTCTCCTCCTTCCTCCCCACTCTCTCCCCAGGAGTACATGCAATCTTATATGGGTTCTACACATACATTTTTATTAAGCATATTTTCACATTAGTCACATTGCATAGAAGAATTAAAATGAGTAGGAAAAAGCATGAGAAAAACCAAACCAAAACAAAACATAACACAAGAAAAAATAGTCTGATTCATTCTGTTTTCCAATTCCATAGCTCTTTCTCTGGATGTGGATGGCATTTTACATCATGAGTCCTTTGGGAATGTTTTAGGTCCTTGCATTGCTATGAAGGGCTAAGTCTATCAGAAACACTCCTCGCACAGTGTGGCTGTTACTGTGTACAATGTTCTCCTGGTTCTGTTTGCTTCACTCAGCATCAGTTCATATAAGTCTTTCCAGGTTTTTCTGAAGTCCTTCTGTTCATCATTTCTTATAACACAATACTACTCCATTACATTCATATACCACAACTTGTTCAACCATTCCCCAATTAATGGGCATCTCCTCAATTTCCAGTTCTTGGCCACCACAAAAAAATCTGCTATAAATATTTTTGTACATATGGGATCTTTTTCCAGTTTTATGATGTCTTTGGGATATAGCCCTACAAGTGATATTGCTGGGTCAAAGGGTATGCACATTTTTCTAGCCCTTTGGGCATAGTTACTCTCCAGAAAGGTTGGATCAGCTCACAGCTCCACCAACAATGATTTAGTGTTCCAACTCTCCCACATCTTCTCCAGCGTTTATCATCTTCCTGTTCTGTCATGTTAGCCAATCTGATAGGTGTGATGTGGTACCTCAGAGTTGTTTTGATTTCCATTTCTCTATCAATAGTGATTTAGAGCACTTTTTCATATATCAACTAATACTTTTCTGACAAAAAGGAGGAAAAAGATGGAAACAAGTGTCAGAATGTATGATAAAGAAGCTTAAAACTTATCAAAATATTGCTGGAATAATGACTGGAGTATTAGCCAATAGTTGTTGTATGCCACTGGATTTATTGAAAGTAGGGAATAGTTATTGTTCAGCCTTTGTTGCTGACGAGGACCACTGATATCATGGGTGATGTCTTGATTTGCGCATGAATTGGATGTAAGTGAGGCAGAGTTTCACAAAGTCATCGGCCTGTCTCTCTCTTCCACAGTCATCAACATCTAGTGGTAAACCAAAAGTCAAGATGACTGGCAATGGTTCAGGATTCAGTGGATGACCTTGGCATAGCATTCAGCCACCTTCATGGACACTGGAACAAATTGTTCTCATCTGCCAGGGACGTCTTCACATGCTGGGAGTAGCCATCGCTTAAGTCACCAACTGGTTTGAGGCCTATCCATTACCCTCTACCTGACTTTAGCCTGTCTGCCAAGATGCGTCTACTGCAGCATAGCCTCTGTGGACAGGTCTTGGAGCCACAGGTGAGAGTTGGGTGACAGGTGGACACCAAAGGTGAATGAACACTTCTGCAGAGGGTTCAGGAAAGATTCAAATCCAGGTGTTAGTCCTCTCTGAACACCCTACACACCCCGAGTGAAGAGTGCTTTACCTGTGATAGAATATTATGAAAACAGCCTTCCAAGGCTTCAAACTGAAGTTCTATGACTCCTTAAATTGTACTTGCTTTTCACCTCAGGAGCTAGCTAAAATCTCATCTTCTACAATTAGCCTTTTCCATCCCTTTTTTTTTTTTTTAAAGTTAACAAAAGGAAATTTACTTAGTCATAGCAAAGGAAGAATACTTAACAAAAATATGCATCCACAACACTGAATTGATTCATCTGAGCAGAGCTCCCCTGTTTCTAAGTTGCTTGCCCATCATTTGGTGGTCTACCAGATGAGTATCACAGAGAGGTGTTCACTTCTTGCGAATGCTTTGTGCCCAGGCTGCCAAGAAGTGATGTTAACAGCCTGACCTAATAGTCCCCTGAGGAAATCAAATATCAAGTATAATTTTAATGCCTGTGAAGGAAACATTAGCCCCTGAGGTGGAATGAGGGAAAAGATATTAGGACATTGTCCCCACCGCAGGAGGGTTAGGGTTTGGCAAGATAGTAGTGATGATTGACAATGGGATTTGAGTGTGGAGGACAGATGTCACATGAACCACAAAGATGGAGGACTAAGCATTTTCTCTGATCCTCACAATCCTTCAAGCCTCTCCAAAGTAGAAATTTTATATCAAAGACAGAACACCTTCCACTGTCTCCATAGTCTGGGACATCCAAAATTCAAAATAAGGGTAGAAAAAATACCTTGAACTGATGCCTACCCTAAGCCCAGTCTGCACTACTCCCCTACCTCCTCTGCTGGGGAGGTGAGGCTACACTCATTGATGCAAGAATGTGATGCAGGGGCTTTTGATAAAACCAAACCTCACACTCTGGACCATTTCCCTCTCCCCCCTTACCTGTGCCATGGAGACCTAGGTTTCAGGCTGCATAATTTTTCCTTGATGGAGGACAGGAGTATCAGAAGATGGAAAGAATATAAGAAGGAGAAATCTAGAATGAAAGAGAATTTGTTTTACTTGTAACTCAATGGTCCCAGAGACACAGTGGAAGGGAACAAGAAAATTGGAGAAAGAGGTGTTAGCAGGAAGGGAAGACAAATGAAGCTGAGCTGGACAGGAATGAAGGAGTGGAGAGAGGTAGCAAGGAAAGGAGAGTTTTGTTTGTTTTGGCAGATAGACGCTAAATCACTGGAGACTAAGAAAAACAGGGGGAGACCTTGCTACCCCCCTTTCCCCCTTCCAAAGTCCCAGTAAATTGTGATTCACCATCTCAGTTCCTGTGATAATGGAAGGCAGAACTGTTGGGAGTGGAGGCTTTTTGGAAGGGTTTGAAACCACACTTTCATAATACAAAGGAATTTGTGAGGAGGAAGGTAAAGAAACAAGAAACTTTTCAGAGATGTTCCTGCTGGCCATCAGGGTATGAGGAGAAGACTTCATTTGATGCCTTCCAGTCATAAAAGCTAGAAATAGCCTAGGGATCATTTAACACTCCCTCTTTGCTTTACAAATGATGAAAATGAGGTCAGAGTGGCTTGCCACATGGTCGCACTAGCAAATAAACGAATTAAAAGTTGAACTGAGGTCTTCTGATTCCAAATCACTCCCTGTCCCACTGAACCACAATGAATCTGGGGACTGGTAGAGCAAAAAAACCCTTTCCTATCTGTCCAGCTTTAGACAACACACTAGATGCCTGGTTTTACCCCCTAGACATCACTTCCTTTCAGGTAAACATGTTTATTATCTTTCTGAGGTACAGAAAATCCACACCTATGAAGAAAACTGCAACTAATTTTACTGGCTTTAAAAGAGGTGGGACAAACTTCCAATTGACAGAACCATTGATGGCCTCTATAACTAACTTTTAAGCACAAGACAACAAAGACCTCCTAAGAAATATTTGTTAATGCTACAAATGACAATTGAATTTTGGGTTAAATGAACCCTGGTTCTAACCTATGGCCTTATTTGTGATGCTCATATTCTTTCTGGCCTCTCTGTTAGGGGAGGCACATATCATGTAGATAGAGTGGGTCTGAGTCAGAAAACTCTCCATTCACAATCTTAACTTCAAACATGTGAGCTTTGGGACGCCACTTAATTTCTTTGTGACTTGTTTCCTTCTCTCTACTATAGGGATAATGCTATATGCATTACCTATCCCAGTCTGTGGTGGTGAAGTTCAAACAAAGTAATGTAGTTGAGTCATTTAGTAAACCATAAGGACTATGTAAATGTCCTCTCTTATTACTGTTACCAGGCTCTGCTCCTGGACACCCATCCTTGCTTTGGAATTGAAGAAGCAAAATTATCTCCTGATGATTATTGCAGATATACTAATGAGAAAAATGATTGTTAAATACAAATTATTGGGCAGATCCCTGACCTGTCCCCAAAATTCACCCCACCTAGAATATTTTATGTAAGTGAAATTGCTGCTCCACCCAAACAAGAAAATTTTACAAAGAAAAATTTACAAATTTTAATCTAAGGTGAATTCTGGTCCATTGTGTTCCACTTAGGCAACTTGGGGCAGGGGGGTAAATCCTTGGTCTAGACGATCGCCCAAGGTTGGGGGTGATTTGGAAGTAAATGATATGATCAAAGTCATGTCCCCCAACCTATCATTAGAACAGGACCACCTCTCATTACAATATTCATTCTCTCTCATGACTTGTTAACCAGAGTTGATCACCACTCTCAGGAATACCCACTCTTCTAAGGTCATATAAATGTTAAGTGAGGGGTCCTTGGCATTAAAGAATGTCACTGAACCCTTTTATTAATTAGATGGTAGAATGATTTAAAAATGATTAATTACCTAAAAATTATGTCCCTAGAACATTTTATCTGTTTCACTAGAAAGAATACTATCTTAGAATTAGAAGGTATAACTTTGGCATTTATGAGTGTTTTGATCATTATTTGGCCTTTTGGACCTTCAGTTTTCCTATATGTAAAATGAGAATAAAAGTGATTTGAAATCAAAGATGTGACATGAATCCCTCCTCTCATGTTATTATCTGTGTGAAGTTGGATGAGTACATCACCTTTTTAGTCCTTCTTTTCGTCATCTGCAAAGTGAGGGGGTGAACCAGCGTTCCAAGGTTCCTTCATCTTCTAAATCATCTGAGATCTCTTACCCACTCCACCTGTCTCACAGGGTTGTTATGAGGAATTTGCTTTGTAAACTGGAAAGCACCTGATGCATGCGTAGTCATTATAACTGAAACCTCTTCTTTCCATTTGAACATTTTTGCTCAACTGAACTTCAGAGTCTTCTCTTCTCTTCTTACCATTAAGGACAATTCCATGACTGTTTTCAAATTTGGATTAACTTTCTATCCTCAGGAATTATTCAAAGGGTCAATTCAGTTCCCAGAATCCCATGATTTGGAATCGTCCTTACCACCATCTGGCCCAAACAGTGCACATGAGGAATCCCCACTATGAAATACCTGACAAGCATCTGCCCAGATCCTGCTTGAAATGCTGCAAGACAGGCAATAAATAGTATGAGCTCTCAGGGTAGCTCATGACACTTGGGGAAAGCTCTATTGGGAACATCTTTTGACATCAAGCTAAAAGTGGATACTTTTCAACTTCTACTGTTTCTTCTTGTTTTTGCCTGGTAGGGTCAAGCAGAACTGACCCCCTGTCCATATAAACAGCCCTCAAATATTTGAGGACTTGGTTTCAATACTTGAATCTTGAAAGCTAGCAAGTGTTCCTGGGATGGCCAATTATGAAAGGATAATTTTTTTAATCTTTGGGAAATTTTCTCCTTTATGAGTATATAATGACTAGAACTCATTTAACTCATTAGAGATACAAAACCAAAAACCATCTTATATTATATTGAAATTTCCAAATCTTCTAATGGATCTCATGGAATTAAATATGGCTGAAATCAATTCTTATTTCATTCTCAAAAGAAATTCTTATAAGTCATACAGCAACAAACTCATGAGACTTGGCAGTGCACAATGACCAGACCCATTTATTACAGATCATGTCCCTATGGCTCCCAGACGTGGCTCAAAAGAAAGGTTGATTTGTTTTAAGAAAAAAAATTGCTGGCTAATGAAAGAGTTAAATTAGGAAATCTATTCAAGTGAAGTTTTATGGTCCTCATCCTTTTGGTTAAGAAATGAAAGGACCAACCAGTGATGTTCCTGGGGAACACAAAATAGGAGACAAAGGATCTGAGAAATGAAAGGTATTTCCTGAAAAAAAGGAAAGTATGGCTTGAGAAAGATTCTATAGGCCATCTAATTTGTCTTAATGCCAGCAGGCATAGGGCTATTCTAGATGAAAGTGTCTATCTTATTTGTTTAAAAAAAAGTCAGGAAGAAGACTGAAATGTTATCACCTGACTTGGAAACTCATTTTGTAGCTTACAATCATGGTCATAACATCATGGATTTGGAGAATAAAAAGACGTTAAGGACCACCTGATCTGACTCCACTATGCTGTAAATAAGAAAACTGCGATCCAGTGACATTCAATGATCTGCCTAAGGCCACACAGTAACTTCTTGGCAGACTCTAGATGTGAACTCAGGTCCTCTGACTCCAAATCCAGTATTCTTTCCACCATATCCTATTGCTTCTCTCTGGCTTTGCCATTTAATAACAGCTAGCAGCTAGGTAGCTCAGTAGATAGAGTGCTGGCCCTGCAGTCAGGAGGATCCAGCTCAAAAGTGACCTCAGACCCTGGGCAAGTCACTTAACCTTGTTTGCCTTTGTTTCCTTATCTGTAAAATGATCTGGAGAAGGAAATGGCAAACTACTTTGATATCTTTACCAGGAAAATTCTACATGGGGTCACAATGAGTTGAACATGACTGAAGAACTGATGGATCTGACCATTCATATAGCACTTTCAAGTTCACCAGGTACTTTACAAACATTATCTTCTTTATCCTCACAACACCCTTGGGAAGCAGATGCTATGTTATTGCCATTTTATAGATGAGGAAACTGGGGTGGAGAGAGGTTCAATGACTTGCCTAGCATTGCACACATAGTGTCTGAGGTCAGATTTGAATTCAGGCCTTCTTGAATTCACATTCAACACTTTGTCTACAGAGCCGCCTAGGTGCCCAGGGGTATTTGGACAGCTGGAATCTCTATGTTCCATTTCAAATTATGTAGTCATATTTTGTTTACACTGAGAAACCTAATCTTAGACTCTCTAGCCCTGTGACTAGCTCATTTATTTGTGATAATTTGATGCTGATAAAAAGGGATCTCACTCACTTTACCCTTTGTGCTTAACCTTCTACTAGTATTTTTCTACATGTATTTTCCTTTTCTACTCTGAGCTCCCAGGAAATTTCCAATTAGTAGAGGTTAATTCTTAGTCTAGGGGATTTAAGAAGTAGCCCACTTATTTATTTTTACACTTTATTGACCCCATAGCATGCCAGAGCAATAGAAATCACAGTATTTAGAGGAGAAAGAGAGTTTAAAAATCTTCTGTAGGTCAAGAAGCTTAACTTTAAGACCCAACAAAATTCTAGAATGCATTTTAATGAATATCTAGAAAAGGCAATATTGATGAACAAGGCCTAGCATGGCTTCATTTTGATCTGGTCGTACTAAATTAGCCTCATTTTCCTTTTTGATAGGGTTACTAGATTGGTAGATCAGAGAGAGGAATATAAGTAATATACCGAGATTTCAGATACGCATTTGACAGTCTCATATAATCCTTATGGGAAAAAAATGGACAGATGTGGGTTAGATGAGTCTATAGGACAATGAAGTCATAGAAGACTGTAGGAGCATTATTTGAAAGAAGTAGGGATGTTTGCCCTGAAGAAGAGAAAGGTGTTGGGGGTTGGGGTAGAAAGAGGGGAATGACTGCTCTTTTTAAGTCTATTAAGGACTTTTATATAGAAGAGGGACTAGAATTTTTCTGTTTGGTTCCACAAGATGCCCTTTTGAAAGTAAATTTTTTTTCAATCTTTAGGAAACTTTCTCCTTTATCAGTATTTTATGATTGGAACTCATTGGAATTCATTGGGTACTTATTAGATGTAAAGTCTCCAACCCCAAGCTTTCTATGTCTGCAAGAATAATTTTTCCTGCATAGCTCAAAAATCTTCAGTGACTATTTACTACTTACCGAGAGAAGCTCGGATTCCTGAGAAAGCCTAGCATTCAACGCCTTCCATAATCTTACCCTTCCAGCCTCCACAAACTCTGGGCTCTGTACCATAATTGTTCTTTCTCTATTTTCTCTCCTATGTGAGTCCCTTCATTCTCCCTTTCACATACACATTGTGTTCTTTCTTATCCTTCAAACATCCTCTCTTTCCTCTCTGACCGATGAAGTCTTCTACACCCTAACTACAATGCCACTTCCTTCTGCAAATCTTCTTTTCTTTCCTCTGTACAGAGAGACCTTCCCACCTTGAGTCTTAGAGAGCAAGTGAATATACATATATATGCCCTTCTAATGTGCTTATTCTGAGTTCTTATCTCATGTCCTTATGAGAGTAGGGAACAACTTACCTAAACTTACTGTCTTCTCCATCACCAGAGATATGTAATAAAAGCCTGCTGGTGTTGCTGCTACTACTAGGCACAGTTGGTGCTATAGAGAGCCAAATACACAAGAGACCGAAACTTTTACCCAAAAAGCAGCTTGTCAGAATGGCCATATGAGTATACAGTTTCACAGTTCTTTCTATGCAACTATAAAAAGGTTTAGGTGTGTCTTTGGAGTTTTCCACAAAAATATATATATATATTAATGAGGACCCTGGAGGCCTGTCATGCATTATGATGTACTGAAGTATACAACAATCTGGATACAGAAAATGGGTAAATTAGAGGGTGATTGTTTGATTAACAAAAGAATTGCTCACTCGGTATAAAAGATCCGTTGCTGAGTTCCTTTAGACAGAGAGCTCCCATAGTGCATTGAAAATATGACCCAATTTACAATCTGCTGGAAGCTTTTTAAGAACCCATTGATCATAAAAAGCAGGGTCTATCTGCAGACCAAAGGCAACAGCAAGTTCTGGGTTTTTTAATTGAAAATATTGAAAAACATTGTGTAAGGGAGAGAGGCTTCAACTACTGAATTTGCTTAATGAATGTGAGAAGGTTGCCCCCATTCTGGGTTGTGTGCACAGCGGATGCACAGTTTATAGTTCTAATAATAGCGGCAATGCAGTAGAAAGCATACTGGATTTGGTGTTCAAAGATCTGAGTGTAAACTCGTGCTCTTCCACTTATTACGTATAATAAGACCTGTTTCTTCACTTATAATACATACTTTTGGGCCCTTGGTGGCACAATACATAGAGTGTTAGGCCTGGAGTCAGGAAGACTCCTCTATCTGAGTTCAAATCTGGCCTCAGGCACTTTCTAGCTACATAATCCTGGGCAAGTCACTTAACCCTGTTTGCCTCAGTTTCCTCATCTGTAGAATGAAGGGGAGAAGAAAATGGCAAAGCACTCTAGCACCTTTGCCAAGAAAACCTCAAATGGGATTACAAAGAGTTGGATGTAACTGAACTACAACCACAGTAATATATGTTTTACAACGCATGTAATTTCATTAGATTCTCACAACAACATATTTATTAGACAGTATTAAAGATTGAGAGCTGAAAGAGACCTTAGGGGTCATTTCATCCAACTTCTTCATTTTCCGGATGATGAAACTGAAACCCATAAAGGAAAGTGAGGCAGTCAGATTTTCAATGAAGAACTTTTGATAGAGCAAAATGGAAAGCATGTTGGACTTGGATTCAGGAGGGATCTGGGTTTGAATTCAGCCTTTTGTACTTACTATGTATGATCCTGACCTCCCTATGCTTCATTTTTCTCATATGCAAAATGAAGATGGTAACAGTTTTTATCTTACAGAGTTGCTGGGAAAATCAAAGGAGTTGATGTTGAAAATAGTGTTTTGCAAACATTAAATCTTAGCACAGTACCTGGCACATAGTAGGCGCATAATAGATGTTTAGTGACTGACTGGCAACATTATACAAATATCAGCTATTTTTATTCCTCTTCTGAAGGGAAAAGTATGAAAATAAAGAGGTCGAAGGTGCAAACTAGAATAGCACGATGTTTATACTATACATATTCACTTGGTTTGTACTCCAAGGGTGAGTTCCTTATCTAGTGACTAAAGCAGACATACTATTAGAGGAATTGCATCATATCAATCTTGACATTCTTATTATAAATGAAACTGGAAGACCGAAGGAAGTTATCTTTTTATGGAAGGACAGTTCATGGACTTGCTTTGATTGTTTAGTCATTTCAGTCATGTCTGACTCTTTGTGACTCCATCTGGGGTTTCCTTGGCAGAGATACTGGAGTGGTTTGTCATTTCCTTCGCCAGCTCATTTTACAGATGTGGAAACTGAATTGAGTGACTTGGCCATGGTCACACAGCTAGTAAGTGTTTGATGCCTGCTTTGAATTCATGAAGATGAGTCTTCTTGACTTCAGGACTGGTACTCTACCAGCTGCATCTAGCTACCCATTTGCTTTGGAGAGAAAGACAAATGAAAGAGTTGGTGGAATTGATTTTTACTATGTATCCAAAAGCAACAAGAAAAAAAAACCCAAATATTTTATTGAACATTTGTTATGTAACAATGCTCATGAGAAGTCTTTATAAAGTAAAGCAACAAATTTACGGTAAGCATGGTTCAAGATCTAAGGAGAACTCTTGTTATGGCATTTAAGGATAGAACAAGAGGGAGAAGTAAGAACATCATAGAAAAAATGGAAAAGATCTATCAGGATTTGTGTAATAAATGGTTTTCTCCATCAGTGATAATGAAACCATCACATGTGGACTCTAATAACATGGTACCCAATGTGCTATATAAGAAAATAGAAATAGCACCAAGAAAACAAAGATGGAAGGGTAACTTGACTAGACCAAATAAACACAGTGGAGTTTTATGCTGGAGGTGATAAGATTTTGAGAGATTAGATTGGAAGCAGCCTAGATTAATGGGTAGAGTGCTGGACTTGTTATTAGGAAGACCAGAGTTTAAATCCTACTTTAGAAGCTTTATAACCCTGGCCAAGTCATTTAACCTTGTTCAGCCTTAATTTTCTCATCAGTAAAATGGGAATAATAATAGCACCCACCTCCTAGATTGGTATAAGAAACAAATAAGATAGCACGCATAAAGTGCTTTGAAAAACCTTCATGTGCTATAAAAAAGCTAACCTGTTCATATTATTATTATTAACAATATCATTATCATTACCAATAATAATTCTCAAACACTCTGAAGGAGGGTCAGATCTCAGACTTGAAAAAATCTTAAAAAATAAAACAAGAAGTTATCAATCACTACAAGCCCATCCGTATGTCTCTTGTGTAATCACCAAATCTTAATGAAAATAATCAACACTTTCAGAGTACTACAAATATTTATAAGATTAATCTTGCAAATGCAGGAGATTTTAAAAATGATGTTTCATGGGAGACCACATCCATTGCAACCACACAATTGAATGAAAGACTTAAAGAATGCAAAATTCTACTAAACTTGTTTGTTGATTATTTTTAACAAGCCTTGATTTAGTTGAGCAAAATGATACCTTCAAGTCTCTCCCCAACAAACTAATAAAAATGAACTAAAGAAATAATTTTCTCCAACTTACCTTCTTATTGTACATATCAAACAAGGAAGAAAGGGAAAAAGATGCCAAAGATTTTGCCTAATGTCATGGAAGATCTGCCAATAATGAGTTCAAGTAGCAAAGCAATCCCCTCTAGGAATGCTGGGTGGTACAGTGGATAGAGTCCAGGACATAGAGTCAGGAAGACCTGAGTTCCAATCCTGCCTAACACTTCTAAAAGCTGTGTGACTCTTGGCAAATCACTTAACTTTTCTGTGTCTCATTTGCCTCATCTGTAAAATGAGGATCATAATATGTGAAGATCAAATGGCATAACATATGTAAAGACTTTGCAAAACTCAAAGTTCTATATAAATATTAGCTCTTATGGAAAAATGACAGTCTCTAAATGCTCCTCTTTGTGGATGACATTGTGATAAGTACACCAAGCCTCTGGGCTATGCTTTGATTATCTTTAAGGCCCAATCTGCAACTGGTCTACCTCCTCTTCCAGTTATATATCCTTTAAACAATTTCGCCCATAATAATGCAAGTCATCTCTCCTTCCTCATAAAGAAAAGTCCTCTCTGCATATGTCCATCATATAAAGACCCTAAATAAGACCCATAATTAGTCGGAAGAGTTTGGCCTGTTTATTCACATTGTGTTGTTCATCTGTGTCCAACTTTTCATGACTGCTTGGAGTTTTCTTGGCAAAGATACTGGAATAGTTGGCCATTTTCTTCTCCAGCTCATTTTAAAGATGAGGAAACTGAGGCAAACAGGGTAAGTGAGTTGACCAGATCAAACAGCTGTCAAATATCTGAGGTCAGATTTGAACTCAGGTCTTCCTGACTTCAGGTCCAATATTCCTTCCATTGTGCAAGATGTTTATTGTTCAGACTTTGCTCTCCAGTTGCACGGGCTACCCTTAGAGTTGGTCCATCAGCGTACTCTGATTGAACAATTCAGATTTGAATGTGAGGAGAATGGGTTGGGTTGTCTTTGGGAAATCATTCAAGGATTTGAGTTTTCCCTGAAACAAAAACTCATTTTGTTGAACTATGTTATTCTACTGGTGGTGCTGTTTAGTGATCAGTCAGCCAATTCCACACTCTCCAAAGGATTAATTATGCCTCACCCAAAGAATGATAGACATATGCAGAGAGGACTTTTCCTTATGAAGAAGGAGAGATGACTTGCATTATTATGGGTGAAATTGTTTAAAGGATATATAACTGGAAGAGGAGATAGACCAGTTGCAGATTGGGCCTTAAAGGTAATCAAAGCATAGGCTAATTTCATATTGTTATCCACACAATGGCAGCAGTGGATGTATACCCTGAGGAGAATTTACTGGAGGACATGGATGAGGGTCTCACAGGATGAGACATTGACCTGGCTGGGATCCACTTCACTGGATCATCCATAATCCCCATACTCAGTGGGGGGGGGGGGGGGTCATCTAAATATGGATACACTATTATCATTCCTCTATGCCAATACATTTCCTCTTAGGATAAGATTCCTCATTTTAAAGATGAGAATCAATGGAAGCTGAGAGATGAAGTGATCTAATTAAGGGAGACAGTTAGGTGGCATAGTGGATAGTTTCCTGGGCCTGAAAGACATGAAATCAAATCCAGCATCAGACTCTTATTAACTGTGTGACCCTGGGAAAGTCACTTAAGCTCTGTTTGCCTTAGTTTCCTCAAGTATAAAATGGGGATAATTAATTAACACCTCTCTCCCTCCTAGGGCTGTTGTGAGGATCTAATGAGATGATATTTGCTTAGCATTGTGCCTGGAATATAGTGAGTGCTATGTAAATGTTAGCTATTATTACTATTTGCCCAAGGATACAGTAGTTTTACCTCTTAGAACCTGTCCCTGGTCCTGAGTTTCCTGATGTATAGTTCAGGGCTCTTTCCATCATACCCAATAATTTAAATTCAGTAAGCTACAGAGCAACCAAATGCTTAATAGTGCAGGTCTGCTCTGCCCCTCAGGACAAGAATGGTTATTCCTTAAGTCTACCTTTGATTTGCCCATTCACCCAATTCCTTCTGCTTTGGGGTGACTCACATCACTATGCACGTTGATGAATGTGGAGCCTAATGGGTTCCGTGTCTGTCGAATAAAACTGTCACAGGAAAATTGTAGGCGGCCTAAATGACTCATCTCTTCCTCAACGCACCCTGCCCCCCATACACCTACACCCATGAAAAACCACTTGTACTCATACTTAGACATTTAATATCTTGAGAAGAGAAAACTTTCAATTTTTCTATGGGGTCCTGAGCTGACAGAGTGAACAAACTTATGTTTCAGATCTAATATGGATGTTGAGTATATTACATACTGCTTTTACTGGCAAAGCAAGCCCATTTGCTTGTTCCTGCTATAATAATGGCCTTTTTCTTACATTTTGCTGACAGAAGCAAGCAGAATGCATTTGGAGTTCAAAAGTATCCTATTTATAGCCCCAATGCAAAATGATCGCTATTCATTACAATGTCCTATATGCAGGTTATCAACCTCCTCTTCTATGAAAGCCAGTCACAGATGTTTGTACCAGATATGACTCACTGCATCAGGAAAGGGAAATCTGGCTTTCTATGCTACTGTCTACATACTGAGAATACTACTGTAGGGAAAACTACAGGAGATGTGGGGAGGAGGTCAAGATCTGTCTGCCCCCATTTCCTCTGCTATAAAATAGGGCCAATAAAAGCACCTACATAACAGAATTGTGAGGATGAAATGTTCTATTAGCCTAGTGTCTGGTATACAGTGGGTGCTTAATAAATACTTGCTCTTACCCTTTAGACCAATAGAGGCCTCATTTTTTTTTTTTTTTTTTTTTTTTTTGCCTAATAAAGTAATAGCGCTTTCAGGTTTACAAAAACACTTTACAAATTTTCCCTTATTTGATCCTCACAAGAGCCCTTTGAAGCATGGTCCTCATTTTACAGATGAGAAAACTGAGGCTAAGTAAGGGGTTTATGTGACTTGTTCAGGGTCACATACCTATTGACCTTCTCATGAAGGAATCCAACTCAACTCTTCCAGACTCCAAGCTCATCCCTGTTCATTATGACAGGTAGATGCTCCCAGAGCAGAATAACAGTGTGGGGTTGGTTCACACATTGCCAGAGTTAATTCAGTGCTTGGGAGGCTCTGAAGAAAAGTTTGGGAGAGAAGAGGTATTAGACTGACTATCAAACTGAAGGTCTACAGAGCCTCTGTACTGACCTCATTGCTGTATGTCTGTGAAACATGGACTATGTCTACCAGTGCCATGCTAGGAAACTGAATTGCTTCCATTAGAATTGTCTTAGGAAGAATCTGAAGATCACCTGGCAGGATAAGGTACCAAACACTGAGGTCCTTACGCAAAACTAAACCACCAAGCAGTCAAACTATACTTCAGAGAACCCAACTCCAATGGGCTAGACACATTGTCCAAATGCAAAATGGACACTTGCCAAAAAGACTATTTTATGGAGAACTCACACAGGGCAGGCGATCACATGGTGGTCAGAAGAAATGATACAAGGTCTCTCTCAAGAATTTTGGAATTGATTGTGTGACATAGGCACACAATGTGTGTCTACTGGCATAAGGCCTCTCAGCATGGTGTGCCCACGTCAGAGAACGTGCTGTGTTCTATGAGCAAAGCTGAATTGAAACAGTTCAAAGGAAACACAGGATACTCAGATTTAGAGTATCCACCCCAAATGTTCACATGGGCTATTTGTGTCCAATCTTTGGTAGAACATTCCAAGCTCATATTGGTCTGATCAGCCACAGTCAGACACGATGAAACTTAACTTTATCATGGTGATGTCATTTTGGTCCTCTTCAGGAATGAAGGACAATAACCAACCAAAATAATAGTGAATATTTAAGCCCTTGGTTTCCAGAAAAGCTTTGATGAAAAATAATGACAATAATTATCATTTATACAGATCTTTAAAGTTTGCAAAATGCTTTATATACATTATCATATTTAGCCTTCCAATAATCCTGTGCAGCAGGTAAGTTGCGTGTTTGTCCTTCATTCTCGAAGAGGACCATGACATCAGAGAAATGATGACATGACTGGCAGTTGACTTGGATTTGAGTGAGGGAGGGCTGGGCAAAGTCACCAGCCTCACTTTCTCATTCAGAGCCATCTGAATCCAGTGACCAGATACTCATCAGGACCACTGGAGATGGCCCAGGATGCAGTGCTCTTTTAGGCTAAGGCCTTTTCAGGTAAGTGAGGCAATGCCCATTCAGGGAATAGGCCTCTTTAAGAAGTAAGTCAAGAGATGACCCCTTATATCAAAAAAGAAAAAAAAGTCAAGCTAGGTGGGGAGACCCTCGGGGTTCCTATCCAAAAGAGAAATAGTCACTATTTACATTCACTCTGTGCAAGGAGGGCAGGGACATGTTGTTGTCCACTCTATGAGTTCCAGAGTGAGTTGGGTAAGGCTTGGTCTTTGAGAAAGAAATCTGGCCAGTAAACCCCCAAATTAATGAGGCAGCCATTCAGCTAACAAAATGTACCTTCTTTTGAGCAGAGCACTCTCAGGTGAAGTGAGGGTGAGGGAGAAAGAGTGAGAGAGAAGGATAAAAGGCTAAAGGGAGAGGGCGAGGGCAAGGGAGAGAAGGTTAGGGCAAGGAGACAGGAGACTGCTCACAGGTTGTGTTTGTCCTTTTTGGAAGAGGATCTTGACATCAGTGAATGATGACATGACTTGCCAGTGAATTGGATTTGAGTGAGGGACGGCTGTGTGCAAAGTCACCAGCCTCACTTTCTCCTCCAGAGCAGTCTGGGTCCAGTGGAATGGGCATTGCCTCACTCCAAGTAAGAAACTGAAAGGACATTATCCCAAAAGGGCCAGGGTCTCCTATTAAAAGCAGAATTTGGGCTCACCAAATTCAACACTGGGTCAGTCTTCCCAGGTCAAACAATACAAATATATTCCTTCTAAAACATATAATCACAGCATTTAGAGTGGGAAGACGTTGTTATTTTACATATGAAGAAATTGAGACCTAAAGAGGGAAAGAACTGTACCAAAACTCAGGAGTAAGTTTGGATTATAATCCGTTCCAAGGTGATTTGAAGATATGGACCATTCATTTCTACAGGAATATTTCTGAAGTGCTATCACAATTGATTGTAAAGGTGCTAGGTGTAGGTGGTTTGAATGACTTTCTTTTCATTGCCTAAACCAGTCCTCATTCCATCCTTTGCTTGGAAAGATTAAAACACAACCCCAGGGAATCTGCTCTGACTTCATTTTGCTTCCAGCTATACACATAGATAATGCCTGATTGGCTGGAGCACCACTGAGCTAGAGTTTGGGATTATCTTAATCTATTCATTCCGATGACCAGGAAATCAAGTAGGAATCAAAATAAGAATTTGCTGAACTCAGAGCTAAAGAACTGGTATCTGAATCCTGACTCTGCTCCACGTACAACAATGGCCTGTTCTCCTCACCAATAATCAAAAGACCCCTACCAGTCCTAAATCCTGTCTCTGGCCTCACCGCAGTTCATGTTTGTGGATGTGAAAAGGGAAATTAGCAAATGAATTGAATCCCCTATCATTTGAAAGGTAACTTCCACTCTGATAGACTGCTTTGGGTTCAAAAAATATCACCAAGTTCTAGTTTGTTTGTTTTTACCTCCAAATTTATAAGGAAACTAATATCAACATTTCTTGACTCACCTAGATGTTTGTCAAAATGGGATGATGGGAAAACTTTTTTTTTAGCGTGAGATCTTTCAACATAACCCAGAAGGCTTCCATTCCTTTTGATGATCTAAAGAAGGATGTGGATACCAATGGGATACGTAGGCAGTCCACAAGTTATCCCTCACTCTGAACTTGCATCTTCTATGCTGTTAATCTGCCAAAGAACTAAGGAACTCTCACCTTTACTTCTAAGCTTCAATCTTATTTCATGACCTTGGCAAGTCATATGATATAAGGTCTCTGTTCCAGTTTTCCTAATTAGTGACCCAGAGAAGCTAGCAGTGATCTAGTCGCAAGGATGCTGCAAGAAAAATAATTAATAACCATAAAACATTCTGTGTTATCCAGCACTAAAGAAACAGTAAAGATGGGCCAAGTGTTTTTTCTTTTCCTTTACAGTAATTAACATGGCATCCTATTTTCAGAGAAATAAGCAGACTGATTCTTCAGCCTAATCCATAAAATGGGTGATCTCCTCTAGCATTTTCATTAGAATATATTCCCTTTTTGTCTTTGCCTGTTAAAATCCATTTCTTTTTCTGGGATCTACTTAGTTGCTACTTTCTCTATGAATTCTTCCCTGATCCCCTCAACTGCAAATTGTCTCCTATTGTTGAGGTCTAGGGAATCACATGAGGTTTGGGGTACTCAGGACCCCAAAATACCGACATGCCAGATCCTGACGAATGAATTCAACTCAAAATTTCTTCTAGTTAAAGTATAACAAAGTTTATTAAAGGTTCATCATATTGTGTTGATTCTTAAGGAGCCTCAGCATTTGTGACACTTGTATTCAGGCCAGATAGAATCTCAGCTAGACAGAGTCTGAGATGGAGTCAATCTGAAGGCAAGATGGAACTTATACACAGAAAGTCCATGGGAAAGATCTAGACGTGGTCTAGTGGTCTGGGAGGAGGGTCAAAGGAGGATCTTGATGAGACTGGGGTAACTGGTGATGCAATCAAGTCTGGGAAACAGCTGGAGGCAATTGGGAGGTATCAGACTACACAGGGTTTAGGTGGGAAGCAAGTGGGGTAATCAAGAGGTAACAGACAATGGAAGGCCAGGCTAGGCCAAAGGCCACAGATTTGAGTATGAAAGGTCAGATTAAGTGGGAAGATTCAAAGGGAGTTCAAGGAGGTTCCCAGAGTCTGAACCTCATCACTATCCCATGTTTTCTTAGAGTATTCTCGGGATCTTTTCTTTGTCCCCTTCACATTCTGCATCTTACATATTTATCATGTATACATGTCACACCTACTAGTATATTGTGAGGTCCTTGAGGACAGGAACTGTGTCATTTCTAATTTTTGTTACCCCACAACCATCACATATAGGCACTGAAATTTCTTGAACTGAATTTTAATTCCCTTCTAATGGAAAAACTTCCTTAAAAGTCAGAGTTATGGAAATATTTGACAAATATAAGCTTTTGTTGGATTCTCTCCTTTCAGTTACAGTCCCAGGCCAAGCCCCATTTGGTCCTTGTTTGGGCCCAGATTGACTCAGAGTGAATGTAAATACAATTGTTTCTGTTTTGGCCAGAAACACTGAGGGTCTTCCCCTCCTTAGACTGACTTTTTTTTGACTAGGTTAGAAGAGGCCATTCTCTGCCTCATTTCTTACCTCTCCTTATTCAGCGAATGGGCACTGCCTCAGTCCAGCTAGGTGGTGCAATGGATAGAGCACCAGTTCAGGAGTCAGGAGGACCTGAGTTCAAATCTCAGTTTCACCTGTGAGACTGGTGACTTTGCATAGCTCTGCGTCACTTAAATCCAATTTACTTGCATGTCATGTCATCACCTTCTTGATATCCTGGTCCTCCCCATTTAAATTTAGTCTTTCTAACATACTTTTGTCATTTCTACAGGATGATGAAGCTACTGATATCCTGAAATTTTAAGGTCTCCCTGACTCTAGTCTCTTTCCCCTCCAAGTCATCTTCCTCTACACACCTGCCAAAATGATAATCCTAAAGCATATGTCTGACCATGTGTAATAGTAATTTAAATGGAAAGATCTTTCTTATTAATTAATAGGCCCATATGATCTGTTTAAATTGCCTAGATGTCTGGGTCACATGTGGTAGGTGGAGCTTGCTGAAGAGGCAGAACAGGAAGGGTAGAGCAGAACTGGGAGGACATGAGTGAGTGGGATCAAGTCAGAGGGGAAAGAACACAGGCCAACTGGCACATTGTGACAGTTGATGGTGAGAAGATCCTGGCTGAGGGAGGGGAGTTTGAGACTGACACATTGTTACAGTTGATAGTGAGAAGGCCCTGGTTGGGGGAGGGGAGGCTTGAGAATGGCTTTGTCCTCTGCTATGATCATGTTTATTAACTACTTTGTCACCAAGACAGATTTGTTTTCTGGTTCTGGGATTTGGCTTTGTGATGCTTAAATAAATGTTTTTCTTCTGCCTTCTTTATGGAGAGTGTTTTATATTTTGTGATTGAGAACAATGCTGGCATATTCATAGTCACCACCAGTGCTGTGACTATTGCCTTGGCCATACATTTGGTGTCACAAACAGGATCACAAAGTAAAAAAATCTCTATTTGGAGGTAGAAATGATTTAGAGAAAGACATTAATATCCCAGGATGGGAGAATTTACCTTTTTTCTCACTAGCAAAGGAATGGGCTAAAAGCACTGGACCCTGTGAAAACTGGGAAGCAAGGTTACAGGAGAGGGAACCTGGAGATTTGGAAAGGTATTTTCAAGGAATACCAATAAGACCAGGAAAGGACTTGGCAGGGGTAAGCAGGAGAGGCTGGATTTTACTAACGGCTTATCATATCATGTGTAGAAACAGAGATGAGCTGCTTAATGAAAAAATTCAGATGGAAAAAGAGTACAAGAGCAATCTTGTGGGGTCTCAGGCAGAAGGAAAGGCTGTTCATTTAGTTCAGAAGAAGCTGAGGGCTAACAAAAGAAATGCACATCTGACCTTTGTGCAGACCCAACCTAGTTGCCTCAGTGACAAAGTAAGTGAAATAATTTTAGATGAAGAAGTTTCCCAGTCAGAAGCATGCCCAATAAGGAGGCAGAAACAGGAGAACTAAGGTGGTAACTCAGTGTTTAGGGTAATAATTGAGGATTTTACTCAGCAGGAGGTCACAGAAATTTTGAGTTGATTCACCCAAAGGATGGGAGAATTGTTAATATCTTGGATAGTGAGAATCAGTGATGATGGAGCTGGAGGAATAGCTATTGATCCCATCTACTGCCTGAAATTTATCCTTTTGTACAGCAAACTTTTAGAGATTACAATATGCAAGGAGATAACAATACAACTAATCCTTTAGCTTTGGCTGCAGTAGGCTGAAGTAGGCAGTATCCTCCTGACTCTATGTGGCTTAGTGGAGACAGACCCTGGTGTTCACTAAGGGACTGTAGAAGAAAGTTAAAGGAGGAGGTAATGAAGACTGCCATAATGATCAGAAACATAGATGAATACTATGATACCCCCTTAGCAGCTTCCCACAGGAATATAGTAGTGAAGACAGCTCCTCCTATTTACAAGCACTTGATTTTAAGTCCAATAATTGGGGAAATAGGGCACCCTCTTTCAGAGGTGCTGGACAAGATTTCACAGTTAGGTGATTTAGGAGACTGGGGAAAAGATGACATTGCTAGAGAGAGAAGAGTAAATAGCCAGCAAATTCAAAATCAGAATAAATTGACAAGGAGAGAATTGTTTACTGCTCTATTGAGATCAGGGGTAGATTTTAGAAGCATAGATGGTATTCCAAATGATGAACTATACAGAATGTACTGAGAAAAGGGATTTGATACTAGATGAAATAGAGAAGTAAGAACTGCCCCTACAGATCCTGCTGAATCCTTGTATCCAAGCATGTCACTCCTTCGGGGAAAATAAGAAATTGGCCAAACCCCAGTTCAGATTAGGATTAGCAACTCAAGGAATACATGTATTGGCTGGAGTGATAGATTCTAATTATCAAGGAGAAATTATTGTAACATTCCAAAATTTAGATGATGGACCCATACAGTTTTGTAAAAGTGATAGAATAGTTCAAGTGATTATTATTCCTTGTGAAACAAGACCGCTTGTGAAAACTTACCCTCCTTCTGAAATAACTAACAGAATAACTGAAGGATTGGGTTCTACTGATAGAATATAATCGGGAGCTAAAGTATGGGTAAAACGGAAACCAGGCAATGTTACAAAGGCTGCAGAAATAATAGCACATGGGAAAGATAATACCATAACTGTTGTTTATTCAGGAGAAGATGATTATCAAATTGTACCCTTAACTCATATATTTTACTGTGAATGAGGCTGTGATAGTGGGTTTATGGACTCTAGAACTACAGCTGACGTTATATCTACCCTGCTTCTGGCAATTGTTTCCTTGTTTTGTTTGTTTGTTTGATTTTGTCTTTTCATCTGTTAAACTTGTTTGCTAGATTTGTTTCCTATAGGCTTAGTACCCTCCACCTGCAGATGCCTAATGGCTTAAGACAGAAGTCACCTCCTATCCATGATGGTGATGTGTCATCTCTGGACCTGAAGTTGACCAAACTCCAGATGCCAGCTAAAGAACTGATCTCTGAAATGGGACCTCTTGGGGAAGGGACAGTTCTACATCCAATCTCAGCAGGAAGTGGTTGTGGAACAAGAGACCTTTGCCTCTTACCCCAAGATTTTGGGCACCATTTGTTGAGGGAGAATGATGGTTGCCCCATTGACTTATGTAATGAATATGAAAGATCTTGGGGCTGAATGTAATAGTAATTTAAATGGAAAGATCTTTCTCACTAATTAATAGGCCCATATGATCTGCTCAAATCACCTGGAAGCCTGGGTCACATGTAGTGGGAGGAGCTTGCTGAAGAGGCAAAACAGGAAGGGTGGAGCAGAAAGGGGAAGAAGTGAGTGAGTCAGGTCAGGTCAGAGGGGAAAGAATGAAGGCCTACCGACACAGGCCCAACTGACAAATTGCGACAGCTGATAGTGAGAAGGCCCTGGCTGGGGGAGGGGAGGTTTGAGAATGGCTTTGACCTCTGCTGTGATCACGTTCATTAACTTTTTGGTCACTGCGATGGATTTTGCTTTCTGGTTCTGGGATTTGGCTTTCTGGTGTTAAATAATGTTTTTCTTCTGCCTTCTACATGGAGAGTCTTTTATATTTTGTAATTGAGTATAATGCTGGTATATTCATAGTCACCACCAGTGCTGTGAATATTGCCTTGGCGATACACCATGATCCTCCTGTGTTCTAGAACCTTCAATAGTTCCTTATTGACTTGAGGCTAAAAAATACAAATTCTTCTGTTTGGCATTTAAAGTCTTTCAAAATCTAGCCTCAGCCTGCCAAAGAGAGATTGATTTTACATATCTTCCCTCATTTACTCTAGCCAAACTGGCCCAAGGTCTACTAGCAGCTTCTCTTATGTGGCATTCCAATCCCCACCCCCATGAGATGGCTTTTGATGGGAATATTTTCCTTTCTCACTTCCACATCTTGAAAACTCAAATTCTCAGAGTTTACCTCATGTGCCACTTCTTACACAAAGCCTTTCCTCATCCCAATCCCTGCTCCCCAATTTAAAAAAAATATATGTTTTGTATATATTTTGTATTTACCTGTCTGTGTTCATATTGTTCCTCCCTTTGCTTTTGAATGTAAGCTCCTTGAGATCAAGGACTGACCTTATAACCCCAGCATTTTGCACAGTGCCTGGATCAAACTAAGCGCTATATAAATATTTGGTTGAAGTGATAGGAATAGAATGTTCTGAAATATCACTGATTTCAGCATTTCAGGAACTTTTTTCACCAAGAGACCAAAACCCCATCCTGTTTAATTTCTATCCGTATTGCTCCATATGTCTCCCTTGAAGAATCTGTTCGATGAGGTAGAAACCTCATTTTCTAATTTTGGCAACTTATTCATAAAAATATCACTTGGATATCATCCATTCTTGTTATGACATCTTGAGAAAGGTTTACTGGAGGACAGGGACAAGATCAAATGAGATATTTTTAAAGCATTTGACACAGGGTTTGGCACATAGAAAGAACTCAATAAAGTGTTTATTTCCTTTCCTACCTAAAATTATATTAGTCTTTGGATTCTAGGGCATTGGTCTTAAACACTTGCTAGTTGTGTGACCTTTGGCAAGTCACTCAACCTTGTTTGCCTTAGTTCTTCATTGGTCAAATGAACTGGAGAAGGAAATGGCAAACCACTCCAGTATCTCTGACAGGAAAACTCCAAATGGGGTCAGAGACAGTAGGACATGACCGAACAACAATAATATTCTAGGTCATACTATTGCTTCTCATTCACCTTATGGTCTACTAAGACCCCCAACAACTTTCTTCAAGTCCTACTTAAGTTGTTGAACTTAGAAACTGATGCCATAGTATAATAAAGACCTAAACATTGATATAATGTGCGTTGTTAAACTTCTTATCCATCTTATATTTCTACATAGTGATCATACTATTTTTAAGAGAGGAAGTATGGCAGAGTAGATAGAAAGCCAGACTCAAGGTCAAGAAGACTTGGATTCATTCCTTGCCTTTGACACATACTGTATGGGCAATTCACTTAACCTTACAATGCTCTGGGAACTCTCTGATTCACAGAGAAATTAATGATCTCTATTGGTAAGGGAAGTTTTCCCACTAGAGAGCTTCCTTTAGCAGTGATATCACAGGTCTGTACACACACACACACACACACACACACACACACACACACACACGTACCTCATTCACTCAATAAATATTGTGTACCTACTATGTGCAAAGTGTGATGTCAGTTGCTTTGGAAGATAAAAACATTAATAAAAAATAATCTCTGCCCTTGAGGGGCTTATAATATAGCATGGAGATAAAGGCGTATGTTTCGTCCTTTCAGTTATATCACTCTTCAAGACCCTATTTGGGGTTCTCTTTTCAAAGCTACTGCGGTGTGTCACCATTTCCTTTTCCAGCTTATTTTATAGATGAGGAAATGGAGGCAAACAAAGTTAAATGACTTGCCCAGAGTCATACAGCTGGTAAGCGTTTGATGCCAGATTTGAATTCAGGAAGAGGCATCTTTCTGATTCTAGGTTTGGCATTCTATCCACATCATTACCTTGTATGCTCAACAATATGTACATATGTTCTAATATAAAATGTGAAAGTGTTAACTCACTTTTCATTGAGAGGACTGCGATCACATCCAGTTAGAATTAAAGGAAAATTAATAGAGAAGATGGCATGTGGACAGGGTCTGGAAGGATGGGAAGTAACTGGAGTGACAGAACTTTCCAAGAGTGTAAGAAGGAATTATATAAGCAAAGGGGACTTTTAAAGGGAATGAGTAAAGGTAGAATGAAAGGAATTACTGGGAGATAAAACTGGAAAGACATAATTGGAATAAATCATAGATGCCCTTGAAGAACAAGTGAAAGAATTTGGCCTTTATTTGGTAAGAGAGAATTGTCTAAGTTTTTAAGTTTTCTAAGCTGGGAGAGGAGGAAAAGGGCTAATGATGCTAAGACAAGTCAACAAACATTTATCAAATGCTTACTATCTGTCAGGCACCACGCTAAGTTCATGCTTACAAAGAACAAAGAAATGCCAACACTGTGCCTGCCCTCAAGTATCTCACATTCTAATGTATGCAAACAACATAATAAAGAGGTAATCCCCAGCAGCTAGGGAGACTAGAAAGGCCTCTTATAGAAGATGTGGTTTGAACTGTCTTGAAGGAAGCCAGGGAGCTGAAGTGATGTGTAAGAGATTCTAGGTTTAGGGGAAAGCCAGTAAAAAGTCATGGAATTGAGACATCGATTGTTGGGGAGATGTAGTAAAGTATTTGAGGAACAGTAAAAAGTCCAGTAAGGTAGTTAAGTAATGCCATGTGCAGAGTACTGGGCCTGAAGTCAGGAAGACCTGAGTTCAAATCTGGCCTCAGTCACCTACTAGCTGTGTGACCCTGGGCAAGTCACTTAACCTGTTTGCCTCAGCTTCCTCATCTATAAAGAGAAATAGCAAATCATTCCAGTATCTTTGCCAAGAAAACCCCAAATGGGGTCACAAAGAGTTGAACACAACTGAAATGACTAAACAAAAAAAGGAGGCCAATTTATCTGGGGTACATGGGGGGAACTAAAGCATAGGAAAAGCAGAAAGGGAAAAGGCTATGAATGGCTTTAAGAAGCTTGGAAAATTATCAGAATTAGTCTTCATTTACTGCAGATTTACCTGGCAACACTGTAGAGACCGAAATCTGAGAAACTAGTTTGAAAGGCATTAGAATTATCAAGGCAAAAGGTACTTCACCTAAAGTGGTGGCAATGGGAATGAAAAGAAATGCGGAGACATGAAGGATGCTGCCAGATTAGAAATGAAAAGATGTGGCACCTGATTGGACACAGGGGTCAAGACAAGAATAAAAAATGGCTATGTAAATCACTGGATTTTGAGTATGAATGGATGGACAGTGATGCCATCAACAGACCTGGGAAGTCAGGAGAAGGAACAGACTTAGAAGAAAAGATGAGCTTGATTTTGGACATGTTGAACTTGCAATGATTTAGGATAATTAGGTAGAAACATATACAAACGAAGCAAATGGAAATAAATGTTGGTCTTGAGCTCAAGGGGTAACAGCCAAATGGCAAAATGGATAGAGTGCTAGGCCTGAAGTCAGAAAGAATCATATTCACAGTTCAAATCTGGCCTCAGACACTTCCTGGCTGTGTGACCCTGATCAAGTCACTTAAGCCCATCTGCTTCAGTTTCTTCATCTGCAAAATGAGCTAAAGAAGGAAATGGCAAACCACTCCAGTATGTTTGCCGGGAAGAGTCAGATACAATTAAAACAAATACACAACAGCTTGAGCTTAGGAGGGAGATCAGAGTAGCCCTGAGATGTGGCAGCTAATAAAAAGAAAATGATAGCTGAAGATCAGAAATTGTGATTGTGTCATCCTTTTTCTTACCCTGTATCAACAGTTATCAACTCTCATAATTTTTTCTTACGTATTTCAAATATATACCCTTTCCTCCATTTAAAAAGATAATACTCTAGGATAGGGCCTTCTAATCACCTGAATTTGCCCCAGGAGTCTTTCCCCATTGCACTCCATTCAACTTTGATGTCAATGTTATTTTTCTAAAGAATAGCTCTGACCATATCATATCCTTTGATCAATAAATTCCAATAACTTTTTATTACTTCAGCAATCCAAAATAAATTGCTTTGTATGACATTTAAATTTTTTTAACAGTATGCTCCCTTCCTATCTTTCTAGTCTTTTTCCCATATAACTTCTGTTTATGCAGTCTTTGGTTGCAATTGTTTGTGCTGCTTCTCACACACAGTGTTCCCTCTCATCTGCCTTCACTGTGACTCTCCTAAACTTTGCCCTATAGAATTCTTGGCTTCCTTTAGTCTCACATTAAGCACCATCTTCAACTCTTCCATAACACTTTCCCAGTCCCTCCAGATAGATGTTAGTGCCTTCCCTTCTAAAATTACCTTCTATTTTGTATTTATATGTTCTTATCTATGAACATCTATGTCTCCCTAATTAGAATGAATGCTTTTTGAAGATGTGTTTTTCTTTTTCTTTGCATTCCTAGCCCTTAATATATTGCTTTATACATTAGTAATAAATTCTAGTTGATTAGTTGATACAAGTATAGGAAGAGTCATATGGTCCCCACTCAATCTTATTTTAGCGATGAGTTTGGAGAAGAGGTCAGAGGACGAGACAAATGGAATTTTTCCATTTAAGCCATGGTAGGAGATTGTCAGATACAACCCTTGGGATCTCTTCTATGTCAAAGATGTTTTGTATTTATAACAAATGCCTACCCACCCAAGTAGTAACAAGAACAACAACAAACCTTTACAATCGCACTTTAAGGTTTACAAAGTTCTTTAACTATATTATCTCATTTGATCCTCACAACAACCCTGTGAGGTAGGTGTTATTGTCACTCCCATTATATAGCATCCAGAGGTTGAAAAAGAGTCAGATTTACAAAATGTCACAAGGCTAGTTAGTGACTCTTAAGTCCAAGGTTCATCCTGCAGTAACCAAATAATGTGATCAAATCAGTCAAATAACTGGTCATTTTAGTGGGAAAAGCATCAGGTAAAGCAAAAATCATGTTTGGTTTATGGAATGTCTCACTTTATAATCATTCTATCATCACACTGACTTAGCACAGGTGAACTTGCTAGATCTTATTCCTGTGGATTTTCATGATGTTTATTTCTTACAATTTTTCTGACTTTGCACCATCTTTCCTATTCTTCCCATTAATCATCTGCCCTTAAACCCATGGGCTATAATAACTTACTAAGTAGACTTTTTTGTTTTATCCCACAAATGATTTAAGGTGAGCCTTAAATCTGTAGACCATTTTTCCAAACCATGTTCATTCTATATTGATGTTCCCAAGAAATGTTCTACATAAAAAATGACAATCTCCATCCTTAAAAGTGCCAATGAGAGCTAGGAGGCTCATCTCCATACATTCAGAAATGATCATATTTTTAATAATATGCTTGCTTCTAGAGTGCCTATCTTTCCCAGGGGATCAAAGTTTGTTCATGTTCTGAGAGGTTCACCAATGAAATAGCAACAAGGAAATATACATGTGCGCTTGATCTTAAGTATAGGCAAGACTCTCTCATTGGGTCTGAGGAATAGCCAAAATCTATTTATTGTTAATGGCTTCCTTCAGTAACTCTAGTTTTGTAAAATGTTGAGGATCTAAGGATTCCAACTTTCCTCATAGCTCTTTCCCTCAACTGAACTAGTTCTTGAATCATAATCTTTTTGAGGGAAGTCTAGATGATCACAAAAGGTATCATTGTAGAACATGGAGTTGGATGACCTGGGAATCAATTCCTACCACTGAAACGTATTGGTTGTGTGATGCTGGACAAGACACTTAACCTCTAGGCAACTCCCTAAGAAAAAACGTTACAATCAGACAAGTTGCCCGATTTGCATATTAGAAAAAAAATTCTGCACCAAGAGTTTCCTATATCAATATTATTATGAGATAAATAAACACATCTTAAATTTAGAGATGGAGGAGAACTTAAGAATTATTAATTGAAACAGTCTCCCCCCATCTCATCCCCATTTTTCAACTGTGGAAATAGAGTCTGAGAGGAGAAGAAACTGGCCCAAGGCTGGATTTGTTCCTTGTTCTTTTCCCTTCAGGGTATGCATTATCTTTCTCTTTCAATGAATCTTTATAGAACATACACTTGTTCCTTCACCCCCTTGATTAGCACCTGGTTTTGAAAAATAAAACAGCTAGAATTCAAAACCAGGTCATCCATCAATAAATCCATTTCTCTTTCCAACATCCTGCTTCCAAATAAATTCAAGCACTTAGTTTCTATAAGAATCTCTAAGTTCATGAATCTAATTTCACTGTAAGCTACAAACTTACCCATTAATGATTTACTTGGAAATACCACTGAATCAACAGGGACTGGACACCAACCTCCTTTAACTCAGTCCAGCCACTTTCCCAAAAGAAATTACTTGAAAAGCATAATTCCAGGCGATGGATACTGGCCACTGTAAGATGGCCTTTAAAACAGCTGCCTCATCATTAAGAAGTACTGTTACAGCTTCAAGGTTACCATCACATTTATCTAGAAGGGAAGTAGCTAAAAAGCTGAAGAAGAACAAGAGGAAATAAACGGTTTTCATTTCAAAGCCAAGGTATTTGAAGAGGGGAAAAAAGAACGAGGGCTGCATAACACTGACATTTTTATTAGAATTCATTTGTAACAAATGGAACTTGTGTCAGCAAAGAACTGATTTTCATACAGACGTCTTTCGCCACCAATGTAACGAAGTAAGAAAATAAAAAGCACGCCTTTCATTCTGTAAAACATTTACGCGTACTACTAATTAGAGGTAATTGTATTTTTTTAACAAGCCATTTTACAAGTTATTTTTTTTTTATTTTTTCAGTCTATGCATCCAAAACGAGAGCAAAGAACACAATTTTTATTATCTTTGTAAAGACACTCCAAGCTTGAATGGCAAAGCCACGGGACAGATGGAGAGGATGGATCTGCAGCCTTCTGATATCTGCTGGAGTATCAGGGCACCCAAAAACCCAAAGAAAACCAAAATTTGAAAAAGAAAAATGAGTTGGGGGAAGGGAGAGATTAAAAAAAGAGAGAGATCTAGAGAGATAAAGAAATAAAACAAAACAAAAAAGAAAACAGGAAAGGAAAAAAAGCCACATCACCACTGCAGACTTTTCTTCCTCCTGTTTCCATGTTCTGTGTTATTTACATACACACAAGTGAATTTCAGAAGCAGTTTCTTACAGATGGGTTCAAGTAATAACATTATTGGGTGTAGAATCAATAGGGCAGTGCATAGTACAAAGGTATAGAAAGTGCAAATCTCCCTAGAGGCCCTTCCCTCCCCCGGCTGTCCTCACCATTGTCTAACCATGCAAATCATTTTTAAAAAAGAGATAAAATAAAGTTCTGTACAAATCATTTTTATATATTTTGATTTTTTTACCATTATAACTAATTACAAAATTATACATAACTACACATACATAGGTAAATAATAGCACCGTACTGATTATGGTGATAAAACTAATTTTGAATCTTGGAGAATTATGAGAACTGTAGGTAAGGAAACTTACCTTGGAAATGAAAAAAAAAAAATGATAGAATGGCTATACAGAAAAGTACAGAAAATGGAATGCACATCAATGACGCATTTAGGGTGTCGTCTTTAAAGACAACTTCCCGAACAGCAAGATTTCTGGAATAGTCTCCGCCTCTTTTGTCTGTGGTATTTTCCTTGTTCTTTTTGGTCTTGTCACTCGTTTTTACCAAATGGGCAGAAGTTTTCTGGAGAGACATTGCTCTTAGACTGGACAGCTCTGGTGGGCAATGGTCCTTCCGATTCTACGTTTCCAAAATGGTGTGTTTCCACGATGCATGTCTGGCTGACTCCCTATGTTTGGCTAAAAGAACATTACTGCACTAAGTTATCTGGCACTTTTAATAACTCTTCGAAAGATACAAATTAAAAGAAAACACAACAATAAAACCACATAGTGCACATTCTTCTCTGGTTCTGATGTAGGTTTATAGAGTCTCATTCTGAGGTAGCCTTCTAGATACTTTTTATTATTAATTATTATATATATTTTTTACAAAAGTGCTCAAATACAATGCTTGCAAGTGTTTGGTCTCTTGGATTTCTTTCTGCTAGCAATGGGAAAATATGAAAAAAATAGCCTTATATGTGAAATATACATGCAGTCAAACTCAAACTGTGGTATTATCGTTATACCAAACCTCTTTCAGAGTTCCTCAGAAAAGATTTTTTAAAAGAGTTGCTCGAAATGGTACAGGACAAGGCAGAAACCAGTACTGTCCTCCATGGCTTTCTACATATTTTCTGGGAAATATTTAATGATGTTTGGCGGGCTTTTCCTCCTACTTGAAAAGTCCAAATGCAGTGTTGATGATGCTCTAAACGTTGCCAAATGACGTGTTTCTCCTTAAAACAGATACATCTAGTGCAGTACTACATGTTCCCAATAGCAATACTGGCATTACGTGTTTCAGTTCTGAGAGCAGATTTGGAAGGGACTATTTGAAGGGAATTAGTAGTCTTGCATGATGTAGGGAATTACGGAAGGAAATAGGGCCCTGACTATCCAAGCGCTTTGGGCTGGTATATTCACTCATTAACATCCCCTACTCAGGTGGAATCTAGGAATGCATTATTACTCAAAGTATTTTTGTACATGTGCTAAAAAGATAATGCTTTAATTGGAAGGTTAACAGATATGAATAATTAATGTAAATACAAATGAAAAGTGAAAACGAAATGCTATTAAAATAGGCATCAATTATAAGGCACTCTAAATGCAAAATTAAAATAAAAACCAGCATTTTCTAGGAATGCTGTATGCCACACAATGTTTCTGACTGAACAGAGCAACATGAGTTTGGCTTTGCCCCTGTTACATATCATAAATGCAAATTTCGTAGCACATACTATAGACAATATACGATTGAATACACTTTTTTTTAAACAACTTGATAGTTGATATATTACAACATTCTCCCCTCCTAAAGGGATATGCACTGACCTTTCCCACATGCACACCTCTTATTTAATATTTAATAATATGATTTTTATTGCACTAGAGGGTTACAAATATTGAACTTCATTGGAAGCCTCACTAACAAAATATTACTTGGGTATGGGTATGAATTTGGGGGATGGGGTAGGGATTTAGGGGTGAGGTTTGACGATCACTGATGTGCATTCCTCATTTCCCTTAAAACCAAAGTTTTCTGAAATTCAGAAATGTAAAAATGTAAAAAAAGAAAAAAAAGTAATTGAATGCGGTGTTCTAGATACCTTGTCCACCACTTTGAAGAAATCAAATTGCGGAAGAACTAATAGCTATCTCTGTATTCATGAGAGGATACACTATATATACATACATATACATCCATGAGGAATGGATCTATATGTATCTATATGTTAGCAGCAGCTTTATACTTTGCGCCTCCCTGTTGATTCCAAAAGAAAAAAAAACAAACAAAAAAAGAAAGGCAAAACCCAAACCCCTCACATGGATTATCCAATCAAAATGGGTACTTCCTTTTACAATGAAACTGAACAGAAATATAAAAGAAATATCTGACAAAACCGTGGTACTGTAGATAAATATAGGACTGCACAAAAATGTGCAAATTTTCAAATTATTTAACATTTCTACAGCAAGATATTACAGATAACAGTTCTACTGCTTAAAAAAATCTATGATTTTGAAATCAAAAATGAAGTTATGCAACTTTTGTCTTTAAATTCACTTCATTGAATAATAACCTTTTGTTAAAAAAAAAAAGAGGAAAGAAGTTTACACAGTTAAAAATGAAGCACAGGTCAGCAGTATCTTTACAATACTAAAAAACTAAATCAAGGACTTTCTTTTTAAACATTCCCCCCTCCCCTTTCCCCTAAAGTGTTATTATGAGCGGTATGGTGGGAAGGGGTGATGTTGAAGCAGAGTCCATTGGTGTGTTTGTGGTTGAAGTTGCTGTAGTTTGAAGAAGCCAGGAAATGGCCTGCTTAACAAACATCTTGCCCCGAATTGTTGGACTCTCCAGATTTCCCCCTTCATGCAATCCTGGACAAGATGATGGTTCTTTGCAATAATTTCCTCTTCCCTTTAATTTCAACCAAAGTTGAATCCTTGAGGTATCTGTAAATGAAATCCTTCAGATGCCTCACCAGTCAGGATTCTCTTTATTATTTTTCAGGTTAGATTATTAAACTGTGAATTCTTGGTCCACATGGAATCGTTTTTTATTTCTTTTTTTTTCCTTTGTTTTTGTTTGTTCTGCTTTTAGTGTTCCCACTGATTGGTCTTTAGCTAGAAGTGACAAAGTCCTTCTCCAGCACGGTGTATGGCTCAGAAGAGGCTCTCCAGATCTTAAAAGGCCTGCAGTAAAGATCCAGGTAGGAGCAGGGGATTTTACGTTGCATAGTGATCAAAGCTGCCCAGGTATTCTAGTGCGGCACGGTAGCAGAACTGATACTGATCCTGAAAGAGAAGAAGGTGAGGAAAACCAAAATGTAAAGAAGGAAGTAGACTCTGTTTCTTTTTATCCAACCACGCTTTTTAATGGAGGAGAGAAAGGATGAAGCCAAAGCAACCGATCAATTCAGTCAATGCAAGCAATCAATCAAGTAAGTAAACACAGTCAGCTTCTGCTCCCTGAATGAAGCAGTCAGTTCAAGTAAAGTACTTAATGACCAAGTGATCTAGGACATGCAGCTTTACCATTTTAAGTCTCAGTTTCCTAATCTGTAAAATAGAGGCAACCATAATAACTGTATAGACTTACATAGAACTTTGAGGAGTAGGGTGCCATAATGGACAAGAAGAAATCCTTGGGGTCCACAACAGATCAGGATTTAAGTTCTGCCACTGATTTTTACTAACTAGGGAGACAAAGGCAAGTTACCTAGCCTTTTTAGTGCCCTCAGACAACTCTAAGATACAGATGAGTTATCGATTTGCATAGGTAGAAGAGGATTCCATACTAAGGAAGCCCAGGGTCTAGACAAATATCATCAACACCTTTGTTACTGCAATATGACATTGTTTCACAAAAACTGAAGAACAACATTTTTAATAGGTTTTTCATACAAAATGCTAAAGTTCTCTCCAAGCTATGAACAGAATAAATAAAAGCCTTCAATTCTAGTAGAAGAAATCAAAATCGTGTGGAGATTGGCTGAAACATGTATCATCCTGTCTGCTATAGAAGTGGTCCCCAAGATGCTTTCCATAAGGCTAGCACAGATTAGTGTACATTCCTAGATGTCTTCTATTTAATTACAAAAGGAATGTTATGTACGTATGCAAGAGTCTACGGAATATTGAATTTAAAGCAATAGCAGGATAGTGACTTCTCTGAGAACCATTTCTGACTGAACCCCACCAAAATAAGATAAGAATGAGATAATAATACCGCTAGAATGAAATAAAAATTATTACTTTCATGTTTTCAGAATGATTTGCCTAGGTCAATTCATTTTATGAGATGATGCGACAGGAGATATTGTTGTACGAAGATGAGTAGAGAAAATGCAAAATGTTGACTGGAGAACAGAAGACCTTGTCAGGACATGATAGCTGTATTTGATGGGGTAGCTATAGCATAGAAATGGAAAGAAAACTGACTTTGGAGCTAGAGCAACTGCATTTCAATTCTCCCTCAGATTCATATTACCTGTGTGACCTAGGGTAAGGATCTTAATCTCTCTGGGTCTGAATTGCCTCATTTGCAAAAAAAAAAAGGGGGATTTGGAATGCATGGACTATAGTCAGTGCACAAAAGCACCTATTATGTGCCAAGCTTTATGCTAAGCACTAGGCATACAAAAAGAGGCAGAAGATAGCCTCTGCTCTCAAGGAGTTCACAATGGAATGAGGGAGGCAACTAGTAAACAAATACGTAGAAATTATACACAAGAAAAACAGGAAGTAATTAAAAGAGAGAAAGCTCTAGAATTAAGAGAGGTTAAAAGAGACTTCTTTTAGAAGATGGGATTTTGGTAGGTATTTGGGGGAAGCCAGGGAAAACAGTAGCTGAAGATTAGGAGGGAGAGCATTTCAGGCATGGGGGCCAGACAGCTAGACAAAAGGTTCAGAACCAAGAAATGGAAATGTCTTGTTTGAGGAACAGTAAGGAAGTTGGTGTCACTGGATCAAAAAAGACATGTTGGGGAATAAGTGTGGGTAGGTAGGTTATGAAGACCTCTGAATACCAAGCAGAGGGTTTTATATCTGACTCTTGAGTTAACTGAGAGCTACTTGAAATTACTGAGCAGAGGGGTGGAGTGTGGAATAGTCAGACCCGTGCTTAGAAAAATCAGTTTAGTGGCTGAATGGAGGATGGACTGGAGTGAGGAGAGACTCAAGGCAGGCAGATCCACTAGTAACTATTGCAATCAATAATCCAGGTGTGAGGAGATGAGTGTCTACACCAGAGTATTGGCAAATTCAGAGGAGAGAAGGGGGGATATTTGAGAGATGCTACGAAGGTGAAATTGACAGGTCTTGGCAACAGATTGGAAATGAGGGGTGGGGTGGGTAAGAGACCATGAGGAGTCTTACAAGGTTCCTTCCAATCTATGATTCCATGATACTAATTCTACTTGGTTCTATACAAGGTAGAAGTAGGGGCAATGTGTGGGTACAAGGTACAGAGAAAAAGATTTCGGGTCAATGAAAGGAAAAAGTTCCTAAAAATTAGAGCATCCAAAATTGGAATTAAGAGGCAATGGTTTTCCTATCCCTGGAGCTCTTAAAACAAAGATCTGGTGTCCAGTTGTCAGTACTACTGTGGAAAAGACATCCTGTGCAAGCATACATTGGATTGGGCAGTGTGAAGGAGTGGAAAGAGGACTAGATATGGGAACAGAGATCTGTGTTAGAACACCAATTTTGTTATTTACTGCTACCTGTATAAACTTGAGCAAATCCTTTAACCTTTCTAGGCCTCAGTTTCTCAGTTATACAATGGACTAGATGCCCTTTAAAGTTCCTTTTAGCTCTAAATCTATCATCCCTTCACCTCAGAGATTCAGTAACCTCAAATCCAGAGAAAAAACCAGATTCATTTGTTTTCTGTTACTTCAAACAGACTTTAAATCATAAAATAAAATTTTTATTGGGAAAATGGTACCATGATGCCTGTAAGCAAAATCTCCAGTCTCCCTTTTGATGCATATAAATAAATGAATGAGGTGGTTGGAAACCCGTGAACATGGGATAGCAGGCTGTGGGAATCATTTGTACTATGTCCTGGACTTTCCAGGCCCTCATGGAAAGGCATTTCATTTTATTCAATCTAGATTGCTAGGAAAGGGCTTCAGGCAATCGGCTGCCCTAACACAAACAATCTGCTTCATTTCACATAATGCAATTTGATTGCTAGAGGTCTGTAGCATAAAGAACTGAATGAAAATAACACAGAGCATGAAATAATTCTGATTTTGATGAGGAAGAAAACTGTTATTTCAGGGAGGGCCAATGCATTATAACAGAGCAGGGACAAAGGACAGAAGACAAAGGCTTCTGCTGTAGACATAGCAATAGAAAAATAAATAAATGAAATTATGAAATCATGATTTTTTCATTGAACTTAAAACATATTTCCGGGAACCAATGGGGCTGAAAGTGAATATCTTTCATTTGTTTAAATGTGCTTTTATTTTGTACAGTAAAAATAGTCGTGCAAAATAAATGGAATTCACTTTTAAATTTTGTCACAGTGAGTTAGTTACTTGGTTAAGAGACTTTTGAGTGTTCTAATTTCTTTTTCCTTCTTTAAACTCCTCAGGCTGTTTTAATAATTTTTCATTTCTTAAGTCAAATTCTGGCACTACTATCACATCTTGTATGAGAGACTATCTAGTGGATATTCTCCAGACAATTATAATGAGCTATTTTCTTATAAACAGTTTCCTTCCAATCATTATTTCTCACATCATCTTTTGAGATAGCAGGGCCAGGAGGTGCAGTTGACTAAAACCCCATTTAATGCCAGTCTATGAATCATCAAATTGTGTGCGTATATATTAGTAGACTGGAAAACAAGGGGAAATGGAAAATTCAGGGGTTTACCCAAAGGTATTAAAGATGGCAAATGGTGACAATAAAGCTCCTTCACAGGGCTGATGCTTAAATGAGACGATGTAAACTAAATGCTTTGCCAAGTTTGAAATGCTATAAAACATCACTTTCTGTTCTTATCATCATCTCCATCATCATGTTCTTCTTCGTCTCAGCCTGTTTTTTTTTTTTTTTCCGGTAGGGCTTAGAGAGCAATGGTCTTTTGATAATTAGATGATAGTTTGATAAATTTTTATAATAGCCTGCTCTTACCGTTCATTTAAAATTATTGTTCTACAGATTATTGCAGAGGTGGCTACAATAACATTTTATTTTGTTTTTAGCTGAGTTACAGTATTAGGATACGGAAAGCTCATCCTCTGTAGACTTACTGAAAGTTTAGCAGATATAACAAGAGTGGGAGGACAGAAAAAGAGAGATGCTATCTGAACCTTTTTCTGGATCTTTATAGTTTTAAATCTTTTTATTCCATTTAACTTGGAGATTATGACCATCTGCTATGACCACGTCTATTAAGAACACTGTTCTCCTGATTGTGAGAAATAGTTCTGTCTCTGATAATGGCCTATTGTCAGTGCAGGTTAGAGGTGGAACTCTCCTGGATATTTTCAGGTCTGGATTTGTATAATGGGGATCTCTTATCTATCAGTTCATAAGACATAGTGAACTTCTGCTGTATAATTTTAGCTACTAGATCATGTCTTATAGGTATTTGACAGGTGCTACATTTTTATTACATCCATCAGTGGCATGTTGCAGTTTCTACAGTTTCCTTTCATGTTTAACTTTTCTCCCCTTCAGGACAACCCTTCTGAAATTGGTGGTGGCAATGACCTGGCCCTGAATTATCATGAAAAAAATATCTCTGCTTTCACACACAGGTTCACATGACTTAATCCATTGCGTTGAAGCTTTTTCTGTTGATGTACTATTGATTTGGTTCATTAGTGCCGATATCAGCCATGGTGGAGCCTTTGGATTCCATTCTCAGATGTTAGTCATTTCACAGACTCTATCCAGAAGTAAACCACTTTTAAGTTTTATTATTTATTATCTCAGTCTTCTCACCTTTTTCAATGAGGTTGAGATAAAAAAAATCATGCTATTATTATTTTTAAAAATGTGTCAGATATGTCACGGAGAATCCAACATGACCTAGTTCTGCCGGGACACCATTGGGTGGGTGTCTGTTGCCAATGCCTCCTAGGTGTCATTGACTTTCTTAAAGGGAAGACCAGAACTTGTTTCTTGTGAGATTTGATACCACCTGCCATCCCCAAATGCAGATTGCCTCTACTCACCTCTGTCTGTACCATGGCTGGCCGTTGTGTCCTTAGCATTTTGACAGTTTGGAAGATATCTACAACACCTTCATATCTCATTCTTTCCAATACAATGCTCAGTGTTATAAAGACACCTGTTCTTCCAACACCGGCACTACAACAGGAATAGATTACAAGGTTAGTCAGTGGAAAACTCTTAGAAGTTGTCACTTACTCCAGAGGTAGATTAACACTTATCACAACAATTTCCTGAAACCAGAGAAGGAAGTCTTTACACAAAGGCCTGAAAGGTATGAAAACTGTTCATGAAATTCAGCAGGGGTCTCAAGAAAAAAAAAATAATGACTAGGGACTGTTCTTGGGCAAATGCAAAACGATACTCCATGTAAGAATAAAGGACATGAGATTTCATCAGTGTAGGAAACTTATTTAACACAAATTTCCAAAAATATGTATCTCAATCTGTCTATGGTTTAACAGATAAGTCTTTTTTAGTTACTTGAGGCCTATAGTGGTAAAGTAACTTGCCCAGGGTCACATATCTAATAAGTGTCAAAGTCTGGATCTGACTCCATGCCTCACAGACCATCCAGTATCTCACAATGCCTTTTATATGGGGTAACAGTGATTAAATACTCTAGAATACAGCAACCCTATGAGAGTCACATTGGGTCATTCTGAAATAACTCAGCAGTTTTTAAATCTGCAATACAGTTGGATGGCAGCCAGTACACATAAAATAGAGATTTCAGTATGTCATTCATACAGGCTGCATCTGTGGGCCCTGAAATTACACTTGGATATTCAGTGTTTTAAAACTGGAAGTGTTGCTGGTGGTTCAAGTTGGTTCCCACAAGAGCAGAAGAGTGATGGCTACCTTTAGGATATCTTTGCAAGTAGTTAATCTCTTGGGGGAATCTACTTTTATACGAAGCAGGACACATACACATCTACATAATACACATATCTATCATTCTGTATATGAAAAAAACAGCCAAGGACATAGAGTGAACAAAATTCACTGCTGATTTTGAGGAGGAGGAAAGGGGCATTTCACAGGAGATAAAATACCAGAATTCTCTGTGTTGTTTGTGCAACATTTTGGGGGCTATTTTCTATTTTACCCACTCCTCCTTTTTTTTCCTTATTATTTTAAGACAATTCTTTTGAATCTTTCCAGCAGCAAGAGAAGGAAATTAATTCATAGCTGTACTCTTAAGAAGCAAGGAAGCATCTGGAGGCTTAGGTAATGAGGAAAACAGTGAATAATATGAAAAATCTCTACACTTTCAGATACTAATTAAGCAGCATGTGTAACGCTTGGGTACAGTCTGTGGAAAACGGATGGATTCATTTACTTTTGGGTTGTAGCTGACGAGCATATACAAATAGTGTAGCATTTTTTGGTGCAAGATCTTTTTAAAGATTCAAAACAGAAATGTTAAGGGATGCTTCTAATATTTCCGGCATTCTTTCAAAAGTAGCCTGCTCTGCTGACCAGTAGATGAGGCTTTTCTGTAAAGAAAGGTTAATTGATCATTTCCTAAAAAGAGGATGGTACTACAACTGAGCAACCCTCGCTTTAGTTTTGCACAGACATAATTGCAGTACTTCTGGTTTTCCTCCTAAGCGCTGAGTGACCTAGTTAATTAACTAGATAATTTGTATGTTAAATTTAGGTATAAACAATAAAAAACTTAGTAGTAGTTTCTGGGAATTCCTTGAATACTGTAATTTTTTTTCTTTGTATCCTTAGTCCCTAGTGCAGTTTGCCAGACATACAATAATTACAACTTAATGGGTGTTCATTGAGATTAGCATTAGGGAATGGCTAAACAAATTGTGCTACATGAATGTAATGGAATATTGAGTGAACTACAAGAAACAAGGAATTCAGAAAAGTAAATGAGAAGTTATATGAACTGATGCAGGATGAAGTAAGCAATACAAGGAAACCAATATGAGCAACATTATAGAAAAGAACAACAAGAAAAGGCAGAATGGAAAATTGCCTAATTAGAATGGCCAAGGTTGGCCCTGGAAGGGAGTCAAGGAGTCCTTCCTCACAAAGCTGGGGGACTATGGCTGTGGGATACCAGTTATACTGGCTGATGAGATGAATGCATTAAATTTTGTAGAACTGACATTTTCTCCTTTAAAATCTTAATCCCAAGAGAAAGTATACAGGGTACAAGAGAGAAGGGATGAATATATTCAGAAACAAGGGTTAAATTAAAAGTGATATCAATAACAATAAAAGATAAATACATTTTAAAAACACATGCTTATTGGATTGAATGGTCCTAGAATTCCTGTGTCCCTAGGACATATCCACATTACAGTGTAATAGCAGAAATGATAATCACAGTGCCTAAGAAACTAAAGGACACATTCGATTGAAGCTACTGAATATCTTTAAGTATCAAGTATTAGTCGAATAAGTTTTTTCCATAATAATACCATAAATCATCAAACTTGGTGATATCAAAGGCATATCAGATAACAGAAGCAAGGGTTAAAATGACAACGGAGTGTTGAGGCAATTATCCAGACAAATTAAAAAAATCTGAACTGGTGAGTTTTCTGTCAGTTTTGATTAAATCCAGCGTAAAATTACCTCATCCTTCTTATTCCTTTGATTGTATAGAGATAAAGAAAAGATTTCCAAATAACTGAACTGGGAAGCAAAACACTCCAATAAAGCAGGTTTGTCCTTACGATATACTGCATTTATTCTGCTAAGAGCTATACCTTTATGGAACACTATTAATATGTAAAATGCTGACTGAATCTAAGAAAAAAAGGTTAAAAGATTAAAAATAAAGATTCCATGTTAACTTAAGTATAATGTAAGTTGAATAAAATAAGATGTCCCTTTGATGCAATGTTTTATTGCACAAATCTAAAAAAATACCACAAATATCCTTTCCAAATAGCTTGTTTCCCCTTTTTTCATTAATTCGGATAATTCAAATTAGAAAATGCTATGGAAACTATTAGAAATAATTAACTAGGAAAGACCCCATTTTCTGATAAAGCAATAGTTTTCAATTTGACAGTCAATGTAACGGGTATAGTATTCAAATTGTACAACCAGCCAATTAATGGGCAAGAAACAGTGAAAATTGTGAAGTGATTGCTTTTTTTCAGTATTCCTGAAAGACATTTGTTAGTAATGCTATATATTAGGATGAGGAATATGTGACTGTGAATTAAAAAGTAGAGTTTTCAATGAAACATCTAACCCCACTTCCTGTTCTATGCATATTCTTCTCAGAGAAAATAAGTACTTTTCAAGAATCTTCCAATTTCACCAGAAGATGGAAGAACAGGTCATTGCCTTTACTTTAATAATATATAATACATTTTAAGAGTTTAATTGTAAATTCACTATAACAATCTGCCTAATATTCACATGTATTAGGCACAGACTCATTTTCGAAGATGATCGTGCCTTTGATTGCAAAAAAGAAAATTAATTTACCACTGATTCTCAACCTACCTGCAGTGAACTGAGATAGGTCCATCTTGTCCAAACTGCTCTTTTGTTTTATGTACTTGGCCAATGAAGTCAATGAAACCCTCTCCAGATTTTGGCACTCCTTGCTCTGGCCAGTCAGTGAACTGGAATTGCCTCACTGTTCGGGACTGACCGTCCTTTAGAGGGACCATGTGCCAGAAGAAAGGTCCAAGATGATTCCATGTCATGGCAGCAGTCACAAAAAGTTAATTATTTTGTAAAACACAAAGGGTGGAAGGAGAAAGAGAGTTAGGATCATATTTAATCAGTAACTTCTAATTACAATTCCTGATAAGCTGAGTTTTTGCTCAAACAACCAATGACATATATACCTAGTTCACATATGAAAGAATATAATGTCATTAACCACTATCACTTTCAGTTACACATGTTGAACTCCCATTAAACAGGGAGGTTTTTATTCAGCTTTGTGACTTTCCCTTTCTAACCGAAATCAGTAGACCATTTGACTGGAACCCTAGAGAACGTAGGTTCTGTATGCTCCTTCTGAAGCAAAACATGTCTCCATATTTCCCTAAACATGCACATTTCTAAAAAGTGTCAAAATCTAAGTGCAGAACACAGGTCTCTCACATCTTTATAACCTGAAGAACACATACCCCAGACAAAAGATTTCACTGATGTCACTGCAATCCCAAACAAGCTGGGTTTGCTCATTTTCTAGTATTGTCAAACTGCAAATGGTGACGTTTAAAGGATCTGACACAAATTGAGTAGCTGCTGTTAACCTTCATGCCTCCTGGACACCCCACGCATCTTGAAGGCATCCTGTTTCCAGCCATGACAGAATAAAGAGCATATGTTATGTCACTGTGCCTTTAAGCAGAAAGTGAGGCATCTTTCAAGGAAAGCAAAGAGACCATTAGCAACTAAATGCTCTGCCTTGAAAATGGACTTCTGCAGGCCTGACCTCATGAATCACCCAGTGCTCACTGGATAAAGAACGTGGAAGCAAACAAACAAACAAACAAATGGACAAAGGCAGAATGAAAGCTAGAGGCAAAAAAATTCTTTCTTTTCCAAAATAATTAAGCATGATTGCTGTGACACTGGAAATACAGGTCACTTTAAAAGATAAGAATAAAGGTCTCTACTGTTTCCTTCTGAAGATTTTCTTTCTCTTTTTTTAAGCTACTGCCTTCAAACCTTCAGAGGTAGGAAAAGGACGGACTACTCATGAAATCTATCTACCTTTGCACAGGAAAGAATAAGAAATATATTTGTTGCCTTCTCACCACCACTGTTTGGGGATGAGGAGGGAAGGGAACGCCTTTGAAAATCTGTGCAAATGAATGAAACCTCGTTGGTGAGGGTCATCCTCATTTTGAGACCCAGGTATGTGAAGCTTTCCCAGGATGTAGGTAACAATGCAAGGCTGATAAAAGTTTTTCCTTTGACCTCAGTGCAAAAAAGGTAGCTTGAAAAGATATCGCAACGAATCAGCAAAGTTGACAATTTCCACAGGAACCAGATGTGATGCATGCTTCAGTAGCTGCCTTGAGTGATTAGGGAGGCTCCATCAACTAGGTAACAACACTGAAAAGCAAGGAACTTAAGCATTTGGCCTAATGCCAACTGATGGTGAGTTCCTGCATGAGCCCAATTTCCCCTTCATTGTTTTGGGAGTAACAAGTGCTAGGGTTCCCTTGATCACAACATTAAATTTACAAAAGGGCTTGAAAGCACAAGAAAGGAGGCTAGGCAATATATGGTAATATTTGTTCTCTCTTGGACATCCTGGAGATTTAGTTTCTGACTACTGTTTCTACTAATGGCTACAGGAATCATATGAGTAAATCTTTACAGTATGGAGGAGAAATCACATGACTCTATTTAAAGGTTACCTATTTAGTAATATTGTAGCCTTGAAAGCCAACATGCTTTCTAAATAGGGAAACTCAGATTAGAAATAGCACGAATAAAAGCGGAAAGCACTGGAGCAGCTATGAAAGATATAAATCCTGAGAATCTCTTTTTGAAATGTAAGGGAATTTTTTCTTTATTATTATTATTTTTTAATTTTATTTTTAATTTATGGAACAAGCACTTCCATAACAGAGTACAATAAAATAGATGATTGCACATGAAACTGCAGATCTGTTTCATACAACTTGCCATTACTTCTAAATATATAAGAAAGTTACTATGTGAAGAAATTTCAATTCAATCTCTTTTATCGATTTCACCCGAGTTTGCTTGACTAGATTTGTGATTGAGGGGAACAGGTAAATATTTTTTATGTTTGGGGCTCTGGTTCATATTCCTTTGTGGATTAGCACCTCTAAATATATTCCTCCTCTAAATGACTTGCACTTATAAACACTTTCTAGTTTTGAAAGGAAGCACGGAAATTTTATAATAGTGTTGAAGGGTTATCAAGGCTTTAGGTAAAGATAATGATATTAACGCTGAGCACTTCTACATCTTTGAAGTTTATATATATTTATATATCTTTATATATGTGTATGTAAACACATGCACACACACATACACTCATACACACATATGTATATGTATAAAATTTGGTCATCACAATAGACCTGTTGGGCAGATAGCTTAAACGTTATCATCCACATTTTAGAAATGAAGACTTTGAGAGAAGTTCAATGACTAGACAAAGATCCTGTAGGTAGTGGCAGAGCTGGAACTCTCAGTTCTTCTGAATCCAAGTCCAATGACTATTCCATTGTACCACATGGCCTTTCTCAGACTGAAGCAGATGCGGTAGCTGGTTCAAACACAATCACTTTCAACACAGTTAAGATTTTGAACTTTCTGACTCAATGATCCTGTTAACTTAGGCCAACAAAACTGCTGAATGTTAAAAAAAATTTCCTCAGGTCATGTGAGCATGTAGATTCCTCTCTTGTAATCCATGTTAACTGGGGGAGGCTGAGATGAATTCACTTTGGGAATTCTGAGCTGCAGAAGGGCATCTGCACCAAGACTGTTATTAATAGGGTGGGCTTCTAGGAGAGAGGTGATCAAAAGTTGCCTGAGCAGAGAACTGGCTTAAGTCTGAAATGGAACGGATCAAAGCTTCCTTGGCAGTCAGTAGTGGGACTGGGAATCTGAGTGGCATTGTACTTTCAGCCTGATTAAGAGATGAAGGCTCAGTCTCAAAAACAACAGACAAACAAATAAAACAAAAACAGAAGCAGCTTTGGGTTGGTCTCAGAGCCAGATTTGGGGGATTAGGTGATAATCTAACATGATGATTGGTTGAGAGATTTGCCTTCCAAGAAAAAAAAACATATTAAATAAAGCACTCTATCCTGGTGTTCTAGTTCACTATCCTACAGAAACCATTCCAAAGACACAGCAAAGCTTCACAGTGATTCTGCTACGCTATAATGCCATTTTGAAATCATGATTTGGAAGTGGCCAGACAGAACATCTCACTGAGAGTGGAGTCTTAGAATCAGCCTAAGATAAGAAATGTAAAATAAAAATTAGCCAGTAAGGGTCATGCATGGATGCATAGTTCTTGTGGACAGACATATTAGAGCATAAGGAATAAACCATGCCAGGGAGCAAATTAGAATGTGCAAAGACTGTCAGCTTTTTAAAAGAATGCTATTTGCTCGGCAGTTTTAAAATCAGACCAAATTAACCTTTCTGCTCACATGACCTACAGGGTTTTGCAAAACAACAAGATATTTATAGCCGTAAGTGATAAAAAAGCAAAGAAAGCTCAAAAGAGAGCAAGAGAAGGTGAATGGATGTGCAACCTTCCAATTAGTAAATGTTTTCCAGCACAAACACTTAGAAAATGCAATCTCAAACCTGTACTGCCAGATATTAAGCCTGAAATAAAGCCAATCCCTGGTTTTTGTGTAGAGTTTGCCAAATATAGGGCAAGTTACCATACAAAGAAGGAAGGAAGGAAGGAAAGAAATTGAGAGAGGGAGAGAGAGAGGGAGAGAGAGAGAAAGAGAGAGAGGGAGAGAGAGAGAAAGAGAGAGAGAGAGAGAGAGACAGAGAGAGAGAGAGAGACAGAGAGACAGAGAGAGAGAGAGAGAGAGAGACAGAGAGAGAGAGAGAGAGAGAATAAGAATGGAAAGGAAGAAGAGGGGAGAGATGAGACTTTGCTAACTTACCCTGGCGTCTGTGACCTTGAATTCCCTTAGAATATACTGTGGCATATTGTACTCAGCCATTGGATCTACCACAAAGTATTGATACCTTGCTGAACGTTCTGCAGGCCAATACTGGTGACATTTTTCCTAAAAGAGAGAGAGGTTATTTAGATAACCCTAAATATACAAAATGGCCACTGAAGAGCATTTTTACAATCCTGCTTCTTTAAAGTAAATTTAAAGTGTGTTGACATGGGCAAGGTACAGCAAGGAAAAGAAACTACTTCCATTCACTCATGAGGACAATTATTGGGCTAGAATAACAACTTGAAACAAATAATTTTTTTAAGACAATGTGATGAATTCCTTGACAATGTTGGAAAAAAAAACCCAAGGTCCCTCCAGTGCTTATCTCCAGTACCACCTTCTCCATGAGGTATCTGTTTATTTGTGCATATTCATTTCCTCTCACGGAATAGAAGGTCCTTGAGACCTTCATTCTTATGTTTTTATCCCCAGAACCTAACAAAATGACTGGCAAGTGATTGTTGAATTGTACTGAACAACTCCAACAATGATCAACTTGGGTTTACAATTCAGACCAAATATAGTCCTAAAAGGGGAGAGGAATAAGTATTTATGCAGCACCTTTTACATACCAGGCACTTTGAACTTCACAAATATTATTTCATTGGATCCTTACAATAACCCTGGCAGGGAGGAGCTATTATTATCCCCATTTTATAGTTGTGGAAACTGAAGCAAACCAAACAGAGGTTAAATGACTTTCCCAGGATTACACAGTTAGTAAGAGTCTGAGGCTGAATTTGGACTCAGGTCTTCCTGACTTTAGGCCCAATCCTCTATCAGCTACCTAGATGTCATAAAATGTTAGAACTATAAGGAATCTTGGAACTCATCTAATTTATTTCTCTCATCTGACAGATGATAAGTATAGATATCTGCACATTTTCATTAGAACCTCAGATGGACCCTATGAATAGGTACTACAGGTATTATTATCATCACTTTACAAACACTGATATTCAGCGATATTAAATGATTTTTAGTCCTATGTTATACATATATGTATATGTCATACAAATAGCACCTGGTGGCAATGAGAAGTGAACCCAGTTTTATATATCTTGACTCTTCAATTGAGGAACTCCAGGCAGATTGTGGTTGGCTCAAGTTCAGATAGAGAGCTTAATGGTCAGTCAGAATGTCAATTGACATTTACTAAGTTTTTACTAAGTCAATCAACATTTTACTAAGTACTAAGACATGTACTGCTGAGTACTGAGAATACAAAGACACTCCCTGACCTCAAGGAGCTCACAATCTAATGGGGGGAGGGGGCAACTACATGCAAACAGCTATGTACAAACAAGGCACAGACAGAAAAAATTAGAAATAACCGGCAGAGGGAAGGCACTAGAATTAAGAGAGGTTGGGCTTAGAATGTGGGATTTTAGTTGAGAATTGGAGGAAGCTAGGAAGTGGGATAAGGAGAGAGAGAGAGATTGACCTTCACTGTCTAGTGCTCCTTATAGTACACTGATTTTTACATAAAGCAGAACAATCTCTGAACAGCTAGATGGAGCAGTGGATAGAGTGCCAGCTTGGAGTCCAGAAAACTCCTTTTGCTGAGTTCATATCCAGCCTCAGATACTTCCCAGCTGTATGACCCTAGGAAAGTCACTTAACTTTGTTTCCCTCAGTTTTCTCATCTGTAAAATGAGTTGGAAAAGGACATGGTAAACTACTGCAGTATCTTTACTGAGAAAACTCCAAATGGGGCCTTGAAGAGATGGGCATGACTGAAAAATGATTAAACAACAAGACCCACATCTACCAAATTATGGGCCAAAGAAAATTGTGTTCCTCTTGCACAACGTGGCAAATTTGAGAGGAGATGGAAAGAGCATTCATTACCAGGTTGAGGAAAGGCTTGATTTAATGAATGTGTTGATGATAAAATCAGTTATCAAGTTCTTCACATAGGAATCTTAAATGTTCTTATTTATCTACCTGTCTTGCAAGATCATATGATGATGCAATTTAACACCACCAAATATTCTCAGCTTGTCCAAAAGCCAGGTTTATAATGACATTAGAAATATGGTAACAACAACCGTAACAAAAGTACATCATCTGTTTCTGCAGTTCTGTTCCAATGGAAATCAAACACTAAGGAAATTGATGACTTTTGTCAATGAGAAATCTACACAATTAAATGGCCCAGATGGGTTTTTGAGCACACTACTTTTCAAAGGGTTTAGCAGTATAAGGGTCTCAGAGATGATCTAGCATAAACTCTTCTTTTTACAGCTGACAAAAGTGAAGTTCAGAGAGAAGAATATGACCTTCCTAGGGCCATATGGCAAGTAAATAGTTAGAGCAAGGGCTCAGATCCTAAATCTTTGATTTCAAATTCAATGTTTTTTCCTACTATACTATGTTGTGCCCCAAAGACAATATGTGACTAGAGTGGAAAAAACAAAAAAGAAAAGCAACCTAGCCAGCCAGATTGTTCTGTTTAGATCTTGCTTTCTCGACTTGAGGTAGTATTCCTATGAAGGAACATATTTTTAGGTGTAACATGTACTTACTCTGCCCATTTCTCGAAGTTTGGTGAGCATTACGACAATTGTGGAGTTGTGTTCCCACAGCATCCGCCAGAAATCTTCAGTTGTCTCTGCCAAAGGTCCCTGTGTTGCTATGTAAGCTTTTTGTTGCCTACATTTAAAAAAAAGAAAGGAATGATAAAAGATGATTAAAACACAAGAGAATGTATAAAGGCTCACTTTTTGTATGTAAACATTACTCTGAAACCTGCTTATAATAAAAATGAAAGACATATTAATGGCAAACACATTAAATTCCTATTAAAATTGTTTAATCAAACAATAGCTGTTTTAATTTTTAGTACTTTGCAAAGAAAATTGCTTTGTTAATATTATGATGTATGTCTTTATCATTATTATTTAAATTTTAATGCAACTCTAATAGCTCAATTTTGTGTGTCATACAAAGCACTTAAGAAACACTTAGTTGTGCTGCTTTGTGTCTAGAAATGACTGTCATACAATCTATTAAGTTTATGAATTATGGTACCAAACGGTTCCTTTATTAATCCCTTTTACAAGCTTCAGCAAAGAGGCAGTGGGAGGCTAGAAGGGAAAATCCCATGGTTGCATTCTTCTTAACTTTAGTAAAGTCAATGAAAAAACTGGTCTCTAGAAAGGGGATGCTGACCTCAGCAGAAATAACGTGGTGCTGCAGCTTCTTGAAATTTAACACAGCTCTGAAACTAGGCCACATGCAAATGTCAAAAGCTTCCATGCATCAGGAGAGTAACTGTAAGTACCTGTATCCATCAATAAAGCTGGCATTGATGTAATCAGATCCTTCCACCCCTCGGATTGGCTGCAGGCATACCCTTGTGGATTCATATGGCATAATATTAACAAGGCGATTTTTGAATTTATTACATGGAAGATTGGCACTGATGAATCTTGAAGTGTGAGCTTTAGAACTAGCTAGACGCTGTTGAAGACAGAACAAGGAAAAGGTGACTAAAACAATTGTAGCATGTGGCTTGATTGTCATGAATCTAAGACTTCATTTTAGAACAGTTAAGCCTTCTTTCGATTTGAGATTACCTATCTGCTCAGACCACATTATGTTTCATTTATACAGAGATGATGAGTCCCTAAAACTTGCTGAATTTTTTTTTCAGCTATGATGATACTCAAGCTCTGAGTCCTCAAATTAAAATATATTACCAAAAAAAATGATCATTCTATTGTCTGAATGAGTAAATCATGGGTAGGTAGAAACAGGAAAAAAAATCCTAACAAGTCACAAATCAAATTATAACTTACATTCTTTCTGTACATTTCACTTCCTAGCTTGAGAAAAGATGCTTCTAACCACAACTTAAAGGTAATATCAGTTACCCAGGGCTAGCATGTCATGCACAACACCGTACCTTAAATTCCAGTTCCATTCCTGTGACATTCTCTCCTGTCTCTATTTGTGTCAGCTTCTGAATATATGCATACAAGTTTCTAGCTGGCACTTCGGTATTTCCACATGTCACTGCTTCTAACAGTGCATCATGGATAAAGATGTATTGGTCCTCCGTTTGAACCATGTAATTCCTCTGGGCTCTCATTAAAGTTACGTGACCATAAATGTCTACAGTTTTTTCATGCTTTATTCTCTCTAACATGGCATCTATCACGATGAAACAGCCAGTCCTGCCGACTCCCGCACTGTAAGAGAAGGAGGATAAAGAAACAAACAAGCCTCTTCAATAAAAGTCTAATGAAGTGAAAGGTAAATGGTGTTTTTACAAGTAGAATCCTGATGAATTACCTTTGATACCCATTGATTGTACTCAATTATCTGTTTAAAAACTCCCTAAACTTTTTTTGATTTCAGGTATCAAAAGTTGTAAGAGTAAAGTGGAATCAAAGTTTTCTGCTGTCCACTGACCAGGCTACCCAAGTGTAAAGAAGCTCATCCCAGAGGATAAATGCTTTTGGCCACAGCAGCCTATGAAACAATTCATAAATAGTGAGTTTTTTGATTGTGCAAAGTCTCTATAGTATACTTTGCTTGACTATTACAAAATCCAAAATATAGACCTCTGTCCGTGGCCATGTTTATACTTGCAAATTGGATAAGGAACTTGGGATACTCTAACCAGGTCCCATTTCGAAAAATAGTTCACTTTATTTTAGTTAGAGAAAAAACCTGCAAATAAAATTTTCAATGTGAAAGATTTTATGTAGTAAAACTTCAAGGAGGGTAGTTCTAAAAGTTCAATTGTGGGAAAAGCCCTATTTTTGCATACAAGAAAAAAGTTTAACATCTTAATTATTAAAATTCATGTAGCCATCATTAAGATTTAAAATTATTATCCTGTACTAAAAATGAAGGAAAACAATACTTAATAGAAGCAACTTATTCAATCATGAAAGATTGGGGATACATTTCCTGCTGTTTTTCTCCCCTTTGTTTTTGGGAAACACTGCTGAATATACTTCATAATTCCAGGTGAAATTCAAGAACTCTTGATGAGAAATTTAAAGTTTTGTTCTTTGTTACTAAAAATGCTCTGGAGAGTTCCTTAAATGCCATTACTAAGAAACTGTTAAGTAATTTTCCAGTTACTGAAAATATATGCAAAGGTGGTTGGGAAAGTCAGCAAAGCACAAAACTAGACACTATCCCTAGTTCCGAAAACGCAAATTTTATTGAACTGGATAAGATTGTCAGATGGTTCATACGTTGGAAAAAGAAATTTCCTTGGATGATTTGGATGGTGAGCAAAATTCTAAGAAAAAAACTCATTTGTCATTCTATACATTACAGGTAATAATGGCATACTTTGTATTTGCCTAACACTCCATAACTAAGGCCAAGAGCACGGTATTTCTAATGGTACCATGATTCTGCAATGATTACTCATGTTGCATGTGAACCTACAAGCAAATTCATTCATTCATTCTTTCTTCCTTTCTTTCTTTTTCTTTCTTTCTTTCTTTCTTTCTTTCTTTCTTTCTTTCTTTCTTTCTTTCTTTCTTTCTTTCTCTCTCTCTTTCTCTTTCTTTCTTTCTTCCCTCTTTCTCTCTTTCTTTCTTCCCTCTTTCTCTCTTTCTTTTTCTTTCTTTCTTCCCTCTTTCTCTCTTTCTTTCCTTCTTTGCCCCCCTCTTTCTCTTCCTTTCTTTCCCTCCCTCTCTCCTTCCTTCTTTTCCTCTTCCTGTTCTCTCTTTCTTTCCTTTCTTTCTACATACACATATAGTCAGGCATTTTCGTATTTATATTTAATATATTACTATATATTACATGGTTAGCATATTATTATCATAGTAATACTAGTATACTAATTATATGCTACAATATATTAACATAATTAATGTACACTATTATTAATATATCTATATTATTAGAGATTATATTATATTTATAAAACTATATGTAGTCTTGCATATGACTAGATACACACATGTGTTAAATATGTTTCTATGTATGTATACATTTTTTAAAATACCAAGATGCTTTACGTCCAGTTAATGACAGTGAAAACTTACATTTACAGAATACTTCACAACTGCTAAGTGTTTTATATAGATGATTTCACTTGCGAGACAACACGCCATATTAGAAAGTGCATTGGACTCACAGTCAGGAAAACCTGGTTTCATACCCTGGCTCAAACACTATCTGATATTTCCGGGAAACTCCCTAAATTTCTCAGAATTCCAGTTTCCTTATCAGTAAAATGTGGATAACAGCATCTGCCCTTAAAGCTGCTGTAAGTATCAAATGAAATAATGCATGTAAGGTACTTTGTAAACTTAAAAGCACTAAATCAATGGGAGCTATTATTCTCTTCATGATAGTTGTTGATAATATTAATAATGCTAGAAGTGCTGTACAAATATTCTCATTTTATCTTCTTGCCAAAATATCTCCTTTATTGAAATGCTTCATGGTTCCAGCCAGCTTCTACTTGTTGCTTTGACACTGCTTTGTAGAAGCAGATGAAGTATTTTATGTTCACTTTGCAAATGAAGCAATTGAAACTCAAGCTACATGGTGATACATGAAACCAGAGCTTCTGACTTTTGCCACCAAACTGTACAGATTTCTTTATGTGACTGCTGATACAGCTGGCACAGATGGTAAAGACATAAACACTGTTTTGTACAGACCTCTACATGGTCACCACTCTGAAGGCCCTTCTGACCTTAGTACTAAATTCAAAGATTCTGATATGCTCTGAGATCACTTTAGAATGCACCAGAATAAGTTAACCCAATGTATTTGATAAGCCCAAGTTCTATAGGTAACTACATCAGATATCAGCTTCTAGTACAATACCAAAAAAACTCAAGAAATCTTCAATGTCATGTGGCTGAAAAGGGCTAAAAGAACACTCGTTATTGGAGTGTTTCCTTATTGAATAAGCCACACAGTGCCAATAAAACTCAATGCAATAAACATTTAGGAAGTTCCTGTTAGGTACAAAGAAACAGAAAAAGAGAAAGAAAAATAGCTTCTGGCCTCAAGGAGCTTCTATTTTAGCATTCACTTGCCCCATTAAAAGACCCATGGTGAACTGGTTGGGAATTTTGCTCACCTGAAAACCTGTCCACTATTTATCATTTGCCTATATACTCTTTTTGTGGGAGCAATGTTTTAAGCCCCTATCCATGCAGGGAGGGTTAGTTTTTCCTTAAAAAGTATTAAAATTGTCCCTAAGATTATATTGACTCATGGGACGAAGACTCATACTACTGACATGGCTTCTTAGTCACCTGAGTAGAAAAAGCCATGAGTAGATGGCCCCTGACTCTGGGTAACAAAAAGCCAGAGGAACTTAGTTCAGTTAAATCAAAATGGTGCCCTCTCTGACTATACTTATTGACCTACTATGTTATGTATAAACAAATGTCGTTTTGTCAGTACTAGATATACTATGAGTATCATTTAATTCCAGTCTTGAACCTAAACTACCAGGGGACTGGCCTGACCAAGGTCTTTTCTGTAACAATTTTGAATGTTAATTGTGGTGTGAAGGGGAACTTGAATTCTCAAAGATGATGCCAACAGATCCAAAACTCTGAAAGACCCTGCCAAGCTGGAAAGATTTGAGTAACAGATCACAAGGTGTGTGTTCATCCTTTGTTGCCAAAGAAGACCATGCCATCAGAGACATGATAACATGACTTGCACTTGACTTTGTTTAGAGTGAGGAAGGGCTGTGCAGGTCACCAGCCTCACTTCTCCTCCAGAGCCATCTGAATCCAGTGACCAAATATTCATCAGGATGACTGGAGATGACCCAGGATGAGGCAATTGGGGTTAAATGACTTGCCCAAGGTCACACAGCTACTGTCAAGTGTCTGAGGTGGGATTTGAACTCAGGTCCTCCTGCACTGGTGCTCTATCTACTGCACCACCTAGCTGCCCCAGTAGTGCAAGGACCAGACTAGAAAAGGCAAGAGAGGCTCATTACCGGAAAATGGAAAGCAGGTGAAGAATTCTGAACCATAGTAAACTCATTAAACCATATCCTAAGGTGTGGGGGTGCAGCAGTGTGTGTTGATGGAGAAGCTACCCATGATGACAAAATCACAGATGTTTTTGAAGTACAAAAATGCGTATGTGGAGCTGTGTTTTTATTCCTTGTCCAAAGGACTCTCTAAATACAGATACCAATTTGCTAGAAATTGAGAATTTAATCCCATCATGCCAACCAAGATTTTCGTAAAAGCATCTGGAAATAACCCTCAGGGACCATATACTATCTGATGCAGTACAGGGCAGCATGTGTCAAGAACCAGATTAAAAGGTAATTGGAGAATATTTAACATAATAAATAAAATACCACAAAACATGAATAACATTACATTTTAAAACGAAGTCAATATGCAGCCCTCAGGAATTCTCATATATTGATGAGTGGCCCCATTTCTAATTGAGTTTGACATTACTGGTGTAGGGAACCAGGGACTATTTAGCAACCCTACTCTTTCTCGAGTACAGATATCATGGAACATTTTGTTAAAAAAAGAAAGAAAAACAAGTTATTCATAACAAGATGAACTTCATGACATTAGCATGCTTCCACTCTAAAAGGTAGTAAAGAAAAATTACTTATACGTCTGGGACTAACACAAGAAGAAATGAAAAGAAAAATCAGATGAGAAAGACTATGAGCAGCAGGAAAAATGTATCAGTCCAAGGAAACGTTTGTCTAATCCAGCCTTCTGTCAACAACTGCTACCAAAAGCTACCTGCCATTAATTGCTATTATCCCCTAGGCACTGGTCTGGGTATTTTTGGGAAGAGATATTATCATATGATTGGAACAGAAAAATGAAACTCAATAACCCCTGTGTCCATCCATGAAACTCCTACTAATTGATTGTGGGACCTTGAACAAGTCACTTATCATCTCCTATGTTTTCCTGTCTTTAAAAGGTGATGGGGGTTGAGATTCTTAAGGGTGCTTCAGAATCGAGGCATCCAGGTGGCTCAGTGGATATAGTGTTGGGTTTGGAGTCAGGAAGACTTAGGTATAAAACTGGCCTCAGCTAATTACTAGCTGTGTGACCCTGGGCAAGTCACTTAATCTCTGTTTGCCTTTATCCTCTGGAGAAGGAAATGGCAAACCATTCCAGTATCTTTGCCAAGAAAACCCCATGAACAGTATAATCCATGGGGTCAAGAAGAGTTGGACATGACTAAGCAAAGCAACAAGTGCTTTGGAAAGCCTGAGAACAAAATATGGCTACTTGGCAGGCAGAATTTTCAAATACTAGGATTGAAGTTGAAACTAAGATCTTCTTATTACTGATTTAAATTCCTCCCAGATAGTAATGTTAAAAAAAGGGCAGATACTTACCTCATGGATTTTTTAAATAAAACATCAAAAACATCTTTTAAATCCTTTTTCCCTAACTCAATGACATAAGAAGACCTTTCCTGGCAAAACCCAGAATGGGAAGTCCTTGGTACTGTATCTTTGCTAAACCCAATCAAAGACAAAGGGATTTCTTATAATGAGCTAAAACATAATTAACTCACATTTTAGGCTTTGCTAATTATACAGAAGTGATGTTAGTCACTATTATTTGTTAAGGAATTGAACTCCAAACATTTTAGGTCTTTGCAAATTCTTCGAGTATTCTTTTGTCTGGATCTTCAAATTCCCGGTGCAACCCATATTTCATTTCACTGCCTAATTTCTTTTTTCCCACCCATCAGTATCCAAGTGTTGTGCCACCTCTCAGAATGAAGGATTAGAGTTCTAAACCAAATGCATTTTTCTCTGATCTTAAAGAACTAAGCTCCACATACGGATGAGAATGACAGAACCCTATTTGTGCCGTTTGTTTTCCATCATTTCAGCAGCCTTCAAACCCCAAACATGATAAGAAGAAGGCAACTGATAAACCATCCATATTTTATCTGTTTTCTGCCACAGAGGTTGCCAGGCCCTGAGAAAGATTTTTGAAATATGTTCTCCAAAAGGGAGGGCATAACCCCTCTGTTTGAGGCCAAGTCCTGCACGGTTCAATACATTTATCATGTAATAAAGTGCCCAGGCAAAGGAGAAGAGGGGAAGGAGTTGCAAAGTAAGTTCTGTAAGATTAGCCCCATTATCTCCTGAAGGAAAAATCAACTTTTAAAGTTACTTTCCATGGAGGATAGTGATTCAGTTAATGAGAGTCAAACCACTAATGAACTTTCCATTGGTTATAACTTCTTTGGCTCATCTGTATCAAACTCAAACTTTACAGTTAAAAAAAAATCCAATTTCAGTTAGTGATAGACATTCCAGTATTTACAAGCTGAAAAAGCTGAAAGCCTATGCAAGCCATTAACCAAGCACGCCTACTAGGAAATTGTTATTGCTCCAATATTATCATTCATCCAGTTACAACATTTGTTTTCAATTTCTAAAAACATGATTGAGTCAGTCTCATGAGTTGAAATATGCTTAATATCCCGTGATGCGATATGGCAATAATGTGCAGAAAGGAAAATTAAGAGGCATGAGGGGCCTATTTTGTGCTAAAATCACCCCATGGATGTGTTTGAAGGTTGGCTTTTCTGATTAATTTGTTGCTGTTTTAATGCTGACCCTTTATGGATATTTCAATGATCTGGCATAGAAAGACAATGTAATTACTGGATTTCACAGATCATTTCATTGGAAGCAAAGATAGTAAAATATGGACCAAAAAAATCATTGAGCCCATTTTGGACATACATCAGAGGATAATTTGATTGGATATTGCAGTTTCAGATATAACAAGATTGGCATTTATGAACTGCAAGTATATAAAACTGAATGAGATAAGGAAAAACTATAAAAAGGGCTGAATTTTTATGAGAGAAGTTTATATGATTAATCAAGTGACAACCTCAATAAAGCAGTAAAATGATTCTGTTAAGGGAGTCGTTTTGACAATATATACTTTCCATTATCTTATGAGAATGCAATACAAAAATATGCAAGAGATACTGGACATTTGTAGACAATCTAGGCCGTTAAATGAAACTGCTGCGAAGGCTGAGAGTCACAAGAGGACTTCAAGCATTTCTGATGTATTCAGGTTGGGTCTTCCTCCACTATCACAGATGATAGCCCTTCAAAACCTTGGTAAATTATTTTTGGATTACTGTGGCCCAAAGTCTTCATTAAATGGTCACCCAGGGGCCAGTCTTCTAGGGATGGACCTGTCCAAACTTAATCTAGTGCCACAGATGACAGACATAAATTTTGCCCCTGGAACTTTTCTCAAAGTCTGTCCATGTTGAAAGGAGTTAACAAATTTTGCGCTCAGCTAGGACAACCTTGGAGAACCTAGGGCTAGTTTCTAAATCATGAAGCCATATAAAATTAACAAGCATTTATTAAATATCTACTATATTGAAGGCACTATGCTAGGGATGCAAGCAAAAGGGAAAAAAACTGTCCCTGCCTTCAAGGAGCTCATAGTCTAATGTGGGAGACAGCATGTGAAACACAAACAAGATATATACAGGGCAAATTGGAGATAATCTCAGAGGGAAAGCACTAAGATTAATGAGGGCTGGGACAGGCTTATTATAGAAGGTCAGACTTTAGCTTGGACTTGGTATGGAGGATGACGATGAAACTGCCTGTAATCAGGAGACAGAGTTCTTTGCTCAAGAAACAGAAAGACTAGTTACTAGATCATAGAGTACACAGAGGGGATTGGATAAGAGTAAGAAAACCAGAAAGGTAGGAAGGAGCCAGGTTATGAAGGACTTTAAAAGCCAAACAAAGGATTTTATATTTGATCCTGAAAGTAAGAGGGAGCTACTAGAGTTTATTGAATGGAGGGAAAGGACTTAACCTGCACAGACTTGCACTTTAGGAACATCATTTGACAGCTGAGGGGAGAATGGATTGGAGTGGGGAAAGCCTTGAGACAAGCAGATCATTCAGAAAGCTGTGTAATAGTCCGGGTACAAGGTGATAAAGTCCGGCACCAGAGTGGTAGTAGAGCAAAGGAGAGGTAGGGGTATATACTAGAGATTTTACAAAGGTACAACAAGACTTGGCAACTGATTGCATCAGAGTGGGGACTTTCATGGAGGTACACAAGAGGTATCATGGAAAATGCGTAACTATTTCCTAACAGATATCTACACGCAGTATGAAACCAAAAGCTGACATCCTCTTGGACACCAATACTGTAGTGATCTTAACAACTGTCATCTATAAATATCCACCACAGCAGAAATAACAAGTTTAGGTAAGCAAATACACTTGACTGCTTAAAACAGCAGAACTAGCAGCTTAAGGCACTTGTGTTCTCAGGGCAAAAAGGCCCACAGGACAAGAATACCTCTCAAAATGTTGTTGGTTGCCATTCTCTCCTGGGAAGCAATCCTCTGATCCCAGACTTGAAAAAGTATACTTTGAAAATAGGTCATCAACCAAATTTAGTATAAACATGTGAAACACGATCCTTTTTTTTTTTTTTCAGGTTTCAGCAAAAGGAAAGAATGCTTCCTTCCCTCCCCAATTTTCTACCCAACCTTTGTCATCAAGTGAAGTAAGCAGTGACATATATCAGATGCTGTTACGGAGCAAGGACGAAAGAGAAGGTTCTTTACTAGTAGAGACATCAGAGACACTCAACTGGGTTTATTCTCTCTTTTCTACAACCACTTTCAGCTCTGTGCCCTAAGATCCTGGGAAAGCCCATTGTCATTTGCTTGTGTTAACAGGCTTTTCAGATGAACTGCACCTTTGCAGGCAGGGGCAAGGTATCCATATTGATGCTGTATGTTTCTCTCACCTGTAAAGGAAGGAATAAAGGGAAGAAATAAAGAAGACAGCAGTCCTATGACGGCAAACTGGAGACTGGTGGAGAAAAAGGGGGAGGATGAGAGAGAAAGATGCTTGAGCAGAGGTTCTGAATATAGCCTAAGACTGAGAGTGTTGAGTTGGCTTGAGAGAGAGCTTATCAGTTCTACCTATTAAACCACTGAGAAGGAGTATGGTGGAAATGGTTGGAGCTGAAATCTTCAACAAGGTGAAGTGCTTAAATCTCCTTCTCTCCCCTCTACTTGCAGACAACAGATTGACTTTAAGGTTTCTTTATTAAGCTGCTCATAATTTCTGATTTTCCTATTCCCTTTAAAGCTGTCTTACTCTTGACAGAAAACCATGACTAGGCATAAACTTCTTTCTAATTTGCATATGCTTTTATTTGTGGATGATCAAAGAGTGGCAAGAGAAAAAAAAACACTGAATGACTTGTGGTACATAGACATAAAGAGACAGAATGGACAAACATCTTCTGTTTGAATGTGAGGCAGGGAAAGGAATTCTTATCTTCCTTTTCAGATTGGGGACTACAGAACTGAAACAGAGAATCTTACATTTTAGATTTCATTAATAACTCTTAGAATCTTCCCAACAGCAGATAAAACTAAGCCATGGAGATCTAGTGCTCTGTTTTTCCCTAGGCTAAAACCACATTATAGCAACCATAGAGAGATGTCTTATTTCTTTGCCATTGCTTTTTTTTTTCATTGGACATGTTAAGTGGACTAGACCAGTAGCTAGAGAGTAGGATTGCCTTGTGGGAGGTAAAAGGTGTGGTTTGGGAAGAATGCACATGCCCATATTCCAAAGGCGGGGGCCAGAGCACATACCTTATATGACAGTTTTCTATGGCTCTTACTAAATTGTAAACTCTTTGAAGGCTGTTGCCTTTTATTAATATATAATTGTACTTATGATATCTAGCCCAGTCTTTCATATCATAGGCATTCAAGGAACCCTGACTGAATGACCTGAGGAGATTGAGGCTTCAAGGAGATGTGGTATAGCATCAGAAGGACAGCTTGACAATAGGAACTGGTAGACTTTGTAGTGGGGAGATGAAGAGAAGGAGACAGAGACAAATGGAAGGAAGGAGAGAAGGAGGGAAGAAAAGGAGAGGGATGATTTGAGGCAAAGGCAATTTTTAAAGAAAATAGGGAGTAATATGTAGCATTATATTTTAAAATTTCTCCTAATTTTAGACTACCACATGCAACAAATTAATGACTGTACAGATAAGTAATAAAATGTATAGTTAAAATGATTCAATAAAATTGTGTGGGTATGGGAATGTGTGTGTGTGGGGGAGAGGAATGGCATTGCAGCACCTAAGGGGTGGGGTGGGAAGAAGAGGTCTCAGGACACAAAATTTGGATTAGGAACCCCTCCCTGCTACTAAATGTGGGAACTTAGGTAAGTTACTTCCCCTCTCTTTGTCCCAGTTTCCTCCCACATACGACGAGTGAGCTGGACTAGATGCTTCATAAGGTCCTTTTCAGGTCTAACAATCTATGAAGCAAACTGTAAATTGGAAAGTAATCTTTGTAAAAACCCTGGAGGGAAGTCTGAGGTGTTTTTTTTTTTTTTTGTTTTGTTTTTAAAGATTGGAAGTTGTTTAGATCAAGAAGCTGAGTCTACCTTCTTTCCACCTATATCATTGGATTATTCTACTCTTTCCTATGAGCCAGAGTGAGAAGGAATAAGAACCTGGAATGAGCCCTTGGGTGGGGAATGAGAGTATGTAAATAAGATGACTATCTCCAGAAGTGTTTACTCCACTAGAAGGTACCACCTTTCTAATATCTGATTGTATTCCGTTTAATTCAGTTCAACTCAACACTTATTAAATGCCTAATATGTGTAAAGCATTGAGCTAGATGCTGAAGGAGACACTAAGTTGCCTAAGATCATCTTTCCCCTAAAGAATCTCAAAAACCCAGTGTAGGAGATAAGCTATAAGTAAATCTACACAAAAAACATGTATAAGAAGAATACAAAGGAGGAGAAAGAATCATTCTTAATGGGGTGGGGGAAATCAAAGGCTAAATGGCGGAGCTGGCATTTCAACAAGACTTTAAATGATGGATAAGGTTTGAACCAGCAGAATTACAGGATGATGGCATCACAGGCATGGGAAAATTACATTAGCAAAAGAATGCTGGAAAGTATTTGGGGTCTGGTTGGGCTGCAACGCAAGAAAACTGGGAAAGGGAACAGTATGAGATAAAGCTGTAAAGGTAGATTGAAGCCAGACGGTAATGAGCCTTGATAGCCAAGCTCAGAACTCTGGCCTTTATTCAGAAGGCAATGGAAACCATTAAAAGTTTAAAGGTTATTCAAAGATTTCTGAGGAGAGACTTCAGAAAAACTTCCAGGAAAGACTTAGATTCATCTAAGGATTGCATGAAGAAGATTGGTGGGAGAGGGGTATCAAGGAGGAGGATATTTCAATAGTCTAGGTAAAAAATTAGGAAGGCCTAATCTGGGTAATGAAAATAAAGAGGAGTAGACAGACGGATGATATGTGTTACTAGTCAAAAAGACAAGATGAGGTAACTAACTACATCTATTGGAAGAGGAATGGGAGAAGGAAAAGACAAAAAAAATCTGTAGGTTTAACTTAGGTTGACTAGAAAAGATAGTTTCCTACTGGTATCTTTGATAAAGGTAAAAGCTATTTTATATTATACCCAGGCAAAGTAAAGCAGAGAGCAAATCGGGCAAATTGAGTTGATAAAAAATTTGAGACCAAAATACTTAGCGGACAGGAGGGACCTGATAGTTTTTTGATTTTTTTTAACATCCACTCTGTATATATTTCCACTAGGAGTCTTTAAAAGGAGACTGAAAGACAAATAAATAAAAATGGCTAAATCTGGTTGGCCCTTTATGCTGAAGTTGAATATGGATTCAAAACCCTTCATAAGACTTCATGATCTTGGCACTTTCCCTAACTCATCTGCTAAACATATTCCCTCATATTTTTTTTTGTATTACAAAGTTCAGGATAAATTAGAGGGGAAATGAGTTTGAATAAGGATCACCAAAAGAATCCAGCTACAACAAATTTCATACTGCAGATGGATTCTGCAGGACATTTAGTAGGGGTCCAACTAGAATCAGCCCCCTCTGGTCATGATCACTTGTCGACTTGAATGCTGTGGCATCTAACTTATGAAGAGATGAGAAATATATTAATTTCCAGTGCTATATTCACCTACAAATTACCAGATCAACCTTGTCCAAATTCTATGAACCATTTAGGGCCATGGCAAAGAATATGAAGAATACAGAGATATTTTAAAAGATTTATATAAATAAGCAGAGTAAAGTAAACAGAACCAAAAATATGCATATACACATGGTGTCAAGAAAAACAACATAAAAAAAGGAACTCTGACTGGTACAATGGCTTATGTTGATCTCAGAGGACTTATGATAAAACATCTGTCTCACCTCTTTGGTGAGAGTTGGTGGAATACAGTTAGGGAATCACATATATGCTAGCATTCACAGTCGATGTGTCAGTTGATGTTTTGCTTAAATATTTAGGACCCTTGTTACAAAAGAACCTTCAATTGAGGAAGGATGTTAGAAAATAATTTATAGGGAATTCATTTTAGGAATATACTTAGTTTAATAATAGTTTTATTTAAAATTAGGAATATTTTTTAAAAAATCAATACATCTCTAGAAAAATACAAATGAAGTATCTATATACATTGAAAGAAGGTTATTGACAATGAACATATTATAGCTCACTAGAATAGATTAGAATAAGGCAAGAAAACTAGTTATTGGAAAGGATTTGAGATACAGTTAAGTTTTGAGAATCTGACAGATACACTAGTATTAACATGAATAGGGGTTCCTTATTTTAGAGATGAGAGTTCTAGTTGTTTTTAATAAAGCCACATGGTTTTCCTTTCTTGGGAGTGATCTCATTTAAATGGACATAAAAAAATAGAGTCTATTTAATTCAACTGAATTTAACAAATATTTTTCAAGATCTACTTGATCAAGTACTATGGTAGGACCTGGGGATACAAACTCAAAAGTCCCCCACAAAACCAATCCTTACTCTCAAAGATCTTGCAACCTACTTGGTGAGGAGAATATATTTATGTGTATGGGATTAAGGTAGGATAGCTTGAGGAAGGAGAGAACACTAGAGGCTTCAAGGACAGCTTTCCTTTGGGAGGTGGTACCCAAGTAGAACCCAGAAGAAAGCTAAGTTTTCTAAGAAGTGGAGAAGAAAAGGGAGTACATTCCAAGTATGAAGGAAGGCAAAGGTACAGGAGCAGATGAACTGACCTAATTGGTGTAAGAGTAGGTAGGCAAGCTTGGCTGGCCATAAACATCTTTAGCAGATGAAATTCTTAGAGATTAGAGATTACTTCTTGTATAGCAACTCCCCCACCTCAGTGTCTTGAACAGAAAGTATTCTTAATAAATATAACCTTATAACTCATACAATCTAACCCATTTATTTTGCAGATGGTTAAACGGGGCTGGAGAAGTTAAATAATAACTCACTCAAAGAAACACAGCTTGGTAGTAGAAAGACGATCTGTGACTGACACCCTGCACTTGTCATTTCCAGTGCAGTGCTCTGTCCAACCCTGCCTTCCATTTGTTTCCATGTGGAATCCCTTAGAGGGACTAGGAAAGCCAGTACAAGATTTTCTTCCCTAGAATTTCCTATCCCTTTTAATGTGTAAACTTCTTTCCTATTCAGAGATAGGAGAGTCTCAGAGGCCTAATTACTAGAAAACAGCTACATTCAAGTTTTTTGTTCTTGCCAATTCACAACTACCACACCAACAACAAAGTTCATTTGGACTCTATGGTAAAGTCATACCATATGAAAGTGAGTCAGTTGTTTGTAGACAATGATAAGATCCAATCCTGTCATTTGTTAATTGATGAAACAAAGATGTATTAAGTATTAATTATATTCAATACATATGCTAGTAATTTTTGGAGGTGGTGGTAGTGGATGCAAACAAAATATAATTGCTGTCTTCAAGAACCTTGTAAGCTACAAAGCAGAATGCAACATTTGCACACCTGATTAGAATGCAAAAGAGAATAGGAGAGTGTAAGTGTATGAGAGAGGTATGGGAAGAAAAGAAAAATCTTGTTTAAGGTGTGTGTGTGTGTCTGTCTGTCTGTGTGTGTGTGTGTGTGTGTGTGTGTGTGTGTGTGTGTGTATAAATCAAGGAAGTTTTCATAGCAAAGATCAAGTGCATTTAAGTTAAGTCTTGAAGAATGGATATGAGTTCAATAGACAGAGATGGAGTGGAATACTTATCAGTTATATAATGGGAAGGCATTGCAGATTCAGGGAACAGGATGGGCAAAGGCAAACCAGTAGGAAATTAAATTGCATCTTGGTGAAAAGGGATTAATCCGGTTTAGCTTTAACTGATAGTACACAGGAAAGGGAAAAGTGTGATAGAAGACTGGAGCAGGTCTGGACTGTGGATATTCCTGAATAGTTTATGGCTGAAGGTGAGGCATGTGGACAGTAATTTAGAGATATTAGTAAGTGTAAAGACATGATAAGAACCATGGACTACTGACTAGAAGAAAACCTGGAAGTGAGGAGCTACTGAACAAGAAAGAAGGCCTGAACCAGGGTGGCAAGGATGAGGAAGATGTGCAGGAAAGAGTCAAAATTGATTAAGTTTTTGAAAACAAAAAAACAATCTCTATTTCTTTTTTGTGGTAAGACTTTCTTGTTCTCTGACAGTTAAAACTTCAATAAGGAGAGAGGTAAAGGATTCGTTAAAAAGTACAAAGGTTTCCTTTCCTAAGGGCCAGTATTTAATCTCTGTAAAATGAATGAAATTATCAGGAAATAAAACTCAGATGCTAGAAGCCCACCTTGCAAATTTCAGTCACAAGAAACAATTACAGAAACGAAAAAACTTGATACCATGTAACAAGAACTAAAAATATTTTTCCAGAGACATAAAGGAAAAATAACTCAAGCGAAAGAACCCAGATTGGAAAGACAATGCAAAGATAACAGGGCTATTTTTAAGCTTCATTTTATGTCTAGAGGGCACAGAAAAATAGTTGGAAAATAAAACGTTTTCATGCTGATTACTTTAGATGAAAATACACCCTGTTCAAAAAGGCAGCCAACATTTTAAAAATGTTGCCAAGTTGATGCAATGTGTCCCAGTACACTTTTTGTCCATGAATAGCTGGGAAAATCATGTAGGTACAGCTGGGAAAACTCACTGATACCTCTGTCCAGATCTCTATTAGGTTATAAAAATATTTTCATATTTCCTGCAGATGCTTAGATTCTTTTCTTGACTAGTAATTTTCATTCAGAATTCATTTTGGACAGCTGTTGCTTCTGATAGAACTTAACTGCCCTTTTACCAGACCTAGTGGCTAGCAGTCAGATTTCCTTTCCCTTCTAGACATATAAACACTGGCAGGAGAAAAAAAAAAAACACAAAACAACTAATTAATTAAATACGTGTGGACAAAATGAGTCATTGCGGGGTCTGATCAAATACTATATCCAAATGCAACAGGTCAAAGGAGATTCCAGCTATATAAATATATGGAAATCACCATAAGCACCAAAATATATAGATGGTAAGTGACATCTGAAAATTTATACTTCTGTTAAAGAAAATGATAAATGATTATCTTTAGGTAATAGGCAGGGCATTTAATATGCTAAAAGATTGTTAGCCTCTTAGGGAACTATTTATCAGAAATTACATAATACACAAAGCCACACAAACCTTCCAAACCTCCCAAGACAAGAAATGTAGTCAAATCCGGGAAGGAATGGTTTTTGTTGCTCGGATACTACGCATCTGAAGGAATGTGGCTTGGGGAACAAACTTACTCTTTTACTCCAACTGCTCTCACAACTGGATGAAATGTTGCCCCTCTCTTCACTTCACTGGAGGGAAGAATACTAGTCTGGAAAAATCACAGATGTGCTTTCAAAAGGATCTTTTCAAAGGTACCATATCATTTTAGCAGTTCTCTGAGAGGTGCAAGAACAGCTTGGTGATTTTCATTCTGTCAAATGCCTCACCACTCACCCCCCCTGAATTCTGGGCCAGTTCTGGGACCTTTGGCAGTCTTCCTCAGTGGACTAGAACCACTGGGGTAGTGCCAGAACTCCCTCAAAGATGGTTAAAACAGAAGACTGAATTCATCTCGGAGTTTTCAAACTGTGTGCTTGTGTGTGTGCATGCGCATGTGCATGTCCACATGTTGCGCATGTCCATGTCTGCATGTTGCACTTGCACTGAATCTAAGAGAATCAATAGCTTGTGGTATTTGCTATCAGCCTGCCTCTGACATTGAGGGGATGAGCAAACCAGGATGAGTAAGACACTCTTCAGTAAGGAACGCATTTAAGGAAAATGAACTTTTTCTTAACACCAGGGCATTCAATTGACTTCTTTTTTCCAGAGCATTAAATGTTCTTTTTAAAGACTTAATTTAACTCACATAGAGGAGGAGGAGCTATGACTGGGATATGTTTATTTCCCTGGTTCTCCACAGGAATGTAGGAGTTGTATTTCTAGTAATACAGTCATTACTGCTAATTAGAAGGGAAGTCCTGGAGTCAACACTTACAAAGTGTGACAGCTTAACTTATAAACACTAATAATTAAAGTTATTATTAGGCTTACTGAAAGGACAAATAAACAATGAGAAACCATTCTCCTATTAAGGTCAGTTGACATTCAAGTATCAGTTATGTAAATAAGAACATGTTTCTTCAGTTTATTTTAAACACATTATTTAACAAACATTGGCTAAATTGCCTGTGATGTGCAAAGCTGTGATGGTTATTATAAGGGAATCAAAGATTACTAAAAATGTCCCTGCCCTCAGGGAGCTTACTTACAATCTAGTAGAAAAGATAATTTCTTTCTAATACTCAGAAAATATGCTGTCACACTTCCAGTAGATTGCAAACTACTCTAGAAGAGGGATAGGCTTTTTGTCCTTTTGTTTACAATTGATCTCCCTGCCTTCAAAGTGTCCCCCTTCTCTAATTCATTTTCCAAATGGTTGCTAAAGTAATATTCCAGAAGTATAGATCTAACCCTGTCACCCCTCTCCTTAAAAATCTCCAGATTCAAGTCCCCTTTGATTCTAGGATAAAATAAAATCCAAAAATTATTCCCTTTTACACATCATCCTTTCCAGGCAAAGTAACCTGCTAACAGCTTCTGGGACAAAGCATTTCAGTTCTGCTTTCCACATGTCTAGAATCTGCTCTCTCCTAGCTTCCTTCAAAGCATAGCTCAGGTACCCACCTGCTATAAAAGACTTCCTGTTCTCTACCCCAGCCCTATTAAAACCCTCTCCTTCTTAAAAGTATTTTGTATGAAAAAAAGCATTTTGTATGTACTCCTGTACATTTTGCTTCAAGATCCCCACACCCTTACAGTGTAAACTCCCAGAAGTTTGGGATTGTCTCCTTTTGCATCCCCAATACTAAGTGACTAACACATACTAAGTGTTTAAAAAATGGTCAGTGATTTCAATTGAATTATACTTTAACATAGTGATAATGTCTCTAAATTCATGGATGGCCATCAAAAGACATGGCACACCAAATCTAAGACATTCTGCTGCATTATGCACATTTGACAAAAATAGATTTAGGCTGTGTCTACCCAAGGACCTGGGTTTGACTGATTGAATAGAATTCTCTCATTCAGCTATACTGCAGAAAATATCCTAGAATCTGAGTTGGGGAAACTGGATTCCCATCCTTGCTCCTTACCACATGTGGGATCTTGGGTAAGTCACCTCTCTGTGACTTTTCACTGGCTGTCCCTCATTCCTAGAAGGCTCTCTCTCATTTTCAGACTCCTTGATTTACTTTTTTCATGTCAGCCAAAATCTCATCTCTCGACTTTCCTAGGTCCCCTCAATGCTCACGACTTCCTTCTGAGATTTACCCTGTATATATCTTGTATACAGACAGTTGTTAGTGTGTCGTCTCTTTCATTAGAACGTGAGCTCCTTGAGAAAGAGACAGTTTTTGTTTCTATCCTCAGTTGTTAGCATGGTGCCTGACACACAGTAAGCACTTAATAAGTGCTTGTTGACAAGATTTGACTTAATTTGTGTCTCAGCTTTTCTTATTTGTAAATGAAGGTATTGGAATAGATCATCTCAAAGGTTTCACATTGCTCTAAATCTTAAGATTCTTTGACCAAAGTGAGCATTACTTTGATATCACTGGCAAAAAAGTTTCTCATATTGAATACACTTTTTGGTTACACAAAAGGTCAACTGTTAGTATATATGCCACCTTCAATTGTCATAGGGCTCTCATGATATGCTACTTTTTTCTGTGCAGTTAACAGAGAGACATGTGAAACTAAAACATTTTCTTTTCCATTTCTTCTCATCATCACAGGATAGTGTAGTTGCCAGAATTATTTCTCCATTTAATACAGAAACATGTAATTTTAGAGACAGAAAAACAATCTATTCCAAACTGGTCTTTTTACACTTTAGAAAATGGACAGTCAGGCACTTAGTGATGGAGCAGAGGCTAGAACGTGGTCTCATGTCATTGTTTATTTTCTTTTGAGGTGCTGCTTTCTCCACCTTCTGAATTTCTTTAGAAGGTGATGTCTATCCCCAACTCATTTGGCATTATGCAGAATAATACCTTGTATTGTGATCTCTACATATGTCAATGGCCTATCTCCCATGCTAGGTTGTCAATCCCTTAAGGACAGGAGCTAGAGTCTGAAGGTCAGCTAAACTCCATCTCATCTGACTCCACCACTTTATAGTTAAGCAGATGGTTACCCTGAGAACACAAATGACTGAGCTTCACAGAATTAGACATGTGAGCCCAATGCCTTCATTTTATGACCAGGAAAACTGAGGCCTAGAGACAGGAAGTAATTAGTCCAAGGTAACACATCAGAGCTCCTACTGTGACTACTTCTTTTTATATTCTATTGTACCTGACACTGGAAATGTTTAACATTTATTGAGGGGTTGAGGGATTATCATAGGTTGATGATAGCATTCTAGGATATCCTTTTGTCAACTATTCAGTCAGTCTGAAAGCATTTATTAAGCATCTCCTATCTATCAGATACTGTGCTGAGTGCTGGAAAGACAAAGGAAAAGTGAAACAATTTCTACCCTTAGGAAGCTCACATTCTGATGAGGGCAGCAATACGTGTACATATAAGTATATGCAGCAATGATCATGATGATGGTTATTTATATAGAGCCTTAAGGTTTGCCTAGTATTTTGAATGTGCTATATTATTTGATCCTGACAAGAACCCTGAGAGGTAGGTGCTATCATGGCGTCCATTTAATAGACAAGGAAACAGAGAAGCGTTGGGAGGTCAAGCAACTTTTGCACAGGGTCACATAGTAATGAATCTGAAGCAGGATTTGAACTCAGCTGATTACTAAATAAATACAATGGGGTTACAGGAGGGAGTGCATTGTTACCCAGGGGCATCAGGAAAAGCAGACCGACAGGAAAGGGAACAAGCATTTATATAAGACCTACTAGGTGTCAGGCACTATGTTAAGCACTTTACAAATATTATCTCATTTAGTCAGTGGTACTTTGTTTGAGTCTTGAAGGAAACAAGGGATTCCAAGACCCGGAGGTGAGAAGGGAGTTCAGTGTTGGCAAGTGGGACAGTCAGTGCAAATGCAGGAAATGAATGGCAAAGCTTTGATGCTTTACATGGCAAAGTGTGAAGAGGAGAATGATTCACAAGGAGATGAAAAAAGCCATGGGTGGACCAGGTTGTGAAAAGCCTTCAATATCAAATAAAAGATTATATTATTTGATCCTTGAGACCATCAGGAGACAGCAGTGTTTGTTGAGCATGGAGGTGGTAGAGAACAGGGATAAGAAGAGGGGCTGATCTGATACTAAAGGTAGCTGGGGATAGGATCGAGGGTATAAATACAAGGGTCAGCCACAGAATGGAGGACTACCTCTTCCTTGGACACTGGAAATGCTGGGGGGTGGTTTCAAAGGGCAGTGAGAGGAGAAGGGCTTATCAGATAATGAAGGAGGAAGAGTTCTTGAATAGTCTTGATATTCTGGGGAGGCACAATATAAGGTAAAGCCCTTAGCTGAAAGGCATTGTTGGATGCTTGAGAACATACAGAAATCGTTGAGGAAGGTCTATGTGAAATAATTAGAGAAGAATAGAAGGATGCCTTGCTGCACTGAAGGCCCAACTGGGATTACATAACAAATCTGCAGTGGAACTAGTCTGGACAGTTGTAAGAGCTTCTCCACCTTTGTCCACATAGCATATGTATAGCAATTATGAAGGCACATGGTAGAAAGAATCCAGGGTAGGGTTTTGGCAAAGCATCAGTGGTATCAATACAACAGAGCAAGGGGACTGAGAATTAAGCATAGGGCTGAACTGTTCACTAAGAGGCTAAGAAGGGGAAAAGGAAGAGAGTGGTCACAGTAGGGTGGATGGTCTGGCAAAATACAAAGAGACTAAAGGGAATAAGATATAATGGTGAAGATGAAAAATATATCTGTGGGAGTAGGGCAAAGGGATAGATGTAATAATAGGACAATGTATTAGGTTCAAGAAATTTCAGTTATCGGATACAGAAATGAAATCATTTGTGGGTGATGACAAGATCAAGGGTGGGACCATCTTTGTATGTGGCTGGAGTCTGGCCTTCTGTTTTTACAAGCTGATAAATGAGAACCAGATTGAGAAGAATGCTAGCACTCCAATCTGTACATACCTCCTCCCCTCCCCCAGCTATTGACATACTCTTCTCCTGTCAGAATTTAAGGGCAGAATTAACCTGATCATTTTCATTTATTGAAATATCAATAAGCCTTGGGATGATGAAAACTATAAAAACATGACCTGCAGAACTGGAAGACACCTGAATCAAGAAAAGATGAAGCATAGATGAGCCAAATTGCTGGTGGTTGGGGACATAAAAAATTGGCACCCTGGGAAGAGTAGATTCCCATTCCCTTCTAAAACTCCCCAGGACTTCTACTCAGAATATAGATGATAATATGCTTGAGCTGGAAATAACCTCAGTGGTCATCTACTGAGGAGAAACAGGAGAAACTGAGGCCCAGAGAAGGGCAATGAGTTGCCCAGTGTTATAACCAGTAATTTTACAGTCAAATCCTTATTTCCATGTTCACATAGTAAAGAAGTTTTCAAACAAAGCTGTACTCATATCTGATCACACTGAAAATATGTAGATTTTGGCTTGGGGAGCATTGTGGGTAGGAAATTGAGGAAAAGCTATGGTGAGCAATTTAAGAAATGTTGTATTTATTATGCATGCAGCAAAGAATCGTTCTTAACAATTATATCCAAGGGGAATGTCTATTATTATTTCGGATATTTTAAGTGTGCTTATTGCGAAGCCTCTAAGCAGATACAAAAATGACAACAAAGCATCTTTTAACTTGCTACTTTTGCAATTTCTTATTGAATTTTGGGAAATGCTTGACTAAGCCTACGAGTTTATTATTGGGTCCTACAAACCAATAAGTTTCAGTTTAATTGAACCAAGATAAAAAGTGAATTTCAGGACACAGCACATAAGAGGAAATGATCTATGACTTTTCTTTTCTAATACATAGCAGGAGAAATGGAAAAAGAGTGACCAAAGCCTTGGAGGGAATACTAATGGCTTACCTTTTCGCAAGTGATCATCATAAGCTTGGAGATCATTCCTTTTCCCCCCCACATGTTAAAAAAAGGACCTCTCTGACCCCAGATTTGAAAATCTTCTTGGTCTAATAGGCTAAAGTTAGGAATTAGGTTGACAATCTTCAATATAGACAGACTCTCCAATATAGGTAGGTAGGTAGATAGGTAGATAGATAGATAGATAGATAGACAGACAGACAGATAAATAGATGAGAGGAAAGTAAAATGACAAGATTTAGCAATAGATTAGATATGTGAGATGAATGAAAGTGAGGAGTTGAGGATGACACTGAGACTGTGGGCTTGGTTACTTGGGAGAATGATGATGATGCCTTTCACAACAGTAAGGAAGTTTTAAAGAAGGGAACGTTTTTTTGGGAGAGGGGGATGGAGATTTTGGCTTTGAACATATTGAATATGAGAAGACCACATCTAATTCTGCGTATGCGTTTAAAATACACCTGGTAAACAAGATCTGGAGATTATAAAAAAAGACTAGATCCGGATATACAGATTTGAGAATCATCTCCACAGAAATAATAAGTGAACCCATGGATGATTCTGAGATCAGATGGTACTGTATACCCACTCTTAGTGATCATGACATAGATGAAGAACAAACAAAGGCAACTGAGGAATGGTTGGAGAGACAGGACAATCAGGGGAGAGTAGTGTCATAAAGACTAAGAGAGGAAAGATTCTCCAGGAAATGATCAGTAGTGTACAAGGTTATAGAGATATAAAGGATGAGAACTGAAAACAAGTTATTAGATATAGCATTTAAGTAATTGTAACTTGGGAGAAGGTAGTTTTAATTTCATTATGATGTTGGAAGTCAGTCTGAAAATAATTTAGAAGAAAGTGTCAGAGGAAGTAGAAGCACTAAATGTTGACAGCTACTTCAAGAAAGGGAAGTGTACTGGAAGAAAGGGAAGAGTGATATAAGTTAATAGCTAGTGGCAATGACTGGATCAAAGGAGTTTGGGGAATGAGAGAAACACAAGAATGTTTGTAGGCAACCATAGACAGAAAGAGATTTAAGAAGAAAGAATGTGCAGATGATAGTTGGCAGGGGGCAATCTTCTGGAGACAGTAAGAGACGATGAGATTAAGGGTCATGTAGAGGGTTTTGTCTTGGTAAGGAAAAGGGGCACTTTATCAGAGATCTGAGGTTAGGAGAAGATGGGCGAGATGTCTAAATGATATTAGAGGAAGAGAAAAGGAGATAAGGAAATACTCTTGACAAACGGTCTCAATATTTTCAGTTGATGTATGAGAAGTACTGAGCATATGAGTATCTTAAGAGAGATGGGATGGTTGAGAATAGTAATTGTGGAGAAGACTGCAAAGGGTCAAATAGAATGTTTGCCACATTGCAGTGAGGACCCAGTTGAGATTAGCTAAGTTTAATAGTGGAGCCAGTCAGCAGAGTTTTATGATTTCCCTCAGTTTCTTGAGCAGGACTGAAAGGCACAAGACTGTGGTTTGACAAGGCATGATAGGTGGCAGGACAAAAGTCAAAGGATTTGAAAGTTAGGATAGTCTAGAGTTGACTTGCATCATCATGATAAAAGAAGAGTGTAACTGGTGAAGGGGTGATAGTTTTAGAAAGAACAGAGAGGTGGGAAAGTAAAAGAGGTCATGGTGAATAGTAAGAACAAAATTAGGGTTATAAGGCATAGGGAAAAATGGAGTAGGAGTTGGGAGTTGTGAACATGGAAGTGAAGCTCTTGTGTGCAAGACTATGAATATAACCATCTCCACATGTAACTGAGGTAATGTGCAGAGCAAGTCATAAAAACTGAAAAGACTGATGAATTGGGAATGTAGAGGAACATGTCTGTATGTTAAAGTTTCCTATTTTAAAGGGAGGAGATGGGAAGCAAAGACTGAGTCAGGCACTAAACCCATTGAGGAAGTAAGGAGAAGGCTGTTGGTGTCTACAGAAAATAGTCACCAGAATTTGAATTGGATGAATCATTTGGATCTGTCTGTGTTTGTCCTTTGTTTTCAAAGATGACCATGACATCAGAGAAATGATGACATGACTTGCACTTGACTTTGTTTTGAATGAGGGAGGGCTGTGCAAGGTCACTTTCCCCTCTTGAGCCATCTGGATCCAGGGGCCAGATATTCATCAGAATAACTGGAGAAGACCCAAGATGCAAAGGGAGACCTTGGCCTATTCAGGTACTCACTTAGAGTGAGGTAAGGCCATTCAGTGAATGAGCCTCTCTAAGAAGTAATCAAGGAATGGCCCTTTTAATGAGCAAAAGAAAAAAATAAGTAAATGAAGCTGGGAGGGAGAGAGCAACAGCTACTATTGATAATCACTCTGAAACCAGGAGGGTCCAGAAAACAGCCATTAAGTGGAGTTTGGGCAGAGACCTATTGGTGTACAATGTATGGACTTCAGAGTGCACTTGGTTTAAGGTTTTGGGAAAGACAAGAGAGAAAGAAAGAAAGAAAGAGACAAAGAGAGAAAGAGAGAGAAAGAGAAAGAAAGAAAAAGAAATCTGGACCATAAATCCCAAGCTAACTGGGCATCCTCCGGCCATCCAAACTTACCTTCCCTCAGAGAGGAGAAGGAAGTGGGGGAAGGGGAACAGAAGAGAGTGGATGAGCTGAGTTACCCAGCTAGGGTCTCCATTCAGGCAGCTCAGTCTACTTACAGGACTATGTTCGTCCTTAGTTTTCAAAGAAGACCATGCCATCAGAGAAATGATGACATGACTTGTACTTGACTTTGTTTTGACTGAGGGAGGGCTGTGCAAGCTCACTAGACTCACTCTCCTGTCCTCGAAGCATTTGGATAATGTGAACTTCAAAGGAAAGGTTGCTTAGTAAAGGAGGTAGAGGAAAAGGCTAGAAAATGAGGAGAATTTTTACTCTCCTACCTTGACCAGTGAATAAGAGGGGGAGAAGAGAGAATGTGTAGCCAGTCCTAGGGAGAGCAGCATGAGAAGTGTATTGTGAAGAAGGAGTCAGGTCTCAGTAAGAGTCAAAAGATGCAAAAAATGAGAAAGAAAGAGTTAAGATGAAAGAAAGTTTGTTAATTATGGAACAGGCCTTCCAGAGGGGAGAGTGGAAGGATGGATGGATTAGGAGTGGAGGTAGATAGGAGTAAGGATCAAGTAGCTGAGGATAGTGAATGGGATTTCAATATCAGAGGAGTCACTGGGATGAGGAAATTACACAGGGATGGAAATATGCTAAAGTCGGAGGAGTGTTTAATCAGAACATCAAAGGACTAATGAGGGATTCTTGAGGGAGGTTTGGAATTGGATAGTTCAAGCTCCTCCTTTAAGTTCAACACTACGTCAGGTGGTGATATTGGGTCTCGTGAAGCCCCAAGCAGCCTGTATCTCTGTAGGCAAGACCAGGTAAGGGAGCCTGGTCAGAAGAAAGGATACCATGTCTGCCCTGAAGCTGACCCTGGTGGAGAAGGCAGTAGAAGAGGTCCCCAAAGTGGGCTTGTCTAGATGGGGCCAAGCACTACAGATGACCTGAGGGTGAGGCTCCATGGAAACAGAGAGGGTCTCTGCTGGAGATAACCAAGATAGATCCTATAACTCTGTGCCTTCCTGGCACAATGCCTTTGTAATGGAAAGCATTTAATAAGTGTGGACTGAATATGTGAAAACTTGGATTTGGATGTCCAGGAAGGCAGAGTAAATTTCTCCCTCAAATGTTTTTATCAAATTGACATTAGCAAAAACCAAATGAAATCCATCAGATTTTTTGTTTACCCATCTAAAAATACCATTGTGCTGCATCCAACCATTTCCCCAGATGTCCCTCCCATACAGGCAGCCCAAGATTCCCGGAAAAAAAGACCAGGATCAAAGGTAGTTTACAAAGCCATTATTATTATCTCCTATTTGGTCAGATAGGTGGAAAAAGTCAGCAGGAACAATAGTAGCCACTGCATTCCCATCTTTCATAACGTTACTGTGGACTGAGGTAATGTACTGAAAGCACTTTGAAAACCTTCAAGCATTATTTAAATATCAGTTCTTCATCATCATCACCATCACCACTATTTTACTGCTGAGGCCTCTATTTCTAGGCATCTAGAGGAATGTTAGAAGGGGTACCAGTAAACAGAAAAGTTTTTTTGGTGTTTTTAAATAGAACGTGATGAAAAATTTAGCATTAGCTAAGTATACACAATTTAGAAAGTAACAGCTATTAGGGCCTGAAGGTACCCTAAGACATTATGGGACGCCTGTGACAGAGTCACTTGGCCTCCCTGTGCCCAATTTTCCTCATTTTCAGAAGGAGCAAAAGAGCATAGAATTTAGGATAATACTCATGTTCTTCCTCAAAGGGAAGTGCAGCAAGTGCTCTGGAAAGCTTGTATCACTAGACAAATTGTGCTGTCATCCACCACCCTCACCATCTATTTTAGCTCCCTGTCATAAGTCTGGGCAGGCAACATTCCCATCTTACAGATGAGAAAACCAAGGTGCAGAGATGGTGAATAGTGCAAAGTCACAAAACTAGCCAGTACTGGAATGAGTCTACCCCACCATAGTTCAATGATCTTTCTGGGATGGGCACAAACCATTTTCTCTCTTTTTTATGACAAGATTCTTTTGGCATAATGATGATACCTATCTTTATGGTAGGTGTAATTCCTATTCTATTTAGTCAATCCAGAACATTTAATGAATGCCTACATCATACAGAATATTACGGAGATGTTTGAGAGGAGAATTGTATTTTATCTTCATAGGACATGAGATACTTCTTAATTTTTGAGTGTTTTCAAATTCCCTACTTTGAGCACAAAGATGATTCTGTTACAGGTTTTAGATTTCAATCCATTATTTAGAAAAAATATTTTGGGAGAATTTGTCAATCCCATGTTATGTATATAATCCTGCTAAGGGACAATTCTAGTAGGAAAATTCTTCTCAGATAATTAGAGAATAACTTAAGGAAACTTGGAAGTTTTATCCAAAAAGGGCATTACAAATGACTTGGTCACCAAGTATTTAGTATAAGCTAAAGCCTGGAGGTAGCATAGCTCTGGAAATTATACTGTACAAAGTCTAAAGAGCTAAATTCAAATTCTAGCTTGGCCATTTATTATCTCTGCAGCCTGAGACAAATGACTACTCTCTGCACCTTGGTTTCTTTGACTATAATATGGGAGAGGAGGTTAGACCATTTGATCTCTGCTCTTTCCAGATATAAATCTTGGGACCCTTGGATGGTCCACAGAAGTTATTAAGCTGAGGTTTGTCATTTGAGGTTTCCATATCCATGAACCTGGATAAGAAATAAAAATAAGATTTTGTCTCTCCACCTCTAAAGCATTTCTTTGAATTATTTTAAAATACCATTTTGAGAAGGATTCATAGGCTTTATCAGATTGGCAATGAGGTCCATGACACACAAAAAGTCAAGAACATCTGAGCTAGAAGTAGAACTCTGCAATAAGTTATCCAAGAATCACAGTACCCTATATCTACAACTAACTGCATGGAAAAGGCCTGCTTTGCAGGCACTGGCCCATGGTGGCCATTCATCATCATTCTCTTTTACATATATCAGTCAGAGCATTCCTACTGGGCTGCAAGAATGCAAATGAACCAAGGTACTCATAGCCTCATCTACTGCACAGAAACCTGAACAAGTACAAGAGAATTCTTAAAACACTCACTAGCTGTGCTTACTATTGAGTTCTTTAGAGAAACCTGATAGGGTTGAAAGGTCAGTAAGTAATGAATGAGCTGAAAAAAAAAAACTGAGCTGACTTTGACTTTTCTTTCTAAAATTTGTGACAAGTTCTCATAGGCCTGGATAAGATGATGAAAGAATGTCAATGGCAACTATTAAGCAAAAAAAAAAAAACAGGCTAAAATTGTCTAATCTGAGAAATTACTTTTAAACCAAGAGGATTTTTTTGAAATGTGTTGGAAAGCTGATGGATTTAGGGATTCAATCCAGTTAACTGGAAAACAAGGAAGCTTCCAGAACCTTAGAATTTTCAGGTTGGGAGGGAACTTCAACCTCATCTTTTCCAAATTCTTCATTTTAGAGACGATGTAGCTGAGGCCAGGAGCTAGGACTGGAAAGGACATACTTTGGACTACAGCTCTGGTACTGCTTGTTCCAGCACCATTTTTCTCTTGGTATGTACTGTACCTAAAGGAATTAATTTCTTTTCCAAGAATTGAACTTCAGCTATTATATTTGAAAGCTAAGTAAGAAAAGGCATTCAAGTGTCTTTGGGTAGGATTGCCTTTTGAATTTTCTCTCGTAGTCTAATGGGGGATGGGTCACATATGGATTTCTGAGATGGACGAGCTAGTTTCAGCAGCTGTTCCTTAGAATCTTCAACATACCTTCTCAATTCTATTTGCCACTGAGAGGGGTTTAAAAATACTCTAAAAATTGTTTATTTATGTGGAAAATTTTAGAGTTTTGCTTTGTTGGATTTAGGCATATAACAAACATTGTGTGTGTGAAATATAAACGATTACAGCAGATGGCACGGTCAGAGGCAATAGAATTGTGTGCACAAGAAATAGCTCAGATCCTAAACGAGAAGTCTGAATGACTATAATTGGGATATAGCTACAGTAGAATGGAAAAGGTCATTTACATTATGTTGACAAATATAGGGGCAGATTCTTATCCTGTGAAACAGCGTTACATAAAAAAAAAATGAGAGAATTCAGTGAATAGTTACCAGAGGATAATATACCATAAGCAGTTTTTAATTTTATTCCAGCAGAAAAAAACAATACCAACAAATTTCTTTGTCTCCCTACTTTCCACTTCATTCAAAAGAAGGCCAACAATAAGCATCTGTTACACTTGGCTGGCATCTGAGATGAGGAAATAGCTTGTGAATGACAAGCACACAGGATGCATTACAGATAAAGGTACAGCCCTGGATCCAGAGAGAGACTAATGAAAGGTGATGCGCCACTATAAATGAGGTATAAGTAGCCTATTGGGGAATGCCAATTGCCATGGGAGATAATTTTCAGTGACATGGAGTGGTTGTCACCAACATTATTCCAGGCAAAGATGACCACATTGTTCCCTGGCATCTTCCCACCCCTCTTCTCATTTGCATTTCTAGCTTTCCCCCCAAACTTCTAATACATTTATGTGATTCCCCACCCCCATCTCCAATTGTTCAAATTCCTAGGTTATGGCATCCCTACTGAGACATGCTCTTTCCTAAAGTGGTCCAAGTTCTTAAATTGACTCACTTTCACCTCTTTTAATGCCCCAAACTTCCCATTCCCTCAAAGAAACTAAATAAGCATCAGATGTGTTTATGTGAAGTAGTATTTAGAAATACTGAATTGAAAGAGAAAGGTTATCTGATGAAAGTAATTCACAGTAAATTGAGAATTGTAGTAATGATGAAAAAAGAAGTGAGCTAGTTGTCAAAAGCCTGTTCTATAAGGTTTTTACAGCTGTTTCTTCATGAATGACTTGGCACAAGTGTTATGTGCATTTTTAATCGAGTTGCCCTTTGTCCATTCAGTCTCCTCAGTTTCCATGTTCTGCATACCACATGAGCCTATGGTCAGTTTCTTGGAAATCAACTTTGGAAAGGTTTTCAAATATGAACTATACTAAGAACACCTTAAATAGACCAAAAAAAAAAATGCCCATGAAAGATGTAACATAAAAGGGTTATGGAGAAGACTCAAAAAATGCAGTTTCACATGGAAATGGATAGAATTCTTAATCCATCTTTTGAAAAAATTTTAGTTGTTAACTCAGCTCACCAGAGAAATTTGGAAACCTTTCAAGTCAGGATGACAAATTAACTAATTCAATCACATATCTTCTACTTGTTTAGATGTATTTTGAACCATATAATCCGAGTGTTCTCCGCAAAGGAATATGGAAAGGTTTATCAGCTACATGTCCATGGGTGGACTAAAACATATTGGGTGGTTTTGCAGATATGGGAAAGAAAAAGACATTTCCATATGTAAAATGCTAAATTCATAAAAAAGGGCCAATGAGGAAAGCCTCTTCTACTTATATAAAACTCTGTACTTTAAATATAAGATAAGTATTAGTGATCGTGACAGACACAGCACAGAAGAACAGAGGACTTTGTAAGGACTAGACTCACTTTAATCATTGCATGAAATTCAATTTACTTCAAATCAACACGTTTATTTTTCATTACTTTATTAATTAAGCAGGTGCGTCCTATCAAGTAATTCACTGTGTAGTTCAGTGCTTGGCAAGTCCTTTCAAAGCTGGCTCCAGACTACCTTTCCAGTCTCATTTAAACCTTTATTCTAGGCTCCAGCAAGGCAACCTAATTTCTCTTTCCGAAGCCAGTACTCCATTTTTTGCCTTCATGACCTTCATAGGGGGTCTTCCATGCTTAGAAAGATCTTCTTCCCCATAGAAGGTAAGCTTCTTGCGATATTTTTGTTTTTGTATTTGTAGCATCTAACACATTTCCTTGTATGTAGTGAGCACTTTTTACATGTTTGTTGAATTTAACTTAATTCATGAAAGTCCCTTTGCTAGGCAACAGAGATACAAAGCCAAAAGTGACCATCCTCTCTTAAAATCCTTCAAGGCTTAGCCTTTGTCACATTTACAGGAAACCTTTCCTATTTCCCCTAGTTTTTATCACTTTCCCCTCTCCTTAAATTATTTTATATTTGTTTAACTGTGTACATGTTATATATTCCCAGTAGAAGGTAAGCAAGCTACTTAAATATTTCCTTTAGGCTTTCCATTGGTATTGAATAATGGGAATTTCATTAAGCCATGATCCTGAGGTCATTTTGATAGGTTTGATATTTTGAACAAAATTTATGAAATTGTGTGAAGTGTGATAAATTTATGCCACTCATTTTGTTATGAAAATTCCAACATATAAAAAAATTTTGTTGCAGCCTTTAAATTAATCATATAGAGCATATATAACTATCTGCTCATGTCCACTACTGATTCTAACTTTTTTTGATTCCCCTCATTTGGAACAGTCTTTAACAACAGTGGTACATCCTTTTGCGCATTCTAAGAAGTCATCAAACTTAGTCTTTTCAAGGTAGAATTGTTTTCTAGAAGCATTTAAGAATGACTTAGATCCAAATGGGATGAATGGTTGAGTGATTAGGCAGAATTATGCTTCTCTGGGTCAGAAAACTAAAGAAAGTGTCTCAAAAGTAAGGGAACTAATTTTGTGGACTATCACTCATACCAGCATCAAGTAATTTCCAAAACGGTAAATGTCCAAAATTTTACAAGTAATGGCAACAGCATTAGATGCCTATCAATTACCATACAACACAGCCTACAGTGGTATAGATAGTAATTTGAAAACTAAAAAGGTGTTATATAGATATAAGGACATTTGACCTGGAGGAGAGGATTTTAGGGAGTGGGATGGAAAGCATCATAGTGGTCTTCAAGAGCCTGAAAGGCTGTCTTATAGGAGGAGGATATTTATTCTGTTGGCCACAGAGGTTAAACCAGGAGCAATGGGTAGACGTTGGAAAAAGACAAATTATGGGTTGATCTGAGAAAAAAAAAACAAAACACCTAGTAATTAGAGTCATCCAAAAATAGGATGGGGTCAGTTTGAGGGGTGATAGATTTTTCCTTACTAGAGTGCCTCAAGAAAGACCTGGATGACAGTCAAGTCATGTGCCATTAGGATTCCTTACCAGATATGCCGTGGATGACCACTAACAATCCATGCAACTTTGAGGTCTATCATTCTCTTGAGTTTTTATGATCATTTTATTTTTTATTATTTAAATGATTTATTATTATTATTATTCATTAATATATCATTATTTTTAGGCTCAAATGAGTTAACTTATGTGATAGTCCCTTGTAAACCAAATGCAATACAAATGTACAAAATCATTCCAACTAGCCCATCAAAGTGGTTACTTTGAAGAGGGAGAATACTCACATTGATAAACGAATATGTTTGTTTTTTAAAAGTCCCACAGTCATATAGTAACGGTTCCTATTTGAAAGCTCATGTTTTATTTAATATCACAGAAACAGCTACTAATATAATTTCCATTCCTTTCCAGGAAATATTTTATTCTGATGTGATCCCAACCTGCTTTGCTATGCTAATACAGCTTGTAGAAGAAATGACCACATTTCCTTCTACCATTAATGTGTCGTTATATATTAGAACTCAATCCTAATATTTAAATTATTTGGACTTAATAAGAATATTTTTCTGACAGTGGGATAAATCTATTCAAAATTCTGGAAATTCAGATGCCTGTTTTTTTTCAAATCACGACTTAGTTTCAGGAACTCGGAATATACTATTTTTTTTTTTTGATGATAACTAATATATAAAAAGAACAGAGCTAAGCTTAATATATTCCATGTGGTACAATTACTTCCCTTAACTTAAAAATGCCCCCATCAATAAGGATATACCTGAGACATTTCATCTGATTCCTTATCCAGAGAAGCTGGTAGTCCTAACAATACTGTCTTTCATCTACAGAAGGCTGGCCTCTCACCTTACTTGTTTTACACATGAAAATGAATTCCAGGTTTAGCAGTAACTAAGTCCACAGTTCATGCTTGTCAACACCCCGAATCCATCACATACTCTGGTAATACTTGTAGTCAAAAGAGACACTTGAATGGAACAAATTAGGACAAAACTCAGGTAGAAAAGTTAAAATGCACACACAAATCTGCACTTTACTCTTTCTGTAGATGGCACTCCCTGGTGTGTTTCCTTTTTACTATTAGTTGTAAATCTTTCTAAATCCCTTTGCACTTCAGAAGAGTATTTTCCTTATTGTTGGACTAATTTCTCCTGGGTCACTAAATAAGCTCCTAATATGAATTAGGTAATTTCCTAGATGTGACCAGATACACAAAGGAATATTAAACAATTTCAAGTTTCATTTCTTGGAGATGTCTCAACACAAAGTGGTGGATGATGCATTTTCGGGGTACTTTTGGGATGCATCGGTATTACATTAATTTTTAAAGATAATAAAGGCAACATATTATGGATCAAACTGTAGTCTGCTCTGTTGTTGTGTCCTATTTCTCCCTCTCTTCTCTGAAAGTCAGGCTGGTTACAAGTTAGGAAGAGTTTGGAGAAGACTTCTCCAGTCTACCATTTGAGAAAAATCACATGGAAGCTGAAGACAGAACAAAGAATTCCTGTTGAAGAGATCTGATTTGGGGGTCTTTGTTAGCTCATAATCTAATGTGCTTTGGAAATAAAATGTTCTTTCTCATAAGAAATTATGTTTTTATTAACTCTGTCCTCTTTTTGCCCAAAACAATTAACTCAACTCAGATCAGACACTCTTCTACATGAAATCTTCCCTGTCATTCTCATATTAAATTTATGTTCTTTTCCTCCATAATCATTTTTAGTTACTTATCTTTGTCTATATGTTGTAACCCCTTAGGAGAATAAGAGTGTTCGAGGACAGAGACCCTAATTTTGTCTTTACATCCCCAGTTGCTGGAACAGAGGATGTATTTAATAAATGTTTGTTGATTTGAGATGAAGTCAGTTTGAGCAGATCCTTCTTTCACTGGCTCAGACTGCCATCTAAACCATGCCTTCTGATTCATACAGGATGTAACAACAAGAAAAATGGTGATGATCGTAGTAAATTAATGATTGTTAACATTTATATGCTTTTAGGTTTGTAAAGCCCGTTTTATCCTCACAACAAACCTGGGAGTTAAGTGCTTTATTATTCTTGCTTTACAGATTTAGAAATAAAGGCAGAGCTTATATAACTTGCCAAGAGGCACAAAGATAGGAGGTATCTGGGTCTGGATTTAAACTTAGGTCTTCCTGACTTCAGGTCCAATATTCCACTGTTCCACCCAGCTGGCAGTACTAAGATTTATAGGCTATGGGACTTCCTTTAGACTTTATAAGAAGTATCTTATAGAATTCAGCATAGGAACTGGACCATTAATTTGTAATTCTCGATGCTTGATACATGACCAGTCCACCTCCTTTTCTCATCATGCACTGTTCACACCAGAAGATGATATCCTGCATAATATCTCTGGTACCTCATTCAACTATAAAGTCTTATTTAGATGGGGAATGTAATCTCCTTGAGGATAGAGATTATCTTTTGTATTTGTGTTTCAAGATCCAAGTACAGTATCTGGAACATAATAGATGCTTGATAAATATTTTTGATCGATTGATGTAAGATGCTACAGTTTTTATCAAGTTTCTCATTAAGAAGTTCAATGAGTCCTACATAATATCAAATATCTGAAATAAAAAATAATTTGGATAACATCTGGATACTTCAGATTCCTTTTGGGGGGGGTAGAAGGAAGAGGTTGTCATGATGAAGACTGAATACGTTTGATTGAACTTTTCATGTCATCTGGATGTCCACTGTCATAAAGACACTAGATTCTGGTACTATACAAAGAAGAAAAAATAATTTCCATTCATAAAATCTCCTCTTTCGTACTTTAAAAAGCCCTTTAACAAACTCTAGCATCTTATTCCCTACTTTTTGGTTACATAGAACCCCATCTTAGAAATGTCCTTTGTACATAAATAGTATCAAAAACAAGAAATTAAATGCCTTCTGACATGGAATGAAGGACCTTCTTTCCTTTCAATTATCCGTACTTTCAAGAATGTCTTTTCTGAGATATCACCCATACTTTATATACTTCATTCCTTTGCTACCTTCAAACTGGAACATTCAATTGTCCTCCAAAGACCTAAAATGTCACTTCTCTCTAGAGACCTGGATCCTACCATGAAAGCTTCATGTTCAGGCACTCCTCTTTGCCTAAGACCTCCTTTCCACTGTCTACATCCCCAGACGGCTAAAGCTGGTTCAGGTATTGGGGGAGAGAGCAGAAAGAAGTTGGAACCTCTAGTAAGTTTTCCCATAGCAACAACATTCTACTATTAATGTAGATCATCTCTACCTATTTAAATCCTACCCATCTCAAGATCCTCCTCTCAAAATACTTTCCCCTCCCCCCCTTGCATGCTATTGACCTTCCATTTTGTACAAATATTTTGAAGAGATTTCATTTTCATGCTGGATGATAAACTCTTTATGGAAATGAAGGATGCCTTCTTTATGTATCTGTTTCTCCCAGTGCTTAGTACAATGTACAGGGTATGTACTTAGGTAGATGTTTACTGAACTGAACTGAATAATGGATTAAATCTGCCTCTGTGGTGTGTTCTTGGAACCTAACCATTTAGAATACTACTTTTATGTAAAAATGTGCTGCAGGTTCCAAACAACCAATATAGAAATTAATTTTAGAATCATAACTCACTAGTAACTTGGAACCTATTCTTATTTCATGTTTGCCTTCCCTTTTATATACACAATAATTTTCATTTTCTTAATTAAAAAGTCAATGAGTCTCTTACCCTAAACCTTAATCTTTCCAGTATCTCTGTACTTGTTGTTTTATACCTTCCTTGTGACTGTTTCTTGCCCTTGCTTTTTAGAATTACTCTTTTCATTTTCATTGACTCTTTTTACTCCCAGGGTATTAATTGCTAGATAGGAGACATAACCTTAGATATACATGAATTCTTCCCTGAGCACTTTCATTTCCCTTTTCTGTCCTTTCCTTTCTTCCATTCCTTACTCTAAGGAGATTTCTCTGAAAGGTCTCTACCTTCTTATAGAATTCACGTGGCAGAGATATTACCTTTTGCTTTTAAGCTGACACTAGTTCATTTGAATTTCTGCAAAAGGACATAATTTTCTCTGAATTCCTGTAATGATGATTTTATCTGTTCCATTGTAGCTAATGGTAAAATTAAAAATTTCTCATTTACAGTGTTGCCTTTTGCCTCATTATCTCTTCTCAACTGTAGCAGACATACCTTGAATAGAGAAGATTTCACATTATCATTATAAAGATCGCTGTATCATAGAAGTTTTTATAGTGGCAGCAAGGACCTGGAGGTCCTCAAGATGAGCACCATGTTGAGTCCAACTGGCACCTGACCAATCATGCATCATTCCCAAGAAGCGGTCACCCTGACCCTCGCCCCAACAAGTGATATTTCTCTTTTCAGGTTCAGTTCCCACTTCTCTGACTGCAACGTTGTGGTATCCTTTGTGGTATTCTTTTCTTCCTCCTGCTTCCTCTACATGGCATCTCCCAAGATGCTAGTGATTTGGGTCCTTACTTCTACTCCATTTGTACTTTCTCTGTTGGTAATTTCATTTAGTTTCCATTCATATCTCTATGCAGAGGTCATTTCCATTTGGATGTCCCACTAGCATCTCAACCCCAAATGTTCACAGCTAAATTCATTCTCTATCCTTCCTGACTGCCCTTCTAACTTTTCTATTTGCGGTGACAGCACCACTAGCTTCTTAGTCTTTCAGCCTAGAAACCTCAAAGTTTGTTTTACTTTTAAATTAATGACTTTCTTTTTACAACATACATTTAATGATATCTTTCCCCCAGAACCTGATACATTTACCAAAAAAAATTCCAACATGGTGCCCACATGATGGAATATACAACTTTCGGTATCTGTAGTCTCTCTTTTCTCCACTGAGAAAGATGGTATGTTCCTGAGAACCATTTTTCATCTTTCATTCTTCCTCCCCCAAATTCAATCACTTAACATAAGCTACTAATCTGACTTCAGAAATAGCTCTAGAATTCATATCATCCTTTCTACCCTCCTCCATGACATCGTAGTTCAGACTCTCATCTTTCACTAATATTATTAATAGACTACTAATGAATTTTGCTTTCTCCAGTTTCTCCTCCCTCCAATGCATCTTTCATACTGTTCCATGCTTCAAACTAAGGCAAGTTTTTTTCTCCCACATCACTCCCATTATATATAGCAAGGTTTCTTAATGCAGAGTCCATGGATACCCAAGAGGTCTCTGGATAGATTTCAGGAGGTCATGAATTGTTTTTGTACCATTTGGATGACTATTTTTAATACAATTGACTTCATTTGTAATTTTATAGTATGTATGCACTTAAAAGCATTATTCCTAGAAAGAGTTCATAGGCTTCAGCAGACTACCAAAGATCAAAGACCCCTAGACCATAGAATTAAATGTAATTGCCTCCGGACAATCCAGTCTACCTTTCCAGGTTGATTTCAATCTACTCTTCTTCATAAAGACTGAAATACAACTATACTGGATGACGATTCCTCAGTTCTGTTCTTCCATTTCCTGTTTTTGTTAATTTGCCCAGAACATCCCCTCCATGTCTGTCTGCTGAATTTTTTCTCTTTATTCAATACCTAACTCATATCTTACAACCTCCATGAAGCCCTCTTTGTCTCCCTGAGCTAAAATTGAACCCTCCCCATTTCTCTTAACTCTCACTTTGTTTTATATTATCTCCTTAGATTCCTGTAGAGGCCTCCTATAAGAAACAAATAGCTTCCTTTGCCATTCAATAGTGAACTTCATTTGATCAAAAGGGAGATAGGCAAAGCATCCATGTTCTTAATTTCAAAGTCTTTATCAGATCCAATGTACTGAGAGTTTATAAAAAACAATGCAAAACAAAATTCAGTGTATCCATTCAACCTCTTCTTAACTGATAATTTCTGTTATCAATTAGGGCAAAATTACACTCTAGGTTGCCATCTCTCTTTTTGCAGTCTTCTCTTCGGTGGATTTATCATGCATCTACATGGGGCTTACCTGCAGTGAACAACCATAGGACCAGCATCTGGAGGGTTACAGGTTTTGACTCGTCGCAAGAAAGCTAGGAAAGGTGTTGGATGCTCTGGTACCCCGTGATCTGGCCATGCTGTGAACTGGAACTGCCTGACTTCCCTCTTCTCACTTGAACCATTCTGTTAAATGAGAACACTGGCTAAAATGACCATTTCCCAAACTTTGGTAACAAAACATCAGAAAAGACATAAGAGTCAATGTTGTTAATGGTTATTTCTCTATTAGTAACAAATATTCTTTTGGAGGTTCAAATAAACAACAAGAAAACTGCAAATGTTTTCTAGGGAAAATATTTCTTAAGAGATAGAAATTGCATTTTCTGGTTCAAATATCAGGACAACTTCTATTACATCTCTGAAGAGCAGCTGGCAAAGAGTTCTTCAACTAATTCTTCATTCAGCTAAACTTTTGTTCAGAGGAAGAGTTCCGTATTCACTGTGATAAACTTCCAGACAAGGAGAAAAATTGCCCAATGATAGTGGAAGAATTATTTCATTCTTCACTGTTGCCAGTGGGATCAAGATTTAAGTAAAGCCTTAAGAGATCTGATTTCTCAAAAGAAGCTTTCTTTAAATAACAGAAAAAAGGAAGAGGAAGGGGAAGAACATACCTTGTAAAGTGCAAATGTTCGAACACAATACGTTGCCAATTCCACAGTATCGAGCAGCGTCACCTGAATCAGCCCATACGTCTCTGTGCCTCTGCTGGGCCAATACTGGTCACATTTCACCTGCAAGAAACATGTACTATGTTTCTAATATATACTCATCAGTTTCCGTTAACATTTTCAAAGTCAGGTCAAAGCAAATAGACTAAATCAGATTTCTTGAAATTCATGGTTTACAAATTTTTGCTGTGTTTTATTTCACATTAAACTTTTTTCATCCCTTCTTTCTGGAATGCTTTTTTTTTTTAAAGTCCCAACATAGGAAAATGGCTCCTTTGGTGCTAATATAAATCAAATTTCTGTATCAGGAATAATACTGAGCAGTGAAACATTCAGTTGCCCTGGAGGAAAATAAAGTGCAATTGTTGACTAAAATAAGGAATTTTGAAGTACTAGAAAGAAAAATATAACTTTGTTCTCAGTTCAGTGTTATAAAACATATCAGGAAATTACATTCAGGCATTTAAAATATATGGTTGGATAGATAAGGGACTCATCCATCAAAATTTAAAAGACATAAGTCATTATATCTTGGGCAATCACAATTTCCAAATGTGCTTGTTTAGAGAAATATGGAAATAATTTGTAAATCTATAAAATGATAACACTCAATATAAGTGTTTTTATTTTTTTTCTGAAATGAGATGATTTGTTTTGGTTACAAAGAACATTTAAATCTGTGCTGTGAAAAAAATTGTTAGTTCTTCAAAAAGAGTCTCAGGGGATCCTATAAAACCAATGTGAGGTTTAAATAATTTAAAATCCTGTTACTTGAGATGAATGATATAGAGTTTCCATTGAATGTCTGAGCAAAAGCTTATAAAATACATTTAGACCAATTAGGCTGATGCATGGTCAAAAAATGTTTGACATGCTTCAAATATGCTGCATTCATGTACTGAATTCTTGTCATATGCTGAAGTGGACAGAAAATAAAGATAGATAGATAGATAGATAGATAGATAGATAGATAGATAGATAGATAGATAGACAGACAGACAGACAGACAGATAGATAGATAATGAACCAGAATATATTTGTCCTTTCTAGCTCAAATGAAAAGAAAAACAGGAGGGCTAACTGACCAAAGATCAACTGAGGCTGATTTCCCATGCTTACATTTTATTTTTCTGGATTTTAGAGCTAGAAGGGATCTTAGAGGCCATTTCTTCCAACCCTTGACTTTGATGAGCAAAGTATAGCTAGAAAGGTTAAACAACTTTGTCCGTGGTCACATGGATAGTAACCAGTGGAGTTGAGATTCTAAAAACCTAGGTCCTCTTACTTCAGATACATCGGCACACTGATACTCTTGGTGACACAGTATGGCTGGAAATGAAAGGGGCTAAAATACTTAACTTCGAGGAATGTCATTATAGGATATATTAGAATTTGTTTTTTTGTCCAGGGGAAAAAGGTCTTGAGTAAGGCAAGGTTTTCTTTATAGGGAACATTAGTAGCTGTGCATGAATATAGGATTTTTCTGCTTCTGTAGCCAAAGCATCTGTTCTTCAAAGATCTCAAAACACTTCTTCAGTAGTTAATAGGCCATCTTTTAAAAAAAAGTGGAAAATTTTATCCACCAATCACTTTTCTAGGTGAGAAACAAGAGACAAGGACCCCACTGTAGAGCCATATAGCAAATCAGAAACTGAATTTCTAGATCCTTCTGACCTTTCCACCTTCATTCTAACCACTAGAGGACATAATCTGAACTAACTGTTAGTAGGATTACCAAAAGACAAAACAAAAAATCAATTTTTGAGTGTTCCATGTACTTGAAAAATATGGAAAATATTATTCTCTGGCTTAATATTTGCCTAACTATATTTACATGCTGCAGGACAAATAGGAGGCATAGTGGGTAGAATTCCAAGCATGGGAGTCAGGAAGACCTGAGTTCGAATATGACCTAAGAGATTTACTAGTGGTGTGACTCTGGCCTATTCACTTAATGCTGTTTGCCTCAGTTCCCTCCTGTGAAAAATGAGCTGGAGAAAGAAATGGCAAACTCCTGTAGTATTTTTGCCAGGAAAATTCCAAATGGGGTCACAAAGACTCCGACACAACTGAAAACAACTGAATAACAACAACTTACGTGTTCTACAATTTTAAAAAATAATTAGTATGAGGAAAACACATTCACTTAATATTGAAGAACAGCCCGTGCCGTAGGAAGGAATGGACTGAACCTATTCTATAAAATGATCCAAATACTGAACCCTGAACACATTGTCCAACATGGATGTTCTCTTGCTACCAAAGTTGTTCGTCCCCATAGCTAACATTTTGTGTTACCTGAGAATATTCAGTAACACCTATGTATTTATCCATCTGTTATGTGCTAGGGCCTTCCCTCTGAGAGTACCTTTAGTTTGCCCTTTATCTTTTCATATATCTTGCTTGTAAATGATTGTTCACATGTTGTTTCCCTTAGCAGGAATGTGAGCTCCTTCAGGGCAGGAATTGTAAGCCTTTCTTTGTATTCTCAGTACTTGGGACAGTTTTTGGCACATAGTGAATGCTTAATAAATGCTTGGTGACTTTATTTGATTTGTTGATTTGCTATGCACCAGATATACAAATACAAAAACTCAGGTAACTCTGAAGTTATTTACATATGAAATCTGTCCATACTTTCTGATGAAGTAAGACTGTTGGAAAAGAAAAAGAATCTGCCCCTTTGTGAAGGCAGATAGGTCAATTTCTTTTATTTACTAATTTAATTTCCTTCCCTATGAAACTGTTGTAAGAGTCAAGCCTGGATTGGAAAAGGATTATGTTTCCCAGGATGCCTGGTCCCAGAGCACTAATGCTCTTTGGAAAAGAAGAAGGAGTCCATCCATTTCCATAAAGTTGTATGTCCTAAACACAGTTATTGATTGGGGAGTGAATACTTCTGGGAAGATGGAGGAATAATGAAGGTCACTACTAGGTTTATGACCATTCAGGGCAACTGAGAATTCCAAGAATGAACACTGACAGCATCAGGTTGTGTTGTTCTGTTTTTGTAGGTCCTTATGTGAAGAATCATAGACAGAGATCAAAGAAATGACACATCCTAGCTGTCAAGAACTGGCAGGCAAGGTCATCTGGGTGGGATAAGTTGTGTCTCAGTCAAGCGAAGTAGGAAGTACCTTGAGCTCATAAAAGAAATGGGCTGCAGATTCCAGCAGGAGAAAGTTTCAAGCAGGATTGCCAAATTGTTGATACTGAAGTCTCAAACCCAACTCATGCTAGTGTAGGAAGACACAGTGCCCATACTTTGTTCAATCTGAAGATGCCAACACGGTTGCTACTTTGTGACACTCTTCAAATATATCTACCATTAACATTCTATCTACTAAAAATAGATGTCTAAAATGTAAGCTATGAGTCATGTATTAGTGATGAGTATTAAAGTGCATTATAACTTTTTTAGAAAAGTCCCCAGTGTCACAGAAAGTCCAATCCCTTCCCAGGATGTTGAATAAATAAAGTTACACTGGTTTCAGGGTATTTCCCCACCAGACTGGAGAGAAGCCAGCAATACTGCCTCTTTAGAATGTGACTTTAAAGGAAATAAACCCTAGGAAGTATGTGTACATGGAGAGGTATAAGTACTTTTTTTAAAAAAGGAAAACCTAACTCCCTTTAGCAGCCTGAATATTAAAAAAAAAGCCTATAAAATTTTCTACCTCCAAAACCTAAAGCAAATGTATAGAATTGGCACTTCTACGTATTCTCAAACTAGTACATGAGACTGGAGCAGCACCCCCAAACAAGAGTATCTTTTCCTCTCAGGAAATGTTTCAAAGGGTTTTCCCAGAAAACATATTCAGGCACCTATGAATGTGCAGAGTTGGGGTCTCACTTGAGAGATTAAAAGTTTCAATCTAAGCTTATTGGAACAGAGTAGCTTTCTTCAGCATGCCAAGGGCTCAGTGCTTTTTTTCCCTGAAAGCAATCTCTGAGGATCTGACACAGGACTCACCTGCCTCCATAGAGCTAAATTGGGGGACTTAAATCAATTGACAATATTCCTTTGAGTCTTTCCTTTCTAACTATACACTAAACAAATCATTTTCAATTTGAACATTAAAGAGGAAGTCTGAAGTGTAGTGAGAAAAAAAAGCACAGGAGAATAGGCAAAATGATTTTTTCTAATTAGCTAATGCAAATGGGTATGCAATTTTCTTTTCCTCTTTTAGTTTTTATTTTTACTCACTCTTTCTTGGAGATGCTCTCATGAAGTATTTCCTGGGAGAGTTACAATTTGTTAAGTCTAATGCTCATGGGTGGCTGTTCATTAAAATGACATCGCAACAGCAAGGCAGCTTCCAGTTGAGAACATATGAATTGGAAAGTGGGAGTTGCATATACACATTGATTTCAGTCATTTTCTATTTGTTTTTGATATGTCTTTTTGCAAACACACAATGAGATCTTAGGTTGCATTAGGAAGTCACATTGTCCAGAGTGTGAACTGTGATAGGGGCTTGTTAGAGACAGTTGAAGCAGCTCTAATTGCTAAATTTTCAACGTGAGGTTTTAATACCTTTGAAAATGGCAAACAAGATAAATCAGGGCTTTATCATGATAACTGTTTAGAATTAAGAAAGCAATGGAAAAATGTGAATGATGCACTTTATACCAGTGTGCATACTTTCCCCACCTCCCTTACGGAGCTGATTGCTAAACATTTGTGAGCATACCACACATGACAGTCACCTGTAACATGCCCTCCTCACATCACATCTGTAATTTTGTGTTCAGTCCTTGTTAGCATACTTTAAGAAAGTCATCAACAAACTAGAGCTTATCCATAGGATCAGTATGATGAGGGGACTTGCTATTCACATTGTGTTAAGAGCAACTGAACAACCTAAGGATTTTAAGCCTTGAGGAGAGAGACAGGGGAAATGATGTTTTTCTTAAAATTTTGGAAAGACTGGCAACTGGAAGGAGGATTAGAATTATTTTTCTTGGCTCCAGAAGCAGAACTGGAAACAATGTGTGGAAAGAGCAGATGTAAGAAAAAACTTGCTAACAATTAGAGCTACTCCAAAGTGGGTGAGTGAGATGTCTTAAGAGGTACTAAGTTTTTCACAAGCGGTCTTCAATTAAAGACCTGACAAGCCCATGTCAACGATGCTATGAGACGGTTCATGTTTAGATACAAGGAGGACTGAGCTCTCTTCCAACTCTAAGCTTGTGTGATTTTGGGAAACTCAGGTAGACTAGAGTCATTAATGACATCTTTAAGACTATGTCCTCAGGCAAAATGACTGTGTAGCAGAATGGTCATCATTTTGCCATCTTAATGACCCAGGTGGACCACTACCCAGTCAATTCAGCCATGGCAGCTGATACACATAGAGTGCTAAATCAACTGGATGGATGTGTGGCAGTGCTCTTATACATGACTAATTATAAACCCTATCCACAGCCTCCTAAAAGCAACTATTACCAGAAACAATTATTGGAATGGTTTAGCCTCATAAAGAACTATTTGCGCTCTGTCACTCCACGGATCCATAGTTATTTTCAATAATACAAAGACTTCCCTCTTAGCACCAAGGAGAACTTCAGTGAGCAGTTATATTACTACATCATCCACCGGAACTTTTACAGCCTTCCCTAAACCAAAGCAAAGATGGAACTCTTTAAATAGCTTCAGGAGAACACATTGTGTCAAATGTGATGTGGAAGATGCCATAGAAGAAGATACTCTTCTTTCTACAATGTAGCTAAACAAGGAACTTTGGAGAGTATTAGAAAGGGAGAGGAAGCTATGCTCCTAAATGCGCTCTGGTGCTCAAAAGCATGTGGAGACAGTTCCCCTGTAAAATCTAAATGAGATGAAGCTGTTACCTTAGCTCCAACTTAGTCAGCTCCCTTTCACATAGGGGTCACTTTATCATGGAATCTTAGTGTAGTGGGAAAACGCAGGGGTGTCTTCTGCTCCCTCCCCCCCCAACCCCCCAATACACACACACACACACACACACACACACACACACACACACACACACACACACACACACACACACTTCCTAGCTTTGAATCCTTGGGAAAGCATGCAATTTGTTCATTCACTCAAAAAGTTCCCTCTTTATGCCAAGTGAAAGTCAGCGTGCCATAGTGATGACTTGGAGTCGTGGGGACCTGATTTCAAGTCCTACTTGATACCTACTGGCTATGTGATTTAACCTCTTACTGTCCCAGGAAATGCTTTAAGACTTTAAGTTGTAGAACAAGTACACATCTCTATTAGTCAGTGGACTTTTCTGACAGGGAGTTCCCTATGCCAGCAAAATCATGGGTATAGATTCCCCAACCCTAGTTCTACTCTTTACAAAATATATCAAATACGGTGCAAGGTTCTTAGGAGACAAAGACCAAAATGAAGCATCCCCAATTCTAAAGGAGAATACAAACTATGAACTTTCATAATTCATGGAGCATAACTATACAGTGGTCTTCACTGGCACTTACAAACCTTCCATTCTGTCCTTGTGATTTCCTTACTCATTCCCAGAAGCTATCCTAAGACTGTCTTTCTGTCCTCAAGCAAGTGATTGCTTCCATAGTTACAAAAGATGATGCAGCTGTCCATTTTATTGAATAGCATTCTTCTGTGAAGAATGTGCAGTGGGTATAGCACCAGGCCTGGGGTCAGGAACACCTGAGTCAAAATCCAGCCTCAGACATTTATCAGTTCTGTGACTTAGTGCAAGTAGTTTAACTATTGTCTGCCTCAGTTTCCTCAACTGTAAAAAATTAATAATAATAATAATAGCACCCACCTTTCAGGATTATTGTAAGGATCAGATGAGATAATGTTTGTAAAGTGCTTAGCACAGTGTCAGCTATATAGTGGATCCTTAATGAAAAGCTCTTCAAATCTCTTCTTTTCTCCTCTACAGAATCCCTTTACAATCCTTCTCTAGTATTTTATCTAAACTATATAACCCTAACACCAAGGACTAGGATTGTGTGCTAAGCAAACAAGAGTTGTTTAATAATTATCTGTTAAATTATTTAATTCTCTACTAAGATTTCAACTATTAATCTTAGGAAAATGACTTCCAAAGCTCTATGAAACTCCCACTTTCATTTTGAATAATCCTATGCTTCCGACTGCTTACAGGACATCTACCACCTGGCCCTCCCATTATCATCTCCAATTCAAAATGTCCAAAACAGAATTGATTTTTTCTTTAGAACTGTTCTTCCTGATTGCCTCACCATTTCTGCTTGCAGTGTCACAACCTTGTCTCTCTGGTCTGAAATCTTAGTGTTACCTTTGAATCTTACCTGCCCTTTATCCCTCTTTCTCTAATCAATTACCAAGGTTCTACTGGCTTTAAATGCCAGAATCTGCATTTTATCCTTGAGTCAATGAAACTTCTTAGACCAAGGGAATGGAATGATGAGTCTCCGATTTAGAAATATCCCTGGTTTGGAGAGAGGTAAGGCTTGAGAAAGGAAATCAGTTAAAATACTAAGAAAATAAAGGTGCTGAGGGTCTTAAGTAGAAATGTGGTCATGGATCAGCAAAGTGGATCGAATGCTAGACCTGGAGTCTGGAAAATTCATCTTCCTAACTCTGTGACCCTGAGCAAATCATTTAACCTCTTTTTGTCTCAGTTTACTCATCTGTAAAATAAGCTGGAGCAGGAAATGGCAAATCATTTCTTTGCCTGGAAAACCCCAAATGGGGTCACAATATATTGATGGGCTAATCCCCCAACCATCTAGTGGCCTAATATTGGAAGTCCTTGATCCCTACTGAAGGAGAAATAGAATATTAGCAAACCATGCAAGGACATGGTAAAGCAGATGATCTCATCCACTGCTAGAACAACTACTTGGTGCCCTTGGATAAGAGAACATGCAGTTTTGTCTAAAAGGACTTTCACAGTTGTAAAAGTATTTGATCTCCAACCCTTGTTTCCAGTGCTTGAAGAGGGCATTTTTCCTATTTCGATAATAAATTTGCCCTAACTGATCTTCTTCCTCTCCCTCTCTTCTCCTGGGAAAACCTTATTTTTCTCTCCCACTTTGTCAGTGAATGCTGCTGACTGGCTATGGACTCTAGGTGGGCCTGAACGGTTATAAGAGCCAAATCTGTATCTTACAAGAGCAGATTCCTTAGCAGGCTTTTAGTCTGGCTTTCTTTCTTTGACCAAAGTCATCAGAAACCTGCTGATGGGTATGCCTCTCCTAAGAGGTCAAGAGAATTCCCCAATCCCGAGAACTTAAGAGATCAGTAAGTCTAGCCCACTTAGTTTGCAGACAAGGAAATTATGTAGAGAGAGGTTAAGTAATTATCCAACTGTAACTGATAGAACTCAGGTTTTCTCATTTTTGGTCCCCTTGCCTTATTCCATTTTTTCCATACCTTTTCATACTTTTCATATCTTATTCATCTAAACTGAAAGTGGGGGAGACCAACAGAGATGTAGAAAGCTTTTAAATTCTTTGGTATTGATGCAGATACACTATGAGAAGGCTGCAGAAGGCTTTAGCCAAAACAAGTTTCGGAATGGGTATATAATAATAATAAATAGTAATAACAACAGTTATATAGCATTTACTACATGCCAAACACTGGGCTGAGTCCTTTACAATTATTATCTCATTTGATCTTTACAACAATCCCAAGAAATAGGTGCTATTATTATTCCCATTTTACAGATGAGGAAACTGAGACAAAGAGTCACAGACATAGTAAATGTCTGAGGTTACATTTGAACACAGGACTTCCTGACTGCAGATCCAGTGCTCTATCCACTGTGCCACTTGGCTGCTCTAAGTGATAATGGTAATAATAGAGCATCTGGAATTTTTGGATTGAAAGAGATGACATATTAACATCTAGCAACCTGAAGTAAGAGGGGAGACGGAAAGAACCACAAAGACAAAGGCTGATGAGAATTCTAATTGCATCGTGCAAATATGTACAAAGTCAATATTGGGGGAATAGAATATTAGCAGCCATTGAACAATTCAATTAAATAAGCCCTAACCAAGTACACTATGTGTAGAGTACGGTCCCAGACCCTATGGGAGATACATACTTAAAATAAAACATGTCCCTTGCCCTCATGGAGTTTAAAATATTAGGGTGTAAGACACCAACTTCAAGAGCTGTCATACATGACATTTCATGAAAAGCACATTAAGGAGATGAAAAGCCAAGCATAATGTGAGTCTGTTGACAGGATTCATAGAAACAATAACAGTAATGCAGCAAAGAAAGCCTCCAATGCAATATGGCATATGGAATAGCAAATTCGATTTGGAGTCAGGGCACTGAGGTTCAAATCTTGATGCTGACTCTTACTGCCACCTGTATCCTTGGGCACATTGCTCATCTCTCTGGAATTTGGTTTCCTTATTTATAAAAAGAGAAAACTGGACTAAATGTGTTCAAAGTCACTACCTGCTCTCAGTTTATGGTCCTGTGATCCAAAAAGAATTTGAAACAATAGTATACCTGCAATTCTCTTCCTTCCTTCACATTTAAGTATAGATACTCACAAAAAAATAGCTCTTTGTTTTAGTTTCACTGTTAATTATTTGCAAGGGGAACAAGTTAACAATGAAATGAGTCAAAGTTAGGCCAATAGAAAAGGAAAATCAAACCGCCTAGATGAGTGATTTCAAGATCAAATGGGAACGGAATCATTGATCCATATATAAGGATCCCTGCAGGCTGCATGTTGACTTAGCTTTTAAAATATAATTTTATCTATGTTTAATTGTATTTTTATTTATTGTGTTATATATTTCCCAATAGCATTGCAATCTCGTTCAGGTGCACTAAGGAGTATTGAGGATCACGTGTTTGATACCCAGGACCTTCACAAATGATTTAGAGGCAGATCACCCTAGTTTTAAATTCCAGTTCTGCTGCGTGGGTTCTGGGTTTCCGTTTGACTGTTGAAAGAGAGTTTAGATGGCATGATATATAGGGCCCTTTCCAGATCTAGCAAAATAGAGGGTTAATCTATATACTTTGATGAGACCCTCTGAGATAGGAGATTGGCATTCTAAATTCAGCGTGTGTGTGCGTGTGTGTGTTGTACACGTGTGTGCACACATTCTCTTCACGTAGCGAGTGAGGGTGGCCTAAGAAGGAAAGACAGTAACAATCACCAAGAAATTGGTGGCATTCTTTTCTTTTTATCTGACACTGTGTCTGTCGAGAAGAGAAAACTAAGAGTGTGTAACTGGCTAGATAAGGAGCAAAACATCCTTTAGGCTGCCAGCATCATTCTTCGTGTTGCCAGCGTCCTATTTACATTAAGCATCCACCACTTTTCAAAAACAAAGTCATACATCATCTGGAGACCAAAGGCAATGTTTGTGCTTCTGTGGTTCTTCCAATTCGCTTAAGGAGAGAGCAGCTTCTGTGGACCCAGATAGACATAACTTTAGGCAGCAATTGGAGAAATTAAATGCTCAAGGCCTTAGGTGCTTCCATTTCTATTTGCAAAAGTACATGGCTCTGACATTTGGAAAGCATTTGCTCCCCATTAAACTTATCGAAGCCATACTAACTTGAGAGAGCAAGAAATGAGTTGCTTGGGCTAAAGTTATATATCCCTTTCCAAGCAGTGATAACTACAATGATCTTATTAATGGTTTTGAAGGGGAACCTCTTGATTTTTAATTTGTGTAGACCTAATAATCAGAAACATCTCAACATTCTATTCAGGACAGAAACAGAATGATCATCTCCAAGCTGGAAAGGACCTTAAAGGTCACCAGTTTGTCTATCTGTTTTATAGAGGAAGAAACTCAGCCCCAGAGAGAAGAAAGAAAACACACATTTATTAAGCATCTACTATGTGCTAAAAACCCTACTAAGTGCTTTATAAATGTTATCTCATTTGAGCTTTACAACAAGAGGTAGGTGCCATTATTTTTTATACTCATTTTACAGTTGCGGAAACAGGTAGCTAAAGGTTAAATCATTGGCTAAAAGTCACATAGCAAGTAAGTATCTGAGGCTAGATGTGAGCTCAGGTGTTCCTAAATCTAGGGGCAGCTCTTTACTGACTGTACCACTGAGGCAGCTTATAAAATGAAGTGATTTGTCCACGATCATACTATAAGTGACAAATCTATTACTTGAACCTAGACTACCTACTCAGGTCACTCTATGAGCCAGAATGGAATCAGATAGATAAGATTTAAAGGACTATGGGTCAGAAAATAGAGCACTTCTACAGTTGGATAATTATCTTAATAACTACAAAAAATAGTCATTATTGTTCACTTGGTTTTAGAACTGGGAGTACACAAGGAAAGCTCTGGAACAAAAGTTTGGAATTTACAATTTGTAGTCTTGTGCTCTCTCTGCTAACAAGGACACCCAACCATAGACCATGTACTTCATCAGTTCCCATTTTTAATGTATCTCAAAACTTCAAACCCACTGGCATACACAGCAGCGCTTCCTGTGGCCACAGAGTGATACTACTAAAGAGTGACTTTGTGATGTCACCCACAATAAAGAAACTTTTAAAGTGGTGCAAAAACCCATTCTCTTCCATGAGGGACTGATAATGGAAATACATAGTTCTTCTCCCAAACCTCATTTAAGCCATTTCAATGTTCTTTTCCATTAAAAAAAAATGAATAGGTTTTACCATCTCTTTTTACTCTTCCCAGATTAAGAATGAGGGTTTATCTAGCAGTGAAATAAATGACCAAAATGTACATGATGAGAAAGGAGAAAGACAAAGACCCTACAGAAAGTCATTGTTTATTAGACCTCTAACTAGACCAGGAATCACCAGACAAGATCATACTTCAAGCTTCTTGTTAGAACCGAATCTGGTTCAAATAGTGCTTGAAATCTTAATAGTCAGCTGCCAACAATGACATCCAACCACAAATAACACTCTCTGGGCAGAAAAAGCAGTTGGGGATACATCCACACTTTACCCTTCTGTGGGGTTTTCATTTTTTCCAAATTGACTTTTACTTCTCTGTGTGCCTGCCCAGACCAATTTATATGCTGATTGGCATGCCACGTAACATGGAAACAATTAGGGAATTAGGGACCACATTCTAGGGCACAAGAGTCAATGAATTAGCCTAGAAGTAGGGGAATCTGGCAATGAGAATGGAAATTATGAGGAAGAAAAAATAACCCATCAGCAAATAACCTCACATCACAAAGTTAATAGGATGGCTTGAAATTGCTTCATGTTCTCAATGTAGCTCAGCTTTGGATACTGCCACAGCACTGCTAGCTCAGTCAGCAACTGGGATGTGTTTTCATAATCATCTGTTTTTAGCTAAAATTTGGGATATTGGATACTGAAATTCATACGCAAAAGTGAATTTAGACTTTTCTACTAATAGGCTTGTTGATATTGCTTTTCCGTTAAATCTGGGATTAGGTTAGGTGGAGAATGAGACAATAACGTTGAAAACAATAAGTGGAAAGGGTGTTGAATTTGGAGTGACAGGGCCTATGTTCAAATCCTGCCCCTGCCATTCGCTGGGCTCTGGGTCTCAGTTTCCTCATCTGTAAAATGAGAGGTTTATCTGAGATCACCTCTGGGGTACATTGCAGACATAAATCTAGGTCATCCATTCTTGCCAACCAATAAAGGGATAACTAATTCAATGTGACAACTTCATCTGATCAGCTCAAATGCTAACCTTGTAAATTTGCGAAGAAGGTTTAGGGAAACAGGGGACTCGCGATAATGAAGTCACTCTCTCTTTTTGTCAGCTGAAGCCCCGAAAGCTCAGTGGGCAGCAAAGGTTAAAAGGACCAGTGCTAAGCTTTGGGACTGAATACGAAAGCAGCGAATGGAGGAAGTCAGGCAGATGCAAAATTGAAAACATGAAAATGGTAGAGACCAGGTCTCAGGCAGGGGATTTCAAACCTCATAAAATAAATACTAATATGGGACATGTGCAAAATTAGGCAGAAAAGCTGCCTGCAGTCAAGAACATAGCATCTTCAAATAGGCAATTATCACTGAAGATATTTCATGCCTATACTGTATTTGTGTCTTGCACTGCTTCTTGTAATGGCAGTGTTGAAAGACAGCAAGATTTTTCCATCCCTGGCTTTAGGCAGACTGGGGGTTGATGGCCAAGCTGTCTGAACGAGTGCTTCCCTCCTAGCATCGCTGTCTGAAGGAGATAGGGAGAGCAGGAGCATCACATGATCTCAGCTACTGGCTTTCCCTGACTTATGATGGAATGGGGCTCTAAATCAGGGACTGTTCAGTGACTTTGTGAGGCAGGGGCTACAATCACAGGGTACAGAATTCATTTTACTTCACAGTCCAAATTAGAGCCTTAGGCAACACTGGGGCAGCTACCTAACACAGTGCATAGAGTGCTAGGCCTGCAGTAAGGAAGATTCATCTTCTTAAGTTCAAATAAGCCCTCAGACACTTACTAGCTGTGTGACCCTGGGCAAGTCACTTAACCCTGTTGGCCTCAGTTTCCTCATCTGTAAAATGAGCTGGAGAAGGAAATGTCAAACCACTCCTGTATCTTTGCCAAGAAAACCCCAAATCAGGTCAAAGAGCTGGACAGCACTAAAAAATAAATGAACAACGAGACAACACTATGAAGCCCTCAGGCTTCTCATTCTATTCTCTTTCATTTCCTCCTCAGCATTACCCCCTTTCCATACTTCTCCCTTTCTCTCCAAACTTCATACTCCATTTTCTACCCCTTTCTTAACCTAAACTAGCTCCTAGATATCGGGAGGGAAGGCGGTATCCTGGAGAGAACTCTCAACTAGGGAGCTGGGCAGACCAAGTTCGAGATTCAGTGGGGTGACAAAGGAGAAGTCACTTAACCACTCCAACCTTCTCAGGTGTAAAATGTTGCTGTTCAGGCATGTCCAATTCTTCTTGACCCCATTTGGGGTTTTCCTGACAAAGAACTGGAGTAGTTTGCCATTTCCTTGTCCAGCTTATTTTGCAAATAAGGAAACTGAGGCAAACAGAGTTAAATGACTTGCCTGCGGTCAAACAACAAGTGAGTGTCTAAAGTTGAATTTGAACTCAGGCCCAGAGCTCCATCTACTAGACACCTAATTGCCCCAGGGAGAGTACAGGGAGGATCCAAAGAGACAAGAATCTAGCTAAAGGAATTTGCCTACCTTTCAGTTCTCTATAAAAGTCAGATATTCTTATTTCTTTCAAACAATGGAGTAAAATAGCTGATCCCTTAAAGGGGGTACTTTGCATTTTAACCAGACTTAGAGACACCACCTGAGGTAGTGGATGGAGAAACTGTACAGAATTAAGAACTAAATTAAATTTAACCTTTGAGACAAGCTGGCTAGATGACCCCAGGGCAAGTTACTTAACTACATAGCCAAGACTACACAAAGTCTTTAAATTGCAGCACAGCCTTAGACTGGCCAGGGTAGAGGGATTTTCCTCTTCGTGATGTTCGCTGCACCCAAGAAAGCACAGGTCTAAAACAAGTAAACACAACAAAGAACGTGGAAATTCTGACACCAGTGGGTAGTGGAGAATGATGTTTTAGACTTTTTGGATTATCTTTACCAGGAAGTATTATCAAGCCAGTGTGTTCCAAAAGGTTGTTTGGGTTTGTTCGTTTGTTTTTGCTGGGGTTATTTTGCGGGGGGAGCAGGGTGTTTGAATAGGGGAAGGATAGGGTATCAGGGGAATAAACTGATTCATAGGTTTTTGAGCTGGAAAAGTCCTGCTAAGAATCAAAACTCTAGTTCAAACTACTAATTTTACAGAAAAAGGAAAAGAAGCTCCACTAGGCAAGGTGTTTTTTCTAAGTTCACACAGACAGCAAGTAGAAGAGTTGGAATTCAAACACAGGTCCTTTAGTTTGCAAGTGCCTTAAATCTCCAAGCTCTCCACAGATCTATGTGCATAAAGTGGGGCTCAACAGCAATCATTTCATCAGCTACATTATACATTATTTCCATGAGACCAACTCAGGACAGCAGGATTGAGTCTTCTACCCCCTACTCCTCCCTCTTACTGGGAGACTATCTGGACACTGCTTATAACAAGGCAGCATAAGGAGAGGCACCATTCCTTAGTGGATCAAGAGCTGACCTCCAGGATTACCTCTGTATAAGTCACATCTCTGGTATATTCTGCCTGTGTGATCCTGAGCAGCCCACTTAAACTTTCAGAGTTTAATTGCAGAGAAAGTGCCAAAATGTGTTAGCAGAGGGGCTGTCCTTACCCTTGAGTTCCCAATATTAGTGAAATCACAGGTTCAAACCCTAGCCCATAAAAGAAGGCATGACTCTTTAGGTGAATTGCCCTCCAAGGGTTTGGAATGGATTCAACCTCCTGTGACCGCTATCCTTGGTATAGAAGAACCATCTGAATCTATGGATATGCTATTACATGTTTAATAACTGCTTCTCCAAAAATCGCCCAAACACTTTTAGGCTTAACCTGTACTATTACCATTCTCTCCATCACTTTTGTAAGTTTAGACAGTAATAAAACAATTAAGTCCTGATTTGTGGTATTAGATAACTTCTAAAGTAAATGTTCACATTACACATTTAACAACTGACTAGAGCTGGCTCTAACAAACCCCAGTCTGTATCTGTTGTTCATTAATTATTAAAATACACATTTTTTAAGGCAGGTGCAGTTTTAGAAGGGCATTCATATGCCAGAAAATGTCTAGAGAAGAATAACCAGGCTGGTGAAAGGCCTTAAGACAGACCATACCACACAAAGATCGGTCGATGATATTGGAAATGTTTTGCCTAGAGAAGAAACAATAAAGAGGGAGATATGAAACTGACTCTAAGAGTTGAAGGGCTGTCAGATGGAAAATGGATTAAACTTGCCTTGTTTCCAACTAGGCAGAATTAGCACTAATGAGTAGAAATTGGGGACATTTAGATTTGATGTCAGGAAAAGAATATTCTTAACCATTGAATTGTCTCAAAAATGGAACTCTGGGAAGGGATCTGTTCACCATCATTAGAAGTCTGCAACAAGAGGCTGGTAGATTTCTTGTTGGGTATGTTGGTGAGGGGGTTCTGGTTCTTCTGTGGGTTGGACTCGATGACAAATGAGAATCCTTCCTACTCTGAAGTTCTGTGATTCTGTCAAGGGAGAAACTGCCATACCAGCTACTGAATGTTTGGAGACTTAGGACTTAGACTCACCACTAGCTATTCCTCTGTAAATCATGTTTGGGAACTATGGAAATTACTATAACCACTACTGAATATAAGGTGGAACTAGACTCTTCTTCTAATTGGCCACCGTAGACCACATAATAGTGGGGAGGTTTAAGCTTCGAAGGGCAATATGCAATCAGTCACAAGTCTATTCGGTTACTTCTAAATAAGCTTCTCTGTCTCTGAGCAAAGGTAGTCCTGCACTGTTAAGATAAACCAGAAGTTCTTAAGTCACAATACCTTGTGTGGAGGACAGCTCATTATCATCCGATGTTGTCAAAGCTGCTGGAACCAGTAAGAACTAATTTTATTATTAGATATAATTAGTGAGGAAAGGGACAGAATTTCATTTGGTTATTTCAAAACAAGTTTATGTGTAGGGACTAATGAAGGTCTGTAATGTCAAGATAAAATGAGCATTTCTGGGAAAATGTCTTCTGCAGTAGACTGCTTATTACCAAAACGCATCCCCAGGCAGAACAGGGTGTGGGCTGCATTTTCAGCACTCTCTGAGTTACTTTTATGTTCTTATACTTTTAGTTCATACCATAGAAAAAAAAGAGCAAAATCTATTCTAAAATGGGCACAGTCTAAGTCCTGTTAAATTAATACTTTGATGTATCATCACAACTTCAAGGAAACATTCATAGTTTTCTTAAAATGAAATCCCCTCATGAAGAGTGAATGTGTAAATAAGCAAATGGAGGTGGCTCATGAATTCTTTAAGGAAGTTTGTACAGAGAATATGATGTGCTCAGTGGGATTACTTTCAGAATCTTAGAAGTTTTAAAATTAGCTCGCTTAAAACATCATCATTCCTTCTGAGTATCTTTGACAAGGCTTGACTCATTTTCAAAAGATTTTGTTGAACCTACTGAACTTCACACTTTCTGAATTCCTAGCCTCAGTACAGTAGCTGCAGCTTGTTACTATTTTCAGATATCTAAATTTCTCCTTATGAATCCCTTGTGTAACTCTTGCCTCTTCTCTAACTTAATTTTCCATAGATATGCTGTAAAAGGCTTCTCGGTCTAATTATTACGGCTAAATCTCTATTTTCAGTAGATAAATGTAAGACTTCCCAGTTTGCAAATTTAAATGAGAATAATGGTTCTCCTTTTACTCTGTTTTTTTTTTTTAGGCTTTGAATCTGCAAAGATTTGAAACATCAAAGATCTGGAATTTTCTTGAGTGTGTGTGTATGTGTGTGCGTGTGTGTGTGTGTGTGTGTGTGTGTGTGTGTGTGTGTGTGTGTGTGTGTGTGATTCCCTCTGCTGATATCCATCCAGAGATCTCTATATATCTGATGATGACAACTCACATTGACACTGTGATTTAAGGTTTGTAAAATATTCTGTAGGTGTTTTTTCATCTGTTCTTCAGAATAACCCTTCAAGGCAAGCGATAGTGTCTCCATTTTATAGAAAGGGAAATCAAGCCCCAAAGAAGCCACTGAGACTATCTAAAGTGGGAGTTTAAATCAGATCTTTTTGACTCCAAGTCATAATTCCAAACACTACATCATACTGCTTTGGTCAATAATCTCTCTGATTTATATTACAGTATAAAAGAAAAAAAAAGCTACATCACCAGGCAGTTAATCTTCTGGTGATGAAAGTCTGCTTATTTAGCTACTGAAACTGTATGAAGGAAACACATGTCATATTGGACCATTACTAGTATGCATTCTGTTGGAAGAGTTTACAAGTGCCTAGGGTCACATCTTCGTCATTATGAGATTCTAGGTTAACCTTCAGACTACCTGCAGCAATGGTGACTATATGGTAATATAATATTATCTGATATTAATTCTTTGATATTAAACTGCATTATTTATTCTTTGATATTATGCTCAGCAGGCAACTAAATCAGTGAACTCAAATCAGATAAAACTGAAGCAGACTATGATCCAAACCTAAGTATTCAGGAGATCTTTCATTGTTCTGGTTGCCCTGACTCACTCCCAGGCATCGATTAATTCAAAGGAAGAATCTCTTCCACAGTGTTTTAGTCTTCCTTGTTTCATGGCAAGACAGATAGAAAAAGGTGAAAATTCATCTTTAATTTATTATTTAAAATATATTTTTACATTGCATTCTCTTAAAAGCTTGTCAGTTTTTGTTCAATGTAAATTTTGGACAGAGGTTCAAGTTGATCTTTATTTTCTCTAACAATATTGTCTATCTCCTTGGATGGTACTTCTGGAAATCGCACACCAGGGTGACATGAGAGCACTCCCTCATTGGCAAACCCAGCAGAATTTTAATGAATGTTTGCCTCTATCAAGAGTTGCTGGTTTCATTTCACAATTGATGGTTGTCTGAAAATTAAATCTCAGGGAAAGGTCAGATAATGAGTTGAATAAAGTATAACACAGTTAGAGAGCCAAACTTGTTTTTTTTCCTTACCCTAGATCGTTCCTCCAATTTTGTCATCATGACAACGGTTGCCCCTCTTTGCTCCCACATCATCCTCCAGAAATCTCCAAATGTTTCTGGGAGTGATCCTTGGGTTGCTATATAGGCATTTTGTTTCCTATAGCCATCTATGTAGTTGGCATTGACATAATCACTTCCTGGTATTCCTGCAAACAAATATGATTTTTGTCAGCTGGGTGACTGGTTCACATGAAGAAACTACAAAGAAACATGAGTTTAGCAGAGGCACCGAAACTATACAGCCTGTAAGACACAAGGATCTTGTGATGACTTTTTTAAGGTATAGAGATTCTGTACCTGAAAAAAAAAAAAAACCTCCAAATCACATAGCCAAAATCAATATTCACAATAATGAAAGTACGGATTCTTTCATTCTTTATAACTGGCTTATCAGTGCCTCACACAGCATATGGAATATTGTAGGTATTTAATAATTGTTTGTTGAATGCTTGTTTGCTTGAATGATTGATTGGTGTCTATATTACACTTTAATGTCTGCAAAGACCTTTATATCCATTACCTCTGTTGAGGCTTAGAGCAACCCAGTGAGGTAGGTATTAGAAAATTCCCATCTTGCCAATGGACAGAACATGGAGTTTCAGTGACTTGCTCATTGTCATAGAGATGTTAAGTGTTAGAGAAAGAATTTCTGTCTAGGTGTTCCAAATTAAGTGTAATACTTCATTCACTAGCCCCTCATGTCTCGATGTGACCATCAAATCAAATATAATTGTCCAGAGGTTAGGGTACATAGCAGTGCAAAAACAAGACAGCATCCCTTGAAAAGACAATGATCACATTTCACCACAATCTTCTCTCATGTCCAAGATCACTTTTTTGCTGAAAGTCAAAGAACAGTTCTTATCAAAAGATGATAAAATGATAATCAAAAACCAGCAAAATTAAGATCAGGCTATTCTTTCATTTTTTCCCAGTTTTCTCTACAACTGTTTCCTTGGTATACAAAATGTCATTTGCAAAGGAGAAACAAATACCTGACCACACTGTTCATTCATCTTCTAATCCCATCCTGTCCCATAGAAAAACAAAAATATTTTAAAACAACCTGGTAAAGGTTGTTACACTCACTGGCAACCACTTGTATTTTTATTTCTACCATTTTCCTCATTCCTGTGGTAAAACTGTCCTCTCAAGGAAAGTAATCTAAGTCAGATGTCAATGAGTAGGCTCTGGGATGAACACATGGTGTGAAATATCACAAACAGACATTGGACCAAAAAAGGCCCTTTGAGCAAGGACAGAAATATGCCATTGGCTGTAACTTTACTCAACTATTACTACTCTTCATGAAGCAGGCAGGGCTCTGGCAGCTGCTTCTTGATGCAGACTCTGTGGTTTTCAGACCCTGAATGATGTGGGTAGATATTGTAACCAGTTGTTTCAGGTCAGGAACTTCTGAGCGAAGGCCCAGTCCTGCTTCGGCAAAGATGGCACTTGGAACTCCAAGTACGGTTTAGTTCTTAGTCAAGAGTCAGTCCACCTGGATGGGATTCGTTTCTACTTGAATGCATGAAGAAGCCTCACATTCTCAAATTTCCATTTGGTAGTTACTAAAATTAAAAGACTTCATACAGAAGATTTTGGCTAAGAGCCTAACTCAGCTGTCAATCAACTGAAAACTTTTTTTTCAAGAAAATTCAGGGTAGAGAAATCTGGGTTAATGACTCAGAAAATACATCTGCTGGGCACAGTGCCATATTTTCTTCCTTATCAAGGATAACAAATGTTTCTGTACAATGTATTTGAGGAAAATAGAGGTCAACATGAGAACTATACCTAAAGGAAAGGATTCGGGTGGAGCTAACACTTGCATGAATTTAAATCAATTATTATGTAATGAATTATCTTTTGACACATCTGTTAAGCTTGCTAAGTAAAAAGATTTCTTTCTCTCTCTCTGTCTCTTTCTCTCTGTCCTTGTCTTTCCCTCTTTCTCTCATTTGGCAAAGGGATGGCTAGTAAATTCAATAATTTTTTGGATAGTCACATTCCTATTGTCAAAAACACTCAAACTTAGCCTGAAGGTTGTTAGACAGAAGGTATGAATTCTGCAGAACAAACTGCTTTAAGAATCTGGAATTTTTGCCAAAAAAGGGGAGAAAGTTGTGTTAATCTAATGCATAAGCTATGACTTTGAATATATCTAAGTATTCTGATTATTTTAGGCAGTTAGAACCTAACTAGGTTCACGTCGTAGCTCAAGCAATTTTTAGTTGTTTCTTTTGAAAAATCTATCTATTTATCTCAGTTTTCTCATCTATCAAAAGGAGATTATAATAACCTGTACCATTAACCTCATACCTTTGTTGAGAGAAAAATGTTGTAAGCTATCAAATGCTATCTAAATCGGAGTTATTGCTATCTTCTAGAGTGGGAGTCAAGAAGATGGGAACTGACGTTGTAGCTGAGCCAGTTAGGAGTTTTGTGATTATGAAAGCCCTCTCTTTGAGCCTCAGTTCTCCCATCCCTAATAACAGTTTAATAACAGTATAATGACAGTTGCAACACATACCTCACTGAGTTGTTGTCAGGGAAGTGTTTTAAGGACTGTAAATCGCTAAGTAAACTTGGTGAATCACAAACATTACATCCATAAATTCCAAATCAAGAGAACATTAAATTTCTACTGCAGCACCCATAATCTAAAGAAGTGACTGCTAGAATTAAGTTTCCTTCCACCTAGCTTATAGACTTGTGGTGAGAAGAAATTTCAGCTGAGCCTTGGAAAGGATGTGGGAAAATCTTTCTCTGAATGAAAAATCTGCAGAAGAGTCTACAGAATAGCTAAAAGATTACCCTTTGTTTTAACAATGCCAAGAATGGTCCAGCAATTTAGCCTTAAAGCCAGTACCATCATATCTTTTTTTACGTATATAGACATTTGCATGTTGTATTCCCCATTGGGCTTTGAGTATCTTAAAAGGAGGGGACTGTCTTTTGCCTTGCTTTGTATCTCCCAATGTTTAGCTCATTCCCAGGCACATCATAGATGCTTAATAAATGCTTGTTGACTGACTTATCTATGAAGGAGAAGAGCCTACTGGTCAATGCTTGTCATTGGGGAGGCCTTGATTCTTTCAAATAGCAAAGCCAAGTTTAGGAGGCAAAATGAAGTAAGCAGAACATTCCAGAGAGATGGGCATCTTGTATCACAATAAATTTTGGGAGACAGATTGACCAATAAAATTGCTTAAACAAAAAAAAAATCAATTTTGCCTTCAGCCTTGATGAAAGGATATGTTTTAAATGTCTTTCTAAGTGGTCCTATTATAAATTTAATTTCTAATTCTTGGACTATCTGTCATATAGCTTTTGAGCTCGGAAGGGAATTCAGGAGGGTATCGAGGTTGACCTCTTCTTTTTACAAATAATGAAACTAAAGTCAAGAAAAGTTAGTTCAATACTAATACTGATACTACTAAAGATAAAAATGATAAGAATAATAGCCCACATGTATATAGCACCAACTTTGTGCTAGGAACTATGCTAAACAATTATTATCTCACTTGATCCTCTTGAAAATCCTGCAAGATAGGTGTTATTGCTGATTCCCTTTCACAGTTGAGGAAACTAAAGCAAACAGAGAATTGTCCAGGTTCACATAGCAAGTAAGTGCCTGAAGTTGTATTTGAACTTGGGTCTTCCTGACTCAAGGCCCAGTGTTCTATCCAACGACTTTTTGCTTTCAGTCTTGTCTCACTCTTTGCAACCCTGTTTTCTTGGCAAAGATATTAGAGTGGTTTGCCTTTTCTTTCCTCAGCTTATTTTACAGATGAGGAACTGAGGCAAACAGGGTCAAATGATTTGCCCAAAGTCACACAGCTAATACGTATGTGAGGTCAGGAAGACGAATCATCTTGACTCCAGGTCCAACGCCCTATCTACTGGGCCAACTACCTGTCCAACCGATGACTTTCAAAAGGTCAAACAGTCAGTAGCAGACCCAGGATTAGAACCCAGGGTTCATCCTATAGTATCATGCACACTCTAGCAACTCCCATACGATAGACATAAAACACCAGAACAGTAACATGGGTTGTATCAATGAGAAAGTAGCACATTAGATTGGCTCATTTAAATCACTAACCCAGACAATCCAGAGTCCCAGGAGGTAGAGTAAAATCCTAGAAACCTCTTCTATCTGGGTAGCCTCATAAACCCAGATTTGGCATTAAGCCTAATCAGAAACCTGCGCAGCAAAATTAAGCATATTATTTTGAGTTTGTAGTAGGTGAAAACCTTCAGTAAGAAATTTAGGACTATAAGACAGTACGTTCACTGAAGTTTAGGTTTAAGGGAAGATAGAATCTTTGTGAGAGCAAATGTGTTCATCCTTCATAATTCAACAAGCCTGTGACCACGGTCTGTTTGTGTGTGAGGGCCTGACAAGACTGATGAGCTACAAAGGATCTTTTCCACACTGCAGGCCAACAGTATGGCAATGGTCCCTGGGTTTGCAGCTGTCACTGCTACTGGCACTCTGGTGGTCTAGGAGATTCAGTTCTTGGGCTGCATTGCCTTTACTGATTCTTTTAATTCAAGAAAAGCCAAAGCATTTTAAATCTGTATTTCAGGGTGGTCTGCCTGCTACTGTTGTTTATACCCCTTCAGCATGTCACCAGTGAGTGGCTTTAAAAAAAAATCCTCTTCCTATGAACCTTATACTATGCAATGTTCTTTCTTTAAAAATTCAAAATACTTTCAAGTTTGACTCATCTGGGTATGAGTCAAAAGTCCTCAAGTGTAGGACGGACACATGGGGGCAGTTCAGTGTTACTGGTGATTCATTATATTATATATTCATATAAAGAAATGATCAATATTTACATGAAAAAATAATTATAACTAAACTTTGGTTCTTCACGATAGTAAGTCATGTGAACCACAAGCAAGAAAGACAGAGGACTGAGTGTCTCACTTCCAAGCATGACTGAAGGGTGAATTCTGAATTGACCTGCATGGAGTGAGCAAACAATATTTGTCTTTCTGCTATGGCCAAATGCTACATATGCTGAACATGCCAATTTGTTTCCCTTCTAGAAGCCAAAGTAAAAATATTCTAAGTATACCTTGATTCTCTCCAAAATGAAGTGTTGATGGCAGAAAAAATTGTAAGAAGAAATTCAAGGAAAAAGCAAAGGAAAAGATATGGAAAGGCAGGGGGAAATTTTGATCAGTACCTAAAGGTTAGAAGATGGAAGAATGGAAGAGGGGTCTTTAACATGTGTATCTAAAGAACTGATAAGAAGCTACTGCAGAAGATGTTGAGTCTGGATTCTGATGTGGATCTACCTGAGCAACTGAGTGAGAGAAGTGAGAGAAGAAAGAGAAGAAAGGAAGTCCAGCACTGTTGGTCAATGGCTACTTGCTGAGGGATGCTGTAATAGCAATAAGGAGTTCTGCTATCTTCCTGGAGCATGCATCCAGTTTATGATGGAGAACTTCCAAAGTTTTGTCAAACCTGAGCAGTATTAGCACTTCTGGTGATTCTTCTAAGCACAAATTATACTGCAGAAAGAAGCTGAAAAACCATGACTAAGGATTATTAAATGCCCTGGGCAAGACATTATAGACAAAGGGGATGTTTTCCATCCTGCTACCAGTCAAAAGCATGGCTTTCCAAAAGGAAAGGTAGATTTGAGAAGTAAACAGTTCTTCAAAAAGAGGCTATCTGAGAATGGTCATTTTCTAGGGAAACTTAGCACATATCCTTAAAGGGACAGTCAGTGAATTTCTAGAAAGGGAAACAACAATCACAAAAACTCAGTGTGGTTTCGTCAAGAAAAGTTCATGCCACGTTAATCTCACTTCCTTTTTGACGGGGTTACTAGACTGGTAGATCAAGAAAATGCTGCAAATAAAGGTGATTAAAACTTGAGCAAAGAATTTGAAAAAGTCATTCATGCCATTCTTGTGGGCAAAGGAGGAGATGGGGTGAATCGTGGCAAAGTTAGTTAGACTAACAGCTGTAACAGTAATGATGTCTTATAGTCAGCATGTAGAAGTGGGAGTAGGATTGTTCTCCTTAGCTCCAAAAAGCAGAAACAGAAAGCAGTAAAGAAGATCTAGGCTTGATCGAAGGAAAAAAATTCTTAGCAAGCAAAGCCATCAAAAAGTGGAATGTTTAGACTTGGAAAGTTTTGACTGCCTTTGAGGTCATCAGGAGAGGCTGAATGACCACAAGTTTTGTTCAGGCAATTTGTGTTCTGATACAATCTGGACTAAATGATGCGTAAGGTCTTTTATAACTGAGGTTATTTCATTTTAGTATGAGTGGGATTGATGATTTTGAATTCTTGATTGTTACTAGGAATAAAGGAAAGAGCTCAACCAAACCTGACTATCTCACTTGACATTTTTCTGTGATGACACAGATACCACTATAGAGGACTGGATGATCTTTTAAGCCACTTTCAGCTCTATATCTACTATATAAATCAGGGAACCAAACCTACTGGTACTAAATTTGTAAATGACTGTGGTGTAAAAACAAATGGCACCAATAAAACATTTTTAAAAAATTAAATGAAAAGTGCTGTAAAGAAACAAATATTTCACATGTAACATTAATGAGATAGCTAAACTATTTTCCTAGGAAATTTTTATTTTATTGTTTTGAAAAGGGCCACAATGCTTTTCATTAATAGAAATCAACTTACTTTGGATTTTGTATTTTTAGTTATCTGATATTCCCTGATAATTAAAGATATTTGATAAAATTATTTTTGTTCTCATTATTAATTATAATTATAAAATATGCCTTCTCTGCTTGGACCTCTGTTCCTCCCCACTGAAAACATGGCCTCTGTCCCTTGGGTCTGTAGGCTCTGATAGGCGAACTTTGATCTTATCTTACCAATGGCCAGGTTTCCACATCACTTCATGGCCTCCACACCATGTAACTATTTAGGTAACCCTTTCCAGCTCCCCTTTATGTGTTAACTTGCCCCTTTAGAATGTAAGCTCGCAGAGTAGAAACTGTCTACCTTGCTTGTAGCTTGTACTTGTATCACCAATGCTTAGTCAGCTCCTTGACACCAAGGATTATCTTTTGCCTCTTTTCACATCCCTAGCACTTAGCATTGTTACTGGCACATAATAGGTACTTAATAAATGTTTATTGATTGATTAATTACTACAGGGTCTGGAATATAGTAACTGCTTAATAAATTATCTATCTATATAATTATGTATATCTTGATAATATTTCTGATGACTCATTTATATAATTAAAAAAAATAAAATGTAGTCAGATGTCATTAAAATCCCTATAATAAAAGACCAAAAAATGAAAGGGGGCTTATGATACGCAAAAAGATATCAATAGCTTGATTTGTGCCACTGTAAATAATAAGACATGTCAGCCTTTAATTTAACATGTAAGCCTCCCTAGAGAAATTCATCAATGTGAAAGAGGCTATTATTCTACTTATATTAAAAAAAAGAAAATGAAAAGACATATTACTCAGATGATAGCATATGGCTATAAAGACAACCCACTAGATCAGTCTATCTACATGTGGACAGGTGCTTCTGATGGATAATAAGCTAGGATCAGAAATTAATAGATAGAGACTTGGTTAGACCATATTTGGGAAATTAATGTAACACTTTCATGATTCCAAGTTGCTCCCTGCTGCAAAAATCCATTCTTTTAACACCAATATCTTAATACCAGTTATGGTATTTTATTATGAATTATGGAATACTCTTATTTCAGAGTAATTAAGATTACAAAAAACAAAACAAAACTCTTATAAATAGAAGACCAGACTTGAAATCTGGAAGACCGACACTGAAGCTCTGCCCCTGACATCCACTAGCTGTGTGACCATGGGCAAACAATTTAACACTCTAGTCTCATAAAGAGTTCTCCAGGACTCTGAGTGATAGACAAACTGCTCAAGTGCAGCAGTGGAAGGAATTTCTTAATGCTAAGCTCCTTTTGCAGATCTGCATGTCTAGACCAAAGAAACAAAGACAATCCAAAGGACAGGGACAATGTATAGGATGGGCACAAGAAGCTTGTGACATGTTATTGACAATGATGACTTCTGGAAGAGATGTGGAAGACATTACTGGGGAAATACATGGCTGAATTTTCCTTTATTGAGATTGTGAAGTGGCAGATGGACAAATGTCACATTGGTACCTCTGAGATATTAAAAGGATAAAGGGATGCCACTGGCAATTAAGTCAAATCCTCTATAGAAAGTAACAGACAAGAATCCTAGAGGAAAAGTAGGCGAAGGGAGGTCATGAGCTGAATTGGTGCAAAGAACTTCAATACCAGTAAAAGCATGGAGCCACCAATTTACCAAAGTAGAATTATTAAAAACAAGTGTTTATTAGTAGCATTGCAATCATGTTATAGAGTGACTATACTCAAAAAGAAATCAAAATACTTGAGTTCTAATCTTAGCTTTGCTACAGACTAGCTGTGTAACTTTGGGCAAGGCACTTAACATTTTTGAGATCTGAGTTTCCTCAATTATAAAATATGAAGAGGTTAGTTGGTTCCTTTTAGACCTAGTAATCTACACCATATACTCAGTAATCATTGACTCAGAGTCTTATATGCAGTTATTGCAAGATAAACAAAGGTCTTGTGCCTTTCAGATTAGGCTGAGAATTGAACACTGACAGTCTTTAAAGAGATTCTCATCAATTCTATTTTTGACACTGTAGGGATCAGTTTTTACCCTGGTATTCAGCCAGATTCCTAAACTAGTGGGCTGGAGGTCAGGTTGCTATAAGCCCACAGAGAAAAGCTCTGTTTATGTAAGCATTTATGGGAAGGCACAGTGGAAGGAAAGAATTTTCCTTCCCTGATTCCAGAGGGTCCAAAGAACAGTGCTGTGGAGGTAGAAGGGGAGAATTCTATCAAGTATTATACTTCTGGATTAAATCACAGTGTTGAATCAAAATTTATCTCATCATTTTAATGTCGCTATAGTACAGGTCTACCAGTTAGCAACTGAATTCATTTTGAGGTTTATTTTTAAAAAAGAGTTTGTTTTTAGATCAACCTGTTCTTTCCATCCTTATTGCCTCTTGGGATCCTGAAGTGGTAAATTCTGAAGGGAAAATAAAAGCTCCCTTTTCTTCTGCTACAGAAAACGGATTCTAGCTCACAATGAACTTGTTCTGGCTACTAATGAATCAGAAAGAACATTATCCTCACTTTTCCACTCCATGTGAAACTTGCAGTTTAGAAATTAATAAAATTCAGGGTTAACTGCTATACAGAGAAAGTAAACTGCTGATGAGGAATAAAATCTAGAATTCTTCATCCATTATATCAGAGTTGTCATATGTAAGGCTATTTTTGCTCTGAGAGAGTGAAGTAGTCTATTTGCAAACCATACAGAGGAAATACTGTTTTCCACAAAGGCAGAACCCATTTAATTGCCTCATCACCTGAAGTTTAGTCAATAGACTCCTTATATCTGGTATCAAATATAAAATCCTCTGACCTTTAAAGTCCTTTTTGACCTGGCCCCATCCTACTTTTCTAGCCTCCTTATACCTTTCATGTACCATGTGATCCAATGGCCTTCTTGCTGTTCTCTTAACAAAACACTCCATCCTCTAATTGTGAGCATTTCTATGCTTGGAATCCTCTGCCTCCTCATCTCCACCTCTGGATTCCTTGGCTCCCTTAAAGTCCCAGCTGAAAGACGTCTTTTCCAGTCATTAATCTTAGTGACTTCCATCCGAGATGATCTCCAATTTATTCTCTGTATATTTTGTTTGTACACAGTTGTTTCCCCGTCTCTCTCATTAGACTCTAATCTCTTTGAGGGTAAGGACTGTTTTTGCCCTTCTTTTTACCTCCAGTACTTAGCAAAATTCCTGGCACATAGTAAGTATCTACATGCTTGTTGACCTAGCTTGGCTTCTTTTCCTGTAGAATAGATTATTTCCTCTGAAGGCTTTTGCAAAAGCCATGCTTAATTTGGCTACTAACAGAACAGACTAAATTGGTAAACGTGCTTTCTCTATGTAACTAAATCCATACAGACAGCTCAGAGTGGTAAGACAAATTCCCATAAGAGTTTGAATTCCAGTCAATTCTTGAGCATGTATTAAAGGATCTCTCAATTATCTACAGCCTCTTCCTCTTTGATAACTGGCTCCAGCCTGCCAACAACTGACCTGAGTTGAGAAGTTCTTGGGACTGGTAGAGGGTGTGGGTATGAACATCTGAGCAACAGTTGGCCTGAGTATGTGCCTCTGCCAACATTCCAGAGCTAACTATAAATATGCAGGGGATTACCCACACCTGTGGTTGCTTCTGATGACTGCTTTGTCCATAGACACACTATTCTGTGGTCCCACGCTGTATCTAATTTGTGTATCACATTCAGAGACCTTTAACCTATATTATACAAAAAGGCATTTTTAAAAATGCCTATGCTTCATCCTTCAAGCTCCAGCTTGCATTATTTCAATGAAGTTTTCAAGACTCCCTAACTTAAGAAACACAAGCTACTTGATGCACATGAAGCAATTCCCAATTGTTTCTTTAACCAAAAATGTTATCCTTGAGATGGAATGCTCTTTTTCAGGTGCTACCCAAAATAAGCAAGCATTCCCCTAGGAGACAACGCTAGTATTATCTGACTTCTCTAACAGCCAGCACATTGCATGTAACACACATGAGACAGCGAGAAAGGATAGATTTTCTGGAAAGCACCTTTTCCTACATCTTCCATTGACTAAGCCTATAGGAACAGAAATATCACTTTCCTTCTTCAGACCTCAGTTTCATCATCTGTAAAATTAGTAGTGGAATAAGAACCCAATAAGTAAACTCAACAAGACAAACTGAGATATAATGGATATTAAAAAGAAATTTATTCTCAATAGTTTATGTTTTACTGTCCCACAAGATATAATGAAACAGTAATAATCGGAACAGCAGCAAGTTAAAATGCTACGCTCATAGGTAAGTCATCAGCACTCAAACAATAATAGAACATGTGATGGAGACTGGAGATGTCAGCACTATTTGCTTGGTCTGATGTAGAAAGTTGCCATCTAAAATAGTGGTAATTGGATGCTATATTTTACCCACATATATTGTAAACACCCTGTGAAATGACTTCCAGTCTTCAAGAGGTTAGGTAGACTACTCTTTCTAGACAAGATAAATGAAACCATAAACATTCATGTTTGTATGGCTAAAAGGGAGATGCTAGTAGAAAAACAAACCCTAAAGTCATAGGATTAAATCTCATTGTGCTTACAATTAACTTGAGAAAGAGCAGTCATAAGTTGGAAATGCTGACAAAGTTGTATTCTAGACTTCAATCAATGGTTGATGTGATGTGTGCCAAATGAACTAAAGCTAGTATAAGACAAAAATAATAAAAAAAAGTGTCTCTAAAAATACAAGATAGATTTTGTTAGGAGAGGGCATATGCACTGGATTCAACAATTTCAGTGTAATCCAGAAAAAAAGGAGTGCATAATAATATTCACGGAGTCAAGCTCAAAACTAAAAAACTAAAAAGCAAACAAGAAAACAGAGCATATTTAACAAGGCTACATGGAAGGTGTCAGATGGCTGCTATCAAAGGATTCTTTCAGGAGACAGATAATAACTTCAATTCCTAAGTGACAGAACTTCCCACAGAATGCTTTTCTTTACTACAATTAATTAAAATATTGCACCAGGCAACATCAACAATTCTCCAAAATGCTTCATTTTGCTTGAACAGTTGTTTTCATGTATTTTTCTACCTAATGAATTTATAACAGCTTTGTAGATGCTGTGGTTTGTAAAAAGGACTCTCAAAAGAGGGCATTCTCAAATGGCTGGCATGGGCAACATGCTAGTATGTCAACCTGTGCTGGCAGCTGTTCCTAGCCAGAGAGCAACTCAGAAACTGACTGAGGAGAACCTTCTCCTCTTGACTTAAATATAAAAAAAAGTGTGTGGAGGCATACAACCGGTGAATCAATACTGCAGAGTAATAGTAGCAGCTTCTTGCCTTTCTCTTATTAGATTTATCATATAGAGGATAATTCCCCTGGGAAACACTTTCCCATTTTAAAGGTGCTAAATTACCCATCACACAAATAATCAAGCTGTTGTAATATGATCTATATTATTTACCCTTGGATTTTCCTGAATTGCTTCTATTATGCAAATCAAACAGCAGATGATACATTTTAGATTTCCATTTAAAAGGACACATTTCCTCCTTTTGCAATTTGTAGCACTATTATTTGGCTGGTCTCCATTTATCAAACATCAATACTTTCTTTTGCTTCACAGATTATTTCAAAGATATGCAGTTTTCTCACTTATGTATTACGAGATGAGATCATACCATATCAGGATCCTAACTAATTTCATTCCTGCCCTCACCCACAGCTCTTTTACTCAAGGAGCTACAAGTAACCCTGAAAGAAGTTTCCTCTGATTAAATGGTTGGGTTCAAGGATATAAGGGGAAATGTAGAATTTTTTTAACTGAAGTTTCTAAGAAAGAGAGTAGGAGCATGGAGAGTGGTCATTCTTTACATATATGTATGTGGGGAAGATATGATCATAGAGTTTGAGCTGGAAGGGCTCCTCAGAAATTATCTACTCCTACCTTTTACATTATTGATGAGCAAACTAAAGACCAGGGAAGGTAAGTGACCCACTGAAGGTCACACAAGTAATAAGTGAAGAGGCAGGATTTTAACCCAGATCCTCTGACAACACAAGAATTTCTTTCCCACTCTACTCCATTATTTACCATTCAAATTCTAGAAATATTACCATCAAAATTCAAAACTCATTCTGTGTGTGTGTGTGTGTGTGTGTGTGTGTGTGTGTGTATCTCTAACTTTAGCATCATGGAGGATTATAGAATCAAAGCATATTAGTGCTATATGGTCCTTTGGAGACCATATAATCCAATTCCCTTAATAGGAGCCTAAAACTGAGAGAGGTGAAATTGACTTCCCAAGGTCACCCAGCTAGTTAATAGCAGAGCAGGGATGAGAGGCTGGCTTTCCTTATTGCCAAGCTGGTACTTTTTATTGCTCTGTATTTTAAAGTGTTTCTAAAGCAATCAAAAGAATATCGAGAAAATGATGGTTTATTACACGTGTTATATTGCCTTACGCTGTTTGTTCCTTGAAAAATATAATTCTTATTAGCCTACTAAGAATGCTAAGCCTCAAAATTTTCATGAGAAAGAAAGAGGATTCTAATAACACCACTGGAAAACAGGAATTTAAGCCCAAACAAGAATTCTAGACACTCTTCATGAATAAAGTGGAAGATAATTCATAAATGAGGAAAAGGTCAGGGTGTGAAGATATTGCCACGGGGGTCCCTTATGCAAAATCCCTTCTTTAACTTATTATTTCCATACCGAATGTCCTAGCTCATTGCATGGGTAGTCATCACGCAATCAAAAGAAAATTAAAAGACCTCAGGAGCGAAAAGTAAATTGGACCCTGCTTACAAGCAAAGTAGACTCACGTGGAAGAAGCAGGGTTCTTTACTAAAGAAAATGACTGCTTGTTAGAGCAGAAAGTAAGTTATTGTAAGTTATTAGGCATCATGGTATAAATATAAACTAGCATTTAAGCATTCCACAGTTGATGGATATAACAAATTGAAAATGGGGGAAAGTTTGAATGTAGCTAGATAACCAGTTGAACATAGCTTCATACAGTACTAATAATTATTATACCAACAACAATAAATACATAATGATGGTAACAATGAGTATGTGGGAACAGTACAGTGTTCAATCTGTCTGTATTTGCAAATTATTATGATTTGGAAAAGACAATTATTTCCTCAGTGCTCCCATCTTTTATCTCCAGGAAATAAAATGTCTGCTTGAGGGTAGACTACAGACAGTATAGTGTATAATAAATATTAGATTAAATTATTGAATTTATAGAATATCTGAATCTGAAGAGGCTTCAGGTTTCCAGTTCAGCTTTCAATTTGGGGTTGCTTTGGGGATATTAGATATAAAATGAATAAAAGGCATATTTTTTATTTGGTTCAAATTATTTGGCTTTTATACCTTAATAAGAGTTAGAGGCACAAACTCTAGGTGTCTATCAACCTCTTTTTTTGGGGAGGGGGGAAGGATATGGAAGCCTACCCTTTCTACTCCAATATGATTTACCATGAAGATGGTAGGAAAGTAGATTGTAAAAAGTAATAATGACAAAGAAGGCCAAGTGTAGGGAGCAGATAATACTCAATGACCTGGTTTAGCAGGGAGAAAGGAATCCTACCACAAAGCAGCCTGACAGAGCCTCTGTCTAAGACCACATTACAGATCTGTTCCTAGCATCCAGTCCAAAGTTTTAGTCTTTCATTTCATACTCCTGCTATCCATAATGGAGTAAAGACTCTTGGCTTTCTGATATTTGAAACTAAATTGCCCTTCTTTGTTGGAATTATCTGAGAACAAAGAGGTCAGAAAAAAAAGAGGTAATCCGTACTCCTGCCGGATCTATGTGCAGTCTGCACTTGGATTTAAACAATGATCAGTGAAGTATGATTCATAAACTATTTGCCCCCAAAGGACAGCTGCCTTGTTGCCACTGTCCCACAGATAAGTAACCGTGGCAACCTAATTTTTTCAAGAGGCGAAGATCAAGTTTCTTTATTTTGTGAAATGGAAAATGAGCACCTGCTAATTTGGTTATTAGAAGGTAATCAAAACACTGTCCCAAAGATCCTGCTTCTTTTTATAAACCAGCTTGTTTCTTCTTAACTACAAACAGAATCCATGCCACTTGGCTGGAAGGGAGATTGGAACTGTTATTCATTTCAATTTAACAAATATTTTAAAAGCACTATATGTAGGGTATATAAGTGCTGGGATGCAAAAATGAAAGGTAGGCTCGAGTCAGATTGTGGAATGCCACGATGCACCCAATTCACAATTCTACTGTCAGAGCAAGAACTTTCTTTTTGATTCTACAGGAAAAAATGAAGCAAATAAAAATGTCCTGTAGCAATGGGGAGCTACTGTAGGTTATAAGCAGGGGAATAATATGGTAAAGAAAGATTATAATTTCAAAAAAACTAGGACTAAATGAATTCTTTACTGAGGAGGCTTTTGAGGAGATTCCCAATCTCAAATTTATCTTTTGGAGAAGACATTGTGGAGCTATTGAATTGGTAAACACCGTAAATTTAAAAAAGAGGGAAAAAAATCCCACAAATTTAAGAATAAACAGGCACTTCTCTAGATTGAAAAACTTAAATATCATAGTCCCCATGGATTAGAGGGGAGGAGCTTAGCTTAACAGATGCTCAAGTGAAAAAGAACTCAGTGGTTTAGTTGACGGCAAGCTTCATGTGAATCAACAGGACAATACATCTGCCCAACGAAACAAAACGGAACAACAAACTAATCCAACCTTGAGTTTCACTGAGAAAAGCCAAGAGAACAAGAGAAAGGCCTCGAGCACTTTTATAAGTGCTCTTTGGAGAATGGACAGAAGAAAATGAACAAGAGTCACATAGGATGAGGTAGTTTGGATGGGTTGTGACCTACACTGATAGAAGTAAAATTCACACTAAAGAGATCAAAGGTTGTTTAAACTATTGAAGTGTAAGAAGAGTCCTACCAAAAGAAGGTCTCATGAATCTGCACTGACTCGACCCTTTCGGGAGTACTGTGTTTCCTTCTTGGTACTTCGTGGTAAGAAAGGCACTGAAAAGATCACGTTTAGATGATGGCAACTAGAAACCACTCCCAAAGAGGACAAGGAAAGGAACTAGGAATGCTAGGCAGGGAGAAGAAAAGACAACAGGAGGCATAAGGAGTCTCTTAAAATACCTGAAGGCTGTCTGTTAGCACTGTTAATGTAGAAGCAATTGTGTTTATCCTTTGTTCTTGAAGAGGACCATGACATCAAAATGATAACATGACTTGCAGTTGACTTGATTTGAGTGAGGGAGGGCTGTCCAAGGTCACCAATCTCACTTTCTTCTCCTGAGCCATCTGGGTCCAGTGGCCTGATATTCATCAGGATGACTGGAGATGGCCCCGCATGCACTGTGAGACACTGGCCCTTTCAGGCTAAGGTCTTATTACATTCTCACTTTGAGTGGGATATACCCATTCAATAAATAGGCTTCTTTAAATAGTTGCTCAAGGGATGGCCCTTTTAATAAAAAAAAAAAAATCAAACTGGGAGGGGAAGACCCTCACTGTTCCTGGGTAAAAGAGAAACAATTACTATTTAGTAATTACATTCACATTGTGCTAGGTGGGTGGGGACTTGTTGTCCAGTCTATGAGCTCCAGAGTGAATTGGTTTTAGGGCTTAATGCAGTTAGTACCATATCAGAGAAAGCGGCTTAATTGGTCACCCATCATTAAAGTTAGAAAATGGCAGCTAGGTGCTGCAATAGATAAAACATCATGCTGGAGTCAGAAGAACCTGAGTTCAAATCTGGCCTCAGATAGTTACTAGCCGTGTGATGCTGGGCAAGTCACTTAACCCCTCAGTTTGCCTCAGTTTCCTCACCTGTAAAATGAGCTGGAGAAGGAAATAACAAAACACTCTAGTATCTATGTAAAAAAAAAAAAAGCCCTCATGGGGTTATGAAGAGTTGGACATGACTGATTTGAATGACAAGGCTAAGAAAACAAATCAGCCCCAATTGAGCTGCAATGGGTGTTGTCACTGCAGAGTAAGAATAGGTAGGGAGAATGGCTACTATAAACTGTCAGTGAAATAATCAAGTTGCCCCCTCTTGTTGACTTTAGGTGACTTGGAACATCTGCAGGAAAAAAACTCCAACTTTGGTGAGTCTACACTCCTTTGGAGTTCTCCATTGTGCCTCAGGAACCTCTTTATCCTGTGTGATCACTTCAGCACTGGAACTCTGCCCCTGGGGTCCCTCTCTACTTCTAAACAGGAGGATAGAGAGGGTCTCCCAGGACCTTCATTTAAAGCAGGTGCTCAGGCCAGCTATCTCTTCACTTTCGATTCAGCTGTACTCCTCTGGATTTCTCCACCATGCCCACTGTCACCAGATACTTCTATCCCCCACCAGGTACTTTCCTCCTCATCTGCTTTTTGGTTTCCTTCTGTGTTTAGTCCTATTCTACTAGACTATAAACTCCTTGAGGGCAGGGACTGTCTTTTGCCTTTCTTTGTATCTCCAGTTCTTAGCACAGTGCCTGTTACATAAGACATACTAATAAATATTTGTGAACTGACTGACTCTGGGCCTGAAAAAGGGACCAGTTCAGTCCTGAGGAGAAATCGCCCCATCATATGTCTACATGTTTCTTCCTACACATGTTGCCTTGGCAGAAAAGTAGCTGGGGAATTGTGTGTGCCTCTTTGCTTCCCTTCCCAGGCTGTCAAGAATTCCATGGCGATGCTTGGTGCTGCACCTAATGCTAGGGCATTCATTTCATGTTAAGGAAGGAGTTTATGATGATATAATCTTTCCGAATTGCCCTTGGTTTTGCCTTATCAAGCCAAGGGCATATTTGAGAGCTCTTGGAACATATATGGATTAGATTTATTGGAAGTACCTCAAAAAAGACAGGACGAATAATATCAAGGTGGAAGTTACAAGGATCTGTAATTCAGCTAAACGTAAGGTACAACATTCTGACAAGGAAAGCTGGACAATGAGGGAGAGGTCTGTCTTATGAGAGTGGGAACTCTTGGAGAGATTCCCAGATAGATTCCCAGAAAGTTAGACTACAGAACTTCTAAGATCCATTCCCATTCTAAGCTTCTATGATAGGATTATTATTAGGACTAGTTTTACTTAAAAAAAACACACACACACAGGAAAAAAGACAGGAGACACAGTGAAACTTCTAAATCATCAGACTTATGTTCTTATGGGAGGTACCAGGGACAAATTAGAGGCAGACCACGTAAGGCTGGATGAGTTGGCAGAAAAAATGCCAGATGTGTTTCAATGAGGGCATGCGTTAAAATGAATATTATCCTACTTCTAAAAAATCCATGCTGAACCTACATGTAGAATATAAGAAGTCATCTTATACCATAAGAAAGACGGTATTGTATAGAATGAGAGGATTGGTTGGCCAGGCAGGAGACCTGGATTCTAATTCTAGCTCTGCCAAAATGTCCCTGGATGACTTTGGACAAGGCATCTCTCCTTTCTAGAAATTTACTTCTTTCTCTATAAAATCAGAGTCAGACTAGGCTATTTCTCAGGGCCCTTACACATTCTAGCATTCTATAACGTCATGATTCAGGCTAAGTTGGAAAACATCTGGAACACAGTATCTTCTTAAATCAAAGTACTATACAGAGAATCTCTGAGTTAAAATCTTATAAGCCATTTATTCTAACCCATATGGGAAAAAAAGAATTCTCTTTTACAATACCTGAGAAGTGGTCAGTCAGTATCTTTAGAGAGACCTCCAAAAATGGACAAGTCAATCAATTTTTAGAAAGTTCTAAAGGCAGTTGTGATTTGACACAATTATTTCATTTTTCAGGGCTGGTTAGCAACAAGACGTACAAACTTTTCAACCAATGGAAAGGATGTACATGACTCAGAGAGTTTCCTTACCTTCTATTGCTGATAAAAGAACCCGAGAATGGTCATACGCAATTACATTTGCATATCTATTCTTTGGTTTGTTTACTTCCAGATTTGAGTGCTCCCATGTGAACTGCTGACCAGGGTCAATCGACTTGAAAAGAAAAACAGGCAACAAAACAAAGCACGGATCAATATTTGTACAACAATGCATTGTGGACATTATCAAAAGGAGCAGACATAACCACATTTTATATGCTGAAGCCAGATTATATCATGATGATCCTGGCTGCAAGGATGAAGATTGACATGGAGTCCAACATGAAGTAGTCATATGAACAACAGCTGTCATTTCTGTAGCAGTTAAAGGTTTCTATGACCTTCCTTTCTCCTCACAACAAATTTAGGTGGTCACTACTACTGGTATAATTTTCCCCCCATCCATTAAACTGTGAGCTCCATGAGAGTAGGGACTGTGTGTAAGGAGGGACAGATTTAAGCCCTTGTGCTTATCACAGTGCCTGGAACATAGAAAATATTGGATGGCAAACTGTATCACTGAAGGGAATTCTCATATTGATGAAATCAAAGGCACATTAGAGCATCAATTACGAGAATACGTAACAAGGAAACTTGTTTAGTTCAGTCAAACAACTAAGAGAGATAGTGAGAAAGTAAGACCAAACTTTACTTCATTCAAAAAGTTCATCTATGTAGCCCGATGTCATTCATTGAAAAGTCATTGATTTTCTGGGCATATTGGTTTTCAGTTAAAACGAACAAACAAAACCCAGGATGCTCTGGAGATTTTATCACAAGATATGCATAAGAAGTGCCCAGAGAGATCAGCCTGTAGTACTAATATCGAAGTAACTGTTGATGGTCTTTTATTTCAGTTTACCCTTTATTATTATCAGTTCTTCAATATATATTTTTGTATCCCTACTTCTTCCACTGTTCATTAAGTGAAATGGGTTGAAGAACAAAGGTATTTGTTGTAAAGGAATGAATAAACTCTCTGTTTATATTTAGCCACAGTTATTCTTCTGAGAATTGTTTCTGGTTTTGACTAGAAATCCTTAATTTTGAAACAGATTTTAAAATTTGTAGTTCTAGAACAGTCAAATATGGAAATTAAAATGCTCTAAATTTCTAGGATAGTCAAATCATTTTAATTCATTCATTCAACATTCATGTCTGCATAGAATTACGATGAATACAAAATCCACACATATCAATCAATTAATAAGCATCTTATTAAACCTCTACTATAGTCCTGGCACTCTGTTAGGTGCTGGGATTACAAAGAGAAAAAATGAAATGGTTCTTCCCATCTAGGAGCTTCGATTCTATCAGAGGAGACAATATATACATATATATATGTATGTATATAAACACACACATAAACACATACATGTAAAAAGATAAGCTGTATATATGTATATATATATATGTTACACATAAAATATTGTTATTGTTTAGGCCTCTTCCATCAAGTTTGACTCTTCAGGACCCCGTTTAGGGTTTTCTTGGCAAAGATACTAAAGTGATTTGCCATTTCCTTTTCCACTTCATTTAACAGATAAGGAAACTGAGGCCAACAGGGTTAGGTGACCTGACCATGGTCACATAGCTAGTAAGTGTCTGAGACCAGATCTGAACCAAGGAAGATGAGTCTTCCTGACTCTAGGTCTGACACTCTATCCACTGTAGGCACCAGATGCTGGGAATCAGGATATACCCCTTGTAGGAAGAGGCGTTGGATCTAAGATTGGAAGGAAAATTGAGATTTTTAAGAAGCACAAAGCTTGTACAAAGCCATGGAGACAGGCGATTGAGTGGCCTGTGTGAAGGAAAACTGAAGAGGAGTAAAATATAAAATGCCTGGAAATGTAGGTCAAGACCTAGTGGTGAAGGACTTTGAATCCAAACAGAGGAAACTTTATTTAATCCTAGAGGAAATACAGAGATCTCAGGCTGTGGGAAAACACTTTAAAATCCAAACAAAGCAATTTCTATTTGATCATAGGGGCAATAGGGAGCCTGAGTTTACTGAGCAAAGGAGTTACATAGTTAAATCTGCACCATGGAAAACTAACTTAGGTAACAATATCGAGAATGGAGAAGAAAGCGGGGAGCCTGGAGTCAAGGAGGCTAATCAGGAAGCAATTACAATCACAGTAGGGAAAATAATTGTATTATCAATAACTTTAAAAACATTTCAAAGAATATGCAGTTTTCTAATATTCCTTCATTAGAACATTTAAGCACTGACTGTGTGTACAGCCTTGTGCTAGCCATTGGGGAGACACAAAGTTCAGTGAAGGCTAATGTAGTAGGGGGAAAATACCTAGGATATTTATGTGGTATGGTTAAAGGCAATTTTTTTTTTTGTCATTGTAGTAAGTCATGACTTTTAAACACTTTTTAAAAATCCACCTATAGTTTTCAAGTACTTAAAAGACATATACATGCAAAAGTCAGAAGTTCAGAGTTAAATAAATACTTAAAATTTAAATACCTAAAAATTAATATATTAAGGTCATATATGACCTATTGAGAAGACTAAATTCTGTTTGGTAGTAAGTGGAAAAGAGAAGGGAAGGAGAAAGGAGTAAGTACATATAAAATACCTACTATGCGCAAGACACTGTGCTAAGTGTTTTTCAAATATTATTTCATTAGTTTTATTAACTGCTTCAAATAGTCTTGAACTTGATGAAATTATCAATAATATCCAGTTCACCAAGGACTATTTTGTAAAATCAATCCAATTTTACTTTCTTAGACTATACAAGGCTCTTCAAATTGTGCAGCCTCAGTTGATCGAATAGTTCTCTGCAGAGTACTGTACCTTAATGGGAATCTACCAAATAATGTAATTAAGGCCATTTGTGGTTTCTTGGGAGGCTCACAGTGAGAAATCCTAATGTGATTATTTTAGATGATACACAGATTGTACAGAAAAGGTGAGAGTTAAGTTAGAGAAACTGCATTGTTAACAGTCACTAGTATATCAACCTTTAATACTTAAAACTCATTAACTTGGAGCTTAGTCATTAAGTACTGTGATCCTGAAATTATACCTGTCACCAACCTTGGGCTCAACTAATGAACAATTCTGGTTATATGAGCTCTTTCCCTCTTGTTTTTCTCTATAAAATATCCTAAGAACGTCCTATAAATGTTGAGTGTCTTTGTTGGAAGATGTATTCTCTTTGATAAATTCTTCTTTCATCTGGATGACAGTTCACCTACAGATGTGTAAATCCACCTATATTAAATGAGAATAATTAAACTAGATCCAGGAATTCAAAGACAACTGTCACCTTCTCTCCCCGTTTTGAATAAGATAAGATACACAGACCAATGAAGAAAAGAAAAATAGAATTGTGGTTATGTCACAAAAATAGGTATATTTGTTCAGTGTGTTACAGAACAGCTTTCTAGAGTGAGATCTCCTGGGAATAATGCATCAAGGGAGGAGAAGTTATTCAACCAACCAGCTAGGTAGAACTAAGCTAATAGGCACAAATCATCTCAATGAAACACACCAGAAAATGGCTATCCTTTACCTCTTCAGCCCAAGTTATATCTCCTTCTACCCTATCACCTTGAGTCATACTGGAGCAAATCCTCTCAGATATCCTGCTTGGAAAAAAATGAGTATGGTTTCACATACGTGATGAAGCAGATGCAAGGCTGCCTACATTCCTACCAGTTTCACAATGAAAAAAACATTGATTAAATGTTGAATTGTCTTTAGGTTCAGCATTCATCCATCTGGATCTGTCTTGTGGGTTGAATAAGTGCTGTTTCTGAAGGTTGTTAGATTCAGGCAATCAGTAAAAAGCCCAGAAGTTTTTCGTAAGAATGGATAAACCCTCTGGGCAGGCAAAATGTAATAAAGATAATTTAAAACTTTATCAATAAAACGACAACAGACCTAACCACAGGTGGTCAAATCCTCATTATCTATGGCAATGAGGTAAAGCAAGAGGCCCGATGAATGCCATCAACTGTCTATCCTTCGAATTCCATTCATTAGCCTTTCACAGAGTTGTTGATAAGTCATGGCAGTTGCATAGTCTGTTCTTCTGGTGTCTGGGAAATGTGTGGATGAACACTGCAATGACCCCCCACCAGTATAAGTAAAAGTCATGGGCCTAGCGGACACATCATTTGGAAACGCAGAAGCTAGATCACCAGTCCTCAATGACTTTTTTAAAGAGTCAAATAGTATATACTATAAAATGGACAAGATATAGTGCCACTGACTTAATAAGTTGTTATGAGTAGCTGAGTCTCATTCCTTTATTTTCTCTCTGTAGTTGGTAAGGTGGTACCCAGAGAGAAAAAATCATAAAATGAGAATGTGAGGGCTGGCAGGGGCCTTGGAAATTATACAGCATCCTCTAACATTTCTGATGTTCCTATATGAGCTCCACCAGCTCAGGGCTTGTACCCATGCAAAATATTTCATTGCCTCTCACCTCACAGTGCCTAACTCAGAGAGCTCTGCATCAAAACAGATGCTTGAACTTGTTGGCAAATGAGTAGAAATTAAGGACCAGATGTTTACAGCTGGAATGGAATTCAGAGGTCATCTAAGTCCAGGGATTCTTAAACTGTTTCCACTGGTGACCCCCTTTCCCCTTTTGGCAGCGTTCATTGGCATTGTGTGGCCCAAGGATATGCACCGTGCAAAGTGTGCATGCTTTGTGTTCAGAAACAAGGCTGCAGTGAAGTTGTGAGATGCAGCATGGGCAAGTGCTGCCCAAAATTCATGATGTGTTTGATTTTTAATTAATTTTTGGTCATTGTGCTTTTAGAAATATTTTACCCATAAGGGGTTGCAACCACAGTTTAAGAAATACTGAATTTCTAGTCCAATCCTCTTATTTTACAGATCAGGAAACTGAGGTCCAGGGAGGTTCAGTGACTTGTTCAAGGCCACATAGATTGCAGAGGAGAGGAAAATGAAGCCAGAACATATGCGATTCATTGTAAGAACAGAGAATAATGGAGAAACTGAAGTCATGATGAGGACGAAGAGTAGTTTTAGGAGAATTCAGGCAGAAAGAGAGATGGAAAAAATGGAAATTATGATTTATTAACATATCTTGCTCAACTAGCTCAATTAGCAACAAAAGATATCAATTCAAAAGCATGTCCAACTGAGCAAGTAGGAAAAACACTTTCTAGAGGAATACCTTTCTAGAGGATATCATGACCAAGTACTTCATGCACTATAGGAAAAACCTCAAATGAAAACCTTCCAGTTATCACATCAACTCAAACGTTACATGTGTGTAGTGCCTCATCGTTAAGATTTTCTTAAAGAAGTTTTTCCCAGGATTATTGACCAGGGCATTCTGATGTAGGAGGCAGATCGACATTGCAATGCAACAGGTACACTGAAAAATGTATAAATCTACGTTTAACAGAAGGAGAAGATGAGGCAGAGATTTACCTAAGGTACATTCGTGAAACGCCAAAGCAAGGAATGAAACCTTTCCAGCTGCACTCCTTTATTGTCTCACACTTAGCTTTTAACTGTTCTCTCAGAACATAATGGAGGAAGAAAGCAGATGGCATTAGAGTCAAGTGGACTATTTTCTGTTACATAATTTGATCCCCAAACTTTGGAGTAGCTATAAATTTGCTCTTAGAATCACAGTAAATGAGCAAGATTACATTGTGAGAACTGCCAGGCCATCTTCAAAAAAATCCCAAACCTTAATCATAGAGCAGAACCCTAGGAGAATTCCCCAAGTTCCAGTTACTTTACTTCAGTGGGAGGGGGATCTTTACCACATTTGACAACAGATTCACACCCACACTAACCACTAGTATTTCACTAGTGAGAGTGTTTTTTAAGACAAAATCCTCAAAATATCTCCTTTAGAAAATCATCAAAGAGAAACCACAGAAAGGACACATCCTCTTTTCTTTTGGTTTTGTTTATCATAATAGCTAACAAAAAACACTTAATTATATAGAAGGGATGGATCTTCTCATTTACTGACCAAAATAAGGGTAAAGCTAACCAGCCTCTTCTTACAGCAGTCTAAACTCCCAATGACCTTGAACCAAAAAAATAAAAAAGACCTTTTCTTTTCTTTTTTGTTTTTGGCCACAGGTTATAAAAAGTTCATTCTCCTCTTATGTAATATGCTTCGCCTTAGGCTAAGCTCAGGACCTTTTAAAGACCGAGAACAGTAAGTTGTCATTGAGGGAATCTCCTTTCGGCAGTTAAGGTTTTAGTCTTAGGAGGTAAAAAAAAAAAAAAAAAATTGTTAACAAGAATTATTCTTCCAGTATATTAATGGAGGACTATTAAAAAGTACCCATGCTTTCATATTTTGCAATAGGTATGTTTTGTAAAATGTAGAAAATCAAGGAATTGGAAACTGGAAAGTGAAGTTTTGCTGAGTATAATAAAACAGTAGAAATGGAGGGTCGGCATGGTATATTAGAAGAAAATACTGGCATGGAGGCAGAAGGTTGAGAATTCTAATCCTGCCTGAGTCTATCTTAGTAACATAACTCCTTATTTCCAAGGACACTGCCACTACTCCGCTCGAGGCTCTCATTACCTCCTTTCTGAACTATTGCGGTAACACTCTGGTTGGACTCCCCACTCCAAATCTGTCACCATGTGAGTCTGTCTACCACTCAGCTGTCAAACTGATCATTCTTAAGGGCAGATCCAACTCAATCCTTTATTCAACAGACTTCAGAGGTTAGCTCAACTCTCTATTGTCACCAGGGAAAAATAAAATATCTTTTCTTTGGCTTTTAAAACCCTTCATTATCTAGTCCCTTTATACCTTACTTTCCTCCACTTATACTGCAATCTAGTGATATTGGTTTCCTCCCTGTTCCATGAACAAGGTACTCCATCTCTCAACTCTGGACATTTTTCACTGGCTGTCCCTCATTCCTGGAATCCTCTACCTCCTGGCTTCTCTGGCTTTCAAGTCCAAGGCAAGTCTTTTCTGATCTTCCTTCATACTAGTGTCTTCCTTCTGTTAATTATCTTCAATCTGTCCATTTCTAGACCTTGCATTTAAATAGTTATTTGCGTGTTATCTCTCACTATACTGAGAGAAAGGACTTTTTCTTTTTGGCCTTTTTTTTTTTTTGATGTTCAGCACTTAGCACAGTGCCAAGCACATGGCAGGAGTTGAATGTGGGGTCAAAGGATCTTGGTTCAAATCCTTATTATGTTATTTGCTATATGATCCCGAACATACAAGTATTCTCAGCTTCAATTTCCTCATCTGTAAAATGGATTCCTACTCTGTCATTTGTTGGCCGAACAAATTTGAGAAAATCATTTGACTTCTCTGGGTCTATATCTATTTATATAATACAGAATGAGGTCATCCTAGAGTATACCTAGTCTTTTCTACTTTTAATATTCTATGACGATACAAATTGCTTGCATAAAACTTCAGATGTCATTTTTTGGGGAGTGACTTTGTTCTAGACTGGATATTTTAGATCTAATGAAAGTTATTATTTATGAATTATTTTAGTGCAGAGAACAAAAACAGTTTTGATATTCTTCAAATTAAAGGAGCATTAAGAAAGATAATAGAGGCCCTAGGAAATTCTTCAACCAAATGAACAGGAACTATACGAACAGTAGACAACCTAGGAAAAAGAAGAGAAAGGCAGGACCCTGTCTCGCATACCTTCCTGATAATTCAAGCACATGGTGAAATAGAGAACCACCACCATTCTCTCCAATGGTCTCTTCTCAGTTCTCATTGTCCTTGACGTTTCTACAACGACTGACATTGTAGATTATCCCACTTACTCTTGACCGCTTTCTCCTCCCATATCTACATGGATACTATTGCTATACATGAAACCAGAAGTTTGACATAAATTAGTGTCCCCTAAACGGAAGGCTGACTCACAGGTTTTCCTTACAAGACAGATAGATAGAAAGAGTTGCCGAAGTTGTTTTTATGTTGTGTCCAAAGGAAATAAGAAGTAAAACTTCAAGGGACACAATCATTTTTCCTTATACTGATCCTAATGAGAACAAGAAAGAGATTACAGTAAAGATAATTTCACCTTATAAATTGACATCCTTGTGGAAGGCAAAGAAGTTGAGGTCCTATAAGGAATCTAATATCCTCCAAACTACATGCTTTGATACTTAGTGATTTCAGTGTGAAAGTGGGCACTGAGGAAGATGTCATAAATTATGTTGCAAAAGTTTGATGTGGGATCAGGAAATTAACAAGGAGAAATGCTTTTTGAATACTCAGAAGTGGAGTTAAGAAATGAAAATTTAAAAAAAAAAATAAAACATGACTTCAACACAACATCGGAAAGATGCACCCGGCTTCCATGATAAACTGTTGACCATGCTGGTCAAATACCTATTGGCTGGTAGTAAAGAGTGAGAACCTGATATGACCATACTTTCTTTCTTTAAGAACAGAGGTAGAAAGTGTCTGATGGAATCCAGTGACATCATAGAACATGAAATTGATTATATTTCAACAGATAATATGCTAATGATTACAGATGTAAGTTATTTTAAAATCAGCCATCAGAGAATAGTCATATTGTCTGGTTGTGAGAACAAAAAGCAAATTACATTAAAATAGAACTTTCTCGGTTATTTATATGATACAAGCTTTTAAAAATTCCTTCCTTTTTTTTTGTGAACTTTAAGGATGTCCTATGTCTGATACCTCATCATGGCGAGGGGATGACCCTGAGTGTTTCAACCCTGGCAGGCTCTAGGAAGCTGTATATATTTCAGCTATAGGGCCAGAGATGGACTGTGCTTGTTGTCTAAGCAGCTAGTTTGGAGAGGCTCTTCAGCAGCTTATTTTGAGTCCAGAAATGTCTGGCTGTGGCAGCTCTTTAAGGTTATGTTATAGAGGGGTTGTGATCTGCATTGAGATGAGAGTACTGATACTGATAAAATTATATATTAATTAATACTAATATTAAAGTAAGAAATATTGGGATGTTAGTCAATTTCACATGGAACATTCTGATGAAAACATATCAAATGATTAAAAATGGATATTACTTGCAATAATTCTCAAACTTAAAACAACAGAAGTAAATTGATTTTGAACTGATATATAGTGAATCAGCAAAATTAAACTTTACCCTGAGGGTAAATTGCCCAGCCAGGTGAGGTGAGTTAATTCTCTCAGGGAGCCATTTGGCAAATAATCTGTTCTAAATTATACCTAAGGGAGAGTTAATTTGTCTCATGAAGTTTACAATTTACTTCCAGAGAGTAGTTTACTCACTTTTATTTACCATAGATTTGGTACAATAAGATGAAAAAATATTGCATTCTATTTAAGTTTAATGGGGAACCATTATTTTGTTTCCAAAATAAAGTTAAACTATTTTTCAGTTTTTATTGGAGAGATATAAAATGTTAGTTTTTGGGAATGAAACCATTCAAATAAGAGTTCCAAAAAAGGACTGTCTGTTAAAGAGTCTAACAATAGAAATGTTGATACTTTCTGTGCCATTAGGACATTTTCTTAATTTAACAAATGTTATATAACTTGAAGAAAGTGGAATCCATATGATTAGGTTTCTGACACTGCTGATTACAACATCTTCCTTTATTTTTAAGTATTTTTCCAAACTTTTCAAATGCTTCTTGGTTACTTTTATGGATGGTCTTTGCTCTATTTGCTCCCAAGTGCGAAATTCTCCCAAGGTTATGCCCCTAGTCCCTGTCTCTTCTCTATCTCTCTATATATCTACTTTCATGGGTTTCAGTTATCACCTGTAAGTAGATGACCAAAAATCTTTACCACTTACTCTGATTTCTCCTCTAAGTTCTAGTTCAGAATTTCCAACTGCTTCTCATTCTTCCAATGGCTTCTCATTAGATATTTCGTGGACAGCTTAACAAATATCCAAAACACAACAAAAGATCTCTGCAAAGCCTGCCCCTCCTCAATAATTCCCTATGTTTCTGGTGATGCTGTCCATAACCCTCTCTGTCCCTCAGGCTGGAATCACTAGAGTCACTGACTTTGGCTTTTCTCTCTTCCTTTACCAAAAATCATAGGATCTCAGAGTTTCAGAATGAGTTGACCCCATGCTTTACCTGGTCAAGATATCTTCAGATTCTAATTCAGTGTGCTAACTATCCTAACTATCCCTTGGGTCATCACTAAATTTGAAAAAGATGGCATTTATACCTTTATACAAATCTTTAATAAAATGTTAAATAGAGCTGAACCATATAGGGCACTCAATTGGACATCTTCCAGGTTGACACTGAACAATTAATCTTCAGGTTCAGTTATTCAACCAGTTCCACATCCACTTACTTGTAGCATTGTCTAGCCTATCTCTTTTTATGTTTTCGATGAAAGTAAAATGAAAGCTTTTTTCAAATGCTTTTCTAAAATCTGGGGAAATGCTATCTACAGAATTCCCTGATCTACTGGTATAATGATGATGAAGATAATGATGATGTTAAAAAATAAACTAAGTTTAGTTTCCCATGCCTGTTCTTGATGAAGGAATGCTGGTTTTTGCGATCAGTGTTTTCTACATGTTCATTAACCAGCCCTTTAATAATATATTCTAGAGCATTTTCAGAAATAGATGAGTCTAATTAATTCAATTTTTGTTCCTTTCCTTCTAGTGTCATTTGTCCCTTTCCCATTCTTTCTAATCCCATTTCAACAGCTTTAGTTTTCAAATCCTTATTATTCTTCACATCTACTATAATTAAAGACTCCTAACTGTTCCTTCCTCTGGTCTCTCCCTTTTCTTATCCATCATTCATGCCACTGCTAAATGCTTTCATTAGGTGTAATCATTTTATTTTGTTGCATAAAATTTCCTTTCAATTCACCCCCTTCTCCCCACTTACATGGCTATCACCCTTCAGACCCTCATCACCTCCTGACTGAACCATTGCAACAGTTTCCTAACAGCCTTTAATGTCCATGATATTTTCCTAATTCCTCCAGTTAGAACTGATCCTTTCCCTCCTCATCTCATTAATGTCATTCTTTGTCCTTTCTTATACCAACTTGTATTATCCAAGGGGTGTACTATCCCACTTACCAAAAAGACTGGAAACACATCAAATGCAAAGAATGAATGTCCCCCACCCCCAGCTTTACATACTTAGCATCTAAGATAATAAATTACATACATTAGTTAATGAATGTTTGTTGAACTGATTAATTATAATCTTTCATTCACATTTAAAATAACCATAGACTTCCTGGTTAAATACTCTACTAAAAGACATGAAATCCCTTGATTTTATATTTCCAAGGAAAGGAAAGCAAATGTGAACTGGAAAAAATGTCAAATTTCATGTTTGTTAAGGAAGTGATGCTACTTTACGGAAAACTACTTTGAATTTTGATCATGAATCAAGGTTTCTAATACCATCAGGAAAATATTAGCATCCAGAAATTTAGCAGATTACTTGGAAACAAATACCCATTCTGACTGCTAAAGATTTTGGATGAAAATAACAGGATGAGTGAATTAAAGTCAGCTGAGTTGGTGTATACACACATATGTATATATGGGTGTATATCTATCTGTATCTATCTGTATCTACTGATCTATATATATATATATATATATGAATTGCATAAAAGAGCCCTCCTGATTACCAAATTTGAATCCTAGTTATGCCTCTTTCAACCTGGGTGGCTTTAGTTACTTAACTTAGATTCAATATCCTTATGTAAAAATTATCCTGTGAGCTCTGAATCCCAAGATCTAAGAATGTAATCATTATGGACAGTCCAACTGTTTAATATATACCTAAAATGTCCCTAAGTAAGGTTTAGAGCACAGAATTAACCAGACATATGACTTAATTCTTCACTTCATTTTGGAAATAGCTGTATCTTGATACCTAGTGGCAGAAGGTGATAAAAAGATATTCAAGACATAGTTGTCTTATGCTTATTGGATCTAAGGATACCCTGTTTAGCTTGAGAAAAAGGCAAAGGGGTTAGATGAGGTGCCTTTGCCAATATGATCAGACTGGGCAAAATAAAGCATGAAGAAGAGGCAATTAACCAGATAATTTAATCAATTTCTATTTCACTTCTTTTGTAAGATAATATGCATCTGGATAATTGTGGCAAAACTAGGCCAAAATGAAAAAAAAATTCATGAGTCCTGAAATGACAGCTTAAAAGATCTGGTAATTTAATACCTTTATATTATATCTAACATCCCACTTTTAGATAAAATTTTTTCATAACCGAAGCATAGACAGAAGCATGAATACACATCTCAAAAAATTAAAATGGGAAATAATAATAATAACAGCAGCTAACATTTCTACAGCACTTTAAGATTTGCCAAGTTCTTTACACCTTCATTAGGGTTAGCTAACAATAACCTACTATAATTCAATTCAATCTAATTAACTCAACAAACTATTACTGATCATACTCAGTAAAAGAAACTGAGCTCAATGAGAGTCATTGGGTGCAGACAAAAAATTAAGTGATCCCTGTCCTCCAGGAGTAAATTTAAATTCTACTAGGAGGATATAGAACATGTGCGTAAATAAGTAAATGCAAGAGGGAGAGAACTGACAACTGGAAACACGTGGGAAAGCTTCATATAGGAGGTAGAATGAGAACTGAATCTGGACAGAAACTGGAAAGTCTAAGAGGTGGATGTGAGGAGCAAGTAAGTGCATGCCAGGCATGGGGGGACAACAGCAGAGAGGTCACAGACAGAAAATACAATGCTGGGTCCAAGGAAAAAGAAGTAGGTCAGATTGGTAGTAACAAAGAATATGGAAAAGGAAATAACATATTGCACAGTAGTTTTTGTATATCCCTTTGTAGGGCAATTTATATGCAAATAAACTCTTGGGATCTCATATAATAACTGACTAGAAAATAAATTTTTTGAAAAGGGTTCCTATTTAAGTATTTACAATTTGAATTCCTGCATGGCTGATAATTCATTTTGCTTTGGCTTATACCTTTGATCTCACTGGTGTAGGGAATTTTTGCTAAGGAAATACTCTACCAGGAAAGATTAGTACTTGTTATGAAACTTATAGCCTTAGAGAATTTTCTGGAGGCAGTGACTTGCCCCTGTTCATATATTCTTCCTGACTCCAAGGCTGGCTCTCTATCCACTAATCTGAAGCAGCTAGGTGATAAAGTAGAAGAGTGCCTGATAGGAAAATGAGTTCAAATCCAGCCTCAGACACTTACCAGATTTGTGGCCCTGGGCAAGTCACTTAAGCTCTGTCTGCTTCAGTTCTCTCACTGGCAGCAACTGCACAATAACTTGGGTTGTTGGAAGGACCAAATCAGATAGCACTTTCAAAGTATTTTACAAATTTTAAAGTACTTTATGATGTCATAATCATTAACAATGATGATAGCCATCCATTCTGTTTTCCAACCATGGTAGAAGGGGTTTGTGTAAAAAATTCTTAACAGCTCCTTAAGCAATAAATAACTATAAAGAACATGATGATTAAAAGCAAATTATCCAGGCATTCACAACACATGTCAAAAGGGGTTCACAGAACAAAAAACAAAACAAAACAAAACATTGGAAACCATTGCACTAAACCATGCTGTTTTACTATAAGGTTGTATTTATCAGTAAGCAAAAGTAATCATAACACAAACATCAAAGAAATCGCCATTTCTAAAATTAGTCCTCACTCAAACTTCTTTCCCCACTCCTTATCACTAGTAGCTATCCTTGCCCATTCCTGTGGAGGGGTCATTCACTCTTGATGGTGGCAGATGCTTCCAAACAGACTGATTCAAAGACCAAAGAATTATGAGTCCCTTGAGAAAACTGATAAATCCATTTTATCTTTTTGAAGCACTCATCTTTATGATCACATTGCCAAAGTAAAACATGAAGTGAAAGATGCCACACTGGTCTGTCATCTGACTTTTGTTGGGGAAAAAAAGTACACCAAAAAAATAAATATTTAATTCATTTTTTGTACTATGAAACAGCGCACTGCTGCAGTTCTAACTTGAGATTGTAAGTACAAAACAAATCATTTCCATAATTTTTAATTGCATTTTCAAGATAAAGTCCTGATAAAATGCTTTGTTCCACTATTTCCTAAAAAATGGCCCCTATTTTAAGTAATTTCACTTACATAGACTTATTTCAGGACTAATTATCCTTGGATAATGAGGAGCTCCTGTACATTGTATTGAACAGAGGCATCTCATAAAAGGAGACAGTGTCTGATAGTTTCTATTTTTACATGTAATGCCCAAGTGTACTAGTCATTATTTTGTCGCAAAAAACTGAAATATCTCTCTTTTGAGATTTAATAATACAGGATTAAACAGCAATTTCTTTTCATTTTTCCAATGTGAGGTTGAATATGTATTTTTGGACAAAATCTTATGTCATAAGGGTATACATATGTACACAAACATATATTTACCTTCATCTACCTACAAGATAATTGTGGGAAAAGAATTTCCTGGTAAATTTTCAAGTACTGTGTAACTGTTAGCCATCAATATCAATGACAAATATAATAGCAAATATCAATGAAATAATTATAAAAGAATTAATCATATTGATTCATCTTTGTGACTAAACAAATCCATCTCTTCCAGGCCCTTTCAAAGAAAGTTCTCCGCACATTCTTTATTCAATCCATTCATTTATTCATTAGATGTTATTCATTAGCAATTATTAAGTACCTTCTCCATGCAGATCGCTGCACTTCTTACTGGGGGCAATACAAGTTCCAAATCAATCAACGTTCCAGTCCTCACTGATTTTAAAGTTTAGAAACAGGTAAAACACCAACCTTCTTAAATATTTTGGCAGAGGAGAAAGCCTCTAAGGGCTCACTCTTTTTCAGTGGTCCGTTAGAAATGCATAAGGAATTGTAATAGCTAGTTTCTACCCACTGATGCTACCTAGTATAGAGTACCTGTGGTCTCTACAAGTTAAGGATAAGCTGCTATCTAAAAAAAAAAAAATTATTGGAGGCATCACAGAGGATTCTTTTCTTTGTATGCCCTTACAAAAAAGTGCTTGGAAATTCAGACTAAATATTTTCTAAACATGTATATTGCAAATGAATTACAAGTTTATCTTGGACATCCTTATCTGATTTATAATTTTAAAACTATACGGTATTAGAACAGATTTAAATACCAGCTGTTTTTTTTTTTAATTTCCTTCCCAGCTACACTATCAGCACCCGAACAAAGCCACATCATTTTTACCCTCCTCTCCAATATTTAATGATATAAGGCAAACCAGCCTCCTACACAGCTAGACAACACATTTCTCATCAAGTCCAAGTGAATGGGGCCTTAACTGTAATCTCTACTCGATTTCACTCAACTGAATTAGGAACAAAGAGACCAACCAACAAACAATAAACACTGTGAAGGAATAGGGAGAAGGCTGACGTTCACTTTCTTGGAACTGAATAGCCATAATGGAACAAAGGGTACTCTGGTATTGGCAGACACATCTCAGAAGTGGGAACGACCAATAACTCATGAATAACAAGAAGCCTGCACTAACAGTTTTAATGAGTGCTCTAATGGTTTAATGGATGGCAATTTAATAGGATTTCAAGTAGAATCCTTCTGAAAGCTTGTCCTCAATAAATCTGTCATTGACAAAGACCTGGAGTTCTTCACAGAATGGCTATAATATGGGGGCTTTATACACACAAAAATTAAGGCAGTTGTAATACTGTTATTACCATCCCTGCTGCAACTAATCTTCTAACTATTGTGACACAGATGGCTAACGACTCAAAGTGGGGTATTGCTCCTGAAAGCCTAGCCCATGTTTACCATGAGTCAATGTCAGTTCATCAAAATGATCAAGGGGTCTGTCTATTATAAAGTTCAAATTAATACCCAATTAAGTTGGGACAACAAGGTATGAATGACGGTTGTCTATCGGCTCCAAAGACAGGCAACTATAATAAGGAAACTCAGAATCCCCCTCCATCGTTTCTCATTCAACTCATAATTTATCCTCTGTTTTGTTGCTCATTTGTTATTCTTTTTTTGTTTGTTTGTTTGGCTAATTGCTTTCTTAGAGTTGTGGTCAATTTTTGCACTAGACTGTAAGCTGCGTGACTCCAGGCACTCTAGTAGATACCTTTCTGTAGCCTCCTCTGCTCCACTTCCCCAGAGCCTAGCTCAATTGCTCATTGTCTGAAAGACTAGAAGTCTCTAAAAGGTAGCTATGATTCTCAGGCCCAGATCATTTCTCTGCTTGCTCTTCATGCTTTGTTGTCTCCCCTTGAAGATTGAGACCCCACACAATGGAAAGAGAACTGGATTTGTAGTCAGAGGACCTGCATTCAAATTCCATTTTCTTTCTTTGCTGCTTCTGTGACGTTGAGTAACTAATTTAACTTGTCTAAGCCCAAGCTTCTTCATCTGTAAAATGAGCGATGGGAACTGGACGATCTGAGTTCCCCCTCTAGTTCTAATGCATGGTTCTACGATTGAATTTACATTTATTGTTTCATCTAGCACTCCCTTGTAGTATTAGGTATTTCCTTCTGGGCTTCTGTCGCCTCATCTGTAAAATGAAGGTGTTGAAGTACAGTAAAGTCACGTTCCACCTTCAAATCCTAAGGCACTATGCAGATAACAGCAAAGTTCCCTTGCTGTGTTCTACATTTCCATCCTCTTGGATATTTGCACTTGGATGTCATGCGATTGCCTTTAAATTCAACATTTAATCTTCCTTGACAGCAGCTGCTGTTCTCCTTATTTCTTCATTTCTGTTCATAATCCCTCCATTCTCTCAATCACCCAGGTTTCAAGCCTCTGCTTTGACTCTTCCCGGGAATTCATTCATTTTCCATAGCTGATCAGTGACTGATGCCTGGTAATTCTTCCTTTGTCAAAGCTAGCCAACTCTTCATTCTTACTACCTCTTACTTGTACTACAGAGTGTACTGGGACTTGGATTCTAGTCACGGTTCTTGTACTAACAAGCTGTGTAACTCTGGGTTAGTTGCTTTACTATTTTGGGCTGCAGCATCCTCATGTAGAAAGTCAGGTTGTTGGTTTAGACACTCTCTATGAATTTTGGTTCAAATCTTACCTATGAGGCTTACTATATATGCAAATTTTGGCAGGTGACAACTTCCCCAGGCTTCATTTTCCTTATCTGCAAAAGGCTTATTGGTCAAGATGGCCTGGAAGGTCTCCTCCAGCTCTGAATCTATGATCCTATAATCCTCTCAAGCTCTTACACTTTGTGTTTTTAAAATCTTAATTCAAACCATAATTGCTTCACATTTGGACCATTGTGGTTTTGTGGTTGTTGTTAGTCATTTGTATTCCTATCTGATTTTTATAACCCCTTTGGGGGTTTTCTTCACAAAGATATTGGAGTAGTTTGCTGTTTCCTTCTCCAGCTCATTTTACAGATGAGGAAACTGAGGCCAACAAAGTTAAGTGACTTGCCCAAGGTCACACAGATAGTAAGTGTCTGAGGCCAGATTTGGACTTAGGTCTCACTGACTCCAGTGCTTTAATCCACTGAGCTACTGCCCAAAGATTATTGTGGTACCTTCCTAAATAGTCTCCCTGCCTATATTCCATGACTTCTTCCATCCATCAGTGATGCTGATTTATCTTTTCAGAATTCCACTCATCACTTATTTACAGATGTTCTAGACAGCACCTTATTCTCTACAATCTGATTCCAGTTTTACCACTTGACTACGAAATGAAATCTGCTCCAGCCAACTGGTTTACTATTCTTCCAACATACTTTACACTTTCTTGGTTCTGCACATTTAATATTGCTGATGTTACTCCCACCACCAATCACCCTATACCACTCCTCTGAATGAATATAATTTTTTCTCTCTGCCTATTCACATCCATTAATTTTTCAAGACCTAATTCATGGTTCACCACCATACCGTGAGTCCTTCCCTGTGCTCCTCAGAGAGAAATGTCTTTTCCCTCTAGACTCTAAGAGCATTCCTTTTTTCATTTCTTGCAGGCAGTAATTAACCATGCTACTTTTCAGTTTGGTTAGCTGGGTGGCTCAGTGGATAGAGTACTGAGGTTGGAGTCAGGAAGACTCCTCTTCCTGACTGAAAATCTAGCCTCAGATACATACTAGCTGTGAGACCTTGGGCAAGTCACTTAACCCTATTGGCCTCATTTTCCTCATCTGTAAAATGAGCTGAAGAAGGATATGGCAAACCACTCTAGTATCTTTATCAAGAAAACCCCAAATTGGGTCAACAAGAGTCAGACATGATGGAAAATGACTAAACAACACCAATTTTTTGGTTTCTTTTTCTCTCTTGAACTGATATTCAAATATTATTCTTCATTTTAATTTTATATCTACATTTGTAATTGTAATTAGCTTTTTGAGAGCCAGGATAGGGCCTTGTATTTCTCTGCATCCCCCACAGTCCTAAACACAAAGTCTTGCAGGATAGGTACATAATGCATATTTGCTGGTCATCAGCATCTTATATATTATCTCATTTTTCCCCCTGAAAATGTTTTCAGAGAAAAAGGTTTATCATGGAATCCTGGAATGCAGAACTAGAAGGAACTTTGGGGATCAGCTAGCCCAACCCTGTCATTTTCTGGGAGGACCCAGCTTTTTTCTTTCCTTTGTGACTGTTTCGCTCACTGGAGCGTGCAGATGACTCTTGGAATCTGTCTACAAAATAGCTGAACTTGTGTACAGCCTGGCTGGTCCATTTGTTTAGTCCTTCTTCCTGATCAATACTGAGAGCTGAGATAAATTGACTGCTCAGTGATCTGTATCGATTATCAAGACTGCCAAAAATAATGGATGAATCACACCCCCGTCCATTCATTCTGCACAAATAGAAGAGATCTTAGAGAGCTTTTCAGAGCAATAAAAGTATTCACTACCAAGACTTCATTGGGGAAAAATTTGACAAGACATAACACAGAAACTTCTTTTCTCAAAATATGTGAGGACATCTGCATCCAATGAAGATACTTTAAGAATCATAGGTAACATAATTTCAATGGTCAAAACCCTGAAATATCACCAATTCAAGCTTTCCAATGAAAAGAATTAGAATTTTGAGAAAAGCTCAATTTTTTAAAGGAGGCATCTTGGTGGTGCAATAGATGGATCACTGCTACTGGAGTCAGGAAGACCTGAGTTCAAATCCATCTTCACACACTTACTAGCTGTGTGACCTTGGGCAGGTCTCTTAACCTTTGTTTTAATCCACTGGAGAAGGAAATGGCAAACCACTCCAGTATCTTTGCCAAGAAAATCCTATGAACAATACAATAGGGTCATGAAGAAGCGATTGAGAAAGATGCAAGTAGTCAGATATCACAATGTGCTTGTTCCTCTATTACATTTGAAAGGTAATGCACTGAGAGTAATACTTTGAAGAATGGTAGACATACTACACCAGGTAGGATTTCAACTTTTAAAACCCAACTCACATATTGAATAATCAAAATGAGGCAGATCATATCCACCATTCAAACAGGGATTTTAAGCAAGTTTCAGGCAAGATTCCATATCCCATTCAGTGGGAGGAAAAGCATTACTATGAAAGCTGGGAATTCTAACAAAATCCAGCTGCTAAGTGGCCCAGCCTAAAGTATGTCAAACTGGAAAAGCAGAGCTCACAACTGACTATTTTCTAAAAGAATATGTTCTATTACAAATGTTTTAGGAAACCTCCCCCTTCCAATCTTGCCTCCATAGTACTAATATTTCCTTTGTTTTTGAGAATATTTGAAAGTCACCATAAGCTTTGTTTTTCAGAGTTCATCTGTTTATTCTCTAGATAAAATTATAATCCTTGCTCTGTGACATCACCATTGCTTGCAGTGGAAATGATTATATGTCATAAACAAAAGATTATGCCTCTTTTCAAGAGTGAATCAGCAAAAAAAAGAAGATAAAGCCTTAAGAAACAAAGATGCTTTTTCATGCAAATATTTTTTATGATAAAAACAAAGAAGTATTGAAAATACTATGTTTCATGTACTTTCTTAAAAGATATTTAGATTTGAGGGAGGAAGAAATTGGTAAATTGTTTTGGGATTGCTCCAAAGGCATGGATATCATCACTTCAACCCCATAAGAACAGTAGCATACAGTAGAAAAAGCCCTAGTTTCAAATGTCATTCATGTTCTTAATATGTCACCTTGATCACTTTCTTCTGCTGGATACTTTTGCTCTAAGTTTTTACAATATGTCTCTTTTCTGGTTCTTTACCTACCTGTCTGGTCATTTCTTGGTCTTTTTTGCTGAATCTTTAGCTAGGATATAGTCACTAAATGTGGGTGTCCCACCAGGTTCTGTCCCAGAGCCTCCCTCTTTTCCATGTAAATTGTCTCATTTGGTGATCTTATCAGTTCCCATGGATTTAATTACCATCTCTATGCAGATAAGTCTCATTTGTTTAACCCTAAATTTTATTTGAGGGCAGCTAGGTGACTCAGTGGATAGAGTGCTGGGCCTGGAATCAGGAAGATTCATCTTCCTGAATTGAAATCTGGATCTTAGCCACTTACTTGCTGTGTGACCCTGGGCAAATCACTTAACTCTGCTTGCCTCAGTTTCCTCATCTGCAAAATGATCTGAAGAAGAAAATGGCAAACCACTGAAGCATTGTTATGGGGTCACAAAGACCTGACACAACCGAAAATGACTGAACAACAACAATAAATTATCTTCTGAAGTCCTTTCCTTTATCTCTAACTACCTGTTGGACATCCTGAACTATACGTCCTGTAGACATCTCAAACTGAATATATCATATCTGCCCCAAGACCCATGAAAAATCCTCCACTCTTCTAAACTTTCCTATTATTGTTAAGAGAACCAATAGCCACCCAGCCATCCAACATTTGTGCTTACCCCATATACCCTATATATTTCTTAGCCTTAAGGTTTTGACTCCCCATGCCTCTCTCCACATGTATATCTTCTCTCCACTCATGAAGCAACTACTCTGGCATAAGACCTCATTCCTTCATGCCTGGACTATTGCAATAGTCTTCTATTGGGTCTCTTTGCCTATGGTTTCTCCCCACGCCATTCCATTCTCCATTCATCTGTTAAATTGATCTTCCTAAAGCACAGTCTGATCATGTCACTCTCTGTTCAATAACCTCTATTCGTCTTCCCCACTTCCTCTAGGATCAACTACAAAATCATTTGTGTGGCTTTTAAAGTTGTTTATTACCTGGCCCCTTCCTACCTTTCCAGTCTTTTGCCTTTCTTTGTATCTCTACTACTTAGCATGGTACCTGCCATGACTTACTCCTTCTGTAACCATGGGTCAGTCCATTTTCCTCCATCAATACTATCAAGAAATTCATAATTTTTCATAACCTTTATCAGCTAAGGCAAATATCTATTACATTTTTTCAATTTGGGTTTTCATATGGAAATATTTGCTATTGTCATTTGGCCAGATTTGTGGGTTTCTTACTCAACAGAGGCAGTACAGCATAACAGATGGAAGACCATTCTTGAAATTAGGAATATATGATTTCAGTTCCTTCCTCTTACGTGGCCAAGTTACTTTCCCACTCGATGCCATAAACCACTTGTTGAGATTATTATTCTTAAATAAGCTGCCAATATGCACTGATAGAGGGAATTTCCTCACTGGGAATTATCTATCAATGAAATAACTGTACAGATTACATATAATAATTTTAACAAGTCAGTACATTTAAGTGTAAGTAGATTTTTTTAAAAATGTATATGTTCATTTCATTTGAATGTGTCATTAACTTAACTCTCTGGGCCTCAGATTTCTCATTTTAAAATAAGGGAGTGGATTAGATAATTTCCAAATCCTCTTCTAGCATCATATTTAAACTCACTCTCTTTGTCTATAAAATGACTTAGTATCATAGATTAGGTGAACTTCAAGGTCCTTTCTAATTCCCAAAATCCTGGGTTCCTGTATTTCTCTAAACATTACTGCATGATAGAGAACTGCTGTCACAAAGTTCAAATGAAACTTTTCTCTTGAAGGTTGGGGGAGGTCAGTCTGAGAACTGATGTCAAAAGATGTATGAGAACATCAATAAATAGAAAGAAGGAAGAGTCCCCAGGGTTTTTTTTTTTTTTTTACTAATTTTTTTTCTTTTTTACATTTTCTTCCCCAATCCTTAGTGACCATAGGACGCAGGGATAACAATCCTCTAAGGGTAAAACGTGAGGGCCAAGACAACCTACTTATATCAGTTCAGAACCACATAGCCTTAAATATGCATCACTCTTGGCTAAGTTTACCTATTGATTGTCATTTGCTACAATGCTTTCTCTACCTCAAGGCCATGGAGAGGTGGTAGATTCATCGCAAAAAATCATGGTAAAGTGGAAAATTGCCATGAGAAGAGATTTTATGTCTATTTATCTAATTCTAAATTTTCTTGAGGTGAGAGGGGTGGTATCTTAGGGTTTATTATTTGAAATTCTCTTCAAATAGCATGAATATTAGATGTTAGATTGTTGAACTCATGAGACTATACCTTAAATAATGTGTTGAATCATTCATTTAAATTTGAATAAAACATAAGGTTAATGGTACAGGGATCATGGGAGAAATGAAAGCATGAAGCATGACCATATTCTCTTGCCAAGCCAAAAAAAGGGCAAATGATCTGGCAACTCTAGTGTCCTTTTTCTGTGACTTTTGGCAACTATTTCACTAAATTCCTTGGCAAAATCCTTGGAGATGATTTCACGTATATGAATGTGTGCTTTAAAAAGAAATCCAAAGAGCAAATGTCAGTTGCCATCCCTTTAACAGACTTGTAAAGCTTAATTTATTTCAAGGAATGAATTTTCCTTTCATTATAAATATTATCCACTGGAGTTGATAATCTACCTGCTTATTCTGAGCAGCCAGGCACCTTGCCAGAACATGATTTCAACTTTCTCCAATCCTTGGAGTCACAACTTCAGGCTAACTGTAACCACCAACCACAAAATGTCATGTTAAGAAAAATGAAAATGATATCCAGCATCTCGGACAAAGCCATGGCTAAATATATACGTATTCTTTCCACTCCGTTCTTGTTTCCTTTGTTCTGCCTACTCAACATATTCCAGTTTCCTGATAAACTGGTTTCCAATGCAGAAGCCAACGTCAGTTGATTTGCAACCCTATTCTATCTGGATTGAGTTTTACAATTTCAAGCGTGAGACAAAGCCAGGGTCTAAATCCACTTGTATTAAGCTATTGTGATATACTAGTATGTGTGTGTGTGTGTGTGTGTGTGTGTGAATTCATGTACAGATGTGTGTGATATTTGGAGCAGGGCATTCTACTTTACTGAAAATATTCTTTATTTGGGTCTACAAATTGTGATATTGTCTGTTTTGACTGCCTCGTATGTCTTACTTGCTGTTTCATGGGTCAAAAATATTCTTGGCCAAAAAATTCATCAAGTAACAGAACCTTCTAGGGATGAGCCTCTTTGTTCTTATATGGACTGGTTCTTGGACAAGTTATAATGAAGACTCTACTGTAAGCCCTTCCAGAACAACAGAAACCAACACAGTCCCTTAACCTGCAAGAATCCAGTGTCATCTGTATTGCATGATGAGATAATGGAAAGAAATATTTCAATACTCTAATGGATTTTTATTTCATTGTTGTGAGTATAACCTCCAACACAATCCATAATGAACTTTCCTATAAAGCCCTCTTTCCATCTTATTTCATTTTGTTCCTCATAATGCATACTGAATTCCGGCCAAACTGAATTCCACTTTGCTCTCTGATCTCTTCTTGTACTCTCAAGCCTCCATGAAACCTCTGTGCCTACAATATACTGGCAGTACATCATCATCTTTCAAAATCGTCCTCTGTCTTCATTGGACAGATTATGTTCTGCCAGCTCTATAATGTTTTCCAACTCCCTTCTAGTAAGACTGCTAATGTTCTCTGCTCTTATAAAGAAAAAGACCCACATCTAAGTGCAGGGCTCTACAAGACACTGAAGCAGAAAAAAAAAACAACCCAATATGGTGAGGTCAAATAAATGAGCTGTCTGATTGTTCAGGCTGCCAGAGGTAGTGGAAAATACTTAAATGGAAGTCACAATCCCTGAATGTATATTATTTTAACCTGTTTAAACAACTTGGTTCTCTTCTTTGGACCTTAATCACCTCAGCTGCGACCTGGGCCAAACTTGATGGTATGGAGGCAATGTGAAGCAGAAAGGAAGTTGAATTTGGAAACCAAGAATCTAGAATCAAATACCAGCTCTTCCATTACAAGATGTAACTTTGAGCAAGTGACCTACTTTCTCTGGACTTAAATTTACTATCCTACAAATTAAGGGTAAGGAAGGAAACAAACATTTATTAATGGTCTACTATGTGTCAGGCATTGTGCTAAGTGCTTTACAAATATGATCTCATTTGACACAACCACCTTGAGAAATTATTATCTCCCATTTAACAGTTGAGGAAACTGAGGCAGACTTGCCCAGGGTAACACACCTAGTAAATAAATGTTTGAAGCTGAATTTAAATTCAGGATTTCCTGACTGCAGGTCCAGAGTTCTTTTCACTGGGCTATCTAGCCCCCCTAGGGAGCCTAACTAGATGGCCTAATTCTGCCCAGGTCTTATCCCACTGCAAATCTCTTATAACACTCTGCCTGGGTCCTTATTTTGCTCTAATCATTTACTTATGTACATGTCTTTTGCCTCTAGCAGAGTACAAGCTTTCTGAGGCCAGGGACTATGTATTTTTTTTAAAATCTGTATTACAGGGTCTTACACATAGGGGATGTTAATTTCCTAAATAATGATTGAATTTAGTCACTGGAGGATGTGCAAACATCCCCTTTGTAAATATTAAGGACTTTAAACTGAGCAGCTGCCAAACAGGAATTTGGACAGGCTGAAGAAAAGTACAAAGGATGGAAATAATCTAATTGTAAACATCAAGACATATTAATTGGAAATCAGCGGAAACAAAAATGCTATGCTAGATGACGTGGTCACAAAATTTGAGAAACAATATTAATGAAAAATGTGTTTACAGGAAACTGAAAAATACATATTAGAAAATATTGGGTCTAACAACGTAAAAAAGGTTATAGAGTTCTAACGTGAAAAGACTAGCAAGAATTTTCTTCTTCAGAGAAAATGTATCTCTCTCCCTTCTTTAAAGAAGCGGAACATTGCACATACTGCCAGTCTCAAGTAATATATTATTAGTTAACTTTGCTGAACTGATGCCCCCTTCCCCTTTCTTCTTCCTATTTATCCTTTGTTACTGGGGATGTCTCTTTGGGGAAGGGACAAGAGAAGGATATCCTGGGAAGGGAAAGTTACATAAAAACAAAGCACATTCATTTTTTTAAAAATCATTTCTTTCTTCAAAAAAGCTAGAAAAGTGAAGAAAAACTTCACAAGCATCTCAAGCAGGAGTTATGAATGATGGACACCATTAAGTATACTAACACAGCAGGCATAAAAAAGATGTGGCTTTAACTATGTGGTAGTCATGAACTTTTTTGTAAAAGCTAAATTCTCCAACTGTGATATAAATTTTACATATTAAACTTTGTTTTTTCCTGCCAGAAACTGCTAAGTCTTCCTATTCATGGCATTTCTTCCACTTATTTGTCCTCCTTGTACTAGGCACTTAAGACTATAAAGGACTCCTCTGATGCCTTGTCATGGCGTCTGGATCCAGTGATAGAGCAGGTGTCTTTTGTCTAAGAACCATTCTAGCTAAGCTCAGACAGAATGGATTCCAGAAATTCAGTCACTGGTTCATGATTTCTTTCTTTCCTGAACAAAAGACCATCTCTTAAAGTCATCAAGGAGTTGTGATCTACTGTGCTTGAGAGATTACCCACACTAATGAATGAAAAAAATCCTTGCTATATTAAATTAACTGCTAACCTAGCACAGTGGGATGCCCAAAAGAATTTTTGAAAAATAACAAATTGTTCTATGTAGCAGAAAAGACATGGTATGTCCTCTCAAAGAGGTCCATTCCCTGTCAGAAGAAGTATGAGTTCAAGGGAATTTGAAATACGAAATTCAGAATAATTCTATCCTCATTTTAAGGTCAGAGTTTAGAATGAATGGACCAGTCAAAAGTTGTTGTTAAAGCAGCATTATAATAACTGGCTTACGTTGTGGAATTTCCTACTGTCTCTAATATGTCAAAGGACAGCAAGGAGGGGCAGGGATGGAGGGAGAAGGGATGGAAGGATATACTATTCACTTAATAACTAACTTTTGGAAATAGAGACATTTACCTACTACTTTGTCTTTTTTTATGAAAAATCCTTGAGCTTGGGAGAAAAAAACAGATTACCCAGAGCAGGCATTAAAAAAATGTGGCATTTGTGATTGGTAGAGTCTTTACTCAGCCTCTGTATGGATGGCCACCCTGAAGAGCTTATATTTGAAAATATAAACACAAAGACCACAGGAACCGCAACTCTCTTGGTATTCTATATACTATCTGGATTACAAAACGTGGCCCTAAGAGTGATGGCTTCTGGGATTTGAAATGGTCTTCTAGTACACTTCATTAAAGACAACCCCCAACACAACCCCCGCTTCCACCCACCCTTCTTTCTTCCTTGGGAAAATGGCAATGCTCTGTTGTGTGGTCACTGCTTTAGTCATAAAGCATTTTTGTCCTGTATATAGTGAAAAATTCAATGTTTACCATTGGGAATGGTGAGACTAGCTCATGGGGAAAAAGAAATACTTTCTTAGCATTTCATAGGAAAACCTCAGGTTTTTCCCATGGATAGTCATGTGGTGAAAATTAGTAGCTGTGATTTCTTCATGGTAATTTTCTGCATATGTGTTATTGTTCTAGTTAAAGATTTAGACTATAGGAATCTGTCCTCAGGCCAAATTGAGAAATAAGCTATATACATTCTAGTCTAGAGCAAAACACCAGGACTGAATAAGCCAAGGATCTTTTCTAGCTCTCCATGTTTCGTCTGTGAGTCTCAATGTGTTTTATTATTCATAGGGAAAATAATACATCTTTTTCTTCAACTTGCCTCCCTGGGATGTTGTGAAGACCAATCAGATAGGAACAGTAAGACGGTTTAAGCTTGTCAGAGAAAGCTACTGAACAAACACCCGCTGTTATTAAAACAGAAAGACAAGGGAACAGTGCTGTGAACATTACAAATAAGAGACTTCATTATCATCTGGAGAGACAACAGTTGAGAAATGCTTGCCTTGAGTAAGGGAGAAAATTATTAGCACGTTCAGAATGCTAACTGGTAGGAGACATAGGAGTTTATTTTCAGTTATCTTCAAGATCAAAGATAATTCATACCCATAGAGTTTAGTAAAGAAGTTATGCCTGTGTTTTAGAATGTGAACACAGTAACTTAAAGATACCCTTCAGAGCCTTCTAGAGTGCTGCAGAGGTCTTCTTTCTTTTGACAATGGAAGACTTCAATAAACTACATCTTCGCATTACAGCTGTCAAAGCTGAACATGCTCTCTTCCTCTGCAAATTTTCCTAAACACTTTGCCTAGAGTTCTCCCTTATACCTTTTCCACTTTACTTTGTTACAGCTATCTTTGTCATGTCATATCCTGAACTACTGCAATAGCTTTTAAATGGTTGCCTTGACTCAGTTCTAGCTCTGCTCAGGTCCATTCTTCATTGAGATGGCAAAGTGATTTTCCTCAAGCACAGATTTGACCACGTAACTCCCCTACTCAATGAAATTCAGTGGTTCCCCATTGCCTCAGTCAAACTGAGACCTGGGAAACACTTTATCTTAAAAAGCCCATCTCTATCTCCATATCTCATGACCTATATCTTGCCACTGGACCCAGATGGCTCTGCAGGAGAGAATGAGGCTGGTGACTTTGCACAGCCCCACCTCACTTAAATCCAATTCACTTGCACACCATGGCATCACCTTCCTGAGGTCACGGTTCTCTTTGAGAATGAAGAACAAACCACAACAACTTTCAAGAACTGAGAGAAGGCCAGTCTGGTTGGACTACACAGTATCGGAAGGGGAAAAATTGGATAATGAAGGAACCAAGCTATTACAAGTGAAAAGATAGTGGGGGAAAGTCTGGGATGATTTCAGAGCCAAAAAGAAGATATTGTATTTTAACCTAGAGGCAATAGGGAGCCACTTGAGTTTATGGAGTAGATGAATAATATGGTCAGAGCTGTGTTTAAGGAAAATAACCTTGATAGTCATGCAAAATATGGACTGGAATCAGGAAAGGAATTGAGTCAGGAAGTCAATAGGTCCATTGGAACTAAAATATAGCATCTACAGTATTGTTGCAACCATTCCTAACCACCCCTTACAACTTTTCTTGTCTGGGAAAATGCATCCCAGGTGCCAGCTTGGGATGGCATGAATGCATCTCCCCCAATGTCACAATGGGAACAGGGGTTCTCAAAGAACATTTAAGGCTCTGGAGAATCACCTTAACATAAGCTCTCCTCCAATGATGAGCCATTATTTACACAGCCATTTGTATGGTAGAGTAATGGAGCTTAGGAAATTTGGAAGTTCCTAAGCTAATCACTCCTTTTGTCTTCAGGCCAACTTGCATCCAGGAAAAGTGGATGCTCCCAGGTATGAAAACAACCATTTTTATCTGCATGAGGCAAAGCCCTTTTCTAAATTCATTGTTCCCCAGAAGATTCAAAATGGGGAACAAAAGAAAGTTACCTCGAAAGTAGCTGGGATAGGAAAAAGAGGTTAGTAGCTAGGTTTCAGGCCTGCATCCCTGTTATGTTTTGGAACCAGAACTGAAATTCAGGTTTTGAGATGTCCAAATGTGACAATTTTCCAATCAAACTGGTCAAAATATGCCCATTCATCAGTGTAATATCATTTGACCAAGAGACTAAAGCCAAACATGAAGGGATGAAGAAAATGTCTCAACACATTTACATGTGCATTCTCCTTTCCTTGACCTTAATAAAAAAAAAAAAATCTCTTTCGCACATCCTCCCCTGACACTTATTCCTCTTAGCAGTAGGCTGGTACAGATTAGTAGTCAGTTCCAGTTCAATGATTTGACAATGGGCGATGCACTGTACTTTTGAAGCTAAGTCTACTTTGCCATTTATCCAGTGTAGCAGATTTAACACTTTCAGATTATAAAAGGGCATTTTTCCTCACACATTTTCTTTGACTCATAAGGTAACTTAAATTATTTCAAAATTTTCAAGATTTCAGGGGTTTATTTAATTTCCTCCCTTTCTTTCATTAGAGTAATGGCAGAAATTTTTTTTATAGCTAAAATTCATGGCTTCCTGTAAATAATCTACTAGTCATCAAACATTAAGGAATTTCTCTAAATCCTTTAAGAATGTGCACTAATATTTTAGAAATTAATATTTTAAAATATGCCCTATCTCTGCCCTCCCAACCCTCACCAGCAAAAATCAATCTATAATTTTCCTTAGGAAACTGTATTATCTTCTAGTGATTCAGTATTTTACCAGTCCAGGTACTACTTCCACTGAAAGAGATCTTCCCTTGGTATATTAGCCAGGTTTGGTCCTCAAACTAAAGGTGTCTCTTTTGTTTCTATGCCTGTACTCAAAACCTTCTTTCTCATTTTGATGGGGAATGACATAGCTTGTGTTCCCCTAGAACAGCTCCCTAGAACTAAGCGTGGAATCTGGGGATGATGTCACTGGAGACAGTAAGGCATACCAGTATCTGATTCCCTAGTAATTATAGCTAGAAGGTTTTAGATTTGACCTAAGACCTCTGACCTAAAATTTAAACACATTTCCTCTTATTCTGGGCTCAAGATTAATGAAAATAGTTTTTGAAATATTATCTATTATTTTGGTTCCCAAATCAGCATCAAATTTAGTAACAAATATCCAGGGGAGGGGGGAAGCTGGTGAATGTTTTATAATGAACTCAAAAAAAAAATTGGGATCCACTTTTAGTTTAGTCTGCATTAATATTTTGTCTATCACTTTCTTAAATCTAGAACACTAACAAAATAATATATCAATGCATTGATTTATAGCATTTTGTAATTTCCAAGTGGTAAATACTCACACTAAAAATTTAACATTCGGCTTGCCCTGGTGTGAACTGTCTTCAGCCCACCCCAGCACCTAGCCAATAATGTTGTCGTTGTGGTTCTGGGTGTGTGCTTTCATCAGTGAGTCCTTCAATGAAAGCAGATCAGCAAAAATTCTTGTCATTTAGAACTTAGTTGCCTGGGGGCACTGAGAGTTTAAGTGACTTGCCCAGGATCACAGAGCCAGTTTGTGTTAGGGATGGCACTTGAACCTAGTTTATCATTATTGAGAATGAGTTTTCTCTCTATAGTAAAATTCCATCTCTCAATAATGATTGTGTTAAACAAAATATAGGTGTTGGAAAATAATAAAATATCTATTTTTGGTCTTTTCTCCACTCGGAATTACAAACAAAAACTACTTCTACTTTATTTAAACAAATGATGGTAAGATGGCTCCTTCCTAGTTCAGAACTGTAACCTAATGCATGGTGTGGGATCTCTAATCTCAGTATCATTGATAAATATGACACTTAAATATCACTTACAAGGACATTTTGTTATAGCACAGTCTTTGCATCCAGAGAGGAAGCACTTTAATCGCAGGTCATCATGATGATGAACAAGAAAGAGCCTTTGAAGGCTACCTAGTGTCAATGACTACTAGGGGAGCATTTAGACCATGGATCACTAACACTGTAAGTCATAACAACTTTCAAGGAGTACTTCTTAAGTTCAATGAATGACATTAGGGTATCTTTACAGGTGGAATTTTCTGATGAGTTATAAGTTATTATATTAGAAGGAGGCAATTTATCATGCTTAATAGGAACTGTCACCTACTCTGTGTTGATAAGATGGATATAAAATTATGCTCTGTGATATCATCAAATATTTATACAAACCTCTAGAGCATTGGAGGGGAAGAGAATTTAGAGATTACCTAATGGAATCCACTGATTTCTTAGATAAGAAAACTGTAAATCAGAGCAGGGAAGGGACTTGCCAAAGGTCCCATTACAAGTTAATGGTAGATATAGCATTAGAAACCTGATCTCCTTCTTTCCAGAACAGGGTTTCTTCTATGGTAGCAGGTTGTGGAGAAGGATTCCATGGGATAATCATAGAGAATAAAAATCCCTCTTCCATGTAACTTATCACATGGATAACAAAGATAAGAATAATAACAATGGAATTATGTATCAATTTAGGGTTTTTGAAGCACTTTACAAATCTCTCATTTGATCTTCACAACTGTGGGAGAGGAGGTGCTATTATTATCCCCATTTTACAGAGGTGGAAGCTGATGAAGAGGTTAAGTGATTTGCTCAAACAGGGTCACACGACTAGTAAGGGTCTAAGGCAAATTCAGACTGAGGTCTTGCTGACTCATGGTCCAACCCTCTATCCACTGTGCCCCCTAGCTTTCCACAACTAAAGATTTGTAACTGTACTTTTTTTTTTTTAAAGAAAAGTCCCAATAGCGAAAGATTTTTATGTGAGATACTGAAAAAAAAAATAGAAAGATGCTGATTGGGCAAAAAATTTCAATTAATGAAGAGATAATTCATACTTACGCATGTAGTATTTCTCAAAGGCCTTGCTCTGTCTCCTAAAACCCAATCTATAACCCGAAACTTGAAGCCCCGAGGTACCTAGGAATGACTTTAGCAGTCTATCCTTTTAAGTGCTCCATTAAAATTAAGAGTGAGCAAAGAGAAAAAAGATAAGCAAGAAACCATTTGGGTTAATCAAAACTAATTTATATTTCAATATTGTATTTTTTTTATGTAAATTTCCACTGGATGAAGGGTTTAGAAGGTTTGTGAGGTGTTTTCCTCATATGGATCCTATGTTTTAGGGAGTATAATAACGATGAAGATCTGATAGAAGATAACTTGTACTGTCAGATCATGACTGCCATGAGTGATTATGGAGTTCTTTGGAGTTCAAGACCAGGGATATCCCACTATACTAAGCTGTTCAGTCCTACTAAGAAGAACAAATTGTCTTCTCCAAATTGAAGAACTCTGAAGTGAAATATCCTTCAAGAAAGATGGAGTGCTTTAAAAGTGCAATCTTACTCAAAATATAAACTTTATGTTTTGAAAAAGAATTATTCTTTTACAACAGAGATACTATGAAGCTTTGAAGGGAGAGGAAAATGTTCCCAAGAGACCAATGAAAATGATGCTCCTCTACACCTACTTAGAAGGGAAGAGTCAAGGGACTACCACTGAATGTTGGAAACTTAGCTTTTTTGTTTCCCACAGCAGAGATAATCTTCTCAGTAGACATTGTTTACAAGGAATTCAAGTGCTATTTCAGCAGTCTGAATTCCAGCACTCAAGGTTTATGTTGGTGAATACTCAAGAAGATGAATTAAAGGATAATTATTCAGATTATTAAAGGACTTATTGCATAAAAAAAGATTCCTATATTTAACTATGTTTACAATGGACAATGGAAAAATGGTAAGTCACTGACTTGCTATGTGACTGTGCACAATTCACTTCCCCTAGCTGGATCTTGGCTTTCTCCATAGTAACATAATGAATGTTGTGTTGGATCAGATTCCAACATTTTCTGATAACTCCACAGAAACATAAAATGACTTCTTTCTACCTCTAATTAAAGATATTCTCTAGTGTGTCCTAGCTCTGATATGTCTACTTGTATGATGAGCACATTATTTTATTTCTGTTATCTACTGTTTTCAACTGTCAAATGAGGAGTTTAGACTGATTTTTAAGGTTCCTTCTACCTTTATATCCATGTTTCTACAATTCTAAACATATATGATTACATTTGCAAAAAAAAAAAGTGATATACAACTTATGGGGCACACCATTTCCCGCATGGTATTTTGGCCTAAATATTTTTAAAACTTGTAATATTACCTTACAATTATGGCATTTTCAGTCCATGGAAGACTGACCCAATGTAACAAGATACAACTCCTTTCTATTATATTTTTTCATTTAATGGATATTGAAAAAAACAATGAAACACATTTTCATTAATCATGTATGTGTGTGTGTATATATATACATATATATGTATCTATATATATATGTATCTATATATATATATATAGATACATATATATGTATCTATATATATGTAGGTCCTGGCTCTTACACTTGACATGTATAACTTGGATAAAGTCATTTGAAGTCTTCGTCAGTTTCCTCATGGATGAATTGAGCATCTTAATAGCTGTGCTACCTCACAGGGTTATGAAAATGAAAGCACTTTATAATCCTTAACACTTTATAGAAATATAAGTCATTATTATCAAGGCAATGTTTTGTTGAAATCCAAATAGTACAAGATTAATCAAATTCATTAAATAATCTATCGTGAATGAGAACTTATAACACCTTCTAATGAAAGCAACTAACATGCTGAAGTTAGCACAATCCCTTTCAAAGCTGGTCATTTCATTAGCATTCTTTTATTTCTCTTATTTGCCATTTCTTATGGTGTAATAGTATTATATTACATTCATATATCACAATTTGTTCAGAAATTCCTGATCAATAGGAACCTATTTTTCCCCCATATTTTTAAGCATCTGCTTTATAATAGGTCCTAACATTGCCTAATGATTTGTATAAAAAAACAAAACAAAACACTGAAGGAAGTTATTTTCAGAAATGTGGTCAAAGAAAGAGAAAGTCAGAAGAGTATTACAACGTATCAGAATATTGAAAGTATTACCTCATACTCCTGGGAAAACTTCAGGTTGTCATTAGCTTTCAACCTTTCAATATGATCGGCAAGTTCCAAAATTGGTATGGGAGGATGGCTAGCCATGCCTATCAAAATGAAACAAAGGGACAGGTTTTGAAAACTCAAAGTAAAGATGGATAACAGTTCCAAAATATAGAAAATACAATAGTTAGAAATGGCTAGAAATATGTAAGTAGTTAAGATGTTTTATGTGAGAAAGCAGGCAGACAGTTTGGTTACTCAAAGCAGGACATGCGCTGGAGAGATGAGTTTTGAAGCCAAATGAAAAGTCACCAAGCATGATCCCCAAGCTCACATTCCTGGTGTAAAAGAAAGCATTATTGTGCCATGAATCAATGAGGTTAGCTAGGTGGGGAAAAATGAGACAGTTAGGCCTGATGTCATTTTCTGCTTTGAGTAATAACTTATTTCAAACTCCTTCTCCTGCACTATGTGAGATGGAAATTGCATGGAATTGAATGGTGAAAGGTGAACTTATAAAATAGACACTGAAGAGAGCCTAAAGGGAGGCAGAATAATATTTTAACAAAAGAAAAAAATGAATTATGTATAATCAAGGAAAACTAACTTGAATGAAGGTTACCGGCGTAACCGGAAACACCTGAACCTGCAAAGAAAATGATGGTGTAAATCAAACAAAAGTAGCTTTTTTTGGTCAAAAATGAAATGGAGAAGATGGTACTTAGGAGGGAATGGAGATGGGGATGAGGATGATGAGGATGATGAAGATGAGGATGAGGGTGATTATATATCCAGAGGTCTGGAGGTTTGAGTCTACATTCCGAATAGAACAGGGACATTCTATAATGTTTGCATGTCAATGTTTCATGAAAGCTCGAGGTGACTGACATTCACATGCGACTGTGGACAACAAGAGAAACATGCAGCACTGTTCATAGACAAGAATTCACTGGAGACAAAAATCAGACACCAAACAACTGGACTTTCAAAAATGTTTTCACTCGTAGCAGATTGCAGTGATAGGGGCTAGAGAGTTCTCCTGGCCACATGAAGGGATTGACGAGCTTTGGCCCGAAAGGCTGTTATCAACCCCCAGGGATGCCTACAATCTACTTCAGGTGTAAACATCTTTGTCTGTTCATAGAAAACTAGTTGCAAGAAAGTGAGCAAATGAAGGCAGAAGGCACAGAGAAAAAGAAAGGCTAAGGGAGAAAGAGAGGGACAGGGATACAGATGTGGGGCAACTAGTACAGGCTGCCAGCTGACAGTATGCCAGTTTAATGGACTCTTTATTTAAAAAAAAAAGATCCACAAATATATTTGATGATTCCCTCTACCCCCACATCCTTCTGTTCTAAGACCCCAAATGTTTTGTATTTTATTTCTTCCTGATTACTTTTAGTATACATAGGGAGAAAGCACAGCTGGCTACAAAAATCCCAACTAGTATACCCCAGCAAAGCCTTTGAGGTGACAAAAGGAAAAACAGGAATGAGTGAGGGGCTCAAACTGGAAGTCATGTTGACAATTCACTTATGTCACTGTGAATCTCTGGAAGGCATTATTCAATGGAATGTCTACCTGGTACATGTCAACATGACTGGGTGATTACTTTTGAACATTTTCAAAGTTGTCTTACATTTTAATGTCACCCAATAGTGCCCTTATGAAAGGCTATGATCAATTGCCTCTAACATTTTGGTTCTGATAGAATAATTCTGATAGGAATATTTCCCTCCTACAATCGTACATTACTTTATAGTGGTATTGTGAATTGTGGGGTTTCAGTATTAATGAATCTGATGCTATATGGCCAGTCAACCAAGGACTAAGTGGAAGACCCAACCAAAGACAATGTTTTCTGAATGTGGAAGCTTCCACATTGATATTCATACCAACTAATAGACTTGGAGTCCCTTTCTGGAGGGTTCCCATTTAGATGGTACATAGTTGGGCTACAGAAATGTCACTGGATTTGGTGGTGTGACAGTGATACGATACTTAAAGTGATCTCATCCAGATGAAGCACCCCCAGTGGAAAGTATGAAAGTGGAAAGGCACAAAAGACTGTAGGCTTATTCAGATATGGAAGTGGACTGATGAGGACATCCATAACAGTGCTTGAACAGAGAAAATAATAGAGACAAAGATGTTTAGACCTTTTCGAGCGAATCGTGGGAGAGAGTTATTATCATATAAGGACTGAGTGGTAGTTTGGCTAGAGAGGGAGGACACAGAGCCAATCAGGGAGGCGTAGGGGACTGAATTACTGCTCAAAGCTGTAAAAAGTAAAGCCAATTGGAGACGGGAAACAAATTAGTATAACAGTAGTAGAAGACCATAATAATTCATCAACGTTGCGATCAATATATTCACTTCTGGCATGCACTAAAAATGGTTTGACATCATTACTCTTAGGACAATGTTCAGAAAGATTCAAGCATCCCTCTTTCCAAAGAAAGAGGATGGAAAACAAACTGAGGGATCAATGCTTGATGCTTCACCAGGGAAGCTATTTTCCTGTATTAGGCTTAAATCCATCCTTAAATTCAAACTACATCTATGGAATTTATGGTATCATTCTTCACAGGTTCCCCACCCCCTCCAAATTTTACAGATCTGAATTAACTTATCATAATTAGTAGAAACCATTAGAAAAAAATACAATACATTTCTTTGCCTAAGAGACAGAGCCATGTACTTGAAAGAACATTGGATGAAGTTCTTAGTAGCTCTCTTATATTGGTCAAATTACTCCCCTCTCCTGCTCTCCTTCCTATGGATTGATTTTCCTCGTCTGTAAAATGAGAGGGCAGGAATAAATGATCTCTCACATCTTTCCATCTCTAGGACTATTTCACTTTGATTTGAAGTTCAGCCTTTTCCACAAACCCAAATAGGAGAAACAACTGAGACAAAGCCCCACAGATCCTGAGCTGGAAGGCTCCTTTGAAATTTTGTATCTTATTTCCTTTATTTTACAGAGGGGGAAACTTTAAGTGACAAGAAGGAAGTAATTAGACAAGGGAATGGAGGCTAAGAGAGCTTATGATTTGCTCAGAGTCACACAACTACTTATTATCAAACTGGGTTAAGATAGCAGGTCTCCCAGCTCCCAAGTTCAATGTTCCTTCAGTGACTGTTCCTTCTAACATCACTTGGTGCAGTTCAAAGGGTTTAGTTGAGACTATTTTTTAAAAAGTGGCACAAACCAAATCAATTCCTAAAACTCAAAGCCACATTGAAGATATATTATTCCGTTCTCAATTTAAGTCAAAAGACATGTCCCTTAACTTTTATACCTGCAAATGAAGAAGCAACCATATAGATCTTTGAAGAAAAGACTGGACAATATTATCATAATCACAAATTCTATTAAATATTTGAGAGGACAAAGTCAACAGGAAAATGCTTTTAAGGGAGTGCTTAACATGGAATTCTAGACAAGGAACAATTTCTCTAGACAGAAATTGGAATTAAGTTCAAAGGATCTATTTTAGAATACTGTTCACTTGTCTCAAGAAATTCTTCAAGGTTGAATATTTTAATTATTTTGCAGAATAGCCTGCTATAAGTCCATAAGAAAATTAACACCTTTGGACAATTACAAAACTAAAAACTTTCATTACTGGAGCTTATTTGTGGCCCACTGGTATCAGTATTTTGATTAGATTAATCTATCAAGACACTCATACTTGAGGGCTGTATAGCTTTGTAAGGATGGTCAGAGAATATGGCCCAGTGACAAAATCTTCAAGGAATCAAGATTATATGCATGTCATGACGAAGTGCTGAATTAAGACCACAGTGGGGCACAGATTGGGTAATATGAGACTATTGGCACTCCTTTAAAAGAACGGCTCTTGGTTATTTTCAAAAAGTTGCGATGGATTCACATTATTCAAATTGCTTCATTATGTATTATGTCAGAGAATTCATAGGATTTAGAGCTGAGACAATTGGCAGGGAAGTCTGAGGCTATGATGCAAAAAAAAGCTAAATGGTTCATCTGAACCTCAAATTTGTAACCAAAAAACTTATTAATAATTCACCCGATTCTTTTTTATACAGGATGATTTTCTGGGAGGAAAGAAGTTAAGAGATACAGAGGGAAATGTAGGAACATATAAACAAAAATATCAAAATAGCCCATTAGATTAACTAAGCAAAGAAATTTATTTATTAAATGTTTTATTTTGACGTAATTTTGTACAATTTTAAATACTGAATGAAATATTGAACTATATTATGCTTGCAATTATCTCATTGATCTTTTTAAAAAAAATAAAGGGAACCCAATGTATAAGGCAGAATAAGTCTCATATGAATGGATATGTTGACAATTTTATATGGTGGATCTTTATAAAACAGACCTCAAGTACTCCCTAAAAAGATAATTACTGACCTTTTAATGAGAGAAACAGGATAATATGGATTACCGAATTTATGTAAGATTTTGACAATATAAATTTCGAATGAAGAAGGAATATTCTTAAAATTTTCTGAAAGGAGATATAGTGTTTGGTTTCAATGATTACAAAATATGAGTAAGAAACAGTAAGAGACAGGGAGTTCCAGTTTCTCAAAATTATTTGCCTAAGTCTTTGTTCCACAGATACTATGAAAACAAATAAGTTGTTCAAAAGACTTATAAACATGTGATATCAGCATAATTATTATTAAGCTTTGTATTTCTTTTATTTTGAACTGAAAGACAAGCTAGCATTCTCCATGCAATTTAAACACCACATAAATCTCGTATTTATAAACATGAGCCTATTTGGGTCACTGTATATTTTAGCTTTCTTCTATTTCAAAACATCTTTTAGTGACTTCCATAATTATTTTAATTATCATTCATTAATAACAATTTCTTGGAGTGTTGGCTTACTTTGGAAGTAAAGGTTTGTATCATAAATATTTTCTTTAAAGTCAAATAATTCTATCTTCATTCAATTCTAGAAATATTTGTTAAAGTGCCCATTATATACATAGTTTGGGATTGGCAAGGTTAGCTTGTGCTTACAGCATTGGTTTATTTACTAAAACAAACTTAATGGTGAACCAGTTAAAAGTCTAGATATTAAACTATAATGAAGTTATATGAGACTTCTTATTTCTTTCAATGGCATCCTTTGTAAAGGCTTTTTTATCCTCGATCATCCCTGAAGGCCTTACCGATTTACCAACCTTACTTACCGAGTTAATGATTCTAATCAAATATGACCTAGTAAAATACTTGGGGTAGCATGCTAAGTACTGAATTTGCTTTCCCTACGCACCAATTATCATAGACTTATTATTAATTGTAAATAATTATCTCAACAATCTCTCTGGTGAGAGACAGAATATTTCAAAGTAATAAATGCAATCTGGCAGTCGTTCAGTCTACTTAGTGACATATGAGCCTTAATAAAACAAGTGTCCCTTTTGATGGAGAATACATAAGGGGAGAGGAGATACCTGCCTTGAATGTAAACCAGTGCGCTATTTATCTCATGCTGAGTTTTGGAAAATGAGGTATTAGGTGCTTAGAGCAATACTTGTTCTAATAGTAACTGAAACACTTTATTGAGCTTTTAACTTGGCATCTATCCATTTGCAACTGGAAAGCCATTATTAGCATTTTCACTAGTTCAATTATCACCCAGATACGTGAAAAGGTTCTGTATTAGTAATCCTTCTCCAAGACTAGTATAATTAATTTCAAACAGCTTACTAGTAGCCAGGTCTATTCTCCACCCTTTTGTTTGTGTCTGGTATGTATGTCTGTCCAATGATTTGGGATATTATGTTGAAATATGCATGTCTGGAAAGTATTGGGATATTCAGCTGATGAATCTCAGCAGCAGCCTTTATTCATATTATGTTTCTGTACATGCGATATTCAAATTCATTTTTAACACAATTCAGGCAACATTCAGAATTATTATGATTCCTTCCAGGGCCAATCCCGTCATAGCAACAACAGAAACAAAAATGATGAATGTCTTGTATTCACAAAATTACCATCGTTTAAATGAAATAAAGTTTAGAGAAATTATCAAGTGCTTTCCAGTTCTTCTTAAAGGGATATATTATTTTTATTTTACTTTTCACCATTATTTCTTAGCAATGATGTCTTTCACCTCATCATCCAAAACTGTCCACCAAAGTAGAACTCTGAAGTCTCTAATCTTTAAGAATCAGTGGTCTTTGAGGTTTGAAATCTTCAAATGTTAATTATCTCCTTACTCAATAGTAATAAATATGACAGAGTAGAGAGAACATTCAGGGATTGGCATTTATGCAAACAGGGATTATACATATGCAGCAAAATCTCATTAAGTTGAAATTCTAAGAATTTTATCTCTGAACTCTGTGGATTCAAGAACTTGATATCCCATGTCAACTATGTAGCATACATAAAGGATAAGGTTATCTTTTTGTCCACTAAAGGGCTGATTATTTATCCTTAGAGAAGTAAAGCAACAGTGGCAACACATTCTCTCTCCTCTCTCTCTCTCTCTCTCTCTCTCTCTCTCTCTCTCTCTCTCTCTCTCTCTCTCTCTCCTCCCCCCCTCCCTTTCTCTCTCTCTTTTCCCTTCCTGTGTACCTCCTTCGCTCCTTATTGTCCCCCCCTTTCCCTCCCTTTTTATCCCCCCAAGACAATAGAGATCTTACTCTAAATGGAACAAATACAAGACAGAATATGTGGCAATCAATACTTAGGGGTGATCAGTCAAATGAGATGGCCAAAGGATTCTGGGATGGGGTAGATAGCTTACTCTGGAAAAATGAGAAATGGTAGAGGGCTTTGGATCCCTTACTAAGTGCATAGAACAAATGGGAGAGAGGCATCTGCATCCAAGTGGACTGAAAGGTAAGGAAGATTCCACGTTGTATCTGGAGCAAGAAATGTGCCTGCAGTAAATTTTAAGGACATTGTTGCTTTCTGCCCTGTTTCCTCCTTCCTTTGCCCCAGTGTCCTCTCAAGTACAACCAGAGATGACACTTTAAAAGTACATCCTATCTTTGCTAAGAAAAGCTGCCCTTTTTTTTTTTACTTTGTAAGGGATAATCTAATTTATTACCAACTCACATTCATGTGACAGGTTAAATCTTTAATATTCCCTTTGGGAAGTAGAAGGAATGTTCCCACATCAACTGGGAATACTCAAATGTCAATGGTTTCCTTAGGATTTGGTTGTTTTTGCCAAATCACATGAGGGGAGTGCCAGAAGGGAAAGGAGCATCCTAAGTAAAGGTACTTCTTGGTTCAAGTTTTGAATTTTTGTTAAGCTAACTTGTAATACTGTTCTGCCAACCACCCTTGCTGTGAGCTTCCTGTTTTATTCATCTGAACTGGGACTGCTTCTCTTATCTTCTGTTACTAACTGGCTCTTTCTCCTTCCATTCTGGGTTCTTATCAAGCCTTCTCTTCCTTTTGCTTGGTACCAGATGAGTACAATGATCAGGGGATTAGTGTCCCAGGAAGCTTCTAAAAGAAAGGCAGAGGGAAGCTATCTTTCAAATACATATCATTTGTTTCTCTGTTACTTCATGTCATTCCTAAAGAATGAACAGAGAAGGTGCTTCAAGAGTTCACTTCTTCCCAACAAAGTCAGATGATTACATTAAATTTCAAAGCTTATAATTCTTAGAAGTAACCAAACTGAGAAGCATACCAAATCTATTAACATTACCAGGGAAATGCTTGAAATATTCCGTACTTTCCATAATATAACTTTAAATAATTTTATGATAATGAGCTAAAACTTGCCAATTCTGTATTGATATCATCATGCTTTGTATTCATAAATCTTTTTTAAAAATCAGGGATCTCATAAAGGATATTTTAGGAATATAAACATCCTCTTCCCTTTACTAAATGGATGAAGATATATCTGGCATATCTATATATATAAATGTATATGAAGGTATATCAGGTATATGTATATATATATGTATATCTATATGTGAATGCATGTGTTGCTATTTTCAATAACTTAAAAATTAGATTTCTAATCTCACTAACCAGGATGAAATTTTTAAAAGGTTGATTATTTATCAGATGTTCAAAAGAAATGAACACCCTTAATACCATCTCTCCCTGGTGATAACATGCTGGCATAACTAACTGGTCCCTTAATACAACATTATTAAGTACTTTCAAAATTTCATTTCAATAAATAATTATTTTAATTTTCAGTATTCATCTTATGAAAAAAAGAAAATTTGAAGTGGAAGAGTATCTTTTAAAATGTCTTTAAAATTCAAGGTTATTTGAGTCTATCTGCTTTGATAAATCTGGGTCAAAATTAGATTTGAGGCTTCATACAGCTTTTGCATTCTGAACATGAGTAATTTCTCAGTTATTAAAGATTATAAAAATCTAATTGAATACAGTACTTAAATCATATGTTTGCCTTGTGTATTATCAGCAGATACAAAACTAGTGCCACTCATTTTCTTGAGGCTTTCCTCCCTTCTCTTTCTGTGCCTGGCATTCAATGATTCTTTTTTAGGAAACCAGATGTCTTGGATAACAGAGAGAGACAGAGCTCAAAGACAGATCACTACACCTCCAAACTATTCCTTTGTGGCAATATTGCTTTCATCTGTTGAAGCACTTTAATGCTCTTTGTTTTAAGGGGCAAAGATATTTTCTCATTGTGAGTTACATTTTGTAACTCCAAAGGAAAGCTCTAAGAAATTTTCATTGGTCAATGAGGTTTGGTTTAGGGAATATGAAAAACAAAAGGAAAGAATATATGGGGGATGGAAATTTATGTTTCCCTAAATTTTGCAAATGATGTGTTCACTCATTCTACAGGATGAGACGTACACTTCCTTATAGATTGGTGACACTGTTAATGTCAGTAGTATTTAATATACATTATGCCCCATCATTGCAGCAGGTGCTGTCCTTCAAAACACAAAAAATGAGAAATACCCTACATTCCGGGTAAGGAACAAGGAATGTAATTTCTGTCAGACCTACAGTGGTGGAAATCTCATCAATATTCACATCCGGGAATTGGCCACAAGGCAATGATTCAGGGCAGCAATCTATTTGTGTCTAGAAGCACACGGCTCCCTGAATTCTAAAAGCTTCCAGAGAGACAGCTGTAAGAAAGATAAGTCATCCTTCTTACCTGGTGTTTGAAAATTGAGGCGTCTCAGCTCGACTGGGTCAGTTGGATGATGAGAAGGAACCTCTTTACTATTTGGTATACTGCTTTTTCTAGAATCAGATTCTGCTCTTTTCCTGTATGAATAAAACAATTGTTAAAAATAATATTTTTAAAAGACTTAGATAAATGAAAAAGAATTGCATTTCTTTTCTTTTTAACATTTCTTCACTAACTACCTTTGTTACTATGGGCAAGTCACTACATTTTTCTTCATGTGTTCTCCATTTGTGAAAATCCAAACAAATAAACAATCTTTATCTGACCTCTAAAGTATTTTCAATTCTAGAATTCAACAATCCAACCAATGTACGTGGTATGTGGGATGGGCAATAGGGTGTATGTATACACACATATATATATATTATATACTCATAGCTAAGATAGGAGGGAAGGAGTCACTACATATGCTCCCATTATCCTTTCTCAAACTGTCTCTCCAAAATCTAGTTAGAAGGAGTTTAGCATCCTGTACTATAAAGCTATATAGGAACAGAGCTCTGAGATTCCTCCACCTTTCTAAGTACCAGGCAAAGTAGTGACTAGGTAAAGCTACAATTCTCAACGTTTTTGTCATTCTTTTTTAAGAGTGTATAACAGGACATATAGTGGTGATGTACCTATATTGACAGTCAAATGCATTAAGTGCATTCCTACAATGGCTGTCTTCATTTTTTGAGGAAGAATTGGGTCCACAGAATATTGCCTACTATGCCTCTGATCTTGAGGGATAAATTGCTTTAGTGGTTTATGATGGTAAAGCTAACTGCAATTTATACCGTTAAAGAAACTCCATCATGGAAATGCCAAAGAAAAAGTAATTGCTTCAAGTGGCCGTCTGATCCTCTGCCTCATTAACAGTGCCTAGTTATAAATGTGAGCTTTCAGACAACCCATTTTATCTTTGTTTTAAAAGCTACCCACTGCTTTTATTAAACATCCTTGTTTAAGCTGTCATAATGTAATTTTAACAAACCCATGAACAAGATTTGTCAGATTAGATTCTTAGTCTACTTTATTCAATTGTCCCTGTTTCCCAACTTGAATAAACATAGTGATAGCTATTTTTTCCCTTCAAGGTGGCAGTACATCAAAAGTGTAGCTTGGTGATTAAATACTTCCTTTTTCTCCTAACTCTGCCCTCAACAGTGATTCTCCTCTGATTCTGACAGGCTGACACAGCTCCAGGACTCAGTTGGCAGAGACATGATCAGAGTGTTACCGTATTAACACTGCACATAGCAAAGATACTACAGAATTGGGAACCAGAAATTCTGGGTCTTCCAGGAATGTTTGATCTGACTTTTCAATTGTGGACACTGTTGCCATGACAATAAGATGCCACTCTTTGATGACATATAGTCATTCTCTGATCAGTCACTGATGGATACAGTTAAAGGGCTTCCTTGTTTTCAGTTGTATTTATTTTCTTTGCAGATAGGAGGTCCAGAGGATGAAGAGAGGTGAAGGCACAAAGGGAAGCTGGACTTCCATTGGATTGCTCAAATGCACTGTTTCGTAGGCCACTCCAAATCTGCCTCATTTTTTGTGACTGGGTCCTTTCAGATACCCTCCACTGCCTCCTTGACTGCTTTAATTTACTGTCTATGCCACTTCCTCTGTCAAGACTGGAGGGTCAAGACAGTCTCAGGAGCCAGATTCACTTGGGAAATGACAGGACTAATCAGAGAAGAGGTAAGGTTGGTGAAATAGTAGAAGCTCCTGGTAACTTTATTTGATAAGGGGATTGAGGACGGGGTAGAAAGGGCAAGTTGAACAGAAAGGATGAGAGAAAGGAGAAAGAAATGAGAAAAAGTGGGAAAGGACACAATAGAAAGAATGAAACGATGATCGACTTCAGGTTTGAAATTTAACCAGATCCCATATCACGACAATGTATCTGATAACCTTTTAGCAACTAGAGGAGTCTAGGAGTATTTTACAGATGAGAGGCTGAAACCAAATCACATTAATAAAATTAAGAGGCAGCATTGTATGGTGACAAAAACCACAAGGTCAGGGGCCAAATCTCTGCTCCGATATGAGCTAATTAGAAGACTTTAGGCAAACCATTTAACTTCTCTGGGTTTCATTCTTCTTATCTGTAAAATACATGGTTGGACTGGATGAGCTCTTATGTTCCTTTCAGTTCTGATAGTCTGTGATTCTGTTACTAATGGGTCAGTCAGTTTCACTTGCAAAATATGCAAATTTGTTACAAGTTTGGAGGAAATATACTGTTATATCTTTAAATCGATTTGTTGCTAAAGAAATTGCCTTCCTCTTCTTTGCTGGGATCAGGGCACCGAACTCAGGGAAAGACCTAGCTTCTCTTCTTATCATCTTCATTTTTAAACCCTCAAGAGTAACAATCTAGTTAGGCTCTGGAGGGGTAGACATCCTCTCCTGTTGTTAACGTAAACTACTCACGGTAGATTTCCAGCAGTAGAGTAAATTATTTTCTCTGACCAGGTAGTCAGGGGAAATCCGTCATTTGTGGCAATTCTAATCCTAGTCAGCTCACTGGAGCATGGGTGCAACTCTTCAATTCCACATGCCATAATTTTTTATCCCATTATGTAGAGCCTAACCTAATTCTAGCTCCTCAAATAAAAGTAAATTCTCTAAACAGAACTTTTAAGTGTCATTGAATCCAATCAAACTGTTAGAGCCTTCCCCTTCCTGTGCAGGTATTGTTTTATACTGCTGTGTGATGTGTGTCTTATTTACTTACTGAAGCACACTTTTTTTTGATATAATGGAATGTAAGCTCCTTGTGGCCAGCTGGTACCTTGGATGTTTTCTATATATTAAGCCAAGTCAATCACAATACATATTCTTGCCCTCATTACTCTTAAGTATATAGGTGCTATACTACAGATTTATCTAACAATCACAATATAATAACTGATATTTATATAGTGTCTTAAAGTTTGCAAAGTACTGTAGGCATAGCACCTCACTGGAAATCTTGTGTATCTCTTTTTTATATAACCAAAAAAAAAATCTTTGTTTTTTAAATATAGAATAGATTTTTGAGAGATTATGAAGATTCTAAGGTTATATGGATATAACCCATCACTTAAAATGATGGCAACAACTTAATACTACTATGGATTTTTGAAATGGAATTTGTTGTCCTTGAAAGCATAAAACAGAATAAGAAGAATAAAATATAAATTGTGTAGACATGAATAGAAAAGCCTTTTTGGCTGACTTTTAAAACTACGTCAATCTCACACTCTATTGTGAAAAAACAATAAAAGTATGGTCATTTTAAAAATAGGGATTTTATCAGATGGCTCAGAGTTTTGCACAAACAATATAGTAATCACACAAAAGGTTTGCATCTTGGTACAACAGAGACCATGTTGTGGAGTGAAAGAAATCAGACTTGGAGGTAGAAGAACTAAGTTCTGCCGTGAACTAACTGGGACCACGTGCAAATTGCTTGCTCATATTAGTTATGTTTTTTCTCATTCATAAAATGAGGTTAACAAACATGTACAATCCATATATATTAATAGTATATACAATACTATACAATACATAGCTTTTTGTGGAGTAAAGTGCTTTGTCAACCATGATGTATGACAGAAATATGAATTATTATCAAACTTGCACGTGTGTACATGTTCTTTCTTGGGGAGTATCCCTGTGTGAGGTACCTCCAAGAATGACATTTTGGGAGAGTAGGAAAAGGAAGGATCATTCTACATTTGTACAGCTATTTCTATTGATGATTGAATTATGACATGGTTCTAAGGTTCTATGTTAAAACATAATGATTAATCAGAAGTTCTACTCTCAAGTTCCGTCACACTATCACCATTTAAGGTTAGAAAAGTCCCTTGGTCTACTGAGCCTCATTTTCCTGATCTAAAAAAATGATAGATTTGAAATAAAGTATCTTTTAAGTTCTTTTCCAGGCAAAAAGAAAGTGAGAAAACTATGGCTAGGTATTATATGGTAGTTAGGTGGCACAGTGGATAGTATATCAGGCCTGGAGTCGGGAAGATTCATCTTAACCGAGTTCAAATGTGGCCTTAGATATTTTCTAGCTGTGTGACCTGGGGCAAGTTACTAAACTCTGTTTGCCTCAATTTTCTCATCTGTAAAATGAGCCAGAGAAGGAAATGGCCAACCACTTCAGTATGTTTGCCAAGAAAACTCTAAATAGGATCATGAAAAGTTGGACACGACTGAAAATGACCAAAGAACAACAATATTTTAGAACATTTGGCCATTTGAGTCACTGACACTGAAAATGACCAAAGAACAACAATATTTTAGAACATTTGGCCATTTGAGTCACTGACACTGCTATTTCCAAAAGCAATAACGTGGAATATATCACTGAGAACATAAGAAAGGTTCATCAGTCTTGGTTATCTAACTGAAAATTTTCTTCATTAGAGTGAATTTTAACAATTAGAACCATATAACATAGAAAGACTGTTTTTGTGAGAGGCAACTGTAATATAGAGGAAATGCCATGGAATTTATTATCAATGGATATAATATACTGACACTATCACTAACTGTGTAATTGTACAAGCTACCCTTCTAGATTTCTCTTTCTACCTGTATAAAATGAGGGAGCCAGGAGAGAAGATCTTGTAGGACTCTTCTGGCTCTGATTCTAGTTGAGCTATCCATCACTGTATATATTAAGAAGAAAAAAACAAACTTAACTACATTTTTAGGATACCAAAGAGGGCATTTCTTATATGAAATGCCGACTCTTTTGTTTCAGTTCAGGACTGAGATGATCTCCGGTTCTCAAAAATCATGGCAGCAAAGAGTGAGCTCTGCAAAGACTTGTGGTGTGGTCTGGGAAGGAGAACATTGGCCATCTTTAGATCAGTGTAGGTAGCTTGGATATAACTCATCATCATAAGGGTGGCCACCAGGTGTTTATCAAATCTTTCTGCTCACAACAATTCATAATAACTCTCTCCTATGCATAAGAAGGTTGGAATGTGCATCAGTGGTGAGAAGGTGCACACTAAACAAATAACTGATTCTTATAATATCAAAGCATAGGGGAGATGTATTTATTAAGTAAAAGGCTGAATTAAATGTTATCTATGATCTGACTCAAAAATCTTATTTTTTATTCAGTGTCAAACTGTGAATGACAACAATCCAACAAATTTTGGATGGAAGAGTAGGGAAGTATATTTAAACTGGGGAAGTATATTTAAAAAGTTGGTGGGCTCCTATTTTCCAGGAATCTCAAGATTACTTGCAATTGGAGTAATGGCACTAAGTAGCAGGACAGAATCAAGTTTAGGAGGATCAAAAAATAGACTCTTATATTCACAGGTGACCTACTTCAGAATTTTGAGCCTGACGTCCAGTAGGAAAAAGAGCTACATAACAGACTATGTTTTCATCTTAAAGAAACACACAGATGCTCCTTTATTGCCTTACTAATGAGCAGTCATGAAATAACTTGGGTCATCTAAAAGGAGAAGAAAGGGGAAATGGCAGTTTCTTCCTGTTACACTGTGAGAAAAAAACACTGCAAATTCTTTCCTATTTGCTTAACTCTCTCACATTAGAAGCAATTTGCCAAACTTAAAGCGCCATAAAAAAGCTAGCAATTATATTAGAAGCTTTTCAAAGTGTTTGAGATTTGATGTGAATCTGCCTATGATCATCTGGTCTGACATTATCTTTGAAGTTATCACCATCATCATCGTCACCCATCATGCCAGGCTACTACTTTCCCTTTTCCTCTTTCTTACTGGAAGTAAATGCAATTCGTTCTTTACTTCTCACCTGTCAGGTTTACTGCTCCATTTTAATGCAGCAAGGAGGAGAAAAAAAGGCTAAATGTTAGTTGGCCAGTGGCAAAAGGAGTAACCATGACAACCAGAGATCCAAGAAATGGTGTGCTATAGTGAGGACATGCAACTTACACAAATTAGCAAATGACAGCTTATAAAAACATTGAATGCTTTCTAATCATGGAATATATGGAGGACACAAGGTTATGTTCAAATGAGAGTCTTTTGCTGTTGAAGAAAACATTTTTTGTATTAATGTCACACTCCCTTTTGGCCGTCGCCTACAAAATAATGCCACAATCAATTATATCCCAGGAGGTGGCTGATGTTAATATATAATTTAATTCTTACTAAATGTGCTACATGCTGGGGGAAAAAAGACTAACATATCTAATGTGGATATAGTAAAGTCTCATGTAATAGATTTGCACATAAAAAATAAAAATGTCTTAGTTAAGTGGATACATTATTTCTTTAGTGATATCAAATTTCTAGAAGTTGAATTAAACTACAGGAAAAGTCTGCACAAGGGTACTGTATCTACTAAGTCATAAAGTAGCAGGAATGATTTCTTCATATATCTCTAGACAAGTCAGGAAATCATAAATCTTTTTCTAATAAAGGACTAAATTCATTTTTCAGTTCTGTAAAGTATAATACGTATCATTATAAATCTGTGGTGCATGACCATCTATATAACTGGGCTAATCGGGAAAAGCATTTTAATTCTAGCAACTGACAGGACAGATATATCCTTAGTTCATGACATGCTGCCATGTGTGTACATTTATTTTGCATTTGTAACACTCCCCCACCTCTATTAACATGTCAGTCAACTTGTATTTCTTAAGCGCTTACTATGTACCAGACACTATGTTAAGTGTAGTAGTTTAAGCTGCCTATAACTTGGTACAGTGAAGACAGGCTTATTATGAAGGGGGATCAATCAGTGTACTCCCATCTTGGAGGCACTTTCTTTGTACTATGTGATTTATCCATTCAGCCTATTAAGGAATGAGTTTAAAGTTAATGGAAACAAATGCATGCTTCAAGGGATTATATGGCCCCAAACTGTGACCTGGTCAATGGGTTTGGCAAAGTTCCAGTATTTCAGTTAAATTTTTCCTTATTTCATTATAGTAAACATGTAGAAATGCAATCTGAATAATTAAAGTGACATATTTTCCATAGCTATAGAGATATTCTTATCCTCTGATCTTAAAGAGCTGTCCAGCATAGGAGAACACCTGTACATAGGACTGAACTTGCTAAGACCTATCAGTTCCTTTTGTACAGTGGAACAGCATTGATGAATTATCTTTTCCAGAGTCCCAAAATGATGTTTGAGTCTACCTAAAAATCAACACATTTAAGAAATTCACTCTTCTTTGGAGATTTGCTTATCTGCTTCTTATTTAATACAACTAGCAGCACTTGACTAAGGAAGCTTTATGGGAATTTAAGGTTATGAATGATATGAAAGTAAATTCTGTCTATGTGGTCAATGTCATGGTAATACACCAGTCAGACAAAATCAAGGTTCTATTGTGAAGGATTTAACACAAAAGTTTTACTGTGTAAACTTAACATTTATACAGCATTTCCCTCCAAGGATCTTAAAACACTAAGAACAAAACCCAAAATTTCTAGAAGGAGGGTAGGGGGTGTGTTATCAATCCATTTAATGAATAAAAAGAAATAATAAATTCCCTATGGTGACAAAAAATGCTGGAGCAGGGAAAATATTCAAATTATTTAAACCTATGGTACTATTTACTTATCCCTCTTGTTTTTATTACACATGAAACATTAGAATAGGAATGAGCATTATTTATCTCAAAATTATGATGACTACTATTATCTTCTTACTATTCAGAGGTTTCAATGTCTACAGTCTGAATTCTTCTTTAAAGTCTTTTCCTTTTCTCCATTTTCTTCCCTTTCTATTCTCTTTTTTCATATTAAATATGCCTCAACCATTGTGAAATAATATTTTTCAGATTTATAATTATTGGAGAAGATAAGTCTTATCATTGTGATTAGTCACAGATATATATGCAAACACACATCAAATTTTTCCTTCATGGCTAAATGTTTTTCCTCTTGTCCGTTTGTAATAATTTGTGGTTTGAAATTGAAATTCTGTAGTTTAATCACTATGTTCCTTAGTGATTTTTGTGCTATGTCCATGTACTATATCTCTTACCTAACACATCTCTACAACAAATATGTGCTGGTGGATGACATGAGAAAGTGATGAGATAAAGTGTAAGAAAAAACAACTTAAAACTCACTTCTTGTTGGTAGTGGTCAGCAGCAGAATCTTTGTAAGAGAGCAGTACTTGGAGAAATAAAAACTACAAATCATTTCCAATGATCCATGTAATGAAGTGAGTGACAACTGACAAAAGCAGCCATGACTTTTGAAAGAACGCATTTGGCTGAGAATATAGTCATTAAAAAGCACCACTGATGGGATTCAGCCAAATTTCTCCCACACTGCTCCATGATAATGACCCCAAGGGGCATCATTATACCTACTCAAATTTCAAGTCAGTAATTTCAAATCAAATCTTCATTGCAGAGACAAGTATTTCTACTTCAGAAACACTTTGTAAGTCACCAGTTAAATGCATTTTCAGTTAGAGTTTGTGTGTTTCAGTGTGCAAAGTGTGATGTCTGCATTTGAGCATAGTTTTGCATGCATATATTGCAAATATGTTTTAACATGTAGGTACTTCAAAACAGAAATGTAAAAATGAGTCATCTTTAGGAGGCTTTTCTTAGGACTAGGTAAAAGTAGTGTTGGAACTTTCCCTCCAGGAATATATAATATACTCTTTTTTTTCTTTAGGGGAAAAGACTTTTACCTCTTTCTAAAGTTAAGAATATTCTATAAATGAATCAACCTAGTTGAACTGGGAGAAATTAAGCACTACTAGTCTCACCACCTGGTAATGAATTTGTCTGGGTCTACTCCAGAAAAACAACTACTAAGAAATTTTGATGTGCTCTACGCACCTGGGAAATCATGACCACTTGAAGAAGAGAGCCCCGGCCACACTCAGAGGAGCTAGGTTTGAATCCCAGCTGTAGATCTCAATAGTTTTATGGGTGTTGATGGTGAGTAAGTAGTAGCCTCTCTGAGCCTCAGCATCAACATGCATAAAATAAGATTTTAATATAGCTACTACCCATCTCACAAGGGGTGTTATGAGGAAAATGCTGTATAAAGCACATAGTGTAATAAATCTATACACTATAATTAATAATATTGAAGAAAACCCCATCATATTTAGAGAAAAGTGTGTCATTTGTTTCAGATAGACTAAAATCTGACCTGCAGTTTACACTGCAGTGAGCACTGTCAGCGAGCACTCACTCACTCTGATTACTATAGGAGTTGGGATGTGGTCATTTAAATTAAAATAACCTATGAGAGCAATTAGAAATCTGCTTTTTTTAAAAATTAAACTCTCATTCAAATTAGCATTGTGTAAACATAGGAAAGGTCACAAATTTCTTATTTGGAAAAGTCTGGCAGTTCTCAAGTATCATTCAAGAGCTCAGCTGCTACCCCCTTTGGTCTTTCTTCTGCACCTTACTGTTTGTCTTAGGAATATTTCCATGTTTGTTTATTATCGCACATAGCAGAGATGGAAATGGGATAGCAAGGAGGCATTACATAAAAACTGGTCAGTAATGGTCCTTAACAGACATGCCAGGGAAGGATTTGAGCAAGGAAAACATTTGAAACCATTGATTAGAGTGGGGAGCTTTCATTCACTCGGTCCTTATGCCCCAAATGATGTGGTCTTGGAAGTAAAACATAAACTAAAGAAATACACTTACGTCTTAGGGAGATAAGATCATATGATGAATGAGAATTGAGAATTTTCTTACTTAATTTTCCCCTCATCTTCTTGCATTTGAGATTATGAGAAAGCAATTATTTTAGGGGAGTTTTCATGGAGAAAGGAAGCAAGCATGAAGAACAAAAAAAAGGTGAGACTATTTCAGGAGCATGGATCACACCACAAATGAACATTTACAAAACAGAGTAGGAGAAACATATGTTGAACTAATGCATGGAGGCGATGCATGAGGAGGAGAAAGAAACAATGAAAAAGATATGGGCAAGTAAAGAGCAGGGGAGAGGTCAATATCAAGGGGCTTAACTCTGTTTTAGAAAGAAAGGCTGGATGGAAGGAGAGAGATGAAAAAAGTAGAGAAAAAAGATGATTTTGGCAGGCATATCCAGAATGGATGGGCCTTCACTGAAAAGAGAGGTGGATAAAAGCACAGGTGTTTAAAGTGATCCAAGAGTAAAAAAGATTAATGTGAAGAATCTGTGATGGATTGAGAGAATGTATAAATTCTAAAGTTTTTCTAAAGGATGACACTAGAGGATTTAGTGGCATTCAAGAGGTTGGAGAGAAGATACAAAAGTCTGGAAGAAGCAGGTGGGAGGAATATAATGCAGTTAATAGCAGAGTTGGAAGGAGTTACGGGAAAAAATTATGACCTTCTCTACCAAACTGACTCTTACCAGGCAGTAAGGTGGAAAAGGCATTCAAAAATAGATGATATAAAAGCAGAAAGTGAAAAAAACTGAAAAAAATCAAAAATCACTGATGAGAAGCCACATAAGTAATTACCTGCATAGGAATGGAAGTTGGGATTATGAAGTGTTATTAGGATATTGAAGGAAAGGAAGTTTAATGACAGGAAAAAAATGGAAAATGCTTCTCCTACTCATGGAGAACACAGGATAAATGATAAGAAGCAAGTTTTAAAGGGATATAAATAAAATAGAAAGGTCAGAAAAATGTTGGAAGAGTCAGGGTTCATTTTTGTCTATTGATTTGAACCCAAACTTTTCCATTCTTTTCATCTTAAAATATTTATGTAGGGGAAATGTCAATGAGTATAATGCCTATAAAACATACAGCACAAGATAGCAGTTATATTTTATAAAGAGATTGAAAATGGAGTGTAAAATTGGGCAAGTCACATAAAATGAATATTTGCCCTTATAATTAGGCATGATTTGATAATGCTGCCCAGAAGTGTTAAGCTTAAATACATGAGACATGAAAAGAAAACAGAATGTCACTTGGGCATAACGGATGATAAAGCAGTTTGTCATTCCTTTTGGGGGCAGGGAACATCCCACGAATGTGAATATAATAAAGTCAGATGAAAATGGTTAGTATATAAGATTCTGTATATAAAAGTCTCTATTTTTCTTGTTATACAGCAATCAATGCATCGAATATTTCTAGCAGTTTCCTGAAAATATTTCCATTAATGTAAATCATACAATGAGGATACAACAGTTATCAAAGAATTGTAAGTATTCTCCATGCCCTACACCTCCCCACCAACAAATATCACATTAATAGAAATATGAAGCAATCCTACCTTTTGTAGAGGAGAATAGCTATGACAATGCAAATGATAAACACAACTGCAAGTACAGGTCCTACGACCCAGATCAATCCTTCTTCTTCATCTGTCATGGGCTGGGGATCAAGGTCCATTGATACAACAGGATCTGAGTAAGGGCTCGTTGCATACATGGTCTGAGAGAAAAGAGTTTGCTTTGTTAGAAAAGAGTCAGATCAAAGAGAGTTTGTATGATGGAAAAGGAGAAGACAAGATAAAGCTGGCTATTAGATGACAAGTGATAGTATTTCTTCTAAATAATTAATTAATTGTGTCTATTTTGCAATTCCCAAAAAGTGGCCCCCATGGAAAAAAGGTCACTTATAATACAATTTGTTGTAAAGATGGAGTTTATTTTAAAGTTGTTCTAGAATCAGTAAAGTATGATATCTTTTAAAACTCTGAAGTACCAGTCATTAATGAATCAATAAGTATTAATTAAACATCTACTGTGGGCTGGAAGACAGTCGCATATTTTGTGTCAAGGACATTAAGCGTAGGGAAGACCTGAACTTATTTTCCAGCTCTCTAGTTCACTGGTTTTATGACTTTGGACTAGTCAAAGTTCCAAGCCTTAGTTTCTTTAGCTATGAAATGGGTTTAAAACAGCATCTTCATTGACAATGGCCCAGGATCAAGTGACCACATAAAATACCACATAAAAACGCAAGGTATTAGAATATGCTGAACACCGAGACCCTGTAATCAACATGGAGAGACAAGACAAATACACATAAAATGACGAAAGAAGAGTTTAGATGGTAGATAACGTAATTACTTTTCTCATGTCAATAAGAACAATGTTTCATCCAACAAGGAAGTAGGGCTTATCCGTGCTGGCTGATGTCTACAGTGGTAGGATAAGCCAAGACAAGATTTAGACTCATCTTCTTTATTCATTGGATATCTGCTTGTTTATGTCGCCTACATCGTCTTTTACTCATGGTCATGTGAAATGAGCACACAACTGAAATAGACCAGATAGCTGACTGGAGTAGATAAAGAAGGTTGATAGAAGATAAAAACGAATGCATACCAGAAAGGAATGAGTTCAGCTGATTATGTCATGAAATCAGACTATGTCTTCTGCTCCAAGTCAATGCTGAGTTTTGAGCATATTCTCTTAGAACTAGGTGAGACCCAAGTACAGCTATATAATGAATACCATATGAAGGGTAATTGAGAGGGGCTGGTGGTAGGGCAGGGCTGGATAGAATCGAAAGTTCAAGAAGGAAGGAGATTCAAGGAATAATAGTAAGCTTTTCATTAAGTTGTCTACTAAGACAACACAAGTTCTTGCTCACTGCTTGGCATTAATAATAATAACTAATATTTAAATAGCACATACTATGTGCCAGGCACTGTGCTTAGTAAGGACTTTATAATGATTATCTCATTTGTTCCTCACAACAACTCTGGGAGGCAGATGAGTGTTATTATCCCCATTTTACAGAAGAGGAAATTAAGGCACATTGAGTTTAAGTGACTTGCCCAGGGTCACACAGTGATTAAGTATCTAAAGCCAGATTTGAACTTGGGTCTTCCTGCCTCTAGACCTTATGCCCAACCTAGCTATCCCGAGGTGCCCCAAAATGCATTATGCTCTTTAGTCAAGATTGACTATATAGCTAGAAGAAACCTCATTTGGCTAACACTTCAGCTGCATGAAAAGGAGAATAAAGCTATTTTTTTCTAACATTTTAAGGGTAGTGGATCAGAGAATCATAGCTAAAAGGGACTACAGATGTCATATAGTTCCACCCTTTAATTTTACAGAAGAGAAACTGAGGTTCAAGGAATTTAAATTTGTCTTGCCCATATTACAGAGGGTACCAGTGACAGAGGATTTGAACAGAGGGTCTGACTCTATAAAGCCAGGGATCTTTCCAGCCCAATTTTTGAGGTACCACTCCAAACAGAATCCTTGGATCACAGAGCAGGTATCTGAGGAGTAGAAGAGATGTTACTGACCACTTAGATCAATTCTTTCACTTTACAGATGAGGAACCATGGGGCAAGGATATGAATGGATGGCTGTGGTCACAAAAGTACTCATTCGAAGAGTGGTGATTTAAAGTCACATCACAGGATCACAGACCTAGAAAGAACAGGCCTCAGAGGGGATGAGCCCAAACCCCTCATTTTATAGATGAGGAAAGTGAAGCCCAAAGATGTCAAATGGCTTATCCACAGTCATACTAAGGATTCTAAGGAATGGTGAGTTTTTGTGTTATGTACTCTGTCACTCACAGTCTTGAAAGACAGACTTTAAAAGTTTAATGATGACAAGCACATAGAATTCTGTACGATAAGGTTTTTACAGGAATTCTCAGCACAATTCTCCATAAGATACACTTGGATATCGTATGAAAACCAAATCAAGAAAGATTGAAGCAAGTGAAAATTAAAAACAAAATAAAAATTTTACCCAATTTGTTTTCTACTCCTCTGTTCATCATAACTTAATCTTCTGACATTCTTGACAATTTTTATATCTTCTGACTGACCACTGGGGAGGTTGGTGTCTTTTCTTTTCTTAGCTATTCTCATTTTTTGCAGGTAATTAACTAATCTATCTACAGAGATACTAAGTACTTTATTCACTGGCAATCAGAAAGCACTCTGGGAAGACCAAAAGCCTGTATGAGTGCTGAATACTGGTAGCATCAATTGAATACCTACTTGTTAGGACAAGACCTCTCAGGTAGTGATCTTCCTGTACTGAAGGCACTTAAGAAATACTTGAAACAAATGATTTTGGCTCATTTTGACTTATTTTGATGCAAAGGAGGGTGGGGAAAATCGAAGAAAAAAGGGATAGATTCCTTAGTGAAGGGATAACCTCTTGACTTATAATATTTTAAAAATCATTCAATGATGATTTTCATATTAGAGACAAGAAACTTTCTTTGCTGTGAGTTGGGCTGGAAAAGAGATGGAGTTTCTCCCTTTGCTCTGATTTTCTGATAGCATTCCTCTGTGTGTGCCTTCTCCAATATATTTCAACAGTGTTTTTAAATCTTTTTAAATTCAGACAAGCTAGTTTTTTCAATAAAAAGATTTCCAAATTTCCCTTCCCTTGATGTTCTGCTTTGTAACCTTTACATTGAAGTAGAAAGTTTATCCTGCACATTAAAAATTCCACGAAGCCAACCATTTTCTTTTCAAATGACACCCTGTGCACAAAGGAAACTTATGTAGAAAGACCGCCTTTGGGTCTGATTTTCTGCTTGGGAATTTCTGCAGTCACTTGAAAAGAAATCCCACAGTTCAGCATTAACACCTGATGTAAAGAATCCTTTGATAAGCTTCCTATTACTGAAAGGGGGTGAGGAGGAGGGAAAGGAAATGACTGACTGAACCCAATTACTGTGCCTGGCAGACTGAGGAACCAATTAGAAAACTTACCACCCAGAATATGAGATGCTAAATTTGAATGTGAACTAACATGGTTTTTTTTCCTTCCATCTTATTTCTGTCTTTTCTTGATTTAAAAAATTCAAAACAAAACAGTATTAAGGCTAAAGCAACCCAAGCATGAAGGGACATAAGAACAAGATGAATTACATCGGAGATGACAACTCATTATTTAGATCACCTCAGGAATTCTCCTTATTACTGAATTATTTTCTAACTTTCTTATATTCCACCGATAAAGTCACAAGCAAATTACTATAATTAAAGAAGCTGGCTGTACTTGTCTCACATTAGATAAATCTGCCCAATGAATGCTGGGAATGAGCATCACTGTCTCAATGGTGCTTCTAAATTCAAAGCCAAAACCAAAAGGAAAAAAATATATCCCTCCAAACTTCATTTTTGGGTTATCCTTAAAGAGAAACAATTTTCCCAAGCTCCCAAAGTAATGTCATAAACTCGTATCTCTGATTTATGGAGGTTCAACATAGTGGTTATATGATCTGAATATTCTTTTTCAACTAAAAATATGTTCAGGTAAAAATACATATGTAGAATGAGTTACAACCTTGTCCTAACACAATCAGTTTTCAATGGCAATCTAATAGGATCTATCCAATAATATTTAATTAACCAAAGCACAAAAAGTATCATCTTATACTGTAGCCTCGTGTGTATGTGTGTGTGTGTGTGTGTGTGTGTGTGTGTGTGTGTATGTGTGTGTGTGTGTGTGTAAAAGATGGAAGGGATCTTGGAAATTATGTAGTGCGTCCATGTCAAACTCAAGGCCCAAACCATATTAAAATATAATTGGGAAATTTTAATAAAAAGAAATGAAAATACGAAATAAAGCCAATTTGTGATTTTCTAAGTCCATTTCTATTTGAGTTTGACACCACTCTTATCTAGTTCAACTCCTTCCTTTTACAGGTGAGAAAACAAAGGCTAAGAGAAGAGAAAAGTTGCTCAGAGTCACAAGCTTCTAAATAATTGCGGCAGGATTTAAAGTGAGCTCCTTAACTCCCAATACAGTGCACTTTCTGCTATAGCAGATACAGCCATTGTAGATAACACAATTTCCGGCACTGGTCTAAATAACTGTATCGCAGTAAGAATTTTTTATATTCCTTTTAGCTTAGATGACTGTTGGAAATAAGCCAGAAGAGCCCAGAGACACTTACTGAAGATGACAAATCTCTATCTCTCCTCCCCTTCACAGTCTAGAATAAGCCATCTAAATTCACTCCTGCTACATCTTAATCCTCACTCTTGAAATCTGAATTCTAACCCCACAACTTGAATGAAACTGTTCTTTCCAATTTTCCCAGTAATCTCATCTGATGGCCTCCTCTCAGAGTTGACTTCAAAGTAGTTCTTTACAATGTTGCCCATCTGTAGTCTCTCCTCTCTTGGTTTCTTTGGCGTTCCTCTAATTCTCTTTCTTGTTTTCTGACTCTCCTTTGCTGCTGCACCTTCTGTCTCTTCACTATGAACATTCGATAAAGCTCTCTGCTGTACCGTTTTCTCTTCTCTCTTTACATTCTCTATCTTAAGTGATCTCAACAAGTTCCATTCTCAGTTTAATAATCATCTATCAGAAGATGACTTGTCAATCTTTGTATCTAGAACTTTCTTTGTCTCCTAAGTTTAGAACTATATGGTCAGCTGCCTATTGGTTACTTCTTCCTAGATGGCTCATGGAAAAATAATTTAATAGGCACATATGAAATCATTTTTATGTTGGTTAGGGAAAAATGCTCCTAACTATGTAAAGTACCAGTTGTTAAAAACATAAATAAAAATACTACTCAAAAATGTATCTTTAAATTCAAGCAATGCTAAGCTGCCTAAGTAAAATAAATGCTTACCAAAACAAGCGTACCATTTAAATAACTAGACTTTTCTCCCTAAATTTCAGTATTAGGAGTAGATTCCTACCATCCTTCCTAGTTCATCTCAGCAAGTGTGGAGTAAACTTTGACTTTTCTCTCTCCCTTTCCCTCTTCTATTTTTACCCAAATGCTACGTAAGTCCTGTTAAATTTCTATCTCATTCTCTTCACTCACAGAGTCCTCACTCTATAGCCAAATCTTATAATCTTGTAAAGGACTGATTATGTGTTGAAACTGCATCCCCAGTGCCTAGCGCTGAGTAGGAGCTCAACTGATAATTTTTGATGAATTGACGATAATCTAGAGTCTTGCCATAGCCCCTAAATTTATTTCTCTGCTTCCAGCATCACATCTCTTCAATCCCATCTCCACAGAGTTGCACAAATAACCTTCCCAGATCACTAGTCAGAATATATACTTATCCTGCTAAAAAAATTTTCAGAAACTCCCTATTGTCTCTAGAAAAATATACCGATTCACCAGCCTGGCATTTAAAGTCCTTAACAGTCACTCTCCAGTCTACTTTTCCACACTTAAAAAAAAGAAAAATCTTTACTCCTCTTCAAGCATTCTACATTCTTGTCGCTTCCTGAACTTGGGCATCTATTTCCTACCCTTGTACCTTGGCACGGGCTGTCTCATTGAGGATACAAATTCAATAAATGAAACAGTCCTTATTTACAAGATGATAAGGTTCTACATTGAAAATCCTTCAGCTTCCGTAAAGAATCAACTTAGATGTCAAATCCTACTTAAGTCTTTGTTTTTAAAAAAAATATTTATTTTTAACTTATGGGATAAAACAAGCATTTCTATAACAGAGAATGAAAAAAAAGATAATTGCACATGGAACTGCAAATTTATTATGTACAATTTGCTATTCCTTTTAAATATATAATGAAGCGATCATGTAAATTTCTTTTTTTCTTGCCTCCCCAACTCTCCTCCCCACCAAGATGGAACACTTTCTTGATCCCCTAGGTTATTAGTACCCTTTCTCTCCCCTAAAATTACTACCTTTCTTTATTTCTGTCTATATTATCTATATTTATAAATCTATATCTACATATAGACATATGTGTATATTATATGTATAGATTATACATGCACATACATATACACAGATATCTGTATGCAGACATATTTACACACATGCACATACACACAGGCATGTATATATGTAAACAATATATACACATTTGCATATATTTGAATATGTGTATATACATTTTGTATATATGTGCATGTGTATACATACAATATATGTATCTGTGTGTGTATATGCACATACTCTATGTGTGTGTGTGAATGTATTTTTCCAACAGAATAAAATTTCCTTTAGAGCAGGAAGTGTTTGATTTGGGCCTTTTTATATCCTTAGCACTTATCCCAGTAGTTTGTACAGGGTAGGCATTTCCTAAATGTTAAACCACACTCATCTTTATTGGAATAAAATCCACAGTAATCTTACCGACTCTGCATGCTCCATGACGGCCAAGACAAAGAAGACGTACTCTTGACCACTCTGGAGCTGCTTGTTTGTGAAGCCGCCATAATGTTTCTCATCCCCCAGGGTGAATTCAGTAGGAAGAACTTCAAAATGAGCCGCAATATATGGCTTTAGTTCAACTTCTCTTTCATGACGGAGGCTCCGGCGTTTCCGAGATATCTCCTTAAGAAGCTTTGTTGTTTTTTTGGGGTGGTAGGTGGGGGGGGGGAGAGAAAGAAAGAGACATATAAATGATAATAATAGAAACTATTGACAGTTTAATGGGAAAACCTATTTCAAGACCAAAACCAAACTAAATACAATTTATCTGCATTCTATTGAGTACGTCAGCATCACTAAATCTCAGTTCTCTCAGTTTTTCCATTTTTTGTTAAAATGAGGTATTGAAGGTTACTATCAAATTGTTCATAATATTAACACAACCAAAGAGGTCAATTTTCAGTAAATGACATTGTCCACACTCACAAAATTCCACAAAGAAAAAGTCAATAGCACATTAAAACTTACATAAGGAAAATGAGCTTCATGCAGGGAGCATAGGATTTAGAGTTAGGGGAGTTTACCAGAAAAAGAAACTGAGGCCCAAATAAGGGAAAGAAAGCAATTTACACAAGCTTACATGGAAAATAAGAGTCAAGGATCAAGATCTGAACAAAGATTGTGTTCTTTCCATTAGCCTACAATTCCTTAACTAAGCAATCATGTCTATGCCTGTATTTTAATTAGTCAACATAAGCATTATTTGCCTTTATAGACATTGAGTGATCCTTTTGCTTATGTGCCAGCAAAAGGCACTTTATAGAATGAGCAGAATTTTCTCCAGCACCAACATAAAATGGCTGAATATTTTTATTTGTGCATGTGAAATTGATATGTTAATTACAAATATGTAAACAGATGGTGTCTCACATTTCATGATTTTGTAGGGAGGTCAAGTTTTAAATTAACCATTTAGGAAGTTATTCATATTTTAATCCCTTATAAGTTTCCCCTTGACTTATAGCATTTATGGTATAGCCACTTCTCCTATCTGGTATGTATTAGCAAATGGAAATGTATTTAAATATGATAATCATTTCTGGGATGAAGGGGAGGTACATTGTATTCTAAGATTAACAAAAAGCTATTTTTGGATCATATGTTATTTTGAATATTCATAGGACCATCCCTCTATTCTCGATTATTCTAAATGCTCAGTAATATGCTACATAATATGTTGTGGACTTCAATAATTCTAACCACTGATCCAAAGACTGATAAGAATCAGAGTTCTTAATACAAAGAAAGTGGTCTTAATAAACTTTAGATCAAATGTGTTGATTTTCCTCTACATCTCAATTTCCTCATCGGTCAAAAGGAGAGAGTGTTAAATTACATGATTTCTAGGGTACTTCCCAGGGCTAACATATTTGGATTTTATAGAACTTTCTAATGGATCCTGATACCACAGAAAGGAAAATAATATACTATAGACTCCCTCCTCTTCACTTTTATTCATAGAGAGCTTTAAGGTTCACTTTAAATAAGGTAGCTAGGTGGCACAGTAGATAGAGTGTTGGGCCTGGAGTCAGGAAGACCCGAGTTCAAATCCAACTTTCAGATATTTTGAGCTGTATGAGTCTGCGTAACTTACTTAATCTCTGTTTGCCTCAATTTCCTCATTTATGAAATGGGAAAATAATAGCACCTAACTCCCAGGATAGTTATACAAATGGGTTAATATTTGTAAAGCACGTAGCACAGTGCCTAGCACATAGTAGTTGTTATATAAATATTATCTATTGTTATTATCATTATTATATACATTATTTTATTTAAGCCTTATAATCACACTATGAGAGAGACACTTGAATTTTAGTTCACATTTCATGAGGACATAAATTCAAAGAGGTTAGTATGATAACCACAAGGCATGAGAGGTAGGGTTTGATTAAAAGTCTGCCCAGTTCCAAGCCCATCCCACCCCACTATCCGTTAGGCTATATTATTCAAATGGGTAAGTAGATTAATGGTGACAGACTCCTGATGGCACACTTTGATCACACAGGCTTCATCTGATACGCTTTGAGATAGAAACAATTTAAGCTTGGACTAGTGCAAATAATGTAGATTATTCAATTTGTTTTAATGTTTAAGGAGAAAAGGATACACTATCTCATGTTAAATGGTATCGTTTTAATAAAATGGGTTGGTAGCTCTTCTGTTCTTATCTCCAAGGACATTCTAAATGAACAGCAAGTTATGTTCATCTTGATGAACAAATCTCAGATTCACATTGCAGTAGCCCTCCATTTTTAATGGACAATGACAAAACCTAAGCACTTAATTCCACTTATTATAATAATACTGAATATATTCTTGATCAGGAAAAAGGTCCTTAGCCTTCCCTTGCATTGACTGATGACTTGAGATTTCCTCTCATCTACTCTGTCTTCTCTTGGGAAAACTGGTCCCAACATCATACTTGAAGCATAAAGATGCAGAATCGTTCCATAACCAGTTATGAAACTGGCTCAGCTTTTGGCCACACAAGTGAAGCTAGCACAGAGGAAGGAGGAAGGTATACTCACAGCTAAAAAACAAGAAGGAAATCTCTAGAACAAGATAAATATCAGTATAAAAGTGACTAGAAGGAATTCTTATAAAATGTTTTTATCATAACACATGCTCACTATGGTAAGCTTCAATTACAGTTTCTTCAAGATCCTAGTGATTGAGTATGACTCTTTTCCCCTCCATTGATTACCAAATTCACCAGGCAGTTAACTCAAAGGCATAAAGGGTCATGTTTACTCTCAGCTTTTTAGAGACACATAAATAAGTGGGAGATTTTTAACTAAAATTTCAAGGACACATTATCACAACAGAAAAGAAGTATGTTCAACATTATGTCGACATAATGATTATCTTTGAATAAAGCTTTATTTAAGGTACTCCAATGTTTTCTTGGTTATTTGGATTTGATCTAGTGAGGAAATAGGAAAAAAAGATATGTAAAAACTTACATTCTACCCACATCTAAACTACCTTTTGTAACATTTGACAATATTATTGGCTGCGTGAACTTAATCAAAACATTCAACCTTTTCTGGCCTCAGTTTCCTCATCTGTAAAATAAGGGAACCGAACTAGATAGTCTTTAATGGCATTTCCACATCTAAATCTATGAACCTATGTTGTAAAAGAAAGATATGCTAAAACTGTATCTTGTTCTGATTGCCTTGACCACTACCACCTCTTCTAGGCAATACAATAAGCCATATAAGTAGATGGTATCCAGTAATAATGGCAGGGAGTAAGATTACAAAGGGGAATCTAGAATTCATGCACAGACTTTCCTCAAGATCAAAGGAGTATAATTTACAAATTGCATTATATATTAATCAAAAATCACATCCTGGTAATGATATATGCCGCACCAGGGGAAGCCATTCAGACTCTGCCATCAGAGAAGTTCCAGAAATCTGCGGTAAGACCAGCACAACACTAGATAACTCTGAGATGACTTGGAAATGTTAACTTTAAAGTTTTACCAACAACTTTAAGATGATTGTGATATGTTAATGAACTAACCCCAAGGTGGCACAGACATGAGTTAGTCTGTTTCTCCACAAAAGCCCTATTGATATGAGACCTCAATCTCTTGCCCCACAAGCAACTGCCATTTTCATTTACATCCATGCTGCCAATACTCTCAACTCTAATCCGTGATTGTAAGAGTGATTCCTCATACCTCTCTTCCTCACACTGCCTACCTTAAGCCTCCACCTCATCCCTGACCCAAAGCTGTCTGCCTCAGGACCCCTTCTCACTGTTTGGCTTATCTCTGTACTCTCTGTGCCTTTTTAAAGCATGAGGCCAGCCTCACTTTCCACTGCCCTAATAAAAAACTGGGCATGACTGCTCATTTGATAAATTAATTTGCAGTTCAAGAGTATTAGACTAGGAGCCAGGAGATCTGAGCTTAGGACTCTCTTTTACACCAAACTAGTCTAATGAATTTTAGCATGTCATGTCCCATTCTCTCTCCTTGCTCCCAGCTTACCACACACCAGATCTCAGTTTTCCCATCTATTAAGTAAATGTGTTTGACCAAATGTGCTCTAAGAGCACAACAACTCCCGATGCACAGCTCGGATTCTTTAATTACATATGGAAAAAATTAGATATTAATAGAACTGAAAAACTAATTAAATCATGTGAATCCACCTTGATATCAAATGTAACCTTTTTGGTCAAAAGTCTGATTTAGTTTGTAAAACAAGAAAAAAATAATCATGTTGTAAAATTTTATTAAATTCTTTAACTAATCCCCAAATAAAGAGATATCCTTGTGAGTGGAATGACTTAAGTTTTATTGATCCTAAGTTTATACTAAGAATTATTTGATAATTTGTGTTTGTATCCTACATCTACAAGGTTAAGTTAGGTTATTTTTCTTCTAAAGATGTACGTGTTCATATGGACAACTTTAAAAGTTCTTTTTTTTTTTAAACTGACTTCAAATGCTAGAGGAAATGTTGCTTTTGGGGAATCAGGAAAAAGGTCAGCATAGATGTAATGTAAATTTCAGCAGTCACTAAGTGTGATAAAAGCAAACAGGCTATTGGTGAGATATGTATCCCTCTGAAAGTTGGTTAATCAAGTACAAATAACAGTAGTTTGTGTGAATATATCAGCATACCACTTCCACCTCACTGATTAACCTCTGAATGTACCCTTGATTTCATTCATATTTTCAGGGTAGGATGCTAACATAATTCATCCATATTACTGTCAATCTCAGGGGTTACTTTCTAAACTCCTAGGTATTTGAGATATTTGAATTGTTCTGGTCTGCATGGTATTCCAAATGTGTACCATCCACAAAGATAATTATCCAGGTCACAAATGGAACTCCTTTAGTTTGCATTTATTTGGTTGGAACGCTTCCTGTTATACTCTAAATCACGATGATGAGTTTGGACAGCAGCAAATGGTAACTACATTATTGTTACAATCACAAACTGGTCCCATCATCCAATTAACAAATCAGTAATGCACAATTAAACTCAAAGATCACATGGTATTCTTTGGGGTGGTCTCTGAATCTGTGATCAAGTCCTGATCCCGATCACATCACCTTGAGCAACTAGAGGAGCTACTGTGGTCCAGTAGTAACAATATTAACTTTGGTTTGAATCCTGGGTCAGTCACTTACTGTATGATTTTTCTTTTTGGTCACTTTACCCTTTACCCTTCTGTGCCTCAGTTTCCTCATCTAAAAATGACAGGGGGTAGACTAAGTTACCTTCATTTTCCTTTCTGGCTCTGAATCTGTGATCTTATGGTTCTAAGTGACTTCATTTTTCTGGTCTCTGTTTCCTTATTTGTAAAGTGGGGATAACAATCCTTATAATTATAATTTCATTTTGAAATTATTGAAATGAAATTACGTTTTAAGCCTTAAAATACTACATAAATGTGAGCTACTATCAATAAACATAATTAATACTTTCATTTTTATATTGGTAATAATGGATGTGCCTGAACTGACCTTGATAAGAGAAATTGTGTTCATAGAATTTATCACTTTGGGAGGCCCCCTAAACAGAACAGGACAAACTAGAAGATAATATTGGGTAATTCTCCTTCAGAACCATCCTTCAGTTTTTATAGGCACAGATATGAGTCATAGCTGCGGAAATTCCCTTAGGCCACCATTCTCTCATTTGAGGGGTTTCCAACAAATTGAATTACAGGCTTTTAAAAAAATTACTCGGTCAAACATATTTAAGACTTTCATCTGAGTAGCACTGCTTTGTCATATTTGGCAGTGCCAAGTGGCACGACGAAACTACGACAAAGCTTTTATATTATCTACAGTAAGAAGAAGAAAGAGTCTGGAGGGATCAGAAAGTAGATGAGTAAGCATAAAGAGGGAACAGCTTGCTACTCATTCGTTCCCCTCTACAACAGTTACTTGATGTATTGGAGGTACTTCCAAAAGATATATCAAGGGCTTGGGTTCTTTATCAGAAATAATTTTCATTTTCCAGTCAATGCATATCTTATTTCTTCCACCATTAATTCTACAATGTGGTCTCAATTATGTCAGTAAAAAAGTGGGAAACAACCCATCCTGACCCAAATATTTCTGAATTAATAAATGTTCTTTATCAAACTATTATACAGATTAATGCACCACAACTTGCAGGATGATTAAAATGACCCTTTGTTATGGGAATCGGCAGCACAGACCCATAGAATTTAATTGCAAGGAAGTTCAATGTCATAGAGCCTCACACTTTAATCTATTAGCCCTACTGCATTATGATGGGGCTTCTAGAGGTTAAAATTGGTCTGTAACAGTAAGTCAGCTTTCATTACTTACTACCAAATGACTTTTAAAAAAATAGATCTTAATGCTTAAATGCATTTGATGCAATATTGGATTATATATCTCAATGTCATGAAAAATATTTTTGTCGATTTACTTTTTAAGTAAAAAAATGAAGATAGTAGATCACACCATTTTAAAAAACTAATTCTAATCAAAATGGAATGGAGACATCGTTTGAAATTATTTGAGAACTGATTAAAATAATGAAGAATATTTTGGTCTTTAATTGATTAGTCAGCTGCAAGAAAAATCATGTCTTGTTTTGCATTACTTAGGAGAGACCAACTAATTCTTTTGCATCTTCTGATGATGGATTATTATTCTTCCAGGATCATAAATAATGATTGCTGTCTCTCTCTCTTCTGAACAGGAGGAGGAGATGCAATTGTAAAAATACCTAAATTATTTGACAATATCAGGGAAGTGATTCCTAGGATATTTGATAAACCCCTCATCTGTGGACTTAATGATAACAGGGACAAGTAGGTCATGCAGTGCATAGAGTGCCAGCCCTGGAGTCAGGAAGACTCATCTGAGTTCAAATCTTGTCTCAGATATTTACTAGCTGTATGATCCTGGGCAAGTCACTTAATCCTATTTGCCCCAGTTTCCTCATCTCTAAATTGAACTGGAGAAGAAAATGGCAAATGACTCCAGTATCTTTGCCAAGAAAACCCCACCTGGATGTAATGGAGAGCCAAACATATCTGAAACAACTGATCGGCAATAAATGAGAATCCAGACACTTAGGGATGACTTTTAGTCTTCCCCATTCTTTTCCTAAAGCTCACTTTACTCTACCTCCTCTGCTCTGACTCATTTCAACTTCACAGAACAAAGATGCTCCAGTCAGGTTAAGCTTATGACCCCTCATCTTCTCACCATGGTGGTAACTCAAGTCTTGACTTGTGATACCACTTCCCTCAGTCTCTGGTCCCCTCAAATTAGATGGCTAGAGAGAGGAATATTAAACTAAAGTCCTCCCAATGCCTTTCTTTATAGAGGGCAAAAACTAAATTCTGTGGCTCATTCCACTCTGCATCTGTTGCTTTGCCTGGTTTCAACTCCATGGAACAAAATGTGCCATGCTACTGAATATCCCCTGTCTTCATCCTTCACTCCCATCTGCTTTCTTGACTCCATTTGTATGTTATCTCCCCCAATTAGACTCTAAGATCCTTGAGGGCACATACTGTCTCTTTATTAATTATATCTCCAGTGCTTAACATAATGCCTGGAACATAGTAGGTGCTTGATAAATGTTTACTGTATAAAGCTTAGGTCAAATAGAACAAGCTAGACAATATATGAAATCATTGTGACTGATAAGGATGAAACGTGAACAGAATCTGAGGGATGTTTCTGAGACTAGTAGGATTTCAAAGCTAAAATAAATGTGGTAGATTGTCTAATCCAAGTATCCCAATTTATACATTAAAAAATTGAGGCCATGAGATAAAGTGGCTTGCCCATACTCAGAAGAAAACAAGCGGCCAGGATTCAAACTCATGTACTATTGTTTTCTGAATCTAAGCTCAGTACCTGTTTCACTGCCGGTAGTAAATACTACTTCTCTGAAAATATGTTATAGCAGGTTCTTATTCTTAATTAATTAGCCTTATGGAGAAGCAAAAAACCCCAAACCAAACCAAACCAAATTAAATACAGATATACATATGCTATATATGTATATATATGTGTATATATGTATGTATGTATGTATATATGTATGTATATATGTATGTATGTATATATACATATACACATAATGAAATAATTTACAATGAATATCTTGCTTGTAATCTACTATTTAAAAGAAAAAAATTACTTTAATAAAAGTTCTTTAAAAATTCTTTACAAAAAGATTCACAATATTATCTATTTAAATGGCAATACTCTTTGCGAAATTTACAAATGTGGCTCAGCTACTATATATGTGCTTTGGGGTAAGTCATTTTGCATCTCTTTATCTCAGTTTCTTCACCCATAAACTAAGGAGATTAGACCTGAAGATTTATAAAAATCCATTCAGCTAGGGATCCTATAAACCAAATTTATAAAAGTATAATTTGCACACAGCTTTTTTTTCTTTTTCTTCATTTTTTGAGCAGCTAATTATATAAAATTAAATAAACTCATGCAATTCTTTTCAAGCAAGCTTCCAGAAATTAAGACCCTAATTAATCTACATATTGTATTTACTCTATGTATTGTATTGAAATTTACTTGTTATGATACTTGTCAATTCATTTATTGAAATGAAGATTTATTAAATACCTACTGCTGGTATGACATTGTGCAAGAGGAGGATACAATGACTAGCTATAACACTGTAAATTTTCCTGCTCCAAATCTTATACATGAGAGACTGAAAAAATAATTTCCTAATCAGTAGAATTATATGTATCACAAATGAAAGTCACAAGATAAGTCAAATGTTAAACTATGGGGCAAATTGCAATTTAGCATTTGTTACAGCTTGGGCCAAAATCTCATTAATGAAGTAGAACATTACTGGAGTTCATATCAATGATGATTAAACCTTTAAGACAGCTCATTTCACCTCCTATACCTTTGCAACTTGATTTACAATGGACAAAGGGGAACATATCAAAGCCAACAATAATTAGACCATTTGTACACTTTACTGCAAATAAATATCTTCTAATTTAAGTAATGGCATCTTTGCACAGGTCCCCTAAGGACTGTAAACATATGCCATGATAACTCATACTAGAAAGACATACAAAGGTACCAAATGGCCTAGAAACCATCATGGTGTGATCATTATTTAATTAATTAAGCAGTCAATGTAATGAAATAAACAAAAGGGACATTTACCTCATCTAATTCCATTTCATCTGGACTTTCCCATGGCTTGATAAATTTTCCACGTGACTTCTTCAAAGGCACAATTACTATGTAGTAACCCCTAAAAAGAAACAGTTACAGGCAAAATAGTTAAAGTAAATCCAAGAAGTTAAGTGTGTAATTTGACTTAAAATTCTCTTTTCTATAATGATTAAGATTAAAGGCAAATTAAAGGCACAATCTGCTCTCAAAGTACTCATAACTAATTGCTTATTTTTTTCACTTTTTCAAAGAGAACACAGAGGCATTGCATTGCAACTTTGATGATAAAATATAATATCTCTAGAAGGCAATTCCATAGTACAGATTATCAACTAACTCTCTCTGTAGCATATTTTATTAGAGAATTAACCAAGGCTTTAGAGGTTAAATAACTCCTCATAGTCACATAACTGAGATGTTTCAGAGGCAACCTACCCCAGGTCTCTCTGTCTCCTTGGATAGAAGGAAGTCTTCTAATTTCCAAGGTTAAACATTCTGTTCATCATATCACGCCCTCTCCATTTGATAACTGGCATTTTTACAAGGGAAAATACGCATACTAGAATTGTGCATTGGCTTTATAAGCATAACTAAAATTACATTTAGACATGTGGGATTTATATAATATGGAACCTCTCCCCCGCCATTTTTCTTTTAATCTCTCCTATAAAGTATTCATTTATTAAATCTACTAAATTTTACTTTGATGTTCCATTACGAAGTGTAATTGACTGTGGTGACTCAAATGCTCTGAAATAGACCACATGCTCTGGTGGGTCCTCCTTGAGCCAGAAAGCCTTCAAGTACAGGGCCAGAGGTGGATTTTGTATCTGGTCACAAGATCAGTCTAGCTATATTCTGAGAGGCCTGTTACCAGATGAGTCATCAGGAGATGAAATTTTTTATTCGTAGCAATTCACAAAGACCCCTATTAAGGTATGGAGGGGCTGGGATCTCTATCAGGGAATGACAAATCTTAGGTGATAAGGTCACACTAACTAAACTAGGGATCATATGCTTACAGAAGAGTAGTAGTGGTACGTGATTCCTTCCTTCATCTCAGTTACTTTTCTCACTGACTATAATTGGGAATTATGAGATTTTAATATGTTAAAATATGTATAACATTAACTAAGCATGGGGAAAAATGAGGGAGTACCTGTAACTCAGTATGAGTAACAAAGCTGTAAATACAGTTGATAAACACTTCTCAGAAGATCACCTCCTTTTTTGTCAATATTAAAGAAAATCGGCCCCCCGCTAACATTTTCTGGCATCTCACAAGCCATATGCAATTATATGGCATCACAAAAGAATTAATACCAATGTGTCACAAAATCTTATAAATCCAAATGAGGTGAAAATACTTTTATTTTCATTCTAATCATTGGAATGCTAGATACCGAGTGATGAATGTTTTTAGCCAAGCAACTTATACTAAAGTGTGGAGGGACCATAATTTGTGTCCTTGGAAGCAATAATTATATAAATAACATGAGAAGCTTTCTCTCTGTACCTTAGAGTAATGACACAACAAACTGTTCAATCAGTTAGCCAAACAGTCAATCAACTAGCATTTATCAACCACCTATTGGTCAACTAGTATCTATCAAACACCTGTCAACAACTATTTATTATGTACCACTAGATACTAAAAGTTATACTAGATATTGGAGGATATGATAATTTTAGTAAAGATAAGGTTCCAGCCTTCATGAAAACAAACAAGTCATGATAACACACAAAATAAGATGATAAATGTTATCAGAGAGGCACAATGCGAAATTCTATGTGAAGTCTGAGGGAATAAGCTGTTAGCAACTGGAGTTGTCAGGGAAGGCTTCTGAAAGGAACTAGCTATCATTTGTGTTGGCAGAGGTAAGAGCATACTTAAGGGTTTAACAAAGAACTGGATTGCCAATGAGCTCCTATCTTGAGCCAGGAAATCCAAATATTGCATTATTCTGAGGGACTCAAGTTTTGAGTGATCACTTTTTCTACAGCCTTCTCTGCACCCCCAACTCTTTATCTACTGTGTTTCTTTTCTCCTTCTCTCTCTTCCCCTCCTTAATCTATTCATATGCAGCAATGCTTAACTATTCCTTCTACTTGTGGCTAGGAAAGAAATAGAACTACCCTCCTCCACTGCACCCAGTTAGTAATATGACAGTGTATCCTTATGTTATCCTTCGATTGACGTCCAAAGCATTCATCAACAGCAGTCGAAACAATGGTCATTTCAAAGCAGTCCTTTAGTCCTGAAAGCAACATGGCATTAAATATCTACTACATAATTGAAAATTCCTGCCTCTGTTCCTGCCTCAACCTACCAATTCTTGAATCTTTATAAAGTTAGAAAGAGCTGAATATTCATTTCCTTGGCTTGTAGATGTGATTTGTATAAACAATTGTGGTACATTTTAAATAGCATAGTTAAAGGTTTTAGTATATTTCCTATAAGATATTACCAGCTTTCAGGTCATGAAGTGAAATGACTGATTTTCAAAAAATAATTCAGACTTTTTGCTTTCCCATCTACACATCCTGGCTCACGCCATCTTCTCTCACCTTTCTACCTATCAAAATCCTATTCATGAAAAAAATAACACCTTCCATTAAGTTTTTCCTCATTTCCCAATGATGTCTCCCCCATCTCAACTTCTGTTTTCATCATCCCCTATAATTTGTCATCTCTAGATGATTTCCAGATTTATAAATCTAGCCTCAGTCTCTCTCATGAGCTCCAGTCTACTGTCTGTTAAGTGTTTCAAACTGGATGTTCCACGGTTATCAAGAACAAAACATGTTTAAAACAGAATTTGTTATCATCTCCCCAAAACCCACATCTCTTCCAAAATTCCCTATTTCTACTGAGGACACCATTTTCATCCTGGTAATCACCCAATTTTGAAACCACATTGTCATTTTCAATGCCTCACTCTGCTTCACTTCACATATACAGTGAGTTGCCAAATCTTTTAGATTATATCTCCATGATATCTCTCATATATGTTTCTTACTCTCTGCTCATATTGTCAGCCACTTGACTTAGGCTCATCACATCTTGCCTGGACAATTGCAAGAGATATCTAACAAGAGATAAAATCTTCCTCCCTTAAGTCTCTCCCATGTCTATTCTATCGTTCACACAGATGCCAAATTGAGTCTTCTAAAGTACAGATCTGACCATGACAATCCCTGCTTAATAAATCCTAATAGCTTCCAGTCACCTCCAAGATTAAAACCAAACTCCTCTGTCTAGCACTTACTGTCCCTTCAGAACCAGATTTAGTTTTTAGTTAATCAGCTAAGAAACATTTATTAAGGATCTAATATTTGCCAGGCACTGTGCTAAGTTTTACAGATACAAAAACAGGTAAAAGTTCCTCAAGGAGCTCACAATTCACCATTACTATGCTTTACTCCCCTTCCCATCCTTTACAACCCAGACAAACTGGAATTCTTGCTGGTTCCCACACCGGACAATATATCTTTGATTTCTCTGTCTTTGCACAGGATGACCTCCCTTCCCCCATATGTAGAATACACTCCCTCCCCTGCTCCTCTTCTGAGCATCCCTAATTTCCTTCATAACTTGGCTGGTCCTCTCTATTCCCTCTAGTGGTTAAGACCTACTCTCCTGTCCCAACTCAATTTTCTTGTAGCTATTTTGCATATAATTATAAATGTACCTGTAGGCTTCCCTAATACAATGTAAACTCCTTGAAATCTTATTTACACTGTCTAATTCCTATCTTTATATGCATAGGAATTCATCTAGGGTCTGGCAGGTACTTATAAATACCTATTTGATCTACTATTATCTGTGTCCATTTTGTGGTACTTAATACACACTGCTCTGTATTATAACTTTATGCATTGAAGTCTTATCCATGGTAAAAATATAAGTACCTACTGATTCACAGTTTTTTAAAATTCACCAAAGTTCTTCCTGCAGTGTTTTGCACACAGTATATGAAAGCTAATGTAGCATAGGGGACAAGGAGTCTGAAGACCTGTGTCTAACTTCCAGTTGCTCACTAGCCATGTGGCTTTGAAAAGTCATTGCATCACTGAAAGTCCAGGTTTCCTTTGCGGTGAAATGCAGCTAAGAATAACTTCCCTGCTAATCTCACAGGATCAAATGCACATGGCAAATGATAATGTATATGAAAGTATTTTGAAAATTGATACATGGTGTCCTGTTAATTCAAAATTATTAAATTCTATCTATTCTATTATTTGAAAATGATGAAATCTTGTCCTAAATGTGCTCTATTTTTGCTAACAAACATTAGCAAATGAACAAATGAATTCTTATTGAACTCCCCAGAGGAGTCCACAAGTTTTGCAGAACCAATTCTGTCATGTCATACCTCTAAGAATTCCATTTCTCATAAGCAAAAAAGAGGAAAGCCTGAAAACTAAGATAATAGCGAATGTGCCATTTCCCCCAAAGTACTGCTTCCTGCCTTTTAGCTATGTTCTCCCTGAATGAAAAATGGGTCATTTATGGATTATGTCTCTTTTACATAGTCTCTAGCAGAGTTTCTTCTGCAAATATAGTCTGCACAGTGCCCATTTCTCACCATCCTGTAAGCTCACGTAATTTGCATGTTCACCCTTCCCCATGCCCTGACCCCATTACATGCCTCTGAACAATGCCTCTGTCCCAACACCATCAAACTTTTACTTGGAATGCTCTGGGCTGGACAAATGCCTGCTCTATCACCATCACCAGAGCTGGCATTTGCTGTAACAAATCTATGAAGATGGGGAAAATGTCAGTATTTAACCATAACCACCTATTAAAATAGTAATATGAACCAAATGAGAAAAATGGTATCTTTTGGGAGCAACAGGGCCTCACTGCCCTTCTTGCACTAATTCCAATATTGGTGCTGCCCAAGGTAATCTTTTCTCATTCCCCTGGTAATGAGCACTAACAGCACACTAATTAAAGGAGGCTAAAGGGGGTTTAGGGAAGGGGAGAAGAAAGGTCAGAAGCAAGTCCTACACTCATATATTTGGAAAGAAAATGTTTTATGGGGTGTCCAAGACCACCCACTGGACCTGGCATGGGTTTTGCCTATGGGTTTAGAAGTAAGAGAAGAGACGTTTGTGCAGGTAGACAAAGCAGCTTTCAATCACCAAAACTGCATTTTTCTCACACAAAAATTACAGGCAGGCTGCCAGACAGCTCTCACTTAAATAAGAGCTGGCTCAGGGCCATAACTTTAGCGCCAGTTTTGCTGAAAGTGTGAATAGTTCTATATATTTCCGATGAAATATCTGCTTTTTTTCCATGATCGGATACTGAATACTGGAGGAGGGAAGATGTTAACCTCCCTAAATATGGGAAAGGTTTCCTGTCATTCTCTCCTCATGTCAGTAACCTGCAAGATGCAGAAAGTACTTGAAGGTCTGCGAAGTCCTTTACAGATGTTAAGTCCTTTGAAGCAAGCTATTTCCAGTGATTATACCCTAACAACTTAGCCAACATCCTTAGACGACAGCAGGTCTCTTCTTTCTTCTCCCTTAGTTTTTATATTGTCTCTCACTCTGATCCTTTCCTAGTCTACTTTTATACTCTTTCTCTTCCTTGGTAATAGATTCTGGAGCTGGTCAACATGTTTCTAAAAACAAAAATGCTTTCTTTCCTCTCTTATCATGTCTTCTGCCATAGCTGTTTTCAGGAGAAGAGACAGAGAAGGGAAGTGGAGGTCATTTTCTTTCCTCTCTTTCCCTACCACTCTTTCCAATACCTCTCTCCAGTTCCCCATAAAACAAACAAAAACCAACAATAAATAAGTGAAGTAAAGGTGAAAAATAAAGGCAACGAGGGAAGACATCAACAAAAGAGGAATTCTGGACTTTCGTTCACCTATTCAGAAGGAGCTGAATGAAATTTATACCCAGCAGGAAATTGGAATGGCTTTTCGTTTCATTCAGTAACCCTTCCTCAAGCAATGGATCTCTTGCACATGAGCTGATTCTCCTTCAGTTTAATCAAATGAATTATTTGGATTTCCCCCTTTTTTCTATGCAAGATATCTATTAAAGTCAGCTTTTGAGGAAGGGGGAATCTTCCCTGTTTTCCAGTATTCAGGGACAGGAATATTTGTCCTAAGCAAAAATTACAATGAAAAATGTTCCACTTCAGAAAAGTCAAATTGTGCTCTTAAGCACATTTAATGCAACACGTATGTTACTAGCAGTCTAGAGTCTGTTTCTAATCAGTATTATTGCGGCACGACAGAGACCAAAGGTTCTCTTTGCCCCTGGAACTCCAGGCTCTGGCAGGAAAGCTCTGACTGCAATTTGATCCTGGATTGGCCCCCATTTTTACCATTCATCATAATTTGGTCTTTATACTTAAATGCAGTAAAAAAAAAAATATTACTGTCATGTTGAAGTGTTCAAGTGCCTAAAAAGGTGAGGAGATAATAAAAATGGTTGGCCATAACAAAATTACCAATAGTTTAATATTTTGATGAATCTATTTTTAAGGGTAGCATAGTTGGTACAGTGGACGGAGTATTGAACCTGAAATCTGGAGGACAGTTTAAATCTGGAGTCAGATACCTACTAGCTTTGTGACACCAGGTAAGTCACTTAACCTTGTTTGCCTCAGTTTCCCCATCTATAAAATGAGTGGAGGAGGGAAATGGCAAGTCACTCCAATATCTTTGCAAAGAAAATCCAAGGGGGGTCATAAAGAGTCAGGTATGAGTGAAACAATGACTGAAGAATATGTGTGTGTGTGTGTGTATATATATATTATATGTAATATAATATGTATTATATTACATATATATATATATATATTTGAAGATCTGCAATTGCATACCACTGGTAAGACTGAATTTAAATTTATCAAAGATTATACCTTATAAACAATTCTAAAAATTTTCTTAGTAAGAGATTTTTTGTACTGTGTCTATAATGAACAAATCAAATATATTCCTACATTCTGTATGTGATTCAGTAACTGTAAAAATCACCATTTCTTTTTGTTTAAGGAAATTGACTTTCCATGGGGGCTCACAGATTTATGTGAGCTGTAAGATTTGGCCTAAATACATGTGGATAAGACAGTTGTGACAACAAAAACAAAAATTCCATTATTTTCCCCATACCACAATATCTCATTATTATGACATATTGATTTCAAGAAGCCTTCTGTCAACAGGCAATCCTCTAGTCAATTGACAACCTCTCCTTCTTCTTTCATACCACTACTATTTCTTCTCCTTCCCCACTCTCCTCATTTTGTCCTATTTCTTTAACAAACTTACTTTATGTTCTCATTTGCTGGTACTTCTGGCAGTTGCACAGTTATCATCCCATCCAAGTTGGTTTTCCCAATGAAGGCAGGCTTGGTACGCAGGACATCTGGAGCTGTCTTTGCTGTCACCCTGTGCTGAAGACCACCAGCACTATTCCCTCGATTTGTCAGGACAAATGAATAAGATTTCTCAGGCTTTAGGTTGACAATTAGTTTCTGTGTGGCCCGGCCATCTACCTCAACTACCATTTTCCCATCATCATAAAGGATCTAAACAGAAACATCCATTCAAAAACGTTTGATTAACAGAGACACAAAGTCGGCTATCTATAATGACATATTCTTATTTATCTATGAGGAATAAGTTTCATGAAGGCCAAAAATATGTTTTATCTCAATTTTGAGTCTCCTCTTGTAACTAGCAAAGTGCTTCCATAAAGCAGGAGTTTGCTGAATGAAATTGGTAATAATATAAATTAACTCAAGAGGATTGTATGAGCATTCTGAGCTCTGTAGAATAATAAGGGGTCCATTAGCTTTTTGTAAGGTTCTTTCTCTTTTGTATAACTTTTTTCCCCTAAAGACAGAAATACATTATAGAGTGAACATGAGGTTTTTTTGTTAAGTTGTTAATGGAATAGATATGCACTCGAGATTTTCAATTCACACCAAAATTTTTCTAAAAGTTTCCATTCATCTTAAAGACTTAAAAAAAATTCCCTAGGAACTAGTGAAAAACAGATAAGGGAGCTGAAAATCTGAATTTGAATCTGGGCTCCATCATTTTCTCCCTGTCTAGAGGTATGTCACTTAAATTTCCTAGGCTTGTATTTACTAATCTCCAATGTACAAGATTTATAGTGGATGCTTTCTAGGATCCTGTGAGGTTAAAAAGTTACAGAAGCTCAGACAGTGAGAGTTTCAACAGACCATTGGGGTTGCCTACCCCTAGCTTAGCCCCTGTGTCACAAAACAGTCTTTTTTGCTGAACTTTACTGGTAGGAGTCAAGAAGAAATTAAAAAATGTAGAGGAAAATCTTGCAACAGTGAATTCAATTACTCTAAACCAAGCTAAATATGTTACAGATAGGTAGAAGGCAAGGGAATATATTTCTTTGAAAAGGATCAAAGGTTCTGATTTAGGTTAGGAAAGTTCAAGTTTGATGTATTAAAAGCAGATTAATTTGTTTTTCACTCCCTGTTGTGGTTAGAACCTAATAGCCCAAAATAGTAAGTGCCTGCTGAGTTTATATGTTGTACTGTATGTAATGCTGGACTTCTGATTTGGAATGCTGCCCTCCTTGACTTACATCCATGGTGCAAGTTCATAATGCCAAAGGGCAAATGCTAAGACCATGTTCAGTACCACTGGTTCCCATGTCACTTAAATACAGCCAAAGCAAAAGATCCCTTGTGCTCAGCAAATAACTGACCTGGATGATCTATCATCCCCAATTTTTTCCATGCTGGCTTACAAAAGAGAAAGCAACTTACTTTGAAAGGCATGGCAGAATTATAATTCTCTGGAATCTCCCAAGACAGCAACACTGATGTCTTCATTACTGCTTTGACATGAAAATTTTTTGCAAACACTGCTGGAAAAGGAAAAACAATGTATTCAAACTATTTCTAAAAACTCACTACCTATCCCTTTCCACCACTAGCCAAAGAGAGTAAACTACTCGCTTCCTACTTGATCCATGTGAGAAGTGTTGGTGTCCTACCTTTTCAAGGAATTCATTTTAATACCCCATTCTTACAAAAGTAGTTTCTTTCACACCAATTCATTTACCTACTTTGTGCTTTCCTTACCTGAAGATAATGTGCGGCTGTCAGCCAGACTTGCTTGGCATGGAATAACTGAAATCTACAGCATCCGAAATATATTAAGATTTACATACGTTACCTTGTGTTCTTGTTGAACCTATTAATATGAATGGGCCGATCAGTTTTATTTACAGCTTCAAAACACTGATATCCCAAGACCGATATTCCTTTCAAGGAGAAGGCCATAAGCAGACAAATCCTACCTTGATCCACAGGCAGTGTCCTGAACTGGACACTTGGACTATACGGACCGGGCCCTTTGCTTGTGTGAGCACGTACTTTTACATCATATGTGGTATCTGATTTTAGGCCAGTAAGTGTCATAGTGGTATCAGCGGGAACAATGAGCTGCTCCACCGGATGGTGAGGGATGTTGATATCCCTGTATAGAAGGGTGTACTTGGTGATAATGCCATTTCTTTCTGCTAAGACGGGTGGCTGCCAGGATAACTGGACTGATGTTGAGGTGGTGCCTTCTGAGTGCAGGTTCTGGGGGAATCCATTGGGTACTTCTTCAGGAACAGATATCTCTTTGACCATCTCCTCCCCAAAGCCCACTTTGTTTTTAGCGGAAAGCCTAAAGATGTAAGATGCTCCTTTATGGATATCCATAGCAGTAAAGTGGTCTTCTTTCTCTGAGAATTCAAGAGTCGTGAGCAGCTCCATGTCCTTTCGGCCAAATTTTAGACGATAGCCCTGAAGGGGGCCAAATGTGTCAACAGGAGGATGCCACTGGATGAGTGCCGTGTTCATCTGAGTGTGACTAATCACCAGTCGGGGTTTCCCTGGAACTGTAGCACAACATAATTTCATCATGGGGGATTGAACTATGAAAATCAAAACATACATTCTAACATTTGACTTTTTTTCCCCCAAAGAAGCTACATTACCTGAGAGAGACCATGCATCGGTAATCATGTGATATGCTTCTACTTAGGCCTCTAAGAACTAGAAGGCCCTCTCAAAATCATCTACTCCAATACTTTCCTTTTACAGAAAACAAAACCTAACATTCGGAAAGGAGGATTTCCCCAGTGCTGTATTGCGATAAGAAACTGAGCTAGCAAGGAATTGAATGCAGATCTACTAATTCTAAACCCAGCTCTCTTTTCACTCTGCTAACATGACAATTCAGTTTGAGCAGTTTTATTTTGGTGTTAACCACTTTAATTTCTAGGAAAAAAATAATTCAATGTATAGAAGGCTGAAGGAATGGATCCAATTCAAGATTTTGACCAGACAGATGAGGAACAGAATCTGAGAAATAGAAGTGTCCTTCAAGGTCATCTGGTCCAACCTTGACCTTAATAGGAATCTCTCCTGTATTTTCTCTGAGAAAATGGTCATTCATCTTCCACTTGAATGCCTCTCAAAAGATCTACTTTTAAGACCCCTTTGAAACAAGCAGGTTACAGCATGATAACCAACAGGGCATTCCGCAGAATGAATTCTATCAAACCAGACTAATTTTCTAGAAGAGAATGACCAGTAGATCACAGGGAAGTAACAAACAGTTCCTGTTTTGATGTTAGCAAAGCTTTTGCTTCTGCCCTTTACGATGTAAGCATCAATAGTTCAATACTTCAGAGACCTGTAATTTCATTGATGAGGATGAACCTGCCAAGACAGATCTAAAAAAACAATCATCACCACCCTCTAAGTGATGATTCAAAAATAAATAAAAGAGCTTCAAGTAAGTCAGTTTCAGAACAGGGTACAATTATTCTCAATAGTGATCCAGTTATCAAAGATATTATTTCAGTTTTCATATAAAATCCAGCAATGTAAAAGACTTCTTGAAAATGATCTTACTCAAATTATAATATTAAAATGATCTCTTATAAGGGATCCATTGGAAAGAGTACTGATTTGGAATTGGGGGAATCCTGCCTCAGCTCCTTAATTACCTGTGAAACTCTTGGCTCTTCTTTGGATCTTAGCTTTCTCCTCTAGGAAATGAGGGGATGAAACTGGATGTTTTGGAAGTTTCCCTCCTGAGCTGCTCAAACCACTGGAACATCATTTTTACTATACATTGTAACTAGAGTTAATAGTTCCCAACTAATGTTCTCAACAAAGTAAATTTCACTAAATTTATCAAGATATATTCTCTTTTCAGGCATTTTGACTTAGAGGTTCGAAGGGCTGTGTAGATATATCAACATTTCCTTCCTAGGAAATGGCAGGTAATCTTGTGCCCTGTGGATTTCATGTACAAGGACCATGTGGGTCAAGAAGATATGTCTGTGAAGGAAGAGGGTGAGTGGACATAGAGATGTCCATAATGGTTCCTCCCTCCAGCATCACAGTATAATGGAAGACAAGAGACCAAAGGTCTTGTCTTTGTGCTGCCATATATGCTCTCCAAGAAAGATTAACTTTGAGAGGTTAAAAAAAAAATGTCCCATCGTCACCCAGGCAGTAAACAGCAAGGTGAGCAGAAAGCAGCATTTTTCTCTCTATATATAAAGATAGGGTGGTCTATGGCTCTACAAAATGGGGTAGACAAGATGATTGAGGTGAGAAAGAAACTACTCAATGGGGTAAATATTAAAGTTAGCAAAACAGGAATGTTACATGGCTGTGCTCTGCCATTTCAAATAATCAAATTGAAACCTTACGTTGTCTTAGAGCCAAATAGTCTGACACTGAATTCTAGCTCTAATACTTACAAGCCATGAAACCATGAACAAAGCACGTCAGCTCAATTAACCTCAGTTTCCATGTCTCTAAAATGGGGCAAGGAGATTTTTAAATATAGGCTTCTTGAGTTTTGCATGAAGAAAGTCTGCATAAACATAAACCTTAAACAACTTGCATCAACCTTACTGAAAATGCAGCCCATGTTTAGATTTTCTTGTTCCTTTTCTCTTTCTTATTCTAGCTAAAGAGTGAAATCATGAGGCAGGTTATTCTGAACCTTGGGAGCTATAATTCTGATTTCTTTGAGTTTTAGAATGGCAACCAGGAAATATTTCACCATTTGATTATTATAGGCGATAATTCCGACATGAATTACCTACAAAATAGATATGACTGCAAAGTTATTCATTTCCATTAAAAAATTAAATTATAAAACAACTGCTCTTCACAAACCATTTCTGCCTCTTTTGAGTGGGATATGGAATGGGTATGAGTAGTGTTTCAGCATTAGGAAGATGTCAAATAAAGAATTCAACTGTTCACCTTAGGACAGTTTTTCGTTGTACTATATGGCAGAGATGTAAAAAATACGGCCAATGGGCTGTCAGCAACACTCCTAGTGCTGCTGAACCAGATTAAAATATACTTGGGAATAAGTAAATTAAATAAAATTTTAAAAATATAACAGAACAGAAGTAATGTTAATATATAGTTTTCTAAGTCAACATGTGGCTTTCAAGGATCCTCATGTACAGTTCAGTGGTACCGATTTTATTTGAGTTTTATTCTGATGTAATATAGGATCACAGACTTGGAGCTGAAAGGGACTCAAGAGGTCTTCTTTTATTGGTAAGAACATGAAAGTCCAGAAAGGTTTAAGTGAGTTTGCCCAAGGTCAGACAGGTAGCAGAGGCAAGGGTCTGAGACCAGGTTATCTGACTCCAAATTTGGCAGGCTTCCCACTGTAACATTCTGAACTGAATTCAATCAAAATACAAGAATGAAAAGGGAAAAAACACCTCCTTAGAGACTCTAAGGAGAAAACTCCTGCAAGCTGTCACCAAGTTATTTACATGATACACTGCTTTTATGCATATGACAGGTCTCACATTTAATACCATATTCATTTTCAAAAAGTTGATTGGTAGTCCCTAGAAAGAAGGTAAGAATTATTGCCAGTTTTCTAGGAGTAGAGAAAGGGCTTAAGGTCCTTCTATGAACTTGCATATAAAAATATACAGCCAGAATCACATAAATACCCAAGAATTTTACTATCTTTGTGACTGCAAAGATCTCAGTTGAGTTATATTGTGGATAAGATTTATCTCTTGCACACAGAACCCTGTTTACCCCCAGATAAGTAAATCCAATGAGACCACTAGATTTGGAATCAAGAAGGCTCATTTTTCTTAGTTCAAATATGACCTCACACTCTTATTAATTGTGTGACCTTGGGTAAGTCACTTAACACTGTTTCTCCCTCAGTTGTTCTTCTGTAAAATGAGCTGGAGAAGGAAATAGCAAACCACTCCAATATTTTTGCCAAGAAAATCCCCCAAAAGGTCTGAAGAGTTGTATACAACTGAAAAACAATGGAAAAAACCAATAAAGAATAATCAAGTTTTTTTTTTTCATTTTTGAGCCTCAATTTCCTTATCTGTAAAATCAAGGACATCATATGAGTTCTAATGCCAGACTCCTACTTATTATATTATAATAGCATATCAGTAATCTGGCTGCAGCCTCCCCCTCCAGCTGAATTTCTCAATATTCCTCTTCATGCATTCAACTCTCTCTCTCTCTCTCTCTCTCTCTCTCTGTATATATATATATATATATATATATATATATATATATATATATATATATATACATATATACATACATGGAGGCCATCATGCCTAGAACGTATTCACTTCTTATCTTTATTTGTTAAAATCCTTCTTGTCTTTCAAAATTCAGCTCTAATGCAACCTCCTCCTTGAAGCTTTCCCTCTGTACCATCCTCCCCACCCCATAGCTGAAAATATTCTGTCTCTTAGATTTCCTTAGGTCAGTTTTTCCTCTGCTCTTTCTTGTATTTGTTTCCTTGAACTTCCTCCTAAATAGTAAACTCTTGAGCGTAAGTAGCAGGGGTGGGACTGGGACACTTGATCTCTATATTTTCATTGCCTAACAATAATGACAACTGCCACATAAGCACATTTTTTAGGATTGAACTGAATGGCTAAAAACAGACCAGATGAAAACAAAATAATTAAGGGTAAACTTAGTCCAAGGCGCATTTGTCAGAAATCACTACAAACATTAGGTTAAACTAATAATACTTCTTGTTAAATTTGGAACGTTGTCTTTGAATTGAATTGAGAACCTAGCACAGTGTCTGGAACCGAGTTGGTGTTTAGTAATTGTTGATTGACTGATGAAATTTATAGCAATAAATTGGTCATCTAAAATAACAGCAACCAAAATTATCATAAGGTGACAAACCCTGAAGTCAGGCAAGATTACTTGCAGCATGTACATGGTCTCTTAAATGCCAGCTTGCATGCTGGATATGGTTTTCATCTCTAGGAGGTAGTCAGCAGCTCCCTGAGGCCCATGCCAAAGTTAAGAATGCTGCTAAGGCAAGATTAAGAAGGATAGTTTCGTGCCAGGTTTTTGGTGTTCAGACTTAAGCAGAACATTCTGAAGATCTGCAGAGTTCTTGTGTTGGAGCTAGTCAATATTTATTCATACAGAATCCCCGTCCATCTATACATATACGTTTATGCATGGTGTTTATATGAAACATAGAAAGCCAGCATAGTGATAGAGAGGGAGTCTTGATCTGGGTCAAGTTCTTCCTCTGATACATACTGCTCATATGGCCCTGGAAAAGACCCTTAATCTCTCAGTGCCTCCAGGCACCTAGAATAATTTTTGCTGCTGTTGGATCCTTTCAATTATATCGTCTCTATGACCCCCATCTGGGGTATTCTCAGCAAAGATGCTGAAGTGGTTCGCCATTTCTTTGTCCAGATTATCCTCCAGATGAGGAAACTGGGGCAAACAGGGTTAAGTGATTTGCCCAGGGTCATATAGCTAGGAAGGATCCTTCCCCCAAATGGAAAAACTATCTGACTTTAAGTAACAGAAAAGGTGCCAATCTGCATCAGGAGAAAGGACTTCCTCATTGGGAGTAAAATCCTAGATCTACTCCACCTGCATATTTCAAAGATATGATAAGTCTCTAAAATGTTTAAATAAAATACCATAGCAATAATTCTAACATTCTTCAATTTGTTATTATTGGTAGCTTAATAAAACAAGTTTAATGCAATTCCCTGAGAAACTAAGTAGACAGAAGTTTTGAGTTCGAGGAAGGTTATGACAGACTGTTTCAAGGAAGATGCTCACCTATTAGTATGTGTTGGTCAGGGGGGTAGACCAAGTCCATGGGCAATAACATAAGCATTTATCATATTTCTTTGTCCATCATACATAGTAATAGTGAACTAGATTTAGGTTGACATTCTGGATACCTAATGTTACCTGGGTTAGCAGTTACTATACATTCACAGAATTATAGTGGTTCCTGTTCTTTTTGAGTGGCTAAGACTTACATTTCCAGGTGTGACCAAAAAAAGTTCATTTAGTAGGAGACAGCAATGAATATTAAACTAATTTATCTTATTTCTTTGAGAGAAGTATTCAAACTGATACTGTCCATTATCAATAGAGAAGTTCTCCCATAATAAGTAGGGATACAACAGTAATTACTGGAAGCATTGCAACCATATGCACAATGCTGAAATAACTTCATTCCAGGCAAATTTAACAGATGAAAACCTCATGATAGGCTTCAGTAAAGAGAGAAGTTACATACATGCTACCTAAAATGCTGCCACCAACAGCCAAAGAGTAAAAGACCCATCCCATGCCCTCACTGTTTAGAAACTTAGGGCATTAGTCATTGTAACAAAAACTCATCTATAAGAATCAGCCAATAATATCTAAACCACAGAAGAAAAACTGTAGAACTCAAGTCAATGGTGCATAGAAATGATGGTAACCAAATATATCATTTCCAGCCAAATATCCCCCAAGGAGGACAATTTAGGTCAGCCTCGTTTTGGCCATATTGGCAATTTTGCATTGAGAATGGAAAAAATATTACTGGACAAGAAATCAGAAGACCTACATTTGAGTTCTGGATCTTCAGCTAACTATGTGTCACTAAAGGAAATTTATTTTCTCTGAGTACTCTTTTTCTTTCTTCATCTATTAGAGGAGGGAGACAAGATGAAAATAATAAAAATAAAAGCTAGTGTCTTCAGCACTTTAAGGTTTGGAAAGCACTTTGCAAATCTTATTTTATCCTCACAACAATCTGGGGAAGTAGGAGGTACTATTATTATCTGCATTTTATGAGGAAATTGAGGTAGACTGAAGTTAAGTGACTTGTTCTGAGCCACATTTACTGAGTGTCTGGGGCTGGATTTGTACTCTAAGTCCCGTGCTCTACCCACCATACAACCTAGCTACCATTGACGATCTCTACCATATTTTCTTTTAACACTGGAACCAAATCAAAACTTCCATGAAATTACAAAAATAATCACGATACTGATAACTCACATTTTACATAGCATGTTAAGGTTTGGAGAATACTTTACATACAGAAGTCTGAACTTTAGAGATCTCCCATGAGATTTTTTTTTTTAAATATTTGTCCAAGGGCATGACTAATTTGTACTGAAATTCTAATGAGGACTGACAACTACGTACCCTGGATGGAGATATCTTTTCTCTTCCCCATGTCCCAAAAGACTATATAATAATCCTTTAATAAATCAGTGTAGTATGAAACTACTTAACTGTTCAGTTAAATTCTGAAAAAGAATTATCTGTGTTTTGCAATTAATGAGCTTCATTCACTGTTGATGTTGTTGGCTTTGACCTTGAAGTCATACAAATAATGACATTAATCCAGAGAGGTTAAGTGATTGGCCCAAGATCACCCAGCTAGATCTAGAATTCTTCATGCTGCCTTTGTCCAGTTTTGTGAGTGGCCAAACCAACATCAGAACCAAAACCTCATGACTTCTTGCCAAGTGATCATTTCAATCAAACAAATATTTATTAAACACATACTATATGCAAAGTGCTGTGCCAGGTGCTGGGAATGAAAGGTAAACCATGAGAGAGAATCTGTTATCATAGAACTTACAACTCAGTCTGGGGGAAAACAATGCAAATAGGTCACCGTGAGAGAAAGGGGAGCGAAATAAGTGCAAAAATTGTTATGCAAAGGACAATGAGAAATTTATGTGGAAGAGATCACTTTCACTACTGGAATGGTGCAGACCTTGCTGAGGATGTGGAACCTGAATTGGTCCCTGAAGTAAGGGTGAAATTTCAACAGACAGAAGTAATGGGGAGATTCCATCCCAGGAATGGATAATAGCATGAGTAAAGAAATGGATACGGGATAGAGATCTGGATAACAATGGGGTATAAAGAAATCATCCCATTTACCTGAAATGTGGAATAATAGTTAGGCTTTATAACCTTTAAAGTGCTACATAGATGTTTTACTATTTCATCCTCATCAGTGACAACATTGCCATCACCATGTGAAGGAGTATGGAACATGTCTGGAAAGGTAAGTTGGAACCAAATTATGCAGGATCTTAAGTACCGTGACCCAGAGATGTCATACTAATTCTGCAGCAGTGATACGCTCAGAAGAGTTTATCAAGGAGATGATTTGGCCAGTGGTGCAAAGCTTGCCCACACCTATCATGATTCTTTCCCCTGCTCAATGTGGCATTTATCTTTAGTTCTAGGGAAGCAGTGGTATTCCAGGTATTGTTGTCAAACATATTAGAAACAAGGAACCCCAAAGATCAGGAATAAATCAAGTCATTGAAGAACTACATGACAAGAGAGAAAAGGCAGTCTAATCATGTAGTTAGATTAAGGAATGATGGGTGGATAGTCAGATCCCTTCACTGGTAGCCACTTGGTGTTACAAGAAAGTGAGTAAGGCCTCACACATACTGAGTGGATACTCTAAAGTAAATGTTCAGGAGGACATGGAAAAAGCATCAGACAGAATGGGAAGATGTGGATGGTTTGCAATTTTCATCACTATACACACAGGCATATGTTTATACATGCATATATACATATAGGTGTCACATATGTGTGTATCTACATATGTATACATATATATATACACATATAGGCCTATATATTCATATTATACCATTTAAAATATATTGATCAGGTTTTTTAAAAAAACTCTTCCTAGTGTTTTCTTCTTTGAAATATTCATTGTTATAAGGGATGGCTCTATAGCAGAGGTTGGAGGAAGGATGCAGAGGGAAACTGAGGCAGCATAAAAACAAAAGACATCAAAATTTTATCTAAAAAAAGAATATATACATGTACTGTGACACAGAAAAAAATGTGCTAGCTCTACTTTCCTGTGTTAAAGCTTTCTATTTTTTTCTGGGATGAGAGGGTGGCAAGACTAAAGCAATGGTCTGGTAGTAAGAGAGAGATGGTTCTGACCCATTGGTTCTCGCCCACTAGGCTCCACTACCAGCTTTGCTACTACCATTTCCCTCTCTAACAGGTGTTTCATTCACAGCCAAGAACATGGGGCAGAAAGTGAATGGAAAACTCTAAAAGGCACAACTGAAAGATGTGGGAGGGGTTCCAATGGTGTGACAGCTACAGGAACAGGGTCCAACATCTTTGCAGCTTTACATGGCAGAAGTCAAAAGAGGCAGCATATATGGTTTTGAGATTTTCTACAAGTTGAAGGAGCTTTAAGCCTTTTTTTAGCTAAGAAGGCTGGGGAAATTGAGCCAGAGAGACAGAAAAAAAATAGAAACAGGTAAAAAAGGGAGAAGGGTAATATAGGGTTCACTTATTAAAGTTATTTTTTCCTCTAAAAATAGGCTTTGTTTCTTTTACTTGGCACACTAGAAGTTTAGCTCTCTCAAATCTGGGCTGTGATGCAGCTTCCACTTTCATCCTCATCTTCCAGCTAATTAGACAATAATAACAAATGGCATTTGCATCTTATTTTAAGGCTTATGAAGCATTTTCCTGAAAATGAGGGAGGTAGTGCGTCTATCATCATCTCTATTTTTATCAGATGAGGGAAATGAGGTTCAAGAGAGAATAAATGACCTGACCACAGTCATACAGCTAGCAAAATGTCTGAGAAAGAGTGCCTGGAAATCTAAATTCCTAACTCCACATCTTTCCTTGTACAACGAGGGTAAAATAGAGTAATATATTATCAGGGACTTAATCACCTGGTATTTTCCTTCTAAACCTTCCTTTACTTTATTTCACGAGCCAACTCTAGTGCCCAGTTGGGACTGCTATTTCCACTGTGAATATTCTGACCCTAATCTGGGAAAATACACTCTTTCACCTTAAAAATGCAAGGTATAAATTAGCTTTCTCTTTTTTTCACTCCTGGTTTTATGCCCTGGTTGACCGATCACAACCTTTCATTTCCAAAGGCATTTTAAACTGTAACCTACAATGATGATTCATAAAATATGGCACATCCCTTTCAATTAGAAGTTAGGAAATGTAGAGATAGGAAAAAGGGACTGATGGCATGATTGGTTCAACTTGTTTCACTTTACAAATGGGGAAACTGAAGCCCAGTGGGGTTCTGCCAACTTTAAGCCAAAAAAAAAATTCTAATGTAGCATCTGAAAAAAAAGTATCTTTATATACCAAGGAAAATTCACATGAAATTTGGATAATGGGTTGATTTATATCCCACATAGTAGGACAATAAGCGTGGTGATCATGGGAAAGAACCATTAACAAAGGAAGGAACTATGAAGAGACAGTCTGATCATGAGAAATCATTCAAAGAGCTCGCTTAAAACTATTGCCAGCTACACAAACGTTACATAAGCAAATTAAATTCGTTTTTAAAAAATCAGCTCTCATTTCAAACATATCATCAATTTTACAAGCTTCTATTAACATGTATATCATAAAGAACTACCTCATAGCTAAAAGTTTTAATAATAAAAGAAAACCCCATGAGAAGTATTGAATTCATCCTGTGTGCTGTAAATAAGAAACCTTTTAATTGAGGTTTGTAGAAGCTCACATATCTGTGCTATAAATTCAGTAATTCTTTATAATACATGTGGTACTATTATTCATAATAGTATTTCAGTCTTTTTTCAGTCATATTCATGACCTCATTTGGGGTTTTCTTGGCAAAGAAAGTAGAGTAGTTTACCATTTCTTCTATAGCTCATTTTACAGATGAGGAAACTGAGGCAAATAAGGTTAAGTGTCTTGCCCAGGGCCACATAGCTAGTGAGTGTCTTATAATGATATGTATACGCCACCTCAAATCAGATTATGATGCTGTTTAACTAAATGTGAAGGAACACCATGAGTCCATCACTGGCTTGGCAGGGAAGGAAGAAGTACTACAGTCCTTGCTTTTGAAGTGGTTATAATTATAGATTGATTTTTATTCCCCTGACTTGAGGAGTGGGACCATCTTAAGAAAACAAGAGAGTTGGTTGTTGAATTGAAAGCTCTTTCTGTCTTCACACTTGAGACACTGTAGATTAAAAGCTGGAAACATTCCTCTTCTGAAATACTGAATGAATTTCTACCCATTAAAGATGTTCCAAAGCCCTAAATAGATTGGTATATAATGAATGAATACTGAAACACCGAAAGAGTGACACTGAAACTAGATGATGCAAGAAAACCACTGCTGTCGATGTAGTAAATCCTTTAGCTGTGCCCTACTTACTTGAGCCACATCTTATTGATATGCCAGAGCATAACTGTTCCTTTGTACCAAGGTTCGGTCTTAAGTGAATTATTAGGATAAGGTTATAAACTCAGGGAAATGAGGTTTCATGCTGGAACTACAGTTGTTACTTTTGGAATTGTGAATTCTATTTTGGGGGGTCAGACCTGGGTCATTTGTTCCCAGCTACTGCCTAGCCTCAATCAGCAAGCCAATAAACATTTATTCAGCACCTACTATGTGCAGAGCACTCAGAATAGGCACAAAAGAAAGGGCATACCATTATGAATTTCCCTGGGGAAAAATGAAATTGAAACGGCTTCCTAAGACCTATACAACCCTTAGGCTACAGACCCGTAATCTGACCATTCGTTGCCATAGTTTTTCCTTTTTATCTTTGCCCACAGGTAAGTCTCTAAAAGATTGTATTTAAAATTAATTTTTTCCTTTATCTACATTAATTCATATGTTAAGTGTAGAACCTGGATTTCTATCTAAAAGCACCTAGAGTACCTCCTTTTGCAATCTGGACTGTCATTCTGTTTGGTATCTGTTCAATAATTTTGATTTGTCTGCTACATTGGCTTATGCTTTCTCTTGGTTCACAGTGTGGGAACTCTACACAGAACACATAGTACACTTCTGTGCACAGGTCAGCTCTATACCTATCTATAGTGAGTACCTGCTCTTTCCTATAGTGGGTATCAAGATACCTGCCCCAGGCATCTTGTTTTTATTCTCCTTTCTGCTGCTTATTTCTTGGACAATTCCAAGTCTCTTACTATTACCACCAAGTGGTGGTCAGGGGATTGGAGGGTGGTAGGGAAAAGATAAAATTTAAATGAGTCAATTAAGCTTCAGGTTAACAGTTCCACTTAAAGGATTATTGGGGGTTGTGGGAGAGCTAAAAGTATTAGAATAGCCTTGCCACAAGGATTATTACAATATGAAATAGAGGGGCAGCATGGCACAGTGGAAAAAATGTTGGAATTGGAGTCAGGACAAGTTGTATTCAAATCTCACTTCAGGTAATCACTACCTGTGTGATACTAAGCTAGTCACCTGCCCTCCCTTGACCTCAGTTTCTCATCTATAACAGGAAGGGATTGATATATATGATCTCTGAGGTCCTTTTCGGCTCTAAAGTTATGATAAATTTGAGTTCTGCATACTACTCCCCTTGTCCTAGTGAGCGTGGGTTATCCAAAGCTCACGACCCAGAAGATCATACAAAGAGATTGCTTCCAATATGTTTCAGGGCATGTGAATTTAGAGCAAAGCATTACCTGCACCAGTAGTAGACACCAACTTGGGCTTGCTGCGAGCTCCATCCCCTTTGGTTGTATAGGCTGTCACTGTAAGGGAGTAGGCGGTTTCTGGTTGTAGTCCAGAAATGATCATGTCCTGAAATGACATAAGAGAACCAGAGATGCAGTCAGGACCCACATTCTCATGGTGGGATCCTAGAACTATTCGATTATTCAGCACATGCTTTAGAATCATCTGCAGGTGTGGAAAGCATAGGCAAAAGAGGATCTGGAGATCTCCTTATAAATTAGTGTTATGAGTTTGACTTTCATCTGTGCTCATGGCAAGGAGGTTTTCCATGTGATTAAAATACAATTCAATTCAACAAACATTTATTAAGCATCTACCATGTGAAAAAGATATTGTGCTTGGTACTGCAGCTATAAGGACAAAAATAGAGGTCAGGAGCTTTCAATAAATGTGTGCCACAGATTGTATTGAAGGAGATTATTACATGAATTCAAAGTTAGCACCATGCCAACACTTTATTAGTGTTTGTGATCCTATCAATTTGTCTTTTAGACTAGGGCTTTTTAAACTTTTCCCACTCATGAAGCACTTCTTAAACTGTGGTATGCAACCCCATATGGGGTCGTGACTCATTTTAAGAAGCACTGTTCTAGACTACAAGCTCCATGACATTCCACTGGAATGCCAATAACATGGTATCCACTGTCTAAGGAGTTCTTTGTAGAAGGTACTTCATTCAGTGACTTAATCACCTGGTCCATGTTTTACTACTCTCCTCAGATTCTTTTGAATATAACTCACTACATCCATACTGATGACCTTTTGGATATTGTGACCTTTGAGGAGCTCCCCTTCCTTTAGTCTACCTACTCTTCTCTTTACTTCATCTAAGCACATTGAACATACAGGCATTAACCAAAATTGAGTTCTCAGTCTGTTTCTCATCTCTCTGAGTATTCTCTTCCCTAATGGCTTTATAATCACATAGCTTTAACAATCAATTATCTCGTATGTGGCTATCAAACCACAAACTCTCTCAAATTTCTGTTGTACATCTCCAACTGCTGGCTGAATATCTGTACTCGGACATTCTGCTATCATCTCCAACCCAACTGTCCATCTTCTCATTTAACCTGGTTCCTCCCGTTACTTACTTCTCTACTGCATGTTTTCTTTTGCACCCAAATATAAAAAATGAGATTCTTCTCAGATTGTTCTCTCTTTCTCCGCACCGCAAAATATCTAACTAGTTGCCCAGTCATATCAAGCCTTCCTTCATGATGTCTCTCTAGATTGTTCCTTCCTTTCAATTCCTACTGTCACAATTTTAGTGAAAACACTCATCAACATTAACATGGATTGTACTCAGTAAAACTAGTCTCCCTATGTACAGAATTTCAATTCCTACCCCTGTCTAACCTTATTACAACCTAAACCATGTTTTACCAGATCCATCTTCTTAAAACAGTATTTTCCAAAATTTCAATATTTATTCAATAATCCTTATTGACATCTCACTGGATATATATAAATTCTTTACTCTGAAATGCAAGGTATACTGCAATACTGTCACCAAATCTTTTTGACAATTTCCCAGCATAAATTCAAGAGGTGAATCAATCTAATCTATCCCACTGTGCCCTGATCTTACTTTGTACTTCCTACTATTTGACTTTTCTCATATTCTTTCTATCTCCTTTTCTCTTTTAAATTACAAATTTTCAGTCTCCTATGAAGTTCTGCTCTACTATAAATTCTTCGCAGTACACTTGAGCCCATTTTCTTTAAGCTCATAGCACCAATTATTTATTAAATAAATATAAAATATCTTGCGATTGTTCTCTATGTTGATGTCTGATATAATTATTAAGTTCTGTGCTGTTTTAACTTTGCATGGATTTATGTATTTTATGCTCAACTAAACTGTAAGACCCTAATGATCTTAGGTTTTGTATTATTCTTATTTTTTTTTGCACACTTCATAGATAATAGTGCATAGTCTTGCTTATGACAAATCAAACATTTTATTGATGGATTTTACAAATAGTTTTGCTGAATCAGTGACCATAACTTGATTAATTCACCTAGAATCTGTGTTGGCAAAATAGAGAACTGGCGGTATAGATAATGGTGAACTCATTCTTGTCCTAAACAAGTCCATAGAGTGTGTATGCTCTGAACTGAATACAATAGGTCATCAAGAGGCAATTTTAAACAACGATTTTCACCACTCTTCGATGCCTCCATTAAAAGCACAACTTCTCTGATTAGATTGCAAGGTGAAGTTAGTAGCAGCCATCAAAACATACGCCTATAGAAGTCCATAACATTCCTTTTGCAATTCTCAGCACCATGCCAGATTCACATAGTAAAAGCCAAATTAAAGAAAAAAAGAGTGCCACACAGTGAGGACAACTTCAATAATCTGTTAGTACATGCATCTGTGCAAACAATAAAAATATTTTATAAAAAAATGATAGGGAGGCTACAAAAATCCACACAAACACATACACAGTCTGTTTTCATCAAGCCAGTTGACAGTTACTCACATGTTCAGTAGTATCATCAAATTCCCACTGATTGAGAGTAAAGTAGATTGGAAACACAAAACAAAAACAAAATGAAGAGAAAATTGTAGCCTCAATGAGGCAATTTTTTTCCTGTATATACATACATATGATGTGTACATTTATACAGACCTACTTATATATATATATATATATATATATATATATATATATATATATATATATATATATAATATATATTACATAGGTACATATGTAGCTTAATATTGTAAGAGATATGTTCAAATACGCCTTTATTTTCAAAAGTGGAGCAAAAATGATACCTTTTCCCCCTTCCTTTGGAGATGACAAGAGGATTACAGTACTGTTATTACTGTAGGTAGGTAATATTTTGCCATGTATACTGCATTCTAATAAACCAGTGAGGCAGAATGAAAGGCTAATTTTTCTAGTTTTGCATTATGATGTGACATTTAGCTCGAGTTCAGTCATAGCCTACACAAATTAATTCACATCACCTATTTGGATTAATGTGTTTTATTAGATCTAAAAGTCCTAAAGAATCTTTAGGATCACCAATGAAGTTTCAACACGTAGTCAAGGAAAATCTAAGATAGGAGATTGGAATGAACCAAAAGGAAAATGTACAACTGGTAACAAAATCTGGGAAGGCACTCCAAATGGGAAGGAGAAATCAACTGAATATCTTAGGAGTTTAGTGCAATTAATCTGTGGTTCCCACATTCTAAAACAAAACTAGTTTAAATGTGCAGTCATGTATGGGGAAAAGGGAAATATACATATATATATATATAACAAAAATTCATATGCGCATTTTGTTCTTTTTCATAATTTCTCTTGGACAATCACCCTTCTCCTTTGCTCTATTATTCATTATAGAGGTCAGCAAACTCTGGCCCTTGGGCCAAATTCAGCCCACCACCTGTATATTTAAAAATTGTATAAATCGTTCTTAGTTCATGGGGGATATAGCCTTGGTTTATACTGTGAGGATATTCTGTTTTCCCAAAAGCATAGAATAGATGTTTATATATACCAAAGCAATGGACCTTTCAAAGAATGGGCAGGAAACTATGTAATGTGTTGATAAAAACTGAATGCATAACAATCAACTCTTAGGTTGGGATACTATATTCATATGTGCATTCTAAGCAGACAAGTGAGGTACTGAACCAACTTCTAATGGTCATCCTACTCAGTAGGAGTAAATTGTTCACTTTGGGAAGTCATTTAGTATATTAAAACCTCAGTGTGCATTCACTTTTACAGACCATAGGAGTATTTATTGCAATGCTATTTTTACTTACGAGATGGCACTCTATTGGCCTCCAAGGATTAATAAAGTTTTCCAAATAGTTCAGTGAGTTACAAAGAATCTGTTTCTCAATGGGAGAATCTGGCTTGACTCTCACAGGGAACTCTTCATCTCTTCAGAGAAAATTCAGTGACTTGTTTTTATGTTCAATACTATCATGAATTCAGGCTTGAATCTATCCTTATACTATTCAGCAAAAAAGAGTGACCTTTGCTTCATGGAAGAAGCTACAGTTTTACAAGTCAGGTCATTTCAGATACACTTAGATTTAGAGTGAACAACTTCATGAAAAGTTCATGATAATAATGTTCGCTACACCTCTAAAACCCCAAACTATTATTTTCCCTTGGATTTGATGAAATTTGTAACTCAATCATATTTTTTAACAATCAGAACTAGAAACCAAGATAAGGCTACAAAAAGTTCAATGTAATGACTTCATGCAATTGGTTAGATTTAGAGCTAGAATGCATCTTAAAAGCCATCTAATCCAGTCCTCTCAATTTACAGATGAGGAAACTCAGGACCAGAGAGGTGAAGGTGATTTGTCCAAAGTCACATAGATAGTACATGACACAGTTCAGATTCAGATTCTTTTCCGTTTCTTAAGAAAATATCAGTAAACATTTTATCAGAAATAAATATCATAATGTAAAAATCTAAGCCTAATTTCTTTTGATTTAAATGGTTAATTCCAAGTGATATAAGTGGTTAGAAAATTATATAAAATTATAATGATGATAATATTTAGAAGATGTCAATTTCAGTTTCTGAGTTGAGATGGTCGATTACTGATTGCATCTACAGACCAATAAAGAAAACCATCTTTAATATTAGAGGATTACCTGTGCATCAGCCAGCATGACATCCTTCAGCATGGGTTGACCCTTAGGCTCACCATTTTCCATCCTCACATAATGCACTTGGTATCCTCGTATCTGGCCATGCTGTTTATTGGGCACAGGTGAGCGCCATGACACTTTAACAGATGTTGAGTTGACAGCCTCTACCTCGACTTTGCGAGGAGGACCACTAGGAACTGGAACAACATCATTGGATAAAAGAGAATTATAGGCACTTGTCCCACCCAGTCAGAGCTCTTTCTTTACTTAGGAAAAAAAATGGGCAGACCCACTAAGTTTTCTTTGAGAAATACAAATGGTTTCAAACAACGAAAATGCTCAACCAATCTGCTCTACCTTTCAGAGAAAAGATCAAAAAACATGACTGATGCAAAAAAAATGGAAGAAAAAAGAGTATCAGAGAAATAGAAAAACATGTAAAAATGTACAAAAGCCAAGGAGGATGCTTTGAAATTCAAAGCATTAAAGTACAAAGAGATATTATACTGAAATAATAATAAAAACTGATTGTTTGTTGTTGTGGGATATTTCTATAGGTTTCTGTTTCATAGTGGAACAAAAAGATGCTTGCTTATATGGCCCATCTTCTTTTATTTTCTCATACTGAAGGCATTCCATATAGCACATACCAAAAAAAAAATGTGGAGCATCAGTGTCTCTAAAAGATGCAAACCAAAATATATATTTATTTTTATATATGAACACACATATGGCATCCAGCAACAAGAAGGTAAAAAGATATATTTGAAAAGTTAGAGCCATGACAGAAGTGATTTTAGAAAAATAAAAAAAAACAAAATGTCAAGAAAAATGCAGAAGATTTGGAAAAGAAAGACAAAGAATCAGGCTAGATTGCAAGAAGTAGTAGCAAATTGTTCTCCTTGGAGGGAAGCAAAATTACTTGGTATTTTGAAATAAAAGATGACCGAGCTGTAGCAAAAGACGTGTCTTGGGCAAAAACACTGAAGTAATAGCGATGTTGTTAAAAAAAGATGAGCAGGATAAAAAAAGGGGAGTATATCGTTAGCCTATACAAAGACAGCAGACTGAGTGCATGTCAGCAAAGTGCAATTGATGTAGCGAAGGCAACATACCATCTTCATCGGTCCGAATCAATACAGATAAGCTCTCAGGGCCAGGTCCAACATCAGTGTGGGCTGTCACAGAGATCCGGTATTCAGTCCACTTTTCCAACTGTTCCAAAAGGTACTGGGTAGTGTCTGAAGGTATTCCCACAATCTCATGAGGTTTGTCATCTTCCCCGTCCATGGCTGTATACTTGATGGAGTATTCAGTGATAATGCCATTCTGCTTTTCCACTGGTGGAGGTTGCCAACTTACCAAAATGCTAGTGGAGCTGGGGCTGGTGCAACTAATGTCTTGAGGAGGAGCTGATGGCTCTTATTTTTGGTAGTGAATTAAAAGGAGCGTTTGAGTGAAAGGATAGGAGTGGTTGGGGGGAAAATAATAAACAAAAGAAAAAAAGTAAAACAGAAATAAACAAATAGCTAAAACACAAGGATAAATAAATGAAAACAAAGCTCAAAAACTTAAAAAAACCAAAATTTTAGACAAAACATAGGCACCTTGGCTTATTAACATGAACAAACTGAAAATGAATAAATCAACTGAAATTTTTTTTAAATGGATGAAGGGGAAATATATGGAAATGGAGCCTCACAATTACAAAGCCTAAAATAGAATTACCTACCTGTGATTTAAATTCTTCTTCTAAAAATATCCTCAACTTTCCCCCCTCCCAACTTCAAGCTGACTATCTTTCTTTAAAATGGCTGCAATTAATGCAAGTTAGTTTGTTCTGAAGTCTGATTATGCTTTGGATATTTTGATCCAAACTCTCGCTTTATACTTATGTAATTTGGAGCGAATGTTTTTCTTTGCTTTCTTTCTTTTTCTATTTTTTTTTCTTTTTGCTGTTTACTGAAGAAACTTGCAATAACTGCTAAACAACCTGTTTCTGCCAATCTTCATTAGAAAAGAAACGAAAACGAAAAAACTCGAACAAACACAAAAAAGGGCTACTTCTGAGCTCTCTGAACAACTGAATCTGCCTGAATTGAATCAACTACAAATAATGTTTAAATGAAAATTTTTATTCAAACATTGCTTGTAGCTAGTGTACAATAAGCATGCAGAATCGATAGAAGATGAAAAGACTTAGTCAAAGATTTACCTACCCCAGGAAATGACTGGCTTCATGATTCTGACTGTAACTTGTACTTACCCCTAGGTCAGCTTTCAGTTTTATATATATGCATATTTATTTTTTTAACTCCTCTTGAGACACCTTTGCTGGTGAAGAAGATCCCACCAGCAAATTTTGGTAAAAGTCCTTTATAATCAACCTAACATGTCTTACAACATTTCAATAAAACAACAATTAAAAAATTTTTTTTCTAAACAAATCACCTGAAAAAAACATGGCTTGTCTATAAAATTTTCTGTACTTAGCAAGGAAGTAACATTTACTAAAATATGCTATCGGGGTTTGGGAGGAGTGGGAAACCAAATTATATACCTGCTCATTGCCCAGTGACAAACAAATCTGTTAGCACGTACTTAAGTATAATTCATCAAATAAGTTCAAAAAGTACATCTCTACTTAAAAAAGGGGAGGTCAAATCATAATACCACTTGGAGAACTGCGCTTTTCTTAAGAAGGCAGGTACTTTTTAAGATCCTTGAAGAAGAGGTTGTTAGAGGTGGCATTCCTGCCCTAAGGGAAAAGAACAAGTAGCCTCCACTAGTTATAAAGGAAATAAGGAGGGAATAAAGGATGTTGCCATCTGACTTTCATGTTTTAACCATGTCAAGAATGTAGACCTCAGATTTCCCCTGGATTGACTCTCCAGGTCTTTAGTATACATTCATGGTTCTAACTTTTGTGGGATAACTGTTAAAATGAAATTTGCTATAAAGTACAAACAAAAGTACACAGATCCCATCCTTCATCATTTCTTTTCTTTTTTAGTCCACAAACTAAAAAAGAGTTTGTATGTGTTCTCAAAGACAGGCATTCCATGTACATTTAATACAGTTCAGTCTGGAAATTTTAGAATAAAGTCTGTAGATTCCTTAGGATTATCTTTTTAGTGAATTTTAAATTTCTATGTGACTAATTAAGATGCACACTTAAGTCAGGATTTATTTCTAATTCTTTAATAAAACTTAATATACTTTTCACATGATTGCTTCTGGACTTCCTATTTTTTTTCGTGAGGAAATTTTCAGCAGCATTTCAAACACAGGAAAAATGGGAAACATCTTGGATGTCTCTTGAAAACATTCATTATGCCTCAATGAGTAAAATAGATTTCCAGTTATGAAAAGCTGTTACATTGGGGCATGTAGTACTTATTTTAATTAAATACATGATTGAAAAACTATTTTCTACTGTATTTATTAGTGTGACTGAAATTTAAGGCACAGATACTGCAGCAGCTTTTATTTTCATTTTTTTGTTTTAAAAAAAGAGTAAATAGTTTTTAACGGAAAATACAAGTGATTCCTTTCAGAAGGCCTGAAATGTTTTTAGCAAGCATGGAAAATGGTGGAAGATTTGCTTAGGCAGGAACCCACCATTTACAATGCTATAAATCCTATTTTTACTCAGAGACTCTTTGAATTAGGTCACTAGCATTCACTTTACAAATTTAAAGAAAAGTCTGTTTGTCATCTACGTAAGCTGCTTAGGTGATAATGTACAAACGACTATATAAGATGTTCCAGATAGGTCAACTTTCCCAGAAGCCTCTTGCAATCAAAAGGAAAGAAATTTTAATTTTAATTATTTCATTGTCGATAAAATGCTATTTTCACTGATTACACTGAACTAACTTGCAAAACTAGATAGGATTGATAGATTTTAGAATAACATTTCTAAATGAGACTTTATCTGGAAAACAACTATGAAAGTAAATTCCACCTGAGGAAAAAAATTAGGAATTACGAATCTAGATCAAATACTGATGATATTCTGTAACTCAATTACACGTTATGATAATGCTTCAAATTCCAGTATACGTGTCATAGGCACAATTAATCACAAAGTGGAATTACATTTCTTCACATAGATGTGAAATATGTACTTAAGAAAGTTAAAATTTCGTCTGTAACTGACAACTAAAAATATTCTTGTTAGCTAGAGCCTTAGCTTGATATATACACCACAAGTTTTCTCTGCATGTCATTCCTTTTAATGTTACTATTTTACAAATAGTTCAAAGCCATTGTTTTGATAAATTAGAAGACCCTTAGACCTCCTCTAACACATTCCCCAAAATCTAGGGCTTTGGCACTGACTTCACTGAAAGTCTCTTCCTTTAGGAAATACAGGAAATAGAGAAATGTGCTCTCTTATCACTTACAAAAGCTCAGAAACCCAGAGATAGTTGTTTTAATTTGATTTCTTTAGTTCCTTCCTAACCCACAGACTCTCATTAACCATGTTTTCTTTTCTTTTTCTTTTTCCTAAGGATCATCGCTTTGAAATAAAGACAAATAAGAAGCACAGAGAGACACCTACTTGACTGCATGGTTCTGGCTGAGATTTCTGCTGTGGAAGCACCGAGGCCTTGAGGAGAGCGGGCAGCAAGACGGAAATAGTATAAACTGTTGGGTTTCAGCCCTTGCAGCCGGTAAGATGTTGAAGGCTCGATGGTAATGCGTTGCTGTGGGTAAGCAATAACAAAACTTGGATGCCTTCATTAAAATTCAAATAAATGTATTTAGCACACTTTCTTGAGACTATGGCTGGTAATCTCATCAAAAATTCCGAAGTATATGACAAAAGAATATGATACTAAAACTTTGAAAGGTAAGGGCCTACAAAACCAAGATAGGTAGAAAAAGACTGCATTGGTGTTTGTTCAAATGAATTGAACCAGTAGGAGACAACAATGCATTATTTCCTAGGAAGCAAGGCATAGGTCGCTGTTCTGTCTTCAGAGGCCCATAAGATGACCTATGTAGGAGCTAAGACATATAAAAATGAAATGGCTTCAAAACTGCCTTGGATATTTTCCATACCTGGAAACTGTGTGACTGACTGCTAAGATGGTGTACATATTACATGTCAGACTCTAGAGGTAAATATGTCACTATGTGAATTTGTACACAGATATGAAGGTGTTTTATGTTGAGCCAAAAAATATTAAATATCTCCTTTACAAAGAATAGGTTCTCAGTAATTGTTGAGTTGAATTAATTTTTTCTCTATTCCTTTTAATTTTTTTCAAGTTCAGTTATTGATGATTTCATACTTTTTTTAATCATGGCATTCTTTAAAACAGAATTCTGTCCACTTCCTTTCTCCCCTGCCTTCCATTCTTCTAGCTTTCAACGCTCTGGTACAGATTGAAATTATCCTGGGACTTTCTGTTTCCACAGTGAAGATCTTTTTTATTTTTTTTAGGAACATTCCATTGTCCCTAATAGCCTGGAAAGTAAGGATAGCTCCTTGAGCTCCTCCCTTGGTCTTCTCTTCCAACAGGGAGTAACCCTCACTTTGAGCTCCGGTAAAAGTCATTTAGTTATGGCAAAAATACAACCAGTGAACACCCTATTCAAGTCATCGCAAAGTTCTTGATCTTTCCATACTTCCTAGAAATAAGACACTTAGTTCCTTTGTATTTTTTGGCCAATAGATCTCCCAGAAATCTACGAGATTTTCAAGGTCTTCAACTCACTCTTCTCAGATCATTAGCACCTTTTCACCTTATTAGCACCTTGATCTGGTTTCACTAACCTCTTATTTTTATCATCTTATCTTACCCTGTCTTACTTCACATAGAGATAGGGTCCATAGACTTCACCAGACCACAATGGGGTCTGAGACACAAAAAAGTTATGAATCCCTGCTCCAGAGGGCCTAATATTCTTATTGACCTATCTCATTATTGCGAAATGCCTTAGATGCCTTGAATGAACCTTCATCTCTATCAGCAAAGGTAGATACCTTAGAGTCTGAAGTTGCTTAATTGATAAAATCAATACTTTTTACGAGAATGAGACTAAAACTTTGGATGATGAAGATATTTGTCCTCAGTTAGAGAATTATGTCCAGATGTGGGCACTACAATTTAGGAAGGACATGGAGGAAAAAAGTGAACATGGTGATTGAGCTTATCTCAGAATAAAGTTTGCAAATGCATAAAATGAAATACATAGCATTACAAAAGAAAATAATTATATTGAAATATAGTTAAAATTATTTTTTAAAAGTTCACAGACAAAAGGTTAGGAACCTTTGGTCTAGAACTCAGAAGGAAACCTAGAGATCATGTAGCTCAACATTTTTATTTTACAGATAAGGAAACTGAGGTACCCAAAAAGAAAATGACTTGACAAAATCACAAGTTAATATGTGGCATTATTGAGACTCAAGTCAGGTCTTTTAATTTCCCTATCCAGCTTTCTTTCTCTTAAATCACAATGCAAGTAGCCCCCATAGGTGTAATAAACAGATTTTGCAAAGCAACCTGAAGAAATCATTATGCCTACCAGGGACTCTCTGAGGCAGGGGTTCTTAGATGGCATCTGTGAACAATTTTCTTTAATATTTTGATATCTATGATTATATATAATTGATTTCTTTTTTAATACCTTGTATTTTATTTTTGGCATTTAAAAATATTATTCTGACAATGGGTCCATGGGTTTCATGAGACTTCCAAAAAGGTCTGTAACACAATCACACTCCTGCTTGAAGAATTCTATGATGGACAGGTATTTTTACTCTACAGTTCTCTGACGTAATAAATCTTTGTAAAAAATATCGAATATCAAAGTATTTGTCCACAGACATACTCATGAAAAAATGTCTCCATTATTTACCTCTTCTCCATGGTCCCCATCATTGTAAACCAGTTCATAGCTAGCAATGGTGTCAGAACGTGGGGGTGTCCAAGAGAGCAAAATGCTGGTTTCAGACTCAGGTTCTGCTTTGAAGTTTAGTGGCTGGCCTGGTACTGAAAACAGGGAAAGAGAGAAATGGAAGGTATAATTTATTATCATCCTTATTGAATCACATAAATTCAAAGCTAAAAGAGAACTAGGAATCCATCTGGTTCTAATGTGGCCTGAGATGATGGGCTGGGGGTAGAAGTTGACCTGGGGCTAAAATCTGTCATCATTCACCAATGTATGTTAGTGATAATATTTTCTACTTCCATTTAACTTTTCAAGCACTTCTAAATCAACCGTGAGAATTGAATTCAAGACCCATCACAGTACATAAGTTAGTCACTGGGTGCAGAGTACTATTCCAGGTATGGTGAAAAATGCAAAAATAACATTAAAAACTGGTCCTCCCTTCTAAGGAGCTTACAATTTTTTATAGGTGACGATACTAAGGAATATAGTCAATCAATCAACATTTGTTAAGAGCCTACTATGTGCCAGCCCTGGGCTAGGCACTAGGGATACAAAAAGAGGCATAAAACATCCCCTGAGCTCAAGGAGTTTACAATCTAATGGGGATAAAGGAATATAAGAGTAAAGGAGAGCTATCACCTTTAACAACAATTTAGAAGCATCTGTTTATACCTTAATATTAAAGGCATTTCTTCTGCTTCTATTACCTGCAAATATGAAAATATTTCCAAATCCTGCTACAAGCTTTGCACCCTACTTCAATGATCAAAATAATGTCTATTAAGTCACCTCAAGATAACTATGCTGACTTTATGATAAATTATAATTGGGGGGAGGGTGGAACACGGTCATTCATTCTAAAACAAGCTGAACTTAGCTCCACCCTTTCTCTTTCCATTTCCTAAGTAATGTTGAAATACTTAAAATAGAAACATACTAGAATTACTTTAAATGCCATTGTCTATTTAATTATGCAAGACAAGAGCAGAATTAGATTAACTCACAGATTACAGACCTTCAGTGAACACAACTAATTAATAATTTAATTTATATTTTAATTAAGCAGATCATAGAAATGCTGGAGACAGCTCCTCTGGGTTCAAATATCCATGCTGAAGACTTTGACTCTTCTTTCTTGAGCTTTAGCCACATCAAAAATAAATATCTAATGGACATCTGCACCCTGATGTCCCTGTAGGCATCTCATGCTTAACAAGCTCAAAACAGAATGTTCTCATTCCCCTACATCTTCCTTTATTCCTAATTTCCCCATATCCATTGAGAACATCACCATGTTTAAGTTACTCAGGTTCACACTGAGTGACTCAGTTCACTCCAGTCAACTCACTCATCCCCAGCTCTCTGCTCTTTCCTATCCCCCTTATCGAAATCCTTGCCAAGGCTTTTCAAAACCACATCCATAGCATCTCTCACATTCATCCCTTTCCCTCTATATACAAGATCACAGCCATAGCACTGACTCTTGCTCCCTCTTGTCTGGCCAACTGTAAGAGCTTCCTAAATGGTTTCTCTCGTCCATGACCCTCACCTCTCCTATCCTCTACACAATTACAAAATTAATATTCCTGAAGCACAGATCTGACCATGTAACTCCTCTGCTCAAATGCTCCAATGGCTCCCTGTGGACACTAAGATAAAAATACAAGCTTCTTTCTTGGTATTTAAAGCCTTGCACAACCTGACTCCTACTTATCTTGTATTGCAGGACTCTCTCTCATGCACTCGTTGTTCTATCTAGCCAAACTGACCTACTTACAGTTTGCTAACATTCCATATTCTATTTCTGTGCTTCTGCATAACTTGTCCTCCATGATTAGAATGTGGTCCCTCCCTCCCCTCTGTATCCTAGAATTCCTAGCTTCCTAAGTCAAACTCTACTTTTAACAAGAGGCCTTTCCCACACATTTCTCCAACCATCATCCTCCCTCACCACTTGTTAGCATGGTCTCCAACTCAGCCAGAACTTCCATTGTCCAGTCTATATTTTCCACTTATTCTGTATATATACTCCCTAGCACCCCAATCACAGCCACTGTCATGAGTAATGCAAGAACTCCTTGAAAGTAGGGACTACTTTATTTACTTATTTTTTCCTTATTCCTGGCACCAGTATCTTGTCAGTGCAGAACTAGGTAATTACCAAAGATGTTTAGCATTAAATTGAATATTGCACTTTTAAGGTTGACAAGGGACTTTTTCCATTAAATGTTGGAAAGTTGGGAGTTAGTACAAGCATCATCATTCCTTTGTTTGCAAGTGATTAAACTGAGACTCAGACAGGTCAGGGTTTTGTCATGAATTCAAAGCATGAAAAATATAGAGGTAGGATTCAATTTGCCTGAATCCTACTCCAACACATTTGCCACCATATTATAGTGTTTAATAGGACTTCTGTACAATAATCTTCTCATAAAACCTTCTCTTTTAATTCTACATGAGTCATAAAATAATATTTCAGTTAAGAATAACAATCTTAAAACTCTTCAAAAACTTTGCATAAATTGTGTATAGGAATAAGCAATCCTATCCATTAAGTCAACTCCTGAACAAAATAATTATATACTTTCCCCACTATACGAAGGTTTAAATATGCTTTCAATTGATTTGGGTGCTTTTCCTAATTCCCTCAAGCTCAGTTGGAGAATTTGTGGATATTCTTAGTGTTTCAATTAAAAAAAAACAAGCAATACTAAGCAACAAATGACATCTTAAGTTTGTGGTAAAAATAAAAAGTTATAAAAGAGGCAGTCTGGTGTTTTAATATCAAGAATGAAATAATTCACATCTTGTTGATAAAAATGTTTAGAGTGAGACTTACAATGACAAAAGATCATACATTACAAGCTGCATGGGGCCTTGGAATTCATCCAGTCACCTCCATTTTACAGATGAAGAAACTGAGGAGGACAAGGATCCTCTACATGATTATTCAGATATTTTTCAATAGCAACATATTAGAGACAAATCTAACGCTAAGGGCAGCTTCCAATTTATTCCTGATAATTTTTCTACGAATAGAATACCTCACAGGTGTATTAAAATGCTTCTTCTTTACAAAAAAAGACTAAGTGATTGAGAAGACTAATTTCAAGGAGTTCTTACAATGTGCCATCACTTTATTTTCATTGTTTAAGTCAATTCATTTCAAAGATATATATTGTGCATATACTGTTTAAGTGCTTAAGCTTCCAATTTCGTACACCATCTTTTTCTTTTTTGTATTATAGACCTCAAAATTCTCATTAATCTGATGCCTGAGGAAAGTATTTTTTGAATAGGGTATCTATATTTTTGGAAAAGAATCTGCCCAGTGGGTGACCTAACTTATTCATTCAGCCAGAGAGAAGGAGATAAAAGGATATAAAACATCAAGGAAGGAGAATAGAGGGAAACATAAACAAGCTAGGAAATAGGAATGTAAAGGAATATAATTTGTTCCAAAAAGAAAAGTCCATAGGAGCAAAGAGCAAGGTATCACTCAAAGCCTCATATTTGGAGAGCCAGACAGTTGGGACAAAGAGTCACATATTCTGTGCATAAACTCTCCTGTATACTTACACAGACCACAAACATACACTTAAATTGTTTCTCTGGTGTAATTTTGCTTTTCATTTTATAAGGAAGAAAATACAACATCCTTCCTCAAATTTTCTTAAATTATTTTACTCTCTTCTCTTTATTTTGCTCCTATGGAACTTTGTATTAAATTTAATTATGTACCTGTCATTTGCCCCTGCTTACCCCACCCCTAGCTATATAGACTGGAGGTTTCCTGAGGGAAGAGATTGCACCATTTTTCTTCTCGCAGCCAAAACATTGCCTTGTACTTAAGAAATCTTTGTTCAATTGAATGGATGACATGTAATAAAAGCTGTATCACACCTAATATAAATATAGCATGGCAGGAAATGTGTCATACACATCTGATTAATAGGTTGCTATCAAGATAAAACTTGTTTGGTAAATACTCTCTTTCTGATGTTAATAGAAAATTAAAGAGCTGAGTGAGAACCCCTTGGAACTCAAATTACTTTTTAATTATTTATACTGTTTCGGTTTTGCTCTTAATCTGTCTCAGACACTAAAATAACTGACCAGTCTTAATTTCTTATTCTGGAGCCCTGAGAAAATAATACATCTCCTTTGTATTTTTTTGTCCCCTGATGTATTCCTAGAGCCTAGTACAGTGACTTGTGCACATTAAACATCTGAGAAATTCTTACTGAAGCAAACTGACTTTTCTCACTCTTTGGGGCCCTTTCTAAGACCCTCATTCTACCACCATACCCCATTTTTATAGGAATTAAACAGTACATTGAAGTATATGGAGTTAAATTAAACATATTCCTTTTAAGAATTAAACTATTGCTGGTTAGACTACTTGATAGTAGCTTTAACTAAAGTTTTCATATGCGTGTGGGATTCCCCTAAAGTCAGCTATTTGCTTTTAAAGCATTTCACCAGACAATTTAGTTTAATGACACTTTATACCAAATCTTCCTTATTATCTGTGTCTCCGCATTCTATGATCACCACATACCATACTAATATATTTTTCTTTCTAAATTCAGTATTTAGTTTCTTAGTACAAAGATGAATCTCCATCTAATCTTCATCCAGAGGGTAAAACTACTCAGACTTCTTGGAAAGGAAAACTTCAATTAAAGATGGCTCATCCCAAGGAGTCATTTTATCATATTCAAATCAAACGCATGTGTAACTGATATTTAAAAGAAAAAAAAAAGGCAAAGAAAAAAAGAAAATTCCAGAAACAGCTGTGAAATGAATGAGATTTATTTTAAAATTCTCAAACATTTTCCTTCTTAACGATCATAATACTTATACAAAAGCAAAGGCTTCTAAGGACACAGGCTTTCCAGGTTTACACCGCTACCATCACGATACAAAGTGGTATTCATCATAGTTCAAATGAACTCTATGCCTACAAAATTGTGGCTTCAGAGACAATTATATTATGAGTAAGTTTTTAAAGCTCCATTAGGGAAAATTTACTCCTACCCTTGCCATTATAAAATGTGCTTATTACATCTTTTCATTTCATTTCATCCTAGATTTCTTTCAACCTCATCTCTGCCTTTTTTTCATAATTTATGACCAGCACCACTGATAAGTCAATTTCTTTTTGAACAGCGTATTTACCTCACATGCAGAATCTTTCTTATGCTGAATATGTAAACTGTCTTTCTAGCACTGAGATTATATCAGAAACATATAGAATATGGGCAAAGCAAAATGTCTAGGGCAAGTGAGGAGAAAAATGCATTCACTAACTGAAGCCCAACTCCCCTTTGTCTAAAAGTGGGATGAACATGCAGAATGCAAATACAGTACTGTACAAAATGGAGCCGAAGATGAAAATCTAAATGCCACTTATAAAATTTTCTCATTGTAATGATCTTAAAAATATTATACACTTATATGCAACATCCAATGAGCATTTATTAAGTGCCTACTACATACATGCCAGGTACTGCACTAACACCTGGATATAGCATTTTTAAAAAGAAAGTTTCTCCCAGAAGGAGCTCATAATCTAATGGGGTGGGGGGGGGGGGGAGAGACAACACACAAAAAGGAGGCAGGAAATTGGGGGAGGATAGCAAGGAGACCAGAGGATACCTAGTATGAGGGATATATTGTTGGCAGAGCTTAAACCAAGCATAGTAGCAGAAACAGAGTCCAGTGTCTGCCCTGCAAAAAGGAAGCCACTGAAAGGAGTTTAGTATTCCATTCCCCAACCCTCCAAATCAGAGGAGGGAGGAAGGCTGAGGGAGGTGTCAGTCAAGGATTGAGTTAGCAGCATGGTGATAATAGGTGATGAGTTTAACTTGGGAGGAGTAACCTGTTTCCTTTATAACCCTCCTACGAAGGGTAAGGCTTCACATTTCTTTCCTTCTCTTCAAGTATTATAACTTTAATAGCCATGAAAACATAAAATATACTTTTATATTTATCCCCAAAGAGAAAAAAGCTTAAGGTAAAAAATCACCCTAGAGAGAAATTTCATGTCCTTTATGCCATTTTCTCCACTGATACAAGGAAAAAGTTATCATAAAGGAGGCATTTTACTTCTGTATAAGCTGCACAAGAAGAATATTAAGGAAGAAGGGAATGCAAGGAAAGCCTAGAAAGTCACTGAAATCCTGGCAGCACCAAGAAAGACTGATATTTGGATAAAATTTAGGGAATATACCTTCCCTAAGAAAGTACATAATGCCATATGCTGAACACCCAGTTTCTGGCATCATGTCATGCCAGCAAAATCAAACAAGTTCTGCAGAAAGCATGAAGAAGAAATACACAAGGAATGAGTATCTTCTTTTGTGATAAAATGATAGCGAAACTGATAAAAACAACAGGTTTTCCAAATATGGCTACAGAGAGAGAGAGAGAGAGAGAGAGAGAGAGAGAGAGAGAGAGAGAGAGAGAGAGAGAGAGAATTACATTCAACCACCATTAAAGATCAATAAGTAAAAGGCAAATTATATTCATGGATGTTACAACGTTAGCAGGATTAAGCCCTGATCATAAACTTCCATAAGAGAATTAAGCTCTCTCTCTCTCTAATCTAGGACCTAAAGGAAAGGCAGTATAGTTTAGTGGAGAGATCGTTAGATATAGAGTCAGGGGAGCATTGAATTCAAACCTTGTATCTGACACTACCTACGTGATTTTGACAGGTTACTTCATTCCTCTGAACCTCAGTTTCCTTATCTAATACTAATACTAACTGTAGTACCTTCTTCAGAGGATATCTTAGGATCAAATGAGAGAATGCCTATAAAGGATTATATACATGTCTTAATCATTGAAACTCATAGCTCTCATTTTAATTTTCATTGTTGATCCTGTGAACTTCTGACAGTTTTTAGAGGTTGAATGAATATTAGTCCCTGTTGGAATCTCCTATAAGAGACCTAACACTGAGAGAAAAATCCAATGTACCTGAATTATTTTCATACTTGAATTCTCCAAATTATGCGCTTGTATAAATTATAAGTTACTTGAAATACTTTTTTTCATTTGTAATTCATTCACTCATTTATTCTTTAGATGTTATAGTACAAGGCAGTGGGTGAAATATTAAAAAAAATGACATGGTTCCCACATTCCAGTTGCTTGTGTTCTACTATCTCAGGTCTTTAAATAAAAATCATTATTATCATTACTTATTACATTATTATCATTTTTATATTATTAATGAGTATAATTCTAAAAACACACACACACTGCTTTTATAAAAGGTAAATGAAACATTCATTTGTTTGAACCATGTTCCTATGTATTCTGCAAAACTGTGGCTGAAGATATTATTCACAAGGCCATTCAATATCTTTCTGCAAAGATCTATGATATAAATCCCTGCTTCAATTTAGTTCCAGGAAAATAAATTTTTTAAAAAGAAGTCTGTGTGTTTCCTCTTGTCAGAAAGTGAAAGTTGTACGACTATGAGCTTTTCTTTTTATCTTAAGGCTAAGAAATGTAGGATTAGATGTATGTCCCAAGTTTAAAAATTATCTAAGTTATTTTGTTTCAAGTCCTGCTCTTTTTTGACAGATTATTATTTTATATTTAAACATCTTGATATAGTGAAAAAAATCATATGAAAATTCAAGGACAATGCAGATGATGAAATGTGAGTTCCAAGTATGATCTAAATGTAGACTATCTCCCAGAACAGTTATACACAAATGAAAAATCTTGGCCTGGTCACTATGTGCTCTCAAGAAAATGCAGGGAGGGAGGGAGGGAGAGAGAGAAAGAGAAAGAAAGAGAGAGAGAGAGAGAGAGAGAGAGAGAGAGAGAGAGAGAGAGAGAGAGAGAGAGAGAGAGAGAGAGCGCTTCTTGTAGTTTCCTGCTAGGTTAGCTTACCTCCTGTCTGAGTGATGACTTGAATGTCACTTGAAAGGGGACCATCTCCAATTGAGGTAAAAGCCAAGACCTTCACGGAGTAAGTTTTCTGTGGCACTAAGTTCCCAATAGTAGTGATCTGACTGTCAGCAACATTGTGTTTCATCCAGTTGTTGACATGCTGAGAAGGGTCCATGGTATAATACACCCTATAGCCTTGGATCTGCCCATTGGGTTCCTCAGGTTCTTTCCATTGAACCAAAATGGTGGTTGAACTCAACATCCGAGCCTGCACATCACGAGGGGCACTGGAAGGTGCTTGCTCCGAGGTCTGAGTTAAGACAGGCTCGCTGGGGGGACCTCGCCCAATATTATTGACAGCAACCACCCGGAATTCATAATCAGAGTAGGGGCTCAAGCCAGCAACACTGTAGCGTGTTGTTGCCACACCATCAATTTCTTTATAAGCTTCCTCGGAATTTTTAGGTTTGTGCTGGATGATATAGTAAGAAACCGGCTCAGGATTGCCTGAGTCCCACGTCAAGGTAATGCTTGTTGCTGTACTCTCTGTTACAACAGGAGTTCCAGGAGGCTTGGGCAAGGCTTAAAAAAATTTGAAAAAGAAATGAAATTAATTGACAAAAAATTCCCGTTACTTGCTTGATATTAGAACATCATATGAAATTTACCAAAGTATTTTCACAAGAACAAGAAAGTCTTAAGGAGGAAATAATGAGATCCAAGGTAAACATGAGCATAAAATATAAGAAGCTGGCAGGAATCGTAGAGATCAAATAATCTAATTTCTTCATTTTACAGATGAAGAAACTAAGGTCCATAAAGGTAAAGAGTCTGAGTAATACATAGCAGACCAAAGACTCAAACCTACAGATGCTGCTGCTGACAGCTGGAATTCCAAAAACCCTTCGAAATGCTAAGAATATTAGCAAATCACTATTAAACACTCAATACTGTTGTAGCTAACTATTCATTTCTGCATATTTATGACCAAAATACTTGGATATTCTATACTTACACATTAGAATATGATAAGTACATAATTAGTATATAACAGTACTTTTACATCTATATGATAGGACTTAGAGGATAATTTAATATATTTATATATAATATATATTTCTAGAATATATATAATATATACATGTTAATATATAATTTAACAAATAATAATTTATAATATAAATATAATTTAAATTATTGTACAGGTTCCAGTTATATCTTTGCTTTTAAGATATTGTTGACCATAAGTATCATTTATTTGATTCTGAGATCTGAGCTGGGAATGTAACACCTAATTTTATCATTGTCTTTCTAGACAAAAACTATACAATCACTTTATGATGTAATTTCCAGGAAAAACTTTGCCAAGGCACAGGAACTGCTTGCAATTAGTTTAACAGATGAACATCAGGAAGACAGAAGTGTTAGTAGCAATCAGAAGTGTCATTTGATTCCCAAATTGAAGTTTGTTCACACATCATATAGACAATGGACTAAAATCAATTACTTTTCCCCACTAATCAAAAATATCAAAAAACATTTATTAAGAACCTACTACATGCCAGGCACTATGCTAAACACTGGATACTAACAACAAAAAATATTGAGGATTAATTGAGGATTATACAGTACATGTCAATCTGGTAATGTGTCAAAAGAGAAATAATATGGAAAAAATTGCTATTTTTGATGTTTATTTTAAAGGACTTTATTGATCTCATTTCATGTCAATTCCGTTCTACCTCTTTTTTTTTCCTGAAGGACATCAGTAGTACTGAAGCATTGGCATATGAAAGAAATATTTTTTATAATTATGTGGACTATTATTTAAGCTTTATATAAGTGTTAGGGGTGGCTATTTAGTTGGGAAATACATTTAAAGAGATGTTTTGCTTAATATCAACATAAGTCAAAGTACACAAAAAGAATGTTTAGAAGTTAATTATTTTTCCCTAAAGTGCCTTATCAAGTTGCCTGATGACACCCAGAATGCAAGTAGAAAGCACCAACACATGGAATTTAACGTACCTTTGACTGTGATCTGTGCTATTGCTTCAATGACACCAAGGGTTGACATAGCGACACACGTGTAATTTGCTGACTGCCTTACGTCATTCAGCTCTAGGACATTTCGTCCTATTGGCATGTCATCTTCAGGTGTCAGATCTTCTGCCCCTAGCATCCATTTAACATACGGCATCGGTGACCCCACAGCAACACAAGTGATGTTAACACTCCCGCCTGGCATTATTTCGTGATTAGTAGGTGGGATAGAGAATCTGGGTGGGACCCGGCGAACTGGAACAAAACACAGAAAAAGACAATAAGGGATAAAGGAAGAGAGAAAAGAGAGCTTATTAAACACATGACATGCACTCTACAAACACAATTAAACAATTTAAACATATTTTGATTTTCAAGAAATGGACCAAAAAAAGAAGCATATATATAAATATAGAATACAGACCATACAAGTATGGTATCTGCACACATAAAAAAATAAAATTTATGTTTACTTGTTGATATCTTAGACACATTCATACAAAAGTCGATTCAGACCTACTAGGGCCCCACGTGACTAACTACATACTAACACAAACACCATGCATAAGATAAACACAGAAACATATACATGCATGCATATATATAATTATATATGCATGCATGTATATGCAAAGAAGGAAACTGGAGGACCAACAGCATGCTTGAGTTGAGTACCAAAACCAACTTCAATGCTGCGTACTTCCAGCTGATGTGAGTAAATGTGCTGGACCACATTGTCACATCACAGCCCTGGAACACATCACCTACAGTACACTGAAAGTGCAATTTGATTTGCTTTCAGACTCAAAGTGGATGCAGCCTCAAGACCTCACACTAACACTGAAATGGACATAGAAAAAAATATATGTATATACATATATATAGTCACTGGAGAAGAAAACAAGACAAAACCAGTAAGGATACTGGATTCAGTCATGCATGACATGCGAACGATGAAATCTTGAGACCCATGCTTAAGACAGTGGAGATGTGGTAGAATTGAAATAAAACATAAGAAAAAGTAGAAAAGATAATGTGGAAACATAAAAAAAAAGTGAAAGGAAGGAGAAGGAAATAGATGACACTGTTTGAGATTGAGGTTCAAAATAGGATAGGATTGAGAAAGAGAAGATATTAGATTAAGCTTATGCTGTTATAAAGCAACAAACACAAAAGAGGACCAACTGGGACCAGAAGCTACATATTTAACATTCAGGATTCCACTAGGTTCACATTTAAAGGAAACCAACACAAGCTACTATTTGAGCATATTTTTTCCAGCATTCATAATGAGGGCCAGTAGACCTAAAACATACAGTTGGGCATAACATACAGTAGTTAATATTTAAGCAAACACAACACCAATAAAATTATCAGGCAATAATCAATCAGTGTTCCTGCTTCAGTCATTTTATTTTTGTATACGTATGTGTGTGCCTGTGTTTGTTGGTAGTGCCAAAGATAGAAGGCATGAAAGAAACAAGTTTCCTCTTAGGCTTTTAAAGCCTAAAGAATACACTATATGTATTTCGGTAAGAGGGCCAAGAATTGTTAGAACGTGCCTTAAATACCCAGGGTGCAACGCAGGGATGAAGGGTTGGAGATCAGGTTCAAGGGGAAAGGAATACACAGCAACAACCACAAAAATACCCATCTCCCCAGTAAAAGATAAGAGAATGCAAAATAAATGATTTCTTCCTCTGAACCCTTTTATGCTGAATTTAAATTGAGATGAACCTCTATGGAGACAAGAGGGCTTCTTCTGATGGCCTCACAAATGAATGACAGGCATAGGAAAATTAAACTGAACAGAGCATGCCTTCATCAACCAATTTCCAGAGGCTTCACAAAGCAAGCAGGAACCAGTGTCCAATTTGTAGTAACAAGGAACATTTCAAAACCAAACTGACACATAGAGGAAAGTTTAGTCTTCATGCTTGGACTTGGGGGAGCAACTACAGGAATTCATGCCTTAGATAGCAGGCATCATCAAAAACAGGTTTGAAGAGAGGAGAAGGGGAGTGGGGCAAAAAGCAGGAACACTGACCCAGTTCACCAGATCTCACTCATCGTATTAGGAATTACACTTGACCATGCACCCAGGCTCATTCTCTCCCATCATGCATGGTAGGTTAGATACCAGCAAGCACCAGAAGCCATGACCGGGGCATTCTCTGATAAAACATTACATTAGCCAAAAGAAGGCCACAATGCAGCTACATTCATTTCATTTGTATTCTTTGTTATTGGCTTAATTAATAGTTTTGTAAGGTGGGTAAAAAGTAAAAAACACACCAACCTTCTCGCAGCTCTGAGGGATGTAGGGGGTTTGATGCAGAACACAATGAAATGAGGAAAGGAGAAAAACAAGGGAAACACAGAGAGAGTAAAAAGGCCATATCAAGGCTTTCAACTGCTACTTGAACATCTTTATTTGCTCTAGTTCAACCTTCCTCCCTCAATTTGAAAAGTTACCAATTTCTCACTGTTCTCCCGCCATTAGAAAGGATAGCTAGCATCATTTTGAAATTTTCCTTTGAAGAAGATACACATGCCTCATGCAGCATAGGAAGTCAGCATTTTGGAAAAAAGGATCAAGTGGTTTTTAAAGGATTGTAAGCAGGAAACGTTTTTCTTCATATCCTCCCACCCCAGGTTCCAAAAAGGAAGTAGAAAGGAAGGAAATACAAGATTCCCCACTACAATAATGACCCCTAACAAAAATTTCAAAATCAAGCTAGGTATCTCCTGAGGTTACCCACCCTTTAGTAAAGAGCTTAAAGGCATTTCCATTTTGGATCTCTTTCCCCCCACCCATATGAGGTTATACATATACTATATATCCATTAGGAATAAGAGCTTTTACATTTGACAGAAAGCTACAGGAACCAGCCCTTGAGAATTGTGGAGAAGATGAAGTAGTTCTTTCTAGTTGAAATCAAAGGAACAGCCTTGCATAGATTTAAAAAATTAATCATTTCTATTACTTTACAAGGAAATATGACTGTATCCTCATAATTCATACTTGTCCCTAAGACAAGTAATTTCTTTCTTAAATATAGCCAGTTCGTTACTGCCGTGGAAGTGACAACTTTCTAAGAAGTTAAATTTTTAAAATAGGCATACATAATATGTTTACAGGAAGAAGAAACAGAAAGAAAGAAGAAAGGAAGGAAATATATTTAATGCTCTCTGAATATGCTACTGCTCAACACTGGCAACCTTTCCCCTTTTAACTCCGTAGCAGAGGTCAGATACGCATCCCCTCAATGCTGAGAGTTTCACAGAGAGCTTATTAGTAAGTAGCACACCAAGCAATCAGTTTAGGGGTTTGAAAAGAAAACAAGAAAAACAACGAGAAACAAAAACCAACAACATCCAAAAATTTTTTAAAAAAACATCCCCCAAACAAAGCAAATGCAAAACTACAAAACACAGATTGAAATCAACGCAATAAAAGTTGGAATCAAGATGTAAAATGAAAGGATACTTACAAATGTCAAGTTATTAGACAGACTGGACCCCAAAGTTTTTTTTTTTAATCCTGAAACTCTATTTAGCAATCCCTATCCTCTCTATGCTATTTAAAAAGTATTGCAATGCTCACTATAAACACAGTTTGTTTAATACTGTAGTAAGTACTGTATAGACCCTGTGAGTGTCTTAACACCCCCTGTTCCTGAATGAAGATCAGATGCCAGGGTTATGTCATTCCTACCTCTGACATAAAGATTGGCAGGGGCAGAATAGCGAGTACCAGCGCTGTTGGTGGCAACACACTCATATTTTCCTTGGTCGGATTCTTCACTCAGTTCAATTTGGAGGGCGCCTGTATGGATATAAAATACATTGCCAAACAGGCGGTCAGAGAAGGCCTTCTCAGAGGACAACTCTAAACCCCTTAACAACATGAAAAGCCCTGAACGCGAAGGTCCACTCAACGTCGGTTCATTTTCTCGCTAAGGTGCACAGACAGAAAATGATGCGATGAAAAAAAACATAAATAGATTATTTTCTTTCAGATCATCAATACTAGTACAGGGAAACAAATTTCCACTTTTGAAACACAACTTCACTATGCAATTAACATTATTATTTCCTAGACTATTCAAATGAAGATGAGTGAGACTGCTTCAAGGAAGTATGGCTTTTAAATAAAACAAAAGATTAAGTTTTTTTTTGTTTTGTTTTGTTTGGTTTGGTTTGGTTTTATTATCAAAAGTGGTGCCAAAGATAGGTACTCTCAAAAAAAGCAGTTCTGGTTTTCAAGAAAGTCTTCTGCTGAAGAAAGCCAAAAATGAGCAGCAAGTACAAAAAGGCTGCGTGAAGTGGGGAAAAAAAAGAAACCACATTAGTCATTTATAATCATCAAAATATTCTTTAAAGAAACAAAACTCCCTTAAGACATGCAGATTTGTAAGAAAAGAAAGACGGTTTCCCATAACTTACAATCTTTTAAGTTAACATTTGCTGAAAAACAAAGAGTAGTTGAATTAGAAGACAAAAAAAAAAGTTAAAAAGCATGGTCTATGCCAATAAGGAAGAACCAACCAACCACTGCTCGAGAACCTCAGGAAGGTCCCCTTAAGACACCCATCAAAATCCACTAGTGGGATTAGCAGTGTGGTGTCACAAAACCCCAAGAAAAATACGAAACAAGAAAACACTGCATCAGAGTAGCAAAAGCCAGTAATACCACATACCACCAAGAATACTGAGTCATCAATGTTTTCCAAAGCCTGAAGAATAGAAAATACAAAAATCCAGAGACGAGTAAATCCAAGAAAAAAAAAAGGATGGGGGGAAGGGGAGAAACATGGCTGTCACATCTTAGGAAAGTGGGATCAGGTGGGGGAGGGGAGACTTTTTTTTATCATGGTTAAAGAAAAAAGAATCGCAGAACAAAATCAAAAACCCTTTCGAAAGATAAAGACAAAAAGAAGATATTTCCAGGTTGTCTTCTGCATGTCTGCAACTGTTCTCCAGACCACCTTGGCTTTGGTCCAGAACAAGAACAGCTAAGGAAGAAAAAAAAATGATCTTTTTTTTTTTCTCCAGTTGGACAAAAAAAAGAGGAAAAAAAGAAAAAGGAAAAAAGAAGAAGAAAAAGAAAAAAATAAAGAGAGGGACAGATGGTACGCTGTGACTGGTCTATGGCCAAAAGACCTGGATATGCTTTCTTTGAAGCATATCACAAATTAAATTATCTTTTTTTCAAATGAACAAAAAAAAGAGAAAGGAAAAAAGAAAATTAAAGGTCACAAGATGAGAGTCACTGATCATAACCAAACAGGACAAAGGAAAAAATAAAGATGATGGACATTTTTGCATGTTTTCTTTAAACAGGACAAAGATGAAAAGGATGAAAGGACAGAAAGAATGAGTAAGATCATTCTGTGAACGTTAGTTCAGCACTCTTACCTCTTATTGGTGTACCACCTGGGTGGATAATATGAATGCAAATAAGATTAGAAAGAAGAAGCATTAGTACGAGAAGAAGGAGGCTAGGGCTTTGGAAGAAGAAGCAAATTAGATTTACAGAATTAAATAAGGTCTTAAAAAGAAACTTGAATTACTATACTGGTAAAACAGGAATATATTAGATATTATTATTAGGTTATAAAAGCAAGTTGCATTGTACCACAAAAAGGCAAATGGCCCAATAGGGAGCATAGCCTGTCTGAAGATTAGCAACTGAATTCTTAGATCTTAGGTTATATCTACATAGGGTCCGAAATATATTGCATAGGCCTCATATGCATTTAAAAAGACTTAACAATAATAGTTTTTCAGAAAAAATACTGGCTAGTCTATTTAAGTGTATAGATAAATATATATATAGCTAAGCATATATATATATGTACTATATAGGATATACTGACAGCTATCTGGAAACAAACATTGCATTTGAGGTTATATAATGCAATTTCTGTACTACATTTACGGGATACTTGTGTACTGTTTCTGCTAGACAAGTGTTTCTAGGACAACATTTCTGTGGAGGTGTGTGTGTGCGCGCCACTAGAGATCTGGTGACTACACTGACTGTTAGTAAAATGCATGCCATGCATTTTAATAATTAATAATAATAATATTATCATAATATTCTGAATATGGAAATTAGTGGGGGGTGAAGTGCGCTTCAGAACTAAGCACTTACCAATAGATTCTGGAGATTTAAATACGGAGAGAAGAGAGACAGCATAAAAATATTATTATATTCCTTATAATTTGGCACATAAGTTTTCAGAGTTAAAGCTTTATACACTAAATAATCTATGTCACATGTGAATAATTAATTCGTAATTTACAGTTACAGGTCAATCTACACAATTCTGCTGACAACAAGCAAAGAGGCAGTTAACAAGACGGTTTAACATCACAGGACAGGTCAAAAGCTGAGAATTCTGGGAAGACAGGCAGTTAAGAACTATTCTACACCAATATTATTAGTACTAATGCCAAGGTTACAGCTTATTATAAGTCCCCACGACATTGTCTGGAGATGGGTCTTAACACTTAAGAAATTTAGAAATACCTTTTTTCCCCCCTCTAATCTAAAGAGAACCAAAGAATATACCTGGGGACTGGGGAAAAAGGGAGGGAGAAGGAAGGGCTAATGGGGAAAGGGCAACGGGCAAAGAGAGAGAGAGAAAGAGCGAGCAGAGAAAGCTGGAGTCTACACCAAAGCAGGCTTCTGTGTAGATCCAGACACTGGGGGGGGGGAGGGCGGGGGGGTTCAAAAAGCTTTCACGTGGGCGCACACTACTGTGGCTAATATGTTAGAAAATTCTTGTTCAAAGGGGGAAAAGGCCCCTTGCTTTCATGGATTATAACAGAACTTTAAATAATATATCTGGTTACACACATGGCGGGGAAAATCTGTGTTTTATGTATTAGTAAGTAGAAAGAAGATGTGTCCAAACTTGCTAAGCTTTGGAGGGTTCAAATATGGAAAAGATAGCACAAACCACACTTTTTATTAATTTGTTTTTAGAGTCTAATATGAAAGATTTGGATTGCAATGAAAATAACCATTGGTACTCCTTGCAAGTTCTGAATGAAGTCCAATGTTGAAATAAATTTGTCAAAAAAAAAAAAAAAGAAAAGAAAGAAAGAGAAAAAAAATGAATTCACCAAATACTGCGAAAGAGCAGTTAAAAGAAATTATCAAAAAATACAGTCACAGCAGTGAGCAAGGTGGAATAAAAAGAAGCTACGAAACAGACAGAGAAAGAGAGAGAGACAGACTCTGAAACAGGCTATGACAACATCACAGAAATGGACAACACATTAAATAACAGAGAGAAGAGGAAGAAAAATCATTACCTAAAATTAAATTAAAAGAAAATAATAGTGAAAGGGGGGGGAAAGTCTCTAGACATTAGTTGAAACAGTAACAAGACTCTACCTGATCGTAACTGTTTGATGCGTCCATTGTTGTTACTTGTGTCCACAGGCAAGAAATCTTTGAACCAAGTGATTTCTGGATCTGGATTACCACTGGCTGCACAGAGCATAGTGGCTGTGCGAGTACGCTCAACCACCTTTAACTGTGGGCCCATGTCTATGGTAGGGAAGCCCCGGGGAATCTGATCCTCTGGAACACAGAAAAAAAAAAAGACAAATATAGATTGAACAAACACAATTCAACAAGACTTAATTGTAGAGATCCACTGATATGTATTCATTGAATTTCCCATCCTGATCACAAAGTATAGAAAGACTTCACCTTCCTAAGATTACTGAAGCTTAGCCTCTGGGTTCTAAGATGAATGAGAGATGGCAGAACCCACTGTTCCTTTTATGGGGATGGGGAGAACCTCAGCTGAAGATTGCACTTGAAGCTTAATAGGTAGCAGAGAAAAAGAATCAGGAGGAGACTGGTCGGTAGTGTAAGCAATGAATACAGAGAACCTCCAAGTATTTGAAGGCGTAAGCATCCCTGTAGCACTGGAGATCTGAGATGTCTCTTTACAAATAACCTCATATATACCCCTCTATATATGTCCCTGAGTATGTTTTTCCTATGTATGTAAATTTTTTATTGTTTTTTAGTGGCTAACCTGGAAATTTTGGATTTTAATGGAAATAACCATTAGTACTCCCACTTACGTACCCCTCAGGCATGTTCTTTATGTATGTCCATTTTTTCAATTCATGGTGTTTATACTTGTGGAAAGAGTGACATCCATTTTTTAAGGAGGTATGGTAGCCTACTGCTTTTTTTTAAGTGGCTGAGATAATTCAATGCCTTTACTTTGAATGAATAGAGTTCTCTTATTGACTTGTGAGAATAAATATATACAACAATTAATAAATAATACAAACAAATAATTGGTGGAAGCTGATGATCAATAGGTTCATTAGGATGAAAACAAGCAACATAGAGTAAAAATAGGGAAGCGTTTCTGGGGTAATTTTTGTGACAAAGTGGTACCTCAAGAATAAATAAAATATGAACAGATTAGGATGGGACACATTAAAGATCCAATCAACGTATGCTATGAAAATTTGGTGAGAGAAATACAAATTTGGGTTGTATAAAAAAGGGCTTTAAAGAGATTTAAGGGGATTAAAGGGATGGGGAAGGAATATATTCTGGGTTTGGAGAACAGAAAGCAGACACAGTGAGGTAGGAAACAACAGGGTGGGTGGACAACTAGGTAATGCAGTTTGGATGAAACGTGTGTCAAGGGTAGTTATGTTAAATAAGGCAGAAAAAGTCAGAGGGACTTAAATGCTAAGTTAAGGAATGTGCAATTTATCTTACAGGCAATAGAGGGCTAATGAAGGTTTGATGTCACTGTTGTAAGTAGAAAAGTGAGTAGAAAAGGTAAGACATGGAAAGATATTTTTACCAGCTGCATGCTAGATAGACTAGAAAAGCGATGCCGAATTCTGACATAGTAGAGCCTGGAACCCAATTAAAATTTAATTGACAGTGGTTTAATAAACAAAATACAAATACAACATAGATAATGTTAATTTATGATTTTCTACATCAATATATGGAGGCAGGAATTCTTTTCTGTTTAAATCTGGAACCACTGGTCTACAACATTAAGAGATTCAAGGCAGAGAAAATAGTAGCTTCTTGAGATAATTTTTCCTTCTCTTAAGGTACTCCCACATTCTTAAAGGTTAACAAATAATACCCCCCCAAAAGTCTAGAGCCTTCTTCCTCCCACACCATCTAAAAGACAATTTTTTTAGTTCTTTCTCACCATTCTCCCATCAAAACATGATTTCAGGTCTTGAAATATTACAATTAAACAATGTCCCAGGTATATTCCTAACTCATGACAGTTGACTGGCAGTGGGTCTAGCCAAGAATTTTTAAATCAGACTCTTGTGTAACCACTGGAGGAACTGAGATAGGTACACTAAAGTTATGCAAAATTGCAATTTGGACAAGACACAGAGTGAACACTTTTCTTCCTCGAAAGAGCTGTGTGAAACCTTTCAGGATTCAAAAACACATCACAACTTCCATTCAACCAATGACAGTTAGAGTAATTAGATGAATTTTCTTTTACCATCAACTTTGTTGTACAACTAGGCTCTAAATAGTTTGAATAGTGATTCCCTCAAAGTTCTTGCATTACTTGAATTTGTACTGCCTATTTACATTGGGCTGGAACCAACGACCATATTTTACATAATTATACCTTTCAAATATATATACATAGCTACTTCAGTTCATTCATTTATTTGCACTAATCAAGACCTAGTGGCAAGACTTGCAGAGAGACATAAATTCTACCATGGGAAGTGTCAGCATCATCCCATGAGAATTGTTTTTTCATTTTGTTTCTTGCATGTGCTTTCCAGTGTGTTTGAATGGAAACTGTATTCTAGAGGCTGGAAGCCAGAGACCTGATTTAGTCTCTGACAACTTCTGGTGATCTGGCCTTAAGTCACTCATATTTCTGAATTTCAAGGTCTTCTTTTGTCAAGTGAGGATGATTACACTTGCAAGACTTAACTTGCAGATTTCTTGTGAAGATTTGCCTGCTAAAGTGTGAAGTGCTATATTTGCTTGAGTTTTATCATTCTAAATGCTCATACTTTAATAGGTTGCAGATCATCTGAGGGGCTGCCCTGAACCAGTGCAAGACACAGTCCTTCCCCTCTTGTTCTGTGCTATTTGTGTCTATGTCTCTTTATAAACCCAACACAATGGAGTTCTACATCATATTCATTTTTTATAAATTTATTACTTACTTTTAATTCTTTTTTTTAATCTTGAGTTCCAAATCCTCTCCCTCTTTCTAACTCTCTAGCTTTCTAGCTCTCCCCCACCCACTGAAATGTTGAGCAATACATCAATTATACATCTAAATCATGCAAAACACATTTTCATAATAGCTATGTTGCAAAAAAGCAAGAAAAATAAAGAGAAAAAATTAAACTTCAATTTTCACTCAGAATTCATCAGTTCTCTCAATATGTGGATAAAATTTTTCATCATGAGTCCTTTGAAATTATCTTAGATTACTATATTGATCAGAGTAGCTAAATCTTTCACAGTTGATTATCATTACAAAATGATCTCCTGGTTCTGCTCACTTCACTCTGCATCAGTTTATAGACACCTTCCTAGCTTTTTCTGAAACTATCCTGCTCATCATTTCTTATAGCATAATATTTGGATTCAATTATATAGCACAACTTGTATAAAGGTACCTCAATGATGGGAGAATTTCCAATTACTTGCCACCACAAAAAGAGCTGCTATAAATATTTTTGTACTTAAAGTCCTTTTCCTTTTTCTTTGATCTCTTTGGGATATAGACCTAGTTAGCAGTGATATTGCTGGGTCAAAGGGCATGCACAATTTTATAGCTGTTGGAACATAGTCCCAAATTGTTTACCAGAATGGTTGGACCAGTTAACAACTCCACCAACAGTGCATTAGTGTCTCTGTTTTTCCATATTCCCTCTAACACTGTCATTTTCCTTTTCTATCATGTTACCCAATCTGATAGGTGTGAGGTGGTAGCTCAGAGTTGTTATTTGCATTTCTCTAGTCAATAGTGATTTAGGGTACTTTTTCATGACTATAGATAACTTTGATTTCTCCTTCTGAAAAATATCTGTTCATATACTTGGACCATTATCAACTGGGTAACTGCTCTTTTTTTAAAAAATAAATTTGACACAGTTCCCTACATATTTGAGGAATGAGGCCACCATACTCTTTTAACGTAATAAAATGATTATCATACTTATCCAATCTTCTTCATAGAATTATTATGAGTACCAAATTAACATCTATGGTAGCAACACAGTACTATAAGAAGCAATAAAAAAAAAGAAATTCAGAAGATTTTGGGAAGACTGATATAAACTGAAACAAGTCAAAGAAAATAGAACAATGTATAGAATGATCACAGTAACATAAATGAGAACAGTAAAATGTATCATAATTCATATTAAAGGCCAAGACCAATCTGGTTACAGAAGGCACATGAAGATGTCCACTTCCTGCCTCTAGGCAGAGATAGACACTACAGATGTAGAATGCGGCATACATAATCAGATGCAGCAGGTCGGATGCTTTTATGCTTTCATATCTCTTCATTACAAAGAATTCTGGTAAGAGGCATTACTGAGACATAGCAGCATCAATAAAACAGTTTTTAAAAAGAAGGCAAATATGATAACTCATGTGACAACACTTTGTACATTTTAAGACTAAAGAAATATATATATATACATGTGTGTGTTCACCCTTCGTTGCCAAAGAAGACCGTGCCATCAGAGAAATGATGACATGACTTGCACTTGACTTTGTTTTGAGTGAGGGAGGGCTGTGCAGGTCACCAGCCTCACTTTTCCTCCAGAGCCATCTGAATGCAGTGACCAGATATTCATCAGGATGACTAGAGATGACCCAGGATGAGGCATTTGGGGCTAAGTGACTTGCCCAAGGTCACACAGCTAGTGAGTGTCAACTGTTTGAGGTGAGATTTGAACTCAGGTCCTCCCAAGTCCTACACCAGTGCTCTATCCACTGCACCACCTAGCTGTCCACATACATATATAAATACACACACACACATGCACACACACACACACACACACACACATAGAGAGAGAGAGAGAGATTATCTCTAGATAATTAAGTGATAAGCTATACCTTTGTGACTGATCTATTGAATACAGTTCTGTGGATTATTTGAAACTCTTCTATATCCACTTACAATCTTTTAGTCCTATAACTACAATAGCTACTCTGGAATTTATAGATAAGAATGGCCTATGGGAAGAGACCCTAAAAATGTACACCAACATATGTATGCATATAATATATTCAAAGAGAATCATAAGATCATTTTTCTTAGAGCTGGGAAGAGCTCTTGAGATCATATAAGTCAGAGGTGTTCAACACAGGGCCAACTGGCACTGTGTCCTGCAACACTCCTGATTTCGGTGTGAACCAGAATAAAATGTAATTGAGAAATATTTAACAAAATAAATAAGAATACCAACAGAATACAGAAAATATTAATGTAGTCTTCTAAGTCAATATGTGGTAACAGGGAACCATATATATGGAGAGAGAGAGAGAGAGAGAGAGAGAGAGAGAGAGAGAGAGAGAGAGAGAGAGAGAGAGAGAGGCAGGGAGGGAGGGAGGGGGAGGGAGGGAGAGGGAGAGGGAGAGGGAGAGAGGGAGAAGGAGAGAGAGAGATTGATTAGTGGCTCCCTTTTAAATTTATTTTGATACCACTGATTGTTCAACCCCCTCTCCCCTTTTACAGATGTGAAAATTAAAACCCAGAGATGCTAAGCAATTTGTCCAAGGTCACAAAGGTAGTTATTGGCACGAGAGGATTTTGATCCAAGTCCTTGACCCTAAATCTCATGCTCTTCTTAATGTCCTATTCTGATTCCTCAAAGACAAGAGTCAGAAATTATTCTGAAATTATAAATCTAACCAGAGACTCCCTTTCAAGGCAACAAAAATTAGTGCAGAGAGATACCTAGGAAAGCAGGTTATGTTAATCATAACAATCTATTCCATTTGAATTTCATCAGGCTGTTCTTTATGACTATAAAGGTTTTGTCAGTGTTTTTACATCTACGTAGCAGCTTTAATATTACTTGAAAAAAGAGGAAAAAAGATCAATAGCTGCTATTCCATGCAAGCTATATCATCAAGCATCTTGCCCAGCAGCTATTGACACACACTGCTTCAAAGGATAAAAATAACGTACTTGGAGTAGTCCAATGGCAACTAAATTACCTTCTTCACCTAGAACTGAGGGATATTTTCAAGGAGACTTCGCGAAGCTTATAGATTTTGTTTGTTTCACCTGATTCCCCCCTGCATCCCCCCCAATTCTCCCCCCTCCAGTTATTGTTTAAAACCTGATTCAAATTCCCCTCCTCTAAGAATTCTGGGTAATGTTTTTTCCTGTCTTGGACTTCGCACAGATCAATAAATCAACAACTGAGGATCAATCCAAAATCAATGAGCAATAAGAAAGCACTTATTAAATACTTTTCGAAGTGCCTGGCACTATGCTAAGCATCAGAGATAGAAGGAAAGGAGAAAATAACAGTGCCTTTTCCTCTCATCGCTGCTATTAAGCCACATTTAAACTGCCTTTATGAATTTATTCTACTTTCATTTGCACTACAGTTTTTTTGTGCCATATCATATTAGACTGTAGACTTTAGGAAGGCTACAACTTTACTTCAATTAAACTCTTTCTCTCCCTCACTGCCTAGCAAAGTGCTCCGCAAATTGTAGTAAAAATTAATGTTTGAAGACAGACTTAGAAATGAGTGATTCTTCTGTCACCTCTTCACCATTCTGACTTCTTCACTGCATTAGAAAGAAGTGCTCAGGGAGCAAAGCTTATTTTGTATTTTTGCCAAATTCATGGACCACTGTCACTAAAAATGTTATGATACAGAATCCAATTTTTTGCTAAAGACATTCCTCTCCATAGTAAGCTCAGTTAGCCCTTGGATAGCAGACACAGTGATAATAGTGGAGTCCATCCTGGAAGCCTTTTCAGTTCAGTGGGACCTACCAAAACTGACACTCCATGGACATAACCAAGATCACTTTCACAACAAGAAAGTTTGTTGAATCAGATTGAATCACTTTAAAAACCTAGTTAAGCCTATACAGTTATATCAAAATAGCACTTTAGAGATGCCGGGATGATGCTATGATACCTCAGGGTCTATTGTCTCCCTTAGGCTACTTAATCGCTAGCAACGTGAACGTGTATAAATATTGTTTTAGCAGTCACTATTTCTCAACTGGATTTGGATCTCTCTTGAAGTGCCACAATATCTGCCACCCATCAACAGCAAGTGTCAAAGGCTTGGATTGTCGGGCCACTTGCTCTAGGCTCTTACCAAAGAAATTTAGATTTAATAACCATTTATAAAACGTGAAGCCTTTACCTTGGGAATCCCTGACAAGGTCTGACTTGTGACATACAGAAAAACACTCTAATGCATTTGTATGACCTCTCCTTCCCTTCTAGGCTCATAAAGAACACTCCAGAGCCCCTTTTTCATACACACAAGTGCATAACAAAGATAATCTATCTTGCATACTAATAGAAGAGAGTATGTAAAGAGCTTTCCTTTCTTATTTTTAATAAGGGTAATTAAATTCCATCCGTCCCCCTTATGCACAGAACCTCTTTCAAAGCACCCTCTTCATTAAATTTTCATGAGAAACATCACAATGTAACAGATTCAAATAGTCAGAGCTGTTATACTTTGACAGTTGTGGCTTGTTTCCAATTTGGCTGTCAGGTATTTGGCAATAAAACCTAGTATTCCACATAAAACGGACTGGAGAAATAATGAAATTTCTAATTGGAATGCTTATCTCAGTGGGTGTAGTTTATAAGATGTTAATTCCTTCCCCCCCTTTAAATTTATTAGTGATTTGTACAAAAGTATCTCAAATATTTGATAGCTTCATGCTTGACAGATCCTCGTGTCTGGGCTCTGGAGACTGGGGAGTCTAATCGATACACTGCTGTATGTTGACCACATAAACTGGGCGGGGTAGGGGGGGAAGGACAGCAATCCAAAATTAACAAATTGTCAATACGCTGGTAACTTTAAACTTCTACATGAGGTGGAAAGAAAAAAAAATTGTCCTATTCATTAATGTGCTCATTAAGCTTTTAACTGCATTACTTACCACTGTTCCATATTAATATTCAATCATGCTGAATTAGCTACTAATTCATCAACAATTTAAATCAGACTTGACCTTCACAAAACCATTTGGTCTGTCGTTTGGAGAGGCCATTAAAGGGCAGATTACTTGTACTTGTGCTTAGTGAATCAGAGAAGTAATACATATTTTGTTTGGAATGGCAGCTACAGTAGACCTGGAAATAGAGCACATTCTTTGACTCTGTTCAGTGTCTTAATGGTTTATCCTAATATTGGGTTCCACATTCCATTAAAGGAAAGAATAAAAAGGTGTGTCAACGTTTTGTTTTGTTTTTCCATTAAGTTGTCATTACTGTAAAACTTTTGACAGTATTCTGACCTGATTGGAAAACCAGTGAAAAGTAGTGCACAACATCCAGAATGGAGATAAGAGCTATGGGATAATTTTGCAGACTTTCATGGAGATTCAAATTAAACTAATATTTATGAGTATGTTCAAAACATTGAACTAAAGGCTGAGGTAGGTACAAAGTTTAGTAAAGATATACTCCCCTCTCTGCTTTAAGGACTTTCCAGCCTAGTAGGGGGTTGAGACACATAAATAGACAATTAGAATATGTAATAAAGCATGAAAGTGTGTTAGCTACAAAACAAAATGATTTGCTGGGTCTCAGGGAGAAGGTACTTACAAGAAGAAGCCATCAGAGAAGGCTTCCTGGAACAGGCAGTATTTTTAGTTTTAAAAGGGTGGATAGAAATTCAGCAGCTAAAAAAGGATAGTGAGGTACAAGAAACAGAATGAAGGCAGACGAGGAGACAGGATGGAACAGTATATGTTCCGGGACATGGAGCGGTCCACTTTGGCTGGAGGACACAACGGGTGAAGAGACTAATGAGACGTGAAGCTGGAAAGAGAAGGTAACTGTAAAAGAACAAAGTGGTCCCTCTAATAATTTTCACAGAGTGGGCTCCACTGAATTGCTTTACAGTGACCTTTCACCAAAAAACTTAATAAATGTTTGTTGAATAAATTGATGGATTATTCTGGTCAACCATGGTGCCATATTTTCTGCTGTCTCCTCTAGATTAGCATCAGTTCTGTTTGCAGAGAAAACATTCATGGCTTATCAATAGCCAAGCACTTCCCCATCAAAGACCTGGCAAAGGAACTTGGAAAGTGAGATATAATTTATCCTGGAGAAGTTGTAGCAAAGAATAGGAATTTTTATGAACACTGATGACTTTAATAAATACCAAATAGTTGGGGGTTCCTCTTATTCCTGAGTGCACATATAAGCCTTCAGTGAGACCTTTTACACATAATAGTTCTAGAGTTACGCTAAAAAATGACTAAGTAGTTAATGTGCATTGACTTGGCAAGACCATGCCTGGTCATACATTTCAAGAAAGGAGACAATAAAAATGTAGGTCCACTGAAATATTCATAGCAACCCTCTCTATGGTAACAGAAATCAGTAAACAAATTGAGTGCCCTCTGATTTCAGAATAACTTAAAAAAATTCTATGAATATATATGTCTAATATTTTTTACTTTAATATAATATATATGATTATAATATATTATGAATATAATGGATTTTTATTGAACATAAGAAATGATGACTATAAGCAACTGAGAGAAACATGAGAAGATTTGTATGAACTGATTCAGAGGAAAATAGGTCAAATCAAAAAAACAATATATCATTACAAAAAATGGAAATATCTGGAAAAAAGAACATGATCCCTACATGGATCAAAAACCAATGAAAATCCCTGAGAGCAAATAATGCCTTCCTCATGATGAAAATTAGAGGAATATGAGGGAAGAACATAGTACATAATGTCAAATGAATAAGTTGTTTTCTGCCTAATTGTTTTTCTTTGTCACAAAGGAGAGTTCAAGTTGGGGATGGAAAAGATTGATGTACAGACAAAAGGCATCAGTAAAATGTAGTAATTTTTAGGAAGGAAGAAAATTAAGTCGCCCTCCCCAACTTATAATAGGTTTAAATCTTAATTTTTTGGTAAACTCCTTGAGGACAGAGATCAACCATAGCTTCTTTTTCTTTTGCAGTTTCCCATGAGACCTCTTGGTAAAAAGCACACACTCAAGAATTACTTACTGAAGTCCTCTCCATCCACTTTGATTAATCCTGATTTCTCCCATCTCTGAACTTCTCTCATAGACTGCAATTCAGCTAATTGCTTGCTAATTATTTTATGTGTCTGACTTTGTGTCTCAGACTAGATAAACATTTATTAAAGTGAACCACGTAATGAATAGCAGGAACTCTTCCCTAAATTCCATTCCATCTCCCTTTTGCCTAAGAATTGCTCTGTTTCCTATCTTTTCTTCCTCTAATTTTACAAGAGAACAACACTTCTTGCTTGTGTTGCCAAATGTATTGCCTTGCTTTCTGGGTCTGGCATTTACTTTATCATTTAGCCATATAATATACCAACATGAGTCATTTTACAAGGTGATTTATGTCTCCTTCATAAACTAGCTTTTAAGGTTTTATTCTTTTGTGTGTTTTGAGTTGAAACAAGCACTCTTTTAAAAACTAAACAGATGGAAATCATCAGTTACATCAAGGACAATATGGTACAGTGAGAAAAGTCATAGATTTCAAGCCAGAAGCCCTAGGTTTGAATCTCAGCTCCACTATTTATTGCAGGAGAGACCCTAGGAAGCCTCTCTAGGTGTCATTTTCCTTACCGGTAAAACAAGAAGGAGAAGGTTGGTATGGATGATTACTAAGGTCCCTTCCAGTTCTAAATCTGATGATTTTATTTATTCCTGTAAATGTGAGGATGACCATTTACTATTCTAATATACATAAGATATGGTCATAATTCAATATTCTATTTTCTACTAGCTTTCCCTTTTTGAGAAATTAATGCAATTCATATGGCATAAAATAAGGACTTCAGATGCCATTCTACTCATCGTGTCTAGGTAGGTAGGATGTCAGTAAATGATCCTTGTCATAGGTGGGTTAATGCTATCTGAAATAAATATACAAACCAAAAACCTGAAAAACATGATAGAGAAAAAGCTAGGTGGGTCCCTCAGGCCAGCACGGCACATCCTCTTTACAGTTATTTATTAAAGTCTTCCTTTTTCAAAAAGATCTTCCTGAGGTTATCTCTTCCATGAAGTTTCCTCCTATTCCCTTAGGGTAAAGTGTTTTTCCCCTATCAAAGTTGTTCTAAGGATTTCATTTGGATTTCTTCTTTACCTCATTTTACCTTGTATTATACTTACTTGTGTACATGTCATTAGCCTCCTATTTAAAAAGAAGCTCCCTGAGGGCAAAGTTTAGTATTAAGACTATAGATGGAGAGACAGAAGGAACCTTAACAGTCACCTGGTTAAATCCCTTAATTTTCCCAATAAAACCTGAACCCCAGAGAGGACAAATGATTTGCCCAATGTTACAAAGGCTATATATAGACAGCAGAAACAAGGTTTGAATCAAAGTCCTCTGACTCCAAATTCACTGTAACTTGTATGAGGCTGCAGTAAAATATAGAGAGCCAAGAAAGCTAATGCCATCACATATTATGTTAAGAAGGGCTAAACTGCTATATACTTCCCTGATCAGAACACATCTATAGTAATGGTTTCACTTATGGGTTCCTCACTTTGCAAAGAACAGACATAAACTAAAGAGCAACTGCCAGAAGCCAATGAAAGGTCCTAGCTTCATATCACACTATGAAGAGAAAGAACTTGTCATGTGTAACTTGGAGAAAAGCAGTCATGGGAGATTAGCTTTAATCAAGCATTATATGTGTTTTTAAGATCAGGCATTATTATTATTGATTCTAAAAGGAAGAGTGAGGAGCGATGAGTAGAAGTTGAACAGGGGCAAATTTAGGCTTAACGTAAGGAAAAATTTCCTATCAATTATGGTCATCCAAAAATGGAATGGGCTACCTTAGGAGGTAAACTTTCCCTGAGTGGAGGTCTTATTTAAAAGACACACAGACACAGACACACAGACACACAGACACACACACAGACACACACACACACACATACACACAGAATGGCTGCCTAAAAAGTATGTTGTAGGGGAGATTCATGTTCTAGCACATATTGGAAGAGATGATAGCTAGGTACCCTTTCAGCTCTCAAATTCTATGATTCAGGATATAGTTTTGTAACTCCTGAATGAATAATTATTAACTGAATCAAATAAAATTTAATTTCTCATTGCCATTATTCAATTATTAGAACAGCCATATACTTAAGTAGTCAAATTAACAAAAAAAATCAGTTACTATTGAACTTAATACTGATTTACTTCCTATCAGTGAGTTGAGCAAAAGGTCTCCGATAATTGGTGATCAAAAACTTGAAAATGATGCAAACAAGTTTCATTCACTTTTCTTTAAGGAAATCAAGATATATTTGTGGTGTGAGAATATTTTCTCACACACTTAGAATAAGCAAGGCCTGTAATGACATATGTCTTTTTTATGGATTAACTGACAAGAAAGATATAAAGGGGGATGCATATCTTATATGATAGTGAAGTTTATCTTTCATGAGAACTTAAGACATTTATGGATAATATATAGGAGAAATATGATGGATATTCCTACTTGTAGAATGTATAATGTCTCAGAAATGAAGGTAAAAGACTTTATACTTTTTGATTCAAAAGGTCTACATTATGATTAATATAATCTGGGATTCAAATGACTCTATCCATCACATTCTGTCCCAGAGTTCCAAAGTACTGACTAAAAGAAGATTCTTAAGTATGACATTATCCTGTGAGTGAAAGAACATACCTGACCCACAATAAAGGGTAATATGAAGAAAAATTCTGCTCATGCCCTCTCAAACAGAAAATGTCTAAACATGCAGAGGGCTTCTTTATGACAGAATACTCTTTCTAAGTGAGAGTTCTTCAGAGCTTACAAAACATGCATATTTCTTTCTTTGACTCCAGAATTTAGGACCTAAGACATCTCAAGTAGTATAAATGAAAACGTAATTCATGCTTTCTTGTAATTTGTTTCCATTGACCTCCAATAAAATTTGTACAATTATACTTTTAACACTCAAAAGGCAAAAAAAAAAAATAATAAAGCCTTCCTTAGTTTATGAAAGGTGTTTCTTACACAAAATTCTTCATATAATGGAAGGATGAAACATGACCTTGTGTATCAGGAATATCTGCCTTAAATTCCATCTCTGAAGAATACTGTCTATGTAATATTAGGTAAGTTACTTATCTTTCCCAATATGCCTAAACAACTTTCAGGACTGTAAATTGTAGACCCAGGTTCCAATATTCACTGGGTGAGGGAGCTACCTTACGGGGAGCTGTCTACATCAATAAAACCTCAACTATGGACTAAGACATAGCTCTAGTTTTAGTAAAAACTCCATGTGGTCATGACTTAAAGAAACAAGATGGAGAGAGTGTTCACATAATCCTTTTTAAAAAATCTTGTTTAGAATGGTAGCATTATCTATTTCAAAAAGGATACTAATCAGAAAGGTGTAGAAATACTTTGCTGGAAATTATAAAAAGCCTACTAATGCTAAAGATCTTGGGACAATATGGCTCTTCAAGATAAATAATTTTTTCACCTCACGTTCACATAAGACAGTGGCAGATCATGACAAATGGGTCAGGAAAAAATCATATTCTGGGTAGTGGCAGATACTTAACAAAATTTAGTCAATAATCTGATGCACATCCAATGATGGAGAGCCAAAGTTCACTTCGTCGATAGAACAGTACTGAGGAACTTATGTTATGCCAACACCACTGTAAGCAAGTATAGAATAAAAATAACTTGTTCATGCTTACACTCCACTATGTCAACAGGTTTATGATACAATAGGTGTTGATATTCTCTCTACCAATGGAAATATCTCTTCCACCACTTCTTATCTTGTGAGATTCTTGTCCAAGTATTTCTGCAAACATTCCACACAGCATTTACCTTGTGCATTAAAAGCATTTTGCTAATTTAAAAAAAATTCCTGCATTTCAGTGAATTTGCCCATTAGCATTTCATATTCAGTTTTAGCATTAGTAAAATTACTCAGGCAGTATTTAGTAGGTTAGATTAGAGAGGAAAAACACTGGCGACACCAAAATTAGTCAAGAATCTTTTACCACAGTCTAGGCAAGTAGAGACGACGGTGTGATCTGGTTGGGATAGGAAATGGTCAGAGACAATAGATGTCACAGAATGAAAAATGACAGTTGGCAATCGTTTGGATACCACCATGTTTTTGAGTCAACTACCTTTCAGAATAAAACTAAACCATCCAAAAACAAATTAGAGACATTTTCCTTTCGACATTACAGATACTAAAGACAAATGGCTGGAAATAAAGTTTATTATTTCAAAAACAGTGTAAATAAAGCTTTTATTTTCACTATTCCAGATGGCAGCAGGATATAATTTGCACTGTTTTGACATCATGACCATATTATTCATAATCATTCTTCCTACAACTGAATTGAATGAAGGACTGAAAACAGAAAAATAAAAAGAGGGGAAATAAAAGCTAAATCAACGTTTTTCCAGCAAAGTTGGGCTTTCGGGCCATCATCTAAATTGTTACGCATATGAATGAAATCTGAAAAAAAAGCCTACACAAACAAAGCAGTTTCTAATTATAAGCTAAAGGCTACTCAGAGTTGGAAATAAATGATCTAAAGTATGAGAATGCTGCCAGTTAATAAACATTATTTCCATTAGAATTTTTAAAAAGGATCTGCAAAGAAAGTAATTATGACCAACAAAGAATGGATCCTGATTCTAGGGGCCTCTGTTCCAAATTATTATATCCAGATGGAAAGTGTTTTCGAGCACGCCTATAAATCAGGAAGACAAAAGGCTTCACTTGAGAGTAGGTCAAGGTATTCGTTGGGGGTCATAGTAGGCTACAAGGTCTCCAAAGATTTCTCATAGATTCTGGTCAATTACGCAATGCAAGAATAGAAAATTGGACATTGATAAGCTGATGAGAGACTCATTAACAGCTGCTAAATATTCAACATACTTAGCAGCTGCCCATAGAGTATTTTGATGTGAAGCATGCATTAAAAAAAATATTCTTAGCACATTGAGGAGGTGGTAAGGCAGCTTCAGTGCAAACTAAAACAAATTTGTTTAGTAGCATTATATGCAATGACACCATAAATTGCCAAGCAATGTCTATGTAGCAGAACACAAAAGCACTTAGGCTAAATTATCATTTGTATGAATGTTGTAGCTGAGATTTCACATTACATTAAATCATTTAACATTCATTGTTATTTGCATTTGGCCTTAAACAAGTCTTCTGTTATAATAAATGAGCATGCCCTATATGGTCCAGAATTAGATAAATTCACTGGAAAATAAAATGAGGCACCACCTCATTCCAATACTTGAGTACATGCCATAATGGTCAGGAATTTTTCATATGGACTACAGTCAGTCATTTTCCCATTTTTACTCACTGCACAGAAGCACAATGCTAACTTCCTGGCATGACACAGAATCTAATACATTATACTTCAAAGAAATCATTCATTATAGGTTTGTAGGACTGTTTGATTATTACACAAATTAGGTACCTTCCCCTTTGCACCTCCTGAAAACTTTGGGGGAATTCAGAGTTGTGAGAACTCTCATTGATTAGTCAGTTTCCTTTAATAGTAAAAGCTACAATAATTAGCATTTAAGGAGTATCTGCTATGTGCTAGATACTGTGCTAAGTGCCTTATCCCATTTAATCCTCACAAAAACTAAGAGAAGTAGGCTCTGTTATAATTCCTGTTTTACAGTTATAAAAACAGAAGCAAACAGAAGTTAAATTCATTCCATAATAGAAGCACCTATTATGTGCCAGGTAATGTGCTAAGTGCAGAGGACAGAAAAAGAAGGAAAAAACAGAAGTCCTCAAGGAGCTTACAGTCTAATGTGGGGGCTTCATATAACACGAAAATATTTTAGGGGCGGAGCTAAGATGGCGGAGTAGAAAGACGCACATACACATAGCTCTGAACCCACAACCTATAGAATGGCTACAGGGAAGTAACTCACGGCGAATTCCGCACCCAGAGGCCACGGAACACTGGAGCGAGGGAGATTTCTGTTCCAGAGAGACCTGCAAACCTCTCGCGGGGGGTCCTTCGCGCTGCGGACTGGGCGCCGGGACTGGGAGCTGAGTGCAGCCCTGCCGCAGCCGCGGCACCGAGAGGAAAAGATCCGAGCAGCCTTCACAGACAAGATCTCCAGCGGCCACGCGGGTCCCTCCACCCACAGAGGGATCTGCAAACCTCTCCCAAAAGGTCCGTCGCACTGCAGACACAAAGCCCAGCCCAGACCTGCTGCGGCCACGGCTGCGGCACCGAGAGAAACAGATCCGAGCAGGCTTCAGGGACGGGATCTCCAGTGGCCGCACAAGTCCCTCCACCCACAGGTGACAGGGGTGGGTGAGAGAGTCTCTTTGGCGGGTCGAGAGGGGAGTGGGGTGCCCCCATAATACAGCCCCCCCCCCCCCCCCCGGGAGGTAGAAGCTGAGAGGCAGCTGCAGACAGGGGCTCCCCAAGCGGGCGGGAGCCTGAATCCATTGCGGAAGGTCTGTGCATAAACCCCCTGAGGGAACTGAGCCTGAGAGGTGGCCCTGCCCCGACCTCAGCACCAGAACATAATCTCATACTGAATAGCAGCCCTGCCCCCGCCAAAAGCCCTGAGGCTGGAAGCAGCATTTGAATCTCAGACCACAAACACGGGCTGGGAGGATCAGGAGGTGAGGTGGGTGTGAGGAAAATATTCAGAGGTCAAGTCACTGGCTGGGAAAATGCCCAGAAAAGGGAAAAGAAATAAGACTATAGAAGGTTACTTTCTTGGCGAACAGGCATTTCCTCCCTTCCTTTCTGATGAGGAAGAACAATGCTTACCATCAGGCAAAGACACAGAAATCAAGGCTTCTGTGTCCCAGCCCACCCAATGGGCTCAGGCCATGGAAGAGCTCAAAAAGAATTTTGAAAATCAAGTTAGAGAGGTGGAGGAAAAGCTGGGAAGAGAAATGAGAGACATGAAGTCAAAGCATGAACAGCAGATCAGCTCCCTGCTAAGGGAGACCCAAAAAAATGTTGAAGAAATTAACACCTTGAAAACTAGCCTAACTCAATTGGCAAAAGAGGTTCAAAAAGCCAATGAGGAGAAGAATGCTTTCAAAAGCAGAATTAGCCAAATGGAAAAGGAGATTCAAAAGTTCACTGAAGAAAATAGTTCTTTCAAAATTAGAATGGCACAGATGGAGGCTAATGACTTTATGCAAAACCAAGAAATCACAGAACAAAGAGAGAAGAATGGAAAAATGGAAGATAATGTGAAATATCTCATTGGAAAAACAACAGACCTGGAAAATAGATCCAGGAGAGACAATTTAAAAATTATGGGACTACCTGAAAGCCATGATCAAAAGAAGAGCCTAGACATCATCTTTCATGAAATTATCAAGGAAAACTGCCCTGAGATTCTAGAACCAGAGGGCAAAATAAATATTCAAGGAATCCACAGAACACCGCCTGAAAGAGATCCAAAAAGAGAAACTCCTAGGAACATTGTGGCCAAATTCCAGAGTTCCCAGGTCAAGGAGAAAATACTGCAGGCAGCTAGAAAGAAACAATTCAAGTATTGTGGAAATACAATCAGGATAACACAAGATCTAGCAGCCTCTACATTAAGGGATCGAAGGGCATGGAACAGTATATTCCAGAAGTCAAAGGAACTAGGACTAAAACCAAGAATCACCTACCCAGCAAAACTGAGTATAATACTTCAGGGGAAAAAATGGTCTTTCAATGAAATAGAGGATTTTCAAGTATTCTTGATGAAAAGACCAGAGCTGAAAAGAAAATTTGACTTTCAAACACAAGAATGAAGAGAACCATGAAAAGGTGAACAGCAAAGTGAAGTCATAAGGGACTTACTAAAGCTGAACTGTTTACATTCCTACATGGAAAGACAATATTTGTAACTCTTGAAACATTTCAGTATCTGGGTACTGGGTGGGATTACACATGCGCACACACGCTCACATACATAGAGACAGAGTGCACAGAGTGAATTGAATAGGATGGGACCATATCTTTAAAACAAAATGAAATCAAGCAGTGAGAGAGAAATATATTGGGAGGAGAAAGGGAGAAATTGAATGGGGCAGGTTATCTCTCATAAAAGAGGCAATCAAAAGACTCATTAGTGGAGGGATAAAGAGGGGAGGTGAGAGAAAAACATGAAGTCTACTCTCATCACATTCCACTAAAGAAAAGAATAAAGTGCACACTCATTTTGGTAGGAAAACCTATCTCACAATACAGGAAAGTGGGGGATAAGGGGACAAGCAGGGTGGGGGGGATGATAGAAGGGAGGGCATGAGGAGGAGAGTGCAATTCGAGGTCGACACTCATGGGGAGGGATAGGATCAAAAGAGAATAGAAGTAATGGGGGACAGGATAGGATGGAGGGAAATATAGTTAGTCCTATACAACACAACTATTATGGAAGTCATTTGCAAAACTACACAGAGATGGCCTATATTGAATTGCTTGCCTTCCAAAGGGGAGGGGTGGGGAGGGAGGGAGGAAGAGAAGTTGGAACTCAAAGTGTTAGGATCAACTGTCGAGTAATGTTCTTGCCACTAGGAAATAAGAAAAACAGGTAAAGGGGTATAGAAAGCTATCTGCCCCTACAGGACAAAAGAGAAGATGGAGACAAGGGCAGTGAGGGATGATAGAAGAGAGAGCAAATTGGTCATAGGGGCAATTAGAATGCTTGGTGTTTGGGGGGGGAGGGGAGAAAAGGGGAGAAAATTTGTAACCCAAAATTTTGTGAAAATGAATGTTAAAAGTTAAATAAATAAATTTAATAATATAAAAAAAAAAAAAAAGAAAATATTTTATGCATAAATATATGCACACACATGTATATATAATCCACACATACATATATGCATATAAACAAAGCCAGCTATATACAGGATAAATAGGAAATAATTAAGAAAGGAAAAGTATTGGAATGAAGAGGGGTTAAAGAAAATTTTCTGTAGAAGGTGGGATTTTAGTTGGGATTCATCCAGCTAATAAGTATCTGAGGCCACAGGGTTGTGTTCATCCCAAAGAAGGTCATGCCATCAGAGAAATGATGACATGACTTGCGCTTGACTTTGTTTTGAGTAAGGGAGGGCTGTGCAGGTCACCAGCCTCACTTCTCCTCCAGAGCCATCTGAATCCAGTGACCAGACATTCATCAGGATGACTGGAGATGACCCAGGATGCACTGGGAGACCTTGCCCCTTTAGGTCAAGGTCTCTGCAGGTACTCACTTCGGGTGAGGCAACATCCATTCAGTGAATAGGAAGTTTAAGAAGTAACCAGGGCATGGCCCCTTTAATGAAGCAAAGAAAAATAAAGACATCAAGGTGGGAGGGAAACAGCAAGAGTTACTATTGATAATCACTCTGAAGCCAGGAGGGTCCAGATGAGCCCTTAGGCAGGGAACCATTGGTGTCCCAGCTTCAGAGTGCAGTAAGTTTAAGGGGCAAGGGAGGGGAGAGGAGGGGAAGGAGGGAAGGGGAGCGAAGGATGTGAACTCAAGTCTTCTTGACTCTAGCATTTTATTTACTGTACCACATAGTTTCCTGTTAACTTTTTGTTTTTCTAGAAGCCACCTAAATCATCCTGAGGCCAATTTACAAAACAACTAAAACACACTGTCACATGTTTGGGGTGTTAAGGACTCAGGAACCAGAGCCTGTGCTTATGCTCTTTATCATAGTTGAGAGATTATTCTCAGGTTCTCTGCTGTGGGGAAGACGTGAAATAAGGAGCAGTAAAAAGCATTTATTTGGGGTTATTTAAGGATCCTAACAGAATAGGCAGGCTCCTGGTACATGATGAGTTTAGTACGGGGGGGGGGGGGAACCTGTGGTTTTGAGGCCGCATGAGGCCCTCTAGGTCTTCAAGTGCAGCCCTTTGAATGAATCCAAACTTTACAGAGCAAATCCCCTTAATAAAAGGATTTGCTCTGTAAAACGTGGACTCAGTCATAAGGCCGCTGGAGGACCTACAAGACCACATGTGGCCTCCAGGCCGGAGGTTCCCCACCCCTGAGTTAGTACACAGGAGGCTGAAAATAGCCTATTATGTGGAGAGAGTCTGGAGGCAAGAACTGATGGAGTCAGTGCATGTAAAAGACAGTCAGAGGAGACATAAGTGCTGTGTGCAGGGTGTTTGTGGGTAGCTACTGGTGGGCTTGGGCTGGGATACATGCATGGCAATTGAATCTAACCAGAGATTGCATCAGTGTATACTGAATGAAGATAGTTGTGATTAGATTCAACCTATTACTACCAATCTGGATTGTACTAGGGGGATTGTTCAACACACACACACGTGAAGTTAAAATCCATGCCTACAAGACTATCATTTATTTATCATGTGATCGTTCCCATTATCCTTATTAATATATGTCACATAGGACTGTTTTTTCATTTTTGTCTGTTTTCCCTGCACCTAAAGGGGGACCTTATTCAATAGCAGGTGCTAAATATAACCTCACTCCAACCTATCTTTCCATCCTATATTTTTCTCCTTTCTTCACTCAGCAACATATCCATACTCTTTCTCTGTTTCTCCTACATGACACTCTATCTCTTATCTCTGTTCCTTTGCACTGGCTAATCCCCAGAGCTATAATGCCCTTCCTCCTCTTTTCCACCTCAAATCCTTTCTTCCCTTCATAGTGAAGATCCAGTACAACCTTCTATAAGATGCCTGATCCCCTCAACTGCCCTTTCTCTTAAACAACCTTGTATTTATTCTGTTTATACTGTACATGCTTCTTGTGTCCTCAGAACAGAAGTCACTCTTCAGGAATACAGATTGCTTCATTCATTTTATTTGTATGTCTCCTATCTAGCACAGTGCTTGGAACCTGGAAGAGGTGCAGAAAATATTTGTTTATTGACTACATTAGCTACCCTGTGCTCAGTACTATTAAAATGAAAGAAATTGGGGGACCAGAGCCAAGATGGTGGAGTAGAAAGATGCACTTACACTAGCTCTTCCTCCACAGCCCATAAAATACCTGTAAAGAAAAACTCTCAACAAATTCAAGAGCAACAGAAGCCACAGAACAATGGAGTGGAGGATATTTATAGCCCTGGGTGACCTGAAAGGCCGATGGGAAAGGTCTGTTGCACTGGACATGGAGCCTAGCCCAGCCCAGCCTTGGCCACATGTCATTGGAAGGAGCAGGACCAAGCAAGCTTCAGAGACAGAATCCACAGTGGCATCACCAATCCCTCAACCCATAGGTGCCAAAGGTTAGTGAGAAGGTTTTTTCACCTGGCAGAGAAGGGAGCAGGATGTCCCCATAGCTCCGGCCTCAGGCATGAACAGGCAGGGTCTCCTAAGGCAGGCAGCAGCTCACATCCAGGCCTCATTGTAATTGGGGAATTGAGGGGGAATAGAGGCCTGTGTGGTGGCCCTGATCCCACCTAAATCTCCTGGGGGAATTGAGCAGCTCATCTGAATCTCAGCTCCTAGTGTTGGCTTGGCAGAACTAGAGGTAAGGTGGTTGTAGAGAAGAAACTCTGCTACTCGCAGATTCTGGGCACAAAAGTTTCTGGTTGCTCCCAGACCACTATACACACTTTATTGTGCCACCTTGGAGGAACTGAGATCTTACAGATCCCCAGAGTATACCCCACTCTTGACAAAGGACCCAAAAGTCAAGTAACTGGTTGGGAAAATGCCCCAAAAAGGGAAAAAAAAAACTATGACTACAGAAGATTACTTTCTAAGTGAACAGGTATGTTCTCCCATCCTTTCAGATGAGGAAGAACAATGCTTACCATCAGGGAAAGACATAAAAGTCAAGGCTTCTGTATTCCAAACATCCAGAATAAATATTCAATGGGCTCAGGCCATGGAAGAGCTCAAAAAGGATTTTGAAAATCAAGTAAGAGAGATGGAGGAAAAATTGGGAAGAGAAATGAGAGAGATGCAAGAAAAAGCATGAAAAGCAGGTCAACACCTTGCTAAAGGAGACCCAAAAAAATGCTGAAGAAAATAGCACCTTGAAAAATAGGCTAACTCAACTGGCAAAAGAGGTTCAAAAAGCCAATGAGGAGAAGAAAGCCTTAAAAAGCAGAATTAGCCAAATGGAAAAGGAGGTTCAAAAGCTCAGTGAAGAAAATAGTTCTTTAAAAATTAGAATGGAACAGACTGAGGCTAATGACTTTATGAGAAACCAATAAATCACAAAACAAAACCAAAAGAATGAAAAAATGGAAGATAATGTGAAATATCTCATTGGAAAAACAACTGACCTGGAGAATAGATCCAGGAGAGACAATTTAAAAACTCCTAGGAACATTATAGACAAATTCCAGAGCTCATTAAGAGGCCCATGTGATCTACATGGGTCACATAGAAGCCTGAGTCACATGGAGTCTGTGGATGGAGGAATTTGATGAAAGGGTGAAGCAGGAAGAGGCTTAGAACAGAGCTGAGAGGAACTGAGGGGGAGAGAGAAAGCAGGCTGCTGGCTAGCTTGAGTGAGAGAGGTTCTTTGCGATTTGTTTAAGGGAGCTGGTTGGTGGTAAGCCTAGCAGGGGGAAGGTCTGGGGATGGTGTTATCCGCTGCATTGTTATTATGTTCAGATTTTTGTTACTATGATGGATTTGGCTTTCTGATGTCTGAATAAATGTTTTCATTCTTTCTTCCATGTGGAGAGTCTGTTGTATTTCACGATTCAGAACTGTGCCAGGATTTTCATGGTTGCAGTAGGTGCTGTGAATATTGCACTGGCACTACAGGTCCACTAAAGCTTCTAACAACTCTACTACTGATTTTGTGGCTCCAAAGAAGGGTGTGACTTTTCTGATCAGTCTCTTGGCATGAATTTTCTGTTTTTACTCAGATAAAAATATTCCTATTCTTCCTACAATTTAACCATAAACAGTTTAATTTGTTTAAAACCTTAATTGTAAAGACAGAGTGTTTTGGAAATTATTTATTTTTCACAGAAATTTTGTTGAATAACTACTAAAGATATGTCATTAGAGTCATAGATCTAGGAAAGGACTTTAGAGACAATCTAGCCAACTTTCTCACTTGTGAGATGTGGAAATTGAGGCCCACGTAGGTTAAGTGACTTGCCCAAGGTCACAAAAGTGGGAATTTTTTGAAAGGGCTGTGTCGCTAACATTTAGAATTTGTTTTGGTATGTGATTGCGATACAAGAGACAGCATGTCTATGTATTCATTTATTTTGGCTAGTGGCAGGTTGGTCCTGAAAGCATAAGAAATGGGTACAAGGGAAAAGTGGAAAATGTTCAAGGACATATATGTGTGTGTATATGTATGTATGTATGTGTGTATATACATACATATATATGTATGTGTATGTTTACACATGTAAATAAAATGTGTATGTATATATGTACATGCACACATATATGCATTTGTATATATGTTATATGTGTATATGTATATGCAGTTGGGGGGCACAGAAGATAGGGTATAGGCCTGAAATCAGGAAGACTCCTTTTGCTAAATTCAAATCAGGCCTCAGACACTTAACAGTTGTGTGACCCTGGGCAACTCATTTAACTCAGTTTGTTTAAGTTTCCTCATCTGTGAAATGAGCTAGAAAAGGAAATGGCAAACCACTCCAGTATCTTTGCCAAGGAAACCTCAAATGGGGTCATGAAAAGTTGAAAACAATGGAAAAATAACTGAACAAAATGAACACACATGTATATATGTATGCATGTATGTATCCACATGCAGAAACACGTATATATGCACATATGCATACAATATACACACATACATTCCACTAATGATTTCTATTTTCTAGTTATGATATTAAAAACCACCCTTTAGCATTTCAGGCTCATAGAATTATAGATTAAATGCTAGAAGGGATCTCAGATGTCTTCTAGTCTACTCCTCATTTTACAAATAGAGAAACTGAGGCTAGCAGAGGTGAAGTGACTTGCTTAAAGTCATACAGATAGTGACAGGAGCAAGATTTAAACCTCTACCTTCTGACTCCTGAGTCAGCACTCTTTCCCATGCACCACACCATCACAGCTGAAGAACATTAAAAAAAAACCCAAACCTTAACACTACAGACTGTCCAACTTCATACATGAAGAGTTCTCTATAAAGAAGAAAAGCTACATGATCACAAACATATGTATTTTTAAACCTGAGTTATGTGATTTAAGAATGAATTTTGCACACAGAGAAAATGCGGTTTCCTAAGTATAAATAATTTTCTATGGCACGACAGAGCCCTGAATCCATCCCCACAGTGTTTTGGAAAGGGATTATGTTATATGTGGTTGTCAGTGTGTGGGGCACTTTAAAGCCTTTGGAATTACATGCTGCCAATTTATGAAACTACCTAAAGAAATCCATAATCCTCCTTCCCACTCTTGATTTTTGGTGGCTACCTCCTATCATTAAAAAAGAACTATAAAAGAAATAATATTCAAAACTATAGTGAAGGAAGTGAGAGAATGTAAAGCACTAAGGCTTAAAAATATTGATCATAACCACAATAATTTAAAATCAGACATATCAGTTCTCTAAACTAGAAGTAAACAACAAAATATATAATGATCTATCATCTATCTATCATCTATCTATCTATCTATTGATCTGTCTATCGATCTATCTATCGATCTATCTATCCATTTGCATGTATCTATATTTCTAAGTGGCTAAAATGTCAGAGACTCCAGGAATATCTCGTAGCTCCAAAATTTGTTTGACCTCACTCAAAATTTTATTAACTCTCACTTAATACACAATTCTAACAAGCCTTGTTAAAAGCTCACGGAAAATCAGAAGGTTTCAGTTGGAGCAGTCAGGTATTCTAGTGAGAGATTACTAAGAAGCAAACACAAACTGGCTGGGCACAGCCATCTGGCACCCTTGGGAAAGGGGCAAGTCATCCTACATACCCAGACAGGGCCAGAAAATACTGCTTAATTACAGCCCAACACTTAAAAAAATGACAACTTTTGTCAGCAAGAAAAGGTTTTAATTAATTCGGTACTTCAGAGATTCATTATTTCATCAATTTAACCCATCCCTCTACTGATATCAACTTAGTAGATGGTCTCCATGAATTTCAATAGCCAAATGCACACACCCACACATGTGCACACACACACACATGCATGCATACATACGTACATACAAATGGGGACCAACCTTCTGGTGATAAGGCTCTCCCCATACATTTGGATCAGTTATTGGATATCCCTGGACAACAGACCAATGTGGGTTTAAATTATAATAATTTATATGTGATAAATTACAATATAATATAAATTATAATAATTTTAAAAAAGCAGAAGGAAAGAGAGGGTATCTTTTTAAAAAAGTATAACCAACAATGGTCAAAATAAATATTTTAAAATTTTTGCACATAAGGTATCATCACTAGTCATGTGGGAGGAGGAAAGAGGAAAAAAATCACTTGGGCAGAATGCTCTATTTCCTTATGCTGATGGATAGAGGCGATTTCATTAAGTTTCCTTGGTAAGCTTTCAAAGGGCAATAATTTGATCATGGAGTGAATGACAAATGAAAGTATATGTTATGTTTTGTAAATTAAGATGATACTATTGATCCACCAATAGGGCATGTCCTTTGAGTGATAAGAATAATATTTAAGTATCATTTCCACTAAAATCTTTCCCTGGTAGTTCATAATAGCACAGTGTTGACCCTGAGTTTTGTAAAGTCCTTGCCAATACAAGTTCTGGGAGGTTCTTACAAACTGAAAAGATTTCAGTGAGGGACTTATGATGTCCTCTAGTCCACTGACCAGGATGAAGACAGGATCATCACACACAGGTTGGCCGTTAAAATAGAGATTTTTTTTGGACATAGCTACTTTTGAAACCACTTACCAGAGTATGGAGGGGATATGACATCCGTCACTATTAAAAGAGTCTACATATATAGAATCCTGGATCCTTGAAAGAGCTAGGTAATGGATTTACTCAAACTATTTAAACTTCTATATATGTTCCTCTCCTTTTAAATAATGGTACACATTTAAATGGTATCTCAATTTTAAACAAATGAAAATCCACGGCTTGTTCTTCCTGTCTTTTATGAAGGTATTAGGGAAAGAGATTGGAACAATCTTGGACAACCTTCTGAGCCTTGATTGAAGACACAGAAGCAAAGAGAAATTTTAAGCTATATAGGGACAGGGGCTATTTCATTACTGTCTTTGCATCGCTGATATGTAGTAAATCATTTCTGTTTTAAACTGAATTTATGATTTAATGGCTGTCAGGAGTTTACAGTAGGAGTGAGGAACTTCCTTTATTATTGTAGTCAGAGTGGCTATCTTCTATGCAAGAGTTGAAGGTAGTTATCTTGGGCCACTGAATGGTTAAATTACTTGTCTAAGGTCACAGAGTCAGTGTGTGTGTGTGTGTGTGTGTGTGTGTGTGTGTGTGTGTGTGTGTGTGTGTGTGTGTGTGAAAGGTGGGACATGAATCCAGGTCCTCTTGATTCGAAGGTCAGATCTCAATCTGCTCTACTACAATGCCTCTCTTGTACATCGTAGGCACTAAGGAAATGTTTGTTGAAGTGACTATAGTTGCCCTCACCTTGTAAGAGAATCACAAATATATTGATGATGAGCCCATAGGCAACACATGTGGTACCATAGGCAACACATCATAGGAAGGGATGGGCCAGTGGTTTAGCCACCATCTAAACTAAACATAAGATGAAGAAGTATAGCTGCCTCAATTTTCAGTGGTTCAGCAGTCTGAAAAAGGACAGCTGAAATTGCAGGGTCAGTTTTCTCTATAACTAGATCATGAGATGATTACTGAGGAGCAAAAAGCTGCATAGCTAATGGCTTCCAGAACTCAAAGCGAAAAATTAAATTCATTCTATCAGACACACACAGACATATAAGAGTACTTCTGTAAAAAAAAAATGGTGAAATTTTTAATGCATTCAGTACCAAATAAATGCATATGATGCTGAATTGGGACATCTTAACATTTCCATGGACAATGGCACATACCTTTCTTGCTGATTCTCACAGTCACTCATCTTAATTCAACAGATAATAAGCTGCTATGTTTATAATGAATACAGAGAACGTAAAGTTTCTAATCCCTAATGAGAGTGACAGCAATTTGACAAGTGGAAAAAAAAAGTTCCCTCCACAGTGAATTCACTAGAACATAGAATCAGCACAGCCCACTGCTCTCCCCACAACAGAAACACACAATTTTTATTTTTATTGCAAGATTAATGCTCCTTCAATTGTTCAGTGACGATGTCTGCTGGCTTGTTGAGTGAATAATGTGTGTGCATTCACCAAAGGAGGGAAGAGAATGTAATTCAGCTATTGAACCCTAAAATAAGCAGTACTATGAAAGTGTTTATTGTAAAAGGACAAAATGATATATAATACTCAAAGTTTTGTAAATTATACATGTCACATTTTATGGACAAATTGTAATCAAATGGGCAAATTTCACAGTCACCCGTGAATTAACTCAAAAGAACATTAAATACAATAAGGAATGTTTACCAATTTAGGGAAAGGCATTCTCAACATTTTTTCCTAACAGATTTTATAGCAACTGCAAAAATGGTCATACTTTTGGTTATTTACTTTTACAGTGAAGAAACATAGTTAGGTAGATGCCATGTATATTTGAGAATCAACCTGAAAAAAGTAGACAGCTTGCAGATGGGGGATAGGCAAGTGGGAGGGAGGACAGAGGTGAGAAGTTCTGCTTCATTGCAGATATGTTATGATGTCCTATCAACAATGTAAATGGAGAGTTTCCTGAACTTGTGATATGCCACAAATTAAATAAATAAACTCATTAGAAGGGACTAATAGAATATTTGAGCAAGGAAGACTTGTTTTCGATGTATTAGAAAGAAAAGAGAAAGACAGAAAAGCTAATCTCCACTTGACCTACAGTCTATTTAAAATCAAAGTCAGCAATCATTTTAGGACTTCAGTGGTCTACCATCCAACTCAGACACCAACAGCTAAAGCATGCCTATAAACTTCTCTGTTCAGATTTCACATGTAAATACTGACATGGCCTGAAGTGGTTTATGGAAATTGACAAAAGACAGGAAAAGAAGGGCAAGGAATGAGACTGTGAACTAAGTACTGAGGATTTGAGATACATAGCTTTAGAGTTGGACAGTAGTACCTCAAAAACATCTCATCCAGACCCCTCTCTTTACAGATGAGAACACTGAGGCCTGAGGAGGTTTTTTTACTCGTAGTAAGCATTCTCTTGGTCCTCTCACTCCAGAGTCAGGGTTCTTTGCACTATACCATAGAAATCTGTGGAAAAGTCCTTACTAGTTGACAAGCACAGAGGATTTATTTCTCTGTCCTGAAAGTTTGGGTATCCAACCTTCTGTAAAAGGATATCAGACTAATAATTATTGATACAATAATTAAGAAACATTTTTATAGCATTTTAAGGATTACAAAGCTCTTTCCCACAGAATTCAGTAAGGCAGAGAGCACAAGTATTATGATTCCCATTTTTACAGTAAGAAAACTAAGGTCTGGAGATGCAAAGGGAGATGGACATCACTTTTGAGTATCATTGGTGGGAAAAGACCCCAGGTCTCTATATAGACTCCAAGTTCACGGATCTTTCCCTTACAGGTTGTCTCTTATTATTCGTATCAATGTCATGAAAGAAAGAATAAAGAACCATTATCAAGTAAATAATATAAATGACAAATAGCTTATTTTACTATAAGATGAACTAAGACAGAAGCAGGAAATTATATTAAGTGACATAGCTTATAGATTTCTCATTAAATAACAATTTTAATCCAAAGCATAAAGTGGAAAAAGCACGTCATGATGTCAATGATAAATTCCTTTTGAAACCAACGTTCAGACACTCTACTGGACTAATGGACCTTCAACAAGACTCCAAACACTCCAGGAGGGTCATGGAGGAGGACAAACTGAACCAATTTAAGCTACTATACTTCTGACATACAGGTTTGGTTGAAGTCATTCTGATGGTAGAGGGTAGAAGATGGTAAAGATTCTGGCTATGAAAAGACCATTTCTTTCAATGTGTCCCCCCATCATAGTTAGCTTATTCTATGGCTGCAATAACAATTAAGTGCTTCTTCTGTAAAAAGATACGCTTTGCCTAGAAAATGAGACTAAATAGACTTTTCATTTCAGCCATCGGCAATGTTTATGGGAAGTCTTCTAGAAAAGTACAGACAACGAGGGACACAATCTGCCTGTAGTTGGTTTTTGCTCAACTCCAGGGGCAAATTTTATTTTCAGTTACAGGCATACTAGTCCCATAGAAGATCTTCGTTTTATTCTTTGCTAATGAACTCAGTGACTTTGTAGGGAAGCAATAACAAACAACTGTGCTGAATTTTCTTAAGCATCACTAACCCCTGTAACCCATGTTCTGCGTTATGAGCTGCAGCACAAAAGTAGTGTTGGCTTTATATTTATTTTAATTTCGGAAGCTCTGAAAGTTTCTGCACTTTAAATGTTTGTTCACCAGCAAAAGAAATCCAATATAAATATTTTACCAGCTTAACACATTTGAATTTCATTCTATGCATTCGGTATTGCCTATGTTATCACAGCATCTGTTATTTTCAGAGAAGTAAAAAATGCATGTAGTGAGGAGGTGGCATTTTTTAATACAGAAGAACAGGTTCTTTACCATACAGTGTTAACAAAGTCAACATCCATTCAGCTGCTCAAAATATCAGCCTTTACAAATGTCCTATGATCAAAACCAGAGCCTGCATTCATGAGGTTTAAAGATCTTGATCAGCTTACTGAGAAAGAAAATGTTTCGGATAAAGGAAAAGGAAGATCACAACTTTTCCTCCACCTCCTACATATAAACATACACACACAACACACAACACACACACACACACACACACACACAAGACTTCCCCTGGGAATTACAAATCATATTCTTGCTAAACTTTATAAACACAATATTATGTTACTGACCATAATGAGTGAAACCACAAAAAAGGAAAAAGAGATGTGAACATATGTGGAGGTGAGAGTGGGGGGGAACACTGACAAACTACAAACATTCAGACAGACATGTTTTGTCAGTAACAAGCAGACAGTTCTTTTGTAGATACACAAATACTCTAGTCAACTCCACAAGAAGATTAAACTAGGACTTTCTGACTGAACTGAGTAGTTCTCAATGAAAGGATAAACGAAGCAAAGACTGGAGATAGTTATACTTAATTTGAAAGCATAATTTTCATCCCTACTTTCATCCCAATGCTTAGCAAACTTTCTGGGTGATTTTAATAGTGACATTTTAATTGGATGATACCATTGCTGGACTGCCTTGTGTTGGAATAAATTTTGTGTGTGGATGTCCAACCATTCTTCTGTTGTTCCATTTGGACTCCCACTCCCCAATAAAATGGAAATAAAATAATGATGTTCTTTCCCTCTGAAATTTCTTGGCTAGTCAGTGCAGAATTCTTGACAGATATTCAGCAAAAATGTCAAACACATCCTTTTCCCCCCTAGTTTTTACCATTCTAATTTAAAGTAAAGCATTAACAGATTTGGAGGAGTTATGTAAGTCTGTTTCCTAGGTTGGTCACTCTGGTTATGTTTGTTTTACTATAACATCAAGTATAGACTTTCAACTGTCTGGCTAATTTAATCAATTTAGAAAGGTGGGTAATTCTGACACCAAAGTAGATTCCTGGGACTTGGGTATTTACTTTGACTAATTGACCAGATGACAGTCAAATCTATACTTCATTTAATGTGGCTCAGGCACTGCCTTGCGTGTCCATCCATTTCTTCCAAAGCCATTATAGGTACTTGAGTACAATTATTTCCACAATATGGTACATAACCTCATCTGAGCCCTCAGGGCTGGTCAGCAATGATTCTACTCTGTTCAATTCCTGTTTTTATGCCCTAAACTGTCAAAACTATTTCAAATCTTTTCCTTTTCCTTCATAGTGTTCATTCAATGCCCTCTCCTCAACAACCAAAACCAGATGTTCTTATCTTAGACTACTGAACCTTTTGGATAGGAGTCTATAGGATCATTTCGAAAGAGATTTAGAAATAAAAGAACTTAAAGACCATCTACTCCAACCATTTTACAGATGAGGAAACTAAAGAGAAGGAAACTGACTTGACCACAGTCACTGAGGTACTACATGATAGAGGCAGGGCATGAATCCAGGTTCTCAGACTCCAAATCCAGTCCTTTCCCCACTGTGTTAGTGCTTCACCTCTTTCCTTTTCTCCTTAAAACTTCTCAAAATCACCCTCACCCATTTCTTCCTTTAGCCATAATGGATTAGACATTCCCCTCTTTAAGAAAGCACATCTCTCCCTCTGGACCCATTATCTAATTCTTTTCTGCCTTCTCTAGGACTCTGCTCCAGTTGTCAGATCCTGTCTCTCACACCTCTACCTTGCTATTTTACTATTTCCTTTGCCTACACGTTTAAGTCTTCCTAATCCTAAAATTACTTTCACTGGTTCAATCCTTCTAACCCAGTGCATCAGCTGTCACATTGTTCCATTCCACTAAAGAATAAACTTTTAAAAAAAATGTTATCTATGCCTCTAATTCTTCACTGTCCACTATCTTACTCAATCCCTTAAATTTTCCTTCTTCTATGAAGTTATTCTTTCAAGAGCTCCAGTAACCTAATCACCAAATCCAATGTTTTTCATTTTTCTTTAAATCTCTACATACTCTTTCCTCCTTTGGCTTCTAAGTTAGATCATGCTTTCTTTTTTCTCCAACTATCCCTCTAATCACTCCTCCTGTGTCTCAGATGTTCTCTTCCAAACTGTTCAAGGTGAACTTCTTTAAGTTTTTACCCTTACACAATTTTTTTGGTCTCTTTATTCTTTATTCCTTGGAACTGTCACCTCATCTGGCACCTTCATTTCTATGAAGACAACTGTAAAACATTTATCTCCAGTACCTACTCTCCTGCCATCTCCAGATCTGCATCTTAAACTGTCTATAGGAAATCTCTTCTTGTAAATCCCACTAAAACTTTGAGCTCAGCAGTTTCAAAATCCTTGGAAGGTTTTTTTTGGCACAGGGGGAAGTGGGGATGGGGAGTCAGTATTATTATCACTATCTACCCAATCTGCTATGTTCAAAATATAAGTGGGAACAGGTCTTGGTAGACTCATCTCATTTCTTTTGACACAGGTTTCTGAGCTAGATCAATGGAATTACATAGATATCACTTACTAAGATTTGATCAGAGGACCTCTTTGCTGGGGGGATGGAGGGAAAGAGGCTAGATTTTGAAATGGATCTAGGACTAGTTCAATGACTGAACTCCAAGAGTGATCATTAACTGCATAATGAAAAATAGTGTATTAGGTACCTATCTGCTGTTCCAGACTATTTAATATTCTGTCCATCATTTTTTTCAAAGTATACAAGGCTAGATGAAATTCTATGTTTTAGTGGAGCGCAAAGTCAGGATGAGTCAGGAATCTGATATGACAGCTAATAAGATAGCAGGCAGCAAATACTTATTAAGTGACTACTATGTGCTAGTCAATGTGCTAAGTGCTAAGGCTGCAAAGAAGGGTTAAAAATATCCTTGCTTTCAAGGAGTTCATAGTCTACAAGCAGTCAACTATATATAGATGAGATACAGAAGGCTACACTGGATATGATCAACAGAAAGACAGTACATACTTTAAGGAGAATTGGAAAAGACTTCTTGTAGGTGGGGTTTTAGCTGGAACTTGAAGGAAGTCAGAGATGTCTTGAAGGTTGGGCAGCATTATGGCATGTATAGCATTCAGGATTAGGAAGTGATAATGTGTCTGCATCATCTATGGTGTGGTCGTGTCATAACTATATTGTGTCCAACTCTAGGCATCAACTTTTAGAAAGAAATAAGCTGGAGACTGTTCAGAATATTTCCCATAGAATGGGACCTCAAGATCATGCTGCATAAGGACCTGTTGAAAGAACTAGGGATGTTTAACTTGAAGAAAAGAGTGTATTTTTACATTATTCTAAGTTCTGCAAATCACTTGACAAAAATTATCTCACTTTATCCTCACAACAACTCTAGTAAACAGGTGCTATCTTCATCCCTATTTTAAAAAAGAGGACACTGAGGTTAAGAGAAGTTAAAAGATTTGTAGAGAGTCACACTGCTAGCATCTGTCGCTAGAATTAAACTCAGGTCTTCCTAACTCCATTCCCAGAACTTTATTTGCTGTGCTATTTAGCTGCTTATTTGAAGTGTTATCATGTGAAAGATGAGCTGTAGTCGTCTCAAAGGACCGCTAGAGAAAGTTTCCGAGAGGTAAATTTAGGTATGATGTAATGGAGAACTTTCTCAGGAAGTTTTGAGCTCCCTCTTCCCATTGCCCTTTAAGAAAAGATGTGTCAGGTATATTAGAGAGAAGTTATAGATTATATATGTGTATATATATATATATACATATATGTATATGTATATATGTGTATGTATATATGTATGTTTATGTATGTTGGTCTATATAGCTTTTGTGGTCTCTTCCAGTTCTGAAATGTTACAGCCATAGTCCTATGGGACCTTCACTCCTCTATATAGTTGACCATGGACAAATGAGGAAACCCTGAAAAAATGAGCCAACACATTATATGGTCATGGGTACAGAGCTGGAGAGAAGCTTGGCATCTTCCATGTATTCCAACCTTGTCATTTGGAAGATGAGGAAACTAAAGTGATCAGGTGATTTGCTGAAAGTCACATGTTGTGTGACTATATTGTGTCCAACTCTAGGCACCGACTTTTAGAAAGAAATAAGCTGGAGACTGTTCAGAATATGTCTCATAGGATGGGACCTCAAGATCATGCTATATAAGGACCTGTTGAAAGAACTAGGGATGTTTCAGAGAGGTAGAGAAAGTTAAGTGGCCTAGCCAGGAGTTAAACCAAAATTCTCTGAATACAAACCCAGTGCTCTCAGTTACTTATGGGATACTTAAGACCTAGTAATAGACAAACATTACACATATTTACTCAAATGGTCCATCTTTCATTTCAATCCAATTCAACAATCATGAATTAACTGGAAGGCATTGTCAAAAGTACTGAGTATGCAAAACACAAATATAAACCAATCCCTGCCTTTAGGGATATTTTTTTCATAGGAATTAACTTGTATCCATGAGTAAGTACAAGGTAGTTCAAGGAGCAAGAGAACATTGAAAACTGGGGTTACATTCTATTTAGGGAGAGAAACATGGAACAACTGGGTTGGTAAAAAGAAGGTATCTGAGCTGATCCTTGAAGGAAGATGAGGATTCTAAGAACTGAAGGTAAAGAGGGAAATCATCACAAACATGGGGAAGGTCAAGTTCAAGCTCCAGCAGGTCATTTGTTTCCTTTGGAAGGAAGAGCTCTTCAAAGGAAATAAGCCTGGAAAATTAGGGCAGAAGCAATCAAGAGCCACAGATTGTTTGTGAGTAATGAAATCAAGTTGTCAGCCATGGGATTTAAGGAGATTATTTTGCAGTAAAGTGCAGAACAAGATGGAAAGGGGAAAAATGGGGTCAGGGAGATAATTAAGAGGCTATTAACAATAATCCAGGAGACATAGATTAGAGCTTCCAATAGGGGAGCAGTCATGTGAGCAGAGAAAAAGGGGATAGATTAGAAAGATATTATGGAGGACAAGAATGGACAAAACTCAGCAACTGATTAATTACTAGGAAAGTGAGAGAGAGACAGAGAGAGAGAGAGAGAGAGACAGAGAGACAGAGAGACAGAGAGAGAGACAGAGAGAGACAGAGAGAGAGACAGAGAGACAGAGAGAGAGAGACAGAGAGAGAGAGAGAGACAGAGAGACAGAGAGAGACAGAGACAGAGACAGAGAGACAGAGAGAGACAGAGAATGTTAACAGACTGTGAGTACAAACCTTGGTAAATGGAGGATGATGGTACCTTAAACTTTAGTAGGGAAGTCTGACAATCTCTGGTGTCAGTAATTATTTTTGGGGAGGTAGGAGATAAGCCCAGAAATAGACATTCACTGAATATCCAAGAAATATCTACTTGTCACCCACTATGGAGAGAGCTTTGACACTTACATGTAGTATTTGTTAGGCTTCAAATGGCAAAGATCTTCCAACATTAAAAAAAATTCCTTTATTTCTTCTGTTTTGGTAGCAAGTCGACACTTTGTTCAAAGCTGTCTGGCTATATTTATCTTTGTCTTCCAGATGTTGGCCAAATTCCTCAGTCTTCCCCACAGGTGACTATTTGCTGGTATTTGGTATTTTTTCCCAGTATTTCATTAGAATGAAAAAGTAAATTCATTAGCTTTTTTTTTTTCACAACCCAAAGGGAGAACAAGCAAACGTCTACATGGTGACCAGTCACTAACACTTGTCTTTAATTCCTAGACTGGAATGCTAGCTATTTGTGTTAGTGAATTACTATGCATAGCATGACAACTTTTAAAAAATCTATATGGCTTTCTCCCTAGAGAACCAGATGTTAGCATCCCTAATCTAAAATACTCCAAGGAAGCATCGGTTTTGGATAGCAAAGAGTGTTATGAGCCTTATAGGCACCTGGGCGTCATTACATTGTCCTTTGGTCTGCTTCCAAAAAAGGTTTCATTTCCACTTAAGATACAACAACTGTGATTCTACTATAAGTACTAGAACATCAGCTGTTTGAAACTCAGGGCAGAGAACGTGAGGCAGATCAAACTGGGTTCTCTTTGGAGTTGTCTGTTGCTCAGAACTCTATGACTATCCAGGTGCCAGTTTGCTCTGAAAGAGAGCTGTTTTCAAATTTAAGGGAAACAAGTTAACACATAGCATATATGAATTGTAAGTGGGCAGGAGGACACTAAAAAGTATGAGGGCCCTTCTTTGACTATTTAACGACCATCTCTAAGGAGTCATATGAGTACAAAGCAGCAAAGAATTAGGAGGGGTCAGATATAGATTTGTGGAGACATCTTTCTTTCTCTGTTGAGGAACAGGGACAGAAGGATGAAAAGAATGTGTCTTGGCTGATGCGGGAACAGAGTAGTACTACCCTGTGGGGAAACATCTGGATTGTAGCATTATTTTGCAGAATAAAAGGCAATAAATTATGGTTCTCCCATACGACTCAAGAATGTCATCATTTCTAGGTCACTCTTTTACTAGGGAATGTATGCATGGCTTTGAAATTTTCCAGAATTAAATTTAGATTAGGAGCCCTTTATACTTATCACATGATCTTTCATTTCAACTCTGCCCAGGAAAACAAAAAAAGGTTCATCACTTCATGCCATGTTTCTCAGCACTTGTTTGATTATGTAGTTGGCTTAAGATATACTATCCCTCAATCCATAAATTTCTGGATGTAATAATGACAATAATGATAATAACTAACTTTTTAATAGGACTTTAAGGTTTGCAAAGCATGTTAGAAATATCATCCCATTTTATCAATTCCCAATAACCCTGGGAAATAGGTGCTATTATTTTTCCTCATTTTACAGACAAGGAAACCAATAAAGATGTTCAATGACTTGCCCAGGGTCACATAGCTAACAAGTGTCTGAGGTTAGATTTGAATTAGATTTGTTTTTTCTAGATTTTGGCTAGATTGGAGGCAGTTCTTTGTGATTCTAGGTCCAGAATGCCATCTACCGCACCAACTAGCTGTTAGTAAGAGTGCTCCCAGATGACAACCGTGGGCTTTGCATTCTGATAAATAGGAATTAGTCTGCATTGACTCTTCATCTGTGCCCATCCTCCCCCCAAAAAACCCATGCTATAGCCCAAGCGCTCTATCATATTACAAAATAAGTCAGTTATTAGTGACCTAGCAAGGCTGGTTTTGAGCCAATAACTTTGTAAGTAAAATTTACCATTCTATACTCCCCTTCACCAGTTTTCCTGCTCTTTTTTACTTAAAGCTTTTTAAATTTAGTTTACTAAGAATACTGCCTGAAAAAGAAACCCCCACATAACTAATCATTCTATTATTCAGCTACATTTAAGAAGGGAACATCACTCTCCTCTCAATTTAGAAATAATGGCAATGCACTTATTAGAATGATGTTGTATTAACGTACACATATATGCACAAGCAAGCAAGATTACATCTTTTCCTCCTACCTAAGTTAGATTGATCTGAATCAGAGTTTTCCTGAGTTAGTAATTAGATCCTTCCTTATAAAATGGGAAATAATAAAGTATTCATTCTGTTCTCTCAATGTATCTTCTTTCCTTTTAGTTTCTTCCTTCAGTCCTTCTCCCCTCCCCACCTCTATTGTTAAAAACAGGGGCTGGACCACAGATACCTTTTCCCTGCCACAGTTTGAAGTGAAGTCAGTGACGTCATCTTCTTTTCCTCTTTTCTTTCTTGTTTTGGGGGTACTGTATCTGTGTAATCCAAATTTCACAGAGCCACGGAACTATCTTCCTCAGTGCCTACATTTGGCACATCCTAGATAACGTGTAAATACACTGTACATTTCTAAGTCTGATGTGATTGACAGTAGAGAAATAGTCTTTTAAATTGTGTTAGATTCTTATATCTTTGAAAGGTACAGCTGAACCATTTTCATGGCAGTCCACATGAAGTCTTGAATCTAGCAAATCAGCCGTTTGGGACTATTGTACAAATCTTTTGTCTAAGCAAAAAGTACATTATTTTATCTTTTCACACTAATAGCTTGCTGAGAACTGGTGCAGCTGTCCATTTACTTGAGGGTATGTGAAAGCTCCAAGGTAATTTTTTTTTTTACTCAAATAGTATTCGTCCACTGACCCTACTTTCTTATCAACCGTTTGTTCATTATTTTCCTTTTGCTCAACTGTGGGATAAAAGCAAACGCTCCATTACTGCAAACAGTGCTTGAGTTTGGAAGATAACAAGGATTTATAAATTCCCATTTTCTTCATACAGTCTTTTGAAAAACAAGAATGTATTTATTGGAATCTTCCATCAATGAATTGATGATTTTAAAAACAGGTCAAAGAATATGTATTTATTGGAAGTATGATTGCTCTTTGAAATTAGGACAAAAAATTTAGGAAGGCATAAAATTTCATTTGAATTTCAAATTTTTCCCCATTAATATGCAAGATTTTAGATTCACAGGCTCAAAGGATCATAGCTTTGGAGCTAGCCCTTAGAGCCAATCAAGTCCAAAAGCCTGATTTTAAAGGTGAAGGAACTGAGCCAGAGAGAGCTTGACTTCTTCAGTCCCATTCAAATCACTCAGAAAGCATTTACAAGAGCTCACTAATGTGTCAGGCACGGTTCTAAGCATGACAGGCACAAAGAAAATCAAGGTGGGATTTGAATCCAGTATTCCTGATTCCAAGTCTGCTAAGCAACTACTGGAAAACAGAAAATGGCCAGGAAAAAAAAACCCTCTATTCACATTTCAAATTGGCATCTTTAATGACTATAGAGCACAAGATAGTTTAACACTGCTTTAATTTAGAAGTTTCTGGCAAGTCATCTTAAGATTTTCCGTTCTGACTGTCATAATGTATTTTCAATGTAAATGTACAACTTCCCTCAGAATTTCTGTCTACATGAGGCAATTAAAATGAATTTGTAGAATAGCCTTCATTGACAACCTTTCCTGTATTTCCTACAAAGTAATAGTGCATTGATTTGTTTCCGGCTGTCTTCAACTGATATCAATATCCAGGGAATGTCTGGGAAAGTGGTCTGTGCAGTAAGTAAGAGAGCACAATGCTAAGATAATATTGAAAAGAGACATGAGTACTATTACTGTTTCAAGAAAGGAAGAGGTTCATTTTTAAGCATGTCTTGAACAATAATTTCCTTAAATGACTATTTATTTTGCATTTTATAACATATTTTGCCACTTATTGATCCAATTTCAGAATGTAAATAAGTTCCAGTTTATTACACATTATTTCTTTTCACGTATTAGTCAGATCAGTCAAACTGGACTTCTTGCCCTTCTTGTGTGATATCATCTCCCATCTCTATAACTTGGATCAAGCATTTCCTTAAGAGGAAGGGATATTTGACAATAATTTTTTAAAGCAAAGTAGCTGATGTGTCTGAAGAAGAATGATTGCTCAAAGTTACAGTTATCTACCTATTACATACCTACTGTGTGCAAGTCTTTTTTTTTTTTTTTTGGTTGCTTGGGGCAGGCGATCACATGGTGACCAGAAGAAGCGATACAAGGACACTCTCAAGGTCTCTCTCAAGAACTTTAGATTTGACTGTGCAACATGGGAGACACTGGCACAGGACTGCTCAGTATGGCGTGCCCACATAAGAAAAGGTGCTGGCCTCTTTAAGCAACGCAGAATTGAGGCAGCACAAAGTAATCACAGGATAAGCAAATTTAATTATCCACCCCAAATATTCAAATGGACTATCTGTGCCCAACCTGCGGCAGAGCATTCTGAGCTCATATTGATCTGATCAGCCACAGTTGGACACACTGAAATTTCATTTTACAAAGGTGATGTCATTTTGATCCTCTTTGAGGATGAAGAACAAGAACCAACCAACCAACTGTGTGCAAGGCAGCAGGGGAGACGAACTTATGCTCAAGTACAAGCTAGATTTCCTATTGGAGATGATACCTATAGGAGATGATAGGGATTGTAAGAGGTAGAAGTGAGGAGTGTATAGATTTTAGGAATAGTGAGACAGACTTTACAAATGCATCAAGTCAGGAAATGGAACATCAGGTACAGGCAGATTACTTTGAATGGAATAGAGTGTACCTATAAGGAGGTTACAAATAATAATTACAAATACATTAATCACTACAAATAATTAGCTTATAAGAGTAGGCTGGGAACAGATTGTCTCCAGGAGATGTCCACATTTTATTGTTGAGGCAAATGGGAGTCAATGGAGTTTCTTGAGCAGCATAGTGATAAGGTAAAACACAGTAATTGTGCTTTAAGAATATCATTTGGCCAGTCCTGTGGTGGACAGATTGGAGAGGAGACAGAATGGAAGCTGCATACCAGTTAACAGACTGTTAGGAAAGTGTAGAAGAGAGAAGTAATATAGGCGCAGACTGGGGTGGTGGCCTTGTCAGTAGAGAGAAGGGGAAAGATGCAAGATACACTCTGGAGGCAGAATTGGCATGTATGACACAGATATTATTATGCCACTGAGGAGATATTCCCCTTACCTCAGTCATACAGTACATTCTGAAATACAGAAAAGCTGGCCACAGCATTTCTGGTCTCATCAATTTGCCACCTTGATGGTAGGGGACTCCTTTTCGCAAAGCTGTTCCCTAAAGCCCCAGAGCCCCTAGGATCTTTAGTCAAGCAATGCTCCTCAAAAGAAGTGAAAATGATTCCAGCTAAAAAAAAACATAATATAAAAGTAACTGAGAAAAATCATCAGTCAATCAAACATGCATTTGTCTGCTGCAGGGAAATTTTATTTTTTTTCCCTAATAGTTGCCAACATGACCAGAAATCTAGGTGACTTTCTAAAATAATAATTAAAATGGTGTATGTCACCAATCATGTTCATCCAACAAGGGGCTTTGACTTTATTTGATAGGGAAACTCTTCTACCCACTCATCTATCCCATAAATCCTTACAAAGTTGCCTGAAGTAAACTGTGTATTACTTACTATTTTTTAAATTACTTACTTTTTTTAAAATCTGACTTTTTTTTAAGGAATTTATTCAGCTTCATTCCAATGAAAGTATCTAGTGTTAAGTCACTGGTTAATTTCAATCAAGTCAATGAAACTGATGGTAAAGTAGATGGACATTCATTCCATCTACTCTAGAATGCCTTGAGCAGCCATCATGATACTCCTGCCCTTCCTTGTTGGGATCCTTCTCCAACACCTCAAGGTTGTCTAATTGGCATATCATCAACCAATGGAATCCCCTCCAATCCTGCCTTGATGGGGCTGATTTGGTAAGCTGTGCCCATGTCTAACCCCCTTGACTGAGGAAAAGAAGATGTTGTTCATACTCCATTGTCACTCCTATGTATAAGTCCTCCATATGGTCAAATGTCTGGTAACACACTCTACCTGAGGATAACCCATCTCATTGACACCACTGCTGTAAGGGGTATTTCCCTACATAAGTATGTGATATAATGCTATGTGAACCTGCTTATTTTTATTAGCTTCCTGCTTCCTCAACTCTTGATTCTTTCCAAGCACCTCACACAAATTCCCACTGATAAACCTGACCTTTGGCACTGTGTCAAGATACCTTAAAATATAATTCCTTAACAATAAGGAACTGAAACTACTTGTGGTTGCACCAACCTCCCAAAATTCACATCTGAGCAAGGAGAGTGGAATGGCTGCTAGCATAAACCTTGGCTTCCCTTAACCAACCCTAGGGCTGGGAAGAGGGAACTTTCCCTGAATCTTCTGTCCTTCTGTTCCCTTCTCTTCTGACCTCATCAGCAGAGCCAGTAAAGGGAGGGACAGACAGCATCAAACAAATGGAACTATTCTCTAAGTCATCTCAATCTTGACCCGAGGTTTCCTTTTCTGGCAGTGGTTTTCTCTTTCCATTTCATCAGTGTCATGAAAAAGGAAGATCCATTCTTAAGAGTGGGGAGAACAGCTATGGTTTGTAGAGTTCAGTCACACAGAAATACCAAATGGTTAGGCTCTATTGGCATGCTAACGTTGCCGCAGTCACTTCAGCTGTCTGACTCTTCATGACCTTATTTTGGGTTTTCTTGGCAAAGACACTGGAATGGTTTGCCATTTCCTTCTCCAGCTCATTTATACATGATGAACTACAGCAAACAGGGTTAAGTGACTTGCCTGTGGGCAAGTCTAAGGTCAGATTTGAACTCATGAAGATAAGTCTTCCAGATTCTAAGTCCACTGCTCTATCCACTGTCACTTCGCTAGTTAATATGTTCTTCTAATGAGTTAAAAACTTTTCACCTTTTGCTAAAACAAACAAACAAACAAAAAACCCTTCAGACACATAGCCTGGTCTCTGGAGGAAGGAAAAAGTGTGAGAGAAAGAGATACATTTGGTCCTAAGACATGTTGTATGCCTGGGATCTTCATATTTGGCAGCTGTCAGGATAATACCATAAAAAAGGCAGTAGATATTTCCATATTCATCTACCTTCTATTTTTAATATGTGACAACTTCCTATGGAAAATCCAACCATTTTTATTTCATAACCACAACTTGATCAATTAAATTAAAGCCATTAATCCATACACAGAAGTGCTGATTTTCTTATCAAATGTAAATGAAATACCTAAGATTTGGTTTTGGAATTTATTTCTTCATGGACTTCAGTAAATATCTTCTTGCAATTTCAATTTTCCTGGAAGCTTTGACTTCTAAATCAACATGATCATCATGCTACCACAACAAAAAGTGAGGCTAAACACTATACACTAACAATGTTGTGTTTAACAGAACAAGAATGCTACAAATAAAGAACGTATTAAACAATTCTTTTGGTCTGCTGTATTAAGGTTTGTCAGGGAGAGAAAATAAGGAGGGAAAGCAATCATTTCTCCACTTTAAGGAAGGTAGGAGATTTTTTTTTCCTATGCAAAGTAATTTTAATCTGTTAGGCTTCTTCACATTTTTCACCTTTGGCCTTAATTATTCTTATATTCTTTCTGAATATATATCATAAAGGGAAAGGATGATTACTCTGCACAATAACAATAATAATATTTTTATCTATAACACAATTATGTCTTCTCAAAGAGATGGTAGGTTATATTGGGAGAGACCTTCAGTTGGTGCGTTGAATGAATATGAAATAGGAGAAATGGAATGTAAACAATAACCATGTATGCTTCCCAGTATCTTGGAAATGGAAGGAGCATCAGTGGTCATCTAGTCCAGAATGTACCTAACAGCCACTCTCTCCCCCTCACCTGGCTACAAGGGCCACCAATAAAGCATCATCCAGACTATGTTTAAAAATCTCTACTACCTTCCAATGCAGCTAGCTCACTTTACTTTGAAAGAGTTGTAATTATTAGGGAAATATTTTCTTACATAAACAGAAAATCAGTCTCCCTGGAACTGTCCTCTGTTTCTTGCTCTGCCTTCGAGATGAAAGAAAATAAAACTAATCCTCTTCCACACAATAATCACCTCAATTCTTGCCAGCAGGTATTGCATGTCTCTTGTTTTATCTCCAGGATAAACATTGGTTAATCTATCAATAAACATTTGTTAAGAACCTACTACGTGCCAGGCACTTGTGCTAAACAGCTGGGGATAAAAACTAAGGCAAAATGCAGTCTCTGATCTCAAGGAGCTTACAATCTCACGAGGGAGACAATACACAAACAAATATACGCAAAGCAAATAATGGTGCTGATGTGGCATGGTCATCTGTTCTCTCATCACCTTGCATACTGCCTGTGGCCTATGGAAAGCTCCAGAGCGTACTATGGTGCCCCAAAATGAGCATATTATTTCAGATACTATCTGATCATAGTACAGAGAAGAGCCAAACTACTTCTTCTATCATTATGCATACTCAACCTTTCTTAATGCAGACTAGCTCAATAAGAACCCTAGTCCTATGGGTCTCCAAACCTAACACTATGGCTCACAAGCCCCAACCAGGTGTCACACTAGGTCACTGTATCACAGATTTGGATCTGGAAGAGACCTCCAAGATCTTCAAACTCTTCATTTATTAGGGTGGAAATTGAGGCCCAAGGTCATAATAATTGGAAAATAATCTTCCAAGATTGTTTCTATTAAAATTAAATTGGTCATTTAAATGAGAAATAATAATAGAAAGTTATCAGAACATGAGTCTGCTAGCTATGAGAGTTCTAGCTAAGAGGCCAGTGGATAGTGCCATAGACCTGGACCCAGAAAGAACTAAATTCAAATACAGCCTCAGACATTTATAAGCTGTGCGACCCCGGACAAGTCACTTGACCTCTGTCTGTCTCAGTTTCCTCAACCCTAAAATGTACCTACAAAATAGGGTTGTGAAGATCAAAAAGATGATATTTGTAAAGCACTTCCAGGGTGGGGAACATGTGACTTCATGGCCACATGTGGCTCTCTAGGTCCTCAAGTACGGCCCTTTGACTGATTCAGAGGACCTAGAGGGCCACATGTGGCTTCGATGTTGCAGGTTCCCCATGACTGAACAGTGCCTAGCACATAGCAGATCCATAAATTCTTGTTCTTCTCCTTTTCCTTCACCTTCTACACACTGAGGATAAACTTGGGAAATTACTCTTTGTGCCTGAGGGCTTTTAAAGCTTAGCATTAAAACAGAAGATTACATTAATACTTGTATGAGATTTTTTTCTTCCTCCTTTCATTCTTTTATTTTTTTAAGCTTGTTCCTTTCTCAAGGCAGAGGTGACAACCATTTTTCCATTATCTGTCAATAGTAAAGACTTCACATTTATCTCTCCTGAGACTCTTTCATTCCCATCATCTCTGAATCACCTATGAAGAAAGTGGTAATAAAATTGCTTGGACATCTGGCCTCAACATCCTTGAAATCAAGTGATTTTGAAAGGCTGATTCTTAACCTTTGCCAAAACAAGACTGAGGGCACAAGTCGGACTGTTTCTAAAGTCAGTCAGACTGTTTCAGATCACATGGAAATAAAGGTCAGTACTATGTGTCTCAGGTATATATGGTTCTCTATTTGAAGTATTAAAGATGATTTTTAACCTGAGTGTAGTTACCATCATTAATGAATTTTGACCCAAAATCTGAATGAAAAAATACAAACATATATGGATACATAATACACATATACATATGCACACTTACCTGGTTGTTGTTTAATCTTTCAGTCATATCTGACATACCAGACTACCTGACTGGGATTTTCTTGGCAAAGATATTGCAGGGGTTTGTAATTTCCTTCTTCAGTTCATTTTACAGATGAGGAAACCAAGGCAAACAGGGTTAAGTGACTTGCCCAGCGCCACACAGCTAGTAAGTGTTTGAGGTCTGATTTGAATTCAGGTCTTCAAGCTAGAAGTTCTATCCACTATGTCATCTAGCTGCCATATACATATATACTTGCAGATATACACATATACATACATATACACATGTATGTATATGTGTATATACATATATGTGTGTATACACACAATCTATACATACTATTTATATATATACACAAAATAGAAATACATATATATATTAATGTAGATATATACCCACTCCTTTTTGTGAAGTATTTCCCTTTTCACCCATGGGGGGAAAACTATTTAAAACATTTACTTTTATAGTTAAAAAACCATATCATTAAGTATAGAAAGATCAACAGAGAGAGGATGTCTTGCCAGCAGAACTTCCAACCATTAAGACATTGTCATACACTGGAAAGTTAGTAAGATTTCAGGTCAGAGGCACTGGGTTCAGATCTTAGCTTTATTGCCTTATTAGGTATATCACTCTAAGCAATCACTTCACCTCTGTGAGTCAATTTCCTCAAAATGAAGTTGTTGGAGTAAATGACTTGCAGCCTTAAATGTCTGATTCTGTAAAGAGGATGCAACTGAGCGGTAACTTAGTAGAACAGTCCTCCTCGAGGTGACTCAGCTGGAATACTTCAAAGGTAGGGCTCAAACCCAGATTCCACGCTTAACTTCTCCGTCCACTAGACTATACTTCTATGCAAACCTTGAAAAAGCAATATACAAATGCTGGCTAGCATTATTTTGTCAATAAATTCCAGTAGTTCCCCTTTCCCTATAGATTCAAACATAAACTTTTCTGTTTGACATTTAAAGCCCTTCCCAACCTGGCTCCAGTCTCCATTTCCAGACTTATTAAATGTCACTCCACTTAATACACTCTATGGCCAAGTCAAATTGAGTGTTCTGTTTTCCATCTCCTCTGAGTGCCTTTGCATAAGCTCCCTAGAAAGCATCGCCTTTTCATCTCTGCTCTCTTAAAATCTCTAGCTACCTTCAAATCTCAGCTCAGTTATATCAGTTCCTACTTAAGGCCATTTCTGGATTGCATTCATTCCCCCATCCTGGACTGTTACATTTTGCCTTTGTATATCCCTATGCTTGGCACATAAATCTGGCTTAAAAAATGACTGGTAATTGATTAATTAGCTTACTAATTATTTTGAATCAGAAAGAGGTAAACAGGCAGCAGAGCCACCATTCTCCACCCAGGTAGTCCTAAATCCATCTTAATGATGCCTAAATCTCCACAAAAAAAAAAAAAAAATTAAATTGCTTTCCTGAGGCATCTTGGCCAAGAGAAGAGATTTTTTTTAAATCTCCCTATAAGCTCAAGAGAAAACCTCAAAAATTCAGTCAAACAAGCTAATATTTCATAGCCCACAGATCTAGAACTGGAAGGAACTTCAGGGGTCATGTTCATAGTTCAACTTTCTCATGCTATAGAAAAGGAAACCTAGGTCCAAGGTTCCATGGGTGGGAAGTACCAGAGGAGAGATTTAAACATAGGTCCTACATTCTTAAGCTGGTGCTCCTTCTAGAGTACCATGCTATCAAATATCCTAATACTTAGAATCACCCAAATATTGGATTCATTATGTTAGTTTTCTCTAGGATATTTAGCATTGGGTAGAATCTGCTGGCATGTGTTATTCATCTAAGGGAAAAGAAATTAGCACTTTACTGAAATTCCATTAAAAAATAATATATTTTAATTTTTTCTCTCAATTACTATTTTTTTTACTGTTCTTACCCTGAGATGACCAAAATCAAAGAACCACAAAGCTATCTTCAAGCAAATAGATATGATATACAGTTTCCCCTTAGAATAAGCTCCTTCATCAACATCTCTAATTTTTTTTTTACAGGAAACATGGCATGTTGGGTGATACAGTAGATATAGTGCTGAGCCTGGAGTCAGAAAGATTCATCTTCATGAGTTCAAATCTGGTCTCAGACACTTGTGAGCTGTGTGACCAAGGGTCAAGTCATTTAATCCTGTCTACTTCAGTTTCCTCATCTGTAAAATGAGCTGGAAGAGGAAATGGCAAGCCATGTATCTTTGCCAAAAACACTCCAAGTAGGGTCACAAAGAGTTGGACATGACTGAAAAAGGACTGGACTACAATGGTGTGCTGGGAGGAATGGAAATCTGATACATAACATGAAGCAGGAGGAGGAGGAGGAAAATGATGAAGAGGGGAGGGAGGATGATGGGGAGGGGGAGAGGAGAGGAGAACAAGAAGAGGATTTTTTCTAAACAAAGAAAAGTACTAGAGCAGGGGTCGGGAATCTTTGGCCTCAAGGCCACATGTGGTCCTCTAGATCCTCAAGTGTAGCCCTTTCATTGAATTCAAACTTCACAGAACAAATCTACTTAATAAAAGAATTTGTTCTATAAAACTTGGACTCAGTCAAAAGGCTACACCCAAGGACCTAGAATGCCACAAGTTCCTCACCTCTGTAACTAGTGGAACACGACTACTAACCAGTAGGGCATCTGTAGTATGGTAGAAAGAGAAGAATGGTTGTTCTTCATTCTCGAAGAGGACTCAAAGGACATCACCAGGACAAAGTGAAGTTTCAGTGTGTCTGTCTGTGGCTGATCAGACCAATACGAGCTTGGATTGCTCTACTACAGATTGGACACAGATCATCCATGTGAATATTTGGGGTGGATACTCCAAGAAAGAGAAGAGTAGGCTGATACTCAATAGACTTCCAACTCTCTTGGTCTTCTCGTTTTTCAGTATATCTTAACTTTTAATGAGACTCAGATCTTCAACTATAAAATGGAAATGACTCATGTCCCAGGACCTATGTCCCAAACTCTAGGGTAGGACTTTCCTGGTCCCCATCTTCTTTTTTATATTCCCACTAAGATTTAATTATTGTTTCCATGCAGATGACTTCCAAATCTACACCTGTGGATGCCTAATTCCTCTGCTTCTACATCTCTAACTACCTGCTGCACATCTCTACCTACTTGTCCTATAAGGAAGGGAAAGAAAAAACATTTATTAAGGGTCTACTTTGTGCCAGGTACTCAAAACGACTCAGGGAGATCTTATTATTGTTATGTTACAGTTAAGAAAACTGAGGCAAAGAGGGGTTAAGTGACTTGCCTAAGGTCATAGCTAGTAAATGTCTAATGCCAGATTTGAATTCAGGTCCATCCACTGCATCATCTAGCTACCTTCTAATCATGTTGTAAGAACTTGAGTAGTTCCTCAAACCTATGAAACAAAGCAAGGAGTCAAATCCCTGAGTCACCCGGTGGAAGTAAGGTCTGGAGGAATGGCCAGACAGTTTCCTACTGATAAGGCCCCAGCTCTCATTGTCAAGGAGTCATAAGAATCAGTCCACCAAACCTTATCGGCTCACCAGGTCCAGGCTCCCCATTCACTCTTCAGAATGCTTGATCCTAGGTGACCCAGATAAAATCCCTATAAAAATCTACTAGATTTTACTATTTTGAGTTCTACATCCTACTCCCCATGGGCCCCTCCTGCTTGGCTGTGCCCTTTTATTTTGACTATATCCCCTCAAGAAAGATAATTTGCTTTATTATCTCTCTGCTGACTCTGTCTTCTTGAGCACCAAGCTTCTTTGTACTATACTTTGGAATCCCAAATCTCACTCAAACGACATAAACGTGTCAAACTAAACATATCCAGAAGAGAACATATTATTTCCCACCCTCTACCTCCACCAAATTCAACCCTACTCCTAACTTCCATTTTTTGGTTGAAGTCATCACCATTGTTGGAGTCACTGAAGTGACTATCAGTCATCTTTAACTCTGTCACACACCTACCTTCCTCATCCTTCCACCATAACCAACCAATGCTGGTTCTGCCTCCTCAGCATCTCTTGAGTCCTTTCTCTTCTATACTCACACCATAACCACACAGGCCTGGGCCGCTATGGACCTCTCATCTGGCCTACTGAAGTAGACTCTTAGTTGATCTCCCCATATCCAGTCACTCTTCTCTCCATTTTTTTCTCCTCAGAGCTGACAGATGGAGATTCCTAAAGCACATATCTAATGATGTCACTGCTCTAGTTCAGAAAGTTCAGTAGCTTTCTCTCCCCTTTGCTTTACCCCTCCCTTACATGCACTTTAGGACAAAACACAAATTCCTCTATTTGGCAATGAAATCCTCTTCAGTTCATTTCTAGCCTGCCTTTGTTTCCATGTAACAAATACTTCAAGGAGACTTTCCTGATCCTTCCTCCTCACTTCCCACCCCCATCTCCCAATCCTCCAGTTTTACAAATCTTTTTTTTAAATTTTGTTCAAATCTCATATATGCTTATCTATGAACATGGTATATCCTGCACATAGATTATAAACTTCAGGGCAAAGGCTATGGCATTCGTTCATTTTGTTCCTGATATCTAGCACACTATATGCCTTGTTGATTAACTCACCGATTGAACTCAACACACTTGTTTAAAGGACATATTATGTGACATGGGATGCACCCATCAAAATGAAAAAGAAAAACAAATCCCTGTCCTCAAGGAGCTTACTAATTTTGAAACAAGTAGTCTGTAAGCTCAAGCACTCTTTTCTTTAACCTCATCATTTACCCTGATATCTACCTCTTTCAGGCCCAGAAAACTATGGCAGACAGATAACATTATTTTACTAACCTCACTGGAGATGCATGTCTTACTAACAAGCAATGAAGTGGCTTCTATCTAGAAAGTTCACTTTAAGAAAGTAACTTTTCTTTTTCTTTTGGAATACAAAGCAGTTAACACAAAGAATACATTCAAAATTATTTGAATGAAAGGACATCACAGCTTACTAGTTGCCTGCTACCAAATGCCTTGCCTTCACATAGATATCTGATGCTACTGTGACATGACTGACCTTTATACAGCACTTGAAAATAGGTAGGGATAGTGCTTTACATACAGCTTCTCACTGGATTCTCACAACAACCTTGTGAGTTCAGTATTACAGGTATTATCAACCCCATTTTACAGATGAGGAAACTGAGGACAAAGTGTGGTAAGCAATTTGCCCATGGTTTACTCAAGGTCATAAATGCCAGATTTGGGATTTGAAGCCAAGCATTTCCATTAAGCACTCTATCCATTGACTGGGCCTCTTTTTTTTCATATCAGTTAATCAGCTTTCCTGGACCTAATAATTCCACAAGAAGATTAACATAGGGCCTATTTCATACAAACAGAAACAAGCCATGCTGAAATAATACAGCAAACCATTTCTCTTGCTTTCTTTTGTTTTTTTTTTCCTCTGTGTCCCATCCTTCTTTCCATTCTTTGAAAATTACAAAGACATTGTTCTTTAGTCTTCCTTCCAAGCTGGTTAGAGAGCTGGAGGGTAGTATCAAGCCTTATAGCTTCTTCTGTCAAGCAGACTAAGCCTCATCTCCCATTTCACACTAACATCTTTTACATACTTGAAAAAATATTCACCACCCACCCCAACTCCCAGTCTTCTCCAGGCTAAACAATCCCAGTTACTTCAACCAGAGGCTGGTATGACATGGTGGCCATGCCCCTCACAATCCTGGTAATCCTCTTTTGGAATTGAAAAAGTTTGCCAATGTCTTTCTAGAAACGTTCGATCCAATTGAACAAGGCTCTCTAGATGTGTCCCGAGCCATGATGAAGTTGGATCTTCCATCAGTTACGGTTTAACAATAGCTACAGCTGTCCATCTCAGCTCCAAAGTAGCACAGGTGCTGGGCCTTGGGGAAGACTTGCCTTTTTATATAGAAAAGTAAGAGTTGTTATTAAAGAACAGAAGCCATGATTCTTATCCACAAAGTTGCAAAGTTGTCACTTCTGAATTTTAATTTTGGCTTTAGTTTAAATTTTTCACCAGAAAAAAAGCAAAAGTCTCTTTTAAGATAAACATCTCCATTGTTTATTTCCAGGAAGCACAATCTTTTTATTGTGCTAAAGGAAAAATAATTACTTCACTTTTCACTGTGTTGTAGGTTATTCATTCATTTATTTATTTTCCTAATAATGAGTAGGTGCTAGCAAAGGGAAGTCTTTTCCTGGGTCTTTCACAGAGTAGATTTGTTTCAGTTTTAATAAGAATTTATATTTATTTGCTGGCCAAACCCCTAAGAACTGGAGGAACTTTTAACGTTTGTAAAGTTAGTACAAAATAATACATAAAACAAAGAACATTTTGGGGGTAGGACTTTTTAGTTACAAGACATTAGGATTATAAGGCAAACAATTCCTAGTCACAAAATTGTATTTGCCTGTGTTCAATTGCTTAATGGTGGATAGAGGGACACGTGAGAATTGGGGAGATAGAGATAGGCCCAAATCCTGCTTCTGATTCATAATAGCTGTGTGACCATGGAAAAGTTTATTCTCTCTCAGGGGCCCAGGAAAATGCGCTAAGACTTCAAATTTAAAAAAAAAAAAGTTTCTAGATGTACACAGGTGAGAGAGGTTTCTTATCTGAATTACCTTTCCACTGATATAATTGTAAATTAGTCATTAAGAATCCACTCCTTGTCAGGCAATGTGTTAAGTGCTTGAGATACCTCCCCTCCAAAATAAAAGTAAGAGGCATTCCCTGCCCTCAAGGGGCTCACTCTCTAATTCAGGAATAACAAGCAAACTGTATACAGGATAAATAGGAAATAATTAGCAGAGGAAAGATGCTAGAATTTAGAATTATTGGGAAGACTTCTTTTAGAAGGTTGAGGTTTTTAGATTGGACTTGAAGTACTGACCCAATGATAAAAACATTTATGACAATGCTTCCTAGGAGGTGATTCACACACTATAAATAAACCTTTTGACTGTTTATATTATGTCTTTTAGACCACTTTGGGAACCACTGAACTAGGTCATTCATTCAGTAAAAACTGAGCAAGCTAAGACATATATCAATAAGATACATTCCTCTTCTCAAGTAGCTTGCAACTTAGTAGAGGTTTATCTCCAAATATTTAAATTGGAGAGTAGAATGTGAAAATATCTCACAGTCTGAATGGGTTTTACAAAGGACAAATCTTCACAACAACCTGGCGTGCTGAACAGTGTTAGTGTCATCTCTATTTTGTACATGAGGGCATAGAGACTCAGAGTTCGCTGGCTTGACAAGTCCTCATCCTTCTGCTCTTTTTCTCAGTCCTCATCCTTCCTCACTATTCAACAGACTATGACACCGTTAAACACCTCCTCCACTGCACTCTAGGGGATTCTGCTCTCTTTTGCTTCCCTTCCCCTAGTTGTCTAATTGCGCCTTCTCAGTCTTTGCTTCATGATCATCATCCATAACATGCCCATTAACTAAGACTGTACCCCAAAGCTCTGTCCTGAATGAAGACTGAGAAAAGCCTCTTAGGTTTGGCAGCTAAGAGATCAATGGTAACTTTAGAGAGACAGAAAATTAGAATTCACAGAATGAATAGTTTCTGAATAGGTCAGAGGAATGGGGAGGAGGGAGGAGAATCACCTATGGATTCACAGAAAAGAAGTCCTTTAGGTTTAGGAGATGAGTAAAAGAATGAATGACAAAGGAATGAATGAATGAAAAAGCATTTACAAAGTTTTTATTATGTGCCAGGTATCATGTCAAGAGGAGAGGACAGGAGGAGATAACATAGGGGAGGTCTGGTCAAGGGAGGAAGTTTTGCTATGGGAAGTCACCAGAACCATGAGTCAGTCATTTGACTTTCCTTCTCCAGAAGCAACTTCAGGGTTGATTAGGGGCAGCTAGGTGGTGCAGTGGACAGAGCACCAGCGCAGGAGTCAGGAGGACCTGAGTTCAAATATCACCTCAGACACTTGACACTCACTAGCTGTGTGACCTTGGGCAAGTCACTTAACCCCAACTGCCTCATCCTGGACCATCTCCAGTCATTCTGAGGAATATCAGGTCACTGGATTCAGATGGTTCTGGAGGAGAAGTGAGGCTGGTGACCTTGCACAGCCCTCCCTCACTCAAAACAAAGTCAAGTGCAAGTCATGTCATCATTTCTCTGATGGCATGGTCTTCTTCAGCAACGAAGGATGAACACACAATGGCTTGATTTGATTATCCTTGCTTAAGGAAAAAATAGAAAGAGTAGGGGGAAGGCATGTCTTCAGGACACAACTGGTGGAAGGTAGCTGAAAAGAGTGAAGGTTGTCTGAGACCTGGCTGTATATAATGGGTTACATAAGCACTCATGGATGAAGATACATAATAATCCCAAGACACATAGATCCTTTCCCTTGCCCCTCCCCAAGTGACTCAGATCAGCCAGGATATTCTCTACAAAGGTCCTCGCTGGAGGATGTATGATGAGTTTAAATTTTTACTAGCAGAGATTTGCTGAGTGGGGACAAATAAAGTAATAACCTGCGTTGAAAGGACAAAGGCAAGGAGGATTTGACTTCAGGGAATTATAGGGTTCTGTTCTACTAGAGCACAGAAAAGTACCTGGGGAGAAATCAAGTTGGTTGAAAATCTAGTTGCAGTCAACTTGTGGAAGACCCTGAATTTCGAGCTCAAGACTTTGAATGTCATTTGATAATGAAGGAGGAGTCTGGAAGTTCTTGTGGAGGCTGTGCTTTAGGAGGGTTAATTTGGAGGCATTAGGCTTAGAAAGTAGAGGCATTGAAAGAAGAGGGACCATTTAGGTAGCTCTTGAAAGAATCTAGCTAAGAGGTTCTCCAGAAGGGTGGCTACTATAGGAAGGAAAAAGAGGGGTCTGATGCAAGAGAAAAAGAGGAAACTGAGAGAAAAGAGATTGACTAAAATGTGATTGTGTGGTGACCCCATTACCACTAAAGTAGCCCAAAGGAGAAAGAGGAGATAACTAAATGATTTCCAGCCTGGAGGGACTGAGAGAATGGCAAGGATATTAATATAAACAAGTCAGTTGGGAAGAGAACCTGGTTTTGGCAGAAATATTATGAGTTAGTTAATATTGTATATAATTAAGCCTAAATATTTATAATATATGTATGATAATATAAATATAAGCTGGAAGAGAACCTAATGCCCATTTAACCCAACCCTCTCATTTCATAAGATGAGAATACTGAGCTCCAGCAGACTGAGAAATGCTGTGACATTCCCAGAATGAGGACTTGAAACTGGGTCTCCTGACTCATATTCCAGTGCTCTTTTCAGAGCTGCTTTTAATTTTAAACATTCAAAAGGAATGTGGAAGAACATGAAAGTCTAATTACTGTCTAGAACCTTCTCCATTATTACAGAAGTATACCCTATCATATATTATCTGTTGAGTTCTGTGAATGCATGACTATGTTAGTCATATAAGTAGAATAATGAGATGAGTCCAAAGAAAAACTTATAAATAAATTCACATTTAGAGTTGTATTGACAAATGCCTATTGGATAAAAATATAATTGCATTTTAATTCACATTATTCACACAAAAGAAGTAATTAGATTTTGGCATTCCCATTCTTACTTGGTATTGATATCGACCCCTACTATAGGCTGTCATGTTCTGATAAAGATAAGAATATTAGAGGGAGACTAAAATTTGCTGTTAATATGTCAATACTCAAGCAGCAATAACTCATTTTTGTTTAATTATAAAATAATCCCTTAGGCAATATTCTACTAGAAGAAAAAAGAACATAATGAATTTTCAACTTTTCCTCCTCTCAAAAAGGTAAAGCTCTTACTTAGTACAAAATTTCATTAAATTATTAAATATGTCCAGGTAACAACATTTCTCTGTAACTTCAGATCTAACATGGACATTTATGGTAGATCTTTTGTATATAACATGATGATCTGTCAGTGAAACAACCCTGGTGACTTATTATGGAACATCACAATCTCAGCTTCAGGGGATGTAAAAACAATGAAAAGAGCCATAGAGGGTATAAGTAGCTTTTAGCAATATTACCGAAAAGAACTTGCATACAAGACATCATCAAGGATATGTAATAGTAGAAAAGGATATGAGTTAATAAAGTAGAAAGAATGAGAAATAACAAATAAGCAGACAGTCTAAGTGATACAGCACTGGGCATAGAGTCAAGAAATTATTGCTCAGTCATGTTCAAATCTTCATGACCCCATTTGGAGTTTTCTTGGCAGAGTTACTTGAGGGTTTACCATTTCCTTCTCCAGGTCATTTTACAGGTAAGTGTAATGGCAATTTAAACGGGAAGATCTTTCCTATTCGTTCATAAGTCCATGTGACCTGCTTAAATCCCAAGAAAGTCAAAGTCACATGCATTGGGAAGAGCTTGCTGAATGGTGGAACAGGAGGGGTGGAGCTGAGGCTGAGAAAAAGTTAGTCAGAGAACAGTCAGAGCTAGGAAAGGCAGCAACTAGCATGAGTGGCAGAGGCTGTTTGTGATTTGTTTAAGGGAACTGGTTTGTGGGAAGTCCTAGCAGAGGGAAGGTTGGTGCTGCCCTCTGCATTGTTATTTTCTATAAATTTCATGGTTACTATGATGGATTTGGCTTTCTGGTATCTCAATAAATGTTTTGGTTCTGTCTTCCATGTGGAGAGTCTATTGTATTTCACGATTCAGAATTGCACTGGCATATTCATGGCTGCTTGGTACTGTGAATATTGCAGTGGCACTACAATGAGGAAAATGGAGGCAAACCAGGTTAAGTGACTTGCCGAGGGTCACACAGCTTAAGTAAGTGTCTGAGATTGGATTTCAGCTGATGAAGATGAGTCTTCTTGACTCCAGACCCATTGCTCTATCCACTATGCCATCTAAATGCCTGGAATCAGGATGATCTAAGTTCATATCTGGCTTTAGACACTTACTACCTGTGAGACACTGAGCAAGTCACTTAACCTCACTTTGCCTAAGTATCCGTAACTGTAAAATGGGGACAATTATAGCACTCACTCGAAGGGAAATTGTAAGGATGAAATAAGACATTCATTAAATAAAGAACTTAGTACACTGCTGGAACATAATATGCCCTATAAAAATATTTATTCCCTCCCCTTCACTCCTTTCCCTTTCTCTCCATACTATACCCCCAAACATTAAAAACTTCAGAAGTCCTTGAGTGCACAAGAGTAGATAAATTGTAATATAACCTGGTGGACATACTACCTGTACCTTTATGGTCATGGATCATCCGAAGAATATTACAAGGCTTTTAAAGCCCTGCATTTCCTGATTTCTTCCTACCTTTTTCAATCTTTTTACACTTTCTATCCTCCCACATTCCATAATCCAGTGATACCAGCCTCCTAGCTCTTCCTCTTATACCATATTCCATTTCTTGACTTTGGGTATTTTCATTCACTGTCCCCCATGGCTGGAATGCTCTCCTTCATCTCTCTTTCCTGGCTTCCCTGACTCCCTTCCATCTCAGCTGAAGTCCCACTGAATATAAGAAGTCTTTCCCCTCCTCAAGCTTTGTGCCTTCCCTCTAACATTATCTCCAAATACCTTGTTGGTTGCATGTTATCTCCCCATTAGACACATAGCTCCTCATGAGAAGAGATTCTTTTGTTTTGCTTGCTTTTCTCTGAATCCCTAGCACTCAGCACAGTTTCTGGCACACGGTAGACAATAAATGTGTGGGCTTTTTAAAACTTGATCTGACTTAACATATAGAAGTTATTTAAAATTTGGAAATCCCTTTAACATGCTTACTTTTTTCATTTGATCTTCACAGATCCAAGTGTGAAGTACAACAGATATCAGAATCCTCATTTTATAGATGAGGAAACTGAGGACCAGAGGGGTGAAGGGATTTACAAATAATCCTACAGCTAGTAAGCATCTGAATCATGATTCCACATTCAATGACAGGCACTTCTCTGGTACCTAATACTTGCCAGTCACCATGTTAGATAATGCTGGTAATAATATAAAGGAAAATAAGAATAAAAACAGCCAGCATTCTTGTAGTGCCTGCTACACACCAGGCCCTGCGCTGTGTACTTTATCATTATTATCTCATTCGATCCGCATAACAACCCTGGTAGGCAGGTTATCATTGTTCCTATTTTGTAATTGGGGAAACTGGGAAAAAAGAAATTAAAATGACTTGCCCAAGATAAAACAGCTAGTATGTGTCTGAGGTCAGATTTTAACTCAGGTTTTCTTTAATTCCCAAACTCAGCCTGGCCTACAAAGCAACCCCTGCTTTGATGGAACTTACCTTCTATTGAGAATAAACAACATGAGAAGCAAATTTAATATTAAGTAAATTTAACAGATTAAGATATCCAAATTTAAAATATATGCAAGAAAAAGGGTGATTTGGAAAGAGGCAAGCCATGAGCTGCTGGGGGTGTCTAGAGAGACCTCTTTCAGGAGGAGACACACAAGCCAAGGTATTCAGAGAGAGATCAGAGACTGTTCAAAGATAAAAGAAGCTGAACATAATGTTACATATGGTTAAAAAAGAAAGGCAGCCAATCCAGTGGAAGTGCAAAGATTATAAAGGAGGGCAATGGACAACAAACTTGGAACGTAAACAGTAAACCTCGAAAGGTAGTCTGGAGTTCACAAATAGTTTTAAATGCTAAAGAAAAGGAATTTAAAAGAAAGGAATTATTCTGTTGACATCTGGTCTCCACTAAGGCTTCTTTAATAGGGAGATGACAGAGTCGGAACTGCACTTTAGAAATACAATCACGTGTGTGCTGTGGTCAGCTGATTGTTGCATTTAGTTTTATATTTTGGATCAGAAACTACAAAGTAGAACTTGATTCATTATTTTTGTTAGTTATCTAGATTTTAAAAAGTAATGGACAAAAAGCTTAATAATGAAGATTAAACTTAAAACTGTGTGGGAGAACAGGTTCTGTTGGTTTTGGGGAGCTGGTGGCTAAATGTTTACTATAATACTACTGAATATACTCTTTACTTTGGCAGTCATATGTGGAGGTTAGATTGAGGAAAGAAGAATAATTATTGAGAGACTTTTGTAATAGTCCAGGAGATCTGTGATAAGATCCAATTACGGTGGTGGTTATGTGAGTAAAGAGAAAGGGATGTGAGAAGAGTCATGGAGGTAGAATTGACAAGTCTTGGCAACTGATTCAATATGGGGGACAGGAGATGAGAATGAAGCATACAGGAAAACTCTGAGTATGGGAAGATGGGGGACTTGAAAAATGGTATAAGCCTTGACAAAAACAAAGGAGTTAAGAAGGGGGAAGATTTAGGGAGAAAGATAATATGTTCTCTTTCAACTATAAGTCAAGAATTCTTTCTCTAGTACCATACTTCTTCTCCAATTGACTAACAAACTTGTGAACTATAAGAAAATACTTCCGAACTGAAATCTTCCCAAGATCCTTGGCTCCATGGTATGAATAGAATGTACCTTCCAACACAGTTTACTAAACCTTCAGCTTCTTAGTGAGGGCATAGCTCATTAGAATCCCAACTACAAGAAAGAAGGTTAGTTCCATATAATGTGATGATAGATGTGACTTTATTATATTAAATAGCGGTACCATTTATATGCCAATTGAGATTATTGTTATTAATAGTAATAGAGATAATAAATAAAATCATCACACATTACACTGTAATGATGAGTGAGCTTTTGCCATAAAGAGAAAAGAATTGCAAAGTCTGGCAAATGAGCTCAAAACTTGACTGCAAAACAAATAAAGCATCACCTACTGTTAAAGGGACGTTTAAATATTTCAGAGAAACGGCTTAATAAAGATTAAAGAAACTCATAAGCTTCCCTGGTTCTTACAACAAAAAAGCTTTCAAGGGCCAGGCTAAGGATGGGAGAAAAGAGAAACTATGGTCTTGTATACCAAGCAGAGTAAAGTATGGTAATAAATACATCTGAGTAAGGTAGATTTGAATAATCATAACAAATTTTGTTTTCTTGCCAATGACTGCCCGTGAGCCACACTCTTAAGTATATTTGCCTGACGATGGTGATTTGTCAAAACTCCCTTCATCATTTATAGGCTCAGGATTTTTTTCCTTTTAGCTCAATGTCGTGATGGAATCAATACAGATCCTCTCTTAAAATATCTGTCTCTGACCTGTGTTTGTTTTAAGCTGTATCATTCATAATGATGAAGGATTGGTAATGCTATTTTTTGTCCGCACAAAAGGCTCAGCATAAAAAGTGTATATATTTTATGCCCAAGGTCAGGAGAAAATTAATGGATAAAGAGCTAGATAAAATGGAGTTCAAGTTGAATGGGCTGAGTGCTCTCTACAGGGTACAGCCAAGGCAGGCAGTACAAAACCCATTATACTCAAAT